>NC_136072.1:246996863-248272934 GCF_964261635.1 Lissotriton helveticus
TTTTATTTCCAAATGGGAATATGTACTGTTTATGTTTAGTGTCTCTGGAGTCTTAATTTACAATCTTAACATATGCTGAAGTCATATTTTAAACTACTTTTTTGAAAATACCACTTTTACAAAGTTGGCATTTTTCTGCCTTAGTCAATTAGTGCCTGTAGCTTATCTCTAAATTGTAAATTCCACATTTGTAAAGTTCAAACTTATCACACCTAAGGGTATCGAGAAGCTGGGGGCCATCGGGGAAAATAAATGAGCTATTGCCCCTAGTCACATGATACTGAGCTCAGCTGCCGCCAGGGATCGAACCGTAAGCCCCGCTCCATAGTCAGCAGCTCTGGCCACTGCACCACACCTCTCTCTCTGGTCAAATAGCGTGGAATAGCTGACAGTTGGGCTTTGTTTATTCCTCATAGGCAGCCACACACAATAGGGAGCTTAGGTGTGCCTGGATGAGCCGTCACTGGCAGAATGGGACTGGTGAAATTGGGCACAGCCCCACTTACACGTGAATAACTGTGCCCTGCCTCCACACAAAGGGCTGCATATACCCTGAAGCTAGTCTGGAGCCAGGACAGGGAAGACAGGATGACTGGGGACTTCAAAAGCAAACCGTAGAAGCTTCTCCCCCACTTCAGAGGCACAGCTGGGTTTCAACATTGGACACCAGACACCCTCACTTCAGTACACTTCTGGAGTTGTGGATACATTGGCAGGAAAAACTGCTGAGCTGCTGAAGGACTGCTACACTGCCAGACTTTTACCCTGCTGGACCATTGCTCTTGCTAACCTGAAGTCCGCTACCCTCCTGTCTGAGTGACAAGGACTGACCTGCATCTCTTGAACCCAGAACCCCATTGTGCCTCCAAGTGGTAGTTGACTGGCCTTCTGACTTGAAACTCAGTGCAGAATGCACCAACAATTCTGTTCCTTCCAAGTGTTGCCACCATAGTCCTGGACCCTTAAAAGTGGGCATGAGGTGCTCTGCCACACTCTCTGGATCCAGCAGAACTGATACATCTACATATACTCTGCTGCACAGTGCAACCCCGAGTGGAACCGTTGAATCGCCACTGCTGCGAGGATCAGAACAACTACAAGGACATTGCAGCCCGCTACAGCTCAACACATACTCAGCACCTACCCTCGCACCCCTCGGTTGACGGACTTTGCATCACATCCAGCCATTCCTCAGTACTGATGCATCGCCCCTACGGCATGATGCAACCTTTCGCATCACAAGCAATTGTCAATGGGATCTTCAATAACGATGGAGAAGGACTTTGCACAGCAGCCTCATCACATGTCAGAACCGGCTTATTGCTTCCACTGCACAATTCATTTTCAAGAAGAATCCTTGCAATGCTCCACAAACAAGGATTGAAGGTACACTATTCAGCTGGCCTAACTGGGTCCCTGTAGCACTCCCGTGGTTCATCGCTGTTGGCCTAAACTTGTGACTTTGTCCTGGTCCGGCGTGACCAGATATCAACAGTCGTCTTTTTACATCTTTTTGAGCTATTTTTACTAAAATCTTTCAAATTGAATATCTCCGGTTCTTCTGATACGATTTTTGTCATGTTGGTCTTGGTTTATTTATTAAAAAGTACTCAAGTTTTCAAACTCTGTTTTAGGCTTCTCTTGTTGTGTGTTTCCACTATGTTACTGTTTGAAGTGTTGCAAACATACTTTACACATTGCCTGTAAGTTAAGGCTGTCTGCTCTATGCCAAGCTATCCAAGGGTTGAGCACTGGTTAATTTAAGGTTTGCATGTGACGTCATCCTGAGAAAAATTGTGGTGGAGGTTTGATAATGGTTTCACCCTTCCCTCAACTAATAACCCAATTTCCTATACTGTTGTTCAGCGTTAGGATTTGGACTTGTGTTTGTGCAGTGCCATACAGTAATTATGTGTTGCACTACTAATCCACATACATTATTTGTCAGCTTTAGGGTTAAGGTTTTTCTGACCTCATTTCTGCTGGCCTAAGGACTCTGAGCACTTTACCACTGCTAACCAGTGTTAAACTGTATGCGCTCTCTCCTCTAAACATGGTAATAATGGCTCATGCCCAATTGGCATAGTTAATGTACTTATAAGTCCATTGTATAGTGCACTACATGTGCCCAGGGCCTGTAAATTAAATGCTACTAGTGGACCAGCAGCATTGTAATAAGTACTGGACACAGGTAGGTGGAGGTAGGATTTTTATTCGCAGTACATCAAGAATAAACCATCAAAAACTAAGGCAGCAGCACACAGCATAACCGTCCTCCCTTCCAGCTCCCACCTGTCTCTCTCCCCCACATTCTACCCATGAAATCTTCAACCTTCTGAATCTATTCCTGGTGACATTACCAGGCCTCAAATATAGAATGTAAAGAAAGTTGATAGAACATAGCATATCTTACCTTTACATAGAATGTAAAGGAAAGTTGATAGAACATAACACATCTTCCCCCTTCATATTGCAAAACATAACACAACTATTAAATACATACAGAAGCAGAAATGAAAGAAGATACAAAAGAGAAAAGAAAATGGAACAAAATAGGCATATAGGAAGCAACATGGACTGACCCTGGGAAACAGCAAAGCTGCAAGGTCAGTTCATTTACAAAAGACACACTAATGCATCACATAGTCATCATGCCACTTCGGCTTTATTACCAGTAGTGGAAAATCTATCAACCCCCCCTTATTAGGAACATGTGTATCCTCAGCTTTTATATGTCTTGTGAAACTCCACACATCACCAGTATCCAGAACAACCACAATTCTCCTAACCTCACAACTTGAACAAGGACCTATAAATTTAGAACTTCCTTTTCTCACAAGCCCAGCTCTCCTCACAAACACTTTATCCCCCTTCTCCAATCGCCAGCACTTACACCAAACTTGACATCAAACCGCTTTTTATATCTGCACTGGTGCCCCAATCTATGGTCTCTGATTACATCTTCAGACCACTTGCTTGCGACCTTGGTGCTCAAATATAACCAGGCTGGACTAAGCTTGCAATGGGGTCGCCTGCCTCTCAATGACGCAAAAGGCGAGACAGATATTAACTAATTGGGAGTGACCCGATGAGCCCACCATGTTTCCCTCAAGGGCGAATGTAGCAAGGTTTTATTAAGCAAACCATGTTGAGCACAACCTTTCACAATCCTGTTCATGCTTACAGCAAGGCCATTGGCCTGAGGTGAGGAAAGAGCTGTTTTGAAGTGAGTAATTGAGAAATGACCCAAAAAATCTAACATCTCTTGGAACGTAAATGCGCCCCATTATCTGTGACCAGGCTTTTTGTTATACCCTCATGTGAAAATTCCTCTTTAAGAAATATAATTACTTCCCTGGTATTAACGACAGAAACACACTTTGTCACCACCCATTTAGACATATAATCCGCTAAAAGCATCACAATTTGGTTGAACAACTCAAAGGGACCTGCAATCTCCAATGCCAGCTTGGTCCATGGTTCAACTGGAATTTCAACAGCAGATAAGCGAGCAGTATAGGTACTTTTGATTTATCATTGTTAGCACACTGCCAATAGTCCTTGACCAACCCTGCCACATCATGATCCATTTTTGGCCACCAGTACCATTCACGCGATCTGGATTTAGTTTTATTCCTGCCCAGATGACCCTCATGAGCAAACTTCACGTGTTTCACCCTCAGAACTTTTGGGGGTACCACTCTATCCCCTAAATACTTGTTTTCCACAATACACAGCTCATCCTTGACGGAAGAGAATCATTCTAAGAATACTGGTACATCTTTTTTGTCAGGCCACCCCTCCACAATAAATACTTTAACTTTTTCCAAATCACCCTCATTCACAGCTTCAAAGCTGGCTCACATACCCAATTCACCAACCCTTCCTCAGACATGCAGACCTCCACGTTAGCTGGTAAACTTGAAAGACAATCAGCAGCATAATTTTTTGAAAAAGGAATGTAATCCACAATAAAATTATAACTGGATAAACCCTCCGTCCATCTTCTGATTCTGGGAGTCAACGTCTCTGAATCTCTGCAAAAGAAAATTCTGTTGAGAGGCTTGTGGTCATTCCTCACTGTAAAAGGCAATCCCCACAAAAACAAAGTAAATGCAAAATAGCCCAATACACACCCAATGCCTTTCTCTCAATAACTGAATACCACTCCTCTTCTCCCATCAAGGAATGAGAGGCAAAAGCCACAAATTTCAGTTCACCTGTATCCATCAGTACTAGGACGGCATCCAAACCCTTTATGCTGGCATCTGTGGCCAAAATTGCCTGTTTTATTTGCATCAAAATGGCCCAAAGTAGGCAGCTTTTGCAATGTACTCCTTAATAACTGAAAGCCAGTTCACAATCTTCCATCCACAATAACTGGCTCCATTTCCTCAGCAGACATCTAGGAGGATGAGCAATGCTAGCAAAATTTTAAATGAACTTAGAGCAGAATTCTGCCAATCCAAGAAAAGAACGCACTTAATCCCTATTCACAGGCACAATGTTGCTTGCCAAATCTAATTTGTGACTTATTCCCTCCCCCAAGATGGTATGCCCTAAATATGTTACAGTGGGGATTCTGAACTTACACTTCTCGTTTTTGAGTACAAGGCCCACTTCTTGCAATCGACCTAACACCCTTTGCAGAAAGATATCATGTTCATGCACATCACCGACATAAATCAACATGTCATCCTGAAATAACACGACCTTATCCAACCCCTCAAGAACCTTCTTCACGACCCTTTGGAAACATGCCACAGCAGAAGCAAGCAGAAACGGTATGCGAATGAAACGGAATGCACCCAAAGGAGTCACGGAGGAAGTAAGATGCCTGCAGTCTGGATGCAGCATAATTTGATGGTACGCTGAAGATAAATCCATAACACTAAAACTCTTTCCATCTTTGATTAATGCCAAAGTCTCTGAAATACTGGGCAAAAGTTGTCAGTCAACCCAAATAAATGTGTTCAACCCTCTTAAGTCCACACATAAGGGGATCTCACTTCCACCATTCTTGGGTGCCAAAACCACCAGAGCCAGCCATTCTGAGCTCTCTATCTCCTCAACCACACCATTGTTTTTAAATTTGTTAAGTTCATGTTTCAGTAGCGACAACATCATGTGAGGAACCCTCCTTACTTTGGAAACACAGGGTGAAGCATTAGCTTTAAGAACAATTTTGTGCTCCAAATTCCTTACCAATCCTAAATCATTGCTAAACATCTTTGGAAATTCAGTGACAATGCATTCAGGAGATCCCACCTCACAAATTACCGTCACCTTATCCTTGGCATTAGGGTTCACCTTTATTCTCATGTCTCTTTGGTGTCTCCACCCTAATAAGTTATCACCTCTTCTGGCTACATACACCTTCCCCACTGTTTTACGCTCCTCAAACTGTATCTTCATCACATGATAACCCAAAACATCAATCTTCTTGCCATCATATCCCACAAGATTTATATCGGGTTCTTGTAGGTTTATTTTCTCCAGTCCGAACAATGTATTCCAATTCTTGTCCCCAATGATGGTATGAGGAGACCCAGAATCCACGAACACAGACACATTCTTCCCATTCACTGCTAATACGCACTCAGGCATTTCAATGGGATCTGCATCAACCACCCCATCACTGCTCACACTCAGCACAAACGTATTCACTTCATGAACAACTTGGTTCACATTTTGTTTTGAAAATGCACCTCTGCACACACGTGCGTAGTGGCCCTTTTTGCCACACTTGTTACAGGTTGCAAACCTAGCATAACCGTTTGGGATAGTGGTAGTAGTAGTATTCTTTATTCGAATGCATAAAAACACATCCATAAAAGCAGAACAAACATTAAAACAACATTATAAAGTACGTATCCAAGGGTATTCATGACCTGCTATAATTAGTTAAAAAATACACAAAAGGCTTAAAGTACCATTTATATTGGCCTTTTATAATTATATACAAATCCTAATCCGCTCTGTGTATAGGTTTAATGGGGCACATGCCAGGCCATATTTTATAAAGTGCCTATGTGCTGAAAAAGAGTTGAAATCATGGCTAAAAAAATGTTGTATTGCACAGCTCTAAATGCCACCCAAAATTCATATAAAACATTTAAAATTTGATTCTGCTCAATCTAATCATGTTGTTAAAACCATGTTCTTTCTGATATAAAAAGCCACCCATAAAAATGACACCATTCTACAGCATATTTCTAAAGAAGGTAGAGTTTGCAGGAATAAGTAAGCGGGCCGGCATTAAATAAAGCCCTGCTGTTTTATTATTGGGACAATGTATCTTTTACGTGGATCAGTGTAAAAATTGCAGAGAAGAACCACATGCAATGTATCCTTAGGACAGCCATTTATCACAAGATACTGCCCAGTCATTCCTCTTTGTAAAGGTGAGTAATCAATGAGTATCCAATCTCAGAACGGTTAAAACAAATCTATGTCTAACATGCAAGACAGATTTAAGATAAGGTTGCATATTAAATGTTTTTATCATTAATTGGTTGCTTAGCACACTCAGTTTTGTTACTTCGAGTGTCCATCTCAGGGTCTCTAAGTGCCTCAAGGCTTTTTCTCTCAGGATTTTTTGCTGATGGTGCGTAGTGTTTCAGGTCTCGCATAGTATTCACTACATCCCATGTTTTTGAACATGCATTGAACATGCGCTAAGCATAACATTTCTTTATGCAGGCTCAAGGCAGTCCCTAATAATTGTTTGGTTCAGTACAGTGTACTCCGAAGTGCAGATTTTGTGCCAGAGGAGGATTGGACGCAACTTTATCACATCTGATACATATTGTGCTCCCAATTCCGCATCTGTAACATAGGCAGAAGTGCTTTTAGGAATGACGAGCAAACATCTAAAACATTTGTTTCCCGCCATTTGTACGTCAATACAATCTTTATACCCCCACGAGCTTGTCCCATATGTCGCTATACTCAGGCACTTGGCTTTGTATATTTTCATCATTACCTCTGGGGTGTTAGTACCCAAACGTTTTGCAAAGCATCTGTTTGGGCTATTAGACATGTGCCCATCACTTCCACACCAAAAACATTTCAACACTCCACCTTTGGAATCTTCTTTGAATTGTTTTTTCCTGAGACTAGTTTCCTTATACCTAATATTCTCTTTAAGCTTTGTACTCTCATCCCCCTTCACCTCATTTACAGGTATCGCTAATACCATTCTGCTTCTTCTCTTCCCTCATCTCACACACTCACATGCTAATGTGGTCCATCCCTTCCACTAAAGATATTGTATCAGCCAAACAAGGGTTCTTTGAAAACAAATGTTCCTGAACTTTGGAATTATTGGAACACCTAACTATTTGGTCTCTCACTAAGGAATTCACACTTGCGAGCCAAGGCTTTCAAAGCTGCTACATAACTACCAATCTTTTCCAATTTTCCTTGCACAAAAAATGGTGCTTTTCTCACACAACATTCCCACGTGATCCAAAATATTTTTCTGACATCATGACAGACATGTCATAAACGTTGCTGGGTTCTCCTTCCCCCTTCCCCATCTTAATCTTATCAAGACTATCATAAACATTCCTGCCCTAAATACTCAAGTTGTGTAATAAAATTGTTTGTTCCCGAGCAGCAGAGAATTTCTCACCACCAGAGGCAATGAGATAAGAGTAAAACATGTATTTCCAGTGTTTCCTTGGCAGCACAAGGTCACCCTTATCCGAAAGAAAATGACGTGGTTCAGATGTAGTAGACATGTCGAGACACAGTCACTTGAAAAAATAATACTTATGAGAAAGTAAGAGATTGAGAACAACAACACAGTCAAAATTTAAATGTTGAAGACGACAATGTGTCCGTTAAAAAAATATGACTAGAACCAACATATCCAAAATTAGACCAGGTGTGCCAGTCACTGTAAGACAAAAGCGAGGCACTATTTAAGGTGAGCCTATCACTGTGTAACCAATATCACCCCGCACTGAACTCCGCACTGTACCTTAATGCCAGAAAGAATCTCTCTCAGGTCGCTCTGACGCATTCTGAATCGTGAATACTGTTTGCGCTTAAGTAGCCCTCTAAATATAGCTCAGGTATACCATTGCAGAGGCTGTGTGTGCAGTTTAAAACTTCCATTTTGGTCTGGCAAAATAAACCTATATTAAAGATGACTCAATTTTTCTAATGCTGTTGTGGGTTCTTTTCATGGTGTGTTTTCATTGTATTACTGTTTGAGGTGTTGATGAAAAAACGTGTAATCCCTATGCACTCCACTATATTGAAGAATTATAGAATCCAATAAAACTGATAAGATTGGCGCTACAGACGTCGCACGTAGTCAGCCGTGCCTTCAAATTGAGAGGGTATGTTGTGAGTAGTGTCCACTGCCCACCAGACTGAGCGCTCAGTAGACGTTGAAACACTGGGGTTTCTTCACAAGATAAAGTTTATTTTTAAGCAATCTTGCGGATTTTCAAAAACAACTTCTTATTGGCAGTTTACATTTATTGACTTCATGTGATCATAATGTCCATTTTATGACACAAATTACGGCATCATTAGGATTTTCACATCCACCCAATGCATTTCGGGTCATTAGAACTGGACCCTTCGTCAGGGGTCTGGAAACAAGGGTCAAAACAGGACCAAATTAGTTACTTCAACCTAGAGTTAATGATTTACTTGTACAAAATCTGCTACACTGTGAACATGCAAACTGTGGGTTTACTGTGGGCTTACACCTTAACGTTATGTGATAGATTGAAAAGAAGTATGGTGACATGGAAGCATAACAATACTTAGAAATGAAGTCCAGAGCATAAACAAGACGAGTCGAAACACCATGGGACTGTCTATGTAGTGATTTTTACGTATTGTCATGTTGATTGTTGGTGCATTTTAAATGACATTACAGCTGTTTTTAAAGGTCAAACGAATTTTATCAGAGCAAATGATGTGATAATATTACCTTTTAATGAGACCTAGAATATAGAACTTATGATATAGTTCTTATTCTTTTTAAGTTAATGATTTAATGTATGTGGTGAGATATTTTTTGCTTGTGAATGATCATGTTGATCATGGTAAATTAACTTTATTCGCTTACACAAAGGTAGCCATGAAAGTTAAAAATGTACAATTCATAAAAAGATTCAGACATATTAAAAAACAGCATAAAAACAAGCCCACTCCACAATGCTACACGATATAAAGTGCGAGATGCCAAAAATATCAAAATATACAAAGCTACTAATTCCTAAAGAGCAAACGCCCCATAAACATCATAAAAGTTAAAAAAGTTCAAAATGGGCCTGCTTTCCATTTACACCTTAAAGAAAGCTTGGTTAACATACTGTGAAATGCCTGTGGACCAACGGCCCCCACATTATACATTCATACAAGCCCTTGATTTCATTGTAGATTTTAGAAACCCCACATCAAAGAACAAACAGTCATAATTCAACAGTTGTAGGTACAAGAGGGCTGGGCGAAATTTTTTAAAATTCAACTTTTTCTTGAGAGGTACCAGGAATTTTTTTCGTGGAACAGAGTAAAATTTGCAGAACAATATAAAGTGCAGCAAATCCTGTGGAGACAAGCCGTTTGCAACCTTAGGACGCTAACACTTGACCTCTGTGACAGCCCTAGGGTCTAGCCAGCAAAAATGAAACAAATTCATCCTGAACCTGGTTAGAAGAAACGGATGTATGACATTACAACGCATGCTTTTACATCGCATGCTTTTACAACGCGGTTTTTACAACGCATACCATTACAACGCATAGCGCTTTGGGGTGCTGGATAGTGAATAGTTTAATTTACTATTCCAACTCCAGTCCCCGTGGACACTAGGGAAGGTGTTGGATAGTAAATTAAATCTATTCCCTATCCTAGAGCGCCCCCCAGCGCAATGGGTTGTAATGGTTTGCGTTGTAAAAGTTGCGTCGTAAAGGCACTGCGTGGTAAAAGTTGCATTGTAAAGGATGTTTCCCGAAGAAACTTTTTGTGAGTGGACAGGGACCCCAGGAGGTAGGGCTCTGTAAGTGTGTTTGTTTTGAGCATTATAAAGCTGCGGACACTTACTTTCTTGAGTTCCTGCTCATTCCTATTCAGTTTTTTTAAAGACAAATAGGCTAACTTTACTGACTCCAACTCCCTCTTGGTGATTGTTTCATGCTTATGAAATAGCTCTACACGTCCTATCTCTTCCAGGCTTCTTTTGATGTATTTAAGCCATGGAACTCGGAGTGCTTTATCAAGAGTCAAACACTCCCTCAATATAATGTGAGTGAGATTTAACTCAGGATTCAGCCAGTATTTTAACCAAAATACAATAGGTTGCGAGGCTGGAGTATCACACAAAAACCGAACCCCAAGTTCTTTGTGGGCCGACAAATTAGAAAGGATTTGGGGGGTGCACATCAGGGGCTTTAAGAATTTGTTCTCTGCCACCTATAAGGGGCTCACCATAGTGTGACCCCAGATTTCACTCCCGTAACTGGCTATAGCCAGGCTTTTTGCCTGATATACCTTTAACATAGCACCTATTGGTTTCCTTCCTCTCTTTATGCAAAAATTTAAAACTGCCGCATTAGCCCTGGTCAGAGCCCCCCTGTTCTTATTGATTTGGTGCCCCCATTGTAACTGATCCTCCAGGAGAACCCCTAGGTATGAGACAACATTCATACAGGGGATGGCGGGAAGAGCCAACCCTAAATTGGAAGCTTTTTTGGGGGCGCAGTCCCACTTGCATAACGTACAATTTCGAGTGGTTGATAGCCAGTTCCCGGTCCGACATAAAGCTAGAAAAAGCCTCCAATAAAGTTTGGAAGCCTAATGGCGTCCTCATTATGAGGACTGCATTGTCCGCATACAGTAGAACAGGTAGCCCACGACGCCCTACATATGGGAAATCTACCTCAAGGTTACTTAAGACTTTGACTAAATCATTTATATATAAGTTGAATAAGAATGGGGCCATTATACAACCCTGTCTAACTCCCCTTTTAATGGCCCGGTCCCTGGTAACCCTGAGGTCCTGCGAGAACCTGACATTGGCCTTAGATCCTCCAGGAAGTTGACTAAGCTATTCTCTACCCCCATTGCCCTCATGGGCTGCCACAGCTTGGCCCTGTTCACACAGTCAAAAGCTGAAGACAGGTACATGAAGGCAAGATATACAGTACCTGGGTGAGCAACTGTGTATTTACTCAGTATCATTAGCGATCATGTTGATAAAATATACTAGTACTACGTATAGGTCCCTAGGAAAGAGGTAGTACATGTACCCAGGGCCTGTAAATTAAATTGTGCTGGTGGATCTGCAGCACTGATTGTGCCACCCACTTAAGTAGCCCTTTGAAATATGCCTCAGGCCTGTGATTGCCATTTGTGTGCAGTTTAAACTATCAATTCAACCTGGCTAAATAAACTTTTTGCCAGGCCAAAACCTACCATTTTAATACATGTATGATACCCCGAATGAAGGACTGGACAGCTCAGAGGGCAGGTGCATTATATTTAAAAAGTAGGATGTGTTTTTAAGTTTTACATATCCTGGTAGTGAAAACCTTTTAAATTCATTTTCACTACTGCGAGGCTTACCCCTCCCATGGGATAACATCGGAGTCAACTTATTACAATTTTATAAGTTTTATTTCCAAATGGGAATATGTACTGTTTATGTTTAGTGTCTCTGGAGTCTTAATTTACAATCTTAACATATGCTAAAGTCATATTTTAAACTACTTTTTTGAAAATACCACTTTTACAAAGTTGGCATTTTTCTGCCTTAGTCATTTAGTGCCTGTAGCTTATCTCTAAATTGTAAATTCCACATTTGTAAAGTTCAAACTTATCACACCTAAGGGTATCCAGAAGCTGGGGGCCATCGGGGAAAATAAATGAGCTATTGCCCCTAGTCACATGATACTGAGCTCAGCTGCCGCCAGGGATCGAACCGTAAGCCCCGCTCCATAGTCAGCAGCTCTGGCCACTGCACCACACCTCTCTCTCTGGTCAAATAGCGTGGAATAGCTGACAGTTGGGGTTTGTTTATTCCTCATAGGCAGCCACACACAATAGGGAGCTTAGGTGTGCCTGGATGAGCCGTCACTGGCAGAATGGGACTGGTGAAATTGGGCACAGCCCCACTTACACGTGAATAACTGTGCCCTGCCTCCACACAAAGGGCTGCATATACCCTGAAGCTAGTCTGGAGCCAGGACAGGGAAGACAGGATGTCTGGGGACTTCAAAAGCAAACCGTAGAAGCTTCTCCCCCACTTCAGAGGCACAGATGGGTTTCAACATTGGACATCAGACACCCTCACTTCAGTACACTTCTGGAGTTGTGGATACATTGGCAGGAAAAACTGCTGAGCTGCTGAAGGACTGCTACTCTGCCAGACTTTTACCCTGCTGGACCATTGCTCTTGCTAACCTGAAGTCCGCTACCCTCCTGTCTGAGTGACAAGGACTGACCTGCATCTCTTGAACCCAGAACCCCATTGTGCCTCCAAGTGGTGGTTGACTGGCCTTCTGACTTGAAAGTCAGTGCAGAATGCTCCAACAATTCTGTTCCTGCCAAGTGTTGCCACCATAGTCCTGGACCCTTAAAAGTGGGCATGAGGTGCTCTGCCACACTCTCTGGATCCAGCAGAACTGATACATCTACATATACTCTGCTGCACAGTGCAACCCCGAGTGGAACCGTTGAATTGCCACTGCTGCGAGGATCAGAACAACTACAAGGACATTGCAGCCCGCTACAGCTCAACACATACTCAGCACCTACCCTCGCACCCCTCGGTTGACGGACTTTGCATCACATCCAGCCATTCCTCAGTACTGATGCATCGCCCCTACGGCATGATGCAACCTTTCGCATCACAAGCAATTGTCAATGGGATCTTCAATAACGATGGAGAAGGACTTTGCACAGCAGCCTCATCACATGTCAGAACCGGCTTATTGCTTCCACTGCACAATTCATTTTCAAGAAGAATCCTTGCAATGCTCCACAAACAAGGATGAAGGTACACTATTCAGCTGGCCTAACTGGGTCCCTGTAGCACTCCCGTGGTTCATCGCTGTTGGCCTAAACTTGTGACTTTGTCCTGGTCTGGCGTGACCAGATATCAACAGTCGTCTTTTTACATCTTTTTGAGCTATTTTTACTAAAATCTTTCAAATTGAATATCTCCGGTTCTTCTGATACGATTTTTGTCATGTTGGTCTTGGTTTATTTATTAAAAAGTACTCAAGTTTTCAAACTCTGTTTTAGGCTTCTCTTGTTGTGTGTTTCCACTATGTTACTGTTTGAAGTGTTGCAAACATACTTCACACATTGCCTGTAAGTTAAGGCTGCCTGCTCTATGCCAAGCTATCCAAGGGTTGAGCACTGGTTAATTTAAGGTTTGCTTGTGACGTCATCCTGAGAAAAATTGTGGTGGAGGTTTGATAATGGTTTCACCCTCCCCTCAACTAATAACCCAATTTCCTATACTGTTGTTCAGCGTTAGGATTTGGACTTGTGTTTGTGCAGTGCCATACAGTAATTATGTGTTGCACTACTAATCCACATACATTATTTGTCAGCCTTAGGGTTAAGGTTTTTCTGACCTCATTTCTGCTGGCCTAAGGACTCTGAGCACTTTACACCTGCTAACCAGTGTTAAACTGTATGCGCTCTCTCCTCTAAACATGGTAATAATGGCTCATGCCCAATTGGCATAGTTAATGTACTTATAAGTCCATTGTATAGTGCACTACATGTGCCCAGGGCCTGTAAATTAAATGCTACTACTGGACCAGCAGCATTGTAATAAGTACTGGACACAGGTAGGTGGAGGTAGGATTTTTATTCGCAGTACATCAAGAATAAACCATCAAAAACTAAGGCAGCAGCACACAGCATAACCGTCCTCCCTTCCAGCTCCCACCTGTCTCTCTCCCCCACATTCTACCCATGAAATCTTCAACCTTCTGAATCTATTCCTGGTGACATTACCAGGCCTCAAATATAGAATGTAAAGAAAGTTGATAGAACATAGCATATCTTACCTTTACATGGAACCTAAAGGAAAGTTGATAGAACATAACACATCTTCCCCCTTCATATTGCAAAACATAACACAACTATTAAATACATACAGAAGCAGAAATAAAAGAAGATACAAAAGAGAAAAGAAAATGGAACAAAATAGGCATATAGGAAGCAACATGGACTGATCCTGGGAAACAGCAAAGCTGCAAGGTCAGTTCATTTACAAAAGACACACTAATGCATCACATAGTCATCATGCCACTTAGGCTTTATTACCAGTAGTGGAAAATCTATCAACCCCCCCTTATTAGGAACAGGTGTATCCTCAGCTTTTATATGTCTTGTGAAACTCCACACATCACCAGTATCCAGAACAACCACAATTCTCCTAACCTCACAACTTGAACAAGGACCTATAAATTTAGAACTTCCTTTTCTCACAAGCCCAGCTCTCCTCACAAACACTTTATCCCCCTTCTCCAATCGCTAGCACTTACACCAAACTTGACATCAAATATAATAAATAAATTAATAATCCACATTTGTAAAGCGCACAATCACCCGTTAGGGTCTCTAGGCGCTGGGGCCGTCGGGAAGATTAAGCAAGCTATTGCCCAGAGTCACATGGTGCTGGGCTAACCTGCCGCCGGCGCTGGGGATCGAACCGTGATCCCCAGATTCCAGCGTCAGTCGCCCTGGCCGCGGCACCACACCTCTCCCGCTTTTTATATCTGCACTGGTGCCCCAATCTATGGTCTCTGATTACATCTTCGGACCACTTGCTTGCGACCTTGGTGCTCAAATATAACCAGGCTGGACTAAGCTTGCAATGGGGTCGACTGCCTCTCAATGACGCAAAAGGCGAGACAGATATTATCTAATTGGGAGTGACCCGATGAGCCCACCATGTTTCCCTCAAGGGCGAATGTAGCAAGGTTTTATTAAGCAAACCATGTTGAGCACAACCTTTCACAATCCTGTTCATGCTTACAGCAAGGCCATTGGCCTGAGGTGAGGAAAGAGCTGTTTTGAAGTGAGTAATTGAGAAATGACCCAAAAAATCTAACATCTCTTGGAACGTAAATGCACCCCATTATCTGTGACCAGGCTTTTTGTTATACCCTCCTGTGAAAATTCCTCTTTAAGAAATATAATTACTTCCCTGGTATTAACGACAGAAACACACTTTGTCACCACCCATTTAGACATATAATCCGCTAAAAGCATCACAATTTGGTTGAATAACTCAAAGGGACCTGCAATCTCCAATGCCAGCTTGGTCCATGGTTCAACCGGAATTTCAACAGCAGATAAGCGAGCAGTATAGGTACTTTTGATTTATCATTGTTAGCACACTGCCAACAGTCCTTGACCAACCCTGCCACATCATGATCCATTTTTGGCCACCAGTACCATTCACACGATCTGGATTTAGTTTTATTCCTGCCCAGATGACCCTCATGAGCAAACTTCACGTGTTTCACCCTCAGAACTTTTGGGGGTACCACTCTATCCCCTAAATACTTGTTTTCCACAATACACAGCTCATCCTTGACGGAAGAGAATCATTCTAAGAATACTGGTACATCATTTTGTCAGGCCACCCCTCCACAATAAATACTTTAACTTTTTCCAAATCAACCTCTTTCACAGCTTCAAAGCTGGCTCACATACCCAATTCACCAACCCTTCCTCAGACATGCAGACCTCCACGTTAGCTGGTAAACTTGAAAGACAATCAGCAGCATAATTTTGCGAAAAAGGAATGTAATCCACAATAAAATTATAACTGGATAAACCCTCCGTCCATCTTCTGATTCTGGGAGTCAACGTCTCTGAATCTCTGCAAAAGAAAATTCTGTTGAGAGGCTTGTGGTCATTCCTCACTGTAAAAGGCAATCCCCACAAAAACAAAGTAAATGCAAAATAGCCCAATACACACCCAATGCCTTTCTCTCAATAACTGAATACCACTCCTCTTCTCCCATCAAGGAATGAGAGGCAAAAGCCACAAATTTCAGTTCACCTGTATCCATCAGTGCTAGGACGGCATCCGAACCCTTTATGCTGGCATCTGTGGACAAAATTGCCAGTTTTATTTGCATCAAAATGGCCCAAAGTAGGCAGTTTTGCAATGTACTCCTTAATAACTGAAAGCCAGTTCACAATCTTCCATCCACAATAACTGGCTCCATTTCCTCAGCAGACATCTAGGAGGATGAGCAATGCTAGCAAAATTTTAAATGAACTTAGAGCAGAATTCTGCCAATCCAAGAAAAGAACGCACTTAATCCCTATTCACAGGTACAGGAGTTCTCACAATGTTGCTTGCCAAATCTAATTTGTGACTTATTCCCTCCCCCAAGATGGTATGCCCTAAATATGTTACAGTGGGGACTCTGAACTTACACTTCTCGTTTTTGAGTACAAGGCCCACTTCTTGCAATCGACCTAACACCCTTTGCAGAAAGATATCATGTTCATGCACATCACCGACATAAATCAACATGTCATCCTGAAATAACACCACCTTATCCAACCCCTCAAGAACCTTCTTCATGACCCTTTGGAAACATGCCACAGCAGAAGCAAGCAGAAACGGTATGCGAATGAAACGGAATGCACCCAAAGGAGTCACGGAGGAAGTAAGATGCCTGCAGTCTGGATGCAGCATAATTTGATGGTACGCTGAAGATAAATCCATAACACTAAAACTCTTTCCATCTTTGATTAATGCCAAAGTCTCTGAAATACTGGGCAAAAGTTGTCAGTCAACCCAAATAAATTTGTTCAACCCTCTTAAGTCCCCACATAAGGGGATCTCACTTCCACCATTCTTGGGTGCCAAAACCACCAGAGCCAGCTATTCTGAGCTCTCTATCTCCTCAATCACACCATTGTTTTTAAATTTGTTAAGTTCATGTTTCAGTAGCGACAACATCATGTGAGGAACCCTCCTTACTTTGGAAACACAGGGTGAAGCATTAGCTTTAAGAACAATTTTGTGCTCCAAATTCCTTACCAATCCTAAATCATTGCTAAACATCTTTGGAAATTCAGTGACAATGCATTCAGGAGATCCCACCTCACAAATTACCATCACCTTATCCTTGGCATTAGGGTTCACCTTTATCCTCATGTCTCTTTGGTGTCTCCACCCTAATAAGTTATCACCTCTTCTGGCTACATACACCTTCCCCACTGTTTTACGCTCCTCAAACTGTATCTTCATCACATGATAACCCAAAACATCAATCTTCTTGCCATCATATCCCACAAGATTTATATCGGGTTCTTGTAGGTTTATTTTCTCCAGTCCGAACAATGTATTCCAATTCTTGTCCCCAATGATGGTATGAGGAGACCCAGAATCCACGAACACAGACACATTCTTCCCATTCACTGCTAATACGCACTCAGGCATTTCAATGGGATCTGCATCAACCACCCCATCACTGCTCACACCCAGCACTAACGTATTCACTTCATGAACAACTTGGTTCACATTTTGTTTTGAAAATGCACCTCTGCACACACGTGCGTAGTGGCCCTTTTTGCCACACTTGTTACAGGTTGCAAACCTAGCATAACCGTTTGGGATAGTAGTAGTAGTAGTATTCTTTATTCGAATGCATAAAAACACATCCATAAAAGCAGAACAAACATTAAAACAACATTATAAAGTAAGTATCCAAGGGTATTCATGACCTGCTATAATTAGTTAAAAAATACACAAAAGGCTTAAAGTACCATTTATATTGGCCTTTTATAATTATATACAAATCCTAATCCGCTCTGTGTATAGGTTTAATGGGGCACATGCCAGGCCATATTTTATAAAGTGCCTATGTGCTGAAAAAGAGTTGAAATCATGGCTAAAGAATGTTGTATTGCACAGCTCTAAATACCACCAAAAATTCATATAAAACATTTAAAATTTGATTCTGCTCAATCTAATCATGTTGTTAAAACCATGTTCTTTCTGATATAAAAAGCCACCCATAAAAATGACACCATTCTACAGCATATTTCTAAAGAAGGTAGAGTTTGCAGGAATAAGTAAGCGGGCCGGCATTAAATAAAGCCCTGCTGTTTTATTATTGGGACAATGTATCTTTTACGTGGATCAGTGTAAAAATTGCAGAGAAGAACCACATGCAATGTATCCTTAGGACAGATAATTTATCACAAGATACTGCCAAGTCATTCCTCTTTGTAAAGGTGAGTAATCAATGAGTATCCAATCTCAGAACGGTTAAAACAAATCTATGTCTAACATGCAAGACAGATTTAAGATAAGGTTGCATATTAAATGTTTTTATCATTAATTGGTTGCTTAGCACACTCAGTTTTGTTACTTCGAGTGTCCATCTCAGGGTCTCTAAGTGCCTCAAGGCTTTTTCTCTCAGGATTTTTTTGCTGATGGTGCGTAGTGTTTCAGGTCTCGCATAGTATTCACTACATCCCATGTTTTTGAACATGCATTGAACATGCGCTAAGCATAACATTTCTTTATGCAGGCTCAAGGCAGTCCCTAATAATTGTTTGGTTCAGTACAGTGTACTCCGAAGTGCAGATTTTGTGCCAGAGGAGGATTGGACGCAACTTTATCACGTCTGTTACATGTTGTGCTCCCAATTCCGCATCTGTAACATAGGCAGAAGTGCTTTTAGGAATGACGAGCAAACATCTAAAACATTTGTTTTCCGCCATTTATACGTCAATACAATCTTTATACCCCCACGAGCTTGTCCCATATGTCGCTATACTCAGGCACTTGGCTTTGTATATTTTCATCATTACCTCTGGGGTGTTAGTACCCAAACGTTTTGCAAAGCATCTGTTTGGGCTATTAGACATGTGCCCATCACTTCCACACCAAAAACATTTCAACACTCCACCTTTGGAATCTTCTTTGAATTGTTTTTTCCTGAGACTAGTTTCCTTATACCTAATATTCTCTTTAAGCTTTGTACTCTCATCCCCCTTCACCTCATTTACAGGTATCGCTAATACCATTCTCCTTCTTCTCTTCCCTCATCTCACACACTCACATGCTAATGTGGTCCATCCCTTCCACTAAAGATATTGTATCAGCCAAACAAGGGTTCTTTGAAAACAAATGTTCCTGAACTTTGGAATTATTGGAACACCTAACTATTTGGTCTCACTAAGGAATTCACACTTGCGAGCCAAGGTTTTCAAAGCTGCTACATAACTACCAATCTTTTCCAATTTTCCTTGCACAAAAAATGGTGCTTTTCTCACACAACATTCCCACGTGATCCAAAATATTTTTCTAACATCATGACAGACATGTCATAAACGTTGCTGGGTTCTCCTTCCCCCTTCCCCATCTCAATCTTATCAAGACTATCATAAACATTCCTGCCCTAAATACTCAAGTTGTGTATTAAAATTGTTTGTTCCCGAGCAGCAGAGAATTTCTCACCACCAGAGGCAATGAGATAAGAGTAAAACATGTATTTCCAGTGTTTCCTTGGCAGCACAAGGTCACCCTTATCCGAAAGAAAATGAGGTGGTTCAGATGTAGTAGACATGTCGAGACGCAGTCACTTGAAAAAATAATACTTATGAGAAAGTAAGAGATTGAGAACAACAACACAGTCAAAATTTAAATGTTGAAGACGACAATGTGTCCGTTAAAAAAATATGACTAGAACCAACATATCCAAAATTAGACCAGGTGTGCCAGTCACTGTAAGACAAAAGCGAGGCACTATTTAAGGTGAGCCTATCACTGTGTAACAAATATCACCCCGCACTGAACTCCGCACTGTACCTTAATGCCAGAAAGAATCTCTCTCAGGTCGCTCTGACGCACTCTGAATCGTGAATACTGTTTGCGCTTAAGTAGCCCTCTAAATATAGCTCAGGTATACCATTGCAGAGCCTGTGTGTGCAGTTTAAAACTTCCATTTTGGTCTGGCAAAATAAACCTATATTAAAGATGACTCCATTTTTCTAATGCTGTTGTGGGTTCTTTTCATGGTGTGTTTTCATTGTATTACTGTTTGAGGTGTTGCACAAATACTTTAAAAAATGAAAAAACGTGTAATCCCTATGCACTCCACTATATTGAAGAATTATAGAATCCAATAAAACTGATAAGATTGGCACTACAGACGTCGCACGTAGTCAGCCGTGCCTTCAAATTGAGAGGGTATGTTGTGAGTAGTGTCCACTGCCCACCAGACTGAGCGCTCAGTAGACGTTGAAACACTGGGGTTTCTTCACAAAATAAAGTTTATTTTTAAGCAATCTTGCGGATTTTCTAAAACAACTACTTATTGGCAGTTTACATTCATTGACTTCATGTGATCATAATGTCCATCTTATGACACAAATTACGGCATCATTAGGATTTTCACATCCACCCAATGCATTTCGGGTCATTAGAACTGGACCCTTCGTCAGGGGTCTGGAAACAAGGGTCAAAACAGGACCAAATTAGTTACTCCAACCTAGAGTTAATGATTTACTTGTACAACTATCTGCTACACTGTGAACATGCAAACTGTGAGTTTACTGTGGGCTTACACCTTAACGTTATGTGATAGATTGAAAAGAAGTATGGTGACATGGAAGCATAACAATACTTAGAAATGAAGTCCAGAGCATAAACAAGACGAGTCGAAAACACCAACTTCTCCCTGTGATGGTCAATATGCATGCAACTCATATATTTTGTATATTTTTCTAATTTGCCGAAATGTTTTCATTGTACAGTTATGAATATGCAGGCTCTCGCTATTTAATGGTTCTACTTTCCAGATTTCACATCACAGTCTAATAGGATACTCGATCACGGGTCCTTGTACCTTACACTTCCGCATTTGAAGTTACTATACTCTGATCACATGGTGATGGTCAGCACGCACATCTTTGTTTTCATTGGTTCACGGTAATGTAACATGTGACCGCTATTTGCACAAATCACAGCGCGGCTCATTCGCCGGTGAGACACTCGATATCCCTGATACGCGGCACTGTTCGGCACTCATGTAAGTTTTTTCATTTAAACTTCTAAGGCTGATACTTTTTCTTTCTCCTTTGCTCTCTTTGATCGGCATCTCCCGCTTTTTTATTTTTTGCTTTTTTATTTTTTCGCACTATCACACGGGGAAGTTGGTGTTTTCGACTCGTCTTGTTTATGCTCTGGACTTCATTTCTAAGTATTGTTATGCTTCCATGTCACCATACTTCTTTTCAATCTATCACATAACGTTAAGGTGTAAGCCCACAGTAAACCCACAGTTTGCATGTTCACAGTGTAGCAGATAGTTGTACAAGTAAATCATTAACTCTAGGTTGGAGTAACTAATTTGGTCCTGTTTTGACCCTTGTTTTCAGACCCCTGACGAAGGGTCCAGTTCTAATGACCCGAAATGCATTGGGTGGATGTGAAAATCCTAATGATGCCGTAATTTGTGTCATAAGATGGACATTATGATCACATGAAGTCAATGAATGTAAACTGCCAATAAGAAGTTGTTTTTGAAAATCCGCAAGATTGCTTAAAAATAAACTTTATTTTGTGAAGAAACCCCAGTGTTTCAACGTCTACTGAGCGCTCAGTCTGGTGGGCAGTGGACACTACTCACAACATACCCGCACAAATACTTTAGACATTGGCTCATTGTTAAGCCTGCCTGCTCTGTGCTAAGCTACCCAAGGGTTGAGCACAGGTTAATTTATGGTTTGCTTTTAACTTCATCCTGAGAAGAATTGTGGTGGCTGCTTGATAAGGGGTTTATCTCCCTCAGCCAGTAACCCAATTTCTTGCATATATGATGTAGAAAGGGCATCCAGAGCTTCATAGTTAAATACCACTCATGGACTGCAGCAAATTATGTACCATCCACAACAGTCGCGGTGCAACAGTCCCTAATTTGAGCCGGCACTTCTAACAGTCTGCCACAAGGTGGCTCTGTCTGGCTAACTTAGAGATGACTGCAACAAAAGTTACATATTAATTCAATATGCATTTTACCTGCTGCCAAACCCATTCGTGGTGGTTGATAGTTGTGTTGTTACTATCAGTGGAATATGTTGCAACGTGTGGTGCAACCCACAGTGGCCTCCTGATGAGAGACCTGGCACTTACTTTTCCACAAATTAAGCCCTGCTGTGTAAACATGGCTACAGTACTACCCTGTGAAAGCCTTGTGGCCCACAAGGCAGGGTGCATAGTATTTAAAAGTGGGAAAAATGAGAAACCAGATTTTATTTTTGATAATAAAAAGTCAATCTCCCCCTGCCATGGGAGTCATCTCCCTTGGCAGGACTTGCATTATTTTTGTTTTTTACTGTCTCTCCCCACTGGGGTTTATCTTGTGGTGAAGGATGGTAAAAAGATAGCTACATGTCGGGTGGAAATGTAGCCATTTCTCCGAGGGCCCTTATGCCGCCAGACCATCGGAGAAGTTTAGCTGTGACTAGGACTAAAGGTTAACTCCCATTTAAATCAGGAGAGTTGACCTTCCTGGTGGCAGTCTGAATACAAACTGCCAACATCTAGGTCTTTTGTCCTTTCTTACCATAAACATCGCTGGCTCTTTCAAAAGGAGAAGAAGAGTAATCAAAGGCCTTCTGCTTTAACCTACACTAAGAGCATTGAAGAGAATTAATTAAAGAATCTGTGTCATACCATCTGTGGCTTATACACCATCAAAGAGGCATTGAGTGATTCTATTTCCTTCTCAGTTTTAATGATTGTATTCTTCTCTTTGAATATATAACGATCACATTTTTTGTCATCTATGAATATATAAACAGGCATTGTACCATTGCTTCCAGGTGCTCTTTTTAAAGAATGTAGTACAATTGTCTTTTTAAAACTGCACATTCAATATCTGGGAAATTTTGCAATGTTCATGTCTCAAACAATAAGTCTGTACATTTCAAAACACACAATTATACAAAAAAAAACGAATGAAAATGTAGCTACAGTACCTTAAGTATATTTTATCTCTCTTGAGTGTATGTATTTTGACGTAAACAAACTGACGTTGATGGTGATGATGTGGTGAAATCTGCGATAAGACTTGGCATGCTTGCTCATTTGGTGAATTTTCCAAAGGAACACATTTCTTTATGCAAGCTTAAATTTTAGCTCATAAATATTACTCATTTATAAACATGTCAAGTGTAATGCTGTGTTCTTAGAAGCACCCGAGCCTCAGAACTAGATTGTCCACATATGTAAATACAGTTACTCTGTACTTTCAATAAAGATGTGTGTGTTATAATTTAGCACGTATAAAAATAGTTAAGGATTATGCATCCATAATATTATGTATCAGTGTATTTAACATTTTTCAAATAAATAGAAAGATGAATCCACTTTCTATATTACACACCCTTGTAAGATAAGAGCATTTATATATTTTTTACCCTAGAAGCACCTCACATTCATGTGTTACTGACTTATTTGTAGAAAACATGAATTAACATTGTTTGCCTGTGATGTTTGCAGATGTAGTGTTTTGTAAGTTAGAGATGAGAGGGTTCTTTTGTTTCACGACAGACTTCGTAGAACAGTGACATAAGTGCATGGGTGATGGAATCCATGATGTAGAATGCTCAGTTAATGGTTAGATACTGAGGAATAAAGATGTGTTATACTAAGCACCATGTGTGGTGTGATCATTTTCATATGCCCGACTTCGGAAAGATGTGGGAGGATGCCACAACTGGTAATGTAAACCCTGCAACCCAAAGAACCAAGAGTACTCAGCAAACTGCTCATGCATGCCACATGTGCCTCGATCAAAGAGACAATGGACAGTTGGCATATGTGGAGTCAATTTTTCAATTTTCAAAAACTTTATTCGGAACATGTAAATCATGTCCATAAAAGTACATACAACAATACAAATAAAAGAAAATACACTTGGTCAATCGCAATCAGTTACAAATACGGTAAGATACATATAACAGGCAAATAACACATTTAAAAATTTTCCAATAAATATGATAAAATAAGAATATTGATGAATATATTTAAAAGATCATGCTTTTCCTATAGCTGATGGCCCTGAGTAAAAAGCTAGCCGTATAAAAACAGATGTCAGGGTGATGCAAGTTAAAAAGTAATTTCATTGCCACTTTAACAGTTCTTGCTCCAAATTTAATAAGTAGAGGTTTTAAAAAGAATTTACGACATTCGCTATACAGGTTGCATATAAACAAAAAGTGCTCTGTGCTTTGTTCTGAAATATTGTCGCACCGACATGGACCAGTAGGGCGCTTCTTAATCTCAGGGAATGCAACCAGTAGGTGGACCGTACCCATCCTCATCCTGGTGAGAACAAACCGATGTTGCCCTTTGGTCACCTGGACGAGGTAAGGGTGTAGGCCCACGGATTCATTCAAATGGTTATAACGTATACAAGTAGAAAGTTTAAGATCATCCGTAGCTCGTCTTTCTGCACAATGATTTAAAAAAGTTAATTTCAGACTCTCCTTGGAGAGATCCGAGGCAGAACAGTGATCTAATGTAACGTTAAGCCCAAATACACTAGAGAAAGAATCAATTGTGTACTTAATCCATGGGATTCTAAGAAAATAGTCTAGGCGTAAACAATCCTCAATAATGGCCCTGTTAAATGAGGTTTCGTCTTTCATCCAGACTGAACGCCACGACATCAAAGGTCTCAACAATAATAGATCATTTATATGATGTAGTCCTAGTTCTTTATGGACCAAACTATTAGCAGTAGAAGTCGGGAGACACAACAATTTTTTCAGAAACATATTCTCTTCAACCTGGAGGGATTCGACCCTGGATACCCCCCATACCCCTGCTCCGTAGAGGGCAGCCGAAAGACACCTGGCTTCAAAAATCTTGAGCATTTCTTTAGGCCTTCTACTACCTAACTTACTTGCGAATGCAAATATTCCATTGGCGCTCCTGATCATTTTGTCGCGCACCACCTTGTGCTCGACGTCCCAGCGACCATTTTTGGAAAAATTAACTCCCAGGTAGCAGAAGTTTTCCACAGACTGCACCACTTGGCCGTCAATGAGATACCTATAGGGTTTTTTAATTTTTACCTTGCTAGCTCCGCACTCCATCACAAATGTCTTGCTTTTATTAATGACCAACTTTCTTTTCTCAATAAAGGCCACAAATTTATCAATCAAAAGCTGTAGACCCCGGGGGGTCCTAGAGAGCAGCACAGCGTCGTCCGCATAGAGTAACACAGGGATGGTACTTGTGTTTACTCTAGGTGCGTCGGCTGGCGCCCTCTGTAAGACCGAGTCTATTTCGTTAATGAACAGAGTGAAGAGCAAGGGTGCCAATACACACCCTTGTCTGATACCTCTCCTGACCTTGAATTTGTCTGTGCATTCGCCCGAGGGCCCATACCGGACACACGAGCTAAGCCTCTCATATAAACGGGCCAGAAAATATATGATTTCCCTCGGTGCTCCCATTTCTAACAAGGTGGTCCATAATATGGCGTGATCCACTAGGTCAAAAGCACTGCTCAGATCAGCGAAACAGAGGTAAAGTGAACCCTTTTTCGCACGGGTATATTTCCCAATCAGTAACTCCAGATTTAAGCATTGTTCAATGCAACCCCTCCCTTTCCTGAACCCATATTGGCAGTCTGTCATTATTTTATTAGACTCAGCCCATTCTTCCAATCGAACGAGGAGTACACGACTCATAATCTTAACCGATGAATCCAACAACGAGATTGGCCGGTAGTTTTTGGCGTTTCCTCGGTCCCCTTTTTTATGAATTGGAACTATTATGGATTCGGACCAGGTACACGGAATAGTATAGCGAACAGCGGCATTAAAAACTTTGGCTAGTACTGGCCCCCAAGTCTCGGGCGCAAATTTATATACATCAACTGGGACACCGTCGGGTCCCTGTGCCTTACCGCCCTTGCTAGCCCTGATACTACTTAGGACCTCCTGTAAGGTGATATCTAAATTAAGTACTGGCCAAGAGCAACTTTCTGGCAACGTTACCGTGTCAGGATTAAAAATGGCAGAAAAATGCTGTACCCATGACTCCTTACCCACGTTTGAGGTTAACGTGGGAAGTTTATCATCTCTTAGAAAAGGGCTATTTACTGCTGCCCAAAAAAGCGTACAGTTATTCGATACAGCCGCCAGATCAAATCGCTCCCAAGCTTCCTCACGTAATTCGGCTTTCCTTTGCCTAAGAGCTAAATTATAATCAGATCTAAGCTTAACCACAACTGTTTTATCTCTAGGTTTTGTGGATAATGCTTTTTTTAATGTTTTCAATGCCACAGTGCATGCGTTATCAAACCATCCCCTGGCATTGTAGTTAGAATTTCCAGCAGACCTAGTAAACTTACTGCTAATAAAAACATTGATTTTTGTAAAATGGGAGATACAGGCCATCATATTTGTATTCTCATCAGTAATAGAAATAATATCATTTAAACAACAGGAGATAATGCAATTTGAGGTTACTTCAGCCTTATCCCCTGCCCACCTTATTCTGAATCCATTCGGCCTATGTACTTCAATGTTTGAAATAGCACTACTATCTGGAATTATACAAGCTTTCCAAAACCTTGTTTCAATAACAAGACAGTTGTGGTCACTAACCATATGATCTACAACCTTGACATCGGAACTAAAATCAGCTAATTCGGAAGACATGCAAATAAAATCAATCACAGTGTTCGCCCCTCGCCCTACAAAGGTTGGCAAACTAACGCCCTTCCCATCCTGTTCAATCTCTAAAATCTCTAAGTCATAAGCGAATAGGAAAGAGTTCAGAGTTTCACCATATGTATTATGTTTGAAGTGCATAACTGGCTCTCCAACACGATTCAAATTACCACACAACCTTTGATTAGAGAGAGGGCAAACAGAAGTATTAAAATCACCAACATATATGTATTCAAAAACCGTATTGGAGATTTTCATCAGTTGTTTGATTGCGACATCAAGTTCTACAATAACCGTATATCTACTGGCATCAAAAACGTTATTGTACATATTAATCAACAAAATGTTTTTACCTGCCTCATCCGCTAACCATAGTAATTGAGAATTATTGCCCACTATAATATGTTCCTTCACCCTGATACGCATTTTCACAGAAATCAGAGTTAGCAAACCTCCTTTGGCCCTCCCTGAAGTAGTTGCCACTGCTGGTAGCTCATAGGCTACAAACCCGTCAAGCCCCTGGAAATTTGAACACCAGGTCTCTTGTAAGCATAAGATATCAAATGTTCTAATTAGTTCTAACCACCCTGGTACATTTAATTTGGAAACCAGTCCTGCTATATTCCAACTGGCAATAAAGCAAGTTGTTGATGATGCCCCCACTAGGGTATTGCGGGATATACCCACAGGCTTAGGCAGTATACCACCAATTGTAATTGGGGACTGATGTAAATCTACTCCTGCAACCACTGCGACAGACTCATGTCTGACCTCTTGTCAATCGCAGTTGTTAAGACCAGACAGGGCATCAAATCTATTATGCAATAGCAGACTAGGTACTAAGGGGGATGCCCAGCGATTATGCAGATTCAGATTGTTAATCAAATTGTTATCCCATCCCAATGCAGGCGTTTTCGGTAGGGTTACATTTTGCTGTTCCCCGTGGAAAAATTTTAATGTTAGGGGAACCACCGTACCTCTTCTACGCTGAGGTGGAAAAATATGTGTTAAAACATTGGGAAGTATATTGGGATGAGCAAATGTTATCGCCACGCAATCCCCTTTAAATCTTTTAGGGCGGTTCCCTATCCAGGGAATACGTTTAACTGTTTTGATATCTTGCGCTAATTGCTGTAAACCACCAGGCGCTAACCTCATATTACCAGAGAGCCAGTGAAGGGCCTTACTACTCAGAGAGCTGGCTGACTCGATGATGCCGTCATCCAACTGGGGTACATTAGCTAACACTAATACAACAGGTGAAGCTTCCTCAATAAATTGGAGAGGGTCTGTACCGTGGGCTTGTGCTTGTGGAATATTAACTGACAACGGGCACCCTTCTACTGTAGTAATATTATGATTAGCTTTGGGGGCCAACGTATGGGCTAGATCAGTCAACACGCCAGATATCCCTTCTACGGCATGATCAACACCCTCTATAGTGTTTTTTGCAGATATTAAAGTATTAAGACTACCTATTTCCTCCGTCAGCTTAGTTTGCAAACCTCCAAGCCTTTTAACTTCCGCCTGAAGCTTATCTATTTTTGAGATCAGAGGTTTTACAATTTCGATAAGTTTACCCTCTACAACCTCAAGCAGTTTAGCAAACAATTCATCCTCTCCTTTATTTCTTACAGTCCCGTCCCCTACTGCCTTTGGGGGAACTCTCGCGGAACCTGGAGATAATGTTCTTTTCCTTTTCGCTCTTGGTCTTTGACCTCCCTGTTTCCGTTGGTTCTTCACACAGGCACGCACAGGTCGAGGTGTGTGCTCAATTAGAGGTGAATCGTCCTCTACAGGACCAGTAACAGTGACAGTGTCTGGGTCAGAATCAATAATGCTATCAAAGTCTACATTCAAAATAACAGGGGATACTAACGTGATCAGTGGCTGACTGTCAGACTCAATCATGGGTGAATCATTAGTTGATACCCTCGTATCCACCATCACAAAAGGACTATCCTCAGCTGACATAGGCAAGGTAGGACTTAATCTGCGCAAATCTGGTGACTGGCTTAGCCCTAATGATTCTCTCCTTTGTTCGTTAATTTTCTTTACAGTTTGCACAACATAATTATCCATGGTATTAGCGGGAACAACAGCAGGTTTCTTTTTGGTTGCCATATATATAACACGGTATACAACTGGGGGACTGTGTCTTACTTGTGAATATGTCTCTGTAGAAACAGGGGTTCAGGCCCTGCCCCTGCCTCTTCCTGCCGATGAGGGCCGTAGAGGGCCCGCCCTTTGCCCGGGCTTAGCCCCGGGCGTCCCGCTCGCGTCCCGCGACGCGGGTGTCTGCCCGCCTTTTGACTGTGCTCGCGCTCTCCGTGCGCGTCTCTCTACGCGCCGCCGCGAGGCCTGCCGGGTGTTGTAGTTCCCGGAGCGGCGGCGCGGAGTGCTATGCCCAGATGACTCCTGGCGGTGGCGGCTTACTCCCTGTGTGGCGGTATCGGCGGTTACAGCGTCTGCCAGGTAAGGTGCGGTCTCCCCCGCTTGCCGGTGTCTGCCCGCCTTTTGACTGTGCTCGCGCTCTCCGTGCGCGTCTCTCTACGCGCCGCCGCGAGGCCTGCCGGGTGTTGTAGTTCCCGGAGCGGCGGCGCGGAGTGCTATGCCCAGATGACTCCTGGCGGTGGCGGCTTACTCCCTGTGTGGCGGTATCGGCGGTTACAGCGTCTGCCAGGTAAGGTGCGGTCTCCCCCGCTTGCCGGTGTCTGCCCGCCTTTTGACTGTGCTCGCGCTCTCCGTGCGCGTCTCTCTACGCGCCGCCGCGAGGCCTGCCGGGTGTTGTAGTTCCCGGAGCGGCGGCGCGGAGTGCTATGCCCAGATGACTCCTGGCAGTGGCGGCTTACTCCCTGTGTGGCGGTATCGGCGGTTACAGCGTCTGCCAGGTAAGGTGCGGTCTCCCCCGCTTGCCGGTGTCTGCCCGCCTTTTGACTGTGCTCGCGCTCTCCGTGCGCGTCTCTCTACGCGCCGCCGCGAGGCCTGCCGGGTGTTGTAGTTCCCGGAGCGGCGGCGCGGAGTGCTATGCCCAGATGACTCCTGGCGGTGGCGGCTTACTCCCTGTGTGGCGGTATCGGCGGTTACAGCGTCTGCCAGGTAAGGTGCGGTCTCCCCCGCTTGCCGGTGTCTGCCCGCCTTTTGACTGTGCTCGCGCTCTCCGTGCGCGTCTCTCTACGCGCCGCCGCGAGGCCTGCCGGGTGTTGTAGTTCCCGGAGCGGCGGCGCGGAGTGCTATGCCCAGATGACTCCTGGCAGTGGCGGCTTACTCCCTGTGTGGCGGTATCGGCGGTTACAGCGTCTGCCAGGTAAGGTGCGGTCTCCCCCGCTTGCCGGTGTCTGCCCGCCTTTTGACTGTGCTCGCGCTCTCCGTGCGCGTCTCTCTACGCGCCGCCGCGAGGCCTGCCGGGTGTTGTAGTTCCCGGAGCGGCGGCGCGGAGTGCTATGCCCAGATGACTCCTGGCGGTGGCGGCTTACTCCCTGTGTGGCGGTATCGGCGGTTACAGCGTCTGCCAGGTAAGGTGCGGTGGAGTCAATGTGCCACTGTAGCCAGTACAAGGCCTGGGAAGATAGTGAAGGCTTAAAGACAGTCTGTTTGTCGTCAGCTAGAGATTTGCTGATAAAGTCGAGGCAAGAAGTACTTCGCCACAACGTGACACGGAGCCTTCAGTCATATGGTACCATAACGCAAAAGGCAGTGACAACCAGGTATAGAGAAATGCTCAAGGCTGTAATCTCCTCGTGTAAGGAAGCTCTAAAAGCTGAGACATTTCTGACATCACGAATCACTACAGGCTGTTGCAATCAGGGACGGAAGGAGCAACGAGCAGCATCAGCCAGGTTAAATAGAATGCTTTGAGCAGAAGCAGGGGAATGTAAAGAAATACTGAAGGCAATAGAAACCCAATGCAATGTAAAGAGGTGAGAAGGATGAAGAACACATGCAAGGAACAAAGCCACTACTCACCGCCAAAGGAAAAGACAATGCCTTTCAGCCAGAGAGTGGGTGTGACGACCCAGGAGTGAGCACGTGGCTAGTGCGTGATGAAGGTGCTGGTACAAGTGGGTGGCAGATGCCACCGGAGCTAGCTCCACTCCCAGTAGCAGAACATTCCACAGGGTATGATGCTGCTGCATTCCTTAAACCACTGTGTCCCTTTGACACTGCCAAAAAGCAAAATATTGGTAATTGATTGCCTGGATCTAAATTTTTAATTATTAAATTGATGCACTGGAAGAAGCAAAAGATAAAAATATCACTAAATATCTAAAGAACATAGCCAGTGAAGGAGTAAAAGAAGTAATAAAGAAAAATACCACAAGGTTATGAAGTGAAGTACTGCCAAATGAAAGAGGCGCCAAACACCAAGTTCAATCGAATGCCAAATGTTGACTTTGAAAGGTTTCAACTTCGGTCTGGAAAGGCTGAGACAATGGATGAGCTTATAGAAAGACTTGATTCACTCATAAAGCATTGCAAGTTCAATGAGTTCAATGATGAAGAAGCCATGCATCTCAGGGTAATAGATGGTTGCCTGTCTGATTTCTTCAGACAACGAATGCTGAAAGGGACACTCAGCTTGGAGCAAATGCTCATGGCTGCCTGAGTTCAAGAATGAAATGACAGACAGGAAGCTAACATGGAGGCCGGAACAGCCAAAAAATCAATCAGCTCTGAGTGTGACAGAAGGCCACAAAGTAATGTCTCTAAAGAAAAAGAAGTTGTGTTTTCTATGTGGATTTTCCTTTCCATGTGAGGTTAGATGTCCCGCCATTGGACAGGTATGAAAAGGCTTGGAAAAAGAGAACTATTTTGTAACAGTCTGGAAAGCAAGAAAAGATCAAGTATGTCACGGCGAAAAACCAAAATGAACGCAAGATTAAGTGTGCTGCACTCCCTCATTTTTGGTGAGTTAGCCATTGGCCTAAAAGTGAATTTATCCAGTGGTGGGTCTAGCAATGCATTAAAATCTCTGCCTAATATACTATTCCCAGTAACAACAAGTTGATAGTAAAGCTCTCTAAGCGGGTTTGTGTCATCTGGATTTGGGCCATAGTAACCTACAATGAGTATCTTATGCCATATATTTTGACATTGGCAATCAGCCATCTTCCCCTGGGATCTGCCATAAGGTTTTCCAACCTTGGTTGTGCTTAGTTTTTAATAAAATGGCCTTTTCCTTTCACTTTACACGTTTGATTAGTACAGGTAAATTGTTTTGTCTACGTGTGCCCCATTAAAATTTCCCCCATTCCTCTTGATGTAAATGTGTTTCCTGCAACATTATGATATCATTATCAGACTGTTTTAGAAATTCTAAAAATGTTCCTTCTTCTACTTGGTACCCTTTATATTCCAGTTTAAAATGCTTAGGCTGATGATTCTGTCAAATTCCATCATTGTGTCTCTAGTTCTTCTCTCATTTTGATCATTCAGCACTTTTTTTTAATAAAACTTGCCGCAAACGAGGACTTTTCATTTTTTCATGTTCTCTCTCATGCTCCCCACAGAGTGAATAACTAATCTACTATTTACATTTGTTGTGTATAACCCGCCAAACATGTCCCCCCATTTCCTTTCCTTGGGAACCCTCCCTGTAACCAAAAAGGGCAACTCGTCATGCCCCTTGAGCTTCATCGCTACAGTTTACTTGGTGTTTGCTTAACATTGCATTTTTATCTGATTTATTAGACTCTCAACCTCAGAAGACTCTTTTATGTTGTGCATCTTGTTTATTTCATGGACTCGGAGGACTAAAGACCATGAAAGTGCAACTTCACACAAATGAGGACATCCGTCCGGTTGCAAAATGACATCATCATATTGCATTCCATTTACAAGAGTCTGTTCAGAAAGAATTTGATGCCTTATTTAAGCACAATATCATTGAGCGATCCACTGGTCCGACACCATGGGTTTCACCCACAGTGGGAGTGCCAAAAAAGGATAGTGGAGTAGCCATGCCCATCTGCACTGATAAGCATCAACGGAAGAAGGCAATTGAAGGAGAAAGACAACTGCACATTGCCAACATTATTACGCACCTGAATGGTGCTAAAGTCTTTTCCTGCCTTGATTTGAATGAAAGGTATCACCAGATAGTTCTGAAAGAGATTTGCAGGGACATTATTACCTTTTTGACACATGTTGGATTGTTTAAAGTCAAAAGGCTAAGTTTCAGAGTGTTGTCAGCTGCCAATCGTTTTCAGGATATAATTCGTCGTATAATACAGTCAGTAACAAGTGCTTTCATATACAGTGATGATATACTATTTATTGGGGCTCATGAAAGGAAGATGATAAAGCTCTTACAACAGTGTGTTGTGTACTTGCTGATGCAGGTATCACTTTAAATGTGGCAAAGTGTGTTTCATCAAACCATATCTTTTCTGGTCCTATCTTTTCTGATTGGGGAATGACTCCGGATCCAATTAAAGTACAGGACTTTTTTTTAAATTATTTTTTTATATAGCACAAACTTGACCCAAAGGTATCAGAGCACTTTACAAGAGCACCAGTTGCATTACAGAAGGACACATTCATTTTTTACGGCACAGGGAGATTATGTGATTTGCCCAGAATCACAGGATGTTTGAGCCTCCTGCCAGACTCAAAACTGGTTCCCCAGCTTTAACAATGGCTGCCCTAGCCATTAAGCTACACCCTCTTAACACCCCTATCATCCCCTTCTGCCCCCCAAGATGTAACTATGCTGAGATCCTTCCTTGGTATGGCCAGTTAATGTTCTAGGTATATACATGATTTTGCCCCTCTAAGTGCCCCATTGAGAGACTTAACAAAACAAAATGTTCTGTTTTAATAGTCAAGTGAATGTGAACAAAGTTTCAAGAAAATCAAGCATGCAATTGGCAATGCAACTAAAATGGCATACTTTGATCCAAAATTGCAGCCGGAGGTTCTTTTTAATGCTATCCTTGTGGGGTTGGGTGCCATCTTTGCCCAGTACAATGGACATCCCAATGCCCCAAGACCCACTGTGTCTTATGCGAGCTGAGGTTTTCCCAGAAGGCATCATCTTACTAGAGTTGACAATTGTCATACCAGAGTCTGAAACAACAAGTTACTGAACTGGCTCATGAGGGATACCTTGGAGTTGTTGCTACGAAGCTAGCTTTACGGGACCAAGTGTGGCTCCCTTCTTTCTATGAAAGTGTTGAAAAAGAGTTAAAGGCAAGTCATTTGTGCAACTGTTTGTCATCTAAGATGACCACACATCTGTTAAACATGTCTGAGTTCATGGGAGAGGACTGGAATTAATTTCTTTGGACCTCTTGACAATGGAAATCATCTCCTAGTAATTGTTGATTCCCGTTTGCCCCTAATGGAAGACCTGTCGTCAACTATTCCAGACAGAGTCCTCGAGAGACCAGAAAGTATTTTTGCAACATGATGTGTTCAATTGATTTTGGGGTCTGACAATTGCCCGCCTTTCAAAAGTTGAGAATTTAAATATTTTCGTACCCATTTAAATGTCAAGCATCAGAAAAGCTCACCTCTCTGGCCAAAGGTGAATGGTGTGGTTGAGAGGTTTATGAGTACCCTCAACAAGATCATTGAGCATGCTGTGCTGGAAAAAGTGGTCTTTGTAGATGGGTTACTCCATCACAACTGTGACAGTTATCCCATCCGGCAAAATAAAAATCCTATGTAATTTATTTTTCAGCAGATGGGATATCTGTCATCGTTGTGAGGAAGGAACCCATCCGCTACGATCTAAATCAGGCCCATTGTCCTTAAATAATGCCATGGGCATGCATTTGGACCAGGGGCTTCACTGTCCTTACTTGTGACTATGGCCATGTTGATTTCATCCAGGGAAAAACACAAGTTACAAAGGTCAGAAGACAAGAATTCAATGGAAGAGTGATCAGGCCTCTAGGTCAACTGGTTGGGGATAGAATACATTCTTCATAAAATGGGAAACCCACTTATACTCATTGATTGCAGCCTCCAATTTTGGAGCACAGTCGTCCTTTAATAAATTGACATTAATAACTTGCCAAAAGGCGGAAATATCGTTTGATGAAGTGGCTTCAATCAGTGATTCCCATGCAAACGTTTTAATTCATTTTCCCTGTTTTTTAATGTCGATTTATACTCTGATCAGCATCGTTTCACCTCCAAAGGGCAGCAAGGTGATTTACAAAGAGCCACCAAAAGATATTTATTGGTTTTGGAGCAATTACCATCAAACCACTGAAGCTTCATACGATTTGGCACAGAATGTGTTCTAGTTAAGGGGGCTTTAATGCCACTGGAAACTGAAAGAAATGCAGCTTTAGTATCAGTTTCACTAGAGGAGATATTCAGACAGATTTCAAACGCATCCGATTTGGTAGTAACCAATTTGTCTAAGAAGAATCCTGAATTAGCCTAGGACCAGTGTAAAGAGGTGCCATTTCAGGCCATCAATGCAGAATTATCGACTGTATGTTCAATGCGGATATTTGCACCACTTGATTTCAATCTGATATTTATGCTTAGAGGAAAATGATCGCTCATGCAAACAGAATGAGTATTAAACTTTCCATGGCATGCTGACAATTAGCAGACATAAAATATAATCAGTAACAGAATTATATCCACCACTGAAGAAAGTAGGGTTAAAAACAGCAGCAGATGAGCACAAGTCATTGGAGAAAGCAAGATTCAATTTTGACAATAAATCATTCATTTTCGACCCATAATCAATATGCAAGAAATTATTCTGATCAGCGTCATTAGAATCTACAATGCCACAGATTGTTTTAGCTTGAATAGGACATAAATAAATATTAAAATCTCCACTCCACAAACAAAGGGATTCCTTTCCAATGAAAGAACACATTTTAACCAATTGCTGCTCGAGTTGAAAAAGAGCCAAATTAATATCAGAGTGTTAAACATTATTATAACAGTTAACAATGATAAGGTTAATGTTGGTAGAAAGAACGCTGACAATGAAAAAATGATATGGTGAAAATACTTCAGCTCTATAGACAGGATAAGGCAACAAGTTCGAAATATAGGTGGATAGTCCCCCCATGGGTCTGCCTGCAAGGGATGGCACTCCAGGCTGATGGATGGTCTTACAATTTTTAAAGTGTGTGTGGACCAGGGTCCAAATCTCCTAAAAATATAGGATAAAAAACTTCGAAATGAAGTCCGTCCAAGCAGAAAGCAATATTTTAGACCACAGTTCCTTTTTTTTATTTTTTATTTTTTAAAGTTTTATTAATTTATGCAAGGAAATACAGCAGTAGACAGTCTCATCTTTGAGAATACATATGATTACAGATAAATGCTAACATTACAACAAAAATCAATGTTTAGATCCACTCAGCAATTGGCGCCTAGATTTTTTCTCCCAGAGTCCTTCTTTTAACCCCCTTGAGTTTATACATAGCCGATTCTATATTGTACATAAATAATAGTCTCTCCCTCCAATTAAAAAAGGAAGGGGGATCCGGATTAATCCAATCTCTGGTAATACATGCTCGGGCTACCGCCATACAAATGAAAAGAAAGCAAATTAAAGGTTTAGGTCTTGGGGTACCTGAGTCCATGCCGATTAACACCAGCTCTGCGGTTACTGTGACCTTAAACTTAACAACTACAGCCAAAAAGTTCTCAATTTGTTGAAAAAACTCCCCAAGCTTAGGGCATTGGAAAAACATGTGTATAACATCAGCTGCAAACAAGCCACATCGTTTGCATTTTGTCCCCACTGTCGTACTCCATTTAACAACTTTGCTGGGAGTGTAGTAGAGATCGTGTAAGCACATAAAATGTTGGGATTTCATCATCCCAGTTATTAAAAATTCAGAGGCAAGTTTAACAGACTCATGAACGTCAATTTCAGGAATCCCCAGTTTAGTTAATTTAATTGCGTGTTTATATAGCGCTAGGAATCTACTCCCAGAGGAGTATCTCCACTCTTCGACCGCTGGGGAACCCGTCCTGGCTCACCCTGAGAGATGGTCCCTGATGGGTATCTCTAAGGTGCGACCAAGCATCCCCGGCGGTCTGGGGGGGCCGCTGTGAAGATGAGGCAAGCTGATGCCCAGAGTTGCCGAGTGTGGTTTCTGACTAGAGTAGGCACCGAGGCGAGAATTATCGAGTCCGCTGACCCTGGTCCACGACCCTGCCGCGTCGGGAATCGAACCCTGGTTCCGGGCCGTTCTCTGCTTACGGGTCTGCCGCCTCTAACCAGTGAGCCACACTTCTCCACCCACTTCATTTGACATACATCTAGATCATCCCCAAAATCCTGCATCAAACTTAAATATGAGATACCAATTGGTGCGTTTTTTGCAAGTGATCCAAGAGGGGGACTCTGTTCATGCTATTGGCTGAGATAAGCGGAAATCTTTGAAGAAAACTGCGGATCTGGAGAAATTTAAAAAAATCATTTCTGCTTAAGGAGTACTTGCTCTGTAACTGCTGAAAGGAGGCCAGGTGGCCTTCACAGAACAGATCACCCAAATATCGTATCCCTTTTACATTCCACCTAATAGCCAGCAAGTCGCAAAACATTTCGGACAGTAGTAAACCGGACCCTTCAAAAAGTATGTAAGCATTCAATTTAGTCAATCCCAGATGTTTCCTAATTTTTTGCCATACGCCAAATGCTGCTTTTAGGGTCTTGAATTTCGTTTTTTTGTAATAACTGGGTTCTATCTGCTTGAGAAAGCAAGCGTTCATCCCTTCTCCCATTATCATCTCATGAATAGACAGAGTCCTGCAAGCCGGAATTCGGGCTCTATCCCTAATTATCAGAGGACTAATATATTGCAAGGTGGCCGCAAAATAATAGAACAAGAAATAAGGAACATTCCACCCCCCACACTCTTTGCTAAGAACCATTTTTTTGAGGGCTTTCCGTTGCCGTTTATAAACCCACAGAAATCTTGAAGTTGCCCTTTCAAGATTTTTAAAACAAGGGAGCGGAAATTCGAGGGGTATTGAACGAAACATGTATAATACCTTGGGTAGGATCAGCATTTTTAAAACATTAGTTCTGCCTTGCAAAGAGAGCTGTAAATGGTCTAAACGTTCTAACGTGGTGTTGGTTTTTGTTATTACTGGATTGATATTAATTCCGGAATACCAGATATAGGTAACGAAATTTTAATTCCAAGGTACGTAACCTCCGAAACTGTCGGAAAGTTTATCAAGAGGTTATCTCCTGACCAAAGGATCTGAGTTTTCTGCAAGTTAAGTTTGTACCCTGAGAATACTCCAAACTCCAAAGTGAAGTCATTAATTGCCGGCACTGCAGTCTGGACATCAGTTGTGACGACTACAATGTTGTCAGCGTATGCCAGTGGCCGATAACTTACATTAGCCAGCAACACTGGCTTGATCTTTTCTTCCAAATTAAAATGATTAACTAAAGGATCAATGTAAAGTGCGAAAAGTAAAGGAGAACAGGGGCACCCTTGACGTGTGCCCCAAGTAATTGGAAAAATAGAAGAGACCTGCGCGTTAATACGAATACGAGCTTTAGGGACAGAGTACATGGTCTTCAATGCCGTTAAGAAACCCTGGCCAAATCCTTTTCTAGAAAGAATATCCCACATATAGGCCCAGGCAACCCGATCAAAAGCCTTTTCAGCATCTAACAAAATTAATCCAATATTTGATCGGGATGCCTTGGCCCAGTCCAAAAAGGTAATGACTCGGCGAATGTGATCAACCGTGTCGCGTGCAGGAATAAAGCCATGCTGATATTTGGAAACCAGTGGGGTTATAACACAGGATAATCGTGAGGCCAGGATCTTGGAGAAGATTTTGCTATCTGTATTTATCAATGAGATAGGGCGAAAAGAAGATGGGGAAAGAGGAGGTTTACCCTTCTTTAAAAAAAACGTGATTGTTGATTCTTGCCAAGAGGGAGGAGCAGTGCCCTGCTGTGCGGCTATAAATAATGACATCAGTTCAGACTTTAAGATAGTTCGAAAATGCCTGAAAAACTCCAGAGGGATAGCATCGGGCCCTGCTGCTTTACCAGATGCTAGGGACAAAAGGGAGGATTCTATCTCTTTCCACGTAATAGGTGAATCCAGCTGCTCCCTTTCCTCTACTGATAGGGTACCATTAACCACAGGGTCAATAAATTTAGAAACCCTGGCTTCGAGATTCAGCCCGTCATCCTCTGTGTAGAGCCTAGAGTAAAATTCACGAAACACCGCGAGTATCTCTATGGTGTTGTTAAAAACTTGCCCTGCATCATTCTCTATTTTCTCTATACTAGAGAACACAGCCTTCTGCCGTACTCTCTTAGCCAGACGTTTTCCTGAGTTTTCCCCAACTTCATAAACCTCCGCACGGAATGCAGTAAGTTGTTGAGCAAGTTTCGTAGAGAAACTCTGATGGATCTTCACCTTCTGCATCAATAAGTCTTTTAGGATGTTATCAGTATCTAGTCCCTCCTTACATGCCTGCATAAGTTTTATCTCAAGATCTCTCAATTTTTTCATCTCCGCTTCTCCCTTTTTTTTATGCTCCCTCTGTTTTCTCAATGAGTAACTCAGAGTTTCGCCCCGTACCCCACACTTAAATGTGTTCCATACTATCTCAATAGGGGCTTATCCCCTATTATTTTCAAAAATGTCAGGAATCCATTTATTCATATGTTCAAGATAGGATGGATCATACAAAAGTTTACGCTCAAAGGACCAGGGTTTAGAGTTTTGTGGTAGATTTAGATCAAAGGTAAGAACAATGGTGTTGTGGTCAGAAATCACCTTAGGAAAAACCTTATACCCTAGATTTACACTAGTATTAATAAGACTTGTAGCAACAAAAAACTAATCAAGCCTGAAGTATTTTCGATGTGGGGCAGAGAAAAAGGTACACCCAGATGTCGCCCCAGAAGTGAAATGTCCTACATCAATTAATCCAACTTCATGAACCATGCTCTTAACAGCTCTATAAACATTCTTCTTCCTACCAGTGTAGGGATATTTGCTACGTAAATCAAAAGTCTCTTCGACGTGTAAATTACAGTCCCCACACATTATTAACAAAGGTGGCCATAGAGCTAGTTCAATACTTAATTGATGTAAAACCGAGGGGTCATCTGCATTGGACCCATAAACTGAGCAAATAGTCAGAATTACATCGCCAAGTTTCAATTCAATTATTACCCATTGACCCAACGGGTCCTCCTTAGTTCTTTTGACCTGCCCCATCCCGAATCGTTTCAGAATAGCAACACCTCTTATAGTGGAGGTCTGTCGTGAACATCCCACAACTTCTAATCCGAGATCCTTAAGCCAGCCTCTATTCTTCCAGGGCAAGTGAGTTTCTTGAATGCATTTTACATCAATATACATATTTTTCCACATCTGTCTCGTTATGCCCCTTTTTTTATCGTTTAGCCCACATACGTTCCACGAACAAATCAAAATTTTACCCATTAATCTGTCTTGTTAAGGGCCTATCACGGACAGTGAGAATAGCATTAGATAAATAAAGTGTATTGTAGCGCCACAACAATGAAGCAAACTGAATTTTAATCGTGGTTAGCTTAGGTAGATCATTTGCTGTATTTCCTTGCCCCCAGAACAACCCCCCTTCCCTCCCCCCCACCCTACTCCATTTCCCTTCCCCCCCACCCTCAGAAAAGCCACCCAACAGAGGCGTAAGGACAAAGGTCCTCATTGAGGGTGAGTGGTTGTGAAGGAAGTCTCCCTACCTGTGCTCGCCAGCCCGCTTAATACCCTAAAGTTAAGTCACCCATCCCAAAAATAGGAGAGAAATAAAAACTCGGAAACTTGATCCTGTACATGAATCATTCCTTAATTGGGCTTACATTGCGTCTAAAAATTGCTGCACTTTAATCTCTGAAACAAAAAAGATTGTTTTCCCCTTGTAAACCACCTTTAATTTGGCAGGATTTAGTAAAAAAAACCTGCCCTCCCTTTGCTTTAATGGGTGATATTATCTGCCTAAGCCTCCAATGTTGTTGCACTGTTGCCTGACAAAAATCAGGACGAACAAAGAATTTGTGCCCCAGCCCCTTCCTAGTTTGTGATGGTCTAGCTAAGTCATACAAGAGTTCTTGGAGAAGATAATTATGCAAACAAATGAGGATAGCCCTGGGTTTCCCGCCCTTGTCTCGTCTCTGGGTAAAGGGAAAACGGTGAGCCCTTAAGATCTCTTTGTCCCAGTCCCAGTCCTTGAGATCGGGAAAAGCTGTTGTGCAGAGATCAACAACAAAACGGCGGACGTTTTTTCCCTGTGACTGTTCTGGTATCCCCAATATACGCAGATTGTTTCGGCGAGCCCGATTTTCCAAGTCTGTGAGTTTCCAATCTATATCCTGGTCATTCTTTTGCATCTCGTTGATTGAGATTTTATGATTAGAAAGCTCGTCTTCAACAGCTGAGATCCGGGTTTCTACTTCCTGAACTCTCGTGGTGATTTCGGTACAAGACTTCGCTAGTCGGCGGACCACATTTTGCAACTTGCGAACAGCTCCCTGTGTCCGCAACCCCTCGGCTTTCGTCTCCTCTCTATGAGCCATAATAATTTTATACATTGATGTTTGCAGATTGTAAATGGATTTCAGCGTGATTTCACCTTCTCCTTCAGGATTATCATGTGCATCTTCCTGGTTCTGTTGAAGTTCTGGTACCCCCTCCCATTGTGGTTGAGCCATCATACAGGAACTGTTAATAAAGGGGGGACTCTGACTATCCGGAACCCTCCAAACTGTCCCGAGAATCTCTTGGTTTGTCAGAGAGTTGGAGTTTAAGATGCCCTCTTCTGTAGATAAGTTGCCATCATCTGCCCAGTCACCTGAGAGAGAAAAGTGCTTGTTGTCATTGCCTTCACCATCCTCTCCTTCTGATGCAATAGAAACGTCTGACATGGAGTAAAACTGCCATCCTGAGCCAACAGATTCTCCATCATTTGCAACAGCCATTAACATATCCTTTTCCTTATCCAAGTGATACTTAGATAAATTAGCATTACTATGCAGCTTATCTATCTGGGATCTCCCGTCGTCTGTCCGGGGTGAAATTCTGACTTCTCCAACCGCCTGGCATAGGTCTGCCAGCTCATCCTCAATAGCTCGTTCATGAGGAGTTCCCGCGTCTTCTACTGCATTTTCAGGTAACTGGATGGGGCCCGGCAATAACCGTTGTTTTCTAATTGCTCCTGAGGGGGCGGGAATGCAATGCCCGTTAGGCTGCTTAGAAGAAAAAATGGGAGGCTTCTGGGCAACGCTCTTAAGTGCATTCGCCACGGCGGCCGTGTTTTTCTTTTTAAATAAGTCGAGTACAGTACGCTCTCTTGTACCCCCATTGCGAGTGTGAGCAGTAGAGCTGAGCTCAGGGGTGGCTGTTATATTCCGATTTGCATTATTAGGCACACAATCCTCATTGCAAGCGGAGGAGGCAGCTGCCGTGGCTGTATCTGCTGTAGCTAAATTAGCATGATTATTGGCATTAGCATTTGGGTTGGCCACACCTTTCACTTTGGCTCCCCTACCCTTTGGAGCCATGATAGCAACAACAGAATTTTTTTTTTTTTTTTTTAAGGATGCAAAGTTCAGCATGCAACTGTAAGTTATAGGCTATAGGCTATAGTATATTTGAGCAGTTCTCACGAATGTCTTCGCACCCCTGAAATTGAGGTAACAAGTCACAACTATGGTCCTTACCAGCCAAGCAATACTAGAATTCGGCAGTCGGGCGACATCCACTACACTTTCAAGCTGGAGACACTGAGTCAGATCGGCCCCCTCGCGCTTACTCCGCTCCAGTTCCACTTGCCTTTCTACTTGTCGAGAAACAATCAATCTGTCTCCCCAGGTGCTGCAGAGAAAACACAGGTGTGCCGTAGTTGTAATGGCAGCCCTCCTCGAACCTCTCAGCGGAAGCACCAAAGACGCCCGCAGGTTAACCCTCACGGTGCCGTCTCAGTCCACTGAGAATGCCAATGGAAATTAGAGCCGCGGGGGAGAGGCTCAGTTCAAGTCCCGATTGAGAACGCAGTCTCCAAAACTCGATGCACGCTGACCCCCGGTCAGAGCACCCCACCGGGGGGTAATGCTGCGAAGCGCTGCCACTTCAGTATGTTCGAAGGCGGTAAGCGGACTAAAGGAGCGCCGGACAGGTCAGCAACAGGCAGGAGCACCGCACACCAACTCACTCGGCCGCTGTGGCGGCCCCCATCTTGCCTCTTTAGACCACAGTTCCACCATGTTTCAAAAAGGAAGTTGTAAGAAAGAGGTGCCACTTTTTAGCCACTCATAGACTTGGCGACTAGAGGTGTATGATGGGTCACTGCTGTCAGTATTGCCGCCTCTAATATTGCAGGAGACCTAATGCAAGTAGATACATGTGGGGCATGTAGGAGGGCCTTTGCTGGAAGTCAATTGGTAATTACAAACAATTGGGTGACTCAAATTGAACCCGAAGGACCTGAGAAATGTATGGCACAGACAATCAATGGAAGCAACCACAATGAAAAGAAATGATTGGATTACCATCTCTTAATAATGCATGAAACATAACATGTGAGGGATTGGTGCAGCAAACTCCAATATGAAATCAATAGAAATGAGAGACATAAATTCATATAGGCACTTCAAAAGATTTTAATTGAAAATTCTAGAGAGCGTAACAATTTAGACACATCATACTTAAACACTTAAACCGAAAATATTGTTTTAAAAATTACAAAAGGAATAAAAGCATAAGGAAGGTGCTTAAAGAAGGTGCTCATGGGAGTGTAGAAAGGAAGGGATGTGGAAGGGTTTCAACACTTTTCTCAACTGGATTTCTTCATCTAAAAGCCTGTCCCATGAATAAATATAGGATTTATTCCATCCAGTAAGGGCAGAGCTTATAAGTAACAATTGCCAACATTTTGGGTTGTGAATATTAATCCAGGCCTAATTTTATGAAGCGTCAATGATTCGACCCAACTCAATGATGGGGCCACTGAATGCCTCAAATGTGGGTCTTCATCACAACTATAAGTGTAAGTAGTAAAGGAGCAACCTAGAATATGAAGACATTTTTTAACACCAAAATATGTCAAACCACAATATGTCTATGTCTCATGTGAGTAAAACTCTGTCTTATCAAGTAATAGTATCCACCTGCAACATAATTGCACAGCATCATTAATTGTATAAGGAAGAATCACAACAATAAGGTCCCTGTGTGTAGATCCTTGAAAGGTTTCTCACCCGGAAGACAGTATCATCCAAAGTATCCATCAAAAAACAAAATAAATGGCTACCAGATTTAACTAACAGAGGGCAATAGTTATGCACCTAAAAGTTAAAAAGGCAAATGTAAACTAATATATAAGTTCTACAAGTGGGGATGAAACAAATACCTAACCATTGGTATGGCTCACCTTATTATAGAAAACAGGCGAGTGCCGTTCACCGTGGCTCAAAAGGCTTAAACTGAAAAAACAGTAAATCGATTTCCAAACAAATGATTTCCATATAGCCTAAGAAAAAGGGGGGTGATTCACAATTAAAAAGATAATCAGAGGTCAATAAACAAGTAATGATTAAAGAAATGGAAAAAAATACCCATTGGAAACAGAGCATGTGGTGTTACCTTGTGTTTATCAAGTAACTCCTAACACTGCTGGCACCAACTGTCCAGGCACGAGTGATGGAAAAAACATATCTATTTGAAATCAAAGTGCATGCTAATGTTGATGTAGTTTGCAGATACCGGGCGGTGGAAGATGTTCCGTCTCTTGATTGCAGGCCCCCTATTGGTCGTAAAAAATAACTAGGTCAACAAAAATTGAATTAGCCAAATCGAATTAGCATGTAAGAGCTCTAATACAGAATGAAACACTCTGTCTCCTCGTTCCGGGACCATATTAAGCATGTATTTCCAAACACATGTGCATCGGTTCATATGCACAAGACTGAAAGATAACAAAGCATAGAACAGGAATTACTGATAACAACATTTTTACCTCAATTGGTATGGGTATAGTTACATCCAGATTAGAGCCCCATACAACACGGGGATGGGTATAGATGCTGGTGCCGAATTGGGAGATCAGATGTTTCATATTCAGACATTCCTTACATCCCCTACACTTAAAGTGACCCTTGACTGGTGGAAGGTTCCACAGTGTTTGTGTGATGGGTTTGTGTGGATCACATAGGAGAGAGCGGACTTCATACTCTTTGATGTTCTCTTGCCTCTTAAAGGAATGGATGGGTGGTTATCTCATCGCAATCTCACCAGATAATAGAAACCAGTAGTGACGATGATTTTCCATATCTTGTGACTACCGATGTTAAATGTCATCTTCTCATGGGTAAAGTCATCCTGCTGTTTGGGTTCAAGGAAGGTATCCTTATGACTGATAATCTAATACACAATAGAAGCTCAGAGGGAAAAAGGAAAGGGTCACCCTCCAATCAGGAAACATCAAACAACAAAAGACCCAGTCCTCAGGCGTCAAAACATGTCAGTGACTCCAAAATGGGGCAGTTAATATATACTGCTACCTCTCAATCTCTTAAACATTTTATAAGGAGATATTGCACTGCACTCCCGCCCACGTTAAAAAAGTCCCGCCTGTTCGCCTTAACAGCAACACCGAACCACAACACTCGTGACCTAAATATGTTAGTCACACGTATCCACACAGTCGTGTTGGACTAAATTCTCCTTAGAAAAAATGTGTGGGAGACAAGTGACACCTCACGGAAACACCACCAACGGGGTAACTGGTATGCAATTTCCAGACAGGCCCCTGTCTCATCATCGGTCGTCACCTGCCTCTCAAAGAAAAAGAAGAAAGAAAAAGAGTGTCCACAACAAACAACAAAAATTGTGACAAACAGTGGATAGCAGTAATATCTGCTGGTGACAAACACATAACATAAAGAAGTGCTTAAAAACCAAGCATAAAGACCCCTTAACCAACTTTATTTATAGGGAATTGCTTATGCTATGGTGACTAAAAAGGCTGGTAGCTATTCATGCCTACCATTACCTATTGCCAGTGCCGACATGTTTCACTGCTATAGCTCGTTAAGCAGTTTCATCAGGGCTGCACTCATGTGCCACCACTCCACTTTTGGACACTAGTTCAGTGTATGCTGTCAAAGGAGAACAGGCGAATAAACAACTATTTAAAATCATGTGAACCTGCTGTTAGCAATCTGTATGTGAAAATGAAACACAGAGAAGAATATACGACCGCTATTACCCAGAGACAGCCAAGTTAGGCATACCAGCCGCTCGGGGCTTGAAAAGATGTCGGGGTGCTCCAATCGTGAGCTATCACCTCTGCTTATCCTTAAGCTTTCTATTAGGAAAACAAATTTCATGTTTGTACAACATTTGCAAATCAAAAACCATAACATACGTCTTGTTGTTGTCTAAAATACATCACTTTAGTGGTTGAACCTAAAGTTAAACGTTCTACATACTACAACCATCCCCATTCAGCCGTGTCAGGGAAGTATTCAAAAGGGTGCTGAGCACGCATTTACATAGTGGTCGTGCTGTCCACACACAGTACACACTATCCACATTGCACGCGTCTAATAGCTTGTGTGTCTCGAGTTGCCGACTGTCACCAGCCAAACCCGTCTCTCTAGTTCTTCGTGCCATGGCCATTGAGCTGCATTCCCTGTATCCCACGGGTAATTAAATGACTAAGACAACGACACCCAAGGGACCCTGACCCCCATCTTGGCGCCCGCGTGTCACCGGGCTTCATTACCACCTCCTCACCGTAATACCGTCCGGTAGGTGCTTTTCCTCAACCTCAACTATGCGACGTCCGGGCTCGCCAATGTAGCCACTGCCGGCGGTCTACGCCCACGTCCTCATGTCACGTGATTATACCGCCGAACGTGGCGGCCATCTTAGACTGGTGAACTTAAACGGGCTGGAGCCTGTAAAGAAAACGGCTCCTATGTCTTCATAGTTGTGCCCCAGCTGATAGTGCACCCTGAGACCCCAACAGAGCTCATCCATAACGTGGGTAAAAGGAAGCGACGACCTTAATTTCCATATAATATACACATGATCTTTTTCAGGTCGTGTCAAGAACGGTTAATATTTAGTATATGTTATATGCAGTGGTGCTCTAAGGTGATATCAGATACATTCGTGTTATTTACAGCACTCTAATCACAAACTAATACAGTGCTGGACTCGGAGGCCATCTTCGAGTGTGTCCTAGTATACAGGGGTAGCAATGAGCATTTTATATTCAAAAGACACCCCACTGGTAATGTCAATGTCTAGGTATCGTCTACCGCTGTAGAACAATGGCGACTCAGTCCCCGTCTATACGTATCATACCTCCACCTCGTCTGAACAAATCAGAATCTCCACTGGACAGACAGAGGCCATTGTATGTGCCCCATACCAAAATGGACATCAAACTCACAGGGAAAAATAGGCCGCTCACAATTTAACCTTGTTCCATTCTATAATTTCATTGAGCCCAATTTGGTCAGTTTTTTCATTGTAAATCCAACGGGATTCCTTAGCAAGTAGGATGCCATCAATATTCTGGGGGGTACCCTTGACTTTTTCTAACACTGTCCAGTTAAAGGTGTGTTTTTCTGTAAAACAGTGTTGCACCAGCTTTGTTGTTAATTTGCCAGTTCTAATGGTGCTGAGGTGTTCTTGGACCCTCACCTTGATTTTTCTAGATGTGAGTCCAATGTAGTGTAAACCACATTGGCAGGTTAATTTGTACACTACTTGTGTCGAATTACAATTACTAAAATGATTCAAGAACCATTCCCTCCCTTATCAGTGTCACACTCGTGCTTTTCTTAGTGAGAGGACACACGGAACACATCCCACAGGGATAGTGGCCGTTAGGGACAGTGGAGGTAGAATTAGTTCTGTCAGTGGGGGCTCGAGAATGAACAAGTTTATCCTTCAAATTGCCCGCCCTCTTGAAGGCAAATCTAGGAGGAGGCATTTTGAAGTCATTATTGGACAGCAAGGACCAATGTTTCCGAATGGACTGTCTGATTTTGGTTGCCATAGGGTCATATGTCATCACGACTGGTACACATTCTTCCCTGGGTTTGACCACTTTCTCCAAAAGCGCGCTCCTAGGAGTATTTAGCGCTCTTTTTTTGGCTCGCTTCACCGTCTTTGCGGGGTAATTCCTGTTGGTGAGTTTAGAAGCCAAATCCTCCGATTGTTCAAGGAACGTATTGGTAGAAGAGCAATTGCATCTGTATCTCAGAAATTGCCCTACGGGCAGGTTATCTCTCAGCGCCCTAGGGTGGAAAGAATTATAGGAGAGGAGAGAGTTCCTATCGGTGGGTTTCTGGTGTACACAAGTGTTGATCTTATCATTGCTCTACTCGATGTCAAGATCCAGATACACCGCCCTATGTCTGTCATAGGTCCAGGTGAACTTAAGATTAACATCTTGCACATTAAGCCACGTCAGGAATTCAAGCAAAAGTTCCTCCGTGCCTGACCAGATGCAGAGCACGTAATCTATATATCTCTTCCAGAGCCGGAGATTACTCTGGAAGGGGTTGTTATCATGATAGATGACGTGCTCCTCAAACTGCCCGACGTAAATGCAGGCTATACTGGGGGCCATAGTGGCCCCCATAGATGTCCCCGACACCTGGAGGTACAGCTGGTTTTTATAGCCGAAGTAATTTCTTGTGAGGGCCAACTCTACACATTGAAGTACGAATGCCTGCGTGGTGTCATAGAACCATTCCTGTTGCCCCAGGGCGCGGGCTGCTGCCACCAGCGCCGCGTCCTGGGGTATACAGGTGTATAGAGATTTGATGTCAATCGTGACAAAGAATTCCTCAGTAGGGTCATACTGGATCTCCTCCAGAACCCTCAGGATATCAGAAGTATCTTTAACAAACGATCTATGGTTGACAACTGATTCTCTCAAAAAGAAGTCCGCATATTGGGAAAGTGGTTCAAGCAGAGATTGAATCCCAGCGACAATTGGGCGTCCAGGAGGCGGGCGTGTAGGTTTGTGGATTTTTGGAAGTATGTAAAAGGCCGGAGTCCTGGGGTTGGTATTCACCAGGAACTCCGCCTCTTTTACAGAAATCCACTTCTTCTCCTTAGCTGCTTCTACCATCTCACGGATAGTTTTTTGTAGATCTTCCAGGGGATCTTTATTGAGCGGCTGGTAGTTGGTCCTTACATTCAACAGTCGCATCACTTCTGCCTCATAGTCAGCTGTATTGAGCAGGACAATTGCCCCGCCCTTGTCTGCTGACTTTATCGTCAGGTTGTGATTGTTTTGGAGGCCTTTGACCGCTTCCCAGACTTCTCTTGACATATTTTTATGAACAAACTGATTCTGACTTTGCTCTATTTTGTCTATATCTTGCAAGACACGTGACTCAAAAACAACTATTTCAGGACCAGTCGATGAGGAAGGTGGACAAAAGGTTGAGGGATTTCTTAAGTTGGTATTGTAAGAGGTACTCTCCAATAATTCCTTATTCTTGAAAAAAAAATGTAACTTAATTCTTCTCATGGTTTCGTGGAATTCCACCCTACATTTAAAAGCATCGTGAATGGGGGTAGGAATGAATCCAAGGCCCTTGTTGAGTACTCTCTCTTCGTTTACTGTCAGGACATGATCGGACAGGTTAACTACAATGTTAGCTGTTATTTCTGAATCCTGCCTCTGCTGCGGGTCAGCCTGGGCGAACATGTTTGCCATTGTGGGCGTTACTGGTTCCTTTGATTGGGTTGATTTCCTCTGCCTCTTCCCCCGGCCTGACCTCCCCCACGATGGTTGTTCCTTTGGCCTTGGGACAAAAAAGACCTCAGCAGGGCGCCCAGGTCCTCGTTGCTCTGATTCTGTTGCTGGAATCTTACACGGTTGCCTTGTGGTATCTCTTCTTCTTCCTCACTGGAGGTATTATCAAAAGTCCAGTGGTTTGGGGTCCTTCTTGTTTGCTGTCTTGCCCCACGACCTCTCTGTCTCCCCCCGAAGAAACCCTGAGGTTCATGTGGCGTCTGGTAGTACTCGTCCTTCACATAAGGAAACGCCCATTCATGGGTGAACCTCTCTAGGTTACGAGTAAGGCCCTTGAGTTTCTGTGTGACCATATAATTTCTATATTCAGACAGGTCGTCCTGGATCCTTTTAAGTTGGTCCTTGGTGTCGAGCAAGGTAGTATCCCTTTCTATTGCTTCCTCCAGTTCAAGGATCTCTTTCAGAAGATCTTCGCTTAATCTTTTGGCCGTGCTAATGATTAAAATCAACCAATCCCTGGTGCATTTATTAGCGATGAAGCTCCAATCACGTCTAAACCTACTATCGTCTAGGAAGATACGGGGTTCTATTCTCACCAACAGGCTGGCTGGGGCTGCTCCAGCAGTGTAATATTCGGTCATAAGAGCCCCGTGAAGGGCAATCCTGACCTGTCTTTTTTTAAGGGTACTCAGTTTCTCCCATTCTTCCCTCACTGTGGTGGTGCCCAGTAAGGCGGTGTCAGGTAAAAGTGAAGGACCCGCTAGGATAGCTGCTATCTGCTCCTCCATGAACGCGAGGCAGTTTTTGTCCATTGGTATGGGGCACACAAAACAAAGCTCCCGTAACTGCACCACTGATATCTCACAACCTAGATCACATACGCCAAATCTCCAGACAGAAGAAAAGGCTAATTGCTAACACACTATGTTCACACGTAGAGTGAAAATAATAATCATCCTCCACACAGGGGGATATTAAGCTCTCACGGCTGATCCGCCGTACATAAGCAATCTAATACACAATAGGAGCTCAGAGGGAAAAAGGAAAGGGTCGCCCTCCACTCAGGAAATGTCAAACAACAAAAGACCCAGTCCTCAAGCATCAAAACATGTCAGTGACTCCAAAATGGGGCAGTTAATATATACTGCTACCTCTCAATCTCTTAAACATTTTATAAGGAGATATTGCACTGCACTCCCGCCCACGTTAAAAAAGTCCCGCCTGTTCGCCTTAACAGCAACACCGAACCACAACACTCGTGACCTAAATATGTTAGTCACACGTGTCCACACAGTCGTGTTGGACTAAATTCTCCTTAGAAAAAATGTGTGGGAGACAAGTGACACCTCACGGAAACACCACCAACGGGGTAACTGGTATGCAATTTCCAGACAGGCCCCTGTCTCATCATCGGTCGTCACCTGCCTCTCAAAGAAAAAGAAGAAAGAAAAAGAGTGTCCACAACAAACAACAAAAATTGTGACAAACAGTGGATAGCAGTAATATCTGCTGGTGACAAACACATAACATAAAGAAGTGCTTAAAAACCAAGCATAAAGACCCCTTAACCAACTTTATTTATAGGGAATTGCTTATGCTATGGTGACTAAAAAGGCTGGTAGCTATTCATGCCTACCATTACCTATTGCCAGTGCCGACATGTTTCACTGCTATAGCTCGTTAAGCAGTTTCATCAGGGCTGCACTCATGTGCCACCACTCCACTTTTGGACACTAGTTCAGTGTATGCTGTCAAAGGAGAACAGGCGAAGAAACAACTATTTAAAATCATGTGAACCTGCTGTTAGCAATCTGTATGTGAAAATGAAACACAGAGAAGAATATACGACCGCTATTACCCAGAGACAGCCAAGTTAGGCATACCAGCCGCTCGGGGCTTGAAAAGATGTCGGGGTGCTCCAATCGTGAGCTATCACCTCTGCTTATCCTTAAGCTTTCTATTAGGAAAACAAATTTCATGTTTGTACAACATTTGCAAATCAAAAACCATAACATACGTCTTGTCGTAGACGCGTGCAATGTGGATAGTGTGTACTGTGTGTGGACAGCACGACCACTATGTAAATGCGTGCGCAGCACCCTTTTGAATACTTTCCTGACACGGCTGAATGGGGATGGTTGTAGTATGTAGAACGTTTAACTTTAGGTTCAACCACTAAAGTGATGTATTTTAGACAACGACAAGACGTATGTTATGGTTTTTGATTTGCAAATGTTGTACAAACATGAAATTTGTTTTCCTAATAGAAAGCTTAAGTATAAGCAGAGGTGATAGCTCACGATTGGAGCACCCCGACATCTTTTCAAGCCGCGAGCGGCTGGTATGCCTAACTTGGCTGTCTCTGGGTAATAGCGGTCGTATATTCTTCTCTGTGTTTCATTTTCACATACAGATTGCTAACAGCAGGTTCACATGATTTTAAATAGTTGTTTCTTCGCCTGTTCTCCTTTGACAGCATACACTGAACTAGTGTCCAAAAGTGGAGTGGTGGCACATGAGTGCAGCCCTGATGAAAATGCTGTCGCTCCGTCTTCCCTGGGCAGTTTAGGGGCAAACGACGTTGCCCGGGCTGTGGCTGGACCCCTTCTTGGACCCGTGCCACTGTTCCTCGCCCAGCAACAGCTGGCGTGAATCATCTTTGCCTGCTGCTGAATACGAGGTCGGTAGGATGCCATGCCCTGCATATCTATGATCTTTTGGTCAAGGAAAATCCCCTTTGCCTGTTATTGACCGAAACCTGGCTGGGAGAGGCTTCCAATCCGGACGTCTTCTCAGCCATTCCTCCGGTGTATAACATCTTCCGGCAGGATAGAGTGAAGGGGAGGGGTGGGAGAGTGGCGGTAGTGGTGAAAAAGAGCGTTTCCTGCTCAGTACTTCCCCTGAATTCCATTGGGAACGCTGAGTCGCTCGCCTTCACGCTCAGACTGTCCCCGGGTCAGGCTCTGAAGGGGTTGCTGGTTTATAGACCACCAGGCCCTGTAGGCTCCTTCCTGGAAGATCTGCAGACAGCCGTCGCTGAGCTGGTGCTGACCTCACAGCATTGTATCTTGGCTGGCGATTTTAACTTCCACCTTGACGCGGCCGATGACCCAGATGCGGTCAAACTGCTGGATGTGAAATCTCCGCTGGCTCTCACACCGTTCGTGTCAGGGCCAACACATGATAAGGGGCATACCCTGGATCAGGTGTTTTCGTCTGTCCCACTCATGGAGGTTGATACCTTGCCGGTGCTCTGGACCGATCACAGGTTGATCAGATTTTCGGTGCTGGAGTGCGCGCGGCCGGATAACAGAGCTTCTACCCTGTTTAGACCGGCCTCGAGAGCGCTGCACAGAGTGACACCTGACATGCTTGAGCAGGCGCTGCTGGACCACCCATGCCATCTTTCGGGTGATTTGATTAGCGACACTGCGGCTTTGCAGCTATGGCTCACTGACAGGCTGGACGATCTTGCCCCTAAGGCAGCCCCCCGGTCCTCGGCGGCACGGCAATCTGCACCGTGGTTTACGGAGGCGCTGCGTGTGGCTCGTAGCCAATGCAAGGTGGCCGAGAGGGCCTGGCGCCTCTTGTATGATGGGGAGGCTAAACTCGCCTATAAGGGAGCGGTGAAGGCCTACCATCGGGACATTATGGGCGCCAAGAGGGACTATCTGGCTAGGAGGATTGAGGCATCTGCGAACTCCTGTAAGGAGATCTTTAGTATTGTGAAGGAGTTTACGACCCCCAGCTCCCATCCGCCCCCACTTGCCTCCTCGGATGCGTGGGCGTGCGATCTGGCTGGTTTCTTCACCTATAAGATGAAGGCGATTCAGGCCACCTTCGCGGAGGGCCCGGATGGAAGTGGCGTCATCAGGGCGGGCTGCGAACTTCCGCATACACCTGCGGTGATGCTGTCCGATTTCCCTGCTGTTTCCAGCGAGGCGTCCAGATCGTTGTTGGCCAATCTTAAATCTGGCTCGCCACTTGACCCCTGCCCTGCCAAATTTCTGGCCGGGATGGCGGCAGTGGTGAATCCACTGGTCAACCCCATCCTCAATGCCTCCTTGAGGGAGGGGAGGGTCCCTAGCTCTTGGAAAAGAGCGATGGTGATCCCCCTCCTAAAAAAAACGGGTCTCGACATCGAGGCCCTGGCCAACTATAGGCCAATTTCGCTTCTTCCGGCTCTAGCGAAGCTTACGGAAAAACACGTCCACGGTGTCTTGTCTAGCTTTTTGGAACCTAACAATCTGCTCCATATATCCCAATCCGGTTTCCGCCCTAATTTCAGCACGGAAACGGCTTTGCTGGAGGTTACTGAGATCATCAGGGAGACCTTGGATGTCGGCGGCAGGGCCATGTTGGTCATGTTAGACCTATCGGCGGCCTTCGACACCGTCCCCCATAAGGCTCTTTTAGCTAGGCTATATGACATCGGCCTCAGGGGGACGGTGCTCAGGTGGTTTACTTCTTTTCTTGAAGGCCGCCGCCAGACGGTCTGGGTTTCCCAGAGTTCTACCGAGATGCCGCCACTGGGAGTCGGGGTTCCACAGGGTTCTGTGTTGAGCCCCACGCTGTTTAACATCTTTATGTCCCCTTTGGCGGCCTTGGTGGAGGCATATGGGGCCCAGATCGTCTCTTATGCCGACGATACGCAACTCCTCTTCACATGCGGGAAAGACCAAGAGTTTGATGGAGAGAGAATTCGGGACTGCCTTGTATTGGTCTTCGACTGGTTCCAGCGGAGCAGTCTGAGGGCCAACTCAGGCAAGTCTGAGGTTCTATTCTTCAGTTGCGTCGCCGATCCGGAGTGGCAGCAATGGTGGCCGTCCGACATGAGCCCTCCAGCACAGTCCTCCTCGGTGGCTAAAAATCTGGGTGTCAAGCTAGACATCCAGTTGTCGCTGAGAACTCACATCCTTGGTCTGGCTGGCACCTGCTACGGAATCTTGAAAATGCTCCGTAAATTCCTGCCTCTGTTGTCTGAGGAGCACAGGAGGATTACTGTGCAGGCTCTTTGTCGGCTCAAGGCTAGACTATGCTAATGCCCTCTTTCTCGGCCTCCCTGACTACCTGGTTCAGCGCCTACAGGTGGTGCAGAACTCTGCCGCCCGGGCTATTTTTGGCCTGCGCAGACGAGCTCGAGCTTCCGGGCTGCTACAGGCACTACACTGGCTGCCCATCTGGAAGCGGAACCAGTTTAAATCCCTGACTTTGATGCATAAAGCCCTGTTTGGATCAGGGGCTGGATATCTGCGGCGAAGACTGGCCTTCTATCGACCGGTCCGCTCCCTGCGTTCGGAATCCCTCTATAAAGCGGCGGTACCGCGGGTGAGGAAGGCCCGTGTGGGAGGGTGTTCTTTTAGCTGCAGAGCTCCCCAGCTGTGGAATTCGCTCCCTCTTTCGCTTCGTAGCACTGCCAGTCTGCTCCAGTTCAGGAAAAGCCTGAAGACCTGGCTTTTTAATTTGTAGTTTGTTTTTACTGCTTATTCTTTTTATTGCTCTCCTTCTTTGTTCTTTTCTTATTTTTGCTGTGTTGTGTTATTTTTACTCTGAGCTGCAGGTGGAAAGCGCCGGGACACTCATATCGAGTAGCCGTGCGCTATATAAAAGGCACATAACATAACATAACATAACATACCATAACATAACATAAAATAACATAACGAGCTATAGCAGTGAAACATGTCGGCACTGGCAATAGGTAATGGTAGGCATGAATAGCTACCAGCCTTTTTAGTCACCATAGCATAAGCAATTCCCTATAAATAAAGTTGGTTAAGGGGTCTTTATGCTTGGTTTTTAAGCACTTCTTTATGTTATGTGTTTGTCACCAGCAGATATTACTGCTATCCACTGTTTGTCACAATTTTTATTGTTTGTTGTGGACACTCTTTTTCTTTCTTCTTTTTCTTTGAGAGGCAGGTAACGACCGATGATGAGACAGGGGCCTGTCTGGAAATTGCATACCAGTTACCCCGTTGGTGGTGTTTCCGTGAGGTGTCACTTGTCTCCCACACATTTTTTCTAAGGAGAATTTAGTCCAACACGACTGTGTGGACACGTGTGACTAACATATTTAGGTCACGAGTGTTGTGGTTCGGTGTTGCTGTTAAGGCGAACAGGTGGGACTTTTTTAACGTGGGCGGGAGTGCAGTGCAATATCTCCTTATAAAATGTTTAAGAGATTGAGAGGTAGCAGTATATATTAACTGCCCCATTTTGGAGTCACTGACATGTTTTGACGCCTGAGGACTGGGTCTTTTGTTGTTTGACATTTCCTGAGTGGAGGCCGACCCTTTCCTTTTTCCCTCTGAGCTCCTATTGTGTATTAGATTGCTTATGTACGGTGGATCAGCCGTGAGAGCTTAATATCCCCCTGTGTGGAGGATGATTATTATTTTCACTCTACGTGTGAACATAGTGTGTTAGCAATTAGCCTTTTCTTCTGTCTGGAGATTTGGCGTATGTGATCTAGGTTGTGAGATATCAGTGATGCAGTTACGGGAGCTTTGTTTTGTGTGCCCCATACCAATGGACAAAAACTGCCTCACGTTCACGGAGGAGCAGATAGCAGCTATCCTAGCGGGTCCTTCACTTTTACCTGACACCCCCTTAGTGGGCACCACCACAGTGAGGGAAGAATGGGAGAAACTGAGTACCCTTAAAAAAAGACAGGTCAGGATTGCCCTTCACGGGGCTCTTATGACCGAATATTACACTGCTGGAGCAGCCCCAGCCAGCCTGTTGGTGAGAATAGAACCCCGTATCTTCCTAGACGATAGTAGGTTTAGACGTGATTGAAGCTTCATCGCTAATAAATGCACCAGGGATTGGTTGATTTTAATCATTAGCACGGCCAAAAGATTAAGCGAAGATCTTCTGAAAGAGATCCTTGAACTGGAGGAAGCAATAGAAAGGGATACTACCTTGCTCGACACCAAGGACCAACTTAAAAGGATCCAGGACGACCTGTCTGAATATAGAAATTATATGGTCACACAGAAACTCAAGGGCCTTACTCGTAACCTAGAGAGGTTCACCCATGAATGGGCGTTTCCTTATGTGAAGGACAAGTACTACCAGACGCCACAGGAACCTCAGGGTTTCTTCGGGGGAGACAGAGAGGTCGTGGGGCAAGACAGCAAACAAGAAGGACCCCAAACCACTGGACTTTTGATATGACCTCCAGTGAGGAAGAAGAAGAGATACCACAAGGCAACCGTGTAAGATTCCAGCAACAGAATCAGAGCAACGAGGACCTGGGCGCCCTGCTGAGGTCTTTTTTGTCCCAAGGCCAAAGGAACAACCATTGTGGGGGAGGTCAGGCCGGGGGAAGAGGCAGAGGAAATCAACCCAATCAAACGAACCAGCAACGCCCACAATGGCAAACATTTTCGCCCAGGCTGACCCGCAGCAGAGGCAGGATTCAGAAATAACAGCTAACATTGTAGTTAACCTGTCCGATCATGTCCTGACAGTAAACGAAGAGAGAGTACTCAACAAGGGCCTTGGATTCATTCCTACCCCCATTCACGATGCTTTTAAATGTAGGGTGGAATTCCACGAAACCATGAGAAGAATTAAGTTAAAAAAAAATTTCAAGAATACGGAATTATTGGAGAGTACCTCTTACAATACCAATTTAAGAAATCCCTCAACCTTTTGTCCACCTTCCTCATCGACTGGTCCTGAAATAGTTGTTTTTGAGTCACGTGTCTTGCAAGATATAGACAAAATAGAGCAAAGTCAGAATCAGTTTGTTCATAAAAATATGTCAAGAGAAGACTGGGAAGCGGTCAAAGGCCTCCAAAACAATCACAACCTGAAGATAAAGTCAGCAGACAAGGGCGGGGCAATTGTCCTGCTCAATACAGCTGACTATGAGGCAGAAGTGATGCGACTGTTGAATGTAAGGACCAACTACCAGCCGCTCAATAAAGATCCCCTGGAAGATCTACAAAAAACTATCCATGAGATGGTAGGAGCAGCTAAGGAGAAGAAGTGGATTTCTGTAAAAGAGGCGGAGTTCCTGGTGAATACCAACCCCAGGACTCCGGCCTTTTACATACTTCCAAAAATCCACAAACCTACACGCCCGCCTCCTGGACGCCCAATTGTCGCTGGGATTCAATCTGTGCTTGAACCACTTTCCCAATATGCGGACTTCTTTTTGAGAGAATCAGTTGTCAACCAGAGATTGTTTGTTAAAGATACTTCTGATATCCTGAATGTTCTGGAGGAGATCCAGTATGACCCTACTGAGGAATTCTTTGTCACGATTGACATCGAATCTCTATACACCTGTATACCCCAGAACGCGGCGCTGGTGGCAGCAGCCCGCGCCCTGGGCAACAGGAATGGTTCTATGACACCACGCAGGCATTCGTACTTCAATGTGTAGAGTTGGCCCTCACAAGAAATTACTTCGGCTATAAAAACCAGCTGTACCTCCAGGTGTCGGGGACATCTATGGGGGCCACTATGGCCCCCAGTATAGCCTGCATTTACGTCGGGCAGTTTGAGGAGCACGTCATCTATCATGATAACGACCCCTTCCAGAGTAATCTCCGGCTCTGGAAGAGATATATAGATGACGTGCTCTGCATCTGGTCAGGCACGGAGGAACTTTTGCTTGAATTCCTGACGTGGCTTAATGTGCAAGATGTTAATCTCAAGTTCACCTGGACCTATGACAGACATAGGGCGGTGTATCTGGATCTTGACATCGAGTACAGCAATGATAAGATCAACACTTGTGTACACCAGAAACCCACCGATAGGAACTTTCTCCTCTCCTATAATTCTTTCCACCCTAGGGCACTGAGAGATAACCTGCCCGTAGGGCAATTTCAGAGATACAGACGCAATTGCTCTTCTACCAATACGTTCCTTGAACAATCAGAGGATTTGGCTTCTAAACTCACGAACAGGAATTACCCCGCAAAGACGGTGAAGCGAGCCAAAAAAAGAGCGCTAAATACTCCTAGGAGCGCGCTTTTGGAGAAAGTGGTCAAACCCAGGGAAGAATGTGTACCAGTCGTGATGACATATGACCCTATGGCAACCAAAATCAGACAGTCCATTCGGAAACATTGGTCCTTGCTGTCCAATAATGACTTCAAAATGCCTCCTCCTAGATTTGCCTTCAAGAGGGCGGGCAATTTGAAGGATAAACTTGTTCATTCTCGAGCCCCCACTGACAGAACTAATTCTACCTCCACTGTCCTCAACGGCCACTATCCCTGTGGGATGTGTTCCGTGTGTCCACTCACTAAGAAAAGCACGAGTGTGACACTGACGTCCGGGAGGGAATGGTTCTTGAATCATTTTAGTAATTGTAATTCGACACAAGTAGTGTACAGATTAACCTGCCAATGTGGTTTACACTACATTGGACTCACATCTAGAAAAATCAAGGTGAGGGTCCAAGAACACCTCAGCACCATTAGAGCTGGCAAATTAACAACAAAGCTGGTGCAACACTGTTTTACAGAAAAACACACCTTTAACTGGACAGTGTTAGAAAAAGTCAAGGGTACCCCCCAGAATATTGATGGCATCCTACTTGCTAAGGAATCCCGTTGGATTTACAATGAAAAAACTGACCAAATTGGGCTCAATGAAATTATAGAATGGAACAAGGTTAAATTGTGAGCGGCCTATTTTTCCCTGTGAGTTTGATGTCCATTTTGGTATGGGGCACATACAATGGCCTCTGTCTGTCCAGTGGAGATTCTGATTTGTTCAGACGAGGTGGAGGTATGATACGTATAGACGGGGACTGAGTCGCCATTGTTCTACAGCAGTAGACGATACCCCTAGACATTGACATTACCAGTGGGGTGTCTTCTGAATATAAAATGCTCATTGCTACCCCTGTATACTAGGACACACTCGAAGATGGCCTCCGAGTCCAGCACTGTATTAGTTTGTGATTAGAGTGCTGTAAATAACACGAATGTATCTGATATCACCTTAGAGCACCACTGCATATAACATATACATCAAGGGTGTATTTACCATCTATGTGGTATTATGAATTGGGAGCAGGACTTTTTTAAATATTAACCGTTCTTGACACGACCTGAAAAAGATCATGTGTATATTATATGGAAATTAAGGTCGTCGCTTCCTTTTACCCACGTTATGGATGAGCTCTGTTGGGGTCTCAGGGTGCACTATCAGCTGGGGCACAACTATGAAGACATAGGAGCCGTTTTCTTTACAGGCTCCAGCCCGTTTAAGTTCACCAGTCTAAGATGGCCGCCACGTTCGGCGGTATAATCACGTGACATGAGGACGTGGGCGTAGACCGCCGGCAGTTGCTACATTGGCGAGCCCGTACGTCGCATAGTTGAGGTTGAGGAAAAGCACCTACCGGACGGTATTACGGTGAGGAGGTGGTAATGAAGCCCGGTGACACGCGGGCGCCGAGATGGGGGTCAGGGTCCCTTGGGTGTCGTTGTCTTAGTCATTTAATTACCCGTGGGATACGGGGAATGCAGCTCAATGGCCATGGCACGAAGAACTAGAGAGACGGGTTTGGCTGGTGACAGTCGGCAACTCGAGACACACAAGCTATTAGACGCGTGCAATGTGGATAGTGTGTACTGTGTGTGGACAGTACGACCACTATGTAAATGCGTGCGCAGCACCCTTTTGAATACTTTCCTGACACGGCTGAATGGGGATGGTTGTAGTATGTAGAACGTTTAACTTTAGGTTCAACCACTAAAGTGATGTATTTTAGACAACGACAAGACGTATGTTATGGTTTTTGATTTGCAAATGTTGTACAAACATGAAATTTGTTTTCCTAATAGAAAGCTTAAGGATAAGCAGAGGTGATAGCTCACGATTGGAGCACCCCGACATCTTTTCAAGCCCCGAGCGGCTGGTATGCCTAACTTGGCTGTCTCTGGGTAATAGCGGTCGTATATTCTTCTCTGTGTTTCATTTTCACATACAGATTGCTAACAGCAGGTTCACATGATTTTAAATAGTTGTTTCTTCGCCTGTTCTCCTTTGACAGCATACACTGAACTAGTGTCCAAAAGTGGAGTGGTGGCACATGAGTGCAGCCCTGATGAAACTGCTTAACGAGCTATAGCAGTGAAACATGTCGGCACTGGCAATAGGTAATGGTAGGCATGAATAGCTACCAGCCTTTTTAGTCACCATAGCATAAGCAATTCCCTATAAATAAAGTTGGTTAAGGGGTCTTTATGCTTGGTTTTTAAGCACTTCTTTATGTTATGTGTTTGTCACCAGCAGATATTACTGCTATCCACTGTTTGTCACAATTTTTGTTGTTTGTTGTGGACACTCTTTTTCTTTCTTCTTTTTCTTTGAGAGGCAGGTGACGACCGATGATGAGACAGGGGCCTGTCTCGAAATTGCATACCAGTTACCCCGTTGGTGGTGTTTCCGTGAGGTGTCACTTGTCTCCCACACATTTTTTCTAAGGAGAATTTAGTCCAACACGACTGTGTGGACACGTGTGACTAACATATTTAGGTCACGAGTGTTGTGGTTCGGTGTTGCTGTTAAGGCGAACAGGCGGGACTTTTTTAACGTGGGCGGGAGTGCAGTGCAATATCTCCTTATAAAATGTTTAAGAGATTGAGAGGTGGCAGTATATATTAACTGCCCCATTTTGGAGTCACTGACATGTTTTGACGCCTGAGGACTGGGTCTTTTGTTGTTTGACATCCTTATGACTGAACCAAGCCCTTTTATGTATCTTCTACAGTAGGTTCCTGTAGTAACCCCTCATAATCTGGCATTCAAAAAGTTCCTCAGACTCTGTGAAGTAATCCTGCTTATATGATCATCGTCAATGTAGCATTCCCATAATGTTATATGCTCAGTATATGGTCAGTCAGCTTTAAAAATGTATCGGTCCTCATAGTTACCCACACAGAGGATCGCTAAATATGGAGCAAATGTTACTCCCATGGAGACTCCTTTTGTTTGTACGAATAAATCCCTTTGGAAGTAAAAAAGGTTTTTAGTCATGTCTAAATCCAGTAAGTCAACTATAAATCCAGTGGGGACCTGTACTGGCTGTGGCCTCTCATCAAAAATCGTCCTGATGACCTCCAATGCCCGTCTCTTGGGGATGCTGGTGTAAAGAGATTCAATGTCCATAGTCAAGAGGATTTGTTCATTGGGGTTAAAGCCATGTTACCTACCAATTTTATGGTTTTCATTGTATCCCTGAGATATACTCTTGTCATTTCTACACTGAGCGTAGACATAGATCCACATATATATACGAGCCAGTTCCAGAATTGATCCACAGCCAGAGGCAACAGGTGTACCTGCCAGTTTTTATAAACCCTTGTGGATCGTGGGAATGCAAGGTAGCTTCTTATTCAAAAAGTCATATTCCTGTTCACTCAAATAGCCTTCATCTAGTTCCACTGTGGTGACCTTTTTAATTTGTTTAGTTATATCTTTAGTAGGATCTTTGTTAAGCTTACTATACCTAACATTATCCAGTAGGTGGGATACAATCTCAAATTTGAAATCATACACATTCTGGACCATTCTGCCGCCACCCCCCTCCCCCCTGCCCCCCCCCTCCCCCCCCCCTCCCCCCATCTGCCGGTTTTATCACTATAGCCTTATTTTGTTTAAGGGTCTTTAAAGGCTTCGTGTTCAGTTTTAGTAACATTGTAGTTCACATATTTGGGTTTAGAGATAAGATTTGTGGCATGTCTCAAAACCACCTGTTCAAACCCCAAAATCTTGTGTGTCATCCAGTGAGCTGGTGGTGTGTAATTAGATGGTGACCTCAATCCAGTATTGGAGAAACCTTGCTTCAAGGTTTTTTTAATTACAATAATACCTCAGGCGCACTTTCCCAAAACACTGGTGTAGTTCCATCTTCAGGCTAAATGAATTGGGAACAATGGTGGGCACAAAGGATAATCCCTTTGGCAGACCAGATATGTCTGTCAGTGTTGAAATGTAATCTGAGAGATTTACAATTGGGCTAGTGGTCTGTGGGTTCACCATCTGTGGGTTCACCATCTGTATTATTGTCTGCAGGTCTGTATTTCCTAGTGGTTGTCCTGCTGGAACTGTTCCTGCTTCCTGTCCCGGTTCCTGCCCCATGTTTGGTCCCTGGGTTGTAATCCGTTTCCAGGGTGGACGCCCCCCGGGGGTGCATTTATTGATCGTACCCTAAAGATGAAGTGGACACCTCTTCCTGATAGTTAAATTTTGGATATAGAAACTGGAATTTGAGCTAGTACCAGATTGCTCTGTCTTGCTGCAGGTCCCACTGGCACCTGAAGATTCAGAAAAGGTCTGATATCTTCTTTAAAAAAAAAAAATCCCTGCTAGTGTAACGTCCCTGGGAGTCCTGTTTATAGTAGGAGTCTATAATTAGGGACATGTTATTTTCTGTGTATTGGTTTCAAAATCACAAGTCATTCTTTCTAAACGCTTGTAAGCTTCTTTGGAATTCACCAATGATTTGCCATCTAAAATATTTTTTTTAATGTATCTTCAATCTCCTTAATTAATTTCTCTACTTGTTCCAGAGCAGGATCAACACCAAACAACATCCAATGGTGAGAACAGTTATTGGCCACAAAACTAAAGTTCACTTGAAATTAAGGATTGTCAATAGAAATGGCAGATTCGTTATTAACTTGTAACCCCACTGGGATAGTGTTGGCATACTGATGTCTAGCCAGTAAGTGTTCATAGCTGAGAAGTAACAATGCCAACATGCGGATTGTGAATATTAATCCATACCTGGTTTTATAGGGCTTTGACCAGACACAAGGAAGGTGCCACTGAATGCCTCAAACGCGGGTCTTCAGCAGGACTATAGGTGTGAGTAGTGAAGGAGCAACCTAGAATAAGGGGACATTTATAAAAATAACAAAATATGTCAAACCACAATATGTGTATGTCTTAGAATAAAACTCATTAGGGTAACTTGAGTTTTATTTTCATGAGACATACTCATATTGAGGCATTCAGTGGATCCTTTCATTGTGTTGTATCAAAACTTTGACACCCCATACAACCAGGTCTGGATTGATACCCACAATCCACATGTTAGCAATAGTTTCTTATAAACTGTGCCCATATGGGAAAGAGTAAATGCTATATGTATTCATTGACCAGGCTTTTAGATGAAGCAATCTGATTGAGAAAAGGTTCAAAACCCTTCCATTCCCCCTCCTTTCTACACTCTCCTGAGCACCTTCTCTGAGCACCTTCCTTAGTCTTTCATTCCTTTTGTAATTTTGAATACAATATGTTTGATTAAAGTGTTTTTGTATGATGTTTCTAGATTGTTAAGCTCACTAGAATTTGTTATTAAAATCTATTAAAATCTATTGAAGAGCTTAAATGTGTCTCTCAAGTTTCCTGATTTTACTGGAGTTTTCTGTACTAGTCCCCCGCTTTTTGTTTCATGTATTGTTAAGAGATACTGATACAATCTCGCTTTCTCTGAGCGGACCATTGTTTGTCTGTATCATACATTTCCAGGTCCTTCGGGTTAAATTTGCATCACCCCATTGTTTATAATTGCGTAGCAGCAGGTGACTACCTGCGAGGGTGTAGTTTGTTTGGATATTATTCCCTACACCCTGGATAACACCACACTTGTCATGTTTGAAATTGTATTTGACAAAGAGGTGTCTGATAAATCAACTTTGACCTATAGAGAAGACAATATTTACAGGCTAAAGGGGCAATTGGTTGCGGGGTTCCTGGGAGCAGCCTCTTCTGCATTCAACCTAATACTGAATGATAAAATCAATAAGCTTGAGAGACTTGAAAAGAAGTTGGTCTGGACCAATTAACATGGACACTTATTGACTAAACATCTGCAGGCCAACACTATCCCAGTGGGGTTACAAATCAGAAATTAACCTGTCATTTCTATTGACAATCCAAAATTTAAAGAGAACTTTAGTTTTGTGGTCAATAACTGTTCTTGGCATTGGATGGTGTTGAATGAAAGAATTAATGTGATTTATAAAGCGCAAACTCGTGCCCAAGGGCAACTTGGTACTATAGAAGATGGATGTGGCTGCAGAGTTGTTAGAAACAAATTTAGCAGATGGTGAGGTGCCTCCTAGTCCTGTGAGAAAAGCCAGGTCTTTAAGGCCTTTCTGAAAGCGAGTAAAGAGGGAGCAGCTTTTAGTGTCAGTAGTAGGCTATTCCAGACCACAGCTGTGGTCCTGATGAAACTCTTCCCACTCTAGGTAGTCCTCCCAAATGATGGGACAGTCAGGTTCATGGCAGAGCCTGAGCGAAGCATCCTCCCTGGGACATACCATTTGAGCTTCTCCTTGAAACGGACTGGCCCCAGTCCATGCAGTGATTTATAGTACAGACAAAGAGCTTTGAACCTGCAGTGTTGTCTGACTGATAACCAGTGGAGGTTTCTGAAAAGGAAGTGAGCAGCCTCATTCTGCAGAGTCTGAAGCCTCTTCAGGGGACCTGATGCAAGGTTAAGATAGAGGCTGTTGCAGTAATTGATCATTGAGAGTACCAGGACGATGATCACAGTTTTCAAAAGCTCAGGAGGCACAAGAATTTCAATCTTTTTTAACGATCCTCAAAAAGCAAAATGAGGTGGATGTAATTTTGTTCACTTGGTCCTTGAGCTTCAACTCTTTATCTTACAGAAAGCCTAGATTGTTTACTTTGTTTGTAGGTTCAGGAAGTAGTTCCAACTCAGGCGGCTACCATTCCAGCATCCAAAATGAGGGGTTGTTGCCAAAATTATGATCTCAGTTTTTTGCGGCATTCAGTTTAAGACAATTGTTGTCCATCCCGTTGCTCACATTGCTCATGCAGGTCCTAAAGGACAATCCAGAATTGATTTTGTATTTTGCTAGTGACGCCACAATTTAAGTGTTGTCAGTGTATAAAGACATAAAGATTGAACAGTGTTGAGCTCAATGCCGAGCCCTGGGGGACTATGCAGGGCAGGGAGAAAGACCTAGATGTGAAATTGCCAAATACCTCACTGTGTTGACTATTGGCCAGGCATGATTGGAGATCTAGTGCTGAATCCTTTATCTCCAGACTCCACATACGGTCAACCAGAATCTCATGGTTGACCATATCAAATGCCACAGAGAGGTCCAACAAAGTCAGAGTAGCCGTCCCTCATTATAAAGCGTTTCCGAGATATCTTCAGTGGCTACCACCGGAGCAGATTCTATACTCCGGTTTTTCCTGAATCTGTGCTGTGTATCGTCCAATAGAGATTTCCTCCATGTACTCTGAGAGTTGTTCATTCATTACTTTCTCCGCCAACTTGGTGGTGAAAGGGAGTCTTGACATGGGGAGGTCATTGTTCAGGTCCAGAGCATTCAGATTGTCCTTTTTGAACAGGGGCAGAACTGAGGCAAGTTTCCATTGTGTAGTAAAATTCTCTCTGCAAACATATTGTTAAAAATTTGGCGCACATTTTGTGCCACTTGTGCTGGAATCGTGTGAAATATTTTTGGAGGACAGCGGTCATGCCAGATTTAATTGATGGAATTAACTTTGTAAGTTGTTCTTCCGAAGGAGCCTTAAAAGTGGAGAATCTGGTTTAACCTGATGTGGCATTCAGAGATTGCCCTTCCTTTTGAATGGCTATCCTATCTGCAGTGAGTTTATTAAAAATGTTGGCAACCTTTTCTTGATAGAAGTTTGCCAAAGCATCACAAAAAGTTAGATTTATTACTGCAGTGTTGGAGCTGGCTGGTACTACCAGTTTGATTTGCAACTAGATAAAGAGTTTTGTTTGCATCACTGACTGATTTTATCTGCTCAGAGTAATAGGAAGTTTTTACAGTTAGGATACGTTTTTGATGTGTTGAGTGTCAAGACCGCTCTGGAACAAGTACAGAAATTAATTAAGGAGATCGCAGATTATCTTTTTTAAATGGATTTTAGATGACAATGCATTGGTGAATGCCAAAGAAGCTCTCTTCTGCATTTAGAAAGAATGGCTTGTGATTATGAAAACAATGCACCGGCCTAAAAGTTAAATAAGTTGGCCAGGGATATTAGACTATATGACAAGAAAATAACATATCCTTATATTACAGCCTCCTACCATATCCAGGACTCCCAGGGAGGTTACTCTAACAAAGGTCAGGTAGTTTAGTAGATATAAGACTTTTTCAGAATCTTCATGTGCCAGTGGGAGCAGCAGTGACACAGAGCATTCTGGTACTAGCTCAAATTCCTCTTTCTATAACCAGAACTGTAACAGGGTTCCAATCCTTTTTATTAGGTGATGGTCAGTGGATACAACGCTGGACTCGAGACCAACCTTGGAACAATGAACAACCCAGAGAACGAACATGGGAAAGGGGGAGCAACATGGGCAGGAAGCAGGTATGGTTCCAGAAGGACAACCACAAGGAAATACAGACATGCAGAAAATACTACAAACGGTGAACACACAGACCACTAGCCCCATTGGAAATCTCTCAGACTACATTTTGACACCAACAGACGTATTGGTTCTGTCCAAGGGATTATCCATTGTGCCCACCACTGTTCCCAATTAATTTACCCTGAAGATGGAACTACACCAGTTTTTTTGGAAAGTGCACCTTAGGTACTAGTTTAACAAAAAACACTCCCAGACAGTTTTCTCCAATTCTGGATTGAGGTCACCATCTAATTTCCCACCACCAGCTCACCGGGTGACACACAAGATTTTGGCTTTGGAGCAGGTGGTTTTGGAAAATACCATGACCCTCATCTTTAAGACCAAATATGTGAAATACAATGCTACTAAAGCTGAATGCAAAGCCTTGAAGACCCTTAAACAAAATAAGGACGTCAGATAACAGGGGAGCTACAGTGGTCCAGAACTTGACTGATTACAAATCTGAAATTGTATCGCAACTACTGAATGGGGTTGGATATAGGAAGCTTAACAAAGATCTCACTAAATACATAACGGAGCAAATTGAAAGGGTCAACAACGTGGGGCTATATGACAGCTATTTGAGTGAACAAGAATACGACTTCTTGAATAAGAAGCAACCTCACACTCCCACGATCTACACACTCCCCATGATCCACAATAGTTTAGAAAAATCGCCAGGTAAACCTATTGTCCCTGGCTGTGGATCAAGTCTGGAACCGGTTTGTAAATATGTGGATCTATTTCTTAAGCCCAGTGTAGAAACAAAAAGAGCATATCTCAGGGATACAATAGAAACCATAAAATTGGTGGATAACATGGCTTTTAACCCCAATGTACAAATCCTCATGACTATGGACATTGCATCTCTATACACCAGCATCCCACAGAGACATGCATTGGAAGTCATCAGGACAGTTTTAGAGGAGTGGCAACAGCCAGTACAGGTCATCACTTACTTTATAATTGACTTACTCGTATAGCCATGACTATGAAGTTTTTTTACTTCCAGTGTGAATTGTTCCTACGAACGAAAGGCGTCGCAATGGGAGCAACTTTTGCTCCAGATCTAGTGATCCTCTATAAGGGTAACTATGAGAACAAATATTTTTTTTAACTGACTGACCATATACTGAGCATATAACACTATGGAGATGCTACATTGACTACTTGCTAACGATATGGACAGGAAGTGAGGCACTACTAAGTTCTAGATTTCTATAGATGGTTGAATGAGAGATCTGATGATAATAAGTTCACCCTAAGCAATAATTATGAGGCAACTGATTTCCTTGATATTAAGATTAAGGTGGACAATAATCAGTTATACACCACACTATTTCGAAAGAAAAGTGAAAGGAACATTCTCCTTAAATACACTAGTCACCATCCGAGAAACCTTAGGGAACACTTGCCATATGGGCCGATCCTCTGTATCAGAAGGAACTGCACATACAAGCAGGATTATTCTGGGAGTCTGAGTACCTTTTGGAATGCCTAATTATGAAGCATTATCCCAAGAACCTTGTGAACAAGGCACGTAAAAGGGCCTGTTTATGTCCTAGGAATGCATTGCTTGAACTCAGACCGGAGAATGACCTGACACATGACAGGATGACTGGTGTTACAACATTTAACCCGTTTTAGTCACAAGATATGGAAAATTATCAATCTCTACTGCTCTCTACCATCTGACGAGATCGCGATGACACAACCACCCATCCATTTTTTTAAGAGGGAGAGGAACATCAAAGATTATGTGGTCAGCTCTCTTCTAGGACATCCATCCAAACACACCACACAAACACACTTTAAGTGTAGGGGTTGTAATGCATGTGAAATAGCATTAGAGACCCATATCTTTAACCATTACGATCAGACATACACTTGAAAGAACACATCAACTGCAACAGTACTGACGTAATCTATGTGATCTAGTGCCCATGTGAGCTTCTGTATGTAGGTCAAACATGGCAGAAGGTGAAAGCACGAATTGTGAAACACTGTCAGCAGGATTAGGTGTAACTTGCAAGGTGCAACACTTGTAAAGCACTTCACCACAGAAAAACACCCTATTGATAGTATTAGGAGGTTGATAATTGAAAAAGTACATCCTAAAGCTAGGGGTGGGGATCTTGGCAATACCCTCAACCTACGTGAATGCAAGTGAAAGTGGATTCACCTTCTGGACACAGTAACCAGGGGTTTAAATGAATATGAAGAGATATCACGACAGGTGGCGAGTCTCACTAATGGGTGACTCCTACATCCTAAGGACAACCTGTTCATGGCTACCCTCTTCTCTCCACCCCTGACCATGCATTAATATTAATCTCACTGCAGTATGAGGCCCTCCTTGGGATGGAATCATATTCAAAATCTATCAGGGTACTAATTTCTGAATATGGAACATCTGATCTCCCAATTGGACACCAGCATCTATACCCTTCCGTGTGTCATATGATGCTGTCATCTGGATGCAGCTATACACTTAACCAATTGAGATAAAAATTTCGCAATCAGTACCTCCTGTTCTTTGCTTTGTTAACTTTAATAATTGTGTATATGAAAACATGCATATGTGTTTGAAAATACATGCTTAATGCGGTCTTCATATTGCACTATACCCATGTGCCCCGTGATTATTTCACCACCATGCATATGTAACGTCTGCAATTTGTTTTTAAATTGTATACACAACCTTAATCACCACAATATGAAACATCTTCACGCCTCCTTACTCTTTTGTCTAGCTCTCCCTTATATGTAACTTCCATCAAGGCAATGCAATCAACATTGATTGAGACTTCGAACTTCTTTATGATCATTAGGGGGCCCTGTGTATCAGGGCTCTTACATGCAAATTGGATCTAGCTAATTCAATATTTGATGACTGAGGTATTTTCTGTGGCCAATAGGGGTCCTGTAATGAAGAGATGAAGCATCTTCCCCCGCTCCGGTATCTCAGAGCCATGGCAACTTTAGCGTGCATGTTGAAGTCAAGGATTGATATCTTTTTTCCATCACTCGGGCCTAGACAGTTGCTGCTGGCCGCGTTAGGAGTTCCTTCAGAAACGCAAGGTAACTCTTCACGCTATTTTTCCAAGGGGCATTTTTGCTGTTTCTTTAATTATTCGTTGATTATTGAACTTTGAATGTCTTTTTAATGGTGAATCAACCCCCCCTTTATCTTAGGCCATATGGAAATCATTTGTTTTGTAATCGACTTACCATTTTTTTCAGTTTAAGCATTTGGAGCCATTGTGAAAGCGCGCTCGCCTGTTTTCTATAAAAAGGTGAACCATACCAACTGATAGGTTTTTGTTGAATCCCCACTCATAGAACTTATATAATAGTGCCTATAAGCATTTTTAACTTTTAGGTGGATAACTATTCCTCTCTATTAGTCAAGTCCGCTGGCTATTTATTTCAGTTTTGGATGATACTGGCTTCCAGGTAAGAACCCTTTCAAGGATCTACACACAGGGACCTTATTGTTGTGATTCTTCCTTATGCAATCAGTGATGCTGTGCAAATATGTTGCTGATGGATTACTATTACTTGATAAGACGGAGCCTGTTGGCATGTTCTATTCCGCTTTTTCTTCAGTTGTTGTCACGCTTGTTTGACGCTTGCATTCAGGTGAGGGTAACTTGAGTTTTATTCTATTGAGACATACACATATTGTGGTTTCACATATTTTTTTTTTTAAATGTCCCCTTATTTTAGGTTGCTCCTTCACTGCTGACACTTATAGTCAAGAGGAAGACCCGTGTTTGAAGCATTATGGTCCCCTTCTATTGTGTTGGGTTGAAACGTTGATGCCCCATAAACCCCGGCCTGGATTAGTGTTCACAATCCACATGCTGGCAATTGTTACCGATCAGCTGTGCCCTTATGGTATGAAGTAAGCTATTTTATTTGTTGGAAAGGCTTTCAGGTGAAGAAATCTGATTGAAAAAGTGTCAGAATCCTTCCATTTCTCTTCCTTTCTACACTCTCATGGGCTCCTTCTGTGAGCACCTTGTTTATTCTTTAATTTCTTTTGTAATTTTAAATAGAATATATTCAATTAAAGTGTTTATGTATGATATGAATTGTTAAGCTCTGTGGAATTTTTAACTAAAATCTATTGAAGTGCTTATATGCTGTATGTGTCTCTCATTTCTCCTGAATTTACTGGAGTTTGCTGCACCAATCCCTCACATGTTATGTTTCATGGATTGTTAAGAAATAGTGATACAATCATTTCTCTTCGTTGTGGTTACTTTCTCTAATTGGACCATTATTTGGAAGTCAATTGGTGCCATTCAACTCCGACAAACGGGAAAACTGGTTCTGTGTGACAACTGAGGAGTGATATGTGGAAGAATTAACATGATCTGACCCCGAGGTTTGTAGAACTCTGCCACCAGATTCAGGGGATGATAAAAATACCTAAGTTGGAGAGTATTCACTTAATGTTGAGAAGGTAGGGAATTAACTCTTGTTCTATTGAAAATAGACTGCACTATAATTGGGGTCTAAAAGACATAACTATGCTGTCACCTAGTAGTCATTTTTCTCCTCCGTAAATCCTACTTACCCTTTTGACCATTTTCAAATTCTTGAAAAGAGCATTAGTTATCCCCATCTTCCCACTCAATGTATTGATTTGTTCCTCAGACACTCCAAGGCTTCAGCATCAGGGTGTGCAACGGTTGGTAAGTTCCTGACAATTACCACAAAAGGCATAGCTTCTAGTGGTACATCTAAAACATGGGAAGGTCCCGAGGACTACATATCACTTATAGTGGCATTCAGATTTACAAGTTCAGCATTGCAATTCGGGGTTGGTTGAACGTGGAAGTGGAAGAGGAAAAGGTGTGGCGCAGTAGCCAGGGTGCCTGACTCTGGAGCACAGGGTTCACGTTTCGATCCCCGGCGGCAGGTTAGCCCAGCACCATGTGACTCTAGACAATAGCTTGCTTAATCTTCCCGATGGCCTGCCGTGACACCACTCCGGAGGTAGCTGTGCGCTTTACAAATACTGGTATTTCATTTCAACGTGATTAACAAGGGATGCCATACCAGTGCACAATCCCAAATATTGCCGACCTGGAGGACTGTTAGTACAAGGGGTTGAACTAGGAGGTAGAAAACCAGGAATGGGCCAAGTAGGCATGTCTGTAATCAATGAGTTGTGCTTGTTATTCGCTTTCAACATTTCGAGACAAGTGGTGGTGGTTTTCTTAATCAGGGTTAATCAGGAAGACAATGAGAACAATAAAGGATTTGTCACATCAGCAAAAAGACAGAGGACCACACCACCTTCAGGACAGCACTGAACCAGTAACACCGCCTCCTGAAAGAAACCAAGTGGAACACCCTAGCAGACCATCTTGAAGTCAATACAAACAACAGCAAGAAACTCTTTGCCATCATGAAGGACTTCTCCAATCCCGCAGTAAGCATGGGTGGATCTAGCGGATCTCGCGTACGCGAAATTGCGGATTTACGGATTCGCAATCCGCGAAGATACGCGAACTCTCGCGGATTTGCGGATTTTCCCGTTTTTTGTGTTGGCGAGCGTTCGCGCCGATTTTGGGACAATTTCGCAATTGCGAACTTACTTTTCGGCACGCAATGGCCGCGACTATGTTGTTTCTACGTCTGGTTTATCATCACAGGTTCACAGCACCCTCTGTTTCACCACTGCCACCCTCTGGGACACCCATGCCACCCTCTGGTACATCCTCACTGCCACCCATTAGGTTTGTTTATCACTGTAGTTTATGGGGGGTGAAAAAAGCAAGCACACCTCCCCTACTTCAACTGCCATGAATTAATTGGGGGTTGATTAATGTGTCAGTTATTTAGAAAGTTCCAGTCTGGCTGGCACCTGCTTCCTTCCTTATCTGTAATTTGCTTTCTGTTGCAGTGAAATTTTTTTTCACAGGACCTTTATGGTCTACTTGTAGCTATTCTATGAGCCTGCTGTTTGGGTCATAGCAGGGTCATAGAATAGTTGCAAACTCTGGAGGGGCCCCTCAGGAAGCACTACAGTGAATGTTACAAATGTTAAGTTTCAACTTTTGCACCTGCTCATTGCTTTCAGTTTAGCAAAAATCGTTTTTTCTGCAATTTCGCGCGTTTTTTGGGGCGCGAATCCGTGCGAGATCGATTTCGGGAGCCGCGAATGCTTGCGAATACACTTATTTTTTTTTTGCGACGTGTATGTTCGCGTGCTTTTGCGCGTGTTCGCGAGGCGCTTGTAGCTATACGTTTGCCAAGTTACCCTAGCGGTCGTACACGGGCGCGGCCATCTTGTTTGCGTGACGTAATTCCGTTTCCGGCCGCTATGTGTAATCTCGCAAACTGTGCTGCTCGCTAGTACAATTTTGCGCGTGCTCGCGAGGAAAATCTCGCGCGAACTTACCCACGCGGTCGTGAACGGGTGCGGCCATCTTGTTTCTCATTCATTGCTATGGTTCTGGGCATGCTTTCTGTATCCTCTCTGAATCTCTGCCATCCTTTGCTTGTTTGAAGTTTATTTAATCTATTTTACTTATTATCTATCCCTCTATTTTTCTAGCTGTATATTTTTGTGTTTTCTGCTACTTTTAGTTACTTTTAAACTACTTTTTTAAACTCTTTTCTTTTCTTCTTCACTATTCTATTTCTTCTTTATCATTTAAGTTTATTTCTGCCCAGACCATGGTAAAGGGAGCCGGGAAGCACCCTGAGAAGGGGAAGGGTCCCGCACCCCGTGCCCGGCTCCCGTACGGGCGTTTGAGGGGGGAGCAAGTTGTGCCGCGGGAGATCTTCAGCGCGGAGGAAGTGGCGGCACTCATCTTCCACGTCCAGCGCCGCCTCCCCAAGACGATCCTGGGAGGCAGCAAGATCGCAACTGGCTATGGCATCCGGGAGCGCCCGAAGCGGTGGGAGAAGGTGTGCCGGGCCATGTATAAGCTCTCTGGGGTCCGGCGCACATATAACCAGGCCACCCACCGCTGGACCGATGTCATGGACCGGGAACGGGACTTGCTGGACGCGCTCGGCGTAGAGGTCCCCGGGCTTGGTGAGTAGTAGTAGCTATTCATCACTACTCTGTTTTATCCGGCTCTGTTATTTGCAAATCTTTGTTCTTTACCAAGAGCAATAATGCTGCCGATTACATTGTAGGTAAATTATATTTGAAAATCTTCTATGCATTTCAGGTGCACTGCTCTCCTTCTCAGTAGCCTTGCTTGCTACTATGCTTATTTGTTTTGTACATTGTGTTCATTTCATTGGCCTGAGAAATTATGTATGAGTGTAGTGTAAAGATAAGAACTGCGTAATGCTAGACACTAAGGGTCATATTTTCAATTACCGGCGCATCCCTGCAAAGTAGCAGGGATGCGGCAGTAATTGTGTGCCATGCCACCACCACCCATTGGCCCAAAACGTCACAGAAGCCTTACGCATCTGTGCCGTAAAGGCGGCGCATTGCTGGAGTTGCGTGCCAACGATGGCGCAGCTCCAGCAATGCTCTGGGGTACCCTATCTCCCCAATGCTGCATCAAGCCGTACGTCGGCTTCAAGCGCGCAGGGTTTGACTCATGCATCATTGTCTTAAAAGTGACTGATTGACATCTTGTAGATTTCCCTCAGCCACTTTTAGGATTCGTCCCTGCGCAGGTACGCCCTCCCTTGCGCCGGAACGCCCCCTGATGGCGCAGGGCTTTACAACGTGATGCATCGCCCATAATTTCTTTTTTTTTAATATATACGCCGCACCAACACCATGGCGAGTCTTTTGTTCTGCCGCTGCGTCACAAAAGTCACGCAACAATGGAGGAAAATGAGCCGCAAGGGACTTCTAAATCAGCCCCAACAGACTGAAGTCCACTCCTTCCTTTAGACACATGGCTATAAGAAGAAATAGTGGTGGTGGTGGGTGGATTGATAGTTTGAGTATTCACTGATCTGCAAGCAGGATGGACTTTGTCTGTCACTTCGCGTGCTGCGGACTGCTGCCTGCAGTGCCAGGCCTAGGCAAACCTATTTAGTAGTCTGTTTATTGAGTTACATAGGAACTTTCTAAGTCAACGGTCCGCAAATCAGGCAATACGAATAACGTAGTATACCACATGAGATAGATCCCGTGGAATAGTTGTCTATCTATTTGCTATTTCTCCAAAAAATGTTGTTATTGTTCTTTTGAAATGGTTGATTTGGTTGACAAATCTCATCCATGTTTTCTGGTCTTTCTTTCTCTCATGTTGTACATCAGCTCCCCCCAAGGGCAAGAGGACACAGGAGGAGGAGGGTGTTGTTCAGGATGCAGGCCAGGATCGGGCAGGCGAGGGCTCCTTTGCTGGCCCCAGTAAGTTTTAATTCTAATAAAGAGTACCTATTTTTTCCTAGCGTTCCTCATTCGATTTTTTCTAAATCGTCTTTGATCTTCTTGTAGACTGGATATAAATTCTTATCCTGGCTCTAATATGACTCCCTGTGGTATTACTAGATTATTCTTATTAGTCTGTCTGTGTAGCTAACTAAGATTGGACATTTGGCAATTCCATTGGACTCCCATTCTATTCAGCAATAGCTCTATGCACTGTCTCCTTACTGACTAGATAGTGTGGCAGAGTCATTCAGCTCCCGAAGTCACCGATTATTGATCCCCAATGATCTCTAGATTATCGTACGCAGGACAAGAGAGTACGGAGTCACAGCACAGTCAAGAAGTGTCAGAGGCACTACTCATGCTTGCAAAAATTCCAAAACCTTTAGCTCATCCACTCTAGTCTGGAGGACCAAAAACCACAGAGTCTATTTAAGTTTAAAAGCTTTATTAAAAGTAAACACATTTATTAAAATCTACTTTGTCATAAAACTATTTCACTGAAAACGGAAAAGTGGTTAGTGCTGACGATTAATTGGACACATTTCTTGTGGTCGAGCCGAGCTCTCACCTGGTTTGAACTTGATCCTGGTCGTGTTCTTAGGACTCAAGCTTCTGTCTGTTAGGAGAAAAAGTGGTGCGTGTTAAAAATAAAAAGCAAGCATTCATCAGTTGTGCATAAAAGTGCAGCAAGACAACAGCCTTCCCTGGAAAAAGGGACATTTTTACTTTAGAGTAGACAGTCACAAATTATTACATTGTATTCTGTTTTTTTAACATTTCTCCTAGACCAAATATTATATAGTAGTGAGTGGTGTATTCTAACATTCTTAAATGTACTTTGTAGGTGTAACATCTGGTGACGGGGCCAGCGCGGAGGTGGCGGTGTTGGGCGAGGACTCGGAGGACTCTGGGGAGGAGGCGGTGCAAGAGCCGGCGGACGGTCCTGTGGGGGTTCAAACGGTGGTGGCGGAAACAGGTAAGCTATATATTCCTTACTTATTGAGATTGAAGACTGCATAGTGTGCTTTCTGCACGGGTGTATTACAAATCAACCAGGTAGTAGCCTCCTCGAAATGTACTTCGACTTAGCTGTGAAGTTTTTGGTGAGAAGAATCCCAATAAGTTCTTAGACGAACGTGATGGATGGGATGAACGAAAAGCGAAAGAAGGGTGTAAGTAAGTGGGACGCGAAATTGTATGATGGCTGGCAAAGAAGAACGATATGTGTTTGCTTGGCCCCCGAGGTGGCTGGGAAGGAAAGAATATGGTATGGTGCATGGCTGGGTCAATAATGAAGCAAGGATGGGTGGAAGGACAGCAGCCTGGGTGGGTGAAACAGAAACTGTATGTGTGCGTATACTTTGAATGAATGGATGCCTGGGGCATGGTATTCTCTGACTCTTAGATAGCACATGTGTATCTAGAGAGAGTAGATGGTCGCTGGATGAACTAAGTGTTACCTTGAAGAGCATGTACCACCGCACCCGCACGTCCGTCCCAGTGCAGGGAAGGCAAGGAAAAGAAATTGTAAATGTGTCCAATACTACCATGAATAGTAGCAGTACTTTGTATTGCGACTGCAATCACAGCATATATCTGGTTATTACGGTGGACACTCCGTACCTCTCTTAATAACTTTAGTTTACTTGTAGTACGTCATTCATGTGTGGGTGTATCACTGTTCACTCAATATTAAGCAAAGCACCTAAAGTCATCCCATATGTCATCAAATACGTCCCATGTGAAGTGATAGATAATCAAATTAGTTAGCTTCTTCATTTTCCTTTTCTAGTACTCATTTGCACTGTAGGGTGAAAGGTAAATTAATTAAGCAGTAGCCCTTGTAACAGAGTATTCTCAGTGCCACCCGTAATAGAAAAGTAATAGCTTCACCACCTGCATGTACTGGACCGGTACAGTAACGCAAGTCTGTCTCACTCATCATGGTGTGCAACTGTTTTTCTCGGGTGCAAGTTCACTGTGCTGTCAATGTCATTCTGCCGGCTTGCATAAGATAACGTACCAATTTTCCTAAACAAGAGAGAAGAAGAAGAATAAGACTGGTGTACTGTCATAGTCGACTGTAATGGAAGTCCATAGTGGTCGTAGAATTTGTTCATTAAACTACCACTAATGTTAGAGCAAGGATGCAGAAGTGGGAGGTTACATAGATACTGTCCTCAATAGTTATGTACTGTGCTTTCAATTTGCTACTTGTACTGTGACCCAACTTTCGGCTCAATCACTTTGTGTTATTAATGCTAAGGAGCATTGGTTACAGACTATGTCTTTCTTTCTTCATATAGTTGCTCCTTCCAAATCAACATCACGGAGGGAGCAGGCTAGAATGGCCCGGCAACGGAGGCTGGATGCCACTGTCGCCGAATATCGGCGGCTGGTGGCCCTGGAGGAGGAGGAGGACACGCAGTCGACCGGTGCAACGACAACATCCTCGACTGGGACCGCTGCATCCTCCTCCGTGACCCCACGGGACGCCAGCATGCGCAGTGCTCCAGCGGGACCGAGCCGGGCTAACAAAGCCAACCGCCACCGCCAAGCAACAGAAACACCAGCTGCCCCCCACAGGAGCTGCAAGGCACGCCAACGCCGCCTAGGAGTCCGAATGTCCTACCTGGAGCAGGAGGTCCAGAACTATAAGAACTTGGTGAAGGGCCTCCGCTCCGAACTTGCCACCCTCCGCAAGGAGTATGATGCCCATGCCGCAAAATGCACCAGCACCCTCCAGTAGTGGAGTGTCCCTTGCCCTTTTTTTATAGACTTTTGGGGGGTGGGATTTGGGAGTTGGGATCGTTTTGGGACGTTTCAAAGACAATCGTTGGGGTTAGGGTGGGTCTTGAGGGAGATTATTTTGTTAGGGATACATAAATATACATTTTTAAACTTTATCTGACCATACCTGTTTTTTACTGCTTTTCTGTCTGGTGGGTGGGGGACGGGGGTGTAACAGTAACTTTGTTTTCCTGAACAGTCGTAGGACTTTAGTAGTACAACCGTCAATCTCTCGTCTACTCCTAAATAATACTCCATTATACTACCTCCCACCAAACGCTTATCTTACCTGTAATTTGTGTTACAAATTAGGGCTAGGCCCAGGGCTGGCTCCACGTGAAATGGGGATTAACGTTGGCAATCCTGGGCGGGTGAAATTTCCTCATTGCGGTGGTACTAGTGGTGTGACACAGTGGCAGTTGCATGCCTATGGAAAAAAAGAAAACGAAACCTGGTTTGTCCTTACTGTAGCATTACAACGGTTACGGTACGATCGAGAATATAGCAGGTGACAGTACACTAGAACAGTGCCATAATGTAGCCTAACAAATGGTAAAGTATTTGCTTGCAAGTATAACTAGTACTTGCGTTGAATTTATTTGACATTGGCTCCTACTACTAGAAGATATAGTACTGAAGCTGAGTAAGTCTAGAAGATATCCTCGTATTCCTTCACCAGCCTGTTGCTATGACCTTATCCTCCCCAGCAAGTGTGTGGAATTATTGATGTCATTTTAGTCAGACATCAAGCAAAACAACACAGCCCGGGGGAAGAGGGTTAGGGTTTGGAAAATGGATGGGAATGGGGGTTTCTTTTTGGGTAGGTTTTGTTGAGAAAAAAAAAAAAGAAAAGCACAGCATGGACAAACAATAATTGAAGATAAAGAGAATTTTTGGGTACAAACTAAGGCTAAGCACATGCAGTCACACTCATAGAATAAAACAATGGATACTGTATCTGTATTGCGTATGTTGTTGGAGTTGTCCTGTTGAATTTGGTAAGTAAGTTGCATGCAGCAAACAATTCCTCTTATTGGCGGCACTCCTCCATTCCAGCTGACGCTTCGTCCATCAATGTTGGTGACCACTGACAGAAGACACCCTGTCCACTGACTGCCTGGCGGATGTTGACTGAAACCCGGCCTGTAATTATTGAACGGAAAACAGGAAGTGCTATTACAATACCACTGATAATCAAATAAAAGGTATGTACGCTGTGTGTGGTTCAAAAAGTGACACTTTGATTTCCCTAATAGACAGTACAATATTTTTGAAATTGCGTGCTCTGTCTGAGTCACCTTTTTAAGGATAAATAAGTATGGCCAAAATATTATAGCGGATCTTTCCCCTCAAGGTAGGTGTACTGTAAACTGTGTTTTAGAACAAAATTTGACCTTCCCAGCAATGCTCCCACCAAGACCCTTACTAAAGCCAGTCGCAAAAATGTAGAAGAACCCCAATCAGATCTCCAAAAACGATGCCTAGCAGAAAAATGGTGACAAAACGTACTTTGAAAGTAACAGTAGGCCCAAATACAGACCGTGGATTGTATTCAAACCACTTGCAAGCAAGCAAAAGTATCCATAGCCAGCATCGCTCCAACAGTGCTCTAAAACACCAGAACTGCGTTGCAATAGAACCCCCCGAAACACATGCAATCCTGCTGCTAGGGCTAACCCTAACGAACCCTAACTTACAAAAAGTGCCAAAACTGGTGTTTCCTTATGGATTTTGTCCAAAACACTTCTAGCCGGTATTAGACCTTCCCAGGAATGCCCCAGGCAAGACCCGCCAACCCACCCGGAAAAAACCACCCGACAACACCCCCAAACAGCGAAAAAGCTAAATCTCATACTTACAATATCTCTCGGCCTTCGGTCCAAACGCGGCGCTGTGCAGCTAGGTCATCATTCATCATCAATCATCATAACTCCTGTTTTCCAGCACGGATTTCCTGAAAAGCAAATGCAATCAAGATTAGATTGTCGCAGCAGTGCTTCGACAGAGACCCCGGCCGCAACCCACCCACGAACAGCAGGAAGCCCCCCAAAACGCTACATTGAGCAAGATGACAGAAGAAATAGCAAAAAAAAGGCTGTTCCTTAAGGATTTTGTCCAAAACACTTCTATCCGGTATTAGACCTTCCCAGGAATGCCCCAGGCAAGACCCGCCAACCCACCCGGAAAAAACCACCCGACAACACCCCCAAACAGCGAAAAAGCTAAATCTCATACTTACAATATCTCTCGGCCTTCGGTCCAAACGTGGCGCTGTGCAGCTAGGTCATCATTCATCATCAATCATCATAACTCCTGTTTTCCAGCACGGATTCCCTGAAAAGCAAATGCAATCAAGATTAGATTGTCGCAGCAGTGCTTCGACAGAGACCCCGGCCGCAACCCACCCACGAACAGCAGGAAGCCCCCCAAAACGCTACATTGAGCAAGATGACAGAAGAAATAGCAAAAAAAAGGCTGTTCCTTAAGGATTTTGTCCAAAACACTTCTATCCGGTATTAGACCTTCCCAGGAATGCCCCAGGCAAGACCCGCCAACCCACCCGGAAAAAACCACCCGACAACACCCCCAAACAGCGAAAAAGCTAAATCTCATACTTACAATATCTCTCGGCCTTCGGTCCAAACGCGGCGCTGTGCAGCTAGGTCATCATCATCAATCATCATAACTCCTGTTTTCCAGCACGGATTCCCTGAAAAGCAAATGCAATCAAGATTAGATTGTCGCAGCAGTGCTTCGACAGAGACCCCGGCCGCAACCCACCCACGAACAGCAGGAAGCCCCCCAAAACGCTACATTGAGCAAGATGACAGAAGAAATAGCAAAAAAAAGGCTGTTCCTTAAGGATTTTGTCCAAAACACTTCTATCCGGTATTAGACCTTCCCAGGAATGCCCCAGGCAAGACCCGCCAACCCACCCGGAAAAAACCACCCGACAACACCCCCAAACAGCGAAAAAGCTAAATCTCATACTTACAATATCTCTCGGCCTTCGGTCCAAACGCGGCGCTGTGCAGCTAGGTCATCATCATCAATCATCATAACTCCTGTTTTCCAGCACGGATTCCCTGAAAAGCAAATGCAATCAAGATTAGATTGTCGCAGCAGTGCTTCGACAGAGACCCCGGCCGCAACCCACCCACGAACAGCAGGAAGCCCCCCAAAACGCTACATTGAGCAAGATGACAGAAGAAATAGCAAAAAAAAGGCTGTTCCTTAAGGATTTTGTCCAAAACACTTCTATCCGGTATTAGACCTTCCCAGGAATGCCCCAGGCAAGACCCGCCAACCCACCCGGAAAAAACCACCCGACAACACCCCCAAACAGCGAAAAAGCTAAATCTCATACTTACAATATCTCTCGGCCTTCGGTCCAAACGCGGCACTGTGCAGCTAGGTCATCATCATCAATCATCATAACTCCTGTTTTCCACCACGGATTTCCTGAAAAGCAAATGCAATCAAGATTAGACTGTCGCAGCAGTGCTCCCAGACACCAAAAATCACCCACAAACACCCGGAACCCCGCCAAAGAGCACCCCAAAGGCAAGCAAGTCAGCAAAAACGGCAAGAAATTTCCACCTCATATTTGGTCCAAAACACTTTTGTCCATTATTAGAGCTTCACAGCAATGGGCCCAAATCCGTCAACTCACCCGCAAAGAAGTACAACACCCCCACAAGTGCTGAGTCTTTCTTCATTGGGCATAATCCAGCACTCTGCTTTGAGGGAAATCGCAGTCTGGAGGAGGAGGATACAGGAGCATGTTCTTCAGAACTTGTGAACCTGAGGAATGTAGACTGCGGCACCTTCAAATCAATAAGCAAACAAGTGAAGACAGTTCTGCTGATGGTCTTGTTTTTGGGATTAGGTGATTAAAGTTTGAATTAAATTAACTGTGCAAAACAAAGAAAGAGAGACAAACAGGAATAAAAGTGAATAAGGACGAAAAAGAAAGTTATTGATTCATTGTCTCATTTTCAGGCCTCGGTGTCAGGGAATAAGAAGAAGATTTCGTCATCATACTCTGCGAATTCAGGCAGGATGAGGTCAGTGCCACCGAACAGAGAACAAATCCCCTCATCTACGTTGCCGTCCTCCTCGTCTTCATGCGGCGTGCTTTCTCGTACTTTGTCATCTGGTGGTATGAGGTGCTGATTCATCTTGATCATTGTCAGCCGCTCCACATTTTTGGGAGAGAGGCGGCTCCGTTTGGGAGTTACAATGCCACCAGCAGCACTGAAAACACGTTCTGAAGACACACTTGCGAGTGGGCAAGACAAATAGTTTATAGCCAGGTTGGAGAGCTGTGGCCACAATTGTTTTTTGCCATGCCAATACTGCAATGGCTCATCATTAAGAAAGACCTCTGTTGAGTCATTCAGATAGTCCTGCACCATCGACTCAAGGTCATCAACGGTTCCTCCACTTTGCTTACTTTTTGCTGTGCCTGTGACATTTTTTCGAGAACCATACCCAAGCAAACTTAGCCAATCCTCCACAGCAGCCACTGTTAGTGTTGTGTGTGGTGCAGATGATCCACTTGCCGGTGTCTTTAACGGCTGAGAGGTCACTTGTGCCCCAGCCACAGGTGCAGAAGTGGATTCTTGTGACTGGGGATGGCCTGCTGATGCTGATGCTGATGTACTGCCTTCTCCTTCAATAACCTGCCGTTCTTTTTCAAACCTCTTGGCTGACCAGGCTAGCCAATGTTTGTAATTTTGAACATCTTCATCAGCAAAAGGAAAGAATGCTTCGCCTGCCAGCGCCTTTTTGTAGCGTGGATCCAGAATAGTAGCACAAATGTAATGCTGTTCTGACTTGATCTTTTGAAGACGTTCATCACCACGTAGGTGCTCTAATAATTTCTCAGACAAAATAAAATGGTCTTTTTTTTGTACATCTTTTTCAAACTCAGAAGACACCGCCATCAGTTGGTGCTCCAGCATGCACAACAATGAGATAGCTTTTCCCAAATTACAGTCCTCCTGGCTGACTGCACGCGTGAAGAACTCAAAAGGACGAAGCATGTCTGTCAGGCTTTTAACTATGTCCCATTGCGCCGCACTCATCTGCAGGTCCTCCTTCTGAGATGTACCCTCTGTGAAGAAATAGTGATCGAGTACCGTATACTGCTCATACAGACGCTCAAGCATGTAGAAGGTTGAGTTCCAACGTGTTGCCACCTCCTGGATGAGTGCTTTCACTGGTATTCGACTTTGAAGTAGCAGCCTCCTCAGATGCTTCCGGGCCTTAAAAGAATGGCTGAAATGGTTGCACATTTTGCGGCAGGTGGCCATTACCGCGAACGCTGCACTGTCTCTATCACTCAAGAATTTTTGAACTACCAGGTTGATACAGTGCGCCAAACATGGCACTCTGAAATAGCCACCCTGCGACATGGCCTTAACTACATTGGCGCCATTATCCGTGGAAACATAACCAATCTTGCGTTTTTTGGGGGATAGCATTTTCAAGACCTTTTTGTCAAACTCTTCCAAAATGTTTTCTGCTGTGTGACTTTTCTCCAAGCCAAACATGGCTAGTGTTGCATGTTTCCGAGCAGCTTTGAAAACTTTGTCCGGGTCAACACCTGCGTTTAGCTTTGCTTTAACACCTGAAAAAGAGACCCAGTGTGCAGTGATGCACATGTAATCAGCGCCTGCGCCACTGGTCCACATGTCTGTTGTCAGATGTATTGTGTGAACAGCACTCTTCTGCAAAGCTGCCCCAATCGCCTCCAGCACATCTTCATGTAGTGCTGGAACCGCAACTCTGGCAAAATAGAACCGGCTAGGAACCTTCCATTTAGGGCAGAGCGTTGCCACTAATTCTAGAAAACCTACCGCTTCTACAAAAGAAAAAGGGAGAAGGTCCACAGCTAGCATTTTAGCCAGCTTAGTGTTATACAGACGCGTCAGTGGGTGGTTGCGTTCATATGGCACGTCTGAAGTAAGCATTGTTCTAATGTTGCCCTGGACCAAGCATTTACGGGCTGATAATGACTTCGTTGACCCAATTTTGCTCGCTGGTGAACTTTTGTGCGTTGGTGTCTCACTCGCTCCAACACTCTTAGTGTGCCTCACATTGGGTGTGCTGCTGACAGGGGTACTGGGTGTAAGGGAAGTGTTTGACACGTCTTCTTCCTCCTCGTCATCATCAGATGAAACATCAACGTTTCCTTGAATTCGGCCTTTCTTGATCGCATCTAGGTGCGCAAACCATTTGACAGTGTGCTGTCTCCTAAGATGACCTCTCTGGCCTCCGGTACCATAGTTGGTACCTGGCTTACCACGACTAACTGCAACCTTACAAAGGGTACAAATGGCAAACTTTGGATTTTTTTGACAAACAGTAAAGAAGTCCCAAACTGGGGACTTCAAGTGTCTGTGGGACCTGGAGGAGGCGGCGATAGTGGTGGTGGTGGTCATGAAACTAATGCCAGATGAAGTGGAGGATCTGGATTGCCCAACTTTTGTACGTTGTGCACTTTCACCGCCACTAATTAAGGTCGAGGTGGATGGAGGTCTCTTCTTGCCAGAAAGAAATATGGAAGCGGGACGAGTTGGTGTACTACTTAACTCCAATGATTGTGGTGTTTCCACTGCCTCCTCATCGACAACATCATCATCATCATCACGCTCAGCAGCTCTTCGGGCTAGGGTCAAAATGTCTGTTTGCTGCATGCCCGCTGGGGCTGCAGTGACCTTTATGATGACTGGGTCGTCGTTGGCAGAGTCTTCATCAGCAGCAGTATCCGCCACTTCTTGTTGAGCCTCATCACACTCCATAACTCTGAGACTTTGGACGAGCTTCCTTTTACGCTTAACTACCTTTGTCGGATCATGGTGTGCCTCACTCTCAGACGGCTGTGGTGCTGGTTCCCAAGTTTGATCCGTATCATCAGAAGGAGGTGTGCTTGAAGAAGATGTAGACACCACCCTTGATCTCTTCCTTGCTAGGGGTGTGGAAGACAATGAAGGATCATCAGGAGGAGTGGCTTCCTCAAATGATACCTCGCCTTGATTGTCGATTTCCTGATGTGCCCCTACTTCGGGAGGAACAACTATTGTGGGCACTTGTGACCCTCCATGCACCTCTGCTTGCGCATCTCCTTGCGCTGCCTCTCCTTCCACATGTACTTGGGCTTGTACTTGCACATGTGATTGTTGTTGCGGCTGTGGTTGTTCAACACTCGTCAGATGAGCTACAACAACCTGTGTTGATTGAGGGACATTGCTGCTGCTTTCTTGCGATGAGCCAACATCACTGGTCGATGGTGATTGAAGAACTATACTGGCTGCCTCTGCAGCACTCAAGGCCTTGGACTTAAGTTGGCCTGGTGGTGGTGGCACTGAGCCCAATGGAGCGGGGGTGCTGCTGCCAGCTTGGTCCCCAGCAGATCCCGCTGCTGCTGCAGGCATACTTTTTTTTTTACTCCCAAAAAAAGGGGCGGGCGGCACACCAGTGTCGTTGGTAACTTGCTTCTTCTGCTCCTTACTGGCACCTTTCTTGCTAGAGGAGCTACGGGTTACTTTTTTGGGGCCATCTTCTTCAGAGCAGGTCAGCAGGCAGCAGTTGCACGAGTTCTGTGTCCAGACGTGACGTCGCGTGACGTTATGCTGCACACACACACCGCTGCAGGACTTCTTCCTGGCACTGGTGGTTCTCTTGAGTCTTCTTGTGCACCTAAAAGCAATGGAAGACAGAGGAACATCAGTTCAGTTATACACCCCAAAAAATCGACAAAACACAGAAAAATGAGCACAATCCCATGCCATCCATGATGTTTACATTGAAGACACCCCACAGAAAGACTAGGGACATGCAAGTATGCAACACTCACTACCCCTGGGCATAATGGATGAAAAGTAGGCAAAAAAAGTGCATGCCTCAGACACTGCCTCTCTTCAAAATGGCCCCTTACACCCCAAGCACATGTTGCCTGTACCAGCCAGCACTCAAGATGGCCACCACCACCACCCACATGGCCAGTCCACATCAACAGTACACCCCCAAAAAACAGAAAAACAGCCAGAAATCACCACAATCCAATGCCATCCATGATGTTTACATTAAAGAGAGTGAGACCACACCACAGGCACACTCAGTCCATGCACCACCACCCCTGGGCAAAAGGCCACACCAGCAGCCCCCAAAAACGACAAAAAACAATAAAATAAGCACAATCCCAGCCCATCCATGGCCTCAATTATGTTTAAATTCAAGAAGACACCCCACAGAAAGACTAGGCCCATGCAACACTCACCACCCCTGGGCAAAGGGCCCCACCAGCAGGCCCAAAAAAACGACAAAAAACAATAAAATCAGCACAATCCCAGCCCATCCATGGCCTCAATGGTGTTTAAATTCAAGAAGACACCCCTCAGAAACACTAGGCCCATGCAACACTCACTACCCCTGGGCATAATGGATGAAAAGTAGGCAAAATAAGTGCAGGCCTCAGACACTGCCTCTCCTCAAAATGGCCCCTTACACCCCAAGCACATGTTGCTGCCTGTACCAGCCAGCACTCAAGATGGCCACCACCACCACCCACATGGCCAGTCCACATCAACAGTACACCCCCAAAAAACAGAAAAACAGCCAGAAATCACCACAATCCAATGCCATCCATGATGTTTACATTAAAGAGAGTGAGACCACACTACAGGCACACTCAGTCCATGCACCACTACCCCTGGGCAAAGGGCCCCACCAGCAGCCCCAAAAAAACGACAAAAAACAATAAAATAAGCACAATCCCAGCCCATCCATGGCCTCAATTATGTTTAAATTCAAGAAGACACCCCACAGAAAGACTAGGCCCATGCAACACTCACCACCCCTGGGCAAAGGGCCACACCAGCAGGCCCAAAAAAACAACAAAAATCAGCACAATCCCAGCCCATCCATGGCCTCAATGGTGTTTACATTCAACAAAACAGTTGTATCATGCACCCCTAACCAACCCTGGTCCTACTGGATACTGTGGCTACCCACAATATAATTTATTTAATGTTCTGAAAAAGTTCCAAAATTGTACTTGCAGCAACTGTAATGCCCCAAACAAACTTACTTGTGAAAGTTGATTTCTAATCCAAAAGTGATCCAAAGACAGTCAAAAAGGCCTCAAATCCAAATATCCAGCAGCACCCACAAAAAGTAATCCTTCCAGCTCCAGATCCAAATGAAAGTGACCAGGAGATGGACAAAGCACTGGGAGGAGCCTGCTGGACAGGAACAGGAAGTTGGAGACTGTGGGGCACTTCCTTCCTCCCCCCCCCAAAAATGGACTCCTTGCAAAAAAAAAGGCCATGCAAATGTCAACCTGAGGAGTGATTCTGATAAAAATCATAATTTTCTGAAGGTTTATCCTGTTTGCTGGTGATTTTCTTGTGCAGAATTGCAAAAGCTCTATTTCGCGAGTGCGAGATTGTTCCTTTCCGCCGCAACTACGTGTTCGCAATTGCGAACTCTCGCGAGGTGTGCTGTGCAAGGTGGCAAGCCGCGATTACGTATTCGCGGGCGCCAAACTCCCGCGGGATCACGCAGCAAGATCCAAAATGGCGCGGCACTCGCAAAGAAAAACAACTCGGCAAACGCTAAATGACGGAAAGTGAACGCCGTGCACCACGCCGCGCGCCGCAACCAAGCAAAAAATCCGCCGCGAGCGGATTCACGGATTTTTGACTAATTCGCGAGAGTTCGCGGATTGCGAATTTGCCGAAAATCCGAAAAATCCGCGAGCGGAGCGGATTTTACGCCCATGCTTATCCCGCAGCCACTGAGAATGACATTACACCCTCACAGGAACTGTGCGACAACCTTGCTGACTTCTTACATAACAAGATCTCTGCCATCTCAACCCTCAAACACAAACCCTGAACACCCACTGGTACCTCCTCATCCATCAAGCCAACAGTTGAGGACTCTCATTCTTGCACGTGACAGCCAAGGCATGGAACAACGTTCCGCTGCATCTCAGGACTACACCTTCACTTCAGCAATTCAGGACAGGACTCAAGACCCGGTTGCTTGAATAAACAACCCACTACGAAGCAGACAACATCTCCAGTGCCTTGAACCCCCCACGGGTGAGTTGCTGTGCTGTATACATGATTGATTGGTTGATTGAGTCCCAGGGAAGATTTAACAGAATTTTCTAGAGCTTGGAGGACAGCGATCAGCTTTAGAATCTGGGGTTCTGGGCGAATTGCCCTTTTTAGCTGTGGGCCTTCATGACTTAATGACTCCTTTAGTAGCTACAATGGGCCCCTCCCCAGCTAAACATGCTGACATGTCTGAAATAAAATCTGGGAATTTCATTGGTTTAAGTGGTGTGTCTGTTAAAGATCCAGAGCTAGAAATTGAATTTACTGCATCAGAAGTGTGCTGAATCCACCCATTAACTGCATTAGCCATCCAGCTGGAGGTATCCCCTGAGCCTGAGGAGGCCAGGGCAAAAATGTGAGAGGAACTTTCAGTATCTCCAGCTGTGGGATTACAAGAGTCAAGTCTCTGTTCAACTGAGATAATTTGTTAGTCAAGGGCGCCCATAACATTAGTTAGAAAGTATGATATTGAAGAGCAGGGTTTACCGTGCACATTAGATGTAGTTAATTTATTTTCCTTGTTTGTAGATGCTGAGGTAGAGATGGAGTGCCAAATGTTGGCCCTACCCAGCCTTGTCTGACTATGAATGGGTACAGGTGGGCCCACTCTTGGCCTGGTCTTCGCCCAGTCACATGCCTGCACTCATCCCATGCATGCGGGAGAACGGCTCATTGATAAGAGCTGGCCTGCTCATTGGAGCCATCCTCCTGGTCTCATGGTGGCTGCAGGGTGCTGAAGTCTCAGATGTGGCAGCCCCCAGCGAGAAACAAACAAATGCGGCATCCTGTGGCTGCCGAAGCCCCTAATGTAGATAAGTACTGGCCTCAGTGGCGGCGCCCTCCTTCCGGACTCGTCCTGGATGCTGGGGGCTGAAGTCCCTGATGCGGCAGCCCCATGCAAGAAACAAACAAATGCAGTGGCCTGAGCCTGGCACGTTTAAATGCTAGGATCTTGAAGTGCCAAGGTTGACGTGTAAGTGTACTATATAAATGTCATTTACCTTGCAGTATAAATTATACTGTCTTTTGGAGATTATGAAATATATTTATTTGTGTTTATAATCTCACACACATCATATTGATGATAACAAGCATGCTGGTTTGAGGATGGAGGAAGATTCTTCTAAAACTTGCACTCAGCCAAAGGCCCATATATCAAGGATACATCTTGTGATATCTGAATGGCAGTGTTTATTTCCGGTGTATAAATCAAACTCCCATCATATACTTAGGAGTAAAGTTAATTGCCCTAAATTCTGAAGAATATAAATAACCAAGATCCTTCTGCCAGCTTTTTAGAGAACCTGATCATCTTGAATTTCTTCTGGACATGTATTTGCTATCAGGCAAAGGATCTCGTTTCACATAGATAATAAACTACCAAATTGGACACTTCAAAACCATGAATAAGAGATATTTTATCTGAAGGGGAAATTATTTTTCTGTTGTCATTTGCCCAAAGTGTCTTAATATGACCCTTTTTTCCAAACATTTTAGGTGAAAGCTGGCTAAGGATCTGTGAAATAGAAAATGTCTAGGTAAGCTGACTTCCTAACCAGATAAGAAAAATGTATTATTCCTGCAAGCCTTATGAGAATACATGGGGCATTTTATGAAATCCTATATGCAAGGGACTACGGGTCTGATGTTGTGAAAGGTTTGACTATCACATATCCAGTAGTGTACAACGTTTCTGGTTTGGCAGATGGAGAATGATGATATATTGAAATAGATTGGATTGATAAGGATAAAAGCAAAGTTAAGTTAGTCTGTTATGTGTTACTCAAAGTGTTACATTTTAAGTGTTTCCTTCATGGCAAAACATTAGTGGTAAGCCTAATGTGTCTGGCTATCATGTTCCTTCTTCTGAATGTAAAATAAGTTGTGTTTTAGAGTCTGTCCTTCTTGGGTTTTCAATTTTCCAATACTAGGCAGGTTTTGTCTCTTGTGTTATTTCTGCCTCGGTGACGTGAAGTTTGTTCTATATTTAGGCAAGTATTTCGCGAGGATGCTTCACAGAATAAATGGCTGACAAGGCAAATGTTTTCTAAATTTTAGGTACCTGAATCTCAGGTTTTTTGCTGGAGGATCACTACGAAAGTATCACACTGGATACTTTATGAAATGCTGATTTAAATAGAAAATGTAATAATTTTTTTATGGCAATTTATATTAGTGCCTAATGGGGAGCAGGCTCCTTTTTCTGTCTTAAGCAGAGCATAAAATGTATATTTGTTTTTAAATGAAATGTTGCATTTATCAGGTGGATTGAGAATTTCTTATATGGTTAATTTTTATATGATTCCACAAGGCATTCTAAATAAAAATCTGGGATTGGAAAATGTAGAACCAATTTTACTTTGGTTCGTTTCAAAATCTGGAAATACCTATAGCTTCTTCAGATAAAAACTTGACTGGAAATCAACCATCAGCTGTTAGTTATGATGTTGCACTTCCTAGATACATGAATTCTACTATATGTACTTAGGGCCCGATGTAGGTGGCGCAAATACCGGTCGGTAACGGTGAACTTCGGTAAATTTCACTGTTACCGACTGGTATTTATCCATTCCTGATGTAGGGAAGGAATCGGTAATAAGGAATCGGTGAATACCGATTCCTTAATACCGATTTCTTATTGGCCTTGCATTTGAGGAATCGGTAATACTGATTCCTTAAATGCAATGTAGCAAGCACATAAAAGAGTGCTTTTGAGCCTTAAGGAATCGGTAACTACCACCAACTTCAAGTTGGTGGTAATTACTGAATTCCTTTAAAAAAGCACTTTCTTGCTTTTTTTAAGTGCCATGTGGCACACATCCATGCCCTTAGGGCATGTATGTGTGCCACATGTGCACACATGCACATTTCAGGGGTGCAACAGGTTGTCCTTTAGACACCCTGGCACCCTTGAAATACCTTCCGGTATTACCGATTTGGTAATACCGAATCGGTAATACCGAATGGCTTCACATTCATTCCCATACGCCTCCAAGCCCATAGTAATGAATGGGTAGGTATTCGTTATTACCGAATCTCAAATACCCATATAGGGTCGGTAATATTAAACAGGTTATTGCTGGGTTGTTGCACGGGAACAACGCCCCCTGGGGCGGGTGCTCATTTGAGGCAGGTGGATGCCTATGTGTGATACTTGTTCACAGGTATTGGCTAAGCACCCTCAGCTGGGGGTAGGTGAAGAAAGGGGGGTACAGTCTCACAAGTAGCACTGAATGGCGAATTGTCGTAGATCCCTCGCTGTGGTACTTTGCTTTATAATCTCAGGGACAATGTTGGGAGGAGAAATAGGGACATGGGTTTACCAGAGGATGGCTAATTAATTAGCAGCACCATGCAGTCACCGAATAATGTTCTTACTGGACAAGACGTCCCAACAATGTTCTTACTGGTCTAACCGGCACACGATATTTTAAATGGCGCTATGGTAAGCACTCATCAATGCATATGCCCGCTGTGGCACTATGGCAGGGGGCCGGGTGTCTTGTGGTTGACCTAGCTGATTTACTGATAAATCTCTTGGGACTACACGTATGTGTGTCAGGACCAGTAAGCTAAATGCTGCTTCTCCTTTAAATAGGTTACCTCTAGGGTAGGCTCCAGGATTTCATATGGGTCAAATTACTTAATGGGGGAGTCAGGACAGTTATTGTATTGTGTGCCGGTCAGGCTTACATGGCACGATCCTCAGTGAGGTTTCTCTCAAGTATACTTTAAACGCTAGGTTGTCAAACTGACTAGCTTCTGGTCCAGTATCACACAGGATTGGGGCATCCTTGTGGCATCATACAGTACCGGCACGGTAGTAGCGCTGACTGGCGAAGTGTGACTGATCATCTACAGACGAAAAGGCACTAATCTTTTGTTTGTTTTTTCACATATGGATGATTGGATCTATGGCGGATACCTGGCAAGTGCTCCACACCGCAACAACTGCAAGAGGTGGACAGCCAAGGGGACCTGTACACCCGGAGCAGGAATGTCAAGCAAAGGCATCAAGTGTGATGGGCGGTCAATTTAACGGCTCAAGCGGTGCCAGCAGGAGAAGGTGCTACCCATGCATTATAGTTGAAGTGTGTAATTGTCACCCATTTGAGTTGCCAGTTGTGGGAAATGGGCAGCACACTGCATTACAGGTCACAACTGGACCAGGAGCACAAGTATTACGGAGGAGGTGTCACAACAACAACCTTGTTGTGAAACGGTTACTGCTATGACGGCGCCTGTGCTCGCAGACGCCTTCCTAATTAACACTGCGTGGTGTTAGGAGGCTCCGTAGTAGGAGGGTAGGCTTGCACAGGGCTTAGCTTTACAATGGTATAGTTGCACCAACAACGATTAACATGGACAGGGGAGGCGTGAATATCCGGTGCAACATGATGCTGATGACGGAGGCCAGGTAGTGGCTCCAAGAAGGGGTGTCAAGTGCCTATGAGTAGGCCAGCCCCAGCTTTATGACCCTGCAACTTGAGCAGGATTGGGTGGTCAGGAACACTGAAGTAGGTTGGTTTTACACGTCTAGGGCCAAGATACGCCCTGTCACAGCGACTGCAGGGATTCCAAAGATGGTGTCTGTCCATCCAGGGTAGGGAATGAAACCTTTGGACAAATCTTTAAGCCCAGTTAATGGTGTATAGTGAGGTGACCTGTTGGTGCACCAGGGTACACCCAGACATTACAGAGCCTCCAAGGGGAGGAAGCGAGTCTGTGAGGCCATTGGGCCATTGGAAACATACCTAGTAACAAACTGCTGAGGTTAGCTAGGGCTTGACACTTACAGACTATAGCACAGGGGTGGATATGGGAGAAACCGTGCTACCTAAGAAGACGATGTCCATTTGTTCACACGGGGGATAAAGCAGTCGCAAGGGACATTCTTTCCTAGTTAGGCGCAGATAGGGACATGGCATGACCTTGCAGGGATTTGGTAGGGCCTGATAGTGAGGCTAAAAAATATAATGGCTTGGCTAGGGGGATTTTTGAGGCAGGGCATGACCTTTCAGTGTAGGAGGGTATGGGGGGGCAGATAGTCGGTCAACTTCGCTGGCCTGTGGCGGTAAGGTCATGATTGGTGAGCAGTTAATTTAAGGTCCTTAGGGGGCGGCGCCATTCTCGAATGGGGTCGTCCAAAGGGAGGGACAAGTGGTCTCTCCTAGAACTCCAGGGGCAGGTACAGCCTGTTGGCTACATGGGTGCGGTGGAGGGGAGAGTCACAATTTCTTTAGGCTGGTTGGCCACCGGGCATGTGCACAATGACACCAGTAAATGGCGCAGAGCTGCAAGGGCCCCCTTTTAATGGAGTTAATAGGGTGTACGGGGGTAACCGGGAGGCGGATGTACCCTCATGGTAAGCGGGCCCTCTGCGCATGCACACTTCCACAAAAGGGCGTGGTTAATCGGGTGTACGGGGGTAACCGGGTGGAGAAGTACCCTCCTAGTAACCGGGCCCTCTGCGAATGCGCACTTCGACAGAAGGGCGTGGTTAGTCAGGCGTGCGGTGTAACCAGGGGGAGAAGTACCCTTCCGGTAGGGGGGCCCCCTGCGCATGCGCACTCCTTTCAGGAGGGCGTGATTTAGTGATAAGGATCTGACGCCAGTTATTGACCTTGCCGTAGGCCCAAATAGGTACGCAGAAAATAAAGATTGTATGTGATTGATATGTTAGCCTCGGATAGGAAATACCTTGTACTAGAAGTATGTTAAGGTTAGCCATCTGATATCTGTATATATCAATTGTAAACGTTTTCTGCGTAATTGTGTAAATATTGTTTATTTAAATTTTTGATTTATTTTGTATGTTTTAATAAATATGGCCGGGGGGGTCAAAAGACCCCCCGCCTTCCAAAGAAATCCCTCTCATGTCCTGTTAATAATGTTGGTTAATGGAAGGGTGGGTGTCCTCCGGCAGTCCCTGGCCATATTGATTGGTCATCAACAAACGTATGGAGTTGCAGGCGAATATAAGGAGAATTAGTTAACATTAATGGCATCTCTGTGGTCAAAAATGTTATCACATGTGAGTTTCAAGTGCTTACCCCCTGGTCCATTACACCAATTGTCGATTGTGGAAGATCTGCTGCTGAAGGGAAAAAAAAATCATAGCAATAACTTCAGCTTCAATGGTTGCTCTTCTATCAAAATACTGTCATTACAATATATAGCAATATTATGAGACGTTAAACCAGACCATGGGAGCTTTTCCTGTAGTAGCCTTAGAGATGTTAATCCTAAATGGTTTTGTAACATGTGGGTAAGGATTTATAGAAAATATCACTTGAAAATTGAGTTCGCTGTTTCTTTCTCATGCACTGTAATGTGTGCTGTGCATATTACACTCCTCTTTATTGTACCTTGTAAAGAATGATATTACTATAAAATGTGGACCTGATATGTAAATGTCACTGCAATAACCCTTTGACATAACAAGAAATTGTGCTCCCTAGAGGGAGCTTTTTTTTTACTGCATTGATCTCCAGATGTCGATCCTTATTGTAAACATTTTATTTCTTTTCTGTTTATTGTTTGTCGGGGTGTGATGGCGTGAAATAAACCGCGCGAAACGTTTGACAGTATTCCCACAGGGGAATTCTCATCTTTGACTATGATGTTAGAAGAAACATCAATGCCTGGCATGTGTTGTACTGCTAAACTATATCTAATGACGTGCCACCGCATATACTGCCACCTCTGTTCTTCGCAGCTTTGTTTTCACTGCCTCCCGCGACTAACAATAACATCCTGTTGTTTCCTCTGTTCTAAAGAGCCACGTGTAGTTTTTTTTTTACCTGAGAAGGAGCAAACAAACATAAAGATTTTGAACGTTTAAAGGAGCAAGCACATAATTAGTGCGTCTTTATTTTCAAACAGGCATAGGAAGTCCTAATAACTTTGCTGCAATGCTGACAGTGCTGTAGGGACATTCCACAACACTCTACGGAGCCCCCCCCCCCCCAGCCTTGAGACCCTGGTTGAGCTGTCGGAGTCGGGGTGGATGTTGAGCCTAAATTTAGGCACAGAAGTGGCACTTGCGCACATTTCACCAACATTGAGTTGTTTCTTTGGCTGACACGAATTCGTTCTAGTACATTTCCCAATGTTTATACTAACAACAGGGCTTTGTAGCACCCGTCTCAGGATGCTGAATGTTGTTGTAATTGCTGCCCACCTGAATTTTTCCCTGGGTACGGTTTGCTAAGAGGACTTTGTGAAATTTGTGATGCGTCATTGGGGTATACCATGTGCGATTCCTACTTAGACATCTCTGTGCTCGCTGCTTTGGTCGTAACACTGACTTAAAAGGCGAGGAAATGCAGTTTGTGTCCAGTTGTAAATAGGCGCTAGTGCAAAACCGACCGCTGTAGGTATGAACGGTGCGGCGGTGGGGCCAGGTGAGGGGGGATTTCGAGAGACCCCCACAAGAAATTAATTAATTTTCCCTTGTGGTCGTCTCTCGAAATCGCCCCTCACCTGGCCCCACCACCCAACCTCTATTACCTGCAGCGGCCACGGTATAAGATAATAAGAGCCATCAGCCGTTTTTGCCTATGTGGCGTTATTTAGCCAGTCTTACGGCCCTGTTAAATGTTTGCATCTGTACACATTTTGAAAGGAACCCGGGAAGACAAGAGGAACGTTTTCTGGGTCCTTGGGAATTGGAGAGGAGGCGGGAGGATGAAAATGAAAGCAGAAGGAAAAGCTCCTCCCGTGATGGAAGCCCATGCTTGTCAGTCAGCCGCAGGCATTAGGGAGAGGAGGTTAGTGCCAGTGGTGCTGGAAGCATCCTCACAGTTGAGGCGCTGACATCAAGTTACAGCACCAAGGCATGGTGGACGTTCAAACTCCAAGCATACAAAGAACACGTGTAGCGAAGGAGCCACGCCCATTCCGCAGGAGAGTGGTAAGGGTGTCATTTGAAGCTGGTGGTGCATTTTGGTGCACAGTGCACACTGTCATAAATATAGTACTAAAGCATGATCCAGTAGTATTTACAGAGAGTACATTTTTAATTGAAATGTCTAGTAAATTTGCACAAATATGCAGTTTTACTGATAGAATGGCAATGTGAGGAAATCAAGTTTCAGTGAACTATTATCATTTGCACAGTGTTGGGCTTGGATCTTTCTTCAGGGTCACCCTCATACTTTTTGTCTTCACCATTTTGTTTTCTAAACTCATTTTAGTTGGCTTTTAGGCCTTTGCACACTTTACCAGTGCTAACCTGTGCTAAAGCACTTGTGCTTTCTCATTTAAAAAATGTGGTAAATTGACCTAACATCCAATTGACACATTTATTTATTTGTAAGTCCCTAATAAAGTGGTACTACAGATATCCAGGTTCTATAAATGAAATGCTACAAGTTGGCCTGCAGCACTAATTGTGCCACCCAACTAAGTAGCATTTAGACATTGTCTCTGGCCTGCCATCTCAGCCTGTATGTGCAGTTTTAAACTGATATTTTGACCTGACAAAATAAACCTTTTGCCAGGCCCAAAAATTCCTTTTTAATGCATAAAAGTCACCCTAGGGTAGGCCCTAAACAGCCAATATGACATAGTGTAGTGTAATTAAAAAGATGGCTATGTACTTTAAATATTTACATCTCCTTGCAGTGAAAAACTCTTCCATAGGATAACAATGGATTAACTTACTACAGTTAATAAGTGATAACATGCAATTGGGAGCAGGTGGGAATGTTGAGTTTGGTGTCTAAAGAAGTACAATTTAAATCCCTCTTAAATGGTAAAGTCAGATTTTTTTAAAGTAAAAATGTTCTTGTCCCAACAATTTGGTGCCTCCAGCCTGTATCCTGGGTCACATTGCTTGGAGTGCTTGGCAGTTGGCCTTCTTGTTTTGCTTCCAGACAGTGAGACAAAGGGGGAATCGGTTTTGGCAGCATGGGCCATCTCTGACTTGATGAGGGGGAGGAAATATCTCCAGCACACTTGCACATCACAAAGTCTCTGCCCAGCACACTCACAAAAGGGTTGTGAAACAAGTCTTCTGTGCCCCAGACAAGCTGGGCCCAGAGTGGGGAAGCAAGAAGCTCACAAATACCTCTGAGGGTGGAAACCTCTAGAATCTTCACCTACTTCAAAGCTGGCACCAAGGTCCAGAGATCTTGCACTGCTTCACAACCTGGATTTAAGGTACTTTGTTCATCAGACCTAACTTGTATTCGGCCCATGCTCCATCGTGGTCAGCCCGAGCTTGTGACTTTGTCCTGGTCCGCCACATTCAGATACCCACAGTTGAACCTTTGTGCTTCTAGGCTCTATTTTTACCTAAATCTTTAAAATTGCATATCAGCAGTTCTTCTGTTTGGACTTTTTGTTGTTTTGGTCTCAAATAATTTATACCATTTCACTCTATTTTACTAACTTGGTGTGGGAATTTTATTGTTTTGTGTTTTCACTTTATTACGGTTTCAAAGGCTTCATAAATACTTTACACTTTGCCTCTAAGTTAAGTCTGACTGCTTTTGTGACAAGCTACCAAAGGGCTAAGCACAGCTTAATTTAGGATTTGCTTGTGTTTCACCCTGACCAGAATTCGAGTTGCTGGTTGAATAGGGTTGCGCCCCACTCAATCAGTAACCCAATTTCCTACACACATAACATCCCACTGCCTTTCCTTTCACACTCCCTGTACTGCAGCAACATTTTCGTAGTTCACTTCACAAAAATCCTCTCACTTTGTAGTCAGGGAATGAAAAGCAAGCACCAACATCCATGTTAAACAAATAACCAACAATTTGCCATAAGATATATTTTGCAGAAATGTGACAAGATAAAGACACAATTTAATGGCCTCTTTATTGCCCTACCACGTTCTGAACTCCAGCATTCTACTTTCCGGGGGTGCAATAGCAACACCACACCACAACCTCCAGTGCCTATGGTGGGTGCACATATAGCCTCCCAACCATGGAAATAAAAATGGTTGTGAGGGACAATAGATGAAAAGGGAGGACGAAGAGAAGAAGTATGATGAGAAGTAAGAAAAAGCTGAAAGAGAATGAGCAGTACAAGGATGAGGGAGGGGATAGGAGTAATGTCACTTCGGAGAAAAAAGTGAAAACTGTTATGGATTACCTGGTAAACCCTTAACTGCTGAGGCTTTTTCACCACCAGTGCTTATTCATTATTTTGATGTTTGGAGCACTTCACACTTAGGTTTATATAACCTTTTTTCCACAAAAGGTATACAAGCGAATTGTGTGCCCTTTTGAATTGTAATAACAGGATTTTTTTGAACTCCAATGGGGAACAGAGAAAACACAACATTTAGCAACATTTTAGTGCCTAGTAGAGGGGGGGCACACGCCCATGCCCATTAGGTAAAGATTGGAGCACACACCCCTCTGTGCCCAACCCAGACTGGTAAAAAAATGGTTGTGTGCCCTGGGTGGTAGAAGCAGAGACCAATGCCTATGGGGGCTGCCCCCCCAAAAAATAGTAATAGGAACTTTCCATGATTTTCTAGTAGGCTTTCTGCCTCCTGGGGGCATATTAGGGTAGCACAGGCCCATGATCGAGGACCAATCTCCCCATAAAAGATAAATAATGTAATTTCCTTGCTGTTTATTGTTCTTTCTGCCACCTTGGGTGACTGATTGAGAGTTAAACACCCTCATCGATACACAGGGTGACAGAAATATTGTTGTGAAAGGGTAGGCAGAGCGCAGGCCCATGCCAATGGATGGGGCTCCTCCATGCCATGCCAAAAACTGTACTTGGGGCTTACCCTGGTGCTTTAGTCAACTCTATGGCCCCCTGGAATAGAAGAGTGGGTCTAAAAATCACAATCTATCCTTAGGGGGGGCAGAAAGCTTACTGGTGTACAAGTAGGCTTTCAGCCCCCAAGGAGGGCTGATTTGGGGTAAACACCCTGTTAGACCTGTCATCCCTGGTGTGGTATTCCCTCTAACTTCTTGCCTTCAGACCTCCTGTTTTGCTGACCTAATTTTTGCTGGCCATAGGACTCTCCGCACTTCACTGTTAACCAGTGCTAATGTGCTTGAGCTCTCTCCTTAAAACATGGTAGAATTTGCTCATATCCATTTGGCATAGGTAACTTACTTATAAGTCCTTGATAGAATGTGCTATTACCTGTGCCCAGGGACTGTAAATTAAATGCCACTATCGTGCCACCCACTTAAGTAGCACTTTACACGTCTCAGGCTTGTCATTACAGATTGTGTGTGTGTGTGTGCAGCTTTAAACTGTCATTTTAACCTATAAAAATTAATCATTTTGCTAGGTCCAAACCTTATTTTTTAATACATGTACCAAAACATGTAAGTCACCCATAGGATAGACACTGGACAACCCACAGAGCAGGGTGCAATGTATTTGAAATGTAGGACATGTACTTTTAGGTTTTACACATCCTAGAAGTGAAAAACTCTTCAATACATTTTTCACAACTACAAGGCCTACCTATCCCGTGGGATAACTTTGGAGTTACTCTATTATATTTAGTACATTTTGTGAAGACAGTATAATGGGATTGTAGAAGATTGTAAGTTTATTCAGCTGCATATAACGACCGCTGTTCAGTCCCTGATTCTGTGGCATCTGTCTGCGTGCTCAGCTTCTCAGAATCCACACAGAAGCATCCATATTGCCTGGAAAAAGCATCAATGTACAATGGTGGATATGTTACATACTATTACACATCCCACTTCCTTAATAAAACTTTTTCCTAAACAAAAATTACACATACAAATAGACTAGTGCCCAAATACAAATCAAATCCTCTAGCAACAAGGTCTTGTCTTTATACTTGTGCTGAGCTTCCTTTTTTATTGGCTTTAAACATTCCTTAACACCATCCTTTGCAAATGCAAGACCACCACCCAATCAAAGCCACGTTTGTTGCTCTGCATCACCGTAGGCAGATACCTTTCTTGCATTCTACCACTTGGGACCTGACCATTTTAGATTGTTGCCCCTCACTTCATCACTGTCTTTGAAGAAGGTAACTTGGGGCGACCTTTTCACACTCAATTGCCCGGGGATACTCCCACAAACATTCCCTGCACAAATATCTTGCCATCTCTGCGTATTTTTTTGTTTTGTCTCTGACCTTAGGCAGCTTGATATTTGTCAACTTTTTTATGTAGCCCTTTATGGTCAACCTTCTGCTGACCAGACCTGGCCAGCTTTCCAACGACCTGGCCATTCATGCTGGCCCCGCAACGATACGCAATGCTATTCCCTTGAGCAAACAGAACAGTGTTTCGCCTGTCACAGAATTAGGAGTGGTTCAGAAGTTCCACAACAAGTATTTTACTCGACGTTTCCAACACGTATTGCTTGAAATTGCCAGTTGAATGCATTCTTCCAACACCGGAATGAAGGGCTCAATTAAACCAATCCCCCTAGGATGAAATTCAGGGGTTTTGCAATTTTTAATTCTCCTTCTCTTGGGAAATGTATTGAACTCATCTGACACAAATTGGGGACCTTTGTCCATCTATATGTCTGCAGGACTCACCTCCATGTAAAAGATGTCCTCACAAAATGCAATTATGCTACTTGACTTTACATCTCTCACAAATGCAACTTCAGACCACTTTGAGAAGTGATCAATCATAACCATGGAATATTTCACACTCATGTTCAGACCATCAAATAGACCACAAATATTGAGTGCAGTCCTCTCCCAGGGACATTTGGACAGAGCTACCGGACTTATGGTAGTTTCTTGGACCACATGCAACTGTCACTGCAAGCACAAGGTATACAGTTGTGAACACATCTCTTGATCTGCCTGTCTGTACCCAGCCACCAGAAGTCCACTTGAGCTTTCCTTTTCATTGTTGACATTCCCCTGTACCCCTCATGAAATAGTATCAGTAATCATTCCCTCAGTTTTGTAGGGACTAGTAGTCTTTCACCTCTCCTCACAACTCTGTCTACCACGAACAACTCTGTCCAAACATACTTGAACACTTCCAGGTCTTGTTCCAATATCCAACCATGTGCCCTTGGCAAAGCTTTTATTAATCTCATGGATAACAAATCCTCCAAAACTGCCTCCCTCCATTCATTTTCATCAATCGCCCCACAGATATATGTCACTTCTGCTACTATCCACTCATTCTCTTCACACTCTTCATCGTCCAGTAATAGCAACCTGGATAAACAGTCTGTGTTGATGTTCTTCATGCCCGGCACATACTTCACAGTAAACATGTGCTCCTTAACTACTTGGCTATGCGGGGTTTGCCTTTCCCAGCACATATTGTGGTGAAGAGATCTACCAATGGTTTGTGATCCTCGCCAGCATGCAAGAGCCTCCTTTTCAACAATTGTATATGTGCCTTTCACCCCCTTTAAAGCACATGACTGAAAAATCCACCACTCTCTCTTTTTCCTCATGCACTTCCATCAGGACCACTCCTAGCCCATCATTTCTGGCATCTGTTATTATTACTGTCTTTTTTTCAGGATCAAAAGGCTTCAAAGTAACCGCTTTGGCTATGGACTTTTTCATTTCACCAAAACCTTGTTGGCATTCCTCTGACCAATCAGAATTCACCCCTTTTTTATCAATACACTGAAAGCTTGAACTTTATCAGTAAAATGGTATGCAAACTTTGCATATTATTTCACGAGACCAAGAAAAGATCTCAGGTGGTCCTTACGTCACAGAGAGAGAACCAAACTGCATTTGGGCGTAACCCCTTCCTGGGTCAGCATATGCCCTAAGTACTCAACTTCCTTCAGTCTGAACTTGAACTTCTTGAGACTTATGGTAAGCCCTGTCTTCTGCATCCTCTGCAGCACTTCCCACAAAAATGCATTGTGCTGACTCATGCACACACCCCGGACCTATATGTCATCCTGGAACACCTGCATATTTTACAGGTCTTTCAAAACACCCTGCATTACCCTCTAAAAACAGCTGATGCAGAGGCAAGCCAATGAGTTTGAGAACAAATTGAATTGAAAAGCTCCCAGGGGTGTGATGAAAGATGTCAAATGTCTGCATCCCTCCTGTAATTGCACCTGATGATATGTGCTAGATAAGTCTAAGATGGTGAAGCACATTCCTCATTTCACGCTTGCCAAGATTTCATTTATGTGGGGAAGGCGATGACGGTCAATCAAAATCCTAATATTTAGATCTTTCAGGCCGACACACATCCAAATATTTCCGTTGGGCTTCTTAGCTATAACTATCGGACTCAAACATTCCAAATCTTCAATAGACTCAATCACTCCTTCCTTACACAGACTTTGTAACACATCTTTCAACCTGTCTCTAAGAGCAAATGGAACATTTTGCACTTTGTGCACCTTGGGCACAACTCCTTCTTTCAGTACGATGCAGTGTTCATACTTCCTCAAAGAACCTAACCCCTTCCTGAATAACTTAGGAAACATGGTGACCCACTTATCCTCCTCTCGAGACATCATCAACACAGCCTGCTTTGAGTATTTTGGATTGACAATCATGTCTAATGTTTGCTGCTTCTTCCATCCCAATAAACTTCTTCCTTTCTCACCTGCATACACTTTCCCTTCTGTCTTCTTATCCTGAAATCCCAACTCTGCTACAAAATAACCTACAATGGGCAATGTACTGCCAAAATATACTTCCAGTTCTACATCAGCTGGGCATAATACACCAACTCCCAAGCCTTCCCACGTGGGCTTGTCAATGAGGGAAAATGGAGAACAGGAATCCACCCAAACATCACTTCTCTTACATTCACCTTGATCATGTACTTGGGTGGGCTATAACTGTCGCCCCTCTCCTTGGACCCATTCTTTAGTGATGGTTCCATTCAACACACCACCAACACTCCTACATCCTCTTCCTCACTCTCATATGAGATTCCATCATAGTCTGGTGTTTCATTCCTGCCCACCAAATTTACATTTTTTTTTTGTACTTCAGAATTTCAGACATTGTGCAAACTCTCAAAAATAACCCAACTTTTGAAATTTGTAACACCTGCTTTTGGCTGCAGGACAATGGTTCACCTCAGCCATGTGCATCATGCTCCCATACCTAAAACAAGCCTTCATTTTTACCCCTCTTGATTTTTCCTACTCCTTTTGTTTTTATCATCTGTTTTCTATGTGGCTGTTTTTACCACATCTATCTCATTTACTTTTTCCTCATTACCATCTCTTTTGGCCCCAGTGCCCATCAACTCCTTCACATAGCAGGAGGTATTCTCCATACGTCTTGACACTTCAATGGTTTTGTCTAAAATGGGATCCTTTAATCCTGGCAATTTCTCTTGAATCTTCACATTATACACCTATTTACCATCTGATATCTTAAGATGCCATCCCTGAGATATTTTGAGTTACGTGACACAGCAAGTTTTTCCCAGTTTTCCACATATTGCTCCACTGTCCACTCTTGCATCTGTGCTTGGAAAAATAATGTATGCTTTTCAACTAATAAACTAACTTTGCTTCTGTAATTCTCTTTCAATTCTTTCAGAGCAACCTCATATTCATCCTCTTCTTCGTTATTTGACCCCCTCATCAACATTCCTTCCCTCCTGTATTGGTCTGGGCAAGGTCTTCAGCACTTTCCTCCTTTATAAATTCACACCTAAACTGGGATTAAATATCCCTAGTTTCTTTTTTGCAACATATACATCCCCACCTAGGCCTTCTAAATAAGTCTCAAAAGTATCCTTCCAGTCTTCTCATCCGTTGCAGCATTAACCTGGGTTTTGTAAACATGCTGATGGCACAGGTATAGATTGCGTTCTCAATATGTCATCAACAAATACCTATGTAGGTATACTCAAAGCACTGACCCTCCACTATCCAGTACAACCCTGGACACCCCAATTCCCCTAAATAAAATGCCACCAATTTCAGTACTTGGATACGGTGTGCCAACACCGGAAAGGAAATGCACTGGCTAACAGGCGGTGTGCCTGTCACCAAGACCTATATCCAGCATGCCAGTTGCTGCTGGCACAGTTTGTTTGGTTTCGTACAATCACTTACTATGGCAGTTACTGCTCAATGTCTCCTCACTATACGACTACACCTCATTCTTACCACGTTCTGACAAGGCAGTAGCTTCTTCAACATGGAAAACACACTGGCTGACAAGTGGGTGTACCCATCACAGAGAATTCCTCAACAGAAAAGAAACTCAGGTTTAAAGGCGGCACAAAAACTGTGTATAACTCCGTTATGCCTGTCACTAATTAGCAAACAATGTGTCTGCCACATCCAGAATTGGTGGAGCACATACCCTGCGCGTAATTGCCATGTTGCAGTTGGCACAGTGTGATCTGAGCCCCCACCGGTGCTGCAGCTCATAACGCGTGTCTCCCGATTGCTAGGTTACCACATCCAGATGAACCAGCCAGTACGTGACAGCATTACGATGAGCTTGTCCTGTGAGCGCCTGACATCCGCAGCATGCTGTACTGCAAGCCTGCCTCCAACAGACCCCGAACCAAGAAACATGTTTCCTCATATTTTGAATGATGCTACAAGAAGCAGTAAATCCCTTTACCAATACTCTACTCAAGGCCTGACAGTGCCCCCGAACTCCTCCATCCTCCAGCACTCTCGCACATATGCCTGTACTCAGTCATGACCAGGGCCCCCTCGAGCTGACAACTGCTTAGGAGTTCAAAGTCATTCAAAGTCAACAACCAGACGACAAAACACAAAGATGCGGCATACCTCTGGATTTCCTTGAAAATCGGCCATCAAAGTGCGTAGTAAATACCAACTCCAACTCCTTAAGTAGAAACTGTCACTGGACCAAAACCAGAGGTCATACTTAGCATCCACAGCAGCAACCGATCAACTTAAAATATCCAAGTCTACATTCTTCACTTTAGTGTCCTCTTCTTGTAACCCATGCTCATCGCCAATTTTAGAAGACAGGACACTGGGATTGTAGAAGATTGTAGGTTTATTCAGCTGCATACAATGGCCTTTGGTTAGTCCCTGATTCCTGGCAACTGTATGCCTGCTTAGTTTTTTAGAATTCACACACCGGATTCCAGAAGTGAAAGCATCCACGTTGCTTCGAAACAGCATCACTGCACTATGGTAGATATATCACAGAACATAACATTGGGTGTAATTTCCAAATGGGAACAGGTAACCAGTTCATGTTTGGTGTCTTTGAAATTGTAATTAAAAATCCTGACTGATGGTGAAGAAGCATTTTAAATTTCAACTTTGGAAATGCCACATTTTCAGAAGATTAACGGAAAGCTGGTGCCCACATGGTGCATCAGTCCCCAGGTGCACAGCAAGTACATGTGGACAAAAAAGTCCAATTTAATAAATTGAATGCATATTTATCAACGTTTTAACATTTTATTAGAATCATGTTTCCATTTATTTCTTATTCTCTTTTTTTTGTGCAAGCCATGACAACTCTTGCTCCGACATGTGATGTTTTCGAGAGTCATAACAGTGGTAATGACATTAACCCAATGCATTTCGATAACTATAATATGAGACATAAATGGAGACCATGATTGCATCAGCTATGAACAACATATTGTACATCGTGATGCTAAATCTCCAGTTTGGTGATCATGCTCTCTGTGTAATGCAAACAGCTGCACATGCCCCAATGTAGACACTTAGTACACTCACGTAATGTTCTTTAGTTTAAAAGGTCTGCTACCATGTCTGAAAATAAATTCAGTAATCTTCATTCTGCATATGAAGCCTAGAGCTCATCGAGCACATATATGAAAAATGTGCTTTGAGTTAGGATGACAATGTAACCGCATTTAAATATTATTACTGAGCATGAGCCACTCAGGATCTTGGTGGTTTAACAGAGGTTCATCATCCAATGGGGGTTGTACCTGCATGGTATGTTTATGGTTGGTCACTTAACAGGGTGTTATATTCAAGTATAAATTTGGTGGATGACTGTGGTTTAGAGTGATGCTGAGTATTGGAAAAGATGAGACTGGAATATTTTTTGATTGATAATAGGCTGTTCATCACTGATACAATCATGGTCTCTATTTATGTTTTATATCGCAGCTACCCCTAGTGAAGGGACTTTATCCGAAATACATTGGCTTGATGTCATTTTTGCTGCGTGAATCTCGAAAACATCACTGTCAGAGTAACAGTTGTCATGGTGTAGGCGAAAGAAAGAAAGGAATGAGAACAAAATTGAATGATGTTTCCACCAAATATTGATGTTTAAAACTTGGATGAGTATGAATTAAATGTGACTATTTTTGTCTGCATGTACTAGTAGTGCACATGGGGACTGATGAACTGTGTGGGGACCAGCTTTCAATGAATGTTTCAGCATGTCTAAGACAGAACATGCACCAGGGCCACAAACGGAAATCTTTGTCATTGAGCATGAGTAAAGATATTAATGATTTCAAATTATGACATGCATTCTATAATTTACATATTTACTTTTAGAAAGTTGTCATTTGCCTTCCTTATCTCTCTGGTGCCTTCAGCCCATCTCTGCTTCATAGTTGACAGTTGCGCTTTGTGTATTCCTCCCAGAGAGCCGCACACAATAGCGAGCTTAGGTGTGCCTAGATGGGCCATCACTGGCAGGATGGGAGGGAGGACTTGTCACAGCCCCACTTACAATTGAATGGGCCACAGCCACCACACTAAAGGCTGCATAACCCCTGTAATTAGTCTTTAGGCAGGGCCAGGAAGGCAGGGAACATGTACACTTTAAAGGCATGACTATAGAAGCTTCTCCCCACGTCAAAGGCACAACTGGGTATAAATAATGGACCTCAGACACCAACTCTTCAGAAAACTTCTGAACCCGTGAATATTCTGCCAGGAAAAAGGACTGCTGTACCACTGAAAGGACTGCCACTCTGCTGGATAATAGCTCTGAGAGACGACTTCCCTGCTGTGCCGACTCGCTGCCTTCTTGCCTGGGTGAGAAGGAGTGGACCTGATTCTCTTGAACCCAGAACCCCAGAGTGACTTCCAAGGGCTAGTTGGCTGGCCTACTGGCTTGAGCCTCAGGGACAGAAGGCTCCAATAACCTTGCACCTGGGCTCTGTCCTCTGTGTGTCTACCCTGCCAAGTGATGCCACTCCAGTCCTGGACCATTGAAAGTGGGCCTAAAGAGTTGTACCAACCTCTGTGGATCCAGAAGAACTGATGCATATATTCTGCTGCATTGCACAAACCTGAGCAGAACCAATGCATCACTGCTGCTGCATATATTGGACACATCACAAAAGACCCTCTTCACATCGTAGTCCATCGGAACAGCTGCTGTGCATCTCTAGTTGATTACAGCATCAAAGACCGCACTGGGCTCAGCAATGCAGCCTCCCAGCTCTTCAGAACAACACATTTCCTCGATTGCACAAGGCATCCTTGAAGCCAGACTTCATATCGTAAGCCCTCATTGGCAGGATTCTCGACGACACTGCTGAACCTCTCACCACAGCCATGCCGCCTTCTTTGAACTGATGAATTGATTCTGCTCCATGACACATATTCGACGCGGATCCTCACAGCGCTCTTCAAACCAGGATTTAAGCTGCTTTGTTCAGTGGACCTAATTGGTCCCTGTAGCCAGTCCACACTCCATCGTGGTTAGCCTGAACTTGGGACTTTGTTGTAATTTGATATGCACAGTTGACTGTTTGTGCTTTTCAGTGCTATTTGTGCTTTCCAGTGCTATTTTAACTAACATCTTCAAAATTACTTGTCTCTGGTTCTACTGATTTTAATTTTCTCAATTTGGTTTTGTTTTATATATATATTAAATAAAGTTCTATTTTTATAACATGGTGTTGGATATTTTCTGTGTGGTGTTTTCACTTTATTACTATTTAAAGTGTTGTTCAAGTACATTACACATTGCCTCTAAGTTAAGCCTGACTGCTTGGAACCAAGCGACCAGAGGGTTGAGCCCAGGTTAATTTAGGGTCACTTGGCCTCACCCTGACAAGGATTATAGTTGCTTCTTGACCAAGTCTCCAAACCCAGTCAACAAACAACTCAGGGAGATATTTACAACAGAAGTGGCACAGCGTGTCGTTAACCTCCTTGGCTTAACGGCACGCTACACCACTGCAGAAACGCATGGCTGCACCATATTTACAAGAATATGGTGCAGCCCTGTTTTTCCCCCTGTGCTGGTGCTACACTTAGGAGTGTAGTACCAAACTAAGGCACCCTTGCACCATAGTGCAAGGGTGTCTGCAGGCAGAAGAAGATTGTTAATGTTCAGGAAGGTCCCCCTTCCTGCACTTAAACAGTCTTGAAATGCCGTTTTGTCACTTGTATGTGTGCTGCTTATTGAGGCACACATGGAAGTTACAAAATGTCATTTTTTTAAAGATTGTTTATGTGCAGGAAGGGTCACCTTCCTGAATATTAACAATCCTAGGTGTTATGCTTTTTTCATGTGTGTTGCAAAAGGCAGCACATATGGAAAAAGCAAAAACGAGAAGAATTAAGCATTTCTCTCCGCTTCGCCAAGTTAAGACCAAGTTTTCCATGGTCTTAATTTTGGCGCTGCCTCCTATTTACGCCATCTTTGCAAATAGGGGGCCGCGTCAAGATCAATGGATGTTGCAGTGGAACGCCCACCGCAACGCCCACTGCCCACCCCTTTCATGCTAAGCACAGCATGAAAGGGGGTCTTATTTACAAGGCAGTATTAAGCCATGTTAAGTGGATTAATGCTGACTTGTAAATAAGGAAAAAGCCCCTATCGCCACGGGAACATCTCAAAAAGTGATGCTCCCTTGGCTATAGGGGCTTGTAAATAAGCCCCTCAATTTCTTACACACCCCCTAGTCAACACTAGGTGACCCAGAATCAAAGTTGTGCCCGGGGGCAGGAGGAGCACAGACTGATGGCCAGGGGGAGCTTTTTCCTCACAGTGACTGCTCCCTATTCTCTAGTCAAGTGGAATTCTGCTGGGAGATCATGTGCCCAGTAAGATCCTAAAGCAGGGGTCTATTTGCGAGGCAGCATTGGAAAGGGGAAATTGTCCCTTTTCAAATGCTTCCTCTCTGGCACCGATAACAAGTTAAAGCAGACAGGTCTTTAGGGTGGTCTGCTTTCACCTTCTGTTACTGTGGCTTCTGTGCATTGTGTGCGCTGGCGTTACAGCAAAACAAAAAATAATCAAATTGGGACGGAAGATAAACATTTCCCTCATATCTTGACTTTGATTTTAGAATTGAAAATGCATCTGGTGTTTTCACCAGAAATATTTCATTTGCAAGTCTGGTGTTAACTAAGTATTTCGAGAGAACAGGCAACTGTAGCTAACATAAGAAGATTACACTAATCATGACAGAATGGACAAAAGACTACTATTGCTAATAAAATAACAATATAATCCAAGGGAGATGATGCAACCTCACCTGATAGCATAGTTAATGGTCTAAAACATTGGTTAAAGAAAGTGTTTAAATATTGGATTTTGAGAAACAGGCACCTCAATAAACAAAATGCCCCTTCATTCCTTGTGGACTCGTTTCCAACAACTTTTGAACAATACCAAGCAGTTGTTTAATCACTTTTCCATTTATTCTATGATTTTGCTTGAATAAATTTACTTCAAACATTCTTTCATTTTGACAAACTCAAAAGTGATAATTAATAGATACATTTTCAACTAGCTGTAGAGATTATAATTTCAATTGCAAAGTTAGGACTTGTTCCAGCATCACTCAGCCCAATCTCTTCCAAAAATGTGCACTTTTTGCAATACATTGTTTACTTCATTGAGAGAGCTCTCTCGCTAAGCTCATTGAGATTTCATTGTAGTTTATCGAGTCAGTGAGAGATAGAGGCAGCCAACGCCAAGGCAAAGAGGTTTAAAGATGTTCAATGCAAGCTATATCATATCGGTTCACATGTAGCTGTTTTCGTGTTAGGGCGAGGGATGTTATCCTTATTTGAATTCGTGCTGATAGCATTGAAATTGAATCTTCCTGATCGTAAATTGGAGGAATTAGGACCAATGTTCAATAAAGGTCATTTTAGGCCGTTGATTTACAGTACAACTTTGTGTGTCAAAAAGGTAATGCCAGAATGCAACCAGAATTGGTAAAGCCAATAGGTATGGCTTTGAAAAGCTGGTTATTTTCTTTTTTAATATGGCACACATGTGCCACACAAAAAAATAAAAAAATAAGCATTCATTCATTTTCAATCTTTATTTCGATCAATTTTAGATCATAAAAGATATACACATGTATATTCAATTTAAGAAACAGATGATATCCACCCAACATCTTTCTAAAAAACACTTAGAAATAATATTAAAAGCATGTGCTATATGTTACAGTTAGAAATCTTCTAAACATTTTCTTTACACCAAATCTTACTCAAGTTTTAAAAAGTGGTTGCGGATGTGCCCCATCGCTGTTAGAAATTTTGCTACCACAATTACAATAAGGGGTGAAAGATCCGTTTTTAAAATTCTATAAGCTTGGAAATATCTGGTGAAGCCCAGTTTTTTGAGAAGGGGGACAAGCCAGTATTTCCTAGGTCTTCGATAAGCCTTGCAGAAAAATATAATATGCAGATCATCTTCCAGGTGGTGTAAACATGAAGGGCATTGCTCTCTTGAAGGAGACTGTGCCCAGTGTTTAGTAAAAGCCCTGTTGGGAAGCGTACCATATCGCCATTGCATAAAACATTTCTGGTTAGGACAGGTGAAATGCCATCTAATACACGTTACAGTGTATACGAATCTTTAGACTTAATAAATAATTCTGTCAGGGACCCCTCCCGTATACCCCCCATTGTAACTGTGAGCTTCATCTCATGAAAGTCTCTCACTATGAGTTTGCATGGGATCCTGGGGCATGTATTGGCTGGATCTAGCCATAGTTCTGGTCTACCCAATTTCTCACATGTTTCTTTGATGTAACTTAACCATGGGATTTGTCTTGACTTGGGTAGACTAAGAATCTCTTGAAGCTCATTCCTATAACTCATAAGTTCGGGCATGCTCCAGATGCGGCACCAGAAGGTGTTTGGTCTTAATCCCAGTTCCTCCACAATAGGTGTCAGGCCTAGGTCGAGTCTCAATGGGAGAAGCGGGGTACTTGCGGGTAGTGCCGCCAACTGCCTAATGAAATTATTTTCAGTGATCTGGAGTTTTTGTGCAGGACAGTGACCCCACAATTCCCCTCCATATAAAACTGCCCCTCTAGCCTGCATTTTGTAAATTTCCAGGGCAGCACTAAAAGGTCTATAAGTCGACTTGCTGGTCATCCTGGAAATACCACCCGTTAGTTGGGCCAGTTTCATATGGGCCTTGACCCGGTGCGTGTCCCACGTCATATCCTGGTTAATGGTTACACCCAGGTATTCAAAGGTAAAATCCCTCTCTAGTCTTGATGAACCTATAGTAGGATTGGGGCGTGTTGACAGGGGGGGGTTGAGAATCATGAATTTGGTTTTAGACGCATTGATCTCAAGCCCCCGCTCCACACAGAACGCTGTAAATCCGTCCAGGACTCTTTGTATTCCCATTGGAGATTTGGACAGCAGCAGGGTGTCGTCCGCAAACATAATAGCGGGCACCCCGCTGCCGTTCAGGTTGGGAGCATCGATGTCGTTGAACCTAGTAAGATAGGCAATTACCCCGTTGACAAAGAGGCAGAACAGAGTCGGTGCAAGCACACATCCCTGTCTCAACCCCTTGCCAACGGGGAAGCTGTCGGAGAGTGCCCCATTTCTACCACACCTAACACGTGCGAAGTTTAGTGTTAGTCAGGATATCAACCGGGATACCCAGCTCCAACAACACAATCCAAAGTCTGTCTCTGGGTACTAAATCGAAGGCGGCTCGCAAGTCCACGAATACCGTGTACAAGCTGCCACCCTCGAGTACCGCCGTCTTCCAATACAAAAGGTTCAGGCGGAATATCTGGTCCATAGTAGACACCCCCCTTCTAAATCCCGCCTGATAGGGACTAAGAATAGAGGATTCCTCTATCCAATTTTGGAGGCGATCTAATATCAACCTACCGAATAACTTCTGGGATACGTCTATGAGACTAATATGCCTGTAGTTGGCTGGGAGCAGAGGTGATCCCTTCTTAAATATGGGAACAATCTCTGCGCCCAGCCAAGTACAGGGAACCTCCATACCCCTAAGGATGGCATTGAATATCAAGACCAGATAGGGAGCCCATACATCAGGCTCTTGCTTAAATAGGTCCCCCAGCAGGCCGTCAAGCCTGGGCGCTTTGTCTGTTACCAGTCCTGCAATGGCTGCACGGACTTCCGTCTCTGTAAAAGGATCCCCCTCCATTGTTGCACCTATGTTCAGAGGGGTGTCCTGAAAAGCATCGTCATCGGGGACCCTGTAAAGGGAGTGGAAATGATCCTGCCAGGTCTTAGCAGAGATGTTGGGTTCGATTGCCGAAACCAACTCGTCGGACCTCTTGTTGACAATACGCCAGAATTTACGGGAGTCCCTAGTGGCTAATGATATAGCAAGATTTTCCCATTTTTCGTGCTCCCATTCACTTTTGGCATTGGTGGTCAGGCGCTTGTAGTCCCTTCTTCTTGCCTGGATAACAGGTCTATCTGCACCTTCCTTAATAGATGCCAGCAGATCCAATTTGGCCTTCCGGCAAGCCTGATTATACCAATTGGGTCGGTCGTAATGCCGCCTCTTTGCTGTGGTGAATAGGACCTCCGCCACGGACTCAATAAGATTCTCGTGTGCCATCCTTAGCTCCTTGTGTATGTCCTGAGACATGGGGAGCTCCATTATCATGCACACCTTTTCAAAAGTCGGTATGAGCCTGGAGTAAAGTTCAGAAACTTTCTCCGAATTGGAGGCTAACTTTTCCCACCTCACTCGCCGTCTGTTATTTGTCAATTCCAGCCCTGGGGCAACGTCATCTAGTTCGACTCTTCTGTCCTCTAAACCAGAAATCGCATATACCAGTTCTAGGGCGTTGTGGTTGCTATCTACCCTAGATATTACATGAAAGTCAATAATGTGCGGCCACATGGAGAGTTGGACCAGAATGTAATCCAGTCTAGACTCCTTGCCCTCTCTATGGTAAGTACATTTTGGTGGGATGTCTGAGCTTGTTCGTCCGTTACAAGCCCGCATGCCCCATTTCAAAGTTAGGGCCATGATTTGGAGGGCTAGTGGTGTCCAGGCTCTGGGTGGGGGAGCTGCCGAAGGGGGTACCAACCAAACCGCATCCTCCTCCTGTGATAATCCGTTCAATAGACCTGGGAGGGGCTCAAAGTGGCAGTTGTGATCACCACCTACCAAGAATGGTGTACTCTGGGGGATGTCACTGAGAAAGGCCGCGAGTTGGTCAATAGTGTCTGACTCTTTTGTGATGTTTACTGGTCTAGAGTAGACATTTACCACAATCAACCTACTTAAATTGGGCCACTCCAGCAGGACCCCAAGGATATCATTAGAGGCTGAGGGGATGGGTGACACCTTACATCCCAGGTTAGTGGCCACCCAGATTGCAAGGCCTCCCGAGGGACGCCCCTTCCCTCCCCACTTCGCCGGGATCGAATAAACCGCAAAGGCTGTTCGAAGAACGTCTTCTCTGGCCCAGGTTTCCTGGAATAGGCATATGTCTTTACCCTCAATAAATGAACTCCGCAGTTCAATTTATTCCCCATACCAGCCACATTCCAGGACAGTCTCTTAAGTGCTGGTGTTCTGAAATTTGGAGCAGGGGTCGTATAGGTCGCTGTGTCACTTCTGCTAACCTGTGGTAAGACACTAAGAGGTTGTTCCCGTACCTCCATTCCAGGATCCTCAGGGTTAAGTGGAGGGTTCATGTTATTTAAAAAAAATCCTAAAATGTTATTATGAGCCTCACCACAATGATTGTTCTTCGTAAGGCTAGCAGAGCTTATACTAGAGGGGCTGATATTTCCTTCATTAAGTGATCCCTGGCAGTCACCCATATCCCACCTCTCACCCTGACTGGGTCAGTCCACCATGTCCTGACAACTATATCTTTAGAATGTCGGAAAGAAGTCTGGCTGGTGTGGCTGGTGTGTTCCGGGGTAGTGAAGGTCTCCCCTAGCTCTGTCGACCCAATCTCTCCCCCTCCTGGTAATGGTATGCCATCCTTCTTCCTCGTAAGAATTGTACACGGGTGGATAGAAGAAGGATAGGGGTAATGACTGGATGGATGTCCCCTGCTCAGAATGTGGCCAGCTACAGATGTGGGAGACTGTCCTGGGATCTCTGAAATTAGTTATGACACAGTCTCCTTTAATTGTTTTCTCTGTGTGGCCCAACCACGGGACTCTCCTAACCATGAGTACCCCACTAGTAATTCCATATGGTAAGGGTCTGTTCATGGAAAGCCAATTGGTGACCTTGTTCTTAAGAGCGAAAACAGATTCTGGTGGAGAAGTGTGGCTCACTGGTTAGAGGAGGCAGACCTGGAAGCAGAGGTCAGCCCGGGACCAGGGTTCAATTCCCGGCTCGGCGGGGTCTTGAGTCCTAAAATGTCCATGGACTCGACAATTCTCGCTCCGGTGCCTACTCGATTCACAGGCTCACACTCTGCGACTCTGGGCAATAGCTTGCTTAATCTCCACAACGGCCCCTCGCGGCGGGATGCCTGGCTTTCACCTTGCGGATACCCTGCCGGTGTTATCTCACAGGGGAATACCAGGACGGGTTCCCTAAGCAAGCGCTTAGAAACCGCTTGGTGATTTGCGCTATATAAATTCCTGTACATTCTTTAGAATCGGGCTTCAACTCTGGTACACCAGCCAGAATAACTGTGTAAGGGCTTGCTTCCGGCGGCAGGTTCACAGGCCTGTGTATTTTTATAGTGGCATGTGCATCTTGCTTGGTGGCAACTTCTTTTTGTGGGCACCTAGATCTTGAATTACCATCAATCTCCTGAGGAGTGCCAGTAAGCGCTGGCGAAGGTGGTGTATGTGGAGTAGAATCGGTAACTGGGATAGTTGCAAGATGTGCTAGGTGGGTTTGCGTATGTGGTGTTATCGGAGCTAGCCCAACATCTTTGAATGGGAGCTTGGGTATAACCTTTTTGCTCTTGGGCTCAACGCCGCCTTTCTCTGTGATATTATTTGACTTGTAAGTGTCAGCAAGCTGTACCGTTGTTCGTTCTATAGTTACAAGCCTAGCTTCAATCTTTGATAGACGTGTGGCTAATGGGCTTAAGAATGTCTTAAAGAGTGCTTCGATCCTAGGTAAAGTCAGATCAGAAGCCTCTGTAGTTGTAAGCGAGAATGGAATTGCCACACTTGATGCATGCGGTGGAGGTGAGACAACAGTTGAAGGGATAGTTTTATCTGTTAAAGGGGGCCCCTTTTTACTTAATCCTAGTCTGCTACCCTCTACTGCTTCATTGTGCTTAGGGATTTTCGCTTTGCGCCCTCCATTATTTTGCGCCCCTCTTTTCCTTTTTGGTATTGCGCCTTCCTTTTTCCCCTGCGTAAGGCAGTCTGTGCTATTAATAATCACATCAGTGTTAACCATAGTGTCAATGGGAGAAGGAAGGGGCTGTTGTGCTTGTGTGTGGGGAGGGGGTAAAGGTAAGAGACTAAGCTCATTCAAGGCACTCATATCATTGTTGATGTTATACAGGGTAGAATTAATTGAATTATGTAGCGCTAGCATCCCGTCAGTTGCATTTTCCCCGTGCTCTGAAACAATACAATTCAGTCTATTCTCCGGGGTCTTTGCGTGCGCTATGGGCCCTATGGAGGATCTCCGCACCCATTCTATTTCTTGTGATATGCGCCTTTCTAATATCGTTATCTCGTCAATCAAAAGAGACCCTGCTTTGGCAAAATAGTTGTCCAAAGTACCTTTAGCTGCTCCAGCAGCCAGCATGCTCTTGCTCCTGGTTTCTATAGTCGCAATAGTTTGTTTTCAATGCAAGGTGGTGTAAACTCAGGGTTGATAGCAAGAGCAGGGGGAATTGCCCGGTCCCGGTCTCGACCGTTTTCGAACGGCCTCAAACGGCCCGCCATTTGCCCGGGCTTAGCCCCGGGCTGAGTCCCGTGCGCGTCCCGCGGTGCGTGATGGGAACTCGATTAAATTCAGAAAAGGAGGCGGGACACGCCCGGGAAGAGGCACCAGCTGTGGGTAGTTGATGGAATGCTGTTCCTCGCAGTCCCGGGCGCCCACTCAAGCTCCTCTCAATTTAGGAAAATAAATCAGAGCCTCCCAATGACGATAACAATCCACCAGCAAAGGGTTTGACAAAGCGCCAGGCAGTGGGGGGAAACGCCGTAGTCCAAGGTCCTGGTGCGAGCGGCTCCCGCGGAGCGGGGGCCGCGAGCAATAAATGGGCGGTGAAAGAAGGCGGGTCACGCCCGGGAAGAGGCACCAGCTGTGGGTAGTTGATGGAATGCTGGTCCTCGCAGTCCCGGGCGCCCGCTCAAGCTCCTCTCAATCAGGAAAATAAATCAGAGCCTCCCAATGTCGATAACAATCCACCAGCAAAGGGTTTGACAAAGCGCCAGGCAGTGGGGGGAAACGCCGTAGTCCAAGGTCCTGCTGCGAGCGGAATTAAGCACACTACCTCCTAATGTGGCTATGCTATCATAGTTTTTTTTTTTTAATAGGAAGTCTTTAATTTGTGCCATGTATTTTATTAGTTTTGAGGGAGACAAAAATAAATCACTACCTAATCAAGAATTCAAATCTCAAAAATATACAATGGTACAATTTCTCTTAAAGATTTTATTAAAGTAACTTCGAAAATTAAATCATCTAGCTGAACACTCAAATTACAAGCTAAATAAGTAGCTGGTCTATAAAGTTATCATAAATTAAAATACCACATTTTGAATAAACTTAGTCACTGACGACAAAGGCGCTCAATTTAACCAAATATGAGCAACACACAGAGGCTTTGCACACTCATTCAAAGAGAAGGGAGCCAGTTGGAAAAGTGTGCTCACCCATTGCATTATGCTTTATGCTCTGTTGAGTAAAAGCCAAGAGTGAATGGCAATTTACATCGGTTGAAGGCCACAATTTAAGCATTTCTATATATGTAAATTATTTCTGAATATTTCGGAAAAATAATAGTCTAGCAGGACAGCTAAAACTGTCATTAGGCCTGCCTTAATAAAGGAAGTTAAATAGCCTTGCTTCTTGAGGAAAATGAAATACTAAACAACAAAACATAATTCCACCCACAAAATCCCTGCATTGGTGTTGGGAGATTTGTCTTAAAGAGTGATAAATACATCAAAACTTACCAGCAGGCTATAAGTGAGAGAGGTCACAGTTTTGATGTGAGTTATGACCTAGATGCCACAATACCCAAAACCAAGGCATCCACAATTGTTCTTTTTTTATAAACCTTTTTTATTGCAATAATCCAACATAGCATTGCGATGACCACAATTATCATTGCACAGTGTATTGAGACATAGTACAACAATGGGTGAACATTATAGATTTCTATACAGTCAGTATACCTCAATGTCCCCGACATTTCACAGGTTTCTTGCCCCAAAAAATGATTTTTTTAAGATAGCTCCACTGGATTAACTTGAGTGACCAGCATGCCTAACAACCCTTTATATTTGTTCCAATGCCATCAAAGTATGTTCCATTTGTTTGGGCAACCTCTAACCTCATACACCACCTTCTCCACCTGCATACACCAATCCATATCCGCCTTCCACTCTCTCAGAGTAGGGGTTGATGCGGCCCTACACATCTTGGTTATGTTGCATTTGGCCACCGTAAAGTCCAATGTCACCCAGAGATGATCCTTGCTATTCAGATTTATAGCTTTCCATATATTCAAAAGGGCATCACTTTCCTGAACTCGTCATGTCTCCACGGCACACATTCATGACATAGAAAGTCAGTGCCATGCCAGAAATCTTGGAGTGTGGGGCAATCCCACAACATAGAAAAGAATGTGCCCTCATGCACACACCCCCTGGGGCACATTGCCAACTAAGCCCTGCCCATATTAACCAGTGTCGTACAAGCAAAATAGATTCTATGTAAGACCTTCAGCAGTATGAGCCTAAAAGGGAAAGTATCGCCACCTCTTTAGGGGAGGCCATTGCCTCCTGCCAATCGTCATCCTCCATTTGTCCCACATCATCCTCCGACCTTTCTCGAGGAAGAGACAAGAGGTCAGGGGAGTTATTCAGGATTTTGCAAAAAGTTAGGGAGATTGCCTTCTTCTCCATATAGTCACCAAGTAACCTGTCTTCCAGTGGGGAAGACTCAGGAAGTTCTTCTCCCCTTGGTGGTGCCCTTCTTAGAACATGACTGATCTGGAGGTTGCGATATGCCTCTGTGTATGCTAGTTGGTAATCTCTCTGTAAATCTACAAAAGACATCACTCCAGCTCTGAGCCACAGATCTCCCCCACTCTAGAGGCATATTAGGTCCCACCTATTGAAGCCCTGTTGCCTCGCAGGCACCCACACTTTCGCTCTGTCCCATAACGGGGTCACCTAGGTGATCCTGCACACCATCCCAATGCCGCCAGTGCAGCATGCCATATTTGTATCATGACTGAGGTCGGGGTATGAAATGATTTGTAGCCACTCCCACCATAGATTGCTCTGAGGTAACATGTTCTATACGAGGGATCATCATGAGGTAAGTGATCCAAATGATTGACAGCCTCTGGTCAGTTTTGGGTGGGATATTTTGGGGTCACCCTTCTCCAAGAGGAGTGTAGGCACTGCCGCATCCACTACTCAGAAGTAGGTGGGCGGTACAGGATATGGAGTGTTGTGGAGAATGTAAAAAAAAAGCTGGGCAGGGCCTTTATTTTAAAGAGTGATGCCTGCCCCAACAGGGACAACGCAGGGCTCTCCAATGTTGGACATCACTCCCCAGACATGCAAGTGGGGGTTTAAGATTACGTTCATGAAAAACATCAGGGTCTCTGTTAATGTAAATTCCCAGGTAGCGGGACATATCTGTGACGACCCTTGCTGTGCAATCTTTGGGGAGATGTGGGGGGTCCCCTTGGGGTACATAAATTAGCATCTTGTCCCAGTTGATAGTGCACCCCATGTATTTATGATACATATCATACATATGTAGTATTCAATGTAGGGTGGTATTTGGATGAGCTATGTATAACAGGATGTAATCTGCGTAGAGTGAGATTCTGCCCTTCCACTCCACGGACCATTTTAGCCCCCTTATTAGTGGATCACCTCTTATCCAAATCACTAACGGTTCCAGTACTAAGGCAGAAATCAATGGGGCATCCCTCTCTCATGCCCTGAAGCAATTGGTAACTTGTTGATCTGCCTACATTCACTGTAACTTGTGCCAGTGGGTCAGTGTATAAGAGCAGAATCCAGGCCAAGAATCGTGGTCAAAATCCCTGTTTTTTTAGAACTGCATACATAAAGGGCACCTCCACTGTATCAAAGGCCATCCTTACACCCAGGGATACCCCTGCTGCATCCTCACAGATATCAGCAGCATGATCCAACACCACATGTAAGCGCCTCAAATTAAGTAGTGTGCTTCTGCCTAGCATGAAGCCAGATTGTCCTGGATGGACTAGTGAACGTATGACCTGAGTCACTAGATTCTCCAATAGTTTTGTTTAGATTTTTACTTCTGTATTTAGCAGCGAGATCAACCTGTAAGAGGCACAGATGTCAGGCAGGTTACCGTCTTTATGGATCACCACAATATGAGTTATTCTTTGACCTGACTGTAGTATTCCAAACTTGCAACTCTCCTGAAACATACGTAGCAGGAAGGGGGCAATCTTTGTTGCAGTGAGTTGTAAAGTTCACTGGGTAGGCCATCCAGGCCTCCAGCCTTCCCTGGGTTCAGTGCACGAATGGCCTGCAAAGCCTCACTATTGGTGAGGTGTTGGACAACAATTCCTGTGCTTCTTCATTTGTGGTCTCAGAAGATGGGTGTATATTTGAGTGTAGTAAGCCGAGAAATGTTGGCTATTCCCTGTCTATATCGAACTCGGCTACCTTCCTCTCTGACCACCTCAAACACCCATCTTGAAGCAGCCTATCGTCTGTCTAGCCACAGCAGGAGTTTACCCACAATGTCCCCTACCTCATAGAGACAGTGTTGGAATGCATGGAATTTGGCCTTGGCTGCCTCTTCATCGATGTCCCTGACCTCCCTACGCATAAGAGCCAAGCAATGCCATACTGCAGCATGGTCATCCGAGACAATGAGTCTCCAATTCAGAATTTCCTGTTCTTGTGATTCTAGTTTGATTTTGTTTCTTCTTTTTGTGACTCACGATCAGGGATATACCTTAGCCTCTAATGACTGTTTAAAACGCCTCACGTAGCCCCCAAGTTGAGCATACCATTCCCTCATTCTCCACAAAGTAATGATTGGTGGCTTTCTAAAGGCCGGCTCGAATATAGGGCACCTTGAGATACCAGGGATTAAGCACCATTATGAGCCTGTGGTCCAAGGAGGTCTGTCCATAAGTCACACACACTGGGGAATGATTTGAAATACCCTGAGCAAGGTGATGTGTATCACTCAAGTTAGAGAACTGGGGGATATGCAATATATGTGAGATAAAGTGCCATGTGCTCCCAAATGAAAAGTGTATTGGCGGGCAGTAGGGTTGAGGGCCTGCCATGTGTCTGTGAGGCCCATCGCTGACAAAAAGTTAGCAAGATCTTTTCTAGAAGTCTCCCTCTGATGTGAGGGATAGCGGTCAATGGTGCCACAAAGGGCCAAGTTGCAGTCTCCTCCCAATAACAGTCTACCCTCAGGGACGTGATAGAGCAGTGCACCCAGGTCCGATAACTTCATGGTGTGCAATCTCAGAGGTATGTAATGTGAAATTATGTTAAATAGCTGGCCCTTCCAGTTTAATGTGAGTATCATATGCGACATGCTGAACAATAAAAGGAAACAAATTATGAAGAAGTATGCCCTCTCCTCTAAAGCCCCTTGTTTAACTGGCATGAGCAACTATTTTGTACCCCACCTATCCATTGCACATTAACATGTACCCTGGAGGTGGGTCTCCTGAAGGAGCATTAGGTCTGGAGAGTGTCTTTTCAGATATTGCAGAACCACTGCTCTTTTAATTTTGTCTTCTAGGCCATTTACATTCCAGTGGAGAACTTTAAAGCTGGGTGTCAGCAACACAGTAGCCATCAGACATTGTCAATGGGCACACCCAGATGGAATGGGGACCGCTTGTCATCCTTCTGGAGTAGGAGGGTGGATCACGGGAGCACAAACCAAGGTGATGTGGATTCTCCTCAAGAACCTGGTGCATGGGTTCTATGGGTTCTATGGGGGAAGTTTTTAATGTCATGACTTCTTTTGAGTGGAGCAGGGGGAAGAGAGTAGGCCCAAGTAGACACTTAGTTTGCAAGAAAGTGTCATTGATACTTCTAACACACTTACTAGAAACAAACAAAGTACATTGCAATCCACTCTTCCACCACTCAACTGTTCCCCTTGATATAACAAGCATTGTTTGTTACAGTTTAGTTTCCACTCAGTCTTACAGAAGTTCTTAGTATTTGTACGTGAGTACCCCCACATGGAGCAAGGAAGGGAGTACGCTCAGCCTGATTCGCTCCAGGATAGCTGTGTATAGAACCAGCTGATGCTTCCCTTGGTGAGTCAAGCCCTATGCCCCGTATTTAAGGATCCTTAGGGTGCTAGAGTTGTTGGTACTTCATTAAAACTTCACTCAGCAGCTGGGTCTCATTGCAGTCCATGAGCTCTTGGGTCCTTTTTGTGTTTTTGCCCACTTTTCGATAACTATATTATGAGACATAAATGGAGACCATGATTGCATCAGCTATGAACAACATATTGTACATCGTGATGCTAAATCTCCAGTTTGGTGATCATGCTCTGTGTAATGCAAACAGCTGCACATGCCCCAATGTAGACACTTAGTACACTCACGTAATGTTCTTTAGTTTAAAAGGTCTGCTACCATGTCTGAAAATAAATTCAGTAATCTTCATTCTGCATATGAAGCCTAGAGCTCATCGAGCACATATATGAAAAATGTGCTTTGAGTTAGGATGACAATGTAACCGCATTTAAATATTATTACTGAGCATGAGCCACTCAGGATCTTGGTGGTTTAACAGAGGTTCATCATCCAATGGGGGTTGTACCTGCATGGTATGTTTATGGTTGGTCACTTAACAGGGTGTTATATTCAAGTATAAATTTGGTGGATGACTGTGGTTTAGAGTGACGCTGAGTATTGGAAAAGATGAGACTGGAATATTTTTTGATTGATAATAGGCTGTTCATCACTGATACAATCATGGTCTCTATTTACGTTTTATATCGCAGCTACCCCTAGTGAAGGGACTTTATCCGAAATACATTGGCTTGATGTCATTTTTGCTGCGTGAATCTCGAAAACATCACTGTCAGAGTAACAGTTGTCATGGTGTAGGCGAAAGAAAGAAAGGAATGAGAACAAAATTGAATGATGTCTCCACCAAATATTGATGTTTAAAACTTGGATGAGTATGAATTAAATGTGACTATTTTTGTCTGCATGTACTAGTAGTGCACATGGGGACTGATGAACTGTGTGGGGACCAGCTTTCAATTAATGTTTCAGCATGTCTAAGACAGAACATGCACCAGGGCCACAAACGGAAATCTTTGTCATTGAGCATGAGTAAAGATATTAATGATTTCAAATTATGACATGCATTCTATAATTTACATATTTACTTTTAGAAAGTTGTCATTTGCCTTCCTTATCTCTCTGGTGCCTTCAGCCCATCTCTGCTTCATAGTTGACAGTTGCGCTTTGTGTATTCCTCCCAGAGAGCCGCACACAATAGCGAGCTTAGGTGTGCCTAGATGGGCCATCACTGGCAGGATGGGAGGGAGGACTTGTCACAGCCCCACTTACAATTGAATGGGCCACAGCCACCACACTAAAGGCTGCATAACCCCTGTAATTAGTCTTTAGGCAGGGCCAGGAAGGCAGGGAACATGTACACTTTAAAGGCATGACTATAGAAGCTTCTCCCCACGTCAAAGGCACAACTGGGTATAAATAATGGACCTCAGACACCAACTCTTCAGAAAACTTCTGAACCCGTGAATATTCTGCCAGGAAAAAGGACTGCTCTACCACTGAAAGGACTGCCACTCTGCTGGATAATAGCTCTGAGAGACGACTTCCCTGCTGTGCCGACTCGCTGCCTTCTTGCCTGGGTGAGAAGGAGTGGACCTGATTCTCTTGAACCCAGAACCCCAGAGTGACTTCCAAGGGCTAGTTGGCTGGCCTACTGGCTTGAGCCTCAGGGACAGAAGGCTCCAATAACCTTGCACCTGGGCTCTGTCCTCTGTGTGTCTACCCTGCCAAGTGATGCCACTCCAGTCCTGGACCATTGAAAGTGGGCCTAAAGAGTTGTACCAACCTCTGTGGATCCAGAAGAACTGATGCATATATTCTGCTGCATTGCACAAACCTGAGCAGAACCAATGCATCACTGCTGCTGCATATATTGGACACATCACAAAAGACCCTCTTCACATCGTAGTCCATCGGAACAGCTGCTGTGCATCTCTAGTTGATTACAGCATCAAAGACCGCACTGGGCTCAGCAATGCAGCCTCCCAGCTCTTCAGAACAACACATTTCCTCGATTGCACAAGGCATCCTTGAAGCCAGACTTCATATCGTAAGCCCTCATTGGCAGGATTCTCGACGACACTGCTGAACCTCTCACCACAGCCATGCCGCCTTCTTTGAACTGATGAATTGATTCTGCTCCATGACACATATTCGACGCAGATCCTCACAGCGCTCTTCAAACCAGGATTTAAGCTGCTTTGTTCAGTGGACCTAATTGGTCCCTGTAGCCAGTCCACACTCCATCGTGGTTAGCCTGAACTTGGGACTTTGTTGTAATTTGATATGCACAGTTGACTGTTTGTGCTTTTCAGTGCTATTTGTGCTTTCCAGTGCTATTTTAACTAACATCTTCAAAATTACTTGTCTCTGGTTCTACTGATTTTAATTTTCTCAATTTGGTTTTGTTTTATATATATATTAAATAAAGTTCTATTTTTATAACATGGTGTTGGATCTTTTCTGTGTGGTGTTTTCACTTTATTACTATTTAAAGTGTTGTTCAAGTACATTACACATTGCCTCTAAGTTAAGCCTGACTGCTTGGAACCAAGCGACCAGAGGGTTGAGCCCAGGTTAATTTAGGGTTTGCACTTGGCCTCACCCTGACAAGGATTATAGTTGCTTCATGACCAAGTCTCCAAACCCAGTCAACAAACAACTCAGGGAGATATTTACAACAGAAGTGGCACAGCGTGTCGTTAACCTCCTTGGCTTAACGACACGCTACACCACTGCAGAAACGCAGGGCTGCACCATATTTACAAGAATATGGTGCAGCCCTGTTTTTCCCCCTGTGCTGGTGCTACACTAAGGAGTGTAGTACCAAACTAAGGGGTGTCTGCAGGCAGAAGAAGATTGTTAATGTTCAGGGAGGTCCCCCTTCCTGCACTTAAACAGTCTTGAAATGCCGTTTTGTCACTTGTATGTGTGCTGCTTATTGAGGCACACATGGAAGTTACAAAATGTAATTTTTTTAAAGATTGTTTATGTGCAGGAAGGGTCACCTTCCTGAATATAAACAATCCTAGGTGTTATGCTTTTTTCATGTGTGTTGCAAAAAGCAGCACATATGGAAAAAGCAAAAACGAGAAGAATTAAGCATTTCTGTCCGCTTCGCCAAGTTAAGACCAAGTTTTCCATGGTGTTAATTTTGGCGCTGCCTCCTATTTACGCCATCTTTGTAAATATGGGGCAGCGCCAAGATCAATGGATGTTGCAGTGGAACGCCCACCGCAACGCCCACTGCCCACCCCTTTCATGCTAAGCACAGGATGAAAGGGGGTCTTATTTACAAGGCAGTATTAAGCCACGTTAAGTGGCTTAATGCTGCCTTGTAAATAAGGAAAAATCTCCTATTGCCATGGGAACATCGCAAAAAGTGATGCTCCCGTGGCTATAGGGGCTTGTAAATAAGCCCCTCAATTTCTTACACACCCTCTAGTCAACACTAGGTAACCCAGAATCAAAGTTGTGCCATGGGGCAGGAGGAGCACAGACTGATGGCCAGGGGGAGCATTTTCTTCACAGTGACTGCTCCCTATTCTCTAGTCGAGTGGAATTCTGCTGGGAGATCATGTGCCCAGTAAGATCCTAAAGCAGGGGTCTATTTAGAGAGGCAGCATTGGAAAGGGGATATTGTCCCTTTTCAAATGCTTCCTCTCTGGCACCGATAAAAAGTTAAATCAGACAGGTCTTTAGGGTGGTCTGCTTTCACCTTCTGTTACTGTGGCTTCTGTGCATTGTGTGCGCTGGCGTTACAGCAAAACAAACATTAATCAAATTGGGACGGAAGATAAACCTTTCCCTCATATCTTGACTTTGATTTTAGAATTGAAAATGCATCTGGTGTTTTCACCAGAAATATTTCATTTGCAAGTCTGGTGGACAACCCTTTGATATCCCCCCACACTTGGATGGTTGTGTGAAGGACGTCAATGGGTTGTTTTCTGCACTGAAGTTAACTAAGTATTTCAAGATAACATGCAACTGTAGCTAACATAAGAAGATTACACTAGTCATGACAGAATGGACAAATGACTACTATTGCTAATAAAATAACAATATAATCCAAGGGAGATGATGCAACCTCACCTGATAGCATAGTTAATGGTCTAAAACATTGGTTAAAGAAAGTGTTTAAATGTTGGATTTTGAGAAACAGGCACCTCAATAAACAAAATTCCCCTTCATTCCTTGTGGACTCGTTTCCAGCAACTTTTGAACAATACCAAGCAGTTGTTTAATCACTTTTCCATTTATTCTATGATTTTGCTTGAATAAATTTGCTTCAAACATTATTTCATTTTGACAAACTCAAAAGTGATAATTAATAGATACATTTTCAACTAGCTGTACAGATTACAATTTCAATTGCAAAGTTAGGACTTGTTCCAGCATCACTCAGCCCAATCTCTTCCAAAAATGTGCACTTTTTGCAATACATTGTTTACATCATTGAGTGAGCTCTCTCGCTAAGCTCATTGAGCTTTCATTGTAGTTTATAGAGTCAGTGAGAGATAGAGGCAGCCAACGCAAAGGCAAAGAGGTTTAAAGATGTTCAATGAAAGCTATATCATATCGGTTCACTTGTAGCTGTTTTCGTGTTAGGGCGAAGGATGTTATCCTTATTTGAATTCGTGCTGATAGCATTGAAATTGAATCTTCCTGATTGTAAATTGGAGGAATTAGGACCAATGTTCAATAAAGGTCATCTTAGGCCGTTGATTTTCAGTACAACTTTGTGTGTCAAAAAGGTAATGCCAGAATGCAACCAGAATTGGTAAAGCCAATAGGTATGGCTTTGAAAAGCTGGTTATTTTTTTTTTTAATATGGCACACATGTGCCACACAAAATAAATAAAAAATGAAGCACACTACCTCCTAATGTGGCTATTCTCTCCTAGGTTATTTTTTTTAAATAGGAAGTCTTTCATTTGTGCCATGTATTTTATTAACTTTGAGGGAGACAAAAATAAATCACTACCTACTCAAGAATTCAAATCTCAAAAATATACAATGGTACAATTTCTCTTAAAGATTTTATAAAAGTAACTTCGAAAATTAAATCATCTAGCTGAACACTCAAATTACAAGCTAAATAAGTAGCTGGTCTATAAAGTTATCATAAAATAAAATACCACATTTTGAATCAACTTAGTCACTGAAGACAAAGGCGCTCAATTTAACCAAATATGAGCAACGCACAGAGGCTTTGCACACTCAATCAAAGAGAAGGGAGCCAGTTGGAAAAGTGTGCTCACCCATTGCATTATGCTTTATGCTGTGTTGAGTGAAAGCCAAGAGTGAATGGCAATTTACATCGGTTGAAGGCCACAATTTAAGCATTTCTATATATGTAAATTATTTCAGAATATTTCGGAAAAATAATAGTCTAGCAGGACAGCTAAAACCGTCATTAGGCCTGCCTTAATAAAGGAAGTTAAATGGCCTTGCTTCTTGAGGAAAATGAAATACTAAACAACAAAACATAATTCCACCCACAAAATCCCTGCATTGGTGTTGGGAGATATGTCTTAAAGAGTGATAAATGCATCAAAACTTACCAGCAGGCTATAAGTGAGAGAGGTCACAGTTTTGATGTGAGTTATGACCTAGATGCCACAATGCCCAAAACCAAGGCATCTACAATTGTTCTTTTTTATAAACCTTTTTTATTGCAATAATCAAACATAGCATTGCGATGACAACAATTATCATTGCACAGTGTATTGAGACATAGTCCAACAATGGGTGAACATTATATATTTCTATACAGTCAGTATACCTCAATGTCCCCGACATTTCACAGGTTTCTCACCCCAAAACAGATTTTTTTAAAGATAGCTCCACTGGATTAACTTGAGTGACCAGCACGCCTAACAACCCTCTATATTTGTTCCAATGTCATCAAATTTTGGTCCATTTGTTTGGGCAACCTCTAACCTCGTACACCACCTTCTCCCCCTGCATACACCAATCCATATCCGCCTTCCACTCTCTCAGAGTAGGGGTTGATGCGGCCCTCCACATCTTGCTTATGTTGCATTTGGCCACCGTAAAGTCCAATGCCACTCAGAGATGATCCTTGCTATTCAGATTTATAGCTTTCCATATATTCAAAGATGCACCACTTTCCTGAACTCGTCATGTCTCCACTGCACACATTCATGACATAGAAAGTCAGTGCCATGCCAGAAATCTTGGAGTGTGAGGCAATCCCACAACATAGAAAAAAATGTGCCCTCATGCACACACCCCCTGGGGCACATTGCCAACTAAGCCCTGCCCATATTAACCAGTGTCGTACAAGCAAAATAGATTCTTTGTAAGAACTTCAGCTGTATGAGCCTAAAAGGGAAAGTATCGCCACCTCTTTAGGGGAGGCCATTGCCTTAGCTGGAGCATCTGTGCGCCTAATAAAAATCACATAACATAACATAACATCCTGCCATTCGTCATCCTCCATGTGTCCAACATCATCCTCCCACCTTTCTCGAAGAAGAGATAAGAGGTCAGGGGAGTTATTCAGGATTTTGTAAAAAGTTAGGGAGATTGCCTTCTTCTCCATATAGTCACCAAGTAACCGGTCTTCCAGTGGGGAAGATTCAGGAAGTTCTTCTCCCCTTGGTGGTGCCATTCTTAGAGCATGACTGATCTGGAGGTTGCCATATGCCTCTGTGTATGCTAGTTGGTAATCTCTCTGTAAATCTACAAAAGACATCACTTCAGCTCTGAGCCACAGATCTCACCACTCTCAAGAGGCATATTAGGTCCCACCTATTGAAGCCCTGTTGCCTCGCAGGTACCCACACTTTACTCTGTCCCATAACGGTGTCACCTGGGTGATCCTGCACACCATCCCAATGCCGCCAGTGTAGCATGCCATATTTGTATCATGACTGGGGTCGGGGTATGAAATGATTTGTAGCCACTCCGACCATAGATTGCTCTGAGGTAACATGTTCTATACGAGGGATCATCATGAGGTTAGTGATCCAAATGATTGACAGCATCTGGTCAGTTTTGGGTGGGATATTCTGGGGTCACCCTCCTCCAAGAGGAGTGTAAGCACTGCCGCATCCACTACTCAGAAGTAGGAGGGCGGTACAGGATATGGAGTGTTGTGGAGAATATAAAAAAAAAAATGCTGGGCATGGCCTTTATTTTAAAGAGTGATGCCTGCCCTAACAGGGACAACGCAGGGCTCTCCTATGTTGTACATCACTCCCCAGACATGCAAGTGGGGGTTTAAGATTACGTTCGTGAAAAACATCAGGGTCTCTGTTAAATTAAATTCCCAGGTAGCGGGACACATCTGTGACCACCCTTGCTGTGCAACCTTTGGGGAGGTGTGGGGGGGTCTCCTTGAGGTACATAAATTAGCATCTTGTCCCAGTTGATAGTGCACCCCATGTATTTACAATACATATCATACATATGTAGTATTCAATGTAGAGTGGTGTTTGGATCAGCTATGTATAACAGGATGTCGCCTGCGTAGAGTGAGATTCTGCCCTTCCATTCCACGGACCATTTTAGCCCCCTTTATTAGTGGATCACCTCTTATCCAAATCACTAACGGTTCCAGTACTAAGGCAGAAATCAGTGGGGCATCCCCGTCTCGTGCCCTGAAGCAATTGGTAACATGTTGATATGCCTACATTCACTGTCACTTGTGCCAGTGGGTCAGTGTATAAGAGCAGGGCCGGACTGGCTACCGGGCAGTTGTATGTGCTGCCGAGCAGGGGGATGCTTTCGTTGATGGGGACCTGTGTGTGCAAAACAAAATTCGTTTTGCTTTTTATTTTTCAAAGCGCACACAGGTCCCCATCAACGAAATACACCCATACCATGGAGAAATCATCCCCCTACTCGGCAGCACACACAACTGCCCGGTAGCCAGTCCGGCCCTGTATAAGAGCCGAATCTAGGCCAAGAATCGTGGTCAAAATCCCTGTTTTTTAGAATTGCATACATAAAGGGCACCTCCACTGTATCAAAGGCCATCCTTGCACTCAGGGATACCCCTGCTGCACCCTCACAGATATCAGCAGCATGACCCAACACCACATGTAAGCGCATTCAAATTAAGTAGTATGCTTCTACCTAGCATGAAGCCAGATTGCTCTGGACGGACTAGTGACCGTATGACCCGAGTCACTAGATTCTCCAATAGTTTTGTTAAGATTTTTACTTCTGTATTTAGCAGCAACATTGACCTGTAAGAGGCACAGATGTCAGGCAGGTTACCGTGTTTATGGATCACCACATTATGAGCTATTCTTTGACCTGACTGTAGTATTCCAACCTTGCAACTCTCCTGAAACATACGTAGCAGGAAGGGGGCAATCTTTGTTGCAGTGAGTTGTAAACTTATCTGGGTAGGCCATCCAGGCCTCCAGCCTTCCCTGGGTTCAGTGCACGAATGGCCTGCAAAGCCTCACTATTGGTGAGGTCCTGTTTGACGTTATTTCTTTTGGTTGGTGCAAGACTTGGTACATGGAGGTTGGACAACAATTCCTGTGCTTCTTCAATTGTGATCGCAGAAGATAGGTGTATATTTGAGTGTAGTAAGCAGAGAAAAGCTGGCTATTACCTGTCTATATCGAACTCGGCTACCTTCCTCTCTGACCACCTCAAACACCCATCTTGAAGCAGCCTATCATCTGCCTAGCCACGCCAGGAGCTTGCGCACTCTGTCCCCTACCTCATAGAGACAGTGCTGGAATGCGCGGAATTTGGCCTTGGCTGCATCTTCATTGATGTCCCTGACCTCCCTACGCTTAAGAGCCAAGCAATGCCATACTGCAGCATGGTCATCCGAGACAATGAGTCTCCAATTCAGAATTTCCCCTTCTTGTGATTCTAGTTTGATTTTGTTTCTTCTTTTTGTGACTCACGATCAGAGATATACCTTAGCCTCTAATGACTGTTTAAAACGCCTCCCGTAGCCCCCAAGTTGAGCATACCATTCCCTCATTCTCCACAAAGTAATGATTGGTGGCTTTCTAAAGGCCGGCTCGAATATAGGGCACCTTGAGATACCAGGGATTAAGCACCGTTATGAGCCTGTGGTACAAGGAGGTCTGTCCATAAGTCACACACACTGGGGAATGATTTGAAATACCCTGAGCAAGGTGATGTGTATCACTCAAGTTAGAGAACTGGGGGATATGCAATCTAAGAGAGATAAAGTGCCATGTGCTCCCAAATGAAAAGTGTATTGGCGGGCAATAGGGTTGAGGGCCTGCTATGTGTCTGTAAGGCCCATAGCTGACAAAAAGTTAGCAAGATCTTTTCTAGAAGTCTCCCTCTGATGTGAGGGATAGCGGTCAATGGTGCCACAAGGGGCCACGTTGCAGTCTCCTCCCAATAACAGTCTACCCTCAGGGACACGATAGAGCAGTGCGCTCAGGTCCAAGAACTTCAGGGTGTGCAATCTCGGAGGTATGTAAAGTGAAATTATGTTGAATAGCTGGCCCTTCCAGTTTCATGTGAGCGTCATATGCGACATGCTGAACAATAAAAGGAAACAAATTATCAAGAAGTATGCCCTCTCCTCTAAAGCCCCTTGTTTAACTGGCATTAGCAACTATTTGTACCCAACCTATCCATTGCACATTAACATGTACCCTGGAGGTGGGTCTCCTGAAGGAGCATTAGGTCTGGAGAGTGTCTTTCCAGATATTGCAGAACCACTGCTCTTTCAATTTTGTCTTCTAGGCCATTTACATTCCAGGGGAGAACTTTAAAGCTGGGTGTCAGCAACACAGTAGCCATCAGACATTGTCAATGGGCAAACCCAGATGGAATGGGGACCGCTAGTCATCCTTCCGGAGTAGGAGGGTGGATCACGGGCGCACAAACCAAGGTGATGTGGATTCTCCTCAAGACCCTGGTGCATGGGTTCTATGGGTGAAGTTCATAATGTCATGACTACCTTTGAGTGGGGCAGGAGGAAGAGAGTAGGCAAGGAAGTGTCATTGCTACTTCTAACACACTTACTAGAAACAAACAAAGTACGCAAAACCACATTGCAATCCACTCTTCCACCACTCAACTGCTCCCCTTGATATAACAAGCCTTGTTTGCTACAGTTTAGTTTCCACTCAGTCTTACAGAAGTTCTTAGTATTTGTACGTGAGTACCCCCACATGGAGTAAGGTAGGGAGTACACTCAGCCTGCTTCGCTCCAGAATAGCGGTGTATAGAACCAGCTGATGCTTCCCTTGGTGAGTCAAGGCCCATTCCCCGTATTTAAGGATCCTTAGGGTGCTACAGTTGTTGGTACTTCATCAAAACTTCACTCAGCAGCCGGGTCTTATTGCAGTCCATGAGCTCTTGGGTCCTTTTCGTGTTTTTGCCCACTTTGGGTGGGTCCTCTTGTAACTGACTAGCCAACAGCCATCAAGCCAGTTCCATACCTCTTCTGGAGTGTCAAAGAACCAAGTCTCATCCTCCAGCGCCATCCACAGTTTTGCGGAGTTAAGCATTGCATATTTCAGTTCACATTCCCACAGGAGTTTTTTGACTTCCAGAAAGGTATGCCACAACCTCTGTACATGGAGCGTAAAATCCAGAAAGAAGGTGATTGCATTGTTTTTCCACTTGAGCTGTGGTGCAATCCGCTCCATCTGCAGGATGACTTCATGGTCTCTGTAGTTAAAAATATGTGCAAAAATAGGGTGCGGGGGCTTCCAGGCACACGGTGCACCCCCTTTACTGAAAAGTAGTTAGATAGGCCATGAGGCTGAAGATGTTTGAGTATTACATCTTCCACAAATAAGTCCATTGTCTGGTCCTCCACCTGTTCCGGAACTCCAATTATGCCAACATTGTTACGGTGCAATCATCCTTCAAAGTCCTCCACTATAACCTCTAGGGCCTCCATACGGGCTCTCAGTTCCCTGACTTGGGCCTTTAGAGTCTTAATTTCAGTCTACAACATAGTTACAGAGTCTTCTGCCTGCTTGACATGGGAGCCCACATTCCGCAGATTGGCATGCATCAGAATGACCTCGGTGGTTACAGAGTTTATTTTGTCCTCCAGGGCCGGTTAATACCCTAAATTTCTGTCATAATATCATGTAGAGTTGGGGCCTTCTCGGCCGTTGGGGTCTTTTTTGACAAATACTATGGCCCCGCCATTGTTAAGGCAAGGCCATCTGTCTTGGGCTGGGCAGAGTTAACCGTTTTTATAAGGTAGGCCATGAGGGATCCCCTGCCCCCAGACATTACTGTCTCTATCTCCCAGAAAGGCTGCCTCTCAAGCCTCACTGTGTGTGCATTATCAAAGTCGGGGGGGAAACAGTAATCGCCGCTGTCAACCACAGGGCAGGGGAAGACGCCTCTGTGGCCTGTCAGATTTCCGTCCACCATCCCATGAGTGACTATGTGATGTCCTCGGGATCGTCACAATGAGGCCCAAAAAAGCTCTTCCCTTTCTTCATCAAGGGTGAGTTTGTAAGAACAATAGCTAGCAGCAGCCACAAATGTAGGATGATGAAAAGAAGATGTGCTCCACAGTCCAAGCACCATTGAACTACAGACTCTTCCCAAATTGAGCCCAGCCAACAGGGCCCAACCATGAGGAAATTGTCTTCTGAGCATTTCCTGGTACATCAGGAGGAGGGTCCGTTGATGATGCACAAGACCTACGGACCAGAGACAGAAGGTCCCAACAGGCTCCAGAGTGACCCGCCAGGACAAACCGCACTCCAATCACAGCTTCTTTAGGTGCTCCAGTCCGCTGTCCTCTCCTGGATGTAATAGTACACCAGTCGGGGGTTGCGCCACATGTCATCGGCCTCAACTGCCGGCTCCCCCACAGGCCATCAGAACCAAACTTTAGGGGCTCAGCCAGTATCCCCAAGCCGTTGTGGACTAAAGCTGAGAGTAGATGACATTTCCCCAATGAATTGGTGAGTAGAGTGAATGATTTGTCTTGTGTATGTAATGCCAATATTTTAGTTTATAAAGTATTTATCTTCGCTTCTGTAGATTATTTTTCAATACCACCTGCAACCTTAGCTCTTAGTAGATTGTCTGATTTGATTGTGACTTTTTTCCAATTGAGTACTAGGACTTCACTGTGTTCCCCTCTCTGAACCTCATTTCTCCTCAGCAGGTCCAATCTACCCAAAGTCCTTTCTCTGGTGTTGGCCGCCAAGATGTTTCTACTTCCGCTCCTCCAGTACCCTAACTGGCAGTCTCGGGTCTTCCTACCACTGATTCTTTATTTAACCTCTGTCCCTAGAGCATGTAACGGAAGTTTGAAAAAAAGGGGAGCGAGGTTAAGGTTGTCTTTCATGGTATTTTCGGATTTTTGGATATGCTGTCGCTTAGAAGGGTCTCTTCCCTTGACTTCTCTCAAATGCTCACCCACCATGCCCTCTGGGATATCACACCATCAAGCCACTTTTCTACCCAGAAACTCTTGTAGTTGCATCCTCAGTGGCTCTCAAGTATCCTGATTAGCATGTGACTTCACTTGAACCTACTCTCACTCTAATAAATCTTTATGTAGATTACAAAATCCATAGAAGAAAAGCATAACAAATGCTATACAGGTATTGCTTATCCACATCATACGGTAATAGAAACATAGAAAACCTAAAATGCTCCTAGCATATGCGCAAAATAAAGCATAAACAATTAAAAAATTAAAATACTTAAAATCATCATCTCGTCATTATCAACGATTGGCCTATGGGAGACGAGCACGTAGTCAATTTCATCGACATCAACCTAAAAACGATTAAAAACCTAATAATAGAATAACAATAAAATACATCAAATATTGTGTACTTAGCCTTGACTGAACAAAGAGGTCCCAAACTAAAATTTCATATATAAGGTTTTGGGTAGGAAAAGCTCCATCTCATCTAAATATCTGTCTGCAACATAACCATCTTTGTGTTCAAGAAAGGCGGTGGTGAGGGAACCCACCCTTGCAGAACCTAGAGACAGATTGTATGTGCGTTGTCAATATAAAATCTTAAGTTTCTCTTTCGAAAACCCAGTAGCTTACCTGGGGTAGACGAGTGGTTACCACACCCCATCTCACTCAATAGGCATTAGACAACCCTAAGCCAGGGAATTCTGGAGGCCCCAGGCAACCTCAAGACATACTACAAACCCTGCTGGTTTGGCAATAATTCTAATGTCACCCAAAAACTGCACCAATACAAAATTGTTCTAAGACCCACTTTATCAGAGAGTGGTGTAAGATCCATATTAAACCAAATGGGGATTAATGGGTGCTAGCAGAGACATTAGTGAGGAGTCTCAGGAAACAATGTTTGACTTTTTCCAAGCCTCTAACATTCATGAAACCCCAGAGTTCATCTCCATAGAAGATTGCCCCCAGGGTTTGAAAATTGTAAATTTGGAGTGGGGGGGGGGGGGGATACTAAACAGAAGAGGAACCTTGATGAAACCTTATGATACCCCCTGTGTATAGCTCCATTTTTAATCTACAATTTTGGATGTGTGGTATCCAATCAAACGATTCTGTAATTGTGATCCTCGGTATTCAAATATGTGAGTTTCTCCAGAAAGAACAGATAATCAGGTGCTGAAAACCATGTGCTTCATCTTGCTGAGATTTATCTCCAGGCTTCTCTGTTCGCAGAAGATTCCAAATTGGTCCAAGAGCTTCTGAATCCCTATCTGAGATTTGGACATCAGCAGTGTGTCATCTGCAAACAAGAGGGCCAGGACCTTCCTAACGGCAAGACTCGGTGTCATTTTCACAAACCGTGAATGACCAGAATGGGGCAGTCAATTCGCCCTGGGGACCACATCTAACCTGGGTGACATAATTGGAGTGAAGCCTGATAATGATATCAATAAGGTATTTTGGAATACACAATTCCGACATAACCTTGCTCAAGGAAGCCCTAGGTAGAAGGTAGAAGGCTGACCAAAGGTCCACAAATACCACGTAAAGTTGTCCTCCCCCACAGTGGCGTATTTCCAATAAATCAATTGCAGATGAAGCACCTGGTCAATGGTGCCAATGGCATCCCTAAAACCAGCTTGCAATGGAGTCAATAATCCTACATCTGCCATCCAATCCTGCAGTCTTTCCAGTATAATCCAGCAAAACAAATTTGAGAGCTGTCAATCAGGCTGGTAGGCCTGTAATTAGTGGAAAAGGCCGTTGACTCCTTTTTGATTACTGTAATAATCTCAGTCCCAGCCCATGGTGAAGGCATGGGGGAATCACTCATTATACAGTTAAAAAACAAAACAAAATATGGGCTGCAGATATCCTTCTGGGCCTTAAAGAGGTCCCCAGGAATCTTATCTAGAATGGGAGCTTTATTGGGAGTGAACCAATTAATTGCTTTATTGGCTTCATTGATATAAACTGGCCAGGCTTCCCTTCCTGGACTGGTGGCACCTGGGGAAACACTAGCTATGATGCTATTCCCATCAGCAAGAGGAATACCACTATTCTCACACGCGGGGATATCCATGCTTGTGTCAAAAGAATACAGTTTAGAAAAATGGTCAACCCAGGCAGCTGCAAAGATGTTACTATTCATAAGCGGATTGGAATCAGAGCTAATATTCGCTAGAATATGTCAAAATGAATGGTGATCCTTTCCCTTGACAAAAGCTAGCATAGTATCCCAGTTATCAAGGACCCAATCTCTCTTGGCATATGTTACAATAGATTTATAAGAGAACCTAGCTGCTTGTATCGAGTTTCTCTTCACATCCTTAATATCCATGGACAGGCCTCGTTCGCAATTCTACATGGTTTAGATTACCAGAGTGTCTTTTTTTTCCTCTTGGGCAAAGCCATTCAATCTACCAAGAAAAAGCTTGTAAGAGAAGTAAACATGGTGTTGTGAATTTCACTAATTCTCCTTAAGGAGTCAGCATGCAGCAAGTTCAAACCAATAGCAATCACCTGCCTCAAAGTAGCTGGGGACTTAGCCACAAAACTCAATTTTACCCGGATGGGGGGGTAAGCCTCCTGTAAAAAGGTTCCATAACAGAGCTGGGGCAACTGAGACCAAATGATCTCAAAGTGAAACTCAATGTATTGTTGTCCCTATCATATTCGGGGATAACAGACATAACAATCATCATGGGCCACAATCTAAGTTCTAGCAAAATATAGTCTATGAGGCTAGTTCTATGCAAATTGTTTAATCTATGCCTCTCCTCTCTATCAGACAACTATCTCCTGTTATTTAAGGTGAAGGCATTCAACTGTAAAGCAGAAGCTGTCCATTTGTTAATAGGTAAAAGTGTGAGTACTTGAACCGGTCATATTTTATCCTCCTCAACGGACTGGGTCTCTGAATCAATATCCATTAACTCAAAGTTACAGCTAAAATCACCCGACGGAATTTTAAAACATCCTGCTAGGAGACTCACCAAGTGGGCGTTAATCAAATCAGTAATAGATATTTAATCTCTGCCACCCCCTTTCCAACAATAGACATAATTTATGCACAGTGAGGTGCCAGAGGGGAACTGCAAAATGACACACAAATCATCTTGCAAACCTAATTAATTAGCTTCGCATGCATAGAGCAACGTGGATTTAACCCAGGTTGCCAGTCCCCCTAATGGTCATCCTTCTCTTAGGCTGTTGCAGCATAATCAGAACAAATAAACCCAAAATAAAACTGTCTCTGGAAAAAGACAAATATCATATGTGTCTATAAAAGGGCACCAGGCTGGGCATGACAGCTTTGACACCATGCCAGAAAGGCTCAAGGAAACTAGATTGGTGGGTGGAATTAATTGGAACCGTAGAGTCATTGAAAGAAGACAGAACTGGCCCCTTGAGGTGGACAACCAGCTCAGCTGCACCCAGGGTCAGTCCAACTCATTAAGGCCTTCTAGTGGTTAAAACCTATTGTCACATGGGATACTCGAGACAGGCCTCTGTGGTGTATGTTGAGGACTTAGGGAACGTAGGAAATTCGTGTTGTCTTTCAAATGCCTGTAAAAGAAACCGAAACGCAAAACATTAACAGCCCCATTACATGGCAGTCGATGATGATGACTCAGAATTAATTTTCTTTGAAGTGGATATCTGAAATGAATAATAACTCAGTCCCTGGGAATAGATTTCTCCCCAGGATCAATCCAACCCACACATTTCAAAATCAAGATGTTGCGATAGACATTCATGGAAAAGTTAGTGGCAGGATAACCAACGGGATACTTTTGGGCAGATTTATGACGACTGGCGCATCCCTGCAAATCAGCAGGGATGCGCCAGGTAAGATGCGTCATGCATGTTTACCACTGCGCCACCACAGATGTGCCGCATTTACTGTGAGGCGCATCGTGGCGCAAGGATAAACAGATGCGTGATGCATCTCCCGTCGGAAGTGTGGCACATTGCTGGAGTCGCAAGTGCGATGCAACTCCAGCAATGCTCGTGGCCTGCCCATACATAACGTGGTGTGTCACACCTTATGCCTGCTTCAATCAGGCGCAATGTTTTGACGCAGCGGCATCGGAAAAGTAAGTGGAATCTTGTAGATTTCACTCAGGCACTTTACCGAGGCTATACAGCGCCGGAACCCCCCCCCCCCGCGCCGGAACGCCCACATGAAACCTGATGCAGGTTTCATGTGGCACAGTGCTCTCCCTAGATGCGTCACGTTGTAAATAGGGTGCAACGCGGCGCATAGTTTACGCCTCTGCTGCGTCACAGAAGTGACGCAACGATGGCGCAAAAGTGGCGTAAGGAGCAGGTAAATCTGCCCCTTTATTTTTAAGTTCATCAAAGAGCTCATTATGAGGGTTATCCAGGCCAGGTACATTTCCCAAAACAACAACAAAAAGAAAACACTCCAGGGGAAGGTTAACATGTGGAAGGATGCTCTTATTGAAACGAGTAAGATTCGAGCTTGGCCCGAGAGGATTATTATCCTGGTTACACCTCTGGCCAGCTGCACATTCACCCAGGGTAACAGTAGAAAGCACCTTTCAGGGATAACACCAGCAGCTAATCGCGACCCAAGTACAATGGGGCCAGAAAACCGCTCTTGTGGCTGTCAACCATGGTATAGAAGGTTCTGAGAGGGTAAATCAGGCAAAGCCTCAGGAACCAGAATGCCCACTAAGACTCCCAAGACTTGGAAATTTTGATGATTTCAGTATCAGCAAATAGAGGATCCAAATAACTTTTAGGGGTCTCAGTGAGTAGTGCCAGGAGTGGAGCCCAGGTAGACACACCAAAGAGAACAAAGAAGCTGCCTCCTGGAAACAAGGAAGAGCCAGGTTCGTGACCATTTGCCCGTGTCTCACTGATGGAGGGGGCATTTTTGGTCTAGCGCTTACGTTTAGGAGCAGGAGTGGAACCAAAGACTGACTCCTGCTTTGATGAATCCAGGGTTATCTCAGGGGGTGGTGGAACTGCTTTGTCCAAAAGAGGCGGCTGCACTTAATGAACTGCGGAAGGTGGATTAGGTGCCAAGGTCATAGTGGTCATAATCCAGTGATGAACACCACTCTACCAACTCAATCACCTTGGTGATGACCCCCACAGCCCTTACTAAAAAACTATCAATGGATGCGCAGTTGGGTTCACAGAACGTGGAGAAGTGTGGCTCAATGCTTAGAGCTGCAGACCCTGATGCAGAGGTCTGGCCCGGGACCAGGGTTCAATTCCAGCCTCGGCGGGTCTTGGGCTCAATTTCCTCGAACCTGATAATTCTTGCCTCGGTGCCTATTCTAATCATGGGTCCCACTCTGCAACTGGGGGCAATAGCTTGCTTAATCACCACAACGGCCCCAACAGCGCTGGGATGCCTGGCTTCACCTTGGGGGTGCCCAGGAGTGGGCATTTCACAGGGAAAAGCCAGGTAGGGTTCCACAGCGTTATGCGTACAGCGCCAAGACATCTCAGGGTATAAGTGCGCTATACAAGTACGAATTCATTTCATAATTTCATTTCAGCGTCTAGAGGGCACATCCCTCCTCTTTCCCATCGCACAAACCAGGAAAATAGTCTCTCAGCAGATGGTCAAAAAGAGTTAAATAGAAGTGAGATTGGAGATAGTCACCTTGCTATCTGGCTTCTAGACGTCGTCCTCGCCAATAAAAACCAAGGGAGTGGGCCCAGCCAGGCCTCTTCTTGTCAATGACGGGTAAAGACGTGTGCGCCCTTGGCCCGAGGTATGCCAGGGTGCATTCTGCACAGTGAGTGAAGCCAGATCGCTTTGTAGCTTGGTTAGAGTAGCTCCACCCCTTACTCATGGACATCGGCGCCTCCTGGCCGGAATGTCTCCACATCTGAGTCCCCCTTTCAGAGTCGATATGTTGTCCCTTGCAACTGGTGAAGTTAGAGAGCTTTGTACTGCATTGGGAGTAGCTCTGCCTGTTCCTCAAAAGTGTTGGTGCCTCCTGGCATGAGTGTCTGTGGGGCAGAGTGTCCCCCTTTCAGAGATGCTATGTTGTTCCATGCAGCGGGTGAAGCCAATGCGCTTTGTTGCGCTGTGAGAGTCGCTCCTCCCCATTCTTTATGGGTGTCAACGTCTCCTGGCACGAGTGTCTCTGGGACTGTGAGACCCCCTTTCAGAGGCGCTATGTTGTCCCTAGACAAACAGCTAAAAAATGCCTTTGCATTTTAGAAGCCATGACTGCCACTGGGTTGTGCCTTACCTGAATCTAGGTTGGTCTCATAGAATATTAAATTTATTGGTGATTTAGACAGAAACTTACCTTGTGTTTTCAGCAGCGACCATTTACAGAAAGTTGCACTTTTGACACTATGAGATGGACACCATACACTCCTAATTTACATGGTGTGCTTTTGGATGGCTGTATGTCCAATGTGTTGTATTTGCAGTATTTCTAGGGCAGTCTTGTAGGTTCTTAGGTTACCTACTGTTTATTTAAACCTGCATCTTCTAGTGGCTTGTGACTTTGTTTCTTCTGGCTGGATACCATTGACTTTATGCCACCTGGTTGTTTTAGAAGCACTGGCTTTCAGGGGATTGTGTTTTTGCTGCCTCTTGATTGACCCCGTAAATTGCACTTTCCGCTTTCTTTTTGGAAGTGGTGTCTTCTTGTGGGATACCTGTAGACACATTTATAAGCCTCCTGTCTGTTTCCGAAAGTGTCACCTGCAGACTGACCAATCTTCCAGTTTCTCTAGGCTGCTCACATTAAGGAGCTGAACCTTCTCACACTCTTTGGAGACTACAATCTCAATTGTCTTTGGGAGTTACAGCTAATTCTGGATCCTTGCTGTGCACACTAGTGAGCATTCCAAAATTGACCATTGGAAGGAAGTTCTTTGTCAGACAAAGGCCTTCATCTTGTCTCAATGTTTTCACTTACTTTTCTCTTCCCAGATAGATTTTTCTCTCTTAACCCCTTCATCCCCTTCACAACTGTTCTTAACCCATTATCCTACTCGTATCTTTCTACCATGCTTCATTCCTACTCTACCTCTCTCACAAACTTATGTTCTCTTCTGTTACTCTCTAACCACTTTGTCCACTTCTTCTGTTCCTTTTACCTTGCCTCTCCCTCTCTAGTGCCATGTGTGGCAGTTCTCTCCTATGCTAATAATGCATGTTATAGTCAAAAAAGGGCTGATTGCATATAACCAAGGCTGTGTTTAATATTAGAGAAGGTGTGTAGAGGCATGGTGCTTACAGAAACAGGTTGTTTGGATGGTAATGACAATAAATGTGTGCATCTGTTTAGATTAGAAGCTCATGTATTTCTGACACCACTCAAACTAACAAGGCAGATGTAATTTTCGACTTCTCGGGTGCATGTATTACATTTTCAGCTGCAGATTGCAAGATCTGTCTTGGAAGAAAGAAGGAGGACTAGCATTGTCTTCTGTAGCTTCTCTTCACTTTTACAAAGGGAGGATGTTGTCACATTTTTGTAGAAAAGCAGGTGCCACACAGGTGTAACCCCTCCTCTCTCTACAAGAAACATTAGCAATTAAAGGTACCAGTGTAAGGATGGGGTTAAACACATGGACCAGATGTTGAGGGAGGATTTATATGAGCAACTGCATAATATTTGCTGCTGGTAAACTATTCATGGTTTGGCATATTTAGACTTATTGAACTAATACAGACATTTAGGTTGGGTGGCCGATCCCAGTATAGATATATTGGGTAGGGAATATTCTAATAAGCTATGAATGTGTGATAAAATATGACTGTGGCCTCCGTAACCTTTGGCCTAGTTTGCACATTATATGCTGAGTTGCATTTAGTAATCATAACCATTCTAATACACTTGTTATGTGGACAAGTTCTGCATAAATCATGATCATATAACTATGCATTCCAATCTGTCAATGGGGTGTAAGAGTAATTTCTGTAAGTTTTTTAGCTACCTCTCTCTGACAGGCTCTAGGAGGGGCCACCCAAATGGACAGAGTGTGAGGTGGCAGAATCAGGCACACAAGTGGTTTACATTGAAGTCTTAGAGGGAAGAGACTGGAACTGACTGGGTAGTGTCTTGCGTAGAGGAGACGTCTTTCCCAATGTTCCTCCAAGAAAATATTTTGAAAATTCCTATAATGCTGTGCAAGTGGTTTGACATTGAAGATGCTAATTATGGAAAGGGCCTGGTAGGAACAGAGAGGAGATGTTGTTTGGGGAGGCCTTTGTTCATTCTGCTGGAGAGTAATGTTATTAACTTGGCAAAGCTGATCCTGAGCTGAGCAATAGAAATAGGACAATTCTGGTTGACTCTCACGTTGTACAGTTATCTTTTTGGAACGTGCAGATTTGATTTTTTTCACACAGGTTACACCCCATTTTGATATGTCACTATACTTAGTAGGCCTAAGGAAAGCAACATTGCCCTCTACGGCAGTTTTCCCTGTATGTAAATAAAGTGCCACTACAGAAAATCACACTGATTTTCCATAGAAGGTCTACCCCAGGTCAATATCTAATCCTGCAGATTCCCCTCTGCACCAGGCTACCTGTGAGCTGTTACTGGGGTGTGCAGGATGGTAGTGTCACACTCACAGACTGTACATGTGTGCACATGCGTGTGCACACGTCTTCATGAGTAACCATCCAAGATCCCCTTACCTGAGCTGCGTCACTGCAGCCATATCTTAAAAGGTTGATACATTCAGCCAAAACGGGGAGTTCATTTGTAATATGAATTGCACGGGTGAGGCTGATGTAGTGTAACTCACCCAAAGTAAAAATTCCCAACCGGGTGATCTAAAAAAAATAAAGAAATCCAGGTGTACTCAATGGGTGGATCCCAATTGCAACACATTTTTTTCCTTTTATTTGGAACATTTAAATAAATTAGATGTATGTCGATTTTGTTTTTTTAATCTAATAATAACTCATTGTATTCTAATAGTGATTGTCGTTCAATGATGATTTATTAATGATTAAATGTCCTCAATCTCCCAACTTTTTGCTTGAAAAGGAAAGTTGTGCAACCAGGGAACTATTCGGAAATAATAATCTTAATTTAAATTTACACGTTTATGCGACTTTAAATTTACTTCTTCCAACTAATTGTGAGTTAAAGAGGACTTGCTGTTGTTTATAACACATTATAGGGCCTGATCCACTTGAGATGGAGGCCCCACAACCACAGGGGAATCTCCACAATGAGAATTCTCAGTGTGGATATTCTGCCCCATGCGAAGACCTCCACCACAAGTGCAGAATCCGTTTGTGAATCAGGCCCATATTGTCTAGCATCATTACCTTGAAAGTCCAATGATTACTTCATAGGAAGGCACACCAGTACCTTAAAATCAAATCCTGTCATGGTTGCACATTCCAATAAGCTTTTGCTAAAAGGAAGTCTAATTCATTTTTTCAAATCTCATATTAAATATTTTTGTTTTATTTATTTTACAAATGTGTGGATAAACTACACCAGATATGGCTGAGCGTGGAAAACAAGGTGAACATTTGCATGAATCCAGATGGATGACCATTCTTGAGTGTCAGACCAAATATCTAATCTTTTGAAGTGTCTGAATGTACAACAGTCAATACATTTCATGTGATAGACCAAACTCAAACTCTATTTATGGAAGAAATGTTTCTCCAACAAGCTTTCACTGATATTTCTGGCTCAAAGGAAGTTGCATTTGTTGTTTAGTCACCTGAACAGTCTGGGCATAGTGTTCCTTTTCACTACAATGTCAATATATGTGATCTTTGTGCTATATATTTTTCTGTCACAGTTAATATTCCTCAAATACTTCCATATTTCATCACTATTTTCCAATGTTCTCTAACATACATGTTCATACCTCTGTAATTCAGGCATTGATCCAATAGTATAATATTTTAGAACTGTTAGCCTTAGGGTGGTCTTCCCCCAAACATTTTGCCTCCACCCTCCTAAGTTACTGAATTCGTTTTTGTTGGTTTTGGGAGTACATGCACTTTACCAGAGCTAACCAGTGTTATAGTCCTGTTCACTCCCTAAAACAAAAACAATTGGTTTACACCTGATTGGCATATTTATTTTGCCTATAAATCCCTAGTACAGTGAAATATTAAAAAGGAGAACAATACTACATACCTAGGGCCTGTAAATCTTATGCTACCAGTGGGCCTGCAGCATTTATTGTGCCACCCACTTAAGTAGTCTCTTAAAACATTACCCAAGTCTGCAATTGCAGCCTCAATGAAGCTTTAAACTTCCAATTTGACTTGGCAATTTAACCCCTTTGCCAAGCCGTAACCTCCCCTTTTATTGCATATGTTGCCCCAAGTTCGGACCTAGGTAGCTCATAGGGCAGTGTGCATTGTAATTAAAAGGTTGGATAAGTTCTGGTAGTGAAACACTCCCACATTTGGTTTTCACTACTGTGAAGCCTATCTCCCCCCCGTACGATAACTTTGTGTTGCCTTGTTACATTTAATAAGTGGTAACTTTTCCTTCAGAGCAGCTAAGCATTTCCTGTTCGGTGTTTGAGAAATTGTAATAAAAAATCTCCTTTAATGGCAAAGGTTGTTTAGATACGGTTAATTAGAAAGTTGGCATTTTCCCACCCTATTTGGTACCTGTAGCCTTTTCCTGGGCCACATGACTGGGTGTAGTTGGCAGTTGGACTTTTTTTATTCTTCCCAGACAGCAAACAATGGAGGGATAAGGTTTTCCTGGAGGGGTCATTACTGGCAGAATGGGGGTGGAGATGTGCCCTGCCTTCACACAAAGGACTTGTCACCCGTGCATTGTCCATGCAGCCACCATGGAACCAGGCCAGTGGAAGTAGGAAACCTCAAGTACTTCAAATGGAATTCTCTAGAAACGTATTCTACTTCAAAAGTGGCACCAGGTATAAAAATAGGGCACTTTGTGAACCTGCAGAGGACAGTACCCTGCAGTGTATTGCAGACTAATGCTTTGCTGCACATCAAGGAACTTCCTTGCTGCCTGGAGACTGCCCTGAACTCTCAGAGGTGTGCCAGTTTGAGCTCTATTCTACTTCTTGAGTGCAGGACTACAAGAGCGGCTCCCAGGGCTAGTTGGCCTCCTAAACCGAATTTATGGTACAGAAAAGGCTCTAACCATCCTGAACCCGCACCTGGACCACACCTGAGTGTGTCCTAATCCCTCAAGTGATGCCCCCCAAGTCATGGACCCTTGGAGTTGGTGCTAAGAGTGCTCAGATAGCCAAAATTCAAAACTTTGGACTTGGGGGAATTTTTGGCAAAAAACATCTCTGAGAAGCGAAAGGAGACTAGGACCACACTGCTCATCTATCATCACTAGGTGCATTGCCGGTCGGCCTGGCTTTGCAACAGTACCCGCTAGGTTCTTCTCTACAGCAGCAAATCCTGTTCAGTGGTCCTTCACCAAAGGGGTGTCTGACCTCATGGAACTATCAGTGGCTACAGTCTAAAGCCTTGCCCCGCTGAATATTTGCAGCCTCACACAAAAGAGAATGAGTCCAAATGTAGTAATCTTTCCTGAAACTTCTGCCAGTCGTTCCCTGATTATGATGCCTCTTCCTCTGACTTCTATAAGCAAAATGGGATAGGTCCATAAACACGTGGTGGGGGCTAGACCCTTTATAGAATTTTATAACACAAATTGTCCGAACCACAAAATCTCCACAAGCTTATTAAGAGGGAAAAGATCAATTTATTGTGATCACCCTCGACATCTTACTTAGTGTCAATATTTTTTTATCTTTTTCAAGTTATGACAAGCTATATGACAGAAAACAACAATACATTAAATATTTGCACACCTATATATACTTTGTACATACATAAAAAACAAATTCTTTACACAGTACAAAAAAGAAATTTCTTGCATTAAACATTACAGAAAACTAAGAATACATCACAAACAACATTAAAGCAAACATTACAATCACAAAATTAGAAAAATATAGAAAAAACCAGTCCTAGGGGGAATTATAAGCAAATGAATGGCTCTTAAACAAACAATACTGGGCCAGCCGGTCCTAGTATCGTAGAGATTACATTTTATTCCACCCTATGAAAGTGCCGACGCGTTTCGAGATCAGGCACAATGTCGCTGATCTCTCATCAGGGCCAAGCTGTTTTAAAGAATTAGCATCTATTAGAAGGTTTGAATTGTCCATTTCCTAAGCCCATCTTCGCTTACAGAAAAAATCGAAGTATTGGAGAACAATTGATTAGAGCTGATATTACCTTTCCAAAACCTAAAAGTGACCTATTGGCACAATGGAACCTAAAGCCCGTGGAAGGTCATCACAGGTGCGGTAATTGTGTTGCTTGTTCTACCACAATTGAGGGCAATGAATTTGTCCATCAGGGAACTAAGTGGAGACAAACAGAATTCTCCAACTGCAAAATGAAAAATGCCGTTTACGCAATACTTTGCCCGTGCCCACTAATTTACATAGGCAAGACCAGTCAACAAGTCAACCAAAGGATCAGCCAGCATCGATCACGCATAAAGAAAAAAACAATGACCGCTCCGCTGGTTGAGCACTTCTGTGATAAAGGCCATAATGAGCATGAATTTAAATGGTCGGTGTTATTCACTGCGAATTCAATGACAAAATGCCAGGATATTGAGCGTTCCTTACTGCAGAAAGAGGCTTATCTCATTTTGAAATACAACAGCACTCAAACAGGCCTCAACAGCTTGTCCGAGATAGCCCATATATAATTGGCAGAGACACATAGTAAAGCGGACTGGCATCTGTTAGACATCCCTGGCCTTAATCTGTAGCCTTACGTCCTCTTTTCATAAATACATCTTGTGTATAAAAAACAAGCGTGGCCACTGCCGGGCAGGTAGATATATGGAATCTTAATAATGGGGGTAGCGTCACCTACAGACTCCCCACATGCTCTGTTACCAAAGTTTTTTAAGGGTGCATTCAACACATAATGACAATAATGACCCTTATTGTGCTCGCCGTACTTGTAACATAAATGCTATCTAAATCAGCGTTTAAATGAAATGGCCCGTTTTAACATTAGTGTTCAGATACGAGTTGTCAATAAAGTTTTGAGGGTTCATTACCTCAAACCCAGCGCGTAACTAAAATATTTACAAAATAGGTTTTTTGCATCTATTCAATGAAAATGACACTACGCAACAGACGCGCCTGTTGCGTAGTGTCATTTTCATTGATTTTATATGCGCTTCCCATAATAAACATAATTTTCTTGTAGTGCAAGTTTTAGGACACTACAAGTCCCATCATGCCCTTTTTTGGAAGTGGGCTTTAAATACAGGTAGTGCTTGCGCGGCCATTTCTTGTGAGAAAACTTTGATCACACCAGCGGCGTGCTGTTGTTCTCGAGCAGGTAAAGGCCAGGATATGTTTTTGGTCTGTTTGAATGGTCATATTTTTAGCTACAAGCGCTTACACTCGTTTTTTCATTTTTTCGCTAACACAGGATGGCAAATTGAGAGCACATTTCTAAAAATTAAAAAGGGAATAGAAACACATCATTAAGGTAGGCGAAATGACTCCTGCCTTTTCTGGTATTTTAATAATGCATGCACTATGCGAACATTGTAATCAACAGCCCCACCACTAACATTCTTCACTATTGTTTTAGGAGTCTATCTGCATGGTGGTTGACTACATATAAGCATGCCGGTTGGCGGCAGTCGACAATAGTAAGGTATGCTTCATTTAGTACCGGGTTACGCTTTAGTAATGAAACCACGAGCTAGTTAGATTCACCAATGTACAAAAACTTCTTACATTTTCTTGTAGGTTGTCCTGCCTGGCCACGTTTAGAAATAGTTGGTTTGAAACCCTTTACGCCTTAATGCCCTGCTCTACTTACAATCAAGTTTGGTATGTAGCAATTTTCTTTCTCAGCCCATAGCCTTAAAAGAAGTTTGGTTTTCAGAAGTGATGAGTAAAATATTTTCTTTGCATCTTGCAGATACAAAGAATAAAACAGCCCTGATGAGAGATCAGCGACATTGTGTCTGATCTCAAAACGTGTCGGCACTTTCATAGGGTGGAATAAAATGTCATCTCTACGATACTAGGACCGGCTGGTCCAGTATTGATTTGTTTAAGAGCCATTCATTTGCTTATAATTCCCCCTAGGACTGGTTTTTTCTATATTTTTCTCATTTTGTGATTGTAATGTTTGCTTTAATGTTGTTTGTGATGTATTCTTAGTTTTTTGTAATGTTAAATGCAAGAAATATTTTTTTGTACTGTGTAAAGAATTTGTTTTTTATGTATGTACAAAGTATATATAGGTGTGTAAATATTTAATGTATTGTTGTTTTCTGTCATATAGCTTGTCATAAATTGAAAAAGATAAAAAAATATTGACACTAAGTAAGATGTCGAGGGTGATCACAATAAATTGATCTTTTCCCTCTTAATAAGCTTGTGGAGATCTTCCTCTGACTTAGCCTGTAGCCTTCCACGTCAAAGACTTTTTTTCAAATTTCCTTAGTCCAAAGGTAAGCACCAACCAGGCCCAATCTACTTTTTGTGGCGTGTCATATGTTTTTTACTTTAATCCTGTCTCACACAACTAGATGTCCTCGGTTGGAGCTTTCATCTTTTAGGTACTAGTTTTTACCTTAAACTTAAAAAATTATTAACTCTGTATTCCTTATTGGATATTTTTTTGGTTTGGATCAACTAATTTAATAAAATTTATATTAGTGTGGGATTTTTCTTGTGTTGTATTTTCACATCATTAATGTTTGTGTGCTATATACATACTTTACACTTGCCTCTAAGTTAAGCCTAACTGCTTTTGTGCCAAGCTACCAGAGGGTTAAGCACAGGTTAACTTAATGACTTTCGTGGTTTCCCCTGACAGGGATGTGTTTGATGCTTGAGCAAGGATAACACCCCACTCAACCATCAACCCTATTTCTCACACATCTCATAAGGAGTCAGTATCTTTGTAGCCATGTTCTTTCCAATGCTAACTGCATCACAATAATTGATCTCTTGAAATCATCAAGCTAAGCAATAACATTTCTGGTGCTTGTTTGATATAATGTATTTATGTCTTTTGATTACATTTAGTGAACTTCTGGGCAACATCATTTGAAGTTGTCTTATAACTGTATCACTGTTAATCATCTGCTCAACAGCAGCAAGAAATATCTATGTTAAGTATTATTGGCTGCTCCCCAGGTGATCTATGAGACAGGCCCAACCCTCTCACAATCCATGTTCAGACAGCATAGATAAAGAAAACAATTGGGTCCAGAATAGCATTTCTTTTGATCAGTCCCCCATTGAAAAAAAAAAATTGGTGGAGACTATAACAATAAACCTCTGGAACACTCTCTTAAAGAGAAGAAGGATCATCAATGACCACCTAGCATTCAGGAAATGACCTCGTTGTTCTTCAACTGATGATTCAACGCACGTCTGGCTAAAACTTATACTAGTTAGTAGAAGAGATATATAAACCTTCCTCACACTTTTTTCACATCTTACATCATGCACAAGTTGCATGCCACCACAAAATGTTTGGTGCCTCATGCACATGACCAAAACACACTACTAAAAGGTCACTTCTCAAACCACACTCTTCGGACCACATACAACAAGCTAAGTAGCTGCTTACTCGATGAACCACGCAGCACTTTAAGGGCTTGTAAGAGGCAAGAAAGCACTATACAGATGCAACAATGTAATAGAATACAACACCTTTCACCAGGGTGTAAGACATATGTGCCTCATAACAATATGTCTGTGGGCCTACTAGCACATCTGTTTAAAATTCCTGTCTGATCTTCTCTTAAAATATATTGCAAATATATTGCAAGAAAACCTCTCAAATCTATATGTGTTAAATGGTCCATGTTGTTAAAAGCCCACTATGGAGGGGGTAGCCTTTTGGGTTGTAGGCTGTAAGCTTTGGAAACGCTTTCCCAATGCATTTCTGTCAAAGCTCTTACTACATGCACTTTTGAAAAAGTTATCAACCTATGTGTTCCTTTAAAATATGACTTTTGCGGTTTTACTTCCATAGCTTTCAAGGCTTCTGGTTTTGTGAAAATTCATAGCACCACAATATCAGAGATAATGATTTGCGCCAAAGAAATAAATAAAAAAACAAATAAATTAACAAATACATTTATAGATATAAATATATTTTAACATTTTCAAATACTCTGAAACCTGTATGTATAAATGTGGCAATCAGCCTTTTTACCTCAGTTATATTCCAAATCCATATATAAATGGTTCTTACCTGTTGTTTTCTGGGAACAAACTTCCGAGGTGTGCCTTTTTATACAGAGGACTTACCCTCTTTAAAATACTAGAGGTTTATAACCGACGATGGAACACTTGCATTCCAAGTAGATCACTCTGCCAATTAGACTAATGCAGAAATGTATTATCTGGAAAGGGAAAAGGTAGTAAATCACTATCTCACACTAATGATATACATCAGGTGTGATGACTATGAGTAAACATTTAATTTAATGGGATCTTTCAACAGTCGCATGCAAAATCAAGTGGCCTAGTCACAAATCCATTTATGCACATCAGACATGTCAGTAAAAACTTTTAGATTCACAACTGGAGTTCACAAATGGTGACTGTGCATTTGAAAATCCTCTAACAAACATGTAATACTATGTCATTATAACTTGATATTGTGTCAGAGTAAAACCCATGTAAAGGTTGATGAGGGGGCACTCCAATAGGTGGTTAGCCTTGAAATCGAGTGACTATCCCCACACACGTGTTTCGTGTATTCATAAACTCCTCCTAGATACTTTCACAACCTACAAAAGGTTGAAGATTTAGGGTTTTATTCAAAACTTGGTGGTCACCCTTTCTATGCTAGGATGACAGAATAAATAACTCTGTCACCCTGACAGAGGTGCCAGCTGCCAAATTACGAATTATCCATCGTCCCGCCAGACATATTAAGCATTGCCAGGAACCACTGTGTAGGTGGTTCCTATCAATGCATTGTAACTTTGCCGGGTGGCTCCGTCATACATGAAGGATCAATAAGACAAAGTTAAAAAAATTTGTTTATTTTTAAAAGGAAAGTCCCAAAACAGGATTTCCTTTTTGAACATTGTTGCAGAATCATCCGTATGCCCTGGACACCCTGCATTTTGGTTTTTTCTGACAGGTACTGGTGGTAACTACTCTACTGTCTCTGGGCTCTGCCTACCTAGGCCCAAGGCCAGGGCTATGCTGAAAATTCACTTAGAATACAATGAAAACACCTTCATGCACTAGGTACACTATGGGTTAGGGTACCCGTATGGTTGGCATGACCTCCCTTATAAGGCCCTAGTACATAATAGGGAAGGGGATTAAAACTACCTTTAAGTTCCTAGTATATACTAGAGCATAAGCAGTTTAGAGGTCAGCAGCGCTTTCTGCACGTGCATGTGTGCACTGCTGAGGCCTGAGGTCATTTTAAAAGCAGCCTTGTGTTGCAGGACTGCTGCACTGCTGAGGCCTGAGGTCATTTTAAAAGCAGCCTTGTGTTGCAGGACTGCTTTTAAAATGCAAAATGTGCCCAAACTCAAGTTTGGTGTTTGGGGCACTCAGAAATTAATAAACTATAATGTTTGGGCATATTAGGATCCCCCAGGGTCTCCCCCTGGTGTCCCAGTGGTGGTGGTTAGGTATTTATAAGGAGGACCCTTATAAAATAAGTTTCATATGCTTGGGGTTTAGTGAAATTGCACATTTCACTCCCCCCATTGTAGGAAAGTGCATACCAAAATCAAAATTTCTGCTAGGAGCACTGCGGAGTGAGGATCTGCAATATTTTCGCATCTTCAGAATCCCTAAAGTCTCCCCTAGATTTTCCTGGGGTGTGGGTTCCTGTAGATATAGTTTGGGTGCTTATAAAAGATGTTTTAAGCCCTGATTGGTAGGGAAGACACCCACCTGAATCTCCTTGCTCTTGATGACGACGACCGAACCCCAATCCTCCCAAGAGTTCCCCAAGAGCCAGAAGAATTGACACTCTGTCTCACAGGAAGCTCCCGAAGGGAAAGGGGGAATGGGAGAAAAAGAGAGAGTCCTCCTGAGATGACTGGAATCTCTTGCGTATCAGAATACTTGCTTCAGTTATTTTGTATGAGAGGTAGTATCTTCAGGTACACTTGGTAATGCAATCTAAAGAAACACACATGTAAGAAAGGTAAGTAATTATGCACAGGGTATCATGACGTGGGTAACATGACATTAAGCATTTAACTATTAGTATTATTAATATATGTACCTAAATCTAGGACTCTCTGTTTAGCTCTCTTGTATTCTGTACATATGTTTGCACTGACTTTTGGATTCTTTCTGTAAGCTGTAAGGAATAACAAATCATTACTTCACTTTCTAATTCCTGACATTGAAAATGATAGCTAGTGAATGTTTAACATCTTTTGGTTACCTCTGCACATATGCACAATAAAAAATAATGTCCTCAGAAAATAAAAGCACAAAGAATAAAGAACAAAGTTCCTTGAAATATAAGCACAGAGTCTTAGTTTTTTGGCACCACAATTTAGACAGTTAACCTTGTTTCTTTCAAGTTCAAATGTTTGTAAAATGCACTGCCTTCTCTTGGATAACCACTCCAAGATTTAATGAAAAAATGCGCCTTTTTTAACTCCTTATCTCTTGAAAAGGCCAAAAATAACTCACCACGCCATCGGAAGATTGTGTGCACTTTAAACTTATCTGCACTTGTCTTTCTTTTCTTTTTGCAGGGGTCGGGTTGCATTCTAGAATGTCACCAGGTGTTTGGGGAAGCTGAAAAAGGAAGTTGCTGGTGTCCGAATGGAAGAAATGATGGGAATAAAGATATCAGGAGCCAACCTCTTGAAAGCAGCCAAGCGGGGAAAGCTGAGGAGTCTTGAGGGACCGCTGCTCAGATGCGACCAAGTGAAAGGTTCCGGGAAGCTTGGGCTGTTGTCTTGATCCGGAAAGAGATGCAGGTATGTGCTGCCACTGCCTCCGCTGTGACGAGACCAAGCGCACGAGCACTGATGCGAGCGACCTAATTAGTCTCCGCCGTTCGTGTCGGTCTTCAGGACCCGGGCTTCACGTGTTTGGCAGTTTACACATGAAGCATAAGTGCAGGTCCCAGCCCGGAGTTCTCAAACGTGAGAAATACTCACGAGTCTCAATGCGATGTCTTTTAAGCACACGAGCATGCAAGCGAGTCTTGTTTCAAGTTCAGTTCTAGTACTTGCTCTCCCTTTTGCGAAATATTTAAATATCTTTCCTGCTTTTGATCTTTCACATACATTTCTACCAGACTCAATGCTTTGTTTACCACATAAATACATTATTTGTGAGGCCCTAAGTCCTGGCATGAAATAAAATGTTTGTGCTCGTGACACTGATGTTGATAAAATTGTCCAAGTCATTTTCCCCATTGCAAAACCCCAGCCACATAGGTTAACACAGCAAGAAGTTACAAACTAATAATTCGCGCAAGGAGAATCATAAATATATAATTCAAGGACTTACTTAAATAGTACTGATACATCCAACAATACGCTTTTGTTGAATTTATCCTAAAATGCACAGACAAGAAGTTATAAGACGTTCTTGTCTGTAAGGCACAATTCAGCCTTCCAGTGAGCTGTCCTGATTGATCAGAGTTAAGTGGATTAGCCAGGCTGAGGTGATAATTAGCCCTGGGGTTAAGAGCCACCCTGGGAGGACAGTGTTCTGCTACATAGGTATGCCAGAGCAGGAGGGTGGGGTAATAAACAATAATCTTCAATAGAAGGAGGATACAGGCAGTTTCATTTACACCCCAATACTTTGAACCCGGCCAGCTGGCAAGCTGAAGAAAGGAATCTGCAGATACCAGTGGGAAGTAAAATATGGAGATGAGCCATCCTGGAGGGTTAGTATAGTTGGCTCTTACCTCTCTGTTGGGACTTCAGACATATGGAATGTTTAAGAAATAGTACTTTCTGGGAGACCATTGTGCCACACTTGCAGAAATGGTCATGCTCTGGGGTTTCATTCTACACCTCATTGGACATGAAAGCCCTCCTTTGTGACACCAGAGAACACTGAATACGTGGCAATGCCTCTCAGCTCCACTGCTTGAAACTGAGAGAAGAAGAAGGATTGTCAAGCTGAAAGCTTGATTTGCATCATCAGGCCCAGCACTCTGAAATGAGTGCGCCTGCTGTCTTATCTGAACTAAAACCCTTTGGATGTACCTTGTTTCAAGAGGAATAAAGAGTGGGCTCACTGCCAGCTACAGATTAACGTAGCTCACCTGCATCAACTCCACCAAGAGTCCCCTGTCTGGAGTGCATCCAATGGACTTTTAATGGTGTTGTCCAGGTACATAGTTGGAATTGTGGTCCCAACTTTTCAAGGACCATCTTGAGGATTCCAGAACCTTGGATTCTGTTTTGGACACGTTGGACCCTCAAGAGGAACATCAGGAAGAAGTTCCAGATGTTCGGGAAAGTTTGGTTAAATTTTGTGAAAAAGTTCCAGAGGGTGACTGAACTCTCACAGAAAGGCAATCCGGTGAAACTTCACTGAATCCAGTCTGCTGGAGGAGGCTGCACGACTTCTGGTGAGGAATCCTCCAGAATGTTTTCCAAGTTTGAACGTAAAGTCTTGACCAGGGCCTCCCACTTAGTGCATCGAATCAGGGCTCCATCACGGTCTGCCTCAAAGTTGATTTTGTCCCGGTCAGAGGCGACAAAATGTCCAGAAGTGGCATTATTGGTTTCTTAGCACTAGAAATTGTTTAATCTTTAAATAATCATATTTCTGGGTCCCTACATTGGACTATTTTCATTGTGGTGTAATTTGAAGGATAAAAATATTTCTGATTATTATAAATTGGTGTTAGATTTTTAATGTGTCCTGTGTCTTAATTATATACTGAATTCATGTTTTTAAATGCTCTGACTTTAAGCCTGCCTGCTTGCAGCCAAGCTACCAAGGGTTGAGCATGGGAATACTTTTCTGAGACCTAGACTGTGTTAGTTCAACCTTGAAAAACGAATTTGAGAAAATTATAAATCTGTATCATGCGAAATAATAAACCAACAAGTGCAAATTTATGATTTCTTAGTCAATTGAGCAAAAGGATCAACTCATTCCATGCTACTTTGAACTTGAATTTTCTACCACAAGAACCCTCCTTATCCCTCTTTACTGCTTCCAAAGTCCGGTAGCCTAAGGCACCTCCAGGGTTGTAACCGTCTTCAAACCAAAGCAATCAGATTCAGAACATATCTCATCCTGAATCAAGTAGGCTGTGACTATAGTCTGGAATTCCTTACCTTGAAGCAACTGCGATTAGTCCCACCTTCTGACATCCATCAATTATTTCACTTCCTGAAATAATTCTTGTACTGCTCCCAAACTCTATTAAATAATTCAGGGAAATGTATTTCATCTGAGTTGTCTCCTCCCTTTGTACATCAGTGCTGCTATCAAAATTGCCAGCAATTGTCCAAAATGTATTTTCTGTTTAATTATTTCCATCTTTTATTTCCCATTACAGTAGATAATCATTGTTGAATCCCAAATTGTTCAATTCAAATGTTATTTTATCTGTACAATGTGCAAATGTGCGCATTCTGGATTAACCTGCCTAATACCACTCGGCGCAGGAGTACTATATATGTCCCCTAAATACAGAATGAAAAATATCACCTATCTACTAACTATACACTTGACCTCAATCTGGGTGTAGCAGAAAATCCAGCATGGAAAAATTATGTTATTGCTGATCACATGACTGTCATAGTAATGGGCAGCCATTTCATAATTATGTTGTTGGTGAATGTTGACTGGATATACTGCAATTGCAAAATGTAATTTTAATACGATTTTCCATAAACCCTTGTGTTCATTATGTACATCAAAGTCGTTGTCTATAACAATATTGACCTAAGTAATATATTAACTGCAGTTTTGAAGCCTTATACTTGTACCACATTTTAAGTATTTAAATCAGTCCTAGTACCTAGGCAGACCTTGTTATCATATGCTGGATTATTTACATACACAATCATAGACATATATTATGGCTCAATTCACTATACATTCATCAAGTTGTAGTCATGTATCTTAATATATTTCAGGTTAAATTAATTCACTAAGAATAACAAACGAAAAAATACCTTTAAAAAAAAAAAAACGGGTTAAATTCAATAGTATTATTCTATCTAAAAATTTCCGTTTGCAGATTCAAACTCTCACAGAGAAACAGACACTTGAGCAGGCACATTTTTTGGGTCTGGTGTTAGCCAAGACCTTTTGCTTTTATTAAAATTATATGTATAATATACTTACTAGTAGGAGCTTTCAGCCAACTCTCTTCACCCATTTGGCTGTTGTTGTGTCATTCACATTTTGCTTTCTCCCACCACATCATGCCTACTTCAAACATTGGCCAACTTCACTTTGGCTGACTGCATTTTTCTATTTCACAAAGAACACATCCGCAAAAAAAGTCACTCTCTTCAGTGCCAGTGCCTGTATTTTGTTTTTACTTTTTACTTTACTGATGCCTTTGTGATAGCAGGAGGCTTTTTACCACCTCTTTATGTGAGCACAAGGAACTTTCCAGCCTCATGCTAATATTTTTGTAAATTCCTCTTGGGATTGCTTTTGTTTATCTGAGTATTGCCGTTTCCATTTGAAACTGTTCTCTATAAAGGTATGTCTTTTCAGTATTCAAACAATGAAGTGCATTTTAATTCACTTCAGTTCAAAACTTTATTTGGCAGCATTGTGGCAGCAATAAATGTTATTCAGTAACAGAAAATGATAAAAACATTATACATCATAGCATTTTAAATTAGGATGTAACCAATATGTAAAATGCCTCAGCTAGGAGAATAGAATATCTAATACAGTACCAATTTGCAACAACATATCTCAGCAGTGCATCGAATTTCTTAACTGCGTGGCAGCCTTTAAAAATACGCCCATATTACAAGACACTTCATTATTATGTAAAAGTAATAGGAATCTGAGAGTGGGTCTGCATTGACTTAGGCCTTAACAGTACTTCTTTAAAATGAGAATTAAAAACAACTTGGAATATTGCAAGTACAATTTGCAGAAAAAGGTAAAATGGAGCATAGTCTGTTTGGAAACATCATCACACAGGCAAGATATAAAATCACGATGCTGTGTATAGCCCAGGGGAAAGCATAACAGGTATTTAACAGTGCCTGGTCTAAAAGGAAGTAAAAGGGAGTGTTCCCGTCTGCTGCGAGCAGTCCATATGTAATTAGTAATGTTATCAGTTTCATATAAGTCCAAATATCTTACGACGGTTGGACATGTCTGGAGACTCCTGAGCCGCTGGGACTCCTCATGCAGGAAAAAGCCTCTGTCACACTCCTTTTGCTTAGTGAAACACAGGTCGAGGGAGCATGGAAAAAAGGTCCCATCCCTATGCAATTAAAAATGCTCCTAACATAATTAATCCAGGGCAAAAAATCATGTTAGAGGGCCTGAAACTAGATTTGAGTTCAGCACATTTATAACTGCAGTCCTGAATGTCATTTGCAGGGAATTTGCAGACCTTTATCCAGAGAGAGGCAGTCCAGTATTATGTCTCTTGCTAGGGCGAACTCAGGTTTTTTCCATATTGATAACCAGAGCAGGGCTGGGCAGACATGCCTCAAGTCTCCCAGACATCACAGCCCCAGTTCTTTGTGACTGATGTAATTAGCAGCAGAGATGCTAAATGCCAGCAGTCTCCTTAGAAATCTTTTTCTTTGTGCTGGATTACCGTACAGTTGGAAATACCCCATAACACTGCGCCATACATAGCGATAGGATGACAATGGGATTTATACATTTTTAGCAATATGTCTTCAAATCCACTACTGAGGAGTTGGAGAAGAGAACATTTGGACCCTTTGGCCAAAGAAAATGTTGTTGTGCGTTGAGAGATGTTAAAAGACCATGATGCTGGAAGGAGAAATAGATACCCAGATAAGGTAAAGTGTTTTTACTGGTCAGAGCTTTGGGGCCAATTGACAATTATAATAGGGGCCTGCACTCACTTGCAAAATTAGTTTGCAAGTCGAGAGAGGCCATGAAGTTGGTAAAGGGGTGTACTAGGAGTCGGACTGCCCTGTGTGTTATTTCTAAGAGTACTGCGTCATCCTCATACAAGAGAGCTGGGAGTGGGTTGCCCCTGATTACTGGTTCGTTCTGAGCTGCGTCTAAAAGTGTGGGATGGTGGACATTCACATATAAAATAAATAAAAGTGGGGCCAATACACATCCCTGCCTGATGCCACGCTGAATTTTGATTTCTCCTGTGACTTCTCCCTGATGACCAATGTGGGCTCTAGCCTTCGTTCCCTCATGTAAATGCGCCAGAAAGTGGACCAAAATTGTGTCAAGCACATAGGAAATAAGAATGTTACAGAATTGCCCCCTGATTACACAGTCGAATGACAAAGTCAGGTCCAGGAATGCTAGGTAAAGCGGAGATTTTCTAACCACTGTATATTTACCTAGCATCAGGTCGAGATTAAGGCACTGCTTGATGGTCCCTAGTTTGCACTGTACTGACAGCTATAAAGAATAGATTTAGTGTCCATCCACTCAGTGATTTTGTTATATATGACCCGGACCAGTATTTTAGCTGTGCTGTCCAGGAGGGAAATTGGCCTGTAGCATACAGGAGATGAGTGGTCCCCCTTTTTGAATATGGGGACAAAGACAGAGGAGCTCCATGAGGCAAGTAGGGTAGTATGAGAAAGACTATTAAAGATGACCGTGAGGAGTGGGGCCCAAAAGGGCAGATTATGTTTGATTAAATCGATGAGGATGCTGTCAGGACCCAGTGCTTTGTTACCCTAGCTCTGTTGGATCGCAGCTTCGACCTCCAGCACAGTTGTGTAAAATATGTTGCATTAACATTTGGTCAACTTGAAAAGGGGCCCCTGAATAAGGGGCAGGGTAGATTCCCCTAAAATGTTCCTCCCAATTGCTGCTGGTGATATAGCAAAAAATCATGGTAGAGGGCCTGAAACTAGATTTAAGTTCAGTACATTTATAACTGCAGTCCTGAATTTCATGCTGGTATGTGTTTTAATTGAGTGTTAGAGTTATACTTGTAATCCAATTTAATTCAAAAGTACTGCTTGGATGGCTGTATAGTTTGCATTCAGTGTTCTTATATTTCATGTTGATATACACATTCAACTGTTATATTACTAATGGAAGCTGCGCTCTTTATTCCAACTTGCTGATCTATCTATCTATCTATCTATCTATCTATCTATCTATCTATCTATCTATCTATCTATCTATCTATCTATCTATATATCTATCTATCTATCTATCTATTGTTAGGGAAGACCTTTTTTTTTATTAGAACACTGGCCCGATTCACCAAGGGACTTCTGCCTTGTAAGGTTTCATGTGCAGATTCTCCTCACTTGGGGCTGAATCTCAACACTGCAGTGCTCAGTGCAGAGAGTCTGCCCTGAGTGTGGAGGAGACTCCGTGCCTGAGTGCAGCAACTCCACACTTATAAACATTATGAGTAGTAAGCCCCTTTGTGAATCAGGCCCTCTGTGTATAACATATTTGCTTTTAGAGATTTTCATAGACTTCATCCAATAGTCCGTTTTTGAGTTATTTGATATTTGATATTTATGGGCATTTGTAAAGCGCGAGCGTTCGCTCCCAAGGGAGCATCATGGCGCTGGGCAAGCTGCAGAGAAATAACTGGGAAGAGTGAAGTAAATGGAGGAGAGAACTAAATGGCAGCCAGGACAGAGGAGTCTGGTAATTTGTAGATCCATGTCTTGAGGAGTTTTCTGAAATTGTTCTCGTTGTCTATGGCTCTAAGGTCGGCGGGTAGAGTGTTCCAGGCTTTAGCTGCCAGAACATTGAAGGATTTTCCTCCTCTGGTCTTATATTTAAATCTGGGAATTTGAACCAGGTTAGTCCCAGAGGATCTCAAGCAACGCGAAGGGTTATAGCGCTTGAAACGGTTTACAAAGTAACGGGGTCCTGTGTTTTGCATGGTTTTATGGACTGTAAGAAGCAGTTTAAAAAGGATTCTTTTGTGCAGTGGCATCCAGTGAAGTGAATTCAGGGCTGCAGACGCAGATGACCTTCTGGGGAGTTGTAAAACCAGTCGAGCTGCAGCATGTTGTAGGCTCTGCAACTTTCTGAGGGTGGATTTTTTCACTCCGGCCATGAGGCCATTGCAGTAGTCAAGTCGGGAAAGTAAGAGGGCTACCGCGACTGACTTTCTGGCTGCTATTGGGAGGAAGTCAAAAAATTTCCTCAGAGATTTTATTAATCCAAAGCATCGTCCGGCAGTGATCTTAACATGGTCATCAAAAGTAAGAGAAGAATCAAATTGCACGCCCAGATTTCTAGCTGATGTAACTGCACTAGGAGGGGCCTCAGATCCTGTGGGCCACCAATCTTTCGGGCAAAAAGAAGGATTCTTACCTATTGGGATGATCTCTGTCTTTGCGCTATTGCATCTAAGATGATTAGTGTTTAACCAGTCAAAGACGTCAAGGAGGCAGTTTTTGAACCGGAGCTCTGCGTCGGTACGCTGTTTGTCAATGGTGACGACCAATTGAGTGTCGTCAGCGTAAGACGTAACCAGAATCCCATGTGATTCTATCACGGCTAGGAGGGGTGCCATGTAGATATTACAAAATAAAGGGCTTAATATGGACCCCTGGGGCACTCCAGATGTAATTGGCTTTTCGCAGGATAGGTGTGGTCCTAGCGCCACAGTCTGAGACCTATTTGAAAGAAATGATGAAATCCAGGCCAGGGCTGAGTCTGTCACGCCAATCTCTCGCATTCGATTGATTAGAATAACATGCGAGATGGTGTCGAATGCTGCTGTGAGATCCAGCAGGATGAGGACAACTTTCTTGCCCTCATCCTGTAGGAATTTGATGGAATCAGCAAGTTCGATCAGGGCTGTTTCGGTGGAGTGACCGGAGCGGAAGCCCGATTGCTGGGGGTGCAAGATGTTGTGGGCTTCTGTGAAAGTTTTTAGCTCCTCATGCACTAAATGCTCCGTGACTTTGCCCAGAATAGGAAGTAAGGAAATGGGACGCATGTTAGTCAAATCTGTAGATGATTTATTCAGTTTTTTCAACAGGGGTTTGACAGTAGCCTTCTTCCATTCGGCAGGTACAATTCCGGATTGAAGGGATTCATTAATGATTCCATTAATGTAAGGATTGACTGTGTCAATGAGATGGTGAAGAATGATTGGGGGACAGGAATCAGTGGGTGCTCCTGATTTACAGGCCCGGATTGCCTTGCTTGTCTGTTGCAAGGATACTGGTTTGAAATTGGAGAGAGGAGGATAATTAACTGTTACCTCTACGGTGGTTGTCGAGGGTGGAGGGAAATCTTTCTGAATGTTGACAATTTTGTCAATGAAGTAGTCAGCAATTTGGCTACAAAGACTCTCTGAGGGAGGTACGTCAGTGATGAGAGCTTTCGGATGAGTGAAGGACTTGACTATGTTAAAGATGGTTTTTTGATTTTGGTGCGCTTCCATTATAAGATTAGTAAAATATTCTTTTTTTGCTGCTTTAATGTCAGAGAGATATACTTTCCTCTGTTGGACATAACGTGTTTTGGAGGTCGTGTAATATGCTTGTCTCCAGTGTCTTTCTAGTCTCCGACAAAGGAGGTGGCTATCTGCCAGGGTCTGGGTGTACCATGGGGCATTAGGTTTTTTCTTCTTGGGGCCCTTTCCTTGAGTGTTTTTGGGTTCAATGTTGACCGCAACTATTTGGTGCATCCAAATGTGGAAGTTGCGGGAGTCAACTTCAACATCTCCAGTTAGCATGGGGGGTGAGGGCAGTGGTTTTAATTCAAGCTTTATACGTTCAGCCACTTTCTTCCAGTTGACTGTGAAGGTGGCTTGTGTATGTCTAGGACTAGATGGGGTAGGAATAGGTGTCGTAAGGTCAAAGGGGATGAAAAAATGGTCAGTCCAGATTTGGGGCAATGGAGGGGAAGTGGAAAGGGTAGAAAGATTAGAACAGATGCCGTCAATGGTATGTCCAGCACTATGAGTGGCCGTGTTGATATGTTGGGAGAGTCCAAACATATTCAAAGACTGTAGGAAGGAGATAGTGTGGGGGTCAGTGGATGATTCCATGTGTAAGTTCATATCGCCAAGGAGCGTGAAATTAGGATATTGTAGCATAAGTGCTCCGAGAGCCTCATCTAAGGAGTTGAGAAATGAGGAAGGGTTGCCCGGAGGACGATAGAGGAGCCCAACCGAGAGGGAAAACGAGGCAGTGATTTTAATTGAGAAACCCCAGCTTTCAGCGTCCTTAAGATGGTATAGGTCAAATGTGTGGCAGGAGAATGTATCCTTGATGATTAGTGCTATCCCACCACCTCGTCCTGAGGGTCTATCCCTCCTAAAAATGGTGAAACCAGGGGGGAGGGCAATAGCAAGATCAGGGTTGGAGGATTCATTGAGCCAACTTTCAGTGATGAACAAGGCATCAAGCTCTTGGTTTAATATTAAATCATGCACGTCTTGGCAATGGCAGGCTAGAGACCTGGCATTCACCAGTCCTCCCTTAAAGAGGGTGAGACGGGTCGTTGGAGGCTCGTGCGTATCGGCGACGCCATTTGTGGGTATACCCATTGTGGGTATAAGGGGAGTCCATTCACAGCAAGGACATAACAGGGGGCTGGAAAGGGGGTCAATATGGGGACAGTCACGACAGTGGGGGGTGGCTGGGGGGCGTAGGGACAGTAAATAGTTATTATCATACCTGATGACGGGATTCAGCCCGACAGCGTGCCCTGCGCCCAGCGCGATCCGGTCGCGGACGGGCGCAGACGGGCTTGGCTTAGGCGCGGCTTCGGCGCGCATCCGGCGCGCCCGCTGCGCCAGCCCGCTGCGCCGTCTGGCAGGTTTGCACATGATATAGGAAGAAAGGGGGGCGGGAGTATAGCGCGACTAGAGCGCTCTCCCTGCCTGCCTCAAGATGGCGCCCACCGTCGCCGGTATTCAAAAAAGCGCTAGTGCCGAAAAAGTGGAGTTTAAGAGTGTCAGCGGTGTCAGTGTGCCTCGCAAAGTATTTCCCCTTAACTACAGGCAAGCCCCCCGAATATTGGAACAATAAAACAGTTGAGTTAAAAAATACACAGAAGCTTTTTCGCCGTTTTAAAAGTTATAATTCATTCACCACAATTTACCAGGATTCAGCGCAGCTCGCAGCCCCAGTTGCCTCACTGGGGAGAGCTACTATAGGGCCTGCTCACAGGCTCACAGTTGCTCACATTTATCTTTCACCCACCACAGCATGCATCATGGGTCAGTTCACTTAAGCTATTGTCTGGCTTCTCTACTAGTTAGACCATGCTACCCATCCACAAGAAGCACATCCACACAGAACATTCCACTTCAGTGGCAGTTACTACTGTGGTAATTAGTGTTTTTTTTAGATTGGTGAGAGCCAGTCGGCTTCCCCAAAAATAAAGTGTTTGCAAATACCATGGCAGAACCACACAATAATTTCCAAATTCAAAAGGCTCACTTTGTAAATTCTAAATTGTAAATTCTTGCTTTGCTTTGGCTGTTATTTTGTGGTTGTTCAGATAAACCTATTCACACAAATATTTCACAAACTTCTCTGTAGCAACTCAGGGCCTGATTAGGAGTTTTGTGTTGCGGAAGTGGACCACCATGCTGGTGGCCCGCTTATGTACCACCAAACCCATGTACAAACCTGTGCACCAAACCCCGGGGGGTTGCCCACCAGATTATGAGTTTCCTCATGTCTGGTAGGCTGTTTTTGGTGTTCCCATAGCGGTGCCATTGAAAAAGGGCCCTGCAATGGGAACGCCAAAAACAGTTCCTGCACGGCATGGACTGCAAGGTCCATGCAATGCAGAAACTGTGGTGCATGCACACAGGGGGGCACATGTTGTGCCACCCAGCATTTACCCCAGGGCCCAGAGGCACCCAGGGCCCTCTTTGTTTCCTCTCTGCCATGGTTTTCATGGCGCAGGAACCACCACGAAAACTGTGGTGGAGAGGAAACTCATAATATGCGTGGTGGCAACTTGGCAGTCCCACCAAGCATATTGAAGCCTCAAGACTGCTGTGCCATTGCCAGGGAATGATGGTTCTCTGGCAGCTGCGGTGGTTCAATGGTGGTCCAACTGCCCTACCCATAATGGGGCGGTCAGACCACTGGTGCCGCAGTGGCTGGACTGCCATCACTGATTCCCCATGAGTCTGGTGGTCCTCAGACCACCAGGATCATAATTTAGTGACCTACACAGATGTAAACCTCATGTTTCAAACAGTATCATTCTCTACAAGTAGTTGTTCTGATTTAGCAAAGCCATGGTGATTGTGATCTGGGGAATCTGTGACATTTATCCGATGTGGAACCTAACCCAATTCAAATGAAGAGGATACTTGGAGCACTCAAGCCAGGTTATTGCATGGGTCATAAAGTTTATCTTGGGGTGGGCTAAAATGTAAAAGGAAATCGTTTTAGAGGAATTACGTTGGTGTTTATAGAAAGGCAACCAAAGTGAAGGGAAGGAACAGGCAAAAGAAAGTGTGAAGAGAGCCTAGATCTTATGCTCCTTAATGATGGATGGGGTATAAGGGGGCAAAAAGAGAGGTGATGCCTTGCAGAGAAAGTTGTATGAATGAATGAATGATTTTGTTTTATTGTTTAGTTAACAAAAACTTACAATAAGACACAATTATACACATTTCATAAATTTCATACCTATAACAATTATTGGACCATTTGTTTTAAAACCAACATCATTAAAATAAGATTAGTCCCGCAATAAGAACACTCAATTCATCTAGTTAAAACTTGTAAAAAACCTAAGCGTAAAATGCATTTACTGGTAACACTGTCTACCTACTGTTTCCTCTTATCTACAGTACCCCATGTAATCTATTCATTACTAAATTGCTGGCACTATGAGTAGGTCTAACCATTCCTGATGTGTGGCATGCAGAGGGTCCTGGTTTATTTTTTTTTCATTTTTTTGAGGCTCCTAGTATTACCCATCGAGCCTCCACGTGCAAATCTTTAGGTTACAAACTACCTATTATAAGAAATCCTAACAGCGCTTGCTAATGGTAACCCCTAATTGTTTCACGGTATTCCAGTTACTCGTTTATTGCGAACACCGCTCCACTCGTCTAAGATTTGCCTGCTCCTCTAGAGAACTTATTTATCTAACCTTCTAGATTTTTTTTCTCGGAACTTAATAGAATAAAAATGATAAGAGCTCTTTACTGGGCAATATTAGCAAAAGAAAGTTGCAGAAGTGGACATGGGGGCAATATGGAGAATGAGGGAAGTGAGGGGGAAGAGCATCTCAATATTAGACCCCCAAAATTACAGCTACGCTGGAGTGCTGCTCTTTATGTGCCCTCAGTCAGGTGGCTCAGGAGAATGGCATTGCATGGGGTGTTGTCCCATTCTTTCACTGGGGACCGCAGTCTTGGCTACACTACCACCATCCTGGACTCTAAGGACTGGATACAAAGTGCCTCTAGTGCCTCTCTTTTTGTTGCTTTTTTGTTACCTTTCTACTATATCGTTAAGATAGTGATTTACTCTCCATGATACCCTTCAAATTCTTTGGCTCTTATTGTCTCCAACTGTTGGAAGATCCACTTACTCCTGGCTGTGCTTCCCTTTGAACATGTAGAAACCCACTCCCTTACTCTGATGCCATATTTTTCTGTGCATTCTTTGTGTAAGCGAATTTTTTACGCCCTGAAGTGGATTTATTAAAAAAATGGTGACTCCTTCTAAAGCCTCACCTCTTTTTTATCAAAACTTTTCAACTTTGAGACCAGCATGGAGGTGCATCTTGCAACTTTAATCAGTAGGAGAATAAGAACATCCTCCATAGGAGACACTCTGATCAGCTCTTCACCCTCCAGCATTGTCTTCATTTTTTCAGTTTGCAGCCCCTTGTATCTTTACAACATTCCCCCCTCCTCGTCTCACTAGTAACAACTGCGTGCTGCATTGGATTGCGGCCATTGATGAAACACCTTTCTTGCCTCAGGTTGCTTTCGGCTCCCAGTTCACCAACCATCTGAAGAAGCAGAATATCCTGCTGCTTTTTTGTTTTACCTTGGAATTATTGTTTCTAGGGAAAACATATTCTCTTGATAATGTGATGGAATGTATATACCTAAAGGTGTGTTTTCTCCTCTGAGTCCAGTCATCCTTCCTTGTTAAGAAATTCCTGTGTCTGCTTATGTGACAAAAAAGTAATCTCTACATGGAATATTCAGTTCAAGAGTTTATTGCCAGAGCCACTAGGACTATTCAATTTTGCAGCTGCAGCGTTTTTCAGATAATTGTGGATATGTCTCAGTTGCCACATAATCCTCCACCTGCTGCATAATCTGAGGTTTTTAACAAAAATTAGAACATTGAAATGTTGGGAATTCCATCAAAGACAATGTAGTGGCTCCGGGATCATAATGCCTGGTATAAGGCCGGAGCTCCAACATTAAATGTTTGTCTTCGCTTTTCTCCCATTTCAATTTAGAACATTCTACCCTCAGTGGGTGGAATGTTCTAATAGCCTTATAGCCCTTCTTCCTTGTGCTATACTGGTTGTTAAAGGCCCTCTCCCACATTTTAGGTTCGAGTTCAGGGCCTTTAACAACCAGTATAGCCCTCAGCTGTAGGCAATAAGGCATTAAAATGTTGCTTTTAGCTCGAACAGATCAAAACTTACTAAACCACTGCAACACGTTGATGCACAGTGGAAACCCCTTTAAAAAAAGTTGAGTGACAGTAGTGGTCGGCAGTAGGTGTTTCTGCAGGGCGGTGATGTGGGCAGGGGGAGGGGCAGGGTGGGGGGTAGTAATGTATGGATTTCGAAGTTTTACAGGTAAGTAAACATTTAAATAAAAAAAACCGAATTTCGTTGCGTGCACTGCATCACCAAATGTGATGCAGTGTGCGCAACGAAATTCGTTATATTTATTTAAATGTTTACTTACCTGTAACACTCCGTAATCCATACATTAGTACCCCCCCACCCTGCCCCTCCCCCTGCCCACGTCACCGCCCTGCAGAAACACCTACTGCCGACCGCTACTGTTGAGTGATCTTCTTTCTGCCGCTAATTGCTCTATTTGGGTGTCAGACTGGTACTAATAAGGTAAACACTTAATAATGTTAATATGTGTACTATTTGCAAAATAATGAGGAAGTACTATCCCAAAATGTACCTCATTATGTCATATAATTTACCTTTTCTTGTAGCATAATTTAATAACCCCTGCCACATAATTTGCTCCTGCCCATGCCATCACTCATATGGCCCTTTATATTACCTAACTCCTTTAGCCACATAATTCACTCAAAGGTTTCTGCTTTTAAAGTTTTTTAAATATTAGAAAGGGTTCCTCATACATGTCAGCACATCAATAATAACGAATACTGCAGAGAAGATGATACAGTGTCTGTCTTCATCCCCTTTAACAACAAAGAAATCCGGATGAAATTGAGAGGTTGAGTGAATCTCGATTAATTTTGCAGTATGGATCATTCAGATTTACCCAAATGGTTTCAGCAAATACTACTACTGTGTTCTTTCCTCTTCTGCACTCTTTCGATACTGATTTACGTGATTGCACTGTCCTTTCGGTTCAGTCATCAAGGGCCATATATCGGTGCAGATCTGTGTGTATCTTGCATTTAAATCTGTACATCGTACACATCTCTTCTGGCTTTCCGAAAATGAAAGCAACGTTAAGGATTCAAATGTCATAGTTAAGTGGAGGTCCAAAATGAATTGAAAGGAAAATCCTGCAGCCTATTAGTCCTTTAGTAACCCAAACTGGCGTTTTATTTTTACGACGGTTGAAAGGAATGGCATAAAATGCATATGTATAATTATAATATTTATTAAAAATAATGTATTGATCGTATGAATTAAAATTGTTTTCGCTGCTGCGTGAGGCTTACTTCTGACTTTTACTTGTACCATTTGCTTTAGTTTTTCACATGATATTTCTAAATAAAACTTTAACTGTTGGTTCCCATACTTTATGTAAAAGTATAAAAATATATGCCAACAATAGGCAGATATGTTAACTTGTGATGACATTAAAGATCGCAAGACTCTTAAGGTTCCCAGAAAGATTGATCTAGGATGGACCTAATTTTACAAGTTACTATTCTTAAAACCCTCTTGATAATAAATCACTCTGTTCTGGACAACAAAAACATTGAAATAGACACACGTATGTACTCGTTCCTTATTTACTAGTTATTTAAAAACCTAGTTTTCCAAAGCTGTATTGCATTAAAAAGTCTTTAGTGAGGCGTTCGCCAACAACATTTTGCACTACGAGAAATAAACCATTTCAGCATGCAGCCCTACTTACTGGAAGGCGATGCCTCCAGTAAACAAATTATTAAATCTGTATTTAATAATAACCTGCTTTTAGAAACAATATTTGTTTGTTCACAGGACAGAATTATATTGAGAAAGTGACATGCCAATATATTGATACCTTTTGTGGCATAGCGGGATATTGCACATTTTACTTAAATTGTGTTAATATTAGAATATTGAAATGCACTGGATGGACTCTCCTGATGCGGAATACAAAATCGCTTAACCTTGCCAACTTGTCATATTGAAGACTGACGGAAAGATTGTAGTGATTTCTCAAAGGTCGCTGCCCATCTATGAGGTGACAGCACCAGAAGAAAACCCCTAAGTTAGCCATATAAAGAGACCTTTTCTCGCAAAATGGTGGGCGCCAGAACTAAACTGTGGTAAGGATGAAGGTGTGCGCCTCGGAGTGAAGACAAGGTACATGAGAGCCAGTATGAGGAAAAATCTTGCATAAGCCTCATCCTGAAAAACTAAAGGTATAAGAGAAGGCTCAGATATCAGACTTGTGAGGACAGACAACACAGGTAGGCCTTGACAGAAGCAAGAAAATTGTGTAAAAAGATACCATGAACAACAGAGGGCACCCTATGAAGAGCTAACAGAAGATGTTACAAAAACACTTACCTTTAGTGATCAAGGAGTAGGAAGGCCTTGAGATCAAGATAGAAAAAAGTATATATCTATTACATTTGGGCTACAACTAATACATTTTAGAAATACAATTCATTGCTTAAGTATTTAGATAAGGAATCACATGCTGCAAGTCGCTAAGTTTATAAATTCATCTAAATATGAAACAGGTCTAGTTGAGGTTTAGACCTATCTAGAATTCCTCAGGAACAGTGAGGTTTAGTAGGCGAATGAGTCATAGTGTGAGAAAAGGAGGTCAGATGAAGGACTGGTGAAAAGGATTTGCGGCTGTGCAGAAGAACATAGCGGGAGCCACATTGAAGTCAGGCTGACCGGGGATGCACGTTGGGTGGATCAACAAGCAGGTTGGTCCTGGTCTCCCCTCGTTCTCAGATTTGTTTTAGGCCAAAATTTACTAAGTCCCACATTTTGTATTGTGGCTACCTGGGCACCTTTAGCACCACGACCAAGAGTCCGGAAATGGTGGGACACCACTTTCCAGGACTCACTCAGGCTGTGTCCAGGTGTGGATTTAAAATGATGTGAAACCTTTTGTGTCCCTGTGGCTTTGAACAGTAGGCCAGGAAACTAGCCCTTGTTGTCACTCTGGTAGTCCTGAATTCAGGTGAAGATGCAGGTCCCAAACAGCATGCTGGTCTCGAGGGTTCAAAGTAGGCTCCAGGCAGCTAAACATTCCTTACAGGTGCAGCAAAGCATTCTTGTGGACTACAAAGCAGGACACAGCTGCAGTCTTTCCTTTGAGAGTCCTTCTGCAAGTCCATAAAGTGAACTGACGAGTGGGTCTGAGTGACCTTTTTTTAAAGTCAGGAGACCTTTCTAGAGTTTTCTCTTTGAAGTGCTGGGAATTTCCTGACTCCTCAGCCCTGGCTCCAAGCTGGCTGCACAGTCAATGTTGAGGTGACAAGCCCTTTGTGTGAAAGCAGAGCACAGCCTATTCAGTTGCAACTGGGGCTGTGTCTAGCTCTGTCTCCCCATCCTGACAGGGGATGGCCCATTCAGGTACCCCTAAAGCCTGTATTGTCTGCTGTCTCCGAGGAATTCACAAAATGACACCGGAGAGGCTGCAGACATCAAATGGCGAAGGGCAGGAAAAAGTTGGCGTTCTAAAAGTGCCATTTTCAAAATTGCAATTTAAAATCTAAACTTACCATTAAAGAGTTGTTTTATTAAAATTTCCTGGACGCCAAATATGAAATGCGTATTTGTGCCCAATCAAAAGTCCCCACTTATTAAATGTTAATGACCTTTGTATCAAACCCGTTTTACCGTGCCGGGGAAACCGTCATCTCTGATGGGGGAGATTAATATGTCCATGGGGCTGTTGTCTGGATTCTCGACACAGTCCAAGAATAAATCTCGCATTCACTACCGAGGCGTACTATATACGTTGTAAGCCAAATCCTGCATAAAAGTATCTCTATATACATCGTAGAGACAATTACCCATTCCACCAACGGCGGCAGGTTGCATTTAAGTTTATTTCGAACCAGGCCCATTGAGCAGCCTTGCCAAGTATAGTATTTGAGTGCCCTCTACTATTTGTGGATCCGTCTATTCCTTTTGTATCACAGTCGCCTAGGAATCGGGCTCTTTGACTCAATCACAAGAAAACACAAAGAGACTTTCCGTATTTTGTGGAATTGCGCTTGCTTCAAAACACGTCCATCCACTTATCTTCATTCTTGTTCGTGGCTTGAATATCAACAATACAGATTTAGCCCTGAGGAAGTTACAACAAGTAATGAAACGCGTTGGCTGTGTATGTCTTTTTTGGTAGAATTACCTAAATAAAGAAAAGAAAACTCAAGATTACAAGTACCTACGTAATTCCTTCGAGTGCGCCTTCCATTTCTTTTCCAAACCACTTATTAAATGTAATAAGGCAGCCTGTTGGACAGGCAGGCCTCATAGTAGTGAAAAACGATTTAAGACATTTTTTCACTATCAGGACATGTGAAACCTAAAATTACATGTCCAAACTTTTAATTTCATTCTGCCATATGGGCTACCTAAGGTACACCTTAGAGGTGACTTAAATGTTTTCAAAGGGGAGATTAAGGATTGGCAAGGGGGTTATTGCCAAGTCTAATTGGCAGTTTAAAACTGCATTTAGGCAGCAATGGTGGGCCTGGGACATGATTTAGGGGGCACATTAAGTGGGTGGCACAACAAGTACTGCAGGCCCACTAGTAACATTTAAGCTAAGGTTTCCTGGTATATGGTAGACCACTATACAAGAGACATATAAGTAAATCAATTATGTCAATAAGGTGTAAACCAAATTTCCCAGGTTTGGGGCAGTGAGCACGAACACTTTAGCACTGGTTAGCAGTGGTAGACGGGGCAGAGTCCCAATGCCACAAGAGTGAATTTTGGCAGAAAAATTGAGGTAAGTGGGCAAAAAGAATAGGAGAAGAGCATCCTAAGGCTGACAGGTCTAACACCATTGCAAGAGAGTACTTTTCTAGTGATTGCTGAACCAAGGACTAGATTATTCAAAAAGATAAAATGGCCACAGTGAGTGATGGTTCACTGAAGTATACATTAATCAAAATGTTGGTTCACTTCCAGTGCCTCATGTTGGATAATATTTCAAGAACTAACCACATATCTAGGTGTGACCAGAGGATTGTTCTGCTCATTATCCTGGAAATTTAGACAGAAATAGATAATTTATTGGTTGGCCCTATGAGTGGTATCATTATAGACACAAATATAGGGTCACCTCCATTTAGTTTAAGATGTAGTGTGTGCCTCACCTTATGGTTCAGTATGTGACATTAACGATTAAGTAGAATAGCCTCTAGTTTACCTATTCTTATGAAGACTGTTTGTGGCAAGAATAACCAGCCCAGATATTGGGATGAGGGGTGACATGGCATTTATGAAGTTTTACAAAAGCATATTTTAAAACAAAAAAAAGTGATTCTATTATGGTGGACTTTTATTTAGTCTTGTCTTCGCTACTTTTTATCATGTTTGTCCCACTATCTGCTTCTCACTGAGAGTGTCTAATAAAGAAATGAAAGAACAAAACACTAAAACCAGGTTATCTGTAAACTAGATTAAATATGTGGCTAGTGGCTGAGAAAGTTCTCAGCCCACCCACAGCTTGGACACCATAAGACTACAGATTAAGAGTGTATAACACAAAAATCTAGGCAGCCGATCATTTCCATCCATGCACTTTGGATCAGAAACATTATCCCCATATCCATCAGGACAGCCCCGCCACTGCTTCAATTTAGAAGAGATTTAAAGATGCACCTCTTTAAAGAACACTACATCACAGTGCATTAACCATTCACGTACCAGGTACTTCTGTTACTCAACTTTCTGCTTGTCCTTGTCACTGCACAGTGTTCCACTGCTTTTTGGTTAGGCTTGAGCCATAGAAATACCACATGCATACATACATACATAAATACAAAGGCATTCAAAAAGTTAAACAAGACAGATTCAGCCTATACGCTATGCTAATGTTGGGAGTGTGTAGATAACAACATCAGACAACCTTTAGTATAAAAGGGTGCTATGGTGCTTCATGAGTGAGGTATTGTATCATACAAAGTGCACATGTATATACAAATCATGCATTATTTATAAAGGGAGTGAAGGATTTACAATTGGATTATAGTGAGCTTTGGGAAGAGGAAGAAGACAGCAAAATGGAAGGAAAGTCGGAATGAAGGTGTTGCAAAGTCATCCTGTGCCCTGGGCACCCCCTAACTCTTTGATGATGGATGGTGGTGGTGGTAACTGATTTTGACTGACCCTGGGCTCTGCCTAACCAGGCCCAGGGCCAGTGTTAAGCTGAAAGGAACACATTAGAATACAGTTAAAAAACCTAACATACACTAGAGTACACTATGGTATGGTGGGGGTACCCCTGTAATTGGCATGACCTAACCCCTAAGCCCCTAGTATATAATAGGGCAGGGGATTGAAACTACCTAGAAGTCTCCAGTACCCTGGGGCATGGCAGCAGTTTGGAGGCCATCAGCCTTTTCTGCCCTTGCATGTGTGCACTGCTGTAGGACTGCTTTTAAAAAGTAAATTGTGCCCAAACTAGACTTTGGTGGTAGGCGCTCTTAAAAAATCGATAACCTGCAATGTTTTGGCATATCAGGGACCCCAGGGTTCCCCCTAGGTATCCCAGGGGTAGGGTGTCTCCGCCCATCACCATCCCCTTTGGTGTGAGTGTTTGATTGGTTCAGATGCTCCGTCCATCACCAACCCCTTTTGTACCGCTTTGTTCGCCATAAGTTGGCAGGGTATGCTCAGACGTGAGTCCCTTGCTCACTTTGCCACTGGATTCAAGCAAGCCTGGCTGAAGACAGCTGTAATGCCAGAAACCGGTCCTAGGAAGCTTGAATCCGGTCCAGGGAAGGCATGGCTTGGCAGTTCGGGCTGGACTTTTCCCATGAGGCACAGGGTCAGACTGATTTGCATATGGCCATGTCTGAACTGGGGTGGCAGAATGGGCCAAAGAACGGTGATGGATTAAACTCAGATCTGTTGACTGGGTGTGAGTATTTGATTGGTTCAGATGCTCCGTCTATCACCACCCTCTTTTGTACCGCTTTGAAACTTACTGAAGCAAGAAGTGCCCTGCTGAGAAGTTTTGCTGTGCAAAGATTTCTGAGGCCTGACCTCTGAAGATTGCACCAACTGAAACTGCAGCTCTGTGGATTACTTTGCTGCAAAAGGACTAAAGAGTGGACTCCCTGCAAGCTGCAGGTTAACAGAGCTCACCTGGACACCCCCAAAAAGAATTCCCAGCCTGGAGTACCAGTGGATATGTAAGGGTTTTGTTCCAGTGGATAGCGGAATTGAAAGTTTCACACTTTCAAGGACCCTCTTGGAGATTCCAGAATCTTGGATTGCGTGTTGGATACTTTGGGACCCGTAAGCAGAACTTCAGGAAGGAGTTCTAACTGGACCTCACCTGCTGGAGAAAGTGCACAACACATTTGGTGAGATTCTCCAGAACAATGTCTAAAGGTGTCCCTGTCAGAGAAAACAAAATGACTAAAAGGGGCACTGTTGGTTTCTAAGCACCAGAACGTGAATATTCTTTAAAAATACACATCTCTGGTTCTCTACAGTGGATTATTTTCATTTTGGTGTCATTTAAAAGATAAAGATGTTACCTATTTTTATTAATTGGTGTTGAGTTTTTATTTTGTATTGTGTCTTAATTATTTACTGAAATTGTGTTTTTGTATTCTTTACATAACTGTCTTTGAAGTTAAGCCTGTCTGCTCGTAGCCACGTTACCAAGGGTTGAGCATAGGAATAATTGTCAAAGACCTATGCTGGGCCCTACCATGTGTTAGTGGCCTTATTGCCAGTGGCAAACCTACATTTGCCCCTAGCAATAACCCACTTTCCAACAGAAGGGAATAAAAGTGTATGGTGGAATGAAATATACATAAATATTATCTAAGATAAATCTTGTGCCCTAAATATTGTTGAAATAATATTATCTCTTCAGGTGTAGGTAATTTGGTATTAACTCCAATGGGACAATATTTTTGTGGATGTTATTTAGTACATAATATTTACATCATACAATATTTTGACCATGATATTCTCCTACCACATCAGAAAACGAACCTCAAAGTGAGATAATGAGCGAAAATGAGAGAAAGAGAGAGTATTGACTAGGCACAGAAAAAGCAGGTAGTTCATATAGGTGCAAGGGTGAAAAGAAACAAAATGAAAGAGAATGGAGCAAATACCAAAGGGAAGGATATGTGAAGGTGTCCATGTGGCCCATACGAACATTGTCGTTTTTCACTAAGTTAGCATGAACACTTAGCAGCTTGCTTGCTGCTTTTGTGCATGTTACTACACGTCTTAATTTTTGCAATATTTCAATGACTGCTTTCACATGAGAACTCATCGCTGTGTTCACTCTCTGCATGTTCCTGCAATTTTGACTGAACATTATGAGCAAGGTCGAACAACAATGCCCTTTGTTACTTTGTTCTGGCAAGACCTTAGCCCTTAGACAAAACATACTGATGCCGCTGTTGTTTGGACAAATGTACATGGGTTTTATTAGAATACACAAATAGGTAGCACACACTTGGAGTGGGACCTTTCCAGGGAGCAGAGCGAGAAGGCACCTATGATGTAGATCTACCATCTATAGGCTAAGGTATGGGGTCTGCTGACAAACCCCAGAGATCTTCTATTATATAATAATACTTCTTCTTAGCAAGGGAAGGGAGGTTAGGCACTATAGTCTTTTACCAATTGTATTTTTATAATGACATCTCCCTTCATGATCTATGGACTAGCTGATATGCTAACTTATTTGTACTATGCATTTTCCTGCTTGTTGTGGGATGTATACTGCATGTTAGGCCACATTAGTTAAAATAAATATTTTAAACTGTTTCGTGTCTCTGTCAGATCTTATTGTGGACAAGAGTGTGAGCGAAAGGGTGTGTCTTTTTACCGCAATTCCTGAGAGATCTGGGAGTGATGTCTTCTGGGGTGTCCACTCATTTACTTCTCTATGAGTGAGTAGGAGAGCAAGTGAGACACTATAGCTAGTCGGTCTTGGGTTTGTGAGTACTAAGGCGGTAGGAAGTCCCTATACACCAAGGTTCTATATTCCTGCACATAGTTATGTATTTGTGCAGAATCTCTGCAACTGAGCGCCCAGCATTTGGTCTGGTACTTTTTCTCGAGTCCCCTGAGTAGCATTTGTGCTTGTCCACAATCCCCTCACACCCGTTTCCAGTGAGGTTTGTGGTATGAGGGATTAGCCTCCTATATTTGTCTCTTATAGGCTTTTCAAGCTTGGAATTCAAAAGTTTTTTTCCTCTTTCTGACACGGATTTGTGCTACCATTCTATTAGTTTATTCTTTCTTATTTTTAATATGGCACAACCAGTCACTATTGCGGACACCTAACCTCGCTGCGGTTACAGCATTCTTGACTCAACATGGGGTTCCAAATGCGGGGGTTGATTTTATCTTTGTTGTCAAGGCAAATGGTGCTTACAACTTTGAAGTTTTATACTCTTGGGTTACATTTCCCGCAGTAGATGGACTGATAATTTCTTTCATGTATATACAGCAGCCGCGGTTCTGCAGAATTATCACCCTTATGGATTACTTGAAGTTCTGTTAACGGCCCGGGAGTGTACCATTTGGTTTAATAGTGCCCTTCCTCACCGTATTTCAGTGGTCCGTTTAGGCCCCCTATTGGTCAATGAGGCCACTTGGCCGGTTTTGACTGGTTACACTCTACATCCAAATTATCTTCATTTTGCACTCGCAGAGCTACATCAGTTACATACATCATTAATTCATGTAAACAGAAGTGTCATATAATTTATGTCACATAATATTCAAGTGGCTCCGGCTGGCTCCGCTATTCAGCCACTTGGACATGGTGGTGGTCTTGTCATTAGTCCCATTATGATATAATCAGTGATGGGCAAATGTCCTCAGAATAGGGATGATTTACCATATTGGCTTGCAGAAAAATTCGACCAACTCCAGGCTGTTTTTCCACATCCTCTCCTGTTAAGAAACACAGGATCCTGACAATGAGTTTACAGAGTGGTATTGTTCCCACTTTGGCTGATTGCAACACCTGGGGGACAATGTTTGCTGTGGTGTACACACTGTGCTTTGGCACTCTCTCCATGAGCATTCTACCGAGCGTTCTGGAGAAGGTTCAAGAAGAACACAGGGCTGGTCCAGCCCTTGAATTGAAGATGAGATTAGTGGGCATGTTCCCTATTGTATCCGATATGATTCTGGCCAATGTCAAAGGTGAGGCAGTTAGCTTGCAAGTGCATCAACGGTTCCCAGTGGTGGCAGACGTTGACCGGCAGCGGCAGTTGCTGATTATTATTGCAGATGTGAATACATCATTAGGTCGCAATAATTTGGGAGTAATACCTTTTACTCTGGTACAGAACAAAGTCCCTCCTGCAGGACGTCCCGTCTTTCCTAAAAAGACTTGGAATAGAAATCAGCGGCAGCAACAACAGAAGCCAGGTTCTCGTGCTGGTTCGACTCCACCTTACACTTCTGAAAGTAGATATGGATCACGTGACCGCTCTAAATGAGGTCCGGTTTCAGAGGGACATACGCAGGTGCCAAGCAGGTACCTGGCGACGTGGGTGGTATGCCATTTTTGCCACCCCCCCCCGAGGCCCATGGTGTGAAGATTTCTCACTTCAAACGTGCAATCTAGTTTCTCTAAATCAAAGGGCAACCACCCACTTTTTCTATTGCACGTTTTTAACACATATTTTTCACTTATACGTCCTCGGGTCAGGGTGGGCTTTAGCGCGCCCACACCACCGAGGTATAGTTCTTAGGTTCTGATGAATGCCAGGTAATTTACACCACGATGGTAGAAACATGTTGACCCCACTGAATGGGAAATAGCTGAATAATTTACCTAGCTTCCTTCCTACACCTTGTTTTTAATGTGTCTGATTGGCCACTTAATAAAGTTATTTTGGACACAATCTAGACATTTTTAAACCACTCTACCACACCTTCAACCATCACTATCAAAAATACCAGTCCCACAGTAGTTCTGGCGTCGAAGCACACAGGGGAGGCACTCGGCCTCTCCAGGTGGGGCCCGATGATGAAGCATGTTACCAATTAGGTTGGCAAGTGAGGGCTTTCTATAACAATCTAGTAAGATTTTTCCATGCTACCTTTCTTCTTACAAAGTAGCTACACTCTTTTGTTGTTTATACTACTCTCTAAAATTGAGACACTTGAGAGGTACCAGGTTCCTGATCCCCATTCTCCTTGTTCCTTTCAGAAATCATTGGATCAACAATTCAGCAGTGGGGGCGGTCAGGATCATAGAGAAGGTGAGTCTACGCAAACGCGACATGACCCGCAGCGTCACTTTGATGTAAAAGTCAAGCAGGGGGAACCACCTCATCATCATGCCCCATTTCAGAGGAAAAAAGTTGACGCTTTGACTGCAAAGTATGACTCAGATCGTGAGAACCCTACTCCTGGAAAGCGCAATGGAGGTTACCATAGTGTGGCAGACACTCCACCAGCATCTGGAGGCTAATGCAACTGACACTTTTATTTCAGTATAGACAGCTGATACTCGAGTTGCTCCTCCCAATCAACTTTACGAAATGACCCTCCAAATTGAAGGTGATATTAAACGTACGATTAAAGCAGTATTTTAGGAAAATCTCACTTCTTCTCATGATATTTTATTGGCAGAGGTTGATTGTCCTCCCCTTTTATTCAAGCTTCCTCTAGAGGGGAAGATGTTATTTTACCAAGTTTTTCACGATATGTTCCTGATGATGATAAAATGGCTTATGCTTCCAAGTGGACTTTAGCCTTAGCCCCAGCATTATATCGCAATCAGGCAGGTTGGGACGAGGATTCCCCGGTTCATGTGATTCCTTTGCGTTCTTCCACCACTTGGCCCCAATCACAGTATACAATCAAATGAGACGCAAAAGCCAGTGACATCTTGACCCAATTGGAATATCAGGGTGGGATTGAACCCTGTGTTTCATCAATGAACAATCCTCTTTTTCCAATATTGAAACCGGATTGCTCACATCGTAAAGTTTTACACTACAGACATTTGAACGATCATGTTTGGGCTTTTGTAGTTCAGGACACACATATCTCTGCGTTAGTGAATAACATTGTTTGCAACAAAAAAAAACAAGCATTGGAAATGCAATAAAAAAAACAAGCATTGGAAATGCAATAGGTCTCGCATTAGAAAAGTTGGAGTTATTGGTCTTGTAAATAACATATTTTATTTATTTGTTGGTTTTTAAAATTGCTAAATTGATGGCTTTGTCATTTACAATGCCAATAGTTATAACTTTCGCGAATGTGACACCTATAGCATTCGGAATGCAACATGTTTTGTATTTACGTGACTTAGATGGCAGCTCTGGTCGTTAGGCCACATCTCTAGAGAGCGGGAGAGAAGCACAGCAATGCAATAGGTCTCGCATTAGGAAAGTTTGAGCTATTGGTATTGTAAAGCACACATTTTTTATTTATGTGCTTGTTTTGAAAATAGCGAAATTAATAGCTTTGTTATTTACAATGCCAATAGTTTTATCTTTCGCAAATGTGACACCTATTGTAACACAATATGTGTTGTGAGGGTGAGTGAGGGTGAGGTTGAGGGTGAGGGGTTGAGGGTGAGTGAGGGTGAGGGGTTGAGGGTGAGTGAGGGTGAGGGGTTGAGGGTGAGGGTGAGTGAGGGTGAGTGAGGGTGAGGGTGAGTGAGGGTGAGTGAGGGTGAGGGTGAGTGAGGGTGAGGGGTTGAGGGTGAGGGGTTGAGGGTGAGTGAGGGTGAGGGTGAGGGTGAGTGAGGGTGAGGGTGAGTGAGGGTGAGTGAGGGTGAGGGTGAGTGAGGGTGAGGGGTTGAGGGTGAGTGAGGGTGAGTGAGGGTGAGGGGTTGAGGGTGAGGGGTTGAGGGTGAGTGAGGGTGAGGGTGAGGGTGAGTGAGGGTGAGGGTGAGTGATGGTGAGGGTGAGTGATGGTGAGGGGTTGAGGGTGAGTGAGGGTGAGTGAGGGTGAGTGAGGGTGAGTGAGGGTGAGGGTGGGTGAGTGAGGGTGGGTGAGGGTGAGTGAGGGTGAGTGAGGGTGAGTGAGGGTGAGTGAGGGTGAGTGAGGGTGAGTGAGGGTGAGTGTGAGTGAGGGTGAGTGAGGGTGAGTGAGGGTGAGGGTGAGTGAGGGTGAAGGTGAGTGAGGGTGAGGGTTGAGGGTGAGTGAGGGTGAGGGTGAGTGAGGGTGGGTGAGTGAGGTGAGTGAGGGTGAGTGAGGGTGAGGGTGAGTGAGGGTGAGTGAGGGTGAGTGAGGGTGAGTGAGGGTGAGGGTGAGTGAGGGTGAGGGTGAGTGAGGGTGAGGGTGAGGGGTTGAGGGGTTGAGGGTGAGTGAGGGTGAGGGGTTGAGGGTGAGGGGTTGAGGGTGAGTGAGGGTGAGTGAGGGTGAGTGAGGGTGAGGGTGAGTGAGGGTGAGGGTGAGTGATGGTGAGGGTGAGTGAGGGTGAGGGTGAGTGAGGGTGAGGGGTTGACGGTGAGTGAGGGTGAGGGTGAGGGTGAGTGAGGGTGAGGGTGAGTGAGGGTGAGGGGTTGAGGGTGAGTGAGGGTGAGTGAGAGTGAGGGTGAGTGAGGGTGAGTGAGGGTGAGTGTGAGTGAGGGTGAGTGAGGGTGAGTGAGGGTGAGGGTGAGGGGTTGAGGATGAGTGAGGGTGAGGGGTTGAGGGTGAGTGAGTGTGAGGGTGAGTGAGGGTGAGTGAGGGTGAGGGTGAGTGAGGGTGAGGGTGAGTGAGGGTGAGGGTGAGTGAGGGTGAGGGTGAGGGTGAGTGAGGGTGAGTGAGGGTGAGTGAGGGTGAGTGAGGGTGAGTGAGGGTGAGGGTGGGTGAGGGTGAGTGAGGGTGAGGGGTTGAGGGGTTGAGGGTGAGTGAGGGTGAGTGAGGGTGAGGGGTTAAGGGTGAGGGGTTGAGGGTGAGGGGTTGAGGGTGAGTGAGGGTGAGTGAGGGTGAGTGAGGGTGAGGGGTTGAGGGTGAGTGAGGGTGAGTGAGGGTGAGTGAGGGTGAGGGTGGGTGAGTGAGGGTGGGTGAGGGTGAGTGAGGGTGAGTGAGGGTGAGTGAGGGTGAGTGAGGGTGAGTGAGGGTGAGTGAGGGTGAGTGTGAGTGAGGGTGAGAGTGAGTGAGGGTGAGGGTGAGTGAGGGTGAGGGGTTGAGGGTGAGTGAGGGTGAGGGTGAGTGAGGGTGAGTGAGGGTGGGTGAGGGTGAGTGAGGGTGAGTGAGGGTGAGTGAGGGTGAGTGAGGGTGAGTGAGGGTGAGTGAGGGTGAGTGAGAGTGAGGGTGAGTGAGGGTGAGGGTGAGGGGTTGAGGGGTTGAGGGTGAGTGAGGGTGAGTGAGGGTGAGTGAGGGTGAGGGTGAGGGGTTGAGGGGTTGAGGGTGAGTGAGGGTGAGTGAGGGTGAGTGGTTGAGGGTGAGGGGTTGAGGGTGAGGGGTTGAGGGTGAGTGAGGGTGAGTGAGGGTGAGTGAGGGTGATGGGTTGAGGGTGAGTGAGGGTGAGTGAGGGTGAGTGAGGGTGAGGGTGAGGGTGGGTGAGTGAGGGTGGGTGAGGGTGAGTGAGGGTGAGTGAGGGTGAGTGAGGGTGAGTGAGGGTGAGTGAGGGTGAGTGAGGGTGAGTGTGAGTGAGGGTGAGTGAGGGTGAGTGAGGGTGAGGGTGAGTGAGGGTGAGGGTGAGTGAGGGTGAGGGTGAGTGAGGGTGAGGGTGAGTGAGGGTGAGTGAGGGTGGGGGTGAGGGGGTGAGTGAGGGTGGGGGTGAGGGGTTGAGGGTGAGTGAGGGTGAGGGGTTGAGGGTGAGTGAGGGTGAGTGAGGGTGAGGGGTTGAGGGTGAGTGAGGGTGAGTGAGGGTGAGTGAGGGTGAGGGGTTGAGGGTGAGTGAGGGTGAGTGAGGGTGAGTGAGGGTGAGGGTGAGTGAGGGTGAGGGTGAGTGAGGGTGAGGGTGAGTGAGGGTGAGTGAGGGTGAGGGTGAGTGAGGGTGAGTGAGGGTGAGTGAGTGAGGGTGAGGGTGAGTGAGGGTGAGTGAGGGTGAGGGTGAGTGAGGGTGAGTGAGGGTGAGGGTGAGGGGTTGAGGGTGAGTGAGGGTGAGGGGTTGAGGGTGAGTGAGGGTGAGGGGTTGAGGGTGAGTGAGGGTGAGTGAGGGTGAGTGAGGGTGAGGGGTTGAGGGTGAGTGAGGGTGAGGGGTTGAGGGTGAGTGAGGGTGAGGGGTTGAGGGTGAGTGAGGGTGAGGGTGAGTGAGGGTGAGGGTGAGTGAGGGTGAGGGGTTGAGGGTGAGTGAGGGTGAGTGAGAGTGAGGGTGAGTGAGGGGTTGAGGGTGAGGGGTTGAGGGTTGGTGAGGGTGAGTGTGAGGGGTTGAGTGAGGGTGAGAGGGTGAGGGGTTGAGGGTGAGTGAGGGTGAGGGTGAGGGGTTGAGGGTGAGTGAGGGTGAGGGTGAGTGAGGGTGAGTGAGGGTGAGGGTGAGTGAGGGTGAGTGAGGGTGAGGGTGAGTGAGGGTGAGTGAGGGTGAGGGTGAGTGAGGGTGAGGTTGAGTGAGGGTGATGAGTGAGGGTGAGTGAGGGTGAGTGAGGGTGAGTGGTTGAGGGTGAGTGAGGGTGAGGGTGAGTGAGGGTGAGGGGTTGAGGGTGAGTGAGGGTGAGGGTGAGTGAGGGTGAGGGGTTGAGGGTGAGGGGTTGAGGGTGAGGGGTTGAGGGTGAGTGAGGGTGAGGGTGAGTGAGGGTGAGGAGTTGAGGGTGAGTGAGGGTGAGTGAGGGTGAGGGTGAGTGAGGGTGAGTGAGGGTGAGTGAGGGTGAGTGAGGGTGATTGAGGGTGAGTGAGGGTGAGGGGTTGAGGGTGAGTGAGGGTGAGGAGTTGAGGGTGAGTGAGGGTGAGGGTGATTGAGGGTGAGTGAGGGTGAGTGAGGGTGAGGGTGGGTAAGGGTGAGTGAGGGTGAGTGAGTGAGGGTGAGTGAGGGTGATGAGTGAGGGTGAGGGTGAGTGAGGGTGAGGGGTTGAGGGTGGGTGAGGGTGAGTGAGGGTGAGTGAGGGTGAGGGGTTGAGGGTGAGTGAGGGTGAGGGTGAGTGAGGGTGAGGGTGAGTGAGGGTGAGGGGTTGAGGGTGAGGGGTTGAGGGTGAGGGGTTGAGGGTGAGTGAGGGTGAGAGTGAGTGAGGGTGAGGGGTTGAGGGTGAGTGAGGGTGAGTGAGGGTGAGGGGTTGAGGGTGAGTGAGGGTGAGTGAGGGTGAGGGGTTGAGGGTGAGTGAGGGTGAGGGGTTAAGGGTGAGTGAGGGTGAGTGAGGGTGAGGGTGAGGGGTTGAGGGTGAGTGAGGGTGAGTGAGGGTGAGTGAGGGTGAGGGTGAGTGAGGGTGAGTGAGGGTGAGGGGTTGAGGGTGAGTGAGGGTGAGTGAGAGTGAGGGTGAGTGAGGGGTTGAGGATGAGGGTGAGGGGTAGAGGGTGAGTGAGGGTGAGTGAGGGTGAGTGAGGGTGAGTGAGGGTGAGTGAGGGTGAGTGAGGGTGAGTGGTTGAGGGTGAGTGAGGGTGAGGGGTTGAGGGTGAGTGAGGGTGAGGGGTTGAGGGTGAGTGAGGGTGAGTGAGGGTGAGGGTGAGGGTGAGTGAGGGTGAGGGGTTGAGGGTGAGGGAGGGTGAGTGAGGGTGAGGGTGAGTGAGGGTGAGGGGTTGAGGGTGAGTGAGGGTGAGTGAGAGTGAGGGTGAGTGAGGGGTTGAGGGTGAGGGGATGAGGGTGAGTGAGGGTGAGGGTGAGGGGTTGAGGGTGAGTGAGGGTGAGGGGTTGAGGGTGAGTGAGGGGTTGAGGGTGAGTGAGGGTGAGGGGTTGAGGGTGAGTGAGGGTGAGTGAGGGTGAGGGGTGAGTGAGGGTGAGTGAGGTTGGGTGAGGGGTGAGTGAGGGTGAGTGAGGGTGAGGGTGAGTGAGGGTGAGTGAGGGTGAGGGTGAGTGATGGTGAGGGTGAGTGAGGGTGAGGGTGAGTGAGGGTGAGGGGTTGAGGGTGAGTGAGGGTGAGGGTGAGTGAGGGTGAGGGTGAGTGAGGGTGAGGGGTTGAGGGTGAGTGAGGGTGAGTGAGAGTGAGGGTGAGTGAGGGGTTGAGGGTGAGGGGTTGAGGGTGAGTGAGGGTGAGGGTGAGGGGTTGAGGGTGAGTGAGGGTGAGTGAGGGTGAGGGGTGAGTGAGGGTGAGTGAGGGTGGGTGAGGGGTGAGTGGGGGTGAGTGAGGGTGAGTGAGGGTGAGGGTGAGTGAGGGTGAGTGAGGGTGAGGGTGAGTGAGGGTGAGGGTGAGTGAGGGTGAGGGGTTGAGGGTGAGTGAGGGTGAGGGTGAGTGAGGGTGAGGGTGAGTGAGGGTGAGGGGTTGAGGGTGAGTGAGGGTGAGTGAGAGTGAGGGTGAGTGAGGGGCTTGAGGGTGAGGGGTTGAGGGTGAGTGAGGGTGAGGGTGAGGGGTTGAGGGTGAGTGAGAGTGAGGGGTTGAGGGTGAGTGAATGTGAGGGGTTGAGGGTGAGTGAGGGTGAGGGTGAGTGAGGGTGAGTGAGGGTGAGGGTGAGTGAGGGTGAGGGTGAGTGAGGGTGAGGGTGAGTGAGGGTGAGGGTGAGTGAGGGTGAGTGAGGGTGAGTGAGGGTGAGTGAGGGTGAGGGTGAGTGAGGGTGAGTGAGGGTGAGGGTGAGGGTGAGGGTGGGTGAGTGAGGGTGGGTGAGGGTGAGTGAGGGTGAGTGAGGGTGAGTGAGGGTGAGTGAGGGTGAGTGAGGGTGAGTGAGGGTGAGTGAGGGTGAGTGAGGGTGAGGGTGAGTGAGGGTGAGGGTGAGTGAGGGTGAGTGAGGGTGAGTGAGGGTGAGGGTGAGTGAGGGTGAGTGAGGGTGGGGGAGTTGAGGGTGAGTGAGGGTGAGGGGTTGAGGGTGAGTGAGGGTGAGTGAGGGTGAGGGGTTTAGGGTGAGTGAGGGCGAGTGAGGGTGAGTGAGGGTGAGGGGTTGAGGGTGAGTGAGTGAGGGTGAGTGAGGGTGAGGGTGAGTGAGGGTGAGGGTGAGTGAGGGTGAGGGTGAGTGAGGGTGAGGGTGGGTGAGGGTGAGTGAGGGTGAGTGAGGGTGAGGGTGAGTGAGGGTGAGTGAGGGTGAGTGAGTGAGGGTGAGGGTGAGTGAGGGTGAGTGAGGGTGAGGGTGAGTGAGGGTGAGTGAGGGTGAGGGTCAGGGGTTGAGGGTGAGTGAGGGTGAGGGGTTGAGGGTGAGTGAGGGTGAGGGGTTGAGGGTGAGTGAGGGTGAGGGGTTGAGGGTGAGTGAGGGTGAGGGGTTGAGGGTGAGTGAGGGTGAGGGGTTGAGGGTGAGTGAGGGTGAGTGAGGGTGAGGGTGAGTGAGGGTGAGGGGTTGAGGGTGAGTGAGGGTGAGTGAGAGTGAGGGTGAGTGAGGGGTTGAGGGTGAGGGGTTGAGGGTTGGTGAGGGTGAGGGTGAGGGGTTGAGTGAGGGTGAGAGGGTTAGGGGTTGAGGGTGAGTGAGGGTGAGGGTGAGGGGTTGAGGGTGAGTGAGGGTGAGGGTGAGTGAGGGTGAGTGAGGGTGAGGGTGAGTGAGGGTGAGGGTGAGTGAGGGTGAGTGAGGGTGAGGGTGAGTGAGGGTGAGGGTGAGTGAGGGTGAGTGAGGGTGATGAGTGAGGGTGAGTGAGGGTGAGTGATGGTGAGGGGTTGAGGGTGAGTGAGGGTGAGGGTGAGTGAGGGTGAGGGGTTGAGGGTGAGTGAGGGTGAGGGTGAGTGAGGGTGAGGGGTTGAGGGTGAGGGGTTGAGGGTGAGTGAGGGTGAGGGTGAGTGAGGGTGAGAAGTTGAGGGTGAGTGAGGGTGAGGGTGAGTGAGGGTGAGTGAGGGTGAGGGTGAGTGAGGGTGAGTGAGGGTGAGTGAGGGTAAGGGGTTGAGGGTGAGTGAGGGTGAGTGAGGGTGAGTGAGGGTGAGTGAGGGTGAGTGAGGGTGAGTGAGGGTGAGGGGTTGAGAGTGAGTGAGGGTGAGGAGTTGAGGGTGAGTGAGAGTGAGGGTGATTGAGGGTGAGTGAGGGTGAGTGAGGGTGGGTGAGGGTGAGTGAGGGTGAGTGAGTGAGGGTGAGTGAGGGTGATGAGTGAGGGTGAGGGTGAGTGAGGGTGAGGGGTTGAGGGTGGGTGAGGGTGAGTGAGGGTGAGTGAGGGTGAGGGGTTGAGGGTGAGTGAGGGTGAGGGTGAGTGAGGGTGAGGGTGAGTGAGGGTGAGGGGTTGAGGGTGAGGGGTTGAGGGTGAGGGGTTGAGGGTGAGGGGTTGAGGGTGAGTGAGGGTGAGGGTGAGTGAGGGTGAGGGGTTGAGGGTGAGTGAGGGTGAGTGAGGGTGAGGGGTTGAGGGTGAGTGAGGGTGAGTGAGGGTGAGGGGTTGAGGGTGAGTGAGGGTGAGGGGTTGAGGGTGAGTGAGGGTGAGTGAGGGTGAGGGTGAGGGGTTGAGGGTGAGTGAGGGTGAGTGAGGGTGAGGGTGAGTGAGGGAGGGTGAGGGGTTGAGGGTGAGTGAGGGTGAGTGAGAGTGAGGGTGAGTGAGGGGGTGAGGGGTTGAGGGTGAGTGAGGGTGAGGGTGAGTGAGGGTGAGTGAGGGTGAGTGAGGGTGAGTGAGGGTGAGTGAGGGTGAGTGAGGGTGAGGGGTTGAGGGTGAGTGAGGGTGAGTGAGGGTGAGGGTGAGGGTGAGTGAGGGTGAGGGGTTGAGGGTGAGGGAGGGTGAGTGAGGGTGAGGGTGAGTGAGGGTGAGGGGTTGAGGGTGAGTGAGGGTGAGTGAGAGTGAGGGTGAGTGAGGGGTTGAGGGTGAGGGGTTGAGGGTGAGTGAGGGTGAGGGTGAGGGGTTGAGGGTGAGTGAGGGTGAGGGGTTGAGGGTGAGTGAGGGGTTGAGGGTGAATGAGGGTGAGGGGTTGAGGGTGAGTGAGGGTGAGTGAGGGTGAGGGGTGAGTGAGGGTGAGTGAGGGTGGGTGAGGGGGGAGTGAGGGTGAGTGAGGGTGAGTGAGGGTGAGGGTGAGTGAGGGTGAGGGTGAGGGAGGGTGAGGGAGGGTGAGGGTGAGGGAGGGTGAGGGAGGGTGAGGGTGAGGGAGGGTGAGGGGCTGAGGGTGAGTGAGGGTGAGGGGTTGAGGGTGAGTGAGGGTGAGGGGTTGAGGGTGAGTGAGGGTGAGGGTGAGTGAGGGTGAGGGGTTGAGGGTGAGTGAGGGTGAGTGAGGGTGAGTGAGGGTGAGGGGTTGAGGGTGAGGGGTTGAGGGTGAGTGAGAGTGAGGGTGAGTGAGGGGTTGAGGGTGAGTGAGGGTGAGGGTGAGGGGTTGAGGGTGAGTGAGGGTGAGTGAGGGTGAGGGGTTGAGGGTGAGGGTGAGTGAGGGTGAGGGAGGGTGAGGGTGAGTGAGGGTGAAGGGTTGAGGGTGAGTGAGGGTGAGTGAGGGTGAGGGTGAGTGAGGGTGAGGGTGGGTGAGGGTGAGGGGTTGAGGGTGAGTGAGGGTGAGGCGTTGAGGGTGAGTGAGGGTGAGGGTGAGGGTGGTTGAGGGTGAGTGAGGGTGAGGGTGAGGGGTTGAGGGTGAGTGAGGGTGAGGGTGAGTGAGGGTGAGGGTGGGTGAGGGGTTGAGGGTGAGTGAGGGTGAGGGTGAGTGAGGGTGAGGGTGAGTGAGGGTGAGGGTGAGTGAGGGTGAGGGTGAGTGAGGGTGAGGGCGAGTGAGGGTGAGGGTGAGGGCGAGTGAGGGTGAGGGCGAGTGAGGGTGAGGGCGAGTGAGGGTGAGTGAGGGTGAGTGAGGGTGAGGGGTTGAGGGTGAGTGAGGGTGAGGATGAGTGAGGGTGAGGGTGAGTGAGGGTGAGGGGTTGAGGTGAGTGAGGGTGAGGGGTTGAGGGTGAGTGAGGGTGAGTGAGGGTGAGGGGTTGAGGGTGAGGGGTTGAGGGTGAGTGAGGGTGAGGGTGAGTGGTTGAGGGTGAGTGAGGGTGAGGGTGAGTGAGGGTGAGGGTGGGTGAGGGTGGGTGAGGGGTTGAGGGTGAGTGAGGGTGAGGGTGAGTGAGGGTGAGGGTGAGTGAGGGTGAGGGTGAGTGAGGGTGAGTGAGGGTGAGGGTGAGTGTGGGTGAGTGAGGGTGAGGGTGAGTGAGGGTGAGGGCGAGTGAGGGTGAGTGAGGGTGAGGGGTTGAGGGTGAGTGAGGGTGAGGGTGAGTGAGGGTGAGGGTGGGTGAGGGTGGGTGAGGGGTTGAGGGTGAGTGAGGGTGAGTGAGGGTGAGGGTGAGTGAGGGTGAGTGAGGGTGAGTGAGGGTGAGGGTGAGTGAAGGGTGAGTGAGGGTGAGGGTGAGTGAGGGTGAGGGCGAGTGAGGGTGAGTGGTTGAGGGTGGGTGAGGGTGAGTGAGGGTGAGGGTGAGTGAGGGTGAGGGGTTGAGGGTGAGTGAGGGTGAGGGGTTGAGGGTGAGTGAGGGTGAGGGTGAGTGAGGGTGGGGGGTTGAGGGTGAGTGAGGGTGAGGGTGAGAGATGAGACGGTCTTTGAGGCGCCTCTGCTGTATTTGCATTTGGTAAAACAGCCTTAATGATGTGTTGAGAGGCGCCCCCCTGCCATTGTTGCAGGCCGCCGTGTGGGGGCCTGCTAAGTGTACGGGGAGGGGGCAGCAAGCACAATTTATGGTGTCTAAAGCGACCCTTTCCTGAGAGACAGCCCTGGAGACAGAGGATGTTTATTTCAAGGAAGTCCAGCGGCCTTCGCGTCTGGGCAGCATTTAGTAAAAAAACAAAAAAAAAAGTACAAATATTTAGAAGCATTTACATATGCATTTAATCCATCGTGCAAGTCTCTCATTGCACGCGGGTGGAATGTTTGTCTACTTGCTGTTTATTTTTGGCATCAACAGATGCAGGGAGGGTGACGCTCTGTGAAGGAGTGCAGCGTGGAACCCGTGGTGTACGTGGCTGTTAAGTAATGTTTCGGCTGAGATAACATTGCAAAGGCTGACGCATGGATGGTTCAAAACAGGCGCAATAACAAAACGTGAATAGTGCGCATATAGTAGTTACTGCAACAAAACCTACAAAACCGCATAAAACCTAATTTAAAAAAAAGAAAAAAGAGACAGGCTGTTATAAACAATGGAATTTACACACGTGCTTGTTGGTGATGTATTCGCCTACGCCTACATCACTTATAAAACAAGACGGATTGAAGGCAGAGAAGGGGGGGAGGAGAAATGCAACATGGCGGGCAGGGGAGGGGGCGGAGTGGGGAGAGGGTGTTAAGCAGCAGGGGCCTTTGAAGTGAAGCTTAGCTTCACTTCAAAGGTGTGGGAGGAGAGCGGCTGAGGGAACAGACGGCGATTTGGTGGTGTGCACGCGCATTTTAGGTCAATGCGCAAGCGCACTGACCTAAAAGCCACGGGCACAGCAGCAAATCGCCACAGTTAGGTAAACTTTGTTTAAAGCCCTATAGTCTCGCTCTGCTCAATGCGCATGCGCATTGACAGGCGAGACCTAAAAACACCTTGGATATTTCCGATGGATTTTTCAGTCACTCTTTGGCTCCTGAGAGCCGTGATTTGACTGCATTCAGTGCGTTAGGCAATCAGCGCTGATATGCGAGATTGCCAATGGGAAATAAGAATAGCCCTGGTGTGTTTGCGGCATGCATAGTGTCCCTTCTGCATGAGAGAGACCCAGATGCCTTCTCAAACAACGGGGACATTTGCATTTCAGATGATGAATCACACCCGCATCTCTTGTGTAATGACTGCATTATCACACACTTTGCACACTTTGGTTACAAATTCAATTTTGCTAAGTCTCATATTGCCTCCTTAGTAGTTTGTTTTCTTGGTTACAAACTCAACAATTAATGTAGGGGGTTGGCCCCCCACTTTCTAGATCAATGTGCACTATTGCAACCTCCACCTACACTTACAAAATTGCAATCTTTACTGTTTTTTTTATTTTGGGAGCACATACATTCCTGATTATGCCCAGCGTATTAAGCCTCTTTGCTCGTTGATGCAACCTTCTTTCTCTGCCTCCTGTTGGCTTCCGGGACATACCGCAATTCTTCGGTCTCTGTAATTTGATCTGCTTGTGACCAACTTCTTGTTAACACGAGACAATTCTACTAATTTGGTCAGATGGATTGTACCAGGCGTGTTAGGCTGTACTTACTTGACGTTCAATGAGGGGAACACGGTCTACATTGTTAATAAATCGCATTTGTACACTTTGGTGGAGATGTTTTTCTCTTCTACAGGAAACATTTTGACAGCTGTCCAAATGGCGATTCTTAAAGAAGGCTCTTTGGCTCAAGGAAATCAAATTTTCTTGGTTTTGCCGGTACCTGCTTTAGAAGCAGTTACAAAGACTAGTGTCCCGAATTCTAAAGCTTTGCATCCTCATCAGATACAATGGGCTAGTTCTTTGACTCATCTGATGTCAACTTTATCATCGATCCTTCTTTACAGATGCAGGAGTTTTTACAGTATGAACATGTTCATCCTCTACCTTTATCGTTACTCCTCTTTGATCAGTATAAATACATTATTTACACTGATGGTTCTGCACAGCCCGCCATTGGTTCTAAACATGCTTATTCTGCAGCCTGCACAATTGTTGCAGGCCACATTGTTGACAGAGATTTTAAAACCTCTTTGGTACACACACAGTCTCTAGGAGATTGTACGGCTCAGTTGGCAGGGCTACGTGCTTTGGTTTTAGCCCTGGAATTTGCGGACCTCGAGGTTCCTAAGCTTATAGTGTGCAATTCGATTTACTCTGTATAATCCTTCAATGACAACTTGTTTTTCTGGACAAAATAATAATTTTCATGATTCTAAAGGTAGTGCAATTAAGCATAAAATGCTTTGGGTAAGGTGGCCTCTCTTAAAGAGAGCTTGTCACTCACACATTTTGTTCATACTTTGGGCCATCAACGTGTGGGAGCACATGCTTTTGTTAATTAGCTGGCTGATGAGGCAGCCAAATCTGCAGTATCCACTTGTTCAGTAGCATCAGTCACTAGGTCTATGACTAAAAGTGGTGATGATATTCTAGCAGCTATTGCCACCGCGAAAGAGGGAGTTTTCCTAGGGTTTTCCTTCATGTTATTCAGACCACTTGTCTTCTGATCAAGTCCCATTTGTGACTATCCCATCTATTGGAGATCAGTTGATTCCCACTGAGGACCGCAGAATTTCTTCGATCATTGCCACTCATAAAGGCGTAGCTTTGGCACATGCCAGAGTGTCAGCAACAGTGTCTCTTTTACAGTAACGTTTCTGGTGGGGTGGTTTATATCAACCGGCATGTAAATATGTTCTTTCTTGTGACATTTATTAATAAATTAAGCCTTCTACTGTTGCACGTCCACCCCACTCTCAGCTTTAAATCTCCATTTAGCCATTAGGCTGCATTTATCTTGATCTCTGTGGTCCTTTGACATCTGAGACTGCATTTAGACATATTTAGGTTGCAGTGGATTCGTGCACCAGATTCCTTTGGGTTTGGCCACAACATAGTGCTCACGCTCGGACTGTCATTAAAGATTTACGTGTCTTTGTCGGTACATTTGCTTGTGGCACTTTCCATTCCAAGCAAGGTCCTGCATTTGTCTCTAAGGCTTACCCGGATGCAATGAAGTCCCTGGGGGTGCAGGTCCACTTTCGTCTCCATACCGGCCTGAGGGCAATTCTGTGGTGGAACGGATGAACCATGACTTAAAGCAATCTTTGACAGCATGAGTCTTAGGTACTGGCAGGGGTTGGCTGGCTCTTCTCTATGGAGTCCAACATGCACTAAATAATCTCCCTAGAAGATTTCTGGGTGGGTGGACCCCATACGAAATGCTCTTTGGCATTAAAATGTTTGTGACAGACCTTGATGGTCTAGACGTTGTGGCGGCTAGCGCAACCTTTTACGTAGATAATCATTGTGCTGTGTTACAAGATCTAGAATTAGCTCTTGATTCCTAAGCAAGTGCCCAGTTGCCCTCTCCCTGTACAAAAGGGGGTGGTGATGGACGGAGCATCAGAACCAATCAAACACTCACACCCAGTCAAAAGATCTGGGTTTGATCCATCACCGTTCTTTAGCCCACTCTGCCACCCAAATTCAGACATGGCTATATGCAAATCAGTCTGACCCTGTGCCTCATGGGAACAGTCCAGCCCGAACTGCCAAGCCATGCCTTCCCTGGACCGGAAACAAGTTTCCGAGGACCGGTTTCTGGCATACCAGCCGTCTTCAGCCCGGCTTGCTTAAATCCAGTGGCAAAGTGAGCAAGGGACTCACGTCTCAGCATACCCTGCCACACTTATGGCAGCCAAAAGCGGTACAAAAGGGGGTGGTGATGGACAGAGCATCAGAACCAATCAAACACTCACACCCAGTCAAAAGATCTGGGTTTGATCGATCACCGTTCTTTAGCCCACTCTGCCACCCCAGTTCAGACATGGCTATATGCAAATCAGTCTGACCCTGTGCCTCATGGGAACAGTCCAGCCCGCACTGCCAAGCCATGCCTTCCCTGGACCGGAAACAAGCTTCAGAGGACCGGTTTCTGGCATTCCAGCCGTCTTCAGCCCGGCTTGCTTGAATCCAGTGGCAAAGTGAGCAAGGGACTCACGTCTGAGCATACCCTGCCACACTTATGGCCCGTCCATCACCATCCCCTTTTGTACCACAGTTGCCCTCTTTGGCAGATCCAGCAGTGCTGCTTCCTGTTTCTGGCTGGCTTCCTCAAGTTGGAGATCCGGTCCGAGAAAAGGTGGAGAACAAAAAGGAATTTGGTCCATCTGTCAAGCACCTTGACTGATATCACAGGAGCCGAAGATGGTCCCAAAGCCCCTCCACCAGTACCTCCAACAACAGCTAATTCTCTTGGTGAGGGCAATAATGGGGGGGGAGGAAGTGAATAAAGAGAGACTGCCTTATCACAGAGGTATCACAAGTCCTCTGTTGCGTCTCCGTCTTTTCTGCCTTGGGTTTGTATCTCAGCATCTGCATCGGAAAGAAAATAATCAAACATGCAAATCTCAACATCTTCTAATATCAATTACTTTTGTCAGACTATTTATACATCCTAATTAAACCAAGACTAAAAGGCAATTACTTCTCTCTTGTAGAAGTTGTTATTCTCTCAGTTATTCGTTGTTGTATATTGAGCACTCCAGTGGTGACATTCAATATTGATTTAGACAATTGAATTCAGTTCTTTTATTTTTACAGAAGAGAGAGATAACTCATAACAGTCTTTAGTTTAAATCTGTCTTGTCAATTTTAGTTGTTCTTCATCAGAAATGGCATGAGCTGGTACAAATAAGCTGGAGAAGACAATACCTTAATCTTCTTGCTGAGTTTTCCACTGTAGTGAGGTTTACCGGCAAAGAAATTCTTCAAGAATATTTTCACGAGACAAACCTTTCAATTAGATTAATTGAGACTTGCTTTTAACTAAACTAGCTTCTAAATTACAGTAATACACAGCTGCCTTTCACTATATTTAGCTTACTGTATTGTTCGTTGCGCATGCGTTTAAACTGAGACTCGTTCTCCTGACTTCTTAATTAAGGAAACGGAACCGTTCAGAAAACTGCTCGCAAGTTCAGAAATGCTTCAATAATTCTCCTCAGAAATACTGCGCGATGGAGAGATGCCTTGCACCCCTCACAGCTACAGTTGAAATCCGCTGTTCCTAATTGGAACATGCGCATTAGTCTCTTTGTCCATTGCGAGTCTATCAACACTAGACTGCTGACCCTGCATTAGTAATGGAACCTCACTTTCTGGTTTCCTGGTATTCGAATCTTGCTGCATTCTCAGATTGTGTTTTAAGGCTCTCTTAGATGTAAACTGAAGTCTCCTCCAACACAGATATTTTACTGCTCTCTTTAAACGATTGCCCATCTTCAATCTACCTTTGCCTAAACTTGCACTGCCCATGGTGGTCTTTTTTTTTTCTTTTTTTTTTGTCCTCATCTCACCTGTCAAGCCTCTGCGGGTCTTATGAAGCTGCTTTTATGATCTGTGGCCCCTACGGCTTACCGCACTCGCTTGGGTCGTCCGACCGGTCCCTTTTTGTGAGGGAGCCTGGTGTAATCATTAGACCAATTATATTAATCTTAAACTTTGGCCCCAACTCACAAAGGGATGCCAGATGTTTAATGGCTTATCTTCTGTGCCCTCGTAGTCTAGACGAACCATGGAGAGTGATGCCTTAAGCCAATCCTCCCTCTGTGGTGGAAGGGGGTCTTTCCACCTCTTACAAATTTTCCTTCGGGCCAGCAATACTAGATAGATTAATAAACATCTGTTTTTCTGGGAGAGGGTCTGGCTAAGTTGGCCATCGTCTCCAAAAAATACCAATGACATGTTGATATCTATAGTGGTATTAAGAATATCTCGGAAATTGTCGCCCATCTCTGTCCAAAATGTTGCCAGTACTGGACACTCTAAGAAGACATGTAAGTCGTTGGCAAGAGGTAGCAAACATCTTGGACATTTAGGGGATGGCTCTGGAGCAAACTTGGCGATCTTGGCGGGGGTATAATAGAGCCTGTTAATAACGAAGACATTTTTTTTTTTTAAACAAGCAGGCTTGACATATTTATACAAAAACCTTTAAAGAGGGCTCATATAAGGACTGTATTGATGGCCCAAGAGGAGTTTCGGTCCATACTGCAGCTAAAGGTGGGGCCTCGTGATCCTCAGCTTCCAACAAGTTGTTATACCATACTGAGATTTTCTTCTTAATTGGGAGGGTAGATTGCCACAGCCCTTTGATCTCTCCATTCCCACTGACCTCCCCCTTTTCTGCATCGTACCATGAGACCAACTGTAGATATTTAAATCTTGAGAACCCTGGCCCAATCTTTGCTCTCAGGTATTCCCATGGGTGTATCCCTCCAGAGTCTACAAGCTCGGCCCATGTGGTGATGCCTGCCCTTCTCATGGGCAATGCCAAACTGTCTCTGAGGCAGCTCGGTGTTCCTGGTGTATCCCATACGGGGGCGCTATCCGAGTAGTATCCTATGCCTCAACCACATCTGAGCCAATACCCTAGCTCCAGGGCCACCCTCAAAACTTTCAGGCGTACTCGCTTAAAGAATTTTGGAGACCGAAACTTGTATAGAAAAGCTTTACCATCTCCTCCTCCCTCTGCTCTCGCCATTTCTCCAAGCAGCCTGCCCCACTCTGACTCCTCTGGTTTAACAAGTAGCATCCGTATGCTTTTAAACTGGAATGCTGCAGCATATAACCTGACATCGGGAAGGGCTAGCCCGCCTTTCTTTAATCTGCGTCTGAGCTTTTTCCACGCCAATCGGACCCCTTTTACCCCCCACATAAAGATCCCAATCTTACTCTGTGCCTTACTTAAGCTTTTTTTCATAAATGTTAATGGTATAGAGGAAAATAAGTAAGACAACTTGGGGAGAATGACCATCTTTACCAAGTTAGTTTTTCCATAAATGGTTAAGGGAAGGTTCCTCCATCTACTGAAGAGGCCATCTATTTCTTTAATGACCCTGTTAAGATAAAGCTCAGGTATCTTCTCCAATTCCTTGACGATACAAATCCCCAGATATCTCAGCTCTGCACTGACTCTTCCTGTCCACTCCAGGTTCCAGCACATCACCTCTGTCTTAGTTTTATTGACTAGATACCCAGATAAAGACCCAAATTCACACATAAGCTCCTCTACCCTCGGGATCGTTACCTCGGGGTCGCTCGTATACAATATTAGGTTATCGGCATAGAGGGCGATTTTAGAACTATATTGTTTGGATCTAAAGGGATAGATTATATCATCTAATCTCATCGCCTGTGCCAATGGTTCCATGTATATATTAAATAAAAGGGACGAGATCGGGCACCCCTGCCTGGTTCCTCTCTGGATGTTAAAACTTGGTGTAAGTAGCCCATTTAGCAGGATTCGTGCGGAGGCACCCTGATAACAGTTCTGCAAGGTTTGAATAAAGATGGAACCAAACCCCATTGCCATCACAACCTCCCAGAGATACACCCAACAGACTCTGTCAAAAGCCTTTGCTGCGTCCAGAGCGACTACGGCCAAGGGTTCAGTCCTCTGAATGGACAGATCCATGTTGCCTATTAAGAGCTGTGTCTGCTCCTGGATGTGTCTCCCTGCAACTAACCCTTTCTGATACGGATGAATTAACTTCGGGATCAATTTTGCCAATCTCCCCGCCAATATGCCCATAAAGATCTTGTAATCGGCATTCAGAAGGGAGAGTGGACGGTAGGATTCCGCCTTTTTAGGGTCTTTACCAGTTTTTAAAATCAGGACGATTGTTGCCTCCTTCCAGGTCTTGGGGACCTTCCCGGTTAGACTATAAACTGAGTTAAAGGTGACCCCCATTGCATTTATCAGCTCCTCTTTGAGGTGTTTATAAATCTCACTTGGTAGCGAGTCCGGGCCTGCAGCTTTTTTGTTCTTAGACTTTTTAATCTGATCGGCTATCTCCCCAAAAGTAAAGGGAGCGTCTAGTTTGTTCTTACTTTCTTCTGACAGCGAGGGGAGATGTTTATTCCTCAGGAATGACTGAATAGTACTCGGTAGAGGTGCAAGGTCCTCTTTATATAGTTCAGAGAAAATGGAGAGGAGACAGGACTGCATATCCTAGTTCCTACTTGAGGTTTCCCCGCTAGCATTGATGGTTAGTTCTTTTATATCGTTCTGTTCTCGCTTTCCACCCCAAAAGGGAGCCTGCCTTCTCCCCATATTCAAAATTCTGCATCCTTCTGGAGTTCCACTGTGCTCTACACTTGGCTTCTAACTTCCCTCTATACTCCGATCTTGCCTCGTCCAGATCCTTCAAGACTTGTGTAAGTCGCTCCGAATCCCTGTTGCTTAATCCATTTCTTTCTTTCTCCAGGTTGTTTATCTTTCCCTCGATACCCTTTAATGCCTCCGCTTCAACCCTGTTATTTTCCATGTAGTTTCCCCCTTAGCCAGGCCTTATATGTATCCCATACAACATCCGGTGTTGTGGAGCCCATATTCAAAGAAAAAAATTCCAGAGAGGGAGCTTCTACTGCCTCGACAACCTCAGAATCTAAAAGCTTAGCCCTATTGAGGGTTTATCTCACCGGCTGCCGCTGTACCTCTTTACTCTGATATATTAATTGCAAAGGTGCGTGGTCGGAGAGGTGACTCAGGAGGACTGATATCTCCCCTAGGTTATCCGTTGACATTCTGTCCAAAAAGACATGGTCAATTCTTGAGGAGTGACCATGCTTTTTTCTATAGATTGTGAAGCCCTGTTGATCACCTTTTTGGGCCCTCCATTGGTCGATCAGATCCATATCATGTATCATATTGAGTAGTGCTCGACGTATCTTAACTGCTCCTACATAACGACTCAGGTTGGATCTATCTTTTAACGGGTCCAACAGGACATCGAAGTCCCCTCCGATGACATAGGGTGGAGATTCCAATATCAATGCCGACTGTAGTTTATATATGTAGGTCGGGTCATCGGTGTTGGGGCCATAGAAAGAGGCACATATTAAAACTACATTTTCAAATGCCAATTGGGCTACCAACCACCTTCCCGTGGAGTCTGATTGTGTTTTTTTATAGTGCAGGGAGCTCCTTGTTTGATTAAAATTGCCACCCCTCTGCTTTGAGATGTCTGATGTGAGGCACAGAAGCTCTTAACCCAAGGGACTTTGGAGAAGATTACGCTGCTTTCTTCATAGCTCAGATGTGTCTCTTGCAGCATACAGACTTGAGCGGTTGAGAGTTCTAGATGTTTAAAGATTAGCCTCTGTTTCCGAGGGCACCTTAACAGGTTAACATTCCAGGAGGTAAAGATGGTCTTTCTATCCCTCAGGCCCAGACTACCCATCATCCCCTTGTTCTACCTGGAAGAATTGGCACCCCTTCATGGCATAAAAGTCGGTACATAAGGTTGAGGTTGAGATGAGGTCGAAAATGTTTTATTTTTTCCCACTGCTCCCCACCCTCGTGCCCCCCTGCCCCCCATCCCGCCTCCCCGTGCCCCCTCTACCCCTGAGGAACCCTCCCTTCAAATAGGTGAAAGCCTATTTAGCCCTCCCCCTATGGGATAGCATTAACATTTTCAATTTTTAACTAAATTCCTGCTAGATACGTGTCATATATGTAAAAGAGCCCCACTAGGTCTACTTCCCCCCCTGCCCGTCTCTGATCTTTACTATGAGAGCATCCGCCTCTTCTTCAGTTTTAATTTGGTACATATGGTTGTTCCACATCACCTGTAGCAGTGCTGGAAATTTCAACTGAGCCTTGGCCCCTATACTGTTCAGCTCCTCCAACCTTTTCCCCAACTCCCACTGTCGCGTTGCTGTTATGTGTGAGATGTCTGATCTTATTTGGAAGGTAAAAGGGTTGGAGCTGTTAAAGTGTATGGAGCCTTCTTTCAAAGCGGAAGACAAAATCTGCTCCTTCACAGAATATGTTAAAAAATTCAACAGGATCTTCCTAGGCTTCTGCATTGCGGGGTTTCTTCTGAAGGGATCACGGTGCACCCTCTGAATATCGTGCAGCAGGTCTACTTCTGGTGAGTCTTTTAGCACTGTCCCCTTCAGTAGAGATATTACAAAGCCCTTAATGTCAGCCCCCTCCAGGGCTTCAGGAACATTCAGGAGTCTCAAGTTGTTCCGGCGCGAATAATTTTCTAAGCACTCAAGATCCTCTTTTAGTTCTTTGTTCTGGGCAAACAGCTTGGTCACCTCCGCTTCGGTGGTACGCATGGATTCCTTGATTTTAGAGATTTCCGTCTCAATTGCCTTGGTTCTAAGGGTGACCTCATCCAGCCTCTTGGCTAGCACTTCACAAGATGCTTGAATTGCTGCCTGGTTAGCCTCAGAAGTTAAAAATCTGTTAGTCATTTCAGCTTGGTTGGCTTCAGATATCGTAAATCTGCTGGTGATTTCATCCTTCATAGCTAGTAGTATGTCGGCCAATAAGCGTGAGGTTGCATCTGATTTATCTGCAATGTTCTCCATGCCTACATTATCAGATGAGGCGGAATGATGTGCTTGCTCTAATTGTGCTACATTTGAAGCATCAGTACTTTTTATTATTTCTGTGGAGTCCATCGAGATGATTCCTGCTCCATCCCTCCCGAGCGCTGAGTACGTATTTGACAGGCTAACACCTGAATGCACCACAACCACCGCCTCCACCAAAGCTGAGGACTTGTCTGAGATCCCCTCTTTAACAGCATTCTTGGGAGTCTCTGGCAGACCCCCCTGTAATAATACCCCAGTAGCATTGACTGCTGTGGTAGCTGGGGAGGGCTGGGTAGGCTGGGTAGGCTGAGTAGGCTGAGTGGGCAGAGGAGAACAAATGGTAGTGGAAGTGGTAGACATTACTTTATAATAGGTTTTAAGTGAAGGGGTAACTTTTATGTTGGGGCAGCTCCTTTAACGCTTTTACTTTTGCCCTTACTTTTTATATTTTTAACACTTAGGTACTCTTCAGAGGTGTTCAGCTTAGCTTTTTCCCTTCTTACTCGCACCCTCACTTCGGAGACTGGGGGTGAAATGCGTGGGGGATAAACGGGCTTCCCCTTGGTTGGATCGAAGACTGCCCTGGCTCGCAGTGTGTACCTATTTGTTTTAATTGGATCGAAGCTCTTTTCTTTGTCGCTAAGGCAACCAGGGCTAACCACAGTGCCAACACCAGCACCCTCGCCAAGCGCTCCTCCTATATCCATACACCCAATTGAAGCGCTGATTAACTTCGCCTCTTTTCCTTGTAGGGGATTTAGCCCTCCATAAGCAAAAACATGTATGCCACTATGCAGCCGTGTTCCTGTCACAGAATTGCCAAGGCTGTCACCCTTGTTGCCACCACAGGGCGGGGAAAACAAATTGCCGACTCCCTACCTTAGAAGTCGCTTCGCTGCTTATTCCAGTTATGTTTTTATTTTCATTTTTGTGCGCAGCTCCTCTCACCGGCTCCGCTCCACAGAAGCCACCACTGGCTCTTCCCCCGACGACCCGGAACGAAAGCAAGGCGAAGTCGCGCCTCTTCCGCGTCCGAACCGCCTCCTCCCAGAGCCAGCGCCGACCCCTGGATGCGCCGTCCCGCTCGCTCTCCTCGCACTCCTCACTCCTCTCCCAGCCCGTTCCAGGGATCCGCGAGGAGACCGACGAATCCAGACCAGGCTCCGGGGGCATATTCGGTAGACTCAACAGAAACAACAAGGTGATTTTCGAGACGGGGGGAGGGGGGGCTAAAAGACAAAGATAATCCTACATGGGATCAGCAAAGTAAGCAGGAATTATTGCTCTATAGGTGGAATCCGGCTGCGGCCGTTAAGCTGGCGGCCGCCATGTTCCTCCCCCGGCAATGCCCTGGACATGGTGGTCTTGACACCATCTTACCGTGCACCAGTCAGAGTCCTTGGTTTAAAAGACACCCGTACTGTGATCCCTCCTCCTTTACCTGGTCGTAAGGAGAATCGTTACATTTCAATAGAATATGTCAAGCTACACCATATGGCCGATACTGAATAGTATGCCTCCAAGCATTCCACGCCTGGATCTTTCATTGAATCCGATGGCTTCTGTTTCATTGTCGACTCCCCAACATACTGAGGGGGAGATGGAAACTTCATTTGATTTATTACCAATTTTTCCTTTTACATCCACATCTGCAGATATTGAGTATGCTTCTCCTCCAGTTGAGGTCATAATTGACATTCCTGAGAGTATCATACCAGAAACATCCACTGCTTCATAACCGTTGTTTCAGCTGGGGCCCAGTGGTTATTAAATGGACCGTACTAGCTTTTCCTCTGACACATCTTCCTCATCATCTTCTGTGCCAGTGCCCCCTACATGTACCAATCTTTTCATCCCCTGGTTCAAGAAGACTTACCTAGTCCCTCTACAGACATACGTCTGGATGGTGCTGACGCTGGTGTTCCTTTTCATGTGGATTGGGTTTGTGACTGTGCTTCTCCTCTTGATTAACAGCCATTATTTAACTGAACTCTCTGCTGTGAACTATGTTGATGGAGTTCTAGCTCATCATACATCTTCACATGACATGAAAAGAGACCAATCACTTGTCAATATTTCAGCATTCCCTGATGCATTGCTTGGGATAACAAGTCATATGATATCCATGGCCCGCCCGAAATTTTAAACATTTTACACGCTTTCCTTGTTGAGTTTTGGTTTTGTCAGACTTACACTCTGATGACTGGGATGTTCTTGCTGTTCATTCATTATTTTCTGATTTGAAATATTATGCTGCTTTTGACACTGAAGATCTGTATTTGAATTATGCAAATGTTGCTGATTTTTTTTTGTGATCAACATTATGGTCATCATTTTTTCCATAAGACCAATACTCTGAGACCGTTTTTTTATTATACCCAGTGAGAACATTGCCCGACACCTTTACAGAGAAGTTCAAAGACACAATAAAGTAAATTTGTGTATTTTTCTGGTTACAATCTGTCAGACCGACAGTCCTATTTTTATGAAATGTAGAGGCCGCCCCAAACTAAATTTATTTTAATACACTAAATTGGTTTACTCCATGTCCTTCAGGAATAATTTGTCTGTGAAGGATTATGATCATTGGAAGGACACAATTGATTTAAAATCCATTTTGGGTACTAAAGATTGGCAAGTAAAAGGCAAGGAAGCATTACATCGTGCTTGTCTGACAACATCGCCAATGTTATTTTTAAATGACACAGTACAATAGACGGTAAACATCCTTTACAACGCAACTTTTACCACGCAGTGCCTTTACGATGCAACTTTTACAACGCAAACCATTACAACGCATTGCGCTGGGGGCACTCTAGGATAGGGAATAGGTTTAATGTACTATCCAACACCTTCCCTACTATCCACGGGGACTGGAGTTGGAATAGTAAATTAAACTATTCACTATCCAGCGCCTAAAAGCACTATGCGTTGTAATGGTATGCGTTGTAAAACTTGCGATGTAAAGGTAGGCGTTGTAAAAGTATGCGTTGTAACGTCATACATCCACAATAGACTACTTGTTTTGGTTCGGCCACAGCCAAAAATGTCAACATTCTCTCAATCCCAATATTGACTACTTATGATACATGGCAAACACACTCCAATTAAACAATTGATGATTTGGCTGTCATTTTTCAAAATGGCACATTTAACTTGTCTAATATTTCCCACTAGGCATGTTTAGTGTGGCCAATGAGCTCCAATGCATGCCACTTATGTTTTCTGAATACTACATAAGGTTTTACACAAAACAGACCTGATCATCATTTTCCACACTCCCATACAGTTACCATATACTTGGTGGGTAAATTATGTCAACAATGGTTGGAACATTCCACTCTGTCATCTGTGAAACAACACCTTTCTCTGCTGTCAGGTGACATAAATTTTGCGGATGTTCTTTTAGGTCCAAAGTCGCCTCACACAAAACGTTTTATTTAGTCAGCGTACAATGAATTTTGGAAACTGTCCTAGATGGAAGCTGCATTGAGTCTCTGCCAAATGGACCAAGCAAATTTATAAAAAGTCCTTGCGTGGTAGATAACAGCATTAATACACTGTCTTACCTTATATATGTCCTTTGGATAATATTGTATCATCTCTCATTGACATTGTTCAAAATGAGGTGTCTGTTTTGTATCATGGTCAAACTCAGTTAGGTTTTGTAATGCAGTTTGCTTGGACCTTGTAAACACTAAAAAATGAAAAAGTGCCATGGGATTACTTGAACGCTTCTGCACTGTATTTACCATTTAATTTGACTGATAAACAGAAATTAATTTCCACAAGAGCACAAGAAAAAGCAACAATACCCTGCACCAGTCGTTATGGCGTACAGTGGCAATAGTACCTTGATGAGAGCTAGGTGCAAAGGACCCAGGACGTGACTTTCATGTGTCCCCAGTGGAGTGGTATACAACCCCCACACAAATTTGAACAAAGATGATCTTGCACTCTAAGAGCAAATAATTAGATAAATGACAGGAAGTAATGTCCATGGTACAGAACAGAACAATTAGGAAAATGTCTTCCCAAATGAAAAAACGATAGTCAGCGTTATTGCTGTAGAAAAACGATTCCTTTTATTCTTTCAAATTCTTTAAAATCTCAGCACACATTTTGACAAGACAGCCAACGTGTTCCGTCCGTCTTCAGGGCTTGATAAGTCAAAGAAAGATCATATGTTCTTTGAAGTAAATAAGTCTTTTAGGTTTGTAGACAAAATGGTCAAGGAACAAGTAAATTGGATACGTGTCCCCTGATAACATCCAGTGTCATCCGGTTCAGAGATGGAAACGCGTTGTATGTCTCGTCAAAATGTGTGCTGAGACTTTAAAGAATTTGAAAGAATAAAAGGGTAGCCAAAAGGTAGATAAAGGGTACATCTGCTTCAGGGCGACAATAGGTTTACCCATAATGTCTAGCACCTAACTCCTCCAAGCATGTGTTCTCATTGACAGGGGAGACATTAGACAGTTTCAAGTCAGTCCAATGGTTGACCCCAAGCAACTTCCTCCTTTATGTGTGCTTCACAATTTGGAAACCATAAGACAGATGAGAGTATTTCAAATGATCTATTTGGTTTTCCTTCCCAAATTAACTCCTCAATCTTTTGTATGAATGCCCTTCACCAAGAAGATTCAGCTGTTCTGACAATCTCAGTCATCAGCTTCATGCATGCTACTTCCCAGATTAACAAACATTTGCACTGGGTTTGTGTCACAAAAGTGACACGAATAAATGCAAAATGTTTTTTTATTTAATGTCTAGCACAATACTTGTATTGCTCTAGAAAATTGCCTTAAAGTAACACCAAGAAGCATAAAGTGTTCCTTTGCAATACTCCAAATCAAGGGGGTGTTCCATTGGTGGTAATTTGGGCATTTAGCACGCAACCACCTATTGTTTTTTAAATTTCAAAAATAATGACACTTGAAAGCAGTTCTCCTATTTCTCCAAACTTTTTCCACTTGGCATTTGTGCTGTACTGTACAGCACTCATCCGTAACCAGGAAAAGTTTTAAACTTAGTCAAAGCACAGTATTTTGTACTGGAATGCTAGCCTCACACTTTCACTATGGAGCAAAGATGTGTTTGTGGCTCTCGGCAGCCTATTTGTATGTTAGTACTAGAGAGGGAGACAGAGCAGGATAGTGCCATATTTTAGTTGATATGGTATTTTCCCGGTCTTTCTCTTTTATGCAACACAGCACACCAACGTTGGGTTCTGCACTGTGTTGTGTGAAAGTGTTGATAATCTGGGCCCATGTACAATGATATCCACTCTATGAAAATTCTTGTTGGGATGCAGTCCACCACACCTATCCCTATCCAATTGCAATAGCACAGAAGAATGCAAGTACACCAAAATGCTAGAAGATGTTGGGCATGTGAAAAACAATTTTTCACTATGTTTTTAGCTGAGAATGAGCCACCGTGTCCACTTTGGAACCATGGGAGCATTTCACACAATGAAACAGCACAAACTGCTAGACAGGTATTTTGAGAGATTATACATCATTTCACTAAATTCATTGCACATTTGATGTCATTTCCTTAAAGGAAATTATATTAAAATAGCCCATGCCTAGTCATCAACTCTACCATACACACCTCTTCCCCAAAACGACTTTGGTGACTGTTGAGTGTTGACTAGTGTTCTCTCATCATCTCCAAATAGGGAGGTGTGTACATAGTGGTTAGACATTGTCAGAGGAATGATGATCAGATTGATAGGAGGTCATTAAAGCTTTCTAGATTGTGCTTTTGAAACTGACATGTAACTGAGGAGGAGTATCTTGTCTCTGCTTGATATCGAGCCACAGTCCCTGCTCACCAAGGACCTCCATCAAACCTGCCATACCCTTCCGGAGGGTAGGTCAAAATATGCCATTGTGTCTGACATTACCTGCTTTCCAACAAAGAGCTCACCTAGTTGATAAGAGTGTGGAATATGTCAAGAGGAAAGAATAAGCATATGTATATACCTTGGCTAGGTAGTAGACATTGACCGCAATACTGCTGGGGGCAAGGCAGGAGCTTACTTGCCGTGGAGAAGACCACTGCTGGGCGCTGGGCTGCTGACACCGCTGTTTCCTCCCGCAGCCGGTGCCAACCTCCATCCCGGCCGCCGAGGGGAGGAACTACGGTTCCCAGCGTCCCTTGCGGTCACTCACGACCACTTCCTGTTCCGCGCGCCCGGAGGCGCTTAAAACCACGGAGCTTCCTCCGCGTCGCTGACTCGCGCGGACGGCGCCGGGCGGAGCCCGGGCAGAGGGCGGGCCGTCTGTGGCCGTCTAGGGATGAAGAGGGACGGGACGGGCTCCCCCCCTAAGCCTTTTACATCAACATGGGTAAGCGCAAACTTCAAACCTCCATTACTGGTGGTGCGGGGAAAAATAAATTTCCCCGTAAAGCCTCAACATCAGCTAACATCATGTCTTACCTTACCTCTGCTGTGGGAAAACTTAATCAAGAGATCGCTGAGAAAGAACGGGAACTGGGGCTTGATAAAACATTGTCAGACATACTGGTGTCCCCATTGATCGGCAGGCAAGCTATACCTTTGGAGCCTGTGGTTAAAATCATTACAGTTAATGACATGATACCCCAAGCTCAAAGCAACACAACAGACCCCGATGAGCCTAATCCGCCGGGTATAAACATTGCGCAAGGTCCCATTCGAGAGACTGTAACCCCAGTTACCAAGCGTATTAAAAGGCTGATAAGGAGACCAAAAAAGAAGGCCACGCAGTATTCTACAAAACCGCGCCCAGTTACAAGTAACTTTGAAACATGCATGAAGGACATGGTAGAAAAAGTGCTCATTGATAAAATAGAAACTACCCTTGTCCAGATCTCAAATTACATTATTGAGACTCTGAAAGAGTGTGTGGCAGAAATACTAGGGAAATGTGATCGGTTAAATTTGTTGGTATCAACGAAAATGCTTGAATGTCCATCACCTAATACACTTGGGGCTACCGCCCAACATGACCCACCTATGGAGGGGATAGGGAATGTTATCCCATTAGTATCTATTCTGCCTCCAGTTCCACCAAGGCCAATACGTCTAATATCTCCAAAAGCAGTTACTACAATAGCTAGGAACACTGAATTATCAGCTCTGGGCCATGATGGGGGTTGTACTAATACTCCAGCTGTTAAAACTACTGTATATAAAGGAGGAGTCCCACAAGGGGAAAGGAGGCAGCGTATGAAGCCCCGTGCAAATTTACCACCTGAGGCAACCCCTTTTGTCGCTGTTTTAGTAAACATTCCACCTTTGAGCCCAGAGGAGGTGGAGACCCAGGGTATTCTATTAGAGAATATTAAAGCATGGTGTGATGAAAATTGCTCAGGCCCAAGGGACATATCCACTCACATCACCATGGGGAGACGAGTTGACTGGTTGGGACACACGGTAAAAAATCTACCCGGTGACTGCATCATAGTACATTTTAATAGACCCCATGAGGCTACCCGTTTATTTTGGGATGCTACTGATATAAAGGTAGGAGGGATCCGAGCTGTACCTCTAGGTTTTTTTTACCCACGGTCAAACCCCCCCCAAACTGCCTCTAGGTAATGATGGTCAACAAGGTGCACCAAGACAGAGTATTGGGTTGTCGTCTTGGGCCCTGCAAACACCAGGCTTTACCCCTAAACATACTGATCCCATTAGACCAACAAACAGGGCCACTTTGGAGTTAACAAATAGATTCACTGCTCTATCAAACTTGGACGAAAATGATTGACTGACTCGTTATGCCGCCCCTAAAAGTCAGATCTACTGTACTTCTACTATAGAAAGGAAAGCAGGGGACACAGTTAAAATCATGAGCTGGAACATTGCAGGACTCCGCTCCAAGAGGGATGACAGAATATGGTTGGAACAAATGAAGGATTATGAGGTAGTGGCACTTCAGGAGACCTGGGATAGGGAATGTAATTTCTGGGTAGATGGGTACTTATCATACTTCCAAGCTGCTCAAGCATCAAGCTCAGGGAGAGACAGAGGGGGGCTTATGTTCCTAATTTCTGTCAAACACATGGGATCTGTGAAAATTTTAAGCACCACATCCCCCAACTTTCTAGCCTTGGAATTAACTTTGCCTAATAAGCATAAAATCCTGTATGTCAACTTCTATAATGCCCCACACGGTATGTACTGTAATGAAAATATTAATGCATTAGCAAAGTTTTTAATCAATTATAAGGAGGGTCAAACCACTTTTGTTTATTTAATTCTTCTAGGGGATTTTAATATACATTTGTGTCAGCTAAATTGCCAATATAGGGTTCATTCAGATATAGATTGTTTGCCCCATTCTCACTTTGAACATACCACAAAGGGGGCTGCTCTAGAAGAATTACTGTCAGATGTTGATTTATCTGAGCCGGAGTTTTTTGACTCCAATGACCAGGTAGCAACATATAGTGCTAGGTGCAGTAATACTATTATAGACTTTATATTTGTTTCACCAGGCTTGCTACAAAATGTTATTTTTTATAATGCTATACAAACTACATTTAGTGACCATAACCCAGTGGTATTGGAATTGCGTAATAAAAACCCTTCCCTACTTTCTGAAAAAATAAATACAGTAACTCCCATGGAGCTAGCCGTCCAAGACCAGGGGAGACGGGTAAAGTGGAGTAAAATCATACCAGAGGATTTCTATACTACACTTAGTGAGAAGGTGGGCAAGGAAATTATTACCTGTACAGATCCGCTAAGGCATGGAGGGGATATCATTACCTCATTTGAAACAATTTGCCAGCAAGTGGCTGTGGACTTAACATCTAAGACGACACATAAGGAACTAAAACTGCATGGGTGGTTTGACTCAAAGTGCTCCAAAGCCCATAGAGACTTATTGGTTGAACTAAAAAAGATACCTCGAGACAACCAGGAAGTGGCCAGACTAAGAAAAAATTATAAAACTATTGTTGAGTCTCGTGAGAATGACATTAAAAAAATGCATGGGACTCACTTTATGATAGGGTTACCCTGAGGGATAGTTCCAAATTCTGGGAAATTGTAAATACTCCACTTTTTAATGATAAAGAAAATTCCCCGCTAGAACTTAACATATCAGAACGGGAATGGCTAGACCATTTTGAAAAAATGTATGGTAGCAACCTCTCAGTAGACCCCTTTGTACCTATAGTGAGCGAGCAACTGGAGCCCCCACTGAGATTCACAATCAAAGAAGTACAAAAGGCTATAGAGGACACGGCTGGTCATAAGGCCCCTGGCCCAGATGGGGTACCAGCCAACATGTTTAAATCAAATTCTAATATATGGTCAATTGTCCTCACAAATGTTTTTAATATAGCGTGTACTGATAAAACTAGATTGCCTATATCTTGGTCACGGTCTATTATAGTCCCGATTTTTAAGAAGGGCCAGAGGGGGGACGCAAGATGCTATAGGCCCATATCATTACTGGATTCGTCATTTAAAATACTAGGGAAAGTTATTCTAGCAAAGATCTCAACATGGGCATCTAATAACGACACTTTGTGTAATGCGCAGTATGGTTTCAGAACTGGGCAAGGCACCGAAGATCAGTGCCTGAACTTACATCTAATAGTGAGTAAATATACTGTTGCATCAAAAGGGTCAATCTACCTGGCTTTTATGGACTTTTCAACTGCTTTTGACCTAGTTAATAGGTCAAAGCTGTGGACAATGCTCCTGGAGCTGGGGTTAGATCAGGCCTTGGTGAACTTCCTGGCAGAGTTGCACAGAGACCTGACAGCGGTTATACGTATGACACAAGAGGGGAAGTGTACTGCTGATCTCAAGTCTGGGAGGGGAGTGCGCCAGGGGTGTATTCTGGCCCCAATGCTATTTTCTCTATATATTAATTCACTGGGAGTTAACTTGGCGGCAGCATCCGTTGATGTTCCGTGCATGGGGGGAACCCCATTGCCTGTTTTATTATATGCTGACGACACAGTGCTGCTGTCAAGGACCCCTATAGGCCTACAACATCTCCTAAATTCCTTTGGGGATTTTATGCAAAATCTGGACCTCGTGATAAATGTAGAGAAATCGCATGTTATGTCCATAGGGAAAGGAAGGAATAACATTAAAACTCTCTCTTGTAATGGCTCAGTAATATCGAGAGTAAAAGTCTTCACCTATCTTGGCGTAGTGTTTGATGACACAGGGTCCTGGGCACTCCAAGTCGCTAACAAAGTAGTGGCCGTGAAAAGATCGTCGGCTGCTATATTAGGCTTTGCGAAAAGGTTGGGTGGGAAACCAGCTGAGGCCATCTTGACGATCTATTGAGCTAAAACTATAGCCATAGCTAGGTATGGGGCAGCAATTTGGGGCCATAAAGATCTAGCTCTGATACAGAGAGAGGAAAACAAATGTTTGCGATCCCTCTTGGGCCTCCCCCAATCTACATCATCTTTTGCAGCTCACATGGAGTTAGGGATAGGGTATATTGCAGATATGTTAAATATGGCGCCGCTTTTATTATGGATCAGAACTTGGTTGAACCCCAACCTTACACTGAATCACAAGATTATTAGTGATTGTATGGGGCGGGACAGAGTGGCTGATATTCAGTGGTTGACATTTATTAAAACAACAGCATTATATCTGGGTCGACCGGAATTATATTCGAAACCGGAAAATTTGAGCAAGGAAGATATTAACTGGGTAAAAACTAATTTTATAAAAACCCTAGAATTGGAACGAGAAGCGAGAGAAATCATTAAGCCAACAGTAAGTTCACACTATTTGTTGATCACTTCAATGTCAATACAACCTTACTTGACTACTGTTACTAGACCCTATCATCGGTGGCTTCTAACACAATTTAGATTTAATCAGGCACATTTTCTGCTGGGTATTTATGATAAGTGATGTACCCCAAAGGATAATGTGCCATGTGAATGTGACAATTTTTCTGATCAGGATCAGATACATTTTGTGTTTTTCTGCCCTTTCTTTTTGGAAAGGAGGAAAAAATGTATCAATCCACTGTTAAGGGAAAAGGGGTTTGTACAGTTTAAACCCGCATTGCTTTATCTTCAACTAATGGAAACTCCTTTAATGATGTTTTGTGTAGCCAATTTTTTGATTGCATCAATCCGTGCTAGACGGAAGAGACTCCGGATTAATACAGTTGGGGTTGCGGTAAATGTTTACTCTGCACCAGATAGTATAAATTTACTTCCATGTACCAGATTAAATATTGCTGTTGTGAACTATGAAATATTTGCTACTAATTTTGATTATTCTGTGAACTATGTGATGATCTATATGTATTTGCCACTGATTTTTAAATGTACACTAAATATTATCCTTGTAAGATGTTTTTATAAAAAAAACAAATTCGGTTGCATAATATCATGTATTTGTATAGTATACTTTTATGATTTTTAAGTCATCCAATAAAGTGTTTTTTTGACTCTGACTCTGACTCTAGTAGACACTAAAGAACAGATAGTGGCCTGGAACCGCAAAGTTGTGGTTTGCCAATCATTCAACTGGGGCTGAAATTACCACACTTTCTCTTTTCATTATATTTTCCAGATACTTTATTTTAAGAACATCCCTTTCATGCCAGTTGTCAACTTTTTCAGGGGCTGTTTAACCTTACCTGCTCAACTGGCATATTAAGTGGAGCCATTGCTTATCAAACATCCCACCCCTGATCATGTTGTCTCTAACTACATTGATAAGAGTGACATGTGCTTCTATTGAACTTCCTTCCCATAGTGTAACCATGCAAAGGAGACAAAATTCATGATTTACAACTTTCAATGTTCCACATTTATTTAGTTTCTTCACAGAAGAACCGGACTGCACTTTTCTGTTGCTGTTGATGGAGCAGATTTCATCTGGAGTCAGGCATTGTTTATTTTTGTGCTTCAGGCAGACTGCATTTAAAATTGACACGCACATTTTGGTGCAAGTTAAAAACATGGCACATGAAAAATATGAAAGTGAGGCCTAGTCAGACTGAAATGCTTGTGCTGAATTAACGTGTTTTTGCAGTGTAGAGAAAAGTGGCCTTTTTAGCTTTGAAGATTAATAGAATGTGTTCTCTCTTCTCAGTTCATCCCTTGTAATCTAGATTCACTGTTCCTGTTTTAAGAGACTTTGGCTTGTTGCATATATGAATAAACATGTTTAGTTTAAAACACCTATTTTAATAATGTGTGTGAATTGACAAATGCACCAAACACTACACATGGGGCTAACTGCTTTTTGCATGAAAAGCTATCTAAAACATTAAAGCATGAGTATGAATTAACTGCGTGTGCTTTTAAAATTTACACTAATGCATAATGATGTATAATAATGATAATAATGATATGTTGTACATTTGCACATTTTTTACATGTTGTACATAACCAATAATTAAAAGCTGCTTTACACTAATAGCTTGGCTAGGTAAAAAAAATACAAGGGTATTAGTATGGAGTTGGGAAACATAATGTCTGATTTACATGAAATTAATACTCTCTTTTGTTTGTTTTATTTTTTGGGCCTACAACTAAATGGCTGCCTGTGAATCCAGCAAGGCTGTGACTTGCATTAAAAGAAGAGAGCATGCACAGAATTGTGCCAGCTTTCCTCGTGACAAGAAGGAGTCAAGGCTACTGTGAACTGTACATTCTTGTGATTGTGCCAATGTACCAGTGTTAGTTAAAATATCCGTCCAGCCTGTGCTGTGACAGGAAGGGCGGAAGGAACTTATAGAAAAAAAAATCCTACTAAATGTTGCTGAACATATAAAGTGTATTTAGTCATTTATGCTTCTTTTGTTAAAACTGGTATGCTCTAGAATTTTTTAATGAGTCAGGATGGTGAGACCTCATGCCATCGTGACTGACCAATCAGGTACAAGTTTTTCTGAAGAAGCAAAATTTTTTGTAGTCTGCCAAGAATTAGAGTATAAATAATGACCTCTTTGGAGGTGTGGTTGGCTTCTAGGCTCATTAGGCTTTAGGGGGGCGTGTGAGCTCTTGAGAGAAGGAACAGATTAGACCAGACATTCTATGGGTTAGGTACGAGAAACGTCACAGGGGGAAATGGCTGCAGCCTGGGTGAGATTCGTCCGAGGAGAGTCAGGTGGGGTGGTTCCCTTGCTCATGTTTTTTTCAGAAAGTCCTGGTACGTCATATTTGGCACGGCAGGCCACATTCCTTTAAGGTCTGGTGAAGGAGGGGGTGCTTTTCAAGGAGCAGCTCCTATCAGAGTGGTAGATGTGCAGAGAGCAGCAACAGATAGAAAGGCTTTTTAGATTTAGATGCTAAAATTATAAGTTTATGCTTTGACTAATTAATTAGGTCTGAAAAGATTTATTTGCCCTATGCATTTATTTATCTTAATGGGAGATTTTTGCAAACTATTTAATTATTGATTAGCCTTGCAAGACTATTTTTCTTAGAAACTCTTTAAGAGTTTTGACTGATATTTTGCGCCACATTTTCTTTTCTACATGTGATGCTTATATGCAGACTGTAATATGTTCTGTATTGATGCTATTTTTCCTGTTTTCCAAATTCTGTAACCTGATTGATATTTTACTACTGAATAAAGGGTCAGAGAAAAACCTAACTTTTGACTGGAAAATAAAACCCTTGAAAATACTCAACGACTCTTTTCATTGGCTTAAATAATAATTGCATTTTTGACTGTTCATGATCATTTAAAGTCTCCTGAAGGTAATACACGGTGTCAAGGGCCCAGCGGTAAATTAGAGGTAGCATGAGGATTTAGCATTGAGAAATTACCAGATGAAATTACCGCTGCATCACTGTATACTTCATTTTTCTGTCAGATAATGCTAATGTTAACTGCCATAGTTCCACAACAATGCAAACAAGGTAAAACACCTTTGCTTCCATGTGACTATTCCCAGCTACACCTAAAGGCATCTAGTAATTCCTTCCTGGACTTTATCAACAAGATCATGGCACTGTGTTTTGTATAGTTGTGGGTTAACTCAATAATGTGAGCATGACAAAGCTTAGAAATGCATTCACTGTACTTATATTTTGCAGACCAAATTAAAAGAGTGGAGGTAGATGCAAGTCTCCGTGGAAGGCACACAGTCATTCGTATAGAGTGATTGCCACATTTTGGAAATTACCCTCTCTGTAGGGTCACCCCCAAACTATTTTGCCTTCCACCTCCTACGTTTTGCTGAATTCATTTTTGTTGGCCATAGTACTCTAAGCAGTTGTCCTCTGCTAAACACGTATATAGCTGTCACCATTCATGCTCATGCTCCTTGTCAAATGAATGGCATTTGATATTTCAGTTTTTGTTTCAGAGTACCACATGGGAAGGGGAATACATCTATTGATTTCGGCAGTGGCTGAAGGTTTGCTAATCAGTTTTCTCTAATATGTACTCTCTTTAAAAGTGCATCATTAGTTAATTTTCTAAATTGCATTAACTCGCAAAATGCTCTTTTTAAATGTTGAAATTTGGAAAATGTTCATATTCGGAGGACTACCACCATTTACATGACGGCAGCCAATCATGAGTCAGCCAAACTAGTGCCTAGGTCCCAGTCTGCTCCTTTATCCCATCGTCTAAATTTCACTAGATATAAAAAATTTGAATAGGATTTCTCATTTTCATAGTGCTTTGCAATTTTTAGTATGACATCTAAGCATTGTATTCAAATTGCACATTTTGTGGCATTTTGCCTAATATTTTATTCTCTTTAAAACAAATTGGTTTGAACATTTAAGTTCTTTAATATATTATTGTCCAGTTAGCTATTGTATGTAGCCTACTTGCATTATCACTGAGAGAGGCCTTCCTGCTTGCCCCTCAAAGTAACCTGCTTATCATTGGTTGTCACTGTGTGCCTGCCTTGTTTGAAGTCAGTCTTACTCATATTATCACGGTAGCCACAATCCCCTGTTATTTTCATGTATTGTACCCCAGTGTAGGCCTATGTAATCACTTAAACTTTCACCTACATTTTCCTGCCATTGTACTACATAATGGTTTTTGGTATTGACCTTTTGCCTAGTTAAGGTGCTGCATAAATGTTGTTTGATTTTCCAATAAAACTAGCCTCATTTATTATGCATGAGGTTTCTCAGAATCACAGCAAGATTACCATCTTCTGCATAATAACTATGCATAGGGGTCATCCCTTTCGTCATCCTTGGCCGACATGACATAACAAAGTAGAGCCCCTGAGGGTACCTTTTGGGTATATATACACCATATCTTTGCAGGGGCAGGCAGAGTAGAAAGACTTCCATGCTGATACATTGATGTGAGATGCTGGGGTTCTTGCACGCAGGCACTCCAGCTTGCAGCGGCCTGACATCTCTCGCAGGGTGTCCATCCCGACACCAAGACAAGGACCCACAGTCACTCACTTCAGGTAATGGGGTTGGCTTCAGCCTAAGGGGATTCTTGAGTGAGCAAGAGTGACTGAGCAAAAAGTACTGTATTGTTTCCATGATCCCTGATGGGACAGAGTTGTCATGTTCGATAGTTGCCAAGAACTATTCTCTCCTTGGTAAGAGGAGTTCACAGTGGCACTGTGAGCTAGCTGGTATACAGGCGAACATACCCGGTGGGGGTATCTGAAATCAGTCTGGACAACAATCCCGCATTCTATGTAGTCTAAATGCGCTGATCCTATATAGGGTTATAGAAACCGCACAACACCACTATAGCCTAAACGTCAGATTCACTTAGCAGCAACTGTACCACTCATCCTCACCAGCTACAGCTCCTAACTAATAACCAGGGGAATCTGCAATAGTAAGCTGAATAAGTATAATTCCAAATGAATAGCAGAAGAGCAAACAAAGCCAAGATCAAGCCATCGCCCGAGAGCAAAATCTACCCCTGGATATGAAATAACTCCCTTTCAATGAAAGAAGCAAAGACAGAGATCATGGCATTGGAAGCCGCAGTTTCTGATTCACTGTCCTTTAACTGGTTTACATATGTATGCAGTGACAGCTGGCTTGTACCGAGGGTGGTGTGGGTACAAAAAAATAAAAATAAAATAAATTCACTTACCTTCGCAGCACGATGTCCTCCTCCCTCAGGTGTCTTCCAGGAAGCTCCCAATGCAGGAATCTACAATACCCAATCCTGGTGCTGCTTTCACAGAATGAAAGCAGCACCAGGATTGGATAGAGCAGACTCTCCCAGTGCTCCTAAGAGCACTGGAGGTCTGCACTTTCTCTATCCCAGCTGTCCGTGGCCCCTGTGTATGGCTAACAGGACGTTGAAACCTGAATGATGACCCCTGACGAAGGGTCGTGTTATTGACCCGAAATGCATTGGGTTGCTGATTGTATTATATGACACATGATCATGGTTTGGATATGATTTCATCGTTTATGAATGAATAATCGATAATAAACTTCATTGAAATTTGAATAAGAGTTTAATCAAAATTGATCAATTGGATTGCAACTTCAGTGAATTCATTGATAACAATTGATTTTGTTATTGGTTTAGTGCTCCCACCAGTGGTAAGGTTTCCTCCTACAGACTTGTATTCTATGAAGCATTGGTTGCCTTCGGACAATGCACCAGGTGTGCACGCACTTTGGAGTGTTTTGACGATATGAACTCAGTTTAACCCTACAAGTACGAGTGCACACTTGCAGTTCTTTTAAAGGACAACCTTAGGCTCCTTCAGCTGCCTCGGGCCTCAGCACTCTTCTTTCTTCCCTACAAAGTCTATTGAAATGCCTCTAATACAAAATGGTTTAAGTCCATGTGATGGAGCAGGGGCAGGGGCGGACCTGGGAGGCCCTGGGGGCACTGCCGAGGCCCCATTACTGACGGCCGGAGACGGGGCCGCAAGCCGGAAGGTTGTTGCACAGAATAAAGGTGGGGCACGACAGCTCGGCGTTCGCCGCAGGAGAGGAAGATGAGGCGGCGGACCCCACGGACTGAGAAGGAGCAGCGGCCGTCGAGATCCAAAGAGGAACAGCGGACGACTAGGAGACCGTAGGAGCAGTAGACCCCCCCAGCTGGGTGGAGTAGGTACCAGCGCCAGGAGACAGAAGAAGGGAAGAGTAGCCCTGGGTGAAAGAGGTCACCCATCAGGAAAGCGCTTCCGACGAGGCAGCCGTGAATCCGTTGCAGGGTCACGGTTTCAGGCAAGTGATGGTGGTGGCTAGAGGGCTGCTAAGGGGTTGGGTGTTCAGCCAAGTGGTGGTCTTGGGTTGTTAGGGGTCGGGGGTAAAGGAGTGACCCAAAGGCGATGCCCTGTGGGGACACAACAGGGCATGCAAAGGTGAAACCCTGACAATAAGAGGCTACTGGATTAAAATGGGCACCTAGGAAACAAGAGAGAGAGAGAGAGAGGAGTCATCTCGCGGTTCATCTCTCTTCCCTCATTGGAGGGTTCCCCTCACACACCCCTTTTTCTTCTGTTACATGGTGTGAAGTGACACGACAGAGCCCCAGCAATATTCCAAAGAGGGCGGGAGTAGCGTACCCTTTCTCTAATGAAAGGTTAATGACAGGATTGTCACTAACAGCCTCTCCATTCTCCGTTTTGTTTCCCGAGGGACAAGACCTATAAAGGAGACAGATAAGAAGACTCGGACAGGACTCTCAGAGAAGAAGCCTGATCAGACCACTGAAGCAACAAAGCCCCCCTTTCAAAGTCACTGTACACATTAAAACGGTTGCACCAGTGATACCCCAGGCCCCATGTCGTTCTTGGTGTGTGACAGTCCACTACCAATCAGTTCCAGAATTAAGTGTTTCAGGTCATCGACTAGCGCAGGGAACTCATTTGCATCCAGGAAAGGAAACTCGCCCACTTCCAGAATAAGATCTCTCAAAGCATTACATCTCATTAACAAAGGAAGTTCAAAAGTAAGATAGAACTGAAGATTAAGTTCTCGAAGTTTCAACTGAACTTTCACAGTAATCCCAAAATTACCAGAACTCGTTCTCCCTGTCATTTGCAAGAAAGTAAGTCCATTCAGGGGAAGAGTACCTCCAACAGGGCACTGCTTTGACCTTCAGAGTGCAGTCTTCTCTCCACCTCTGACACTCAGATCAGAATCCTCAGTATCCTTCGGGATGGCTGGGAGGCCACCTTCTCCATACAGGACGAGCCTCCCCCTCTCCTGCCTTCTGGTTCAAGGTTCTCCTGTAGCTACTCACCATTCCACAGCACTAGGCCCTTCATCAGGGACTGAGCCTGACTCCACCACAACCACCGGACTAGCATCACTTTCTTCAGTTTCGACAACCAACACTCCAGGACCCCCCCCTTAGGCCAAACAAGCACTGTTTCAGGCTCTTGCTGGTCCCCTATAGCTTGACTAACCTGCTCCTTTGTTATCTCAACCACTACTGGCACTTCTGGGAGAGGTGCTGGTATGTCACCAAGGAGATATGAAACTCGTTGAGTATGGGAAGCATGTATCCAGTGGGGAGACCTCCGCGCTTCACAGCAGTCATGGTAACAAGGATCACCTGGAAGGGTGAAGCTCCAGACAACTCTTTTGGACATATTTCTTCACCAAAACCCAGTCTCCAGGACTAAGGTCACGGTATTGCTCCTGATGAGGTGGATCTGTGGCAACTTCAACCTTATGAGACACAGAAAACACCATATCATCCAGTTCCTTGCAGTAATCAAGTATCAGATCATCCGTAATGTTCACAAGCACATTTACAGGTACGCCTGGCAACCTCATTGCCCTGCCCATGAAGATCTCAAGGGTGGGCAATCCTGTCCTATGATCAGGTACGCGGCGGAGACTCATAAAAACAAGCGGCAAAGCATCAGGTCAATTCAAAAACATACAAACACACTCTTTTGCAAGCCTGGATTTCAAAGCCCCATTAACCTGCTGCACCAGACCAGAAACCTCAGGTCTGTAGCTACAACGCAGTGTCTTTTCAACCTGTAAAGCAGCACACAGCATCCTCATGATTATATTGTGGAAGTGTGTGCCTCGGTCAGCTTCCACAGAAGTCGGGAAGCCAAATCTGGGTATTAACTCCCTCAACAACTACTTTACTACTGTAAGACTGTCATTCCTTCTTGTATGGTATGCCTCAACCCATTGTGAAAAGATACACACAACAACCAATATTTATCTCAATCCCTTTCACAGAGGCATCTCAATGAAATCCAACTACATCTTGCTAAAAGGACCTCCTGATCTCTCTATGTGACAATGTTGCTGCTATCCTCTTTCCCACAATATTCAGTTGACACACAACACATCTGTAGCACAGCCCTTCAGCCATTAATCTAAACCTGGGATTGAACCAGGTCTACGTGAACTACCACACCATTACGTCCTTTCCAACATGAGTAGGACCATGATAATGCCTAGCCATTGGTGGCAGCAGACTATTTGGCAGCACAGGCCTGACATCTCCTAAAACCCAAATCTAATCCTCATTTCTCTTCACACAATCTGCTTTGGCCCAACTCTGCTGTTCTACTTCGGACACTTCTTCCTGTAACCAGTTGACTTCCCAACAAGTATCAGCTGTTATAAAAGGTTGTAGTTCATCTCATCTGGCCCATCATATGCAAATTCACCATTGAAAGTGCAAGCATTATGATCACAATACTTAGCAATATTGTTGGCATATCTGGTACCATTAGTCATATAGTCAACCCCCCTTACAATTTGCAGCAGATTTCATGACTTCAATTTGGGCAGCCATCTGCAATGCTTCAAGGAGTTTTCGAACCTGCTCCCTGTTCTAAATAAGCAACCCTGAGGAGGTCATAACCCCCTCTGGGACCATAACTGCCCAAACCCATGAACAACACCAAAGCTGTACTTACTATCAGTGAAATGGTCACTCTCTGCTGGTCCCAGCATGCCATAGTAAGAACAATAAATTCAGCCACCTGGGCTGAGAACACTCATTAGAGCCACAAAGTTTCTGCTACTCCTGAGACTGTACAGACTGCATAAGCATATCATAAATTTCCTTGATAGTCTCGCAAATACAAGACATCCACAACAATGCAAAATAGGAGTCAGGCAGTGGCTTGTCTTGTATATCTGGTCTTGGCTTGGTGCACAGTACATAGACAAGTTCAGTGATTTCAAGACAGTCATGCTCCGCTTAATTTTCATCATTGTCATGAAGAGCCAGCAAAGTAGCAGGGCTCAAAACAGAACATCTATTTAAAGTTACATTCTCAGCCGCCAGTATGATCTGTTCATACCAGGTCAGGCATTTGTCTGTCATATGCTCTGTGAGTGTATGTGTCAGCAGCATTTCCACAGAGTAAGGGATGTACATGGTTAAAGGATGACCCATGACAATGTCTTAACTTCTCTCTATGCTGACTCCCACAGCAGCCACAGATTTAAAAGATCTAGGGAAAACCACAGCTACTGGATCTAAGGTAGCTGAAAAGTAAAGCCACAGCTCTACGGGCACTTCCATGTGTTTGTGTAAGCACTGAGAGAGTGTAGCCCTCCGTTTCACTGTAAAAATGTGAAGACACTTTGTTGAAATTGGGCATTCCTAGTGCGGTGGTATGGCAGAGCCTTCCTCCCAACTCCAGGAAGGCGACAAAAAATATAATTGTTCCAGGGAACTGGATTCAACACATCACTGTGCGTCAGCCTCTGCAAAGGCTTGGCCACTCACAAAAAGTTGGCTATACACTGTTGAAAGTAGCCCAACAATCCACAAAACATTCTGACTACTTTCTTTGTTGATGGTTTCATTCGCAAAATCGCTGAAATTCTGTCCTGCGACACCTTTATGACTCCTTTCTCAATGTGGTGACCAAGATACAAGACTCCTTTCAAACAGTATTGCAACCTATTGGGGTACACATTATGTGGTGCCGCAAGGCTATAGCGCCAGTTTTACAAGTTTCCCGAGTATTTGATGCAACCAACAGGTCGTCAATGTACTGTACCAGAACAGAGTTGCAAGGCCTAACCAAAGACTACAGCTTCTTCTAAAGGATTTATTTGAAAATGAAATGTCTCTCCACATACCCTTGCCGGACTTGGCAGTCTGCCAAAACACAGCTGTCACGTCTAAATGCAAAGAGGAGCTGACTGTCCTCATGCAAGGGTATGGAAAAGAAGGCCTGACACAAATCAATTACAGAGAATCACTCACATGAAATTTGGAATAAAATCACCGCTGGATTCCGTACCATAGGACAACAAGGAACCACAATATTGTTTATTTTTCGAAGGTCCTGCACTAGGCGATCCTTGCCTTGCCTTCTGGGCAAGTATATTCTGTGCCACCATAAGTTTCCTCTTGAATTTCTTCTGTCTCATGCCTATCTCATCAATGCATTGCTGTATTGCAAGATCTTGTCAACTAGCTAATTCTGCCAACAAATCAAGTGCTGATGAATCATCATGCTACTCTCTAGCCTCAATCCTGTCACAAACCTAGACACAAAGCGCTCTGTATCCTTGGGCTCCAAAGTTTCTGATGCGGTAATTCAATCAATCTTGACTCCGTCAATATCCTGCTGTGACTTCAACCACATCATCACCTGGTTGCACTTTCTCATTAGTATGTGTGGCTGACCATTAGTCAAAAGGTCTCTCACTGGTTCCCTCTCTGGCCACTCTGTGGCTGTTTTACAGGCTGTCTTTATATCACTTGGGACCACAATATTAAGCAAAGTCTGCAAACCAGTCCATAAAACTTTCGAGGTTTTCACAAATTGCTAAACCTTGTTCTCCCTTAACCTAGGGAAATCATAAGTGGATGGTGCAAGATCCCTCCAACTCCAAGGCACATGAACATAGCCTCCACTGGGTACCTCTTGCAAAGAGAAACTTTAACTCCCACTCCCACTCGCCCTCTACAGATAGAGGCAGTTCCCCCATCAATCTTTTGGGACTTTTCCTTTTTGACCATTTGAGTTCCAACGGGGTGCCGCTCGCAGCGGTTGTTTCCTGCCACCAGCACTTACCGGGAGAGTGGGAGCCAGTGGGACTTCACAACCCAGGAGCCCCTGCAGCCAACAACGCCGAGCTCCTCCCCCTGCTGCCTTATTACCGCTCGCAGCCCCGCTTCGCGGGAGCCGCTCCCAGCGGTTGTTTCCTGCCACCAGCACTTACCAGGAAAGTGGGAGCCAGTGGGACTTCACAACCCAGGAGCCCCTACAGCCAACAACACCGAGCTCCTCCCCCTGCTGCCTTATTACCGCTCGCAGCCCCCGCTATGCGCGGGGTGCTCGCAGCGGTTGTTTCCTGCCACCAGCACTTACCGGGAGAGTGGGGGCCAGCGGGACTTCACAACCCAGGAGCCCCTGCAGCCAACATCTCCGAGCTCCTCCCCCTGCTGCCTAATTACCGCTCGCAGCCCTCGCTATGCGCAGGCCGCTCGCAGCGGTTGTTTCCTGCCACCAACACTTACCGGGAGAGTGGGAGCCAGCGGGACTTCACAACCCAGGAGCCTCTGCAGCCAACAACTCCGAGCTCCTCCCCCTGCTGCCTTATTACCGCTCGCGGCCCCCGCTTCGCGGGAGCCGCTCGCAGCGGTTGTTTCCCGCCACCAGCACTTACCGGGAAAGTGGGAGCCAGCGGGACTTCACAACCCAGGAGCCCCTTCAGCCAACAACTCCCTGCTCCTCCCCCTGCTGCCTTATTACCGTTCGCGGCCCCCGCTTCGTGCGGGCCGCTTGCAGCGGTTGTTTCCTGCCACCAGCACTTACCGGGAGAGTGGGAGCCAGCGGGACTTCACAACCCAGGAGCCCCGGCACCCAACAACTTCGAGCTACAATCCCCTATTACTCTTTGCCCATATTACTGGCTACGCTCACTGCCATGCGGGCGCTTGCCGGGCAAAGCCCGGGCAAAGGGCGGGCCGTCTGTGGCTGTACGAGGCCGACCGTGGCAGGGCAGGGCCTGGTCCCTTGGCGATATTATAAAAGTGGACCCATTAAGAGCCCTGGTAAGAACCTTTATAACCGGGACATAACAGTGGTTGCTTACCTTCATATTGTTGTATAAAGAGCTTTCTTTTTTCTCAGCAATTTAGAACTCACAGCATCTACTGATTTTTAAGATTTGTATAGTGCTTCACCATCGATGGAGAAACATAAGAGTACCACAGGCATCCTGGATGCATACTTATTAAGAGCTGAATCTCTAATTAATCGTGAGATACACTTAACAGAGCATAGACCTTCACTCGATCCATCACAAATTCCATCTACCAGGGAGGAGGACCCTAACACTCTACCAGGGAGGAGGACCCTAACACTTCTTTACTATTGACTAATTCCCCCTCCCTGATTTTTTCTCCCTCACCTGTGGATTCTTCGTTACTAAAATCACCTGAAATTTGAGAAAGTCCAACTGCAACCTCCATCCCAAGAGGGAAGGGCCCCCAAACTCGGGGTCAAACCAAACAAAGGAAAGGCCGAGTAACGGGGACGAAACAAAAGGGAGGCAAGTTGGTCAAAGAGGGAAAGGTGTCAGCTGTGGCTGGTTCTTGCTCATTGGGAATTCAAACAGATGAAAGCCAATCCCATCCTGTAGCCCAGTTAAGTCCCATTACTGATAACTCGTATGCAACCGTACCAAACCTAGGGAAATACATGGAAACACTTGTAAAAAACATCTTAGAACAAAAAATCAGTGAAATGGTTGCCCTTCTTTCTTCCACTTTTGATGAAAAACCTACTCTTTTAGAGAGCAAGATGGACCAAATGAAAGTGGACCTCGACTCAATTAGAGCCCGACTAGAAGCTCCCAATTTGACACTTAGTATAAATAACACCGTACTGCCTTCAAGAGATCCGCTCAATCAACTTTATAAAACTGTCCGGTCTGGTTCCCCCATTGTCCTGCAACAAGTGAATCAAAATCAGATCACTGGGGGCCCTACACCGAAGGATGCTGATATGGAGCAGAACCCCATACACCTTGGGCAGAAGGCAAATCATACTCCTTCCAATAGTAGGGCTCAACCAAACACAGATTCCTTAAATTTGCCACCCGCATCATGTCCCTATGTCCTGGTACTAACGGGTGTTCCACCCTTAAAGCAAGGAGTGTCCGAATCCTGGTTCTCTCTCCTGAACAAAGTGGTGGATTGGCTAGTAAAATACAAGCACTTCCACCCTCAGAATACCATGCAAATCCTTATGGTCCGTAGAGTAGGATGGGTCGGCTCCTCTCAAAAAAGTATCCAGGGTGATTGCATTGTTATTAATTTCAATACTCCACAAATTGTTCGCTCACTCTTAGCCGATAATGAGGAAACACGGACTCCACCAACAGCAATCCTTTCTGTTCCACTTGGCTTCTTTTACAGACCGGCTCCCAATCCTACAATGAATGCCAAAGGTTCTATCTTAACACAGAATAGATTCGAACTTCTGTCACTAATAGAGGAGGTGGACTGACAACCAATTTTTCCTATAAGTCCTGTTTGGCCCAACTCTGAGAGAACAAGAAGCGATGGGCAACGGCTAACAGTCCCTGATCCCCCCCAAGATAACCTATTTCCGGTAAACCTTCTGACTTCGCTCCCCCAAATCGTCCCGACCCCCAAGGAACAGGCTCAGGAGCTGCCAACATGTAACCATGATCACAAAGTAAATCAATTAAGCCTCCATGAAATAATACACTCAGAATTAGCCGTGGTCTCTCTAACTAGTAGCTCCCCCTCCATTTGAGGGCTTGCTACTAAAGTAATTTTCTGCAATATTGCCGGTCTCTGACCCAAGATCTATCAAGAAGGGTGGATAACATTTGTGCGGTGCTATGACATCCTTTGCTTTCAGGAGACATGGGCAGTATCACCTATCCACCTAAACGGCTACAAAACATTATTTTCCCCGGCACTTACCTCAGCCTCAGGGCGAGCTAAAGGTGGGTTACTGATCTATGTTTCCAACTTAATCCAACCTGTAGAAACCAGCTCCCTAAAAAATGAGAACTACCAGATAATCTTAATAACTGTAAATAAATCAGCTTACATAGTGGTAGTAAACATTTACAATAACTTGCAGGAAACAAATCTAGTGGAGATACTGAAGGAAATACGTCACTTCCTTTTAGATTGTATTAATATCAATCATGAGAAAAAAACCACAATTATGTGGGGCGGTGATTTTAATTTACCTCTATGTGAGAGAAACAACAATATCACCTGCGGCTATCTAGATCCTCAAGAGAATAACATTACTCACTTTCCCCATTCCCTTAAAGGGGAGTGTATGAACGAGACAATGTCACTACTCCAACTGGCTTTTGCAAATGAGCTGTTAACACCTGCCGTTAACTAAAGTTCCACTTTTAACGGCAGAGGAGTGTCTAGCTGCATTGATTTCATCCTTATGGCAAGCAGCACCCCCAACCCCATTACCAACTTTATAACGCATGATTGCGCATTTAGCGATCATTTCCCCATTTCTGTTACTATGCAACTGTTATAAGGTTAGAAAAAAGCAAAAACTTTATTCCGGGAGGAAAACCTCATCATGAATAGATTAAAGGGCTACGCAATAAAGTGGACCCGCACTGATCCCGAAATAATAACTGAAAAGGTCATCAGAGTGGCTAAGACAGCAGTTAGTCTATGCCTGGCAGAGAGTTCATCTCCTCAGGAGATCATAGACAATTTCAAATTAATACCTAAATCTGTAAATGAAGATCTAACCATTTTTCCCAAAGGAAAAAGAAACTTTAAGACCACCTACTTTAATTCATCCTGTTCTAAAGCTAAAGTAGCCCTCAAAAAATCCCCTAGAGATAGGACAGAGGTTACCCAACTAAGAAAATTATATAATAAAACACTTCGGCAGAGAAGGAACCAATTGAAAGAGGAACACTGGGTTGCCCTACATAATAGCTGTAAAATAAATGATACCACAGCATTCTGGGAGGTTATTAACTCACCATTCCTTTCGGGACCAAGAGAGAAAAGCAAAATAGAAGCTACAATCACCGAAACCGAATGGATAGCCAATTTTTCCCAGATGTTTAGACTCACGGAACCTATTATTGAAACACCTGGTACCCCCGGGCAAGGGCCTGAAAACTCAAGTCTCCTTCCTAGCTCATTGGCATTAGATTTTACCCTGGCCGAAGTTGTGCAAGCCCTGAATCTAAGCAGAGAAGGGAACGCCCCTGGCCCGGACGGGGTCGATGTGGATGTATACAAATCAAAAATGGATCTATGGGCCCCTTTATTACTGAGGGTCCTAGAAGCTACAGGAAAGGTTTGACTCCTGGACTCTTGGTCGGAGTCCATCTTGGTTCCAGTTTTCAAAAAGGGTAACCGTAACAGTCCAACGTGTTACCGCCCTATCTCTCTACTCGATTCACTGGGAAAGGTGGTGGGCCAGATCCTATTTGAACGTATGTAGTGCTGGACGGAAGATAACAACATCATATCTGACCTCCAGTACGGCTTCAGGGAAGGTCTCGGCACCATCAAACAGGTTCTTAACCTTACATTGATTAGAGGCAAATATGTAGAGGCGAAGGGCGGTAGATTATACATGGCATACGTAGATCTGACTGCAGCGTTTGACTGCTTGTGCCATGTGAAACTCTGGGACATTCTCACAGAAATGGGGGTTGACAAGCTCTTGGTCAATTACCTGCGAGAAATCTACTCTAACGCAACTGGAAAGGTGAGATATGGCGTGGGGGGGCAGTTATCCTCACCCTTCAAAGTGGAGTGGGGAGTAAGGCAGGGCTGTGTCCTGGCTCCCTTCCTTTTCACACTATGCGAAAATGGTCTGGAAACAGTCATGCTGGAAGGGAGCCAGGACCTCCCACTAGTTCAGAACCGTGGTATCCCCGCACTTCTATACGCGGGCGACGCAGTCATTATTGCCCGCACTCCCCTTGAATTGCTGCGTTCCCTCAATCGTTAAAATTCATTCATGTCATACTTAGACTACAAAATCAACATAAAAAAGACCTTTATAATGACCTCTGTGAAAAAGCTACGAAAGGGAAACGACATATACTTAAGCAATTGCAGGATTGACCATACTCCAACCTACCCCTATCTGGGAGTGGTTATAGACGAAAAGGGCACCTGGAAAAGGGCAATTGAGGTTAGAAAGCTCCAGTTCTTGAAAGCTACAATGGCCTTAGTTGCATTTACACAGAGGCTTGGAAAAAGACCCCCTAATGAGATGCTTCAAATCTATCATGCTAAATGTGTTAGCACAGCCATTTACGGGGATGGGGTCTGGGGGCATATGCAGTTTGAAACTATTCAAAAGGTTGAAAACAGCTTTCTAAGATTCTTACTTGCAGTACCACAAAGTACGTCAACACACAGCTGCCATACAGAGTTGGGTATTCCTTAAATTACCGATATCATTTGGATGCAACCAGTCCTGGTATGGCACCGTATCTGGACATCTAACAAACTAACGTTCACTCAAGCAGTCGTGACAGATTGTGTCAAGTTAGAACACGTCCATAAGATTCTATGGTTGCAGTATGTTAGGACGTTTCTTTGTGATTTGGGCCTCCAGAATTACTATTATAACCCAGTAGAAATGGCCAGGATCTCAAGAAAGGCGCTAAGGAATGACTGTCTGCTGAAGTGAATAAAATCTCTGTACAGCACTCATTGCTAATCCAAACAACAGATACAATCCAGCCCTACTTAACTATGAAGTTATCTAGCTTTGACACATTTTTATTGATTAGATTCGGATTAAATATCTTTCATCGCTTTGTAACTTTTCCATCTCCAAACGATTGGTCCAAGCAGCTAACCCAATGTCTTTGTGATGGTATTTCAACGCAGTCCCTCCTTCATGTAACTTTATTCTGTAAATTTTATTCTGAACCCAGAAAACATTGGTTGACCCCAATGCTGAAAATTATGGGTCTTCGACATTGCCGCCCTGGTTTTGCTGGTTCTACAAATGCTGGAATCAGACCTTTTAGGTACAAATATGGCAAGATATCTAAATTTTTGTATCTGGCACCGAACCAATCTATAGCCTGAGACCATTTTTATTTTTAAAATATTGCTAAATGATGTTTCTAATTTACTCAAGAAATATCTTAAAGTATGTTTAAGAATGCACTTTAGGATGTTACCTTAAACTGTATTCGACCCTTGTGATTATAAGTTGCAGTAGGAAATTTATAATGTACTGTATTTGGTTTTTAAGTGACGTATCCAGCGAAATTTGCACTCTGCAGAATCTAGAACATGTCGGGCTCCCTATGGCGTAATTTGTGTAATTTTGTATTTCCTAAAGTCATCTAAGAGTACACCGATGAGCCCAGAATATACTAAGCACTTTATTTGAGCTATTCGCACATGACGGTTTCTGTTAGGAATTTTTGCTATTTCTGTATCTCACTTACAGACACTCACATTCTTCATGTGCCTCTGCTTTAGTATTCTTCTTCTCTCTTTCTTTGTTTCACAGCCTTATATTTTTTACATTTTCTCTCTTACACTTTGTTATATCTTTGTTATATCTTTTACACTGTGACAATAGCTAGCTTAGGCCGTAAGAAAGAGATGTTTTGTCGTATATTTACTTACTATTAATAATTTGGCAATATTATTTATATTTATGTATCTGTGATGATTTTAACATGTGTATTTGTTATTTGCTTATATGGTTGTGCATTGTATACCGAATAAAACGTTTTAAGAGAGAGAGTTCCCACTTATCCAGTGAACATCAAATCCGGATGCTTTGAATTAGTTTCCGAATTTACATTTTCAGCACTGATATTCTCATATTTTCAAAGTCCTGATCACAAAAGCAGAGCCTGAGGTTCTTTTGTAAAGTCTTTGTGCACTCCAAATCTACTTCATATTTCTGAGCTATTTCAGATAATTTATCATAGGTTTGTCTCCCTCACCTGGCAACATCTTTACTCATAAACAAAGTTCATTTTGTGGATAAGTGTCTATTTGAGCCAGATCAAGACTTCACTTATCATTTTGTCTATTGTCAAGGTTTAATTTCCTACATTCACCAAATATACTCTCAATGAATACTTAGTCGTTCCTTCACTCAATTCAGTGCTTCCACTCCTATTCAAGGTGGCATTGAGATTCTTCAACCATTCTTCCTGCTCCTGAGCACCAAGTCTGTGCGGTTCCTCGGGTGTCTGGGTACTGGTCCTTCTCTAGGGGTGCTACTGAGTGCATTTAAAGGTGGCTCCCAGGTAAGGGCATGCCGGTCTAGCAATCCCGAGAATCACGAAGAGGGTCCAAACCCTGTCTGATTCATTGTAGAATCTGCACTTGCCCCATAAGCAGAACTCACATTTATTAAGACCAAGGGGACAACACCTTCTCACATTCAAACTAGTGGGAACCTTCTCTGAACAGCCGCCCATCGAATTTCAAATCATATTCACAGGGGTGGCCCTCATTGCATTAAGATTCACTTTTACTGCTGCAGTATCAATTCCAGAATTTCCACTAGCATTAGTGCGTCCACCTCCCATTACTGAGATCTCATTGTACGGAGGTGCTAATATGTTTAAAAGATTATCACTAGTATCACTGTCACTATACTCACTTCTCTCACCTTATTCCCATTTCTCATGTCCTCTCTCCCTCTTTCTTCTCTTCCCTGTCGTACTCAAGTTCATCTTAAGTCAAAGACAAGCAAGATAGGTAACAGGTGAAAGGGCGCTCAGCACAGAGTTTGGCTAAAAGTAAATTCACAAGTACCACAGGATTGCTTCTAGGCAAAATAGGAAGGTTACCTAACTTCCCAACTTGTTCCCTGAATTCCAGGGAGCATATATTACTTCAGACTTCTTGCCGAGCAATCAGTAAATATGCATAAAATTAGCAAATTCATTCATTATAACCAAAATCAGTCCATATATTGTCCAATATCCAATTAGACACCAGAGTCCTGACGTTCGATGGTCCGTATTTATTTCCAGCAACCAAAGTCCAAAACAATCTCTGTATCCAAAGTTCAAATTATTCTCTGTAAGCAGTTCAAAACTTTCTCTGTAGCCAACACGTGTTTCGTTGTCAAAACAACTTCATCAGGGCTGCAGGCCAAAAAATATAAAATTGAAACATTTGTGTACCCACAAAATGACTTTTACTATTTAGGAAAGTTTACTATTAATTAATCTGTCACCACCTAAGTGAAAGAAAAGGCACATAGTTCCCAACATTTTAGTGACAGTAATTAATAAGTGTCAGCAAGTTCTATGTGACTCCCGGTGTCATCTTAAGTCAATGCCGGATACAATTTAATTCCCTCTATCATGTTGGTTCTCTACTTCTTCTGTTCTGCATCCACCTCGAAGCAGCGTAAGTGTGCACTGCCTTTCTAGCTCTTGTCTGATATGTCTCTTTCTCTGTGGCATGAGCTACACTCTCCCAAACATTGGGCGCTTCAAACTGTGTAGGTCTGTGGTTTCATCTTATATAAAATCATACTCAAGTTTTCAAAGATTCTCACATTAAATGCACCATAGCATGGAAACATCAATGCACCTTCTTTCTCAGGGATCTTGAGCCATTGTTTAAGCCAAATACAAGTGTGTAACCCTACATTTATGGCCATGTAATGACCTGCAGTATCTTCAAGTGGTGCCTCTTCTCCCTCCCTAACAGGTATCAATACATCTCCCCTTTAAAATCCCATTTAATTTTAACATTTTTCATTGTTTGATAAGTTTGTCCATTTTCACAATTAGAATTGTTCGTTTCAAAGCAGGACCCAATAATGTATTCACAATTCTCGTTTCAAATCAACAACCAATAACATTGTAGCCCTCATGACATAGACAACCAATAGCAGAGTGGCTTCACACCAATCAACAAATCCCAGAATGGCAAACTGTGACGTCAGTCTCAATTGTTTGCAGCAGCTCACAATCCTTTACAATTTTCATAAACTCACTCCCTTCAGTAATGCACATGCAAACAAATACAATGCAATAGCAACAAAAAACAATTGTCTGCCTCGCTAAAGAAATCAACAGAATGAAATCATGCAAGAAATAATTCGGAACAATGTTTTTCCATCTACTCTGACACACATTCGAATGAAAACTCGACCTACGGGGAATCACCATGATCAGTGCAGTTTCATGCTGCACAAAAGGTCCACCACAATAATCATAACTCACTTTCAAACTTAAATATAAATTTCCCTATCTCAATTGGGCTGTCAACAACGTCTCACAACAGACACCACCAAACTTTAGAACACACTACACTTTTTAATATCATCCTGGCATCTTAGGCCACATCGGACCCATTACCAACTTCAACTTAAACACTTTAAACACTACATTCACACAACATTCACAATACCTCTGCCAAAAATAACACAATTGCTATAACACCACAAGCTAAACATAAACCGTACAGGCGCAACCCTGTAATACTCACTCCTCCACTGTTACCACTACCCCAAAAACCACTGTACTCCACAGATCTTCCGAATCAAAACATGGGTTTAGGACTGGGACAAGGATTTTAACTATTCTCACATAAAGTCTCCTGAGCTCCTTATATTAGGACCTACGCATTCTCTGCTACCATCTGCTAATGAAAGGTATGTGGGCCCCTTTTCCTTGCCCCCTGCAATGGAACTTTCTAGATGCCTGAGGATTGAAAGGAGTTTGGATCAACTAGAATTTAACAGTTACATTGTGACTTATTTGGCCACACAGTAAAACTCTGAGTATGAAGATAGGATTAAGTATGGTTTTATTACAAATTCATGCCAGGCTGCTATACAGAAGTCTCAAGAATATATTGTAACTATGCAGGACTGCTACAGGCAGACCAAAATGATGAATGAAGTTTAGCCTTAGTTACATAAAACATACAAGCAATTCAGAGATTCCAAATCAGGATAATAAAAAGAGGATTTGAAGATCAGTTCATGATTTCCAGTTGTCTTGCCTATTATGCATGAGGAAAATCAAAATTTCCTAATCCTAATCTACACTAAATATTACAGAATGAGAAAACCCTAATTAAATCAATTACAAGAGAAATGTGTCAGCATAGCAGAATCTGTAGAGGTTCTCTAAAGGAAAAAAATATTGTATAACATGCAACTGAGATGTCACAAAGCGGTCTATACCTCTCAAAGTCTAAAAGGGAATCTGAATAAACTGAAGTGTGATCATCAATTATACCTCCAAAAAGAATCTTAGAGAATACCATGCCACATATATCATTATGTTCCACCTTCAAACAGTAAAACTTGGGAACTACACTTCAAACTCCTTTCCTTCGGTCCACACATCAGAACGTCCTTGGATTCCTCACGTGTCCCAATTCAGTACAAACAGAAGTCCCCCCTTTGTTTGTTAAGGCTTCTCGTCCTTGCCAAAAGATACTCCTTTCGAGCCTGACTATCTCTCTAACACAATGTGCCTATTTTATTCGTAAGATCACACAAATGCACCTGAAGAGTAAAGAAAAACATTGCATGCAACACAAACGTTCATGTTGTAGGTTAAACTATAAGAAATCCAAATGCTTTAGGCCTTTGGTCAAGTTAGTGTGGCAAGCATCTCAGTACATGTTTAAATGCATGATTACAGATGCATATACAGTTATAATATTGATGCAGGATTCTATTTAAATGAATATATTTTAAGTTGTAAAATAAATGCAGAGTATTATTCAAATGATTATGTGAATATATAAGAATCATTATTCAAACCACACAAATGCAGCTCTGTTTATAAGAACTGCAATTCGATATTACTGCAAGCAAAACATTAACAGGCACACACATACAAACGTCGAATTTATACAGTAAATGCACCTTCTGTATCAGTTCATGTACACTACATTACATTAATAATGTTACATCACATGAGTACACGAGGCCATGTGTAAATATATGTGTGGCCTTATCAAACAAAAAGGTTGAGCAAAAATGATGGTGCTCCAGGCGTGTGATATATCTCCTACAACCCCTGGCATTTTGGTGAATTGGTGGTGTAATAGGCATGCTTTTATTTCTCCGCAGAGTTACCGGTGGATTGCAATCTTTCTATGCAGGTCAAGGGGAATGTACCAGAGCGTTGCATTCTGTATTAGAATATTGCACTTGCTATGCATGCCTTTTGTTAGCTCACAATGTTAGCTTGAGGTGCCACCTGAGATCTCAGGTAGCCCCTTGGCAGGATATTGTGAAGCTTTTGTTGCAAACACCTGCGGCTACACTGCGGATTGCACTCTGAAGACAAAAGAGTTTCAACGCTAGAAAAAAACACATAAACATAAAGAGGACCTATTGAAAATGTACTGCCTGTCATATGAACAAAAAACGATTCCATTTCGTGAAAAGTCTTAAGGTGATGGAATCTTCTTTCCATACAACATTATGCGCCTTTTGCAACAAGCACACAACTTAAACTCTTTTTAAATCTCAGCACTTCTCGCCAGAACCCTCGGTTTAGGGGTTATATGCCATAATCACCAACAGCCCAAAAAGCTGTGTGATATATTAACTCTTTTGACTTGCATTTTAAAAACTGATGTGCCAAGGTTTTGCGGTCATTCTTTATCCTCTTTGAACAGCCAGTGCCAAATAATCTTAGCCCTATAAGCATGCCTTTCATAACCTGTAACTCGTAATAATTATAAAAATAAAAGACCGTGTTTTTGCTGTAGCATTTTCCAATCTGAGAGAATTCGTCCGTTGTTTTCTATGAAAACGGTAGCCTTCATCGATGCACGTGTTTCTGCCTAAAAAGTCTTTGTGTGACCAGCTAAGTTTCAAGCACTTATTAGGCACAGCTGGGACAAGTTGCTCCCAGGCAGAATGTTCAAAGATCTGTAATAAATGTTTTTATTATTATTACAAGGACATCGCTGTGGCTATTTTAACATGAAGTCCTTGCCAAGTTGCAGCGTAGAGATGACATAAGATGTTTGGTTCGCCAGCATCCTTTGACATCTCCCTGAGAATGTTTTAAGAGAATATTACACATTTGGATCTAATCAGCAACCCAAGCTCTTTGCCCTTGGTACGTCTTGACGTTCATTTTTGAAAATATAGAGCATGCATTAAGAGATTTGCAAGATGCGCATGTATTTCTTATTGGGGCAGACTTACATTATTCATTTTCCACGTTTTAGTTATAAAAGGCAAACAATGATGATTAATGTATTAATAAACTGTGCTTAATTTGTAAAGATTTTTTTTTAAATAACAACTACTGTGTTTTTTAAGTACTTGCAAAGATGGCATGTTTTGGGAATAAATGAATCGAGTACGTCGTCACCGTATACCACTGTTACATTTATTTTGGTCATGTTTACCAGCTTCTTCAGAACGATCAGAAAGAAAATCTACATCACCCTGCTGAACTGGACGCGTTATCTAAGCCTATTACTAGACAAGATCGAATCTAAATTGTCTCTAATTTTTACAAGTATTTAAATATATTCTGAATAAACGTTCATCACCAAACACTCATTTAAAACCTTTCACTATTCTATCAGGAGATTGCATACGCAGGGGCGGCTCCTCCACTATGGCAGAGGAGCTTCGCCCCACTGCTTTCTCATAGTGCGAAAAAACCAAAACATAAAACAGTTATAACTTTTTCTTTTATTACCATTTTATGTTTCTTTGGGCATTGCGGGCGGGCGGATAGGCGTAGCTGCCTGGGCAGGGCAGGAGTGGTTTGCCCACACAGTGCGCAATGACTGTTTGGTCAGCCCTCTCGGCGCGCCCAACCAGTCATGCACACTCTTTACTTCTACATGTAGGCTGCATTCCAGCCTACATGCAGAACATGCCATCCCCTACACCCATGGCTGGGTGACGTCCCAACCAATTACAACGTTCCACTGGAGCATTGGGATTGGCTTAGGGAAGGGGTGGGTTGGTGCCTTCTTCCTATTCTTGTCAGAGACAGGAGAGCAGGAGCAGTGAAGATGCAGGACCCGGGCCGGCAGAAATGTAGGTTTTAATTTCTTTTTTTGTTATTGATCAGTGCAAATAGTTCTCCCACATAATTCTGGAGTATTAATGGTGACGATTGTTTCAGCCAGTAGGTGTCTGCTAGAGGATCCCCAGACAATCACGAAATGACTGTATCAATTTACAAACACTGCAGGTATAGTGATGGAAATGTTAAAGACAGAGCAATATGTAACGCAAGAAACTGAGACAAACTTGGAACCCTCTGGCCACACATATTGTATCATAGCTCAAATAAGTGAATACTGAGGAGGAGTTGGGGGTTGGATGGGTGAAATTATAAAAAGCTAGAATGAATAAGTTTCAAACCTGAATAATATCACTTAGACGCAGTGGCGGTACCTCCGCAATGGCGGAGGATTGTCGTCCTCACTGACTCCAGGCCAGCTGCTGAAAAATTAAACAATATGTCACTATCATTTCATTTTTTAGCTGCTGCGTATTATCCAGAGTGTGCAGGGAGGGGCGGGCTCAGGGCATTGGAGGGGAAGGAGGGGTGGTATGTGCACTTTTGAGTATGCACGTCAGTTTGGCTGTCCGTCTCAGGCCGGCCAAACTGACATGCACACTTAGGTTTCTCCAACCCGGCTGTATTGTGTAGTCGGGTTGGAGAAACAGCACAGACGCACTGTGCCTGAGCGAGTGTCTTTCCAGCCCTCTCTATCCAGTCCCCACACTGCACTTATACTTGAGAACAGTGCGGGGATTGGAGGAGGAGTCTGATGCTGTCTCAGGGACTACTGGGACCATGAAGAGAGGACCATAAGGTGGCAGGCATCACAAGGTACGTTTTTATTTTTATTATTAAGCCCAACCCCCCTGCTCTCCTCTGAGTGCTTTCTGTGGTCCCACTTTCCCCAACCCCTACTTGTGCACCCTCCACCTGCCACACCGGTCTTTGTATCCGTCGGCCGCCACTGTCTAGGCATATTTTTCAGTATGTCACTTGATTCTTTTGCTAAATGATTGCCTTATAGCTATTTTTATGTTTCTTGTTGTGTTATAATTACATTATGATTACAAAAAATAAAGAAAACTGTTAAGACTGCTAAACTGATAATTATGCTTTTAACAAATTACTATACAAATGCTTATGGAAAAACACTACTCAGTCGACCCACCTTCAACCGCTGGCATCATAAATTAAGCACTGCTATAAAAGCCAACAAACTGAAGCACAAACAATCATTTTATCTGTTTAAAGTTTTTGTTGGTTTGATTTCTGAAGATGAAAGTACAAACACCACCTTATGAAACATAAATGGAGCTCTGCCAACCTATCTTTGGTGGATGGCTACTGAGCATGAGTACTGGTCCAAATGTTGTAGTATTTTAACTTCAAAATCTCCAATCTGATGATGACCTGGCTGTGGGTATACTGAGATCCGACTGAGGCAGTGTACTTGCCAGAAAGATAGGCAGGGCTGTCAGCGATGATGGTTTTCTAGATATTACATTTGGTTTTAAAGGAGGTACAGGCTGCCAAGGAAGGCAGTGAAGTTTCCTCAGGGTTGTCATTCCGTTCAGCCCCTTGCTGAGACGAGCTGCAGATTGTAAGATGCGCTAATGAGACTCCATTGTGGAATCTGAGAGGAGGCAGAGCATTGCAAGAGTATGAGAGCTTGAACAGTAGTGTTTAAGTCATTTTCTAGGCAGAATAGTGTCACATTACTCGGCAGAGACAGCTGTTACCAGTGTGGCAATGATTGAAAATTAGGGTTCAAATCTTTCCAGGCACAGCTCACTGAGTCAGATTTGGGCCATGTTTTGTTATCTTATTAGAAGATAAGAGAACTTCTGTTTTGATAGGTTTGACCCTCATGGTAGTGATGGACACCTAGGCCTGAGTGACGTGCAAGTAGAGTTTAAAGAATTGGGTCTTTGCTCTGCAGCAGGTCTGGGTAAATCTTGTGCATCAGTTGGGGAAGTCTGAAAGGTTCTCCCAGGTTTGGCAACCTGTAGAGTATTTAAATACAGTTTGAGAGTCAGAGATTCAGGAAAGGTAGAGAACCCCATTACATTATATGTAAATCAGCATTTCCGATCAGATAAAATGCTCCAAATATAACCTTTATCAACATGATTAATTGTGGATTTGGATGTTGTCTATATGTTGTATTTCCATAGCATCGACGTGGGCAGCAGATTACTGTGCAGTGTCAGGCCAAGGTACAAAAGCTGGGTTCTGAGACTTGTGATGGACTGCTACATTGTCATGGTCTAGTGTTCTTTAATAAGTATGTTGTCAGCTCTTTACTAAATCAGGGTTTGGTAGTCAGGATGAATACAAATATGTCCTTCCAGATTCTGTGCGCAAGAATAGAGGCCTGTTTTCCTTGATGTTTCCTTTTTTTCACTTCAATCTCCAGTCTGATGATGTTCTGGCTGTGGGTGTACTGAGAACCAGCTGAAGCTGTGTGCTTCCCAGAACGATAAGCAAGGATGCCAGTCATGATTGCTTTGTAGATATTGCATTTGGTTTTAACCTCTTCAGCGCGGCACAAATTCTCGCGCTGTGCCGAAGGTTCTAATGGGCCAACGGGCTCATGACGGAACCGTTCTGTCATGAGCACCGAAGGGGTTAAAGAAGGTACAGGCTGCCAAGGAAGGCAGTGAAGTTTCGCCAGAGTGGTTTTTCTAGTTCAGAGGAGACGAGTTGTAGATTGTAAGATGCCATTATGAGGATCCAATGTGGAATCTGGAAAGCCATAGAACAGGGCATTGCACACATCCAGATTCAAGAGTAAGATAGCTGAATAGTAGCTTTGAAGCCAATTTCTTGGGAGAATACTGTTACCTTACTTGGTAAAGACAGCTACTACCAGCATGGTGCTGGTTGAAAGTTGGAGTTCAAATCTTTCCAGGGAAAAGTCATTGAGTTACATTTTGGCTAGGCTTTGATATTTTATTTGCAAATAATAGAACGTCTGTCTTGGTGGGTTTGACCCTCAGTTGGTGATGGGCATCTAGGCATGAGTAACCTACAAGTCGTGTTTAAAGCATTTTGGGGCCTATTATCGCATGGGCAGATCCCCAACGCCTGACCGGTGGTGGCAATCAGCCCGCCAAAACTCACCACCAGCCGGCTATTTACCCCTCCGCCACATTAGCATGATGGGGGGTACAGAGGTGGACGGAAAGACCATCTGCAGCTTTTCCACCCGCAGGCAGTCGTCATGATTGTCTACCGGGTGGAAAAGGCCCATAATATGGTAGCAGTGACTTGCAGGCACCGCCATCCGTATTATGATGGGTGCGGTAGAATGCCATTGCCTTTCCATAGCAGAGACTCCGCCATGGAAAGGCATGCAGTCCTTAGCTTGGGTGGCCCGTTGCAGGCCCCGGGTGTTGGGGGGATGGGGGTGTACATGGGGGGTACCATGGGTACCCCCCTTCATTGGCATGCACATGGTGGCAGGCACCACGCAGTGCCTGTCATGTTGTGCATGCCAATGCACAACATGCCTTTTTAACATTGTGGCGGGTGCTGCTTACAGCACCACCACAATGTGAAATATGTGGGATGCGACCGCCAGGGTGGCAGTCGCATCCTAATAGGCACAGCTGGACCGCCGCACCTCTGATGGTCAGTCCCGTTTACCGTTACGGTGGCGGGCGGACCATCGTAAAGGGCCCCTTAATGTCTGGAGAAGAGAAGACTTTTAAAAAGAGTTGTTTTTCAATCAATCTTGATGCTTTTATTAGTATGTAATGTCCTAATCTGCTCCATGTAAAGGTTGAAAAAGATGAGAAACATGATAAGCCTTTGGGGGATGCTGCCGGAGATTCCAATCTTCTGGGACCTGGAGGTGCCTATGTGAAAAGATTGGTGACTGTTGGATAGAAAGGAGGAGGATCAGTGAAGGATGGTCCAAGTTACTATTCGATTCTCCAGGGTTTAAACGAGGATGGGTTGATCCATGGTGTTGAAGGCATTTCAGAAGTCCAACAATATCAAAAAAGCAAGGCACACTTTTGTCTGTAGTTAGAGGACATTGTCTATAGTTTGTAATGTAGTTTTGCCTGTGCTGCCGCTGGAGTTGAAGCTAGGTGGTAGACATGCAGGAAGTGGTTGGAATTGATTTGATCTTGGAATCGTGTGTGCAATGTTTTTTCAAACAGTTTGTTAATCAAGAGTAGGTGAGTAATGAGTCAGTATTTTGTGAGCTTTTTAGGAGTGCTGTGGTTTTCTTCAACCGTGGAAGGATTTGCCCAGTCCTAATAGTTTCTAGGTAGATGTGTGGAAGAGTCATTGACAATGATAAGGGAAGGTGAGAAAGCTTCTTCAGAAGGGACTTTGATGAAGAACAATGGTAATACATTATTTTTATAGGAGGTGGCTGGAGGAAGTGTAATATGTTGATGAGTATTGAAAAGGTAGGGATTCGAAGGATGGCCATTGTGAAGCATGGAGATGGGGTCGGAGGGCAGAGTAGCAGCATGCTTGGTGTTATCGATATGCTGTGAGATTTTAAATTTTTTTCACTAATGGAGAGATTGGTGGCATTGCTCTTGTCTGTAGTGTACGTTATAAATGTCTCAGACAGAATGTTATGAAGTACTTAATTGTCTTCAAGAACATTCTGCCTCTGTTGGGAGTTTCATTGATGTTATTGTTGGTACCTAGTCATAATATCGAATTAAAAATATTGAATGGACAAAATATCGAGTTTTTAATATTGAGTGGACAGGATATCGACTTGCACAAATATAGTGGTTAAGAATATCGACATGCAGGTAAGAAATATTGATTTTAACAATATCGAAGTTAGTAATATCGATTGTCAAAATATCGTTCTTAATAATATCAAATTTTATTGGGGTGTTTTGTATGTTAGTATTTGTGTTAAAAGTATGTATATATTTTGTAATGTGTGTTTGAATTTTTTTAAAGTAATACATTTTATGTTAATTAATTTTTGCGTAATTTAATTCAGTCAGTCAAAAACAATTTATTCGATTAATACTAATCATAAAAGACACAAAATTTATGGGCTTCATTATACAATCCTATGATCATACAGTACATCAACTTTGATTAAGAACATAATTTAAAAACACAGCTCATGAAAAACAATCAATATAAAGTCAGTCAAGTTTATTGCGGTAAAGAGTATCTTTGAGCTGCGCCGCATGGCTGCCACCAAAAAACTGGCCACACTAAACATAATAAAAGTGCTATTTAACATCTGTAAATATATCAGCGCGGGTCTAACTTGTGTAAAACCAGCATCTTTTAAAATTGGCAGCAGATATTTTTTCCGAATATCATGATAAAACCCACAGAGCATAAAGAAATGCAGTGTGTCCTGACAAGAAAAGTTATCACAGTTGCACGGGCTACTATGTTCAGGTTTGCCCCAGGATGAAAAAGAACCCAAAGAATACTGGATCATATTAAATCTGAATCTTATCAGTAAAAATCTGTGATATGGGTTGGAAACAATTCTTAAGTATGGTTCAATCGAGGGGGAGGTTAATAGCATAGAATTCGCTCTAACCAAAGGTTTTGTTAATTCCCTCTCCTCGCGATCCAATTGTACCATATATAGAAAGTTATGCTTAATCCAAGTTACATCCTCCTTGGTAATGTGAGTTGGCGATGTATAAAGCTCGGGACGCCCTAGACTGAAAACGTCAATCTGACGTATTCCAGCCAGGGTATTCTTTTAGCATAATCCATAGCTACGATATTCTTAAGAATCAGATGATTTAATGTGATTTCCAGGTTTAACCATGTTTTCGCCCAGCAAATCAGTGGGGCCATCATCAATTTGTCTGTAACGTAGCCCAGGCCAACCTCAGAGTGGATTGAAAAGGTGGGGGTGGACTGAGGGACTGAGAGCAAATGTCTCAGAAACCTATTTTCAACCACTTGGATCATGTCCTGGGCGACATAACCCCACAATGCAGAACCATACATAGCAATGGCCAAGCATTTTGAGGTATAAACTCTCAACAGGGCCTCCATTGGTCGAGCCCCCAACCGTTTTGAAAAGCTCATAAGCGCTGCGGTAGACCTCGCAACAGAATTGCTTTTGTGCTTAATTTGGGGGCCCCAGGTACCTTTGTCGTCGAAGAGGACCCCTAAATAACAAAAGGTATTTACCATCGAAACCTCATCACCGTTACAGAAGAATGAGTCAGATTTAAGTTTTTTACGCTGTTTCCCCACTACCATATAATGTGATTGACTGATATTTACTTTCAGATCCAATGATTCCATAAAGTCTCCAAAGGAGTCCAATAATCTCTGAAGCCCCACGCCCGTGCGGGCTAGAAGGACCGCAGCGTCCGCGTATAGGAGAACTGGGACGAAAGATTCACCTACACGCGGCACGTCCGCCCTACAGTTGCCCAAGAACTTTTCCAGGCCAATAATATAAATCGTAAAGAGGAGGGGGCAAGGATACAACCTTGCCTCACCCCCCTCTCTGACCTAAAATGGTTAGTGCGTCTCCCGTCCTGGGTGACCCTCACGGACGCTGTCAGATCGTTGTGTAAAGCCGCTAAAAAACTTACTAAGGGAGGGTCAATACCCATTTCCAGCAGGATCGACCAGAGCTTAGCCCAGTTAACCAAATCAAAGGCCGAGGACAGGTCCATGAAGGCCATGAAAAGAGACCCGTCCTTTGCCACAGTGTATTTACTAATTATAAGCTGGAGGTAATTTAATTCCGTAGCGGGTTGTGGGTTTATAGGGGAATAGGGTGGGAAGTAATTTAATTATAATATTTTTTAAAGACTTATTTAGAGTTAGATAATTATATATTAATTACTTATGTGGAATTTACTTCTGTAGCGGGTTGTGGGCTTAAAGGGAAATAGGGTGGGAAGTAAATTAATTGAAATTAAATAATTCATTAATGTATTAATTAATAATTTAGTATTTAATAATTTATATTGGTAATTAAGTTAATTAATTTATTATTAATTATAAATTGATCAATAACAATGAATAATTATTTGGTAACTATATTAATTGTGTTCAAAGGTATTTTTTATTAATTAGTAATTCATTAGATATTAATTATTTATAAATAATGTGTGAATATGTTAATTGTGTACTTTGTTTATGAGCGGGTTGAGGGTTGATAGGGAAGTAGGGTGGAAAGTAATTTACATTTTAATGTAATTTTTATTATTTTTTATATAATATTTATTAAAAGTCGTTTTATGGTGTTAATTGTGTGAATTAATTAAACTTGATGGTTATTAATTGTGTTGCTAATTGTTATTAGGTAATTAATTACTTGGTAATTAAATATGTCAATTTAATAATATTTTACAATATTGTAGTTGACGTTTATAGGGGAAAATGGTGGGAGGTAAATTAGTTTTGAAAAAATCCCACCCGCTATCCAACACTTTCCCTACTGTTGCATTCACTGGAGTGGGAATAGTAACTTTTTCCCTCCCGCTATCCAACACTTTCCCTACTGTTGCACTCACTGGAGTGGTAACAGTAATTTTTACCCACCCGCTATCCAACACTTTCCCTAATGTTGCACTCACTGGAGTGGGAATGAAAATGTTTACCCTCCCGCTATCCAACACTTTCCCTAGTGTTACACTCGCTGGAGTGGGAATAGTAATTTTTATCCACCCGCTATCCAACACTTTCCCTGTTGTACCACTCGCTGGAGTGGGAATAGTAATGTTATCCTCTATGCTATGCAATGCTTTCAGTATTGTTATATTTAATGTAGTGTATATTTTTTTTTTATGTATTTTAATGTTTTAACTTATAATATATAATTTATTTTTATATTTATATTATAGGTTTATTAGTATATATATATGCAATTATATTTTAAATTTTGTTTTTTATATTTTATAATTAAAAATATTGATTCCTTTTTAACCGCTTCCGTGCGGCGCGTTAGCCGCGCCCTGTGCTGGACATTCCAGAACAGGGCGCGGTCGTGACGGAACCGTTCCGTCATCAGCACAGCTCAGCCGTAACTGATGACGGAACGGTTCCGTCACCAGCATCGAAGGGGTTAATATTATTAAGTTAATGTATGTAAAAATATGCATTTGTTTAACATTACATTTATTATTTATTAATTGTAATCTTTTAAAAATATTTCTAAGTATGTTTTACTTAATTATGTTTATTATTTTATTAATTTTATATTACTTTTAAGCTATTTAAAAAAGTCGATATTTTAGCTAATTATATTATTAACAACGATATTTAGGATTCAGTATTTTTGTACTGACCTGTTTGTAGATAGGAAGTCGATATTCTGTCACTCGATATTTTTTCCTCGATATTGTGGCAGGTCGATATTCTTCTCCTCAATATTCTGTCAGTGGTCCGTTATTGTTCTAGTATTTTGCTTTGGTTAATCTGATGAGTTGTATGATTTTTCTGTGGAATAACCTCCGTAGTATGAGGTCCGAAGAGTTCTGATTGTCTTTTATTTGCATCCCAGTCTCCAGATGGAAAATATTTTGTGGGTGGGGTCATTGGAGTACCAGCCTGCTAAAGGGTTCAGCTAGTACTTACATATAATTGGAGTGTGGGTGTTCACATGACTTTACAGAAATAAATTTCATTTAGAAATGTGTTGTCTTTGTATGTGGATGAGAAAGAAAAATTGATGAGGTGAGCTTCATGTTTGCAATAGAGAAGGCTTGGAATGAGCTGAAGGTTCATGTACTTTTCTGGGTTGATATAGGTGTGTTGGTTTGACGCTTAGCATGGTGATGATGATCTCAAGGTAGCCAGTCTAGTCCAGGGGCATGGAAGGTTTTCATTTGATGGGTGATTATGTAGACAAAAATGTGGCCTTAGGAGTGAGTTGACTGGATGACATGCAACAAAGTTGAGGAAATAACTTCTTTTTTATACTTGAGTTATCTGGAGATTGAAGCCCCCTTATAGCCATGTCCTATATAAGAACTTGAGAATAGAATAGGCTAAGGCAGGCATGTCAGATATATGGGAAGTGGGGAGGAGGCATGAGTCAATATCTCTGCAGTCCTTCTTCTTTCTGAGAGGCCTGTATGTAAGGAGGGAAGTGGCAGACTGATTCGCAACAAGTGGAAGGTGGCACAAAAAGAACTCCATGGAGTTGAGTAGTACTTGCTTTCCTCGGTTACAGAATCGGAAAGACTTAAGGATGCCACAAAGATCACTTACGTTTTTATGCTCATGTTGTACAGACAGGGTCCTGTAGCCTGGTGAAACACGGACTTTTACAATGTGCAAGTATCAGTCAGCCATATTTTTCTGTAATAAACAATGTGTCAAGCATCTGGTAGGAGATGACATATGAAATGACTTGTGTATGTAGTATTGCACAATACATATTAAGGAGCATGAATTGGAGTGTGTGTTCAATAGTTTGAGGAGCGTTGTGTTTAGTGTGATTTGTATGATACTGTGTTTATGTGCTCTGATGATGCAGTGTTTGATTGTGTGGTCTGGACACAAGTGTGATTATGGGGATAGATAATGAAAGATTGTGGACTAAACATTGATGAGATCATAACTGAAAGCTGATGTTGCTGTGGAGGCAGGGCTCTAGACATAAACTTTACCTGACTTTAACAGGCCACATAATAAGCTTCTTTATGTGTGTGTGTTGGACTTGGCCTTACTGGCTAAAGTTCCCTTAAACTTTTTGCTTTTCCCCTAGACCATTTTCCTGACAGAGAGTTGTGAAGTTAGATGCTGTAGGTACTTTACACTGCTAATCAGTGTGCAAGTACAGATGTTCCCTGTAGAAATTATAGTGGTGATTGGTTATCTCTGGTTGGTATGCTTGCCTTACTAGCAAGATCCCTAAGTGATGTGCACTGTATGTGCCAGGGCTAGTACTAAAGAAATGCGCAGAGAGGGAACATAATGCTAAATTAGCATGTTGTCCTGACAAGTGCTACCACTTGTCAGGCCTGATTTTCCCTTTCGCATACACATGGGGCACCCATGTAGGCATCCGGGGTAACCCCTAGGCTGGGTGCAGTGTAGGTAAGAGGCAGGACTGGTGCCAGTGTGGGTGCAAGGCCCTGACCGTGGAAAAAACTCCATTTCATTTTCCCTGGTGAAAGGCCATTCTGCCCATAGAACAGAATGGGGGAGGCTGGGTGTAGTATTGTTAGCCTAGTTTGCCAAGAATTGGAACTGGAACAGGGAAGTTTGGTATGTCTGAACTCACAGCGTCATAACCCATCTTTTTGGGTAGATGGTTTTGTCGCTTGGGTCCAGAAACCACTGTTTGAGAAAATGGCTGAGTTTGTGCTTTAGACCTTTTTGTGTGTCTCAGCATAATGTGAATTTCCTGCCTGGATCTGGGGGAGGCGAGAAAGGCTGAGGGAGGTCGTGCCCCAGGGAAGGGGTGGAGACGGCACCAGGCTGCCCTGCACCTGGAGCGGGGAGAAGGAGACACTTTGCAAGGTGAAAAGGCCTGGGTCAGAGCCATAGACCCATCTCCCTCTGAGTGATTAAAGATCCAGGCCCCCAGTATCAAAGACAAGACGGTGAAACTGGGGGGGGGAGTTAAGCAAGACTGATTTAGGGAGGGGTCGGGGACCCCTGAGCATAAGGAAACTTCAAAGACAATGAGGGGTATAACTAGAAGAACTGTAACCCCAAGAATTTGGTTATGTTGATGATGTCGTCAAGAACGGTCTTGGTATCGTTTAGAGAAGTGCTGGGAGCGCTTTGAAGATGCCATGGACTGGTCGAGAGTCTGGTGGCTTTGACCTGTCCTCGATCGGGAAGAAAACCTCTGCCTCAGGAAGAGTTGCTGAAAAGGGTGTGGGAGACACTTGATACTTGCGTACTAATCTAGGGCTTGTGGGCAGTTTGTAGCTCTTTACTGAGGAGTGACCGCGCCCAGTGCCCAGTGCCAGGACCCCTGGCCCCCACCGACGGAAGACGACCCGACTGACCTACGACGCCACCGAACTCTTCGCACTCAACACCGGCGGGATCCCTGGCTGCTACCAAGCCGCCCCGAGGCCCACCCACGGACCCTTCAGATGCCACTCCTGCAAGTTCTCCTGCTTCCGGACCTGCACCGCACCCGCACCCACCAAGCCGAGAACCAACAGCAACCACCTGAATTGCATCCTGATCAACACCCGCTCCGTCCACAGACACGCCGTCGAGCTCTGGAACCTCCTCGACACAACATCACCAGACGTCGCCTTCATCACGGAAACCTGGATGAACGCCTCCTCAGCGCCCGACATCGCCATCGCCATCCCAGACGGTTACAAGATCATCCGGAGGGACCGCGGCAACCAGACCGGAGGAGGCATCGCCATCATCCACAGGAACACCATCCACATCACGAGCAACTCCGACGACACCCTCACAGCCGCCGAACACCTGCACTTCCAGATCCACACCAACCCCAAGACCACCCTCAGAGGCACCCTCATCTACAGACCCCCGGGACCACGCACACAATTCAGCGAAGACATCGCCGACTTCATCAGCCCGCACGCTCTCCCCTCCGCTGTCTACATCCTCCTCGGGGACCTCAACTTCCACCTGGAGAACAACAACGACCGCAACACCACCACCCTGCTGGACAACCTCGCCACCCTCGGGCTCAAGCAGCTGGTTACCACCCCCACCCACTACGCCGGACACACCCTCAACCCCGTCTTCTCCTCCAGCAAAGCCATCTCCTGCAGCCACGCCACCGGACTCCACTGGACGGACCACAGCTGCGTCCACTTCAGCTACAAAAAGAACACGATACACCACCACCAGCAACAGGTTGCACGCAGAAGATGGAACAAGATCACAGCCGACCAGCTCCCCGCCCCCTGAGCCAGGACCCCCCCGCAAGCTCAGCGAACCCCAGCCAGGCCGCCAACAACCTCACAAAGTGGATCAGCAACTGCGCAGACGTCCTCGCCCCACTGTGGACCCCGCCCAGCAGACCCGGCGGCAAGAAAGCACCATGGTTCACCGACGAACTCAAGAGCTCCAAGAGAAACTGCCGTGCCCTCGAGAGAGCCTGGCGCAGAGACCCTACACCAGACAACATGACCACCCTCAAGCTCACCCCTCGAAAACACCACCAACTGATCCACACCACCAAGAAAACCGCATTCAAGGAACGACTGGACAACAACGCCCACAACAGCAAGGAACTCTTCAACATCGTCAAAGAGCTCTCCAACCCCAGCGCCGGAAACAACGACATCACCCCATCACAAGACCTCTGCAACTCCCTCGCCTCCTACTTCCACAACAAGATCACGGACATACACAACAGCTTCAGCACAGAGCCGACGCACCCCACGACAGCACCTGCACCCCCCACCACCACCCTCCGCGCCTGGACCCCGATCAACACCGAGGAAACCCTACGCACTATGAACTCCATCCACTCCGGATCTCCAACCGACCATTGCCCTCACCAGGTCTTCAACAAGGCCGACTCCGTCATCGCACCCCACCTGCGGGACGTCATCAACACCTCCTTTGACACAGCGCCCTTCCCGGAGAGCTGGAAGCATGCCGAACTCAGCGCTCTACTGAAAAAACCATCAGCGGACCCCACCGAACTCAAAAACTACCGCCCCATCTCGCTCCTCCCGTTTCCAGCCAAAGTCATCGAGAAGACTGTCAACAAGCAGCTGGCCGCCTTCCTCGAGACAAATGGATCTCTTGACCACTCGCAGACCGGCTTCCGGGCCAACCACAGCACCGAGACCGCCCTCATCGCAGCCACCGACGACATCCGAGCCCTGCTCGACAACGGGGAAACAGCGGCCCTCATCCTCCTGGACCTTTCCGCGGCTTTCGACACTGTCTGCCACCACACCCTAGAGCAGCGCCTCAGCAACGTCGGAATCGAAGAGAAGGCACTAAACTGGATTATCTCCTTCCTCGCCGGAAGGACTCAGAGAGTCCGCCTCCCCCCCTTCAGATCAGAAGCCACCGAAGTCATCTACGGCGTTCCTCAAGGCTCCTCGCTCAGCCCCACCCTCTTCAATGTCTACATGAGCCCCCTCGCGGCCATCGCACGCCAGCACAACCTCAACATAATCTCTTACGCCGACGACACCCAGCTGATCCTCTCCCTCACCAACGACCCCGCCACCGCCAGAGCCAGCCTACACGAAGGGATGAAAGACGTAGCCGAGTGGATGAAGAACAGCCGCCTGAAACTGAACTCAGACAAGACGGAAGTCCTCATCCTGGGACCTTTGCCCTCCACCTGGGATGACTCCTGGTGGCCCCCCGCCCTGGGCAGCGCACCCAAACCAACAGACCACGCACGCAACCTGGGCTTCATCCTGGACTCCTCCCTCTCCATGACCAGACAAGTCAACGCCGTCTCCTCGTCATGCTTCAACATCCTGCGCAGGCTATGTAAGATCTTCCGGTGGATCCCCACCGAGACCAGGAAGACGGTCACCCAGGCCCTCGTCACCAGCCGACTGGACTACGGCAACTCCCTCTACGCCGGAACCACTGCCACACTCCAGAAGAGACTCCAGCAAATCCAGAACGCCTCTGCAAGACTCATCCTGGACATCCCCCGACACAACCACATCTCCGGACACCTGAGAGACCTGCACTGGCTCCCGGTCAACAAGAGAATCACGTTCCGACTTCTCACCCACGCACACAAAGCCCTACACAACCAAGGACCAAGATACCTCAAGAGCCGCCTCAACTTCTACACTCCCACACGCCAGCTTCGATCAACCAACCACGCCCTCGCCGCCGTCCCCCGCATCAGAAGAGCCACCACAGGAGGAAGATCCTTCTCCTACCTCGCCGCCAAGACGTGGAACTCCCTCCCGACCCACCTCTGCCTGACCCAAGACCACCTCGCCTTCAGGAAGCAGCTCAAGACCTGGCTGTTCGAGCAGTAGCGGACCACCCCCTCTCCAAGCCCCTTGAGACCCTCCGGGTGAGTAGCGCGCTATATAAATGCTATGATTGATTGATTGATTGAGACTGAAGGGGCGCTGCAGTGGGTTGTGTCCCCCTTCTTCCTGAGCAGGACTTTGCTGTGTGCTGAGTCCTGTACCCCAAGGGTCCGAGGTGAGCTGGCTCCCTGTTTGGGAAACAGGAACATAAAAGTTTCCAGGAAGTCTCAAGTGGTGTGGTGGTGGGACCGTGTCGTGGCAGTCTGAGACCTTCTAAGGTGTGCCTATCATGATCATGGGCACCCAGAGCGAATCAAGACTCTGACGCGCAGGGTGTGTGTCTTGGTGTGGCTACAGGTGTTGGAGCGCCTGTTTATTGTGGGCATTATGGAAGAGAGCTGAGATTCAGGACGCGCAGGGGGATCATGTCGCAGTGCAGTCCGGGCACTAGTGAAGAGTGCCGGGACATTGTGGGCACTAAGAAGGAGTGAGTCTCCGACACGCGGGTCGGCGTGTGGTGGTGCAGCCAGGGCATTAGTGGAGAATGCCTGGTACCTTGTGTGCACCAGGAGGAGAGGTGAGACTCAGAAGCCCAGTGTGCATGTTGTGGTGTGACCAGGGCATTAGTGGAGACTGCCTGGGTCATCGTGTGCACATAGAAATGAGGTGGGTCTCCATCACGCAGGGTGTGTGTGGGGGTGCAGTTGCAGCACTACAGGAGAGTGCCTTAAGATCGTGCGCACCCGGGGACGGAGCGAGACTCGGAAGCGCAGGGTGCGTGTCAAGGTGCCAGCCGAGGCGTAGTGAGGTGTGTCTGATCATCAGAGGACGGAGGAGGAGCGAGTCTCGGACGAGCCAGGGGTGCGTGTTGAAGGTGCCACCGGAGGTGCTGGTGAGGAGTACTGGGGAGCGGTGAGCACCGGGGAGCAAAGAAGTCCTAACAGCGCTGGAGAGGAGGGCCAAGTGATTGGGCCCTGGAAGGCAACGTGGAGTGACACCAGCATTGGGTGAAAGGCTTTGTGGAAGGAGTTTGTGCTGAACGTTTGCACCCCGGACCGGCAGCCCCGCAGGAGCAGAACTACCGGCCCGAGCCCGCCTTGCCCATAGTGACAAGGTTCTGGAGTGAGGTCAATCTGCTGCTGCAGGAGAGGAGAGTGGGTTTGCACCCCCCAGGTAAAGTGGATCATCGCCTGGGGCGGGGTGCCATCTCGCTCTCGGCCTCTCTCTGCTGGCAGTTGTGTGCACCTGTTACTTTGGCCCAGATCTCAGCCATTACTGGTTCCAGATGAGGCAGTACAGGGGCCAGGGCCTGCAGTGGAACTTGGGTGTCATTGTTGCTCCGTGTTTGGGAGCAACCAGTCACATAACTTCTAAAAACAGTTGTATAACACTTTGCATATTTGCTACTAACGAACTATCGTACTATGGACAACGTCTGACACTAGTGGTGCTTAACGAACTCAGGGGTTAGTGCGCTACGCACTAAGTTATTTTTCTCTTGCAGGATACAGGATCCTAGCATAGAGCAATGCATTGGTTGTTTACTGCACTGTACTGAATTGCACCGTGACGCATTACCTTATTCCTTCCTTGCACATGGCATGCTGGTGGTGATATGCATTGCATTGTCTTCCTATCGCTCTGTACGTAATTGCGGGTGATGCATTGCTGTATTTCTTCCTTGAACAGGGCATGCTGGTAGCGAACCGAGTTGCATTATCTTGTGTTGACTCAGTACGTGATCGTGATGCTACACATTGATTGTTTCACTGTGGCACTGTACAGGAACCCATCATTAAGTAGTGCAGTATTTCAATATAACCCACTGTATATGTGTGGAAGTTGTATTGTGTGGTCATTGCGTATATCTTTCTATATAAAGTATACTCGTTTTATTCAAACTCGTGTGGAGTCCAATTGTGGTGACATCTTTGGGATTGCTATGGGTGTGGTTGCACATACTGAACACGTGTGCCTTGGAGATAAGCCTGGCTGTTCGTGTCAAGCTACTTAGGGGCTGAGCAGGGCTGTCTCAGAAGGTGTCCTTTCTTGGCCTAACATGGGAGCGGGAGGCTCCGGGTCCCGCACTTGACAACAATGGTGCACGCAGGAACTCCGGCTTCTAACAGTGTCCTTTACTGCAAATGCCCAGGTGGTGTGAAGCTCCGAGAAGTCAAATGAATTAAGGGAGGAGGCAAGAGAGTTTAAGTAGGGATTTATTGATATCACTTCTGGTATTTCACACAAAAAATCAATGAAAAATGTCTATGATACAAGAATAGTATTGCAATATTATTAAAACTATCATCAACTTTATTATTACAGCTAAAACTATTGTTTCTAAGTGGTATTATTATTGTTGGTAAGGATATTATTGCGAAAAATATAATTAGATCTAATATTGTTGTATTCCACACAAGCAAATCAATGAAAAGATGCTGTGATTTACGAATAATATTGCAATTCATATTGTTGTTGTTTTAGATCTATTTATTTTTCTATATGTTTTATTGTTATACATTTTTCGTTTAATTAGTGTAAACATTTTGGAGCAGGATGAGAGGTTTGTAATGAAATAGGTTGAGGAGTAATATGTTTATATATTCTAAATATATGTACTTTGGTTGTGATTTATTATATAATTTTGGGGGTATTTATTAATGTAAATTGTTAATGTGTATTTATACATTTTTATGTTGTTTGAATCATTAAAATGTTTTACAAGTGGTAATTTGAGTTCCATGGGAAATTTGATTGGTGCTTTTTTAATGTTATCATTTTTATAATATTATATTTATTGTTAATATTTAATTCATTTAAAAAAAATTTTTTAAATATATTGATCACTTTAGTTTTTATTCTTTTCAACTATTTTAGTTGTTATTAATTGACATATTGTTATAGTACATATACAAAAAGTTTTGCGACAGTATAGATATATTTCTTAAGGTTCTGCAAAGCATTCAAATGTTTTACAGTTCATTTTATATTTTGTGTTTTTGTTTGGTATGAATTATGTTTAGAAAATAAATGTAATTTCTATTTTGGTAAATTTCTAATTGATTGACATTCATTTTTTTAAATATGATTCTGTATTTTATTGTTTTGTATTTAATTTTTTTTATCCATTATTGTATTCTCTATTTATATTTTGAATGCACATATTTTGTAAACTATATATTTTGTTTTCAATTTTTTAAATATTTTTTAAAGATGGAAGTTAATTTATTTTTATTTTTTCAATGTATTTACATTTTGCAGTTATAAGACTTTTGGTGAAATATTTTGATTAAAATATATTTTTTATAAATGTTTGAAAATGTAATTTTCATTTTTTATTGTTTAAAATTAAAGTGTTATTTTATAGTTTGGTTTGTTTTTATTCTGTGTAGTACTTTTATCAATATGCTTTGTATTGGTTGGGAAATATTAAATGTATATATAAATTTCTCAAAATATGGCATGGATTGGAGTGGGAATTCTAAATCTACACCCTTCAAAGTCCAATGCGTTCAACAATGTAACTTCGATGGGAGTGGGAATAGTAAATCTACACCGCTCAAACGTTTAACACTTTTCCCAATGTTGCTTAGACTGGAGACGGAATATGAAAATCGACATGCTTCAAATTCTAACACTTTAACCAATGTGGCTTTGGCTGCAGTGGAAATAGTAAATTCATTCCTTTAAAGTTCAACACTTTCCCAAATGTGGCTTAGATTGAAGTGGGAATACCAAAGCTTTCCCCTTCAAGATCAACACGTTCTCTGACGGAGTGGGAATGGTAAATCAACATCCTTCAAAGTCCAATACTTTCCCCAATATGGCTTGATTTGGAATGGGAATAGTAAATTTACATCACTTGAAAACCAATACTTTCAACACTGTTGCTTAGATTGGAGTGGGAATAGTAAATCTACCCCCCCTCAAGGTCCAACACTTTCTCCAATATGGTTAAGTTCAAAGTGGAAATAGCAAATCTTCACATCTCAAATTCCAAAGCTTTTTCATATTTTACTTAGACTGGAATGGAAATAGTAAACAACAAATTTTTCTAAATTATATTTTAGTTTGGAGTTGGAAAATGTACACCCTTTTAAGTTGAAAACTTAATTTACCTTTTTTTTAATAATACGCTTTGCTTTACAATTTAGTTTATTAAGTAGAGATTCAGGAGTGACACACTGTTTTTGAATGGTAAGTTACATTTGTTATATATAGCAATAATAGTAACATACACAGTTGTGTATTGTTATGTGTGTTTTAATTTAATATGCATTTGTATTTCGAAATACATTGTGGCACATTTAAATATAATATTCATACATATTTCTTTTTTATCAACCTGAAGGTTTTCAACATATTTTTCTTTTCATTTTTGTAATACTTTGCTTTAAGGTATATGGAATATTTTGCAGTTTCAACGTAATATTATATATTTCTTGTATTTGCCAATAGTACAATATGTTTTTTCTTCAAACAAACATTGTTTGATGCATTATGTATTTTTATAGAAGTATTTTTTACATATTTATTAATCATTATTTGTTAACGTTTTTAGGTATTTTTAACACATCTTAATATGTTTGGTATATTTACATTTTCTAAATTTTACAACATTTACCTATATTAAAATAAAGTATTAAGAAATATTATTTATTTTTATTTTGCATTATTGTCTATGGGGTTTAAGTCTTTTGTATGTTTGTTTACCAGCCATGATTTCCACTTTTGAAACATTTTGCTCTCCAGGTCAGGAGAAAATAATTTTATAACACTTTTTGGGGATTTAATGTTTGGGGATATGTTTAGCATTAGTCTAGTTCCCGTATGTGTATATGTTTGCCATGCAATATATCATATTAGGATTCATTACTGTGTGGTATTATGTTGCTCTTTGATATCTATAATAGCATTTTTCCCAAGAAAGAACAGGACTTATTTATCATGCAATTGCACTTTCAAACTCAGAGCGCAGTACATATGACCATCTTGGAATTGTATTTAAATATGTGCATAAGTATCTTAATCACATGAGGAGAAGATAGGAATTGCACATGATGCACTTGCACTTTAAATCTAAGTACAAGTTGTAAATACTATATCCAAACTGAGGATATAGAGGCTCTGACCCATAGTCAACTAGTGTGGATGTTTACAATCGAGCACTTGCAGTTTATTTGTCTCTGTGTTCTCGGTGTATAGTTTGATATCTAGCAAATTACAATTAAAGAATAAGACAGATAATCGCCCTGTTAGTGTCTATGTGTGTGTATATATATATATATATATATATATATATATATATATATATATATATATATATATATATATATATATATATATATATATATATATATGATATTCTTGTAACCCTGTCAAAGGAAGGAAAACATTTGTTATGCGTCTGTACTTTATAAGTCTGCATGTTGCATTCTTTAGTGTATTTATGTTGTAAATATGGAGTTATTAACACATACATTCAGTGTGACTATTTACAATTAAGCATTTGCACGTCCTTGAAGTGTTTATGTGCACTTTGTGAGTATTTAAAATCTTGGAACTTGAGAGGTTCAGTAGTGAGGTAATTCACACCAAGTGCAGCAGATGAGCCATTAAGTGTACATAATATATTTAAAAATAAGCACTTGCACTTTAAATGAGAATAGTGCACTTTTTGGAAATTCTTTGATGCATATCACAAGATTGGCAATAACCTTTACACAGAATAATTTGAATTAGTAAAAGTTGGAATTTTGTACCATTGGAATCCAATATGGTGAAAAATGTTGACAGAGTAAAAATGTGAGAAGCGGTCTAGATGTTGTAAACCTTTCTTTTAAAATTTGCGTTACTTGTGGGAATGGGGTTGCCCAGTCGAAGCAGTAAGCCAAAACGTGTAGGTGTCCTGTGTTGGGTGCTGTAGCACATGAAGTAAGCAGATGCAAATAAAATGCACAACTAAAGAAAGTGGACTCACTGGTGTGGTTTTTTTTTAAGTTCAAAGTAAGTTTATTGGGAAAAAGTAAGATAACAATATGTAAGAGATAATTACACAATTAATAAAAAAGAACATACAGTACAGCAATTAAAATTGGCAAGCATATACATCAGCAAGGAAAAACATAACAATATGCCATAAAAGACTGGTAATAAATAATAAGGAGTTAAGTAAATATAAAATGGAAGTAACATATAGTATATAAAGTTAAAACGTATCAACTCAAGGGAAGTCATGGGGGTTTAGGTACTTCTTGCTGGAGGGGTGGTTTGAGAGAGAGAACGTCCAGCACTGGCATCTATGAATAACGTAACTGGGTCCCAGACGTCTCTTCGTTTTGGTGCTAAATGGAGTGGATATACAAAAGTGGTATAGCCAATTTAACCATGTTTTAGGGTCGTTACCACAAGCACTTTAGCACTGGATAGTATTTAGTGCAATCACACTGATTATGTATCAGCAAGCACGGATACTCCAATAAAATAATGAGACAGTCAATGCAAGACAGAACATACACAATACATACCAGTTAGTAGTGATAACGTGCACAGAGTCCTAAAACCAACAAAACAACTTCACCAAAATAGGAGGGTAAAAGGAATTATTTTTGGAGAATCCCACCTAAGGCTGATGAGTGTAACAGCAGTGTTGAGATCGATGCCAGTTCCAATTAGGTGATGGTGGGCACATTTTGTTTCATCCAGTGGGATGATCTGGTGCCCAGTTTGGTATGGTTGTTTTTTTGATTTGTAGCTGAACTCTGAAAACAACAGTGTTGCTCTGTACATGGAAGTACAGTAGACCTCAGGGAACGCTTTAAAGAAGGTAGCAAAAGATGCAGAAAAGAACTTTACTGCACAGATTAGCATGCAGCATGAGACAACATAAAGGTCTAGGAAAGTAAACTCCTTCATTAACTTCTCAAAAGTGATTTTAAGTGCTTTAAAATGTGAAGCAGAGACTAGATAAAGGTTTCAGTCTTTGAAGAAGAGACTATAGGTGTGTTTCTAAACCAGAAGATTGCAAATCAATTTTAGTATCATCTTCATTTCCAGTACTTCTCCACTGAAATTTCCCCTATACTCTACGAGAGTTCCCAGGAAATTAATGCCCAATAGTTAAAGACAGGATATAAGAAATGTTAGAACTAGACCAAAATGGCAAGCTTGCAGCGTCTAGGGTGTAGAGATCTGAGGACCCCAAGGCCCAGCGATAGACACGGCCCAGATTGTATTGACCTGGATAATTTTGAGGAAAGGGCAGCGTATTTGACTCCAAACCTCCCAGGACAGTGCATGTGTTAAAAGATAATTAAGGGAGTTGCAAGCCCTCATGACAGAACCTATAGCTGTTATCTTAAAGTTAATAGAAATGAAGGTAGCTAAGAAAATGCTTAGAATGCAGAGAATTACAAAAAGCTCACAATAAACACAGTCTTTCCTTACCCATTAAACATGCCATGTAAATCCCTTAAGCAATGGACAGACTATCTTACATACCAAAACCGTAGATACTATGAAAGATGAAACAACTGACTGGCGTGACTGGTGTACCACTGTTGATATATTTGGAAGAACCAATAGAGACAGGAGTAAATTGCAAATACATCTCTGGAGTTATGGTATTTTAGGAACTAAGTAAAAAGGTATCATTAAAGTGACGATAACTATTTATATATGTCTCCTGTCCAAAGACTTTGGAAAGGAGATCCAAGAGAAGCTTTACACAACACATTTTTAATAAGCCTGAGGGACCACTTAGTGGCAGACATGGTGATGCTCAAGGACCTGGGAAGGATGAAGAGAGCATTCATGGGCGAATTGGCGCCAGTTTAGGATGACAAGACATCATTGTGGGAACCAGAAATGGTTCAGAATTGGAAAGATTCTGAGAACCTTATGATGAACACAGAAATTAAGACAAAATTCTGCTCAACAAATATAATGATCGACCTACCGCTAACCATGTGATCCATTTTCCGAAACAGCATACCAGTAGAGTGAGGCAGCACAATTTATGTTCACTGTTCTCACAGTTCTCACACATCATACTAGAAATCTATCTTACACACTCACAGGCATTATACCGAGGCGGTGACGTCAGGCAGGGGAGGGTCAGGGTGGGGGGTTGTAAAATGCGGGATATGGACCATTACAGGTAAGTACGGAAAAAAATTAATAAAACAAATTTTGTTGCCCGCGCTGCATCACATTTGGCGATGCAGCGAAGGTAACGAAATTCGTTTTATTTATTTTTTTCGGTACTTACCTGTAATGGTCCATATCCCGCATTTTACAACCCCCCACCCTGACCCTCCCCGCCTGACGTCACCACCCCGGTATAACTCCCTGCACGGGATGTGCCTGCACACTCATAAAAAAGCATACTTCACTTAGACGTTTCATTAAATGTTTGGTTTTCAACATTGTATTCCTAGTCTCACCTTACTCAACTTCCAGGCCATTTTGTTTTTCTATTTTTGTCCCCTTTGCTACTCTTCTGTATTATGTCTCTTTTTTCACAGGGATGTGCACCGACATTGGTTTTGCCTTTACTACAGAAGTACAGACTTTTTGCAAAACTTTTGTACATCTGCATTAAGCGCTTTGATTTTTAATAAATTTTTTCAATGTGTCATATATGTTTTAATGCCCATTTGTTTTGCATAAAAGACCCACAAGGAACAGGATAGTCTTTTAAATAAAATTAATACATTCTTTCACTGGTTTTCTAGGCTCTGTCACATAATGCAGTAGAAGCAGTCTCTGCTGTGGAAATTATGTATCTGCTAAAATTATCGTATAATGAATTTCCTATGTAGAACAATGCTGCAACCGAGGGACACTGAAACTACCTTGTTGAGCCTTAAACAGAGTTGATCTCTTACACTTCGGTGAGCGCCTATTGACACATGTGATTGCTAGATCAGCAATAAAAGGAACACATACTCTTTTATCAAGGGATGTAGCCTCACTGTGCTCAGCAACGCATTTCCTGAGCTAGCAGCTGTCACTCACATCTACCCCCTGCAGGCACAGAAATTAAATCCTCTTTGGATAGCCACTTTGCTTGGCTGCAACATATCAACAGTCTCAAAGCAGCGGTGCTGTCACATTTCACTGCCACCACCCTCTCATCACTAGGAGTGGTGCCTGCCTAAGAGGATAATAACTGCAAGACATTCTTTTAATAAGAAACATTTTTAAATGTTAAGGATGACTTGTTTTAATTGAAGGAGAGGAGAGAAACTCCCAGCAACGAGGATGAGCGATGCTCCAGAGCTCTTCTAAGCTGTGAAATTACTTATGACAAAAGAGACAGAAAATCAGTATTGAAGGTTTAGTCCTGCCTATCAGCCCAGCCCCATTGTGCACTTTTAAGGTGAACTGATTTGTCTTCCTTGTGCTGCCAAATCAAGGAAAGTGGTTTTAGAAACCATGCTAAATAATGTAGGTTTGGTGGGCAGGCAGTGTGTCCAAAAGCATCCCACTGAATAGCTTGGATGTATTCCATATTGCCATGGGCAATGCAGGTACAGTAGGAACCAGACTGATTGTTCTCTGTTAGAAAAGGCCAGTTCTCTGTTATAAAAGGCCAGGTCTGTATGTTGAGCTCAAAACACACACACAACACACACACCACGCACCCCACACATATCACACCACACACACACACACCACACCACACTCCACACTCCACACACACTCACACCACATACACACCACACACACAATGAAGTTAACAGCTCTATATTAATAAAATCAATACATTCTTAAAGACGTTGAAAACAAAGACACTGAATCTGAGCTGAAAAAGTTCTGATATGTGCAGTAACACCTCTTCCTGAACATACCATACTGCAATAACAAGATGTGAGGTCTGTGCCACACCCTCACAATTTTCCCCAGGAACATTTCTGCAGCTTAAACCTTCCAAAGTTTGCTGGGGAAAAATGTCAAAACACATGCAGAATTTGTTATGGAAATTAATAAATTTTGCAAGTTATGCTGCATTTTTCAAGAGAAAACTTGGTATGTAGTACCCCTGGCACCACACAGTGTCAGTATTTGCTGAGAGCTGTTTTACAGTTGCCTTGTTAAAACTCGATACCAGTGCAAACCACGTTTTGCAAGTGTGTCGAAATTATCAGTATGTCAGATTTTACTGAGTCAGAATTTTCACTCTACACATTTCACCAAGCCAAAACATCTACATGGGAAAGAAGCTCCATTTTCAGGGTTAAACTTATAATTCCACTTATTTATTGCACCCAATAAATCAATATTTATAATATCAGTATTTATAGTGGACTGTATATATTTTTTTATTTTGCAGTTTTCAAGCGCGCGAACTCGGCCCAAAGGTACTGGGCGCTTTACACGAGCGCCAGCTACTTTACACAAGCACACATTCAATGTTTGTATTCATGGCGAGATCATGTGATTTGCCCAGAATCACAAGATGCTGAGCCGAGACTCGAACCTGGTTCCCCAGCTCGAAAGTTGGCAGCTAATATAACATTCGGTTAAGGCGAGATTATAACCCTTGCCTAATTGCAGTTAATACCTTATCCCCATTGCCCCATTTAGAACTAGGGACAAGGTGTGTGGTAAATTCACAGATTCCATTTTACGTGAACAGATTAACGGTATTTACCGGGTGCTGTAAACACCTTTGCACTATTGCATTTACCCAATTTTGCCCACTCGGAATTGGGGCCATGCTGTGCTCACAGATTTTAAACAAGCAGCCTTACTGTGTAACAAATACTCTCCTTGCTTCTCAGTGTGAAACACCAGTGTCATTATTTTACTGACGTCTTAGGGGCAGTGGAAGCTTCATGGCCATTAACTTTGTATGGCACCACAGTGACTCGCATGACTTTTGACCTCGTACAATAAAGTGTGTTTGTTGAAAATTAAACGATGCCTGGACAGAACCAAACTAAATGTTTCTGAAACCAAAAGCATACATCTTAAAAAAAAAATTTGCAGTGGACTAAATGGCACTTTCGAACATTGTAATCCTCCTCTATTTATACCCGAAAGATGCTTGTCCTTTACGCAGGCCTCTGGAAAACACCCTCAAAAGAGCAACTCACTTCCCACCAGATGTCATTCAAACCCCACTACAGGAAGCATTGATCTCCACTCAAACGCAGCCATAGGAATTATTTACATTATTCGAATTTTAAACGCGCGATTGATTCACCTGCAAGAGGGTAGAGTTGTGAACGAGTCAGTTACCATGCTGAATTCACAGCAAAGCGCTTTGTAAATGGCTGCAAGGGAACATCCGTGGTGCAGTATAAAAAGCTTACAATAAATTAAGAAACTAGGGAATATTATTGTGCATTGGACGCACTTCGAAAACTATCCTAAGAAAGTCAAAGTTTCGACAGTACATCCTTGGTTAGCGGCTGTGGAAAATGTACGAAGTATAAAGAATAGATTGATTCGTTCATGCATTCCTCGATTTATTGACTCATTCATTCATTTAATCCTGAACGAGCATTTTTAATGACGTTTTCTCATAATATGTGGGTTAGGTTCAGGTCGCCCTTTTTGATGTAAACAAAAGGTCAATGTAGGAAGCAATTGGTATTAGCCACACTGAGCCACGATTTCTGCCAAGACCATCCAGGTCTGAAGTTAAGTCGGAAGAAAATGGGAGCTCTTTTCCAGGAGTCTGCGGCCCCTGCCCAGCTGCTGATGACTCACGGCGGAAGTGGCAGAGTTTAGGGCGCAGATGCACACATCAGAACAGCACAGAAAGAAAGCAAACCAACCAAGCATTGCTTCTTGTGCAGAACAGGAACAATAGCCTTAACCGCCGAGGTTCAAAAAGACCCGTCGTATTCCTGCTCATTTGGGAAGACCACCAGGAAACATGAGAACCACTGCCGAAAACACATCCTGACGCACAGCACAACTCAATTAATATTCCTTCCTGGCCCCCGCTAGAACAATACCGAGCATCAAGCAGTTTAATCTCCGGCAATAATTCCTTTTGTGACATTGAGAGGTTTTCCTCTTGAATTAAGGTTTTATGATGCAATTTTCAAAACGAGTTAGTCACTGAGGAGGGAGCTTGCGCGATGCTTGCACTCCGGCATATGGCTAGGTGAAATGCATTGAAATTGCACTGATTGTCATCAGTAGATTTGCCAAGAGTAATTTCCGGCTACATGTGTGATGTTTGAATTGATTTGAATGTGGCATTATTCGCTTCCCATAGATGATCAACGAGTCACGCGCAAGTGGCACAATTTTTAAACGATTGTTTCATTTCTACCATTCAGCTGTGGTGATTGGGAGCGTGACTGCCATGCCAAGTTGTGAGTGAGTTGTCAAATTTAGTCATGTTTGGCGACGTTAGTGTTGCTTACTCATGGGTGAAAACGGCAATTCGAGTAATAAACTAATAACGCCTGTTGACAACACTGAACATCGGTGCCAAGGGATATTAAAGAGTGTGCAATTACAAAGGTTTGCTAATTAAATATCAAAATAAAAGTGCTTATTCCGCCTACAAGCGTTGGTGTGTGCTCGAAAGTATCACACAAACAAATACAATGAAAAAATAAGTTCCGTCGAGAATTTAAAATGGAATTCTTTTAGTGCAACACAATTTTAAAGTGAGTTTTAAAACGATAGGCAAGGCTAGTTATGTAGAAACCAGAAGACCCAAATTAATATAAAAGAAGCTAAGCAGAGGAAATGAGGCACTAACCTCACTGTTGTTTGTGTAGGATCCTGAAGCAGTAATATTGGGTAAATTAGGAAACAAAATACTATATTGCCCCTGGATGGCATTCTCTAGATTGTGTTCGTCCATGTATATGGTCAGTTTAATGTATAGTTTTCTGGGTTACCCTCCCACATCCATCCTTCTAATTTGAGGTTGTACTAGTAAACTCACCACTTTGGAATTTCTGGTTATACTTGTGGTGCACTGCTGTAGCTCTTAGATGGACTAAATCCTGTTCCTCATGTCAACATCATTGTGAGAAGGTGGAATGTTAGTTGAAGGGGATGGTAGCTCACCACAAGTAATAATGTCACTATTCCTCTCAGGTGCAGTAAAAGTTTCAATTATTTAAACCTGAGCTCAACCGCCTGGTAGCTATGAGACAGAGCAGGCACTCTTAACTTATGAAATTGTGTAAAGCATTTACAAGTACCAGAAAAGTTAAAATATTGAAAGCACAACACAGTAAAAAGCCCACAACAATTTACAAAAAAAAAGATAATCATTTGATGAACAAAAGGACATAAAAATGACAAAAATCCAACAGTTCCCTGCACCTGAGAGGAGCTGTGCGCACACCAGGATACCTGCTGCATTACCGGGAGGACTACAACACCCATTATCCACCACACATCTGAATCTCCCTTGAAGCGCTTTTAAGCGTGACGCTGCCCTGCGACCTGGGCCGCACTCAGGCCAAGGGTGGGTCCATGCTTGTCGGAGCCTGGAGGAGACACGGCTTGGCTCCCCCAACACCTCCATGAGAGTAAAAGCCTAAGGATGGGCAAGAAGAAGACAACCCACCTGCCTACAGAGGAGGTAATATTAACTTACTTAGACTAATTCCTGTTTTTTTCCGTCACACCCGCACCTGCCAGACGCTACCAACCTTGGAGGTCAAGCAATCCTGCTCCCTTAGCGACCGCAATCCAGCTCCCTGCCCGCAATCCCGCTCACGGTCTCCTACCGCCGCCGCAGCTCTCCAACACCCGAGGGCGGCCACAGTGGGGGGGAGACCAGTGGTGGAAGAGGACTACAATATCCAGGGGCCTCAGTTGCCGGAAGCCATGAAAACCTGCGCCAGGAGGAGCATAAATTACAGGTCAGCCCCGGTGGAGCGGGGGACTAATTCCTGTTTTTTGCCGTCACCCCCCCACCTGCCAGACGCTACCAACCTTGGGGGTTAAGCAATCCTTCTCCCTTAGCGACCGCAATCCAGCTCCCTGCCCGCAATCCCGTTCACGGTCTCCTCCTGGGGCCGCACCTTTCCAACACCCGAGCGCGGCTGCAGTGGGGGGGAGACCAGTGGGGGAGGAGGACTGCAATATCCAGGAGCCTCAGCGGCCGGAAGCAGTGAAAACCTGCGCCAGGAGGCGCATAAATTGCAGGTCAGCCCCGTGGAGCGGGGGACTAATTCCTGTTTTTTGCCGTCACACCTGCACCTGCAAGATGCTACCAACCTTGGGGGTCAAGCAAAAGGTACTGTACATCAAGCCTTTCATTTAGTACGTTACCACGGCGTCCAAACAAATTTGAACTGCTGGTAAAGGACAGTATAAATAGCGGACTACAGACTATTGTGCATTTGTGGGAAGGGGAGGAGATAATTTATTTATATACGTTGTCTCACAATAGGGAGGACTTACCTACTAGCTATGTCTAATCAACCGAAAACGCGCTCGGCCACAAGCAAAGCACACTCATCCCGCACCCCATACCCTTCAGATATCGAGCCAAATGTTGTGTTGCCCCTCAAACAAAACCTACTGCGATTGATCCAATGTTGAGGAAAGTTATCGGGGAGATTGAGCGTACGGAGAGGAGCTTGTCTATTTCACCGATAACTATCCCAGCCACACCCATACAAACTAGGGATTTAAATACATCAGAAATTCCTTACACTGACATCTTGGAAAACTCCAATGAAGGTATTCCCTGTGCGCAACTGGTAGTAGAGGTAGCGGCAGACACTACTAGGGTAAGCAACATAGTTATAAGCAAAAGATCTAAACAACGGGCGGCAGGAAGGGCCAACCTAGGAAAAACAAATCAAGTATGGTCGCACATGGACTAAAAGACAGGAATGAGGTGGTTACGGAAGAAGTAGCGTCACGCCACCCAGGCCTACCAGGATGGATGGACGATGTAATAGGAGACCTCCAAAAACGCCTGGGAAGCCTTTATTACAAGCCAGTTAAAACCAATAATTAGTAGGCTAGATAAAAAAGCAAATGAAGTGACCAAGCAGGGAAAGGCAAAGGGCCCCACAAGCACTAACTTTACCTCAGACCCCACCCAAGCATCTATTACGCCAATTGGGCAAATAGCTGGTAATAATAATTGTATTAGTAATGTGCAATGTACCATCGCACAAGTACATAATTCACCCAAACCTACAGCCCAGGTAGAGAGGGGAAATATCCAGAAGGGGGGTAAAAAGGTTACAGACAAGGTTCTACAGCGAATAAATGTCGCGAGAGGGCAAACAGGGAATCCCACAACTCACAGTCTGATTCAAACAAACCAGACAGATCATGAGTTGAATGATAGAGTAGACTACTCTTTACCACACATAAACTTGCCCCCTGGAGCATGCCCTTATGTTATTGTCTTCGCCGGGGCACCTGAACTTAGGGCAGCGGAGAAAGAATCACATACGGAACTGAAAAATAAGATAATCAAGTGGCTGAATATACATAGGCCCCTGAAAGGTGGGGAATGTGGGGAGATTCTTCACGTAAGAAGAGTAAACTGGTTAGGTAACAGGAGGAAAGACATCACAGGGGACTGTGTTGTGGTGAATTTTAGGAATACTAACCTAGTGGAATATATATTAGATAACCTTAACAGAAATCAGACTAGTACTATATGTACTTTACCATTAGGATACTTTTATCCGAGGAGACGAATAATTCACACCCGAGCTATTCCAACTGTAGTAAGGGAAGCGCACCAGCTAGACATTGGGCTAGAATGCACGAACAGACAGGCCCTTTTATACCAAACCAGGGTCACCCACAGTGGGCAAAAAGATTCAGTCTGTTACTGTCCCTTGATGAAAACGATTGACTACCCCAAATAGGGAACTGGTTAGAGAAGATGGGTACAAGGGTGGAAAATGAACACAGTGCAAAGGGGACCATGGAAACCTACGACGTAAAGAGGGCGGTAGAAACCCTAATAATGGGAGGGGAGGGAGATCAAGGGATTGAGTTGCTTAGGAAGGAAGAACCCAGGCCATATAATCAAGGAGCAAAGGGTGGAAAAGTACCTAGGGAAGGACTGATTTTATTATCCTGGAATATAGCAGGCCTGGGGGTGAAATTTGAAAATGAGGATTGGAGGAAGTACCTTCGTGGTTTCCATATATTAGCGTTCCAGGAGACGTGGGCGGTTGAATCATCTCCCTACCAAATAGAGGGTTGTAAATGCTTCTTTGTACCAGCTCAAGAAGGCAGATCAGGCAGGGCAAAGGGAGGGCTAGCACTGTATGTTGACCTTGATTTAGAAGGCACATGGACACAACCCTCTTGGACGTCACAAATGGGGGTGGGGTCGCACACTACTCACACACCGGCGGTGTCGCCCCTAAGGACTCTGGTCAATGTAGTAAAGTGTTCGCGATGCATCATCTTTCGATCTTCCGCTATCTTCGCTGTCTTCGCCATCCCTGGACACGTGTTTCGGGGTATTACCCCTCATCAGCAGGGATAGGCCGTGTACTGGGGTTGCCGATGGTTGCCAATATCTGCCAGGTATAGTACCACTCAGGCGCGTAGGTGCGGGATCCCAGGCTCGTCAGCCCACTGCTCACGGGAGCTTTAAAGTTACAAATGGGGGTGGGGTCGCACACTACTCACACACCGGCGGTGTCGCCCCTAAGGACTCTGGTCAATGTAGTAAAGTGTTCGCGATGCATCATCTTTCGATCTTCTGCTATCTTCGCTGTCTTCGCCATCCCTGGACACATGTTTCGGGGTATTACCCCTCATCAGCAGGGATAGGCCGTGTACTGGGGTTGCCGATGGCTGCCAATATCTGCCAGGTATAGTACCACACAGGTGCATAGGTGCGGGATCCCAGGCTCGTCAGCCCACTGCTCACGGGAGCTTTAAAGTTACAAATGGGGGTGGGGTCGCACACTACTCACACACCGGCGGTGTCGCCCCTAAGGACTCTGGTCAATGTAGTAAAGTGTTCGCGATGCATCATCTTTCGATCTTCCGCTATCTTCGCTGTCTTCGCCATCCCTGGACACGTGTTTCGGGGTATTACCCCTCATCAGCAGGGATAGGCCGTGTACTGGGGTTGCCGATGGCTGCCAATATCTGCCAGGTATAGTACCACTCAGGCGCGTAGGTGCGGGATCCCAGGCTCGTCAGCCCACTGCCCATGGGAGCTTTAAAGTTACAAATGGGGGTGGGGTCGCACACTACTCACACACCGGCGGTGTCGCCCCTAAGGACTCTGGTCAATGTAGTAAAGTGTTCGCGATGCATCATCTTTCGATCTTCTGCTATCTTCGCTGTCTTCGCCATCCCTGGACACGTGTTTCGGGGTATTACCCCTCATCAGCAGGGATAGGCCGTGTACTGGGGTTGCCGATGGCTGCCAATATCTGCCAGGTATAGTACCACTCAGGCACATAGGTGCGGGATCCCAGGCTCGTCAGCCCACTGCTCACGGGAGCTTTAAAGTTACAAATTGGGGTGGGGTCGCACACTACTCACACACCGGCGGTGTCGCCCCTAAGGACTCTGGTCAATGTAGTAAAGTGTTCGCGATGCATCATCTTTCGATCTTCTGCTATCTTCGCTGTCTTCGCCATCCCTGGACACGTGTTTCGGGGTATTACCCCTCATCAGCAGGGATAGGCCGTGTACTGGGGTTGCCGATGGCTGCCAATATCTGCCAGGTATAGTACCACTCAGGCGCGTAGGTGCGGGATCCCAGGCTCGTCAGCCCACTGCTCACGGGAGCTTTAAAGTTACAAATGGGGGTGGGGTCGCACACTACTCACACACCGGCGGTGTCGCCCCTAAGGACTCTGGTCAATGTAGTAAAGTGTTCGCGATGCATCATCTTTCGATCTTCTGCTATCTTCGCTGTCTTCGCCATCCCTGGACACGTGTTTCGGGGTATTACCCCTCATCAGCAGGGATAGGCCGTGTACTGGGGTTGCCGATGGCTGCCAATATCTGCCAGGTATAGTACCACTCAGGCACGTAGGTGCGGGATCCCAGGCTCGTCAGCCCACTGCTCACGGGAGCTTTAAAGTTACAAATGGGGGTGGGGTCGCACACTACTCACACACCGGCGGTGTCGCCCCTAAGGACTCTGGTCAATGTAGTAAAGTGTTTGCGATGCATCATCTTTCGATCTTCTGCTATCTTCGCTGTCTTCGCCATCCCTGGACACGTGTTTCGGGGTATTACCCCTCATCAGCAAGGATAGGCCGTGTACTGGGGTTGCCGATGGCTGCCAATATCTGCCGGGTATAGTACCACTCAGGCGCGTAGGTGCGGGATCCCAGGCTCGTCAGCCCACTGCTCACGGGAGCTTTAAAGTTACAAATGGGGGTGGGGTCGCACACTACACACACACCGGCGGTGTCGCCCCTAAGGACTCTGGTCAATGTAGTAAAGTGTTCGCGATGTATCATCTTTCGATCTTCTGCTATCTTCGCTGTCTTCGCCATCCTTGGACACGTGTTTCGGGGTATTACCCCTCATCAGCAGGGATAGGCCGTGTACTGGGGTTGCCGATGGCTGCCAATATCTGCCAGGTATAGTACCACTCAGGCGCATAGGTGCGGGATCCCAGGCTTGTCAGCCCACTGCTCACGGGAGCTTTAAAGTTACAAATGGGGGTGGGGTCGCACACTACTCACACACCGGCGGTGTCGCCCCTAAGGACTCTGGTCAATGTAGTAAAGTGTTCGCGATGCATCATCTTTCGATCTTCTGCTATCTTCGCTGTCTTCGCCATCCCTGGACACGTGTTTCGGGGTATTACCCCTCATCAGCAGGGATAGGCCGTGTACTGGGGTTGCCGATGGCTGCCAATATCTGACAGGTATAGTACCACTCAGGCACGTAGGTGCGGGATCCCAGGCTCGTCAGCCCACTGCTCACGGGAGCTTTAAAGTTACAAATGGGGGTGGGGTCGCACACTACTCACACACCGGCGGTGTCGCCCCTAAGGACTCTGGTCAATGTAGTAAAGTGTTTGCGATGCATCATCTTTCGATCTTCTGCTATCTTCGCTGTCTTCGCCATCCCTGGACACGTGTTTCGGGGTATTACCCCTCATCAGCAGGGATAGGCCGTGTACTGGGGTTGCCGATGGCTGCCAATATCTGCCGGGTATAGTACCACTCAGGCGCGTAGGTGCGGGATCCCAGGCTCGTCAGCCCACTGCTCACGGGAGCTTTAAAGTTACAAATGGGGGTGGGGTCGCACACTACTCACACACCGGCGGTGTCGCCCCTAAGGACTCTGGTCAATGTAGTAAAGTGTTCGCGATGCATCATCTTTCGATCTTCTGCTATCTTCGCTGTCTTCGCCATCCCTGGACACGTGTTTCGGGGTATTACCCCTCATCAGCAGGGATAGGCCGTGTACTGGGGTTGCCGATGGCTGCCAATATCTACCAGGTATAGTACCACTCAGGCGCGTAGGTGCGGGATCCCAGGCTCGTCAGCCCACTGCTCATGGGAGCTTTAAAGTTACAAATGGGGGTGGGGTCGCACACTACTCGCACACCGGCGGTGTCGCCCCTAAGGACTCTGGTCAATGTAGTAAAGTGTTCGCGATGCATCATCTTTCGATCTTCTGCTATCTTCGCTGTCTTCGCCATCCCTGGACACGTGTTTCGGGGTATTACCCCTCATCAGCAGGGATAGGCCGTGTACTGGGGTTGCCGATGGCTGCCAATATCTGCCAGGTATAGTACCACTCAGGCACATAGGTGCGGGATCCCAGGCTCGTCAGCCCACTGCTCACGGGAGCTTTAAAGTTACAAATGGGGGTGGGGTCGCACACTACTCACACACCGGCGGTGTCGCCCCTAAGGACACTGGTCAATGTAGTAAAGTGTTCGCGATGCATCATCTTTCGATCTTCTGCTATCTTCGCTGTCTTCGCCATCCCTGGACACGTGTTTCGGGGTATTACCCCTCATCAGCAGGGATAGGCCGTGTACTGGGGTTGCCGATGGCTGCCAATATCTGCCAGGTATAGTACCACTCAGGCGCGTAGGTGCGGGATTCCAGGCTCGTCAGCCCACTGCTCACGGGAGCTTTAAAGTTACAAATGGGCGTGGGGTCGCACACTACTCACACACCGGCGGTGTTGCCCCTAAGGACTCTGGTCAATGTAGTAAAGTGTTCGCGATGCATCATCTTTCGATCTTCTGCTATCTTCGCTGTCTTCGCCATCCCTGGACACGTGTTTCGGGGTATTACCCCTCATCAGCAGGGATAGGCCGTGTACTGGGGTTGCCGATGGCTGCCAATATCTGCCAGGTATAGTACCACTCAGGCACGTAGGTGCGGGATCCCAGGCTCGTCAGCCCACTGCTCACGGGAGCTTTAAAGTTACAAATGGGGGTGGGGTCGCACACTACTCACACACCGGCGGTGTCGCCCCTAAGGACTCTGGTCAATGTAGTAAAGTGTTCGCGATGCATCATCTTTCGATCTTCTGCTATCTTCACTGTCTTCGCCATCCCTGGACACGTGTTTCGGGGTATTACCCCTCATCAGCAGGGATAGGCCGTGTACTGGGGTTGCCGATGGCTGCCAATATCTGACGGGTATAGTACCACTCAGGCGCGTAGGTGCGGGATCCCAGGCTCGTCAGCCCACTGCTCACGGGAGCTTTAAAGTTACAAATGGGGGTGGGGTCGCAAACTACACACACACCGGCGGTGTCGCCCCTAAGGACTCTGGTCAATGTAGTAAAGTGTTCGCGATGTATCATCTTTCGATCTTCTGCTATCTTCGCTGTCTTCGCCATCCTTGGACACGTGTTTCGGGGTATTACCCCTCATCAGCAGGGATAGGCCGTGTATTGGGGTTGCCGATGGCTGCCAATATCTGCCAGGTATAGTACCACTCAGGCGCGTAGGTGCGGGATCCCAGGCTTGTCAGCCCACTGCTCACGGGAGCTTTAAAGTTACAAATGGGGGTGGGGTCGCACACTACTCACACACCGCCGGTGTCGCCCCTAAGGACTCTGGTCAATGTAGTAAAGTGTTCGCGATGCATCATCTTTCGATCTTCTGCTATCTTCGCTGTCTTCGCCATCCCTGGACACGTGTTTCGGGGTATTACCCCTCATCAGCAGGGATAGGCCGTGTACTGGGGTTGCCGATGGCTGCCAATATCTGCCAGGTATAGTACCACTCAGGCGCGTAGGTGCGGGATCCCAGGCTCGTCAGCCCACTGCTCACGGGAGCTTTAAAGTTACAAATGGGGGTGGGGTCGCACACTACTCACACACCGGCGGTGTCGCCCCTAAGGACTCTGGTCAATGTAGTAAAGTGTTCGCGATGCATCATCTTTCGATCTTCTGCTATCTTCGCTGTCTTCGCCATCCCTGGACACGTGTTTCGGGGTATTACCCCTCATCAGCAGGGATAGGCCGTGTACTGGGGTTGCCGATGGCTGCCAATATCTGCCAGGTATAGTACCACTCAGGCACGTAGGTGCAGGATCCCAGGCTCGTCAGCCCACTGCTCACGGGAGCTTTAAAGTTACAAATGGGGGTGGGGTCGCACACTACTCACACACCGGCGGTGTCGCCCCTAAGGACTCTGGTCAATGTAGTAAAGTGTTCGTGATGCATCATCTTTCGATCTTCTGCTATCTTCGCTGTCTTCGCCATCCCTGGACACGTGTTTCGGGGTATTACCCCTCATCAGCAGGGATAGGCCGTGTACTGGGGTTGCCGATGGCTGCCAATATCTGCCGGGTATAGTACCACTCAGGCGCGTAGGTGCGGGATCCCAGGCTCGTCAGCCCACTGCTCATGGGAGCTTTAAAGTTACAAATGGGGGTGGGGTCGCACACTACACACACACCGGCGGTGTCGCCCCTAAGGACTCTGGTCAATGTAGTAAAGTGTTCGCGATGTATCATCTTTCGATCTTCTGCTATCTTCGCTGTCTTCGCCATCCTTGGACACGTGTTTCGGGGTATTACCCCTCATCAGCAGGGATAGGCCGTGTACTGGGGTTGCCGATGGCTGCCAATATCTGCCAGGTATAGTACCACTCAGGCGCGTAGGTGCGGGATCCCAGGCTTGTCAGTCCACTGCTCACGGGAGCTTTAAAGTTACAAATGGGGGTGGGGTCGCACACTACTCACACACCGGCGGTGTCACCCCTAAGGACTCTGGTCAATGTAGTAAAGTGTTCGCGATGCATCATCTTTCGATCTTCTGCTATCTTCGCTGTCTTCGCCATCCCTGGACACGTGTTTCGGGGTATTACCCCTCATCAGCAGGGATAGGCCGTGTACTGGGGTTGCCGATGGCTGCCAATATCTGCCAGGTATAGTACCACTCAGGCACGTAGGTGCGGGATCCCAGGCTCGTCAGCCCACTGCTCACGGGAGCTTTAAAGTTACAAATGGGGGTGGGGTCGCACACTACTCACACACCGGCGGTGTCGCCCCTAAGGACTCTGGTCAATGTAGTAAAGGGTTCGCGATGCATCATCTTTCGATCTTCTGCTATCTTCGCTGTCTTCGCCATCCCTGGACACGTGTTTCGGGGTATTACCCCTCATCAGCAGGGATAGGCCGTGTACTGGGGTTGCCGATGGCTGCCAATATCTGCCGGGTATAGTACCACTCAGGCGCGTAGGTGCGGGATCCCAGGCTCGTCAGCCCACTGCTCACGGGAGCTTTAAAGTTACAAATGGGGGTGGGGTTGCACACTACACACACACCGGCGGTGTCGCCCCTAAGGACTCTGGTCAATGTAGTAAAGTGTTCGCGATGTATCATCTTTCGATCTTCTGCTATCTTCGCTGTCTTCGCCATCCTTGGACACGTGTTTCGGGGTATTACCCCTCATCAGCAGGGATAGGCCGTGTACTGGGGTTGCCGATGGCTGCCAATATCTGCCAGGTATAGTACCACTCAGGCGTGTAGGTGCGGGATCCCAGGCTTGTCAGCCCACTGCTCACGGGAGCTTTAAAGTTACAAATGGGGGTGGGGTCGCACACTACTCACACACTGGCGGTGTCGCCCCTAAGGACTCTGGTCAATGTAGTAAAGTGTTCGCGATGCTTCATCTTTCGATCTTCTGCTATCTTTGCTGTCTTCGCCATCCCTGGACACGTGTTTCGGGGTATTACCCCTCATCAGCAGGGATAGGCCGTGTACTGGGGTTGCCGATGGCTGCCAATATCTGCCAGGTATAGTACCACTCAGGCGTGTAGGTGCGGGATCCCAGGCTCGTCAGCCCACTGCTCACGGGAGCTTTAAAGTTACAAATGGGGGTGGGGTCACACACTACTCACACACCGGCGGTGTCGCCCCTAAGGACTCTGGTCAATGTAGTAAAGTGTTCGCGATGCATCATCTTTCGATCTTCTGCTATCTTCGCTGTCTTCGCCATCCCTGGACACGTGTTTCGGGGTATTACCCCTCATCAGCAGGGATAGGCCGTGTACTGGGGTTGCCGATGGCTGCCAATATCTGCCAGGTATAGTACCACTCAGGCGCGTAGGTGCGGGATCCCAGGCTCGTCAGCCCACTGCTCACGGGAGCTTTAAAGTTACAAATTGGGTGGGGTCGCACACTACTCACAGACCGGCGGTGTCGCCCTCTTGGACGTCACATACCCTCCAGGCAGTTGCATTTCAAGGGCAAGGGCTGAGGTTATTGATATTCTATATCTATAACTCAGGGCCTGGAGATGGGAATAATGCAGTAATTCAGGAACTAGACAGCACACTTAATCAAGAGATTGAGCAAAGGAAAGGGGGTGGGGAACCAACTGTCTTGGTTATGGGTGATTTAAACTATCATCTATGCCCAAAGCTGTTTCCTGTAAGTGCTGATTGGTCATCTTGCCCGATAGAGGGTTGGCCACATTTTGAGCATAATAAGGAGGGAACATCACTAATGAAGTTATTAGACACCTATGCTCTCCCACACACAATAGATCTGACGGTCCCGGGAAAAGAGGGTACCCTCACACCAACATTCAAAGGCAGAGGATGTTCCTCTATTATAGACTACATGATGATATCTACTTTTGCCAAAGACCGGGTTAAAGAGGTGAGAACGGACTGGAGTCCCTTTAGTGACCACAATCCCCTAATTCTAGAATTAACATATAACGGTCACTCAATAAGGAGCAATCCGGTAGATATTGAGGTGCGGCCAGCGGATCAGGGGAGGAGACTAAGGTGGTCAAAAATGAATGCCCACAAATTCTATAAAACTCTAATTGAAAAAGGCAAAAAGCAGATACAAGACTGTCTTGAACCTACAGTAGAGGGAGGTGAGCTGGTCTCAGTGTTCGAGTCCTTAACCAACTTGGTTGATGGACTATTGAAAACAAAAGGTCCCAAAAAGAACATAACAGAACCACGATGGTTTGACACCGATTGCTCTCGAGCACTGAGAGATTTAAAATCTTGTCTCAAAACTTACCCCAGGGACAAGCAGAAAGTATCCCTCTATAGACCTATATATAAAACCAAGGTCAAACAGAGGAAGATTACGCTGCAAGCGGAAGCCTGGGCCGACTTGAGGGAAGCAGGGGAAAATAGGGATTATAACGAATTCTGGAAAATTATCAATAGACCTTGTTTTCAGGACAGTAGGGCCCCGGTGATTAGTACTAATATACTGCCCAAACAGTGGGTGACTCATTTCAAGGGCCTTTACAATCACCCTTGCGATACAGTCTCGGTAGGAGGTTGGGACGGCGTCCGGCCCATGGAACTAGAATTTTCACTACAAGAAATAACTGAAGCTGTTGAAGGTCTGACCCGAAATAAAGCACCAGGACCCGATGGCACACCACCAGACCTTTATCTAAGCAACATCGACCTCTGGGCTCCTATCATGACAAGGGTGTTAAATGCAGACATAATATCTGGGCTCCCGCGATCTTGGTCTACCGCATAAATCGTCTCTATCTTCAAGAAGGGGAGTAGGGACAACCCTCAATGCTATAGATCAATATCGCTGATCGATGTGTCAGCCAAATTACTGGGCAGGGCGGTTTTAAATCGCCTCACGGCCTGGACAGAAGTCCATACTATAACAGACACCCAATATGGGTTTAGATCGGGAAAATCAACTAGCGATCAATGTCTAAATCTCTATCTATTAGTTGCTAAATACACAAAAGCTAGCAATGGAACAATCTACATGGGTTTAATGGATTTGGCTGCGGCTTTTGACAATGTAAATAGGAACAAACTTTGGGCCATGATGAGTAATCTGGGAATTGACCCCGGACTCATAAGTATCCTAATAGAACTACATTGGAACACCACTGCTAAGATCCGCTATAGAGCGGGGGGGAGCACTGATCCCTTCCCGTGCACTTGTGGAGTGAGGCAGGGGTGTATCCTGGCTCTCTTTTTATTTTCATTGTATATAAATGATCTAGAGAGAACACTGGTCGCCCTGAATGTGGATTGCCCCAAAGCAGGAACGCGTCATATCCCGGTACTGTTGTACGCGGATGACGCAGTACTGCTTGCACGAACAGCACTGAGTTTACAACACCTCGTTGATGGATTTGTGAAGTTCATGGACATTCTAGACCTGTCCTTGAACTTGAGCAAGTCCTTCGTGATGGTGGCCGGCAAAAAACCTCCTAAGAAATTTGCATTTAAAATAGGGGCCCACACATTAGAAACCGTAAGCACCTTTTCCTACCTGGGTCTCCTATTTGATGGGGAGATTAAGTTTGATTCCTTAATTGAGGAAAGGTGCAGAAAGCTGGTTTCTGCAAACGGTGCGATACTACATTTCTCCCGCAGGCTGGGCCGTTGGTCACCAGAGCAAGTTATGAATTTATACGGAGCTGTAAGCACCTCAAAGGCTCTGTATGGTGCAGAGGTCTGGGGTTTTAGGGAAGTAAGACAATTATAACTAGAGGAAGACAAATTCCTGCGTAGGATCCTGAAGATATCGCAGAGTACCCCAGCAGAAATTGCACATACTGAGCTTGGGATCCCATATATTAAAGACCAGGTAAAGGTGAGACCCCTCATGACATGGCTCAGAATTTGGGTAAACCCCGAAGCAGAATTAAGCAGGATAATAGCTGGAGATTGTTTACAAAAAGATAAGTTCCTCCAAATCCCATGGTTAAACTACGTTAAGGATACACTAGGGATCATAGACCAACAGACACTTTTTAGCGACCCGACTTTAATTGCCACCTCCTACAAATATCGAATTAAAAAACTTCTACTAGAAAAATTTGAATTGGGCAGACCAAACTCTGACTCACCAAAAAGATCAGTTGTGGCACATCGTCTAGTAAGTAATGGGGAGGGTATTGAACCTTACTTATTCCTGATGCATAACCAGCAGGACAGATTTTTAATGTGTCGTTTTAGGCTCAATTTGTTACCCAACATTTTAGCTTATCCTTCAGGTTTTACTTTAACAATTGAGCAGAAGGGTGACTGCGACTGCGACAATAGATCTCCGCAGGACACCCTTCATTTTGTACTTTTGTGTTCTTTTTATCGGATTCCTCGTCGCAGATTTCTTGTGGATATTTTAAAAGAGGCAAAATTCCGTCATGCTAAAACTGCACTACTTTTTTTGCAAAGAGCAAATGATATGCGCACCTTATGCTCTATTATGGGTTTTCTTAGAAGTAGCAGTAAGATTAAGAAATACGAGAGGTTGAGCAATGATGTACATAATACCACATGTTTTAATTGTATACATTTTGTTTTTAATGTAATACGGTTCAGAAATGTAATCAATGAATTTTGCAAATGTATTTTTATGATGGTTTTTAATCATCGAAATAAAGATTTACTGAACTGAACTTAACTGAACTTACTTAGATTTGTTTCTGGCTAAGACAACTACAGTTATAGCTGAAGGGATTGCTCTTACTGAAAGGAGAATTTTAATGGGTCCAGTGGCTGGTGATATAGGGCCATTACTACCTGCGAGTTCCGAGGTGCAGTCTTTGCCAACTCACAAAGCAATTTCCAATGCTTGCCCTCCTGTCTTGTTTGCACCCCCCTAATCCAACACCAAGTCACATAACATCTCCTGCCCCTGTATCGGACATTGCATGCAAAAGGAGAAGAGGTACTGCCAAAACCTCTGTACCCAATAATGCTGAAAGCCCCAGAAAGTCCAAGACAACACCGCCACCATCAGACACCCAAGGCCGGATAAATGACACACCATCAAAGACCCCAAACTGGGCCGAGCTTTACGACAAAATCTCATTGTTACTACTCCCAATTTTCCAACGCCCAGAATCTATTGAGAACGCAATTAAGAAGTTAGCAGTTAAAAAGTCTCTGCAATCCTTGAGAAAAGGGGATGTGGATATTATTCCCAAAGGCGCAATCAAACTCTTGTATACAGATCCTGATGCAGCAGATAATCTGTCGGGCCGCAATGGTCCTAGTCACCCCTCCCCTGCGAGCCAAGGAGTCCAAACTGCATCAATGCAAATCCCTCTGACCGTTCGTAGCCGCTTGCATTCTGCTCTTGCCACTATACCTTCTGCAGATCAAGTACTACATTAATCGAAAAAGAGACTTTTATGGGATCCGAAGCTGTTTAACCTAGCCCCAAGGTCAGAGGGAACCTGTACCAACAAGCAGAGAGATTATGACATGTCTAGATTGGACCTGCCACCTGCAGCCTGTCCTTACGTGATCATTTTGGCTGATCAGTTAATTCTCAAAGCACGCCACTGGATCAATAAGCACACAGATGAGCAAGTGGAAGGAATCACCAATATCTAAATGCCAAGAAGGGTAGGTTAGGTGACAAACTCTGATAAAGCAATCAGGGGGACTGAGTTGTTTTAACTCTCAAGACACCCTTTTTGGTCCAGAACCTCCTAAATTTATTGCAAAAGGTCTCAACACCAACATGCCATATGTTTGTATTGCAGCTAGGTTTCTTTTATAAACCAACACCTCAACTGCCTAGGGCAAGGGGGCTCAGAGTCTTTGCCAGTGTTCCTCATGCAATGGACAATCAATTCCATACGAGACATGGAGTCAGCCCCCTACCAACAAGCAACTAATTTACTGTATTGACACATCTGGAAGCCTGCAACTAACAAATACCTAGGAAGGCGACTCCCAATGTAGTGACCAGCAGTGCCCTTGAGGGGCTGGAGCCCCCAACTCAATCTACTGAGATTAAGACTGGATTAAGAAGACTGGATATCAGCTATTACATGGAACATTGCAGGCCTTGGTTCAAAATTGCCCGATCAAGAGTGGAACAAGTATATAACTGCCTTTGATCAAATTTGTCTACAAGCGACTTGGGAAACAGACCACATCTTTATAGACGACAACCGAATGTTCCACACTCTTGCCATCACATCAAAATCAGGCCACCAAAATGGCGGCATCCTGACACTTCTAAAAAATACCTTGAGATTTGAAGTTCTAGCCTCCCACAATGATTCCCCATACTATAATGTATTATATCTTAAAGGTCCAGGTGGTAACACTGTACTTGTATTAAACTAATACAACAATAATTTCGGGGGGAGATGGCTAAGGTTGCAGAATTACTCAAAGGGATAATGAATGTTCTACCAAGAAGATGCCTAGGGCTAGATGTAGGTAATTCCGATTTACCTACTCTTAAATAACGAATTTTACCGATTCGGTATTTAAGAGTAGGTAAATAGGAAGGAGGCAGATGTAGGTAATTTTAAATTCAGAATTACCGAATCTGTAACATTCGGTATTTACCGATTCTGTAAATACAGAATCGGTATTTCCCATTGATTCCTATGGGTTTTGAAGGCCATAGGAATCAATGGGAAATACCGATTCTGTATTTACAGAATCGGTAAATACCGAATCCTGCAAGGGTGCAGGGGGTGTCACTTTGACACCCTCTAGCACCCCAAGCACAGGCTTGTGTGACATGTGGCACACACACATGCCCTAAGGGCATGTCTGTGTGTCACATTGCACAGGTGTGCATGCACAGATGTGCATGCACACCTGAATTCGGTATTTTACCACACAATAGGATTGTGTGGTAAAATACCGACTCTTAAGGGCCTGTGGCACTGTAAACTGTGCCACCTACATTTGGAATTACAGAATCGGTATATTTACCGATTCTGTAATTTACCGAATTGGTAATTTTACCGAAACGGTAAATATACCGATTCTGTAATTTTCAGCCCCCTACAGCTGAAAACCCCAATACCGGTCGGAAACGGCCGAAATCGGCCGTTTCCGACCGGTATTAGGGCTCCTACATCTGGCCCCTAGTGTTTTATGGATTTGTGATTTTAACATGCATAGTTGTTGCTTTTTTCTTAACCCAATATGTGGTATAACGGATAAGGACGGAGTTGGTACATCCCCATTTTTTGCGTAATTTGTATGTTGATACACTTAACAGACTCATTATCACAATAGATCTAGAGATATTGAACCTCTTCTCTCAGATCACAGGTCAGCTTACAAAAACCTTAAAAAAACCTTTGGTTCATGTACTGATGACTCCACCATTGATTTGTTAATAGTGTCAGCATCCATTAAAAGGTCTATCATTGACATTAAAATTAATTATTTTAGTTTCAGTGATCATGCATACATATCCTGTCAACTGTTCTAGAAAGGGATATCTGCTTATCAAACCACACATAGAAGACCCCTTGTAACAAGGAAAAATGGGATTGCACTAAAGTGGGGGAAAATTAATAAAGAAGAATTTCCTCCCAGGTTGTAGCAAATAGGTACTATAAAATGATGATCTGTCTTGCGACAAATTGTGAACCCTCTAGAGTTATGATTGCCTTTGAGTTGATTTTGCATGATATAAAAGAACAGCCTAACAAAAATTGGCGCAATTCCAATCCAAACGGGCCAGAGGTGGATTGACCAACATTGTACAAAATCATGACCAAACCTACACTAAGCCCGTAAGAAGGATCCTAATTTGAAAACCTTTTGAGACTCTGCCATTTATAAGTATTTTTCCTAATTCAAAAGATGAATTTTGTATCTGTTTCCTAGACAGAGATACCATTAATACATTTAATAGTGTATCCAGTTTGTTCTTATGGAACAGCAAACACTGCTAAAATGAAAATATTTTTTGGGGCCTTTTCACTGCAAGGTCTTGTTTAACATGAAACATTTACATGTCCTACTTTTAAATACCATGTACCCTACCAAATGGGGATTATGGTGCACTTGCAGATGGCTTATTATTATTTAAACTGAGGGTTTGGGCCTTTCATTGACAAGTCGAATTTGCAATTTAAAACAGACACAGCCAAGCTACAATGTTAGGCCGGCAATTAAGTTTACCCTGTCATTGTAGTAGGCAGTACTATAGGTGCTGAGGCCACAAGTGATATTTAACTTATAGGCCCTAGGTATTTATTTACTTATTTATTTCAAGGGTTTTATATAGCGCTGCTGGACCCTGGAGTATCACAGCGCTTTACAACAGAGTTAGACACAATAGGATAGAATAGCAATATATGCGGAATTAGCAACGGGATACAGTTTGCAAAAAGTATATGATAAGGTGGGGGAGTAAGAGACAGGTACAAATTAAAAATAGGCGAAACAGTTAACAGGGGAGAAGATGTTGAATTCAGACAAGGTGGGGGGAGGGTATAAGAGTAGAGAGAGTGGACATGTTAGGTACCCCAATATAAGTTGTGGAGAAGTAGTTTGAGTTCTTTTTTGAAAAGAGAGTAAGAGGGGTTGCAGCGAAGGTTTTTGGGGAGTGAGTTCCAAATGGTAGGAGCATTACCAGAGAATGCACGGGATTGAGTTTTTTGACAATTAAGTCTAGGTGGGATCAGGAGAAGGGAGTCGGTGCTTCTCAGGGACCTGGTGCAGCCTGCTTTTTTTAGTTTAGTTGCAAGGTAGGCGGGGGTGTTTTGATGAAGAGCTTTGTGGGTGATACAGGCAATCTTGTAAGAGGATCTTCCTTCAATTGGGAGCCAATTAAGATTTTTGAGGACGGGCGATATGTGGTCAAATCTTTTACAGTCAGAGATGAGTCGGGCAGCTAGATTGAGGACAGATTTAATTGGTGCAAGATGGGTTTTAGGGGTGCCGGCAAGGGTGGCGTTAGCATAGTCAATCCTGGAGAGGACTAGCGATTGGACAACGATTTTGAATCATCAGCTGGAATGAAAGGTTTGAGTTTCTTGAGGTGGAGAAGGGTGAAAAGAGCACTTTTGGCGGCATTATTGATGTGGGGGATGAGGTTGAGATTCTGGTTGATGCTGATGCCAAGTGATTTAACAGAGTTAGAGGTGGAGAGGGAGCAATTGAGAGCTTTGATATCATTGATCCAGATTTGGATGGGAAAGGTACAGTATGTAATATAACCTAGGAACATATAGGTAGGTTAACTATGCCAATTCAGAGCATACCAATGCAGCAGTTCAGAGCACATATATTGGGCACTATTTAGCAGTGTCCCAGTGTCCAAAAACCAGCAATAAAATCTAGCAAAAAGTGGGGTGATCATACAAAATGGGGCATTTTCTCACAATTATCACTCTCCAGAATATAAAACGTGATAAGCCAACTACAGTAGACATGTGAAAATATGACTATCTCTCTCACACACCTCTCTTGTACATATCATGCACCAACACAATTATACATTTTTCACAACAGGTTTGGAGCACACCTCAGGCACTCACACAAGCCATCAAAATTCTACCCACCATGACCACTCTCAATAAGCTAATAATGAAATGATTTAACTAATTCCAGCTATTGATGATCAGCAGGGTCACATTCCAGTCCACTGTTTTTCACCCACTGTGCCCCCTGGACAGAGACCATCAGTATGCAAATCATCCTTGGCCCTGCTCGAAAAGGAGAAGTCCAAAGTGAACAGTTTGTTGTATTCTAAACAAACATTATTGCAAAGCAGGTGGAGTAGCTGTTTAAACAACAACGCAGAAAGCATGTTAACCCTCACAAGTGGTTTGGAAAGGGTTATACATATACTAAGACAGCATAATTCAATACCATATTCCAAAAATATATAATTATTTGTGCTTAGTCTGGATCTGATAAGATCAGTATCCCTTTAAAATTTCCCTTGATCCTTTTTGAGGTGCTTTATTTAAAGATGATTTCCACTATCACAGAGCATTGCTCTTAAAAAATGAAGGTAACACTGCCTGAACAATTTGAAACTTTTCACTCTCAATTGAAGCACAGATCACTCCCTAAGAAAGTGTTTTCTTCAAAATATGTTAATTGTATACATGTACTGAGTAGATTGTTTCTGTATGATCGAGGGATGAGACTGTATAGTTGCCTTGCACAAATAATGAGAAAGGCTTTTGGGGGCATGAGATGAATACTATTTCACATGCCATTAGCAATTTCAGTGCCAAGAGGACAGAGGGATCTAACACGATATCTCCTGATTTGAAGAATGTAAAAGTAGGGGTGTGCAAAATTTGTGTGAATTGTTTTTCGGGAGAATATAGTAAATTTTGTTCAAACTAAGTGAAATTATGCATAATGACACAAAATAAAGGTTCATGAATGAGGGCTATACATTAGTGTAATATGAGTCCTCTTATCAAATGTAATGCCAAGAAGCATTTTGTGACAAAGAATTAGTGCAAAAAAAGGAAACCACAGCAAATAATAGCCACTCCTGTTCTCTTGCCCGAGTACATTCAGAATCAGTTTTTAATTTTAACTGAGCATAATTTAGTGAACTGCTATAATGGTTGTATTGTGGGGGATTTTGCGTAAAAAGAATAATGCACAAGTTCTTAAATCATGAAAAAGAAAATTTAAAATTCGTCCAGGCTTAATAAATAGTCTGTTCAGATAATTGAACTTGGGATTCCCAGATGGTAATCTGACATCCATTTCTACAACCTTTTTGTGAACCCATGAAGATTTCTCTTCATTGTTCATCTCAAACTTTGCATTAATTTGTTCTACCTTTCATCTTACTCATGCTAAATTCCTCATAATGTTTTTCCTCTGCAGAATCATTCTCATTCTTCATCCTTGATCTCACCAACATGATCTCTTATGCCAATTCAAACATGGTAAGGAAGCTTGTCTTTTGTAAAGTCATCTATCTTGATTTCTCCTTACTTGCGCTGCCTGTCAAAGCGTTGTTGAAGAGAACTTCAGTTTAATGCAAATGTATTTATTAACATCAGTTGTGGTCATTGAAAAATCTAGCAGGAGTTTCTAACGCATTTACCCCAAAATACCAAAGAATGGAGATCCCTGAGAAAGGGCAAGACATACATTCACACCCAACTTCAGAAACTTATAGAATTAGTGACATCTCTACATTTCACTTCTCTCTCTAAGTTACACTTTTTCTGGTGGGTTAGGTGCAAGGGTGAGCTCATACAAAGTGAGTAAATGGAATTGGCTTTCAAACAGCACAGCAATTTTTGAAAATCATGCTGTCAGATATGTATGTTCGGCACTTACGCTGCATAAACTGAAATATTTTCTACCTGCCCTGAAACCATTTTCAAAGTCAAATTGAAAATGAGAATGATTAATCTGCAAAATTAAACATTTATAATATTCACATCGCATGCAAATTGAAACAGTTAACACATTCAATTTCCCATCTTTGTCAGTTTATTTTTCTACTTAATGTTATCACAATTTTGGAATTGTTTTTCACCAATAGTTACATTTCTGGATCTCATAATACAGATAGAAGAAGACTTTGATGTATTCAATGTAATTTTTAACAACACTCTCTGCTTTTTATTCTATATCCAACCATTTATTGAAGTTTTTGTTCTCAAATTAATAATTATGATTCTCCTTCTGTTGATTTCTACCATTAAAATGTTCATTATTTTCAAACCAGATCGCATTTTTCAATTCACATTGATTTAGATTTGTATTATTGCACTCATGTCCCTCCCGACCTTGCTCGTGTAGTTTGTTTGCTATATCATTTTCTTTTATTTTCCATTTCCTCTCTGTGGGTCCAATTCACAAAGCGACTCCTCATGCATGGTGTAGGCTCCACACTTGTGGCAGGATCACTGCATTGCAGTTTCTCATTGCACAGGTCATAAGTGCGAAACCCCTTTGTAAATCAAGCCCTGCATGTTTAAGCATGTTTACTCTTCTTTATTTGGAAGCTTTTTTCAGCCTGTCATCATACATGCTTTTCTTCTTTTCATATTTAAAAAGATTCCTGAATCTCCTGCATTTTATTTAAACTTACCATTTGAATGCTTAATTGCTTATTCCCTTGACAAAGTTTTTCCTACTTTTCTGAACATTTTGAAAACTCACTTAAAATGTATTTTCACAGCTTCCCTGAATGCAAATAACTAAAAATGTAATTCTGCATTATATATACAATGTCACTCTTGTGCTATTTCGATTCTATTCTGAGCCCGATTCTGATGTGGCTTGGAAAGCATTCCCACCCAGGGCCTGATTCTGATGCAGTTAGGAAGGCCTCCTAATGGCATTTGCTCCTTCCAAATAGGATCGGGAGCGACCCAGTGCCCAATTATGATGCGGTTAGGAACATGTGCTCCCATTGAAGTCAATGGGAGTCGGACCAAATAGCATCTGGAAGCATCCGGATGCATCGTACTTGGTCGGTCGGACTCTCCCGATCCGAGTGGGTCGGAAACCATTTCCAACCCGATTAGGTCGGGAAGCATTTCCAACCCGCATCAGAATCAGCCCCTCTGTGTTTTTGGTAAAAGTGCAATATGATAAAAAAAATACATACGTGCAGTACTTTAGTATCACTCAGGGGACGATTACGATGTCATTGGAAATTGTCCAAAAACAAATCGGTTCCAGACTAGCTTCCAAACGAACTGGGTCCAGTGAGTCTGGACGACTGAGTATGAAGCCTCCCAATATTGTTTGGTCGGACTCGCATTGACTTCAATGGGAGCCAGTGTCCCGCACTAGAACACAGGCTCCCAGTGAAAAATGGGGCGGCTGGGGAAAACCTTGCACCCTGTGGTGGGCACTCCATGGTGCCTACCACATTGTGTATGGTTTGGTAGAGGGGTCTTTTTGGTACCCCCACAAGCTGCATTCATATGGGTGAAGGTTGGCCTGCAACGGGCCCACAAAGACAGATTCCAGCAGCCGTTTCTTCTTGGGCAAACCGAATCGTAATCGCTCATCCGGAAACCAATCCCATAGAGCTGTACGAATCTGCTCTTATTTAAAAATGTTTTATTGAAGTTGCAGGCATAGTGTACAGCAAGTCAGAGAACACCTCTGTCATTATATATTTAACAGCGACGTTGCAAACAATTTTTCTGCATATAGCTAAATCAATCTCCCCTCCCCCACCCATCCAGCTCTTCAAAACCCAGCAAGTACAGCATAATACATAGAAACACAATCCACTGTGTGACTATGTGGGCATAGTGGACCTTTCCCGATGTATATGTATTCCCAAAATATACAGTTCATGTCGTCTGTAGGTCAGGGTTTTGCAACAGAAACACAGACAGCGGCGCCCAGAAATCTTTTGATCTGGGGGCTATGGGTAACGCTTCTGCATATACATTCATTTGGTCCTTGCAATATACCAAGTCAGGTACCCACTTCCAAAGTGTTGGAGTGGCCCTGGCACCTCATTGCATCGTCAGTGCGCACTTAGCAAATAAAGTAGCAATGCAATTAAGCACCTACTACTTGGTTTAAACTGTTTCAGCCCAGCAGGCACACCTCCGCAGTACATGTGATTTGTTCCATTGTTTTATCTGATAAAACCTTGACTACCTTACTCCAGATTGCATTAATGGAAGGGCAAGTCCAATGAATCAGCTCTTAAAGACTGATTCTGTCCGGATGCCTTTCGGAACTGATTCGGTCTGCTCAAACGGTGTCCGGGCATCGTAATCGGTCGTGGGAAAACTGTACGATTTGGTAAGAAACAAGGGTTCTGAATCGGATTCGATAATACCGAATCACATCCGGAACTCTTCCTATTGACATCGTATCTTGTTATTCAAAATTAATGTTGCCCTGTGTTACTCAAGAGGTATTATTCACAAATCAGTTTTGCACAATGAGTAAAAATAACTTTTGCCTTTTTTACAGTGTATGTCAATCAGACATTTTTGAAATTCTCAAAATTTCATTTGAGAATTTAGGGTGCTTTCGGAGCATGATTTTGTCTTGTGGGATTGTCAGTGACATCAGTAATTTATAAAGCAAAACCAAAGGGGATGATGGACGGAGTGTTAAACATTGCAAGCACTCACCCCCAGTCAACTGATCTGGGTTTAATCCATCATCATTCTTAGCTTCTTTAGCTCACTCTGCCACCCCAGTTCAGACATGGCCAAATGTAAATCAGTCTGACCCTGTGCCTCATGGGAACAGTCCAACCTGACCTGCCAAGCCATGCCTTCCCTGGACCGGAAACAAGCATCCTGGGACCGGTTTCTGGCTAATCAGCCGTCATTAGCCAGGCTAGCTTGAATCCAGTGGCAAAGTGAGCGAGGGACCCACGTCTGGGCATACCCTGCCAATTTAGGCATATGTAATCTATTACATATGCGTAATTTACCACCAAGGTTAAAATATGGGCATGCTTAAGGCTATGGACTGAATAAATGGACAACACCTCATCAAAAATTAATTCTTCATAAAGACAAGAAGTAGCAAGGAAATGTATGGACATAAATATTCAATATAATGTAAATGTCAATAAAAAGACACACAGGAAAACATTTAGATTTTATTTGTTTTCAATCTGCTTTGTAGAGTTTTCCATTGAAATTGATGTAAAAGTGATGAGTTTTACTGGTAGACCTACCCATCCCCAGCTGATTTTGTTGGACCTGCAATGCTCCCATGCAAACCTCAGTGGACAGAACATGGGTGCCCCAAAGGAGGGCAGGAGCAATCATTCTTGCAAAATAAATGATGGCTGCTCTTTCCAAAGGAACGAAAATTAAATATTTATTAGCCACTTTGGCGACCAAATCCAAATATTGCCAGATGGCTCAAGGATAGCCCCAAAACCCACTACAAGGTCTGTCTTGATTGGTATATTGTGGCTGGGGCACTCCAGATAGGCTTGTACCACTGAATATCGATTCCAAGAATATTGTGGTGCACGAATAATAGCAAGGACAGCATTTCAAGGGACAAAATATTGAAAGGTAAGTGCCCATATGGAAGCATACTGTATGGGGAGTGGAATTAATGAGCAGGCTTATTCTGATATGACCCACGTTTTAGTATTTGAAATCAAAGCCAATCTTACAGCAGACGGTACCTGTGCAGCATATATGTGGTGTTTTGTGTTTGAAAATCCTAGCCCTCATTCTCTTTTACATAATGGCATTAGAAACCCTTGGGTTCTGGCCATTTCAGATAACTGCTGCTATTTTGTGTTGAAATAGTGATAATACTGCCTTGGGAACCATGGAGATAAGGTATTTATTAAGTACAGCAACAGAAGTAATTGTTTTACTGCTTTGTGTTGTTTAGTGTTAGAGGCATATCAAAATATATAGCAATGATATGGTCAGGGGGAAAGATAGAATGTGTGCATATTTTTAGTATCAGCTTGTTAGGTTTTATTTTGCTGCAATGTTTACTATTATTGGGGCCTTATATTATGGCAGTAGAATGTATTGTGGCACTGTGACATTGCAATTAGGCCTATTGCTATTTATCGTTGTATTGTAGCTTTAGGTCTAAGCGTCTGCTGGCATGGAAATCCTTACAGGTGCTTCTATCACATGGGAACAAGTTTGTATTTAGGGGATTATTAAGTGATTGTAATCTTTATTTGTTGTGTGCCCCCTGTGAGTTGGAAGGCATTTTAGAAGGAGTCCCTAATGGCCTTTCCACCCGACGCCCTTGTGTACCTATTTGTAATTTTGTGCACGTATTTAGTTTTGATGTAAAAAGTGTTTTTTAATGAAAAATAACTGAATGAACATACATTTATAAGGTGGTGATAATTATTTTGGTAAGTGTCTTCATCCCACATCCACACACTGAATAAGCCTTGGACTGCTCTCTCTAGATAGCATGAGAGTCAAGGGCTAGAACAGGGTTTTGGCTTTCATTTAATGGTTCGGAACAAGGGAGCACAGAACACCAGAACAAAAATGCCTGATTTGTTGCAATTGAGATGCAGCACCTTCTGACTGCCCTGGAACCCTACAACACCTTCATGAAATCAGAATTACAACTTGCTAATAAAACAAGCCTCTCTGTTGAGGAAATCACAAAATATTCCTACAAATTTTGTGAAATGAGCTTAGGTTCAGAACCATGCTCCTCGTTAAATTAGCAACAGTGTGTGCGATAGTAAAACACACTCAAATCATAATCCCATGAAGTAAACTCTTCCAAACCTAAAGTTATTGGAATGTAAACAGGCTTCAGTCCTGTCTGTGCACACAATCTCTATTTGAATCTATTGTCTCTTCTGTTATGAATACCATTAACAATATAATATACAAAGATTTGATCCTATTGCCATCCTACATGAATGGTACTCAAAAAGCTTCACACTTACAAGAAATGCAAGCTCTTAAAAGCTATTGTTCAGCCATCATCTAGATAATTATTTGGATTAGGCTTCATATGAAATGGTTCTAAAATCAATTCCTAAATGCAAGGACGTACCTCTTTTTGCACAATTACATGTATTTGTAGGACTGAAGCTGCTGTTCCTTTTTCCCTGCATACAGGGACTCTGTTAACCAAGACCCAGTGCATGCACTCTGGCCCCAATAACATACTGAAAAAGGTGATACTCCTAACTGGCATATTTAACTTACCTATACGTCCCTACTATATAGAAAAAAGTGTTCCCAAAGCTTGTGAGTTAAATATTACCAGTGTTTTTGTGCCACAACTAAAGTAACAATGCAAAACATGACAGCAGGCCTGCCACTAGTAGCCTGTCTGTGCAGGTTTAAACTGCAAATTCAACTTGTCAAAATATCCTGTTTTAACAGGCCTACACTCTCCCTTTAAATAAGATAGGTCAACCCTAAGTAAGCTTTAATGTCCACTAAGGAAGGTTGCATATCATGTAAAAACAGGACATAAAACATTTAATGTAAAATGTGTCCATACAATGACAATGCCCTAAAAGCTATCTACACTGTGGCAGGGTTAACTGTTCCATAGGAAAGCAGTGGGAGATCATATTAAATTAAATAGTGTTATCTCCACATAGGAACCAGATAAAAAAATAATTCTTGGACTTATATATTTATTGCACATGTAATTAATTAGTAAAGTCAGACTTGTACTAAATAGTTTACTAAAGGTATTTTTTTTAAGTTTCCTTTTGCCTACCTAAAGCCTCTAGAATCCCATTTGAATGAGCTTCCAGTTCTCACCCAGGAGGTGAATGGCTGATTGATGAGGTGTGACAAAGGCCTTGAATGGAAGGAGGTGTTCTGTTCCTCTAACAAAATGACATTCTGGGCAGTGACCTGGAATGTAATGGTCTTCAAAGAGGCCTTCCCCCTCTTTGCTCTTTTAGCCAGCCAGGCACCAATCCCAGTGGGAGAATACCTGTCTCCAGACTTGGTTCGAGTGACCATGGAGGAGGGGTTGATCTTTCCCTGTTTACCCTCTAGTGTTGCACAGGACCTCTGCAGAGGGAAATAAAGGTTCTGCCATTGCTTTTAGGTAGAGAGGGGCACTGTTTGATTATTTGCAGCAGGGCACACAAAGAACTTGTGAAAAAGTATTTAGGATTGCCCCTGGGAACTTTTTCCCTATTGGTTAAGGAGTCACCCTCCCCCGCAGGCTATTGTAGGTTTACATGTGGCACCCATGGGTACCCTTTTGAAAACACTGTTGGACCTGTGAAAGACTGAAGAAGGACTGCTCCTACTGTAGAGACCAACCAGGAGAACCCAAAGGGCAGCTCCCACTTGTATCCAAAACATACAAGTGGACTCCAAGGGTCAGCTTGCTGACATTGTGTTAACCTACAGTTAGTCAAAAGCTACAAGAATCCAATTCACCCGGAATAGCCCATCTGACCAGTTTTCACAGGACACGCCCTTGCCCTACTGGTGGCTTATATTGGAGTGAAATCTGACTCCAAGAACTGTACCTGTGGTCCTGGAAATCTTAATTGGTGTCGGAGTGTAATTCGCCTACTCAGATCTCAAAAGCTAGGAATTAAAATCTTTTTGTTAACTTTTTCCTGGAGAACTGACAGAAGTCTGAGACCAAGCTACCAAACTGATAAGCTGAGGGTGCATCACCGGTGGGCTTGACTTCGCCATTGCTCCAACTATGTCCTTCTTAACATCCGCAAATGACAGGCTTACCTCCAACCTGTATCCAACAATATCGAACCTTCTCCGGCTATAGCCTGCAGCCTAGCCCCACTGAAGTAAGTCAACTTCCAGAAAAGAGTCTAAGTCTGAGGGTAGAAATCTTTACTGGGCTGGTCAGACATTGAACAGCATCCGATCGATGTCTGTGACTTCCTGGACACAAAACCCAGATTGTTTTCACTCTGAGCATTTTCCACCTTAGTTAATGACTTCACCGAGACATCATCCTTCATCAACCTGTTGACAAGTCCATCTTTGAATCCAGCCTGCAGACTTACCTTACAAAGGACTTGAACTTCTTTAATTTTTTTAGGTGTGAAGATAACTTTGTGGCCAGGATCAACATGTTCCTCATACCCAACCTGTGATCCAACACGGTCAGTCTTAAACCATACCTTTGTCCTTGTCTAGCAAGACAGGTTGCCCGTGGGTGGGCACTTAGCACCTTATGCCACTATTTTCATTTAAAACTTTAAAATTCATATATGCAGAGAAGTGGAGAAGTGTGGCTCAATGGTTAGAGTGGCAGACCCTGATGCAGAGGTCTGGCCTGAGACCAGGGTTCAATTCCCGCCTCGATGGGTCTTGGGCTCAATTTCCTCGGACCTGATAATTCTCGCCTTGGTGCCTAATCTAATCATTGGTCCCACTCTGCAACTCTGGGCAATAGCTTGCTTAATCTCCACAACGGCCCCAACAGCGCTGGGATGCCTGGCTTCACCTTGGGGGTGCCCAGGAGTGGGCATTTCACAGGGAAAAGCTAGGAACTGTTCCACAGCGGTATGCGTACAGTGCCAAGACACCTCGGGGTATAAGTGCGCCATACAAGTACGAATTCATTTCATATGCAGTTCCCCTGTGTGCATTTTTGTCATTTTGTTTATTAAAATATTTCCTATTTTTATAAATTGTAGTGCTATTTTCATTGTGTTGTATTGTTGATGATTCAATTGTTTTAGTACTTCAAAATGCATGACATATTTTCTCACGTAAGCCTGTCTACTCTATGCCATAGCTACCATGGTTTGAGCTCATGTTTAAATTAATGAAACCTTTATTGGACCTAATAAGAAGAACAGCATTATCACTTGGGGAGTACTACCATCTACCCCACCTAATAATCCATGTTCTTCCGCTAATCATACAACATAAATCTTGCATTTAATAGGGTGACATGTACTTATGTTTTCCTTCACTAACAAAGGTGTAACACTGCAACAAATTTGCAAGTAATTCAGGAAACATCTGCCACGAGAATATCCCAGTGACCGTGAAATCAATAATGAATGATCTAAATATTGGCTGGCATGGAAATCAGATCTTGCCCTGAGATAATGTACAGGGACTGATTGTAGAGCACATATTCAACCTCATGGTGGTCTCTTAGTGCCACTGCATATCTTGCTGTGTTACTCATGCTGCTCGTGTAGTTAAGAAAGGATGCTCCTCCCTAGGGGAGGGTGCTAACAATGAAAAGTACATTTTGCCATAAAATATTACAATTTCTCCTTTGTAGAAGAAAGACAATGTCGCAATAAATTACCATAAAATGGCAGGTAACAAGCATCCAAGTAGTTTGTTTCTTGGTGACTCCCCAGTATCATTAACAATATCATTTTGGATGAGTCCACACGTTTTATTATTTTTTCCTTCTTTTTCCCAGTCCCACAGGAGATTATTTGTCGTTTTAAGTAATTTCATACCCACGGCATTAATGATACTGGGGAGTGAAGTAATTCTAGAGATTTGAGATTATCAGGTATTACCTGTGGAAACCTAATGTTCTCCAAGCGAAAGTAAAGAGTGTGGCGTTCTTGCACATCTCAGAATTCTGATGAGGCCAGTAACAACTGTGCCCATTGAACTAATCTTGCCACTAGTAAAAGGGCCTAAAGCCATTCCCATGAAACCTTATCTCTTACAGATGTGTGTCAAAAAGCAGGCACAGAACAGAGAAAGTGATCATTTTAAATGTGATGGCCAAAGATAGAAGACTTTATGGAATGCTTGTAAATACAAGGGGCTTTAACAAAAACACTACATTATCATTGAAATGAATGGTTCCTAGACAGTTCAAAACGGTTGTTAGTATGGAACTGTAAAAAATTCAAAATTTACGGAGGAGGCGCAAAAGCAATGGGAGAAGTTGGAGGAAAATGGGCTTCTGCATTTCAATTTACCTACACATACAATTTGCTATCAAACAATAAGGCCCCGATAGCAAATAGAATGCAAACTTGAGTGCAAATTCTGCATCCAGCTAACACTAACTGCATAGAGTTCCATGTGTAAAAGGCATGCAATTTTCCTTTGATTCCGAGATCTCAGAAATGGGTATAACAAATAATTTGTCAGTGTATCCACAAGTTTCCAAGTGTGCATATTGGAAAGTTCATTATGTGTCTGTCTAATTTGTTCCAGGTTTGATCTGGCCAAATTTGGACAAGCAAAAAGTACCCGTTGTATGCATTTTTACCCAGGCTGTAAACAGGACCACAGTGAATTAACCAAATGTTCTAAATTACAACCTTACAGTTGTGTAAATTATGCATTCCAATGCACTACTTTTATTGGTGCTTTGCCGGCCAAGAAGCATTTTCACTAAGAAATATATTACACTAAGTGCTTGATTCAACCTTTGCAGTTGAACTGCCATGCTGCAGCGTCGGTCGGTTGGGAGAAAGCTGCCAAGCTGGCATCATCCCAACTGCCACATTCTGAGTGGACCGCCGGGCCGGCAGTCTTGCGACAGCAGCATGATTCTTCTCACCGAGTGATCCTGAAAGCAATCCTGCTGCATGGCAGGCCTGAAGTGTAGTACGCGCACTGTTACCATGCACCATATTGTGCATGGCACACAGTGTGCACATGAAAATGCGAGCATGGGGGGGCACAACATGTAACCCCAGCCACAATGCCCAATGGGTAAAAACAGCTGGAGGCCATGTTTGCCCCCCCCCCTGCTTTTACACTGACGTTTTCATGGAGGTATCCAATCCATGAAAAGGACAGCGGAAAGGCAGGTCAAAATAGGCACGGTGGTGCTGACACCAGCATCACCTTCATTCCCTGCCGCTACCCTATCTGCCACAGGATACAGGATACAGGCAGTCTTCTGTTGGTCTGTCTGGCAGGGACAAAATCAGTGGCAGGACCGCCGAGATCAAGGTTGTCCAACCGCCACCACAGATAAGGCGGTCTTGGGACCAACGTACTCATATTAAGGCCCATAATCTCATCTATACTTGAATGTGACAATTGCCACAAAGCTGTGTTATACATAGAGGCCTATATAGAAAAAGAAAATGAAACTTCCAAAAGAAGCGCAATTGACCTACAGTTACAAAGGGGGAGATAGACATGATAACTGTTTTAATTTTTATTCCTAAAATGTAGCTATTTACAAAAGCTTAAATCATAACGATTTACTAACTGTAATGTTTCTGTTTTTTTCCCAGTCAATAAACTTTTCGGGACAGAAACTGACATTTTCTTAAAAACACAGGCATTTGCTGTATTTTCATATTACTGGGAAATAATTTGAGAAAAATAACCTAGGTACAAAGATGACCTCAAAATGACTAAATAAAGGTACAGAAAGAATCCCCATGTTTCCTCTTTATTAAATTATGTAAATGTTGGAATGTGCGTCTATGTAGCCATTTGGAGGGGGGGATCCTGCAGTTAGAGGGATCTCCCCTCGATACTTAAAGGGTTAACATCGTATTTAGTCCCAGTTTATTCAAACGCTGTCCTGGGCTCTGGAAAGCAAAACAAATCATCAAAAAACCCACAATGAAATGTCAGAGGCATGCGTAAAACCACCGAACCATTCGACGGCGCTATCTAAATTAGAATTTCCAAGATTGCAGCCCTTCTCCTGTCTGAGAGAAGAAAGTCTCAATAGGCTGAAGAGAGGGGAACTTAGTCATACAACTCAATAAGGGCAGTCTCAAGACTCTTGTCATTCCGACGGTCTAATTTACTTCAACAGGGCCCAGAGGAATTCAAAGGGGAGAAGTGACATGACAAACAATTATATTTTAACACTCTCCTTATGACAATTCCCTTTCAGATTACTGCTCCACTCAGACTGACTCATCGCCCTAATCTCATGGATGAAGCAAGGGATTCGGAGTCAGCTCAGGCACAGCTTGCAGGCAAACAAAAAAAAAAGCATGCGAACAAAGAGCTGACATTCAAAAAATATAGAACATCTCAAGGATAAATTCTGCTGCGAAGAGCTTAATTCATCAATGTCAATAACAACGGTGAACACAGTGCAAGAACACATGCATATTAATTGAAAATAATTCAGATTAAATCACTGCAGTTTGACATTTTGAGATAGGCACTTAATCTTTTTTGGAAAGAGAACACTATAAAATCTTTAATCTGAAAACACATCTTAATTGCATGTTATCACCTCCTAATTGCTTCCATATTATAATAAACATTTTGCTAATTGCTTGCATGATCGTGGTGTAAATAGCTGGGGGGTAGAGCGCATAACCAGCTGTATGAAACTGGGCACAAAAATGGGCAGGATGTGGTTCATGTTGTCTGTGTGTAATCCAGCGTCTATATTTTATCACATGTTAATTTATAAAGAAGAAATCAGCAGCAAGGGGCTTGAATCTGGTGCCTGAGCGCCTTTTTGCTTTTATTTTCTATGCTCCAGGTACGGTTACATTATCTCTATTTTAGAAACATGATGTATTCTATTTCTGCCATCAAATTGCAATTAATAGACTGGGGACCACCGCGGATGTTTGCACAAATATGCTCACTTAAAACGTATACTCGACATTGTCAGGGACAGCAGCAGAATTTACTACACACAGCTCAGTCAGCCGACCACAGAAAACACGAAACTGCCCCACGTGTGGAGTTTTGAAGAAATTACTTCGTTTAAAAAATATAAATGTATCTTCTAAGTATACGATTGCAAGTGTCATAACATATTAGGACTTAACAACTGGGCGTCTGATGAATGGGTTTATTTACATTTATTTTGAGATAAGTGGATGTGTCTGATTGCTCAGTGTTACTTTATTATGTAGAAAAAACACAATTGGAGACACTTAAGCATCATGTAAAACACGTATCATTTTTTTCCAAAAGATTCAAGGCATTTTGTAAAAGCTTAAGTCATGAATCGAATGAGTGCTGACCGCGAATACCACCTTCAATAACACACCACCAGGAATGCCACACCATCACCAAATCAGTAATAACACCAACTCCACCAATACCACCACCAAGACAACGATCGTTATAACCACCAATACCACAGAACCATCAAAATCATATGCGCATAATGCCATCAAAACCACCAACAATACTACTACTGACAATACCACCACCAAAAGAATCACCAATGCCACTTTAACAAATGCAACCACTCCAATATCAGCACTGCCAATAGCACCATCAGTACCATCACGATTACTACAAATACCATCAGCAATACTACAATGCCACCACTAATAACATCATGACTACCATCAACATCTCCAAGAATATCACCACAAATACCACCATAAACAATAACCTTTCCACTAATTCCAGTTATATCACTACTAACAGACAGCACCAGTACAACTAATAACGCCACCAAGTATACCATTACCAGTAATACCGCCACCACAGTTACCAACACCATCAGCATGACCATCACCATCAATACCGCAGTCACCAATACTATAATCACCAATAGCACGATAAAAAATACCAACCCCAATGTCTCCCCCGATATTATTAGCACGACCACCACTATCATTCATTGCATTGTCAATAGGTCTAGCGGTAAACATCGTTTACAACGCGGTGTTTACACCGCACAACCTTTACCACGCTGCCATTACAACGCAAGTCGTTACTATGACTTGCGCTGGATGGCGCTGTTCATTAAAGAATATTGTAATTTTATATTCCAACACCTTCCCTACTGTTACCTGGTCTGGTGTTGGAATATAAATTTATAAGATTCCTCAATCCGCTCCCTCCAACGCAAGTTGTTGTAACGACTTGCGTTGTAATAACCGCGTTGTAAAGTACCGCGATTTAAAAGATCGCTTTGTACTGACATACATCCGGTCTTGCTAGCATTACAGCACTGGTTGTAAACTCTCTGTGTTGATGCTGTTGTATGTTGTACTATAAAAAGGTGCTGGGTAGCACTACTTTATCTCCCAAACCATATTTCTCCACAGAACAAGTATGTTACCACCCCTTTTCTTTAACTTTCTTTCCCATATTTTGTGGCGTGTGTGCTGCTAATCAGTCTGATCTGATAGGTATATTAGCCACACACAGATTTTTCCTTAGTCTATGGAAGCTTCTATTCTATTCCACTCCCAATAGGGCCACACATAACATACAGTGTGCTATTAAAACAAGTGAAAAATAATAACCTTTAAGATATTTACATATATATCAGTCAATATTAATTTACTTTATAATAGTGTCCTAAAATAAATGAATGAAAATAGTGATATGTAGCAGGGTTGGGTGAAGTTTAATTTACGTCAGTATATATTGTGTAATTTTTCATTACACTTGTTATGCAGAAATTCCCCTATTACACAAGTCACTGTAATTACATGCCATTTGTAGTAAAAAGCTACTGTGCGTGGTGCAATTTGTGGTACAAATTTACAGAGAAGGACACAATCAACAGAATGCGAGTCTCTGCGTTTGTGCTGGTTTTTTCTTTAAAGGCATATTCACACCAACAAATGACACATGGACACATTTGGTGCTAAAATATTGTGCATTTTGCCTAATTGCAAATAATCTCACCTAATGTTGATGTAATTTTGCATAATTTCCCAAAATCAAATTAAATTATTTTGTTCACATCCCTGATATTTAGGTACTACCCAAGTGCAGCCCATAAACAGCTACAGAATGGAAAGCCTCTGCCCTAAACTGACCCATAAGCCCTCGCCTAGAAAAATTCAGTGTGTCAAAGCAACCAACAGAAAGTTGTGACCAAGTATGAGAGGACAAGAAGTACAGTTTGCTTCAGTAAGGTAATAAGGGCATCAGGTTTGCTTAATGAATTAGCAAGCATCATCGTCTTGAGGCAGCAGCAGCAGGGGAGTCCACGACTCCCAGATATCACCGATCTCACAGGAGGGACCGCGGTGACATTAGTTCCAACGCAGGAGCGCGTAAATCCACCGTCAGTTCCCCACGACGTGGGCCAAGGGCTGGCCTGTCCTGCACCCGTCAGAGCCCGGATGAGGCTGAGTTGGGCCCTCCATCTTGGTTTTGTGCTGCAAAGAGTCCTCTTGATCCCAGGACCCCTTCAAGGACACCTTCAGCATATTCCAGCATATCCCTGTACAGTTATACCACAGAGAGGTGAGACTTTGGACATCCAGTGACGGTACGTGCTTTTTTCTTTTATACTGGGTCTAGGGCGTAATGTGGTAATTGTCCACCCAGATAGCTTGCAGGCACACAGTAATCTCGTTCCTCCTGGGACAAGCTGCTAGTCTGGAGGATTCTGCAATATTGTGATATAAGAACTTCACTTTGTGCCTACAGAACCTGCAGAGCCCTCTGTTTTTCCTAAAGGGCTTATTTTACCTTGTTTGGCCATATGGGGAAACACAAGACAGCAGCAGTCATTCATGTGGCACCGGCTATCACGACCATGGACAGCTTTTTGCAGAGAGCTGCAGGGTTTTTGGATAAGGAGATTGAATTGTAGACTTGCAGGTTGTCGTGATCTCCTGCTAGCCACCTGGATCCTTGCATCCCCAGTTTTGTACCTGGTCATGCCCCCTCTTTGAGTCTTTTGGACATGGTGGAGCCCCATGTGTCGGCCGCACCCCCCCCCAAGCCTGGGCCAGGAGCATGATAGGGGCAATGACCCAAGAGTAGTGGGGGTATAGGGGTCCCCCTGCATCAGCGTTCCTGACAGCGCCTGGCATGTCTGCTGTTAACCCCCCCCTTGTCATTTTGTTGGAGAAGAGGTGTCCAGCAGAGGGTTAGGACCTGGGACTAAGCGTAAGTGTACATTGTTGGGGACTAAGGTTAAACAGCCTAGAGCAGATAGTACCACTTCCACTAGCCCGGGTGCAGCGTCACCCACAAAAGACGAGATAGCAACTATTATGGACGTGTGCGTGGTTTCACCCTTTGAGAGGGGATGGACTCCAAACTGGACTCAATTAAGCAACGCCTGGCAATAATTGAAAGGAACATCTCTTACTGGTTCCAATTCAATTAGAGGTCTGGTAACAAAGCTAACGTGGTAAATGGGAGGCATAAGGGTCCAGAACAGACTGGCATCATGTTGGTACAATGCTGGGTATTTCGGGCTCACCTTCAGCAGCAGGAGCCTATTATACCGCTTGCTTTTCCTCTGTTACAGTCTGCCCCGCCCTTGCCTCTGTCATTAAAAGAAGGACTTCAGGTGGTGCCGCCCGCAAAGGAGGTTGTTGGGATAGAGTGCTGCCAAAGTAGCAACTTGCCCCCTAGGAGACACTGTGGAGTAGGCAGGTCTACCACTCCCTCAATTAGGGACGTAAGCGCATAGCCCCAGCGCTCAGACGTTATTCATTTGCCACCAGAAGCAACTCTGTACGTTGTGGTCCTGGGTAACGTACCAGTGCTAAAGCCCGGTTCCACCCAAGACTTCCACCAGTTAATAAACACTTGCACTGGTTGAATAAAAACACATGTTTGGGATTCAGAGAGGAGAAGCACATCAATATGGTCCGGTGGGTGGCCTGTATAGGAGGGTCGAAAAAGTGCTGCAGTGGAGACTGTTTAATAATTAATTTTAACCAGCCCCATTTGGCACAGAGAATTTCTCATTCTGCCAATGACTGTTATACAACGGGCCCTGTTTCCTCCATCACGGCCCTTCCCCAGGGCTTCTGTTATAGACCGTCGCCCCTGGTTTTAACTCCAACCCCATGGTGCACTATGAAATCCTCGTGTGAAGCCCCACAGGAATGGTTTCAGGCCCCCGCACCAGTCCAAGTTTTCAATTCTTTTGCTCCCCTAGGGGATCTTGATAACTGTGATTGACTTGCAGAACCCGCAGTAACGATCTCTATAGCATTGTTACTGCCATTTGTCCTTATGCACCAGCTGGAACCCACCATTCATGGACTTTACCTTAGGGACTCTGATTTTTGTAATCTTGTATTCGGGAACATAGCTGACTTGGCTAGCAAATTTGCGGTAACAGAGTGGTGTTGTGTTAAAATGTTTGACCTTATTTGTTTGCAAGAGACCTGGGTTATTAATAACCCCCCTCCTTTGGAAGGGTACAAGTCCTTCACAGTACCCACAATTCCTTCAAGTGTGGTTAGGGCCAAGGGGGGCCTTACTGTTTATGTTTCATTAAGGCTAAAAGGGGTCATTGTTGAATTGATTACAAATAACCCATGTCTGTAGGCCTTGTTAATTCCTTTAGGACCTAGAAGTTTATTGCTTCTAAACTTTTATATTACTACCTCGCCTCTGCCTGCAGTGTGCACTATAATATGCCTGGGCAACTTTTTGCCGGACTTCAATAGCTCTACTCGCCACACTTCTAACATCGTTATGGTGGGAGATTTTAATATTCACCCATGCGGGGACCCAGGTTTGCAAAGTGTGGGGGGATTCAGATTGTTCCCCTTTTTCCTCAGAACATCTTGAACATAGTGGTCAGGGGGACATTTTGAACACCTCAATATGTGATTTTGACTTTCAATCAGCCATGGGGAAATTGGACCCAGATCAGTGGTCCGTCATTCCCACGTTTAAGGGTCAAGGTGGTGAGACCTTTATTGATTGTATTTTTGTTTCTACCACTCTTTTTATTTCGATAGCTGATTTCAGTATTAAGGCAAGCATTTTTTGCGACCACAATCGGCTATGTCTTAAAGCCAGTTGGCCAGTATTGAGCATTAAGTAGGGGAGTGGGGGTGATGCTGCACTGCGGACATTTGATGGGGGAAGAAGATTGAAATGGACACAAATCACTCCTGACTCCTTTTTTGCGTCTCTTCAAGTTAATTGCCAGAATGAGATCCAGCTTTGCCTGACAGCTCAGTTTTGGTCGGATGAGAAAATTATTAAAGCTTTTGAATCTATCTCCCACGTTATCACCTATAAACTATTTGTCCCATCGTCCAAAAGCCAACATGACAGGGTATAGAGGTGATTTGACTCAGGCTGTTCTTTAGTGACAAGGACGCTTAAAAAGGCACTACATGCCATACCAAAAATAATGCTTTAATCAGAACATATAGAAAGCAGTAAAAAGTGGCCTTTTGTACCCGCAAGGAAGCATTGAAGGAGGATGCCTGGAGCAAAGTCATGGAAGCTAGCGCCATTAAGAGCAGCACCAAGTTCTGGAGCATCGTCAATAGCCCATTATTTGCGGTTGGGAACAGCTAATGCAGTGAACGCCCATATCACAGAGAATGACTGGGCAAGACATTTCAAGTGTATGTTTGGGGGTTCCATCACTCAGGGCACTCTACCTGGGATAGGCAATGGAAAATCAGCTCTGGTCGTTTCAGAGGGCGAAGTGACCCGGGGAATTCATGGGATGACCTGTAACAAGGCACCTGGTCCGGATGGAATCCCCTTGACCTCTATATGTCCCATATAGGTTTTTGAGCACCAGTACTCACCCCTATTATAAATGCGGCCATTAGGTGTGCCCCCCACGGCCTCATGGGCCACCTCCACTATTGTTCCCAGTGTTCAAAAAGGGGAATAGAGACAGCACATGCTGTTATAGGCTGATTTCCTTACTGGACTCAGTGGTTAAACCTTTTGGAAGAACCTTGCTATGTCTACATGGGCTGGAGAAAACAATATCTTGTCAGACATACAATATTGTTTCCGTCCCAGTCACTTAATGATTGACCAATGCCTGAATCTCTTCAAGTTAACGAATACATATACAGTTGTGCACCCTGGTACAATCTTCTTGGCCTTTGTGAACTTTTCTTCTGCATTTGATTGCGTGAACAGAAGTAAGCTGTGGCGGATTCTCATCTGGGTGGATAGATACATAGTTTTCTTCTTACTTGATTTACACAGGGACACTATTGCAGCAGTACGATATTCAAGCGGTCTGAAGGTCTTACGCACCTTCCCTATACGAAGTGGGGTCCATATGGATTGCATATTGCCCCCTTTTTTTTTATTAACATCTATATTAACAACCTGAAGAAGACTATATTGGAGACCAATGTTGATTTTCTTCAGGTGGGACGGCAAGACCTCCCAGTTTTGTTGTACGCAGATGATGCTGTTTTAATGGCCAGGACCAAACGGTGCTTGCAAACTGCTTGTTAATTTCATGGAGGAACTGGACTTGAAGGTAAACAACTCTAAGTCCTACATTATGCAATTGGGGGCTCGTAATAGCAGACCTTTTACCTTTAAGGTAGGTGCCAAAAAAAGGATTGTACACAAACATTAATACATACAATAATTCAATATGATCATAGTCAACATCATAATCACTAGTTTATGCAAGATTAAGACCTGTGTAGTACACCTTATATCCCTCATGGTTTTAAACAAGTCCTCTTATGTTTTACACCAATTGTAATCAATTTGAAAGAAGGCTCGAAAGACTAATTCACAGGCACGTAGTGAATGGTTTTTGTGAGATGGTACATGATATGGAAGCTCCGTTTGAGTAAATAGGAACGTGGCCTGAACACATAAAGTATTAAAGCTAGACTAAAAAATATATAAATTGTATAAATTGTATTCGTCCTACCTTCGGACCTGTCATGTTGGAGTGAAAAAGTCGCAATTATCGAAACAACGGTACCCTAAAAACGAAAAAGTTCAATCAATCTGAAACGTAATGCAGCACTGAAAGCGCGTGTTCAAGGTGCTGTTTCCCTTGTTCACGACTGTCTCACTAGTATCATACCTTGTCAGCGTGAGTCATGCGGAGTTCCGCTGCATAATAAAAGATGCGTCTAAAAGAAACAAAAGGTCCCAATGAAACCAAGGGCGGTTTGAAAAGTCTTCGCCACAATAATATCAACCCTACACGGGAATGCATGTACCGTGACAACCAAGGTCACTGTCTCAATAGTATCATACCTTGTCAGTGTGAGTCATGCAGAGTTCCGCTGCATAGTAAAAGATGCGTCTAAAAGAAACAAAAGGTCCCAATGAAACCAAGGGCGGTTTGAAAAGTCTTCGCCACAATAATATCAACCCTACACGGGAATGCATGTACCGTGACAACCAAGGTCATTGTCTCACTAGTATCATACCTTGTCAGCTTGAGTCATGCGGAGTTCCGCTGCATAGTAAAAGATGCGTCTAAAAGAAACAAAAGGTCCCAATGAAACCAAGGGCGGTTTGAAAAGTCTTCGCCACAATAATATCAACCCTACACGGGAATGCATGTACCGTGACAACCAAGGTCACTGTCTCACTAGTATCATACCTTGTCAGCGTGAGTCATGCGGAGTTCCGTTGCATAGTAAAAGATGCGTCTAAAAGAAACAAAAGGTCCCAATGAAACCAAGGGCGGTTTGAAAAGTCTTCGCCACAATAATATCAACCCTACACGGGAATGCATGTACCGTGACAACCAAGGTCACTGTCTCACTAGTATCATACCTTGTCCGCGTGAGTCATGCGGAGTTCCGCTGCATAGTAAAAGATGCGTCTAAAAGAAACAAAAGGTCCCAATGAAACCAAGGGCGGTTTGAAAAGTCTTCGCCACAATAATATCAACCCTACATGGGAAGGCATGTACTGTGACAACCAAGGTCACTTGAGACAGTTGTGAACAAGGGGGACGGCACCTTGAACACGTGCTTTCAGCGCTGCATTACGTTTCAGATTGATTGTACTTTTTCGTTTTTAGGGTACCGTTGTTTCGATAATTGTGACTTTTTCACTCCAACATGACAGGTCCGAAGGTAGGACGAATACAATTTATACAATTTATATATTTTTTAGTCTAGCTTTAATACTTTATGTGTTCAGGCCACGTTCCTATTTACTCAAACGGAGCTTCCATATCATGTACCATCTCACAAAAACCATTCACTACGTGCATGTGAATTAGTCTTTCGTGCCTTCTTTCAAATTGATTACAATTGGTGTAAAACATAAGAGGACTTGTTTAAAACCATGAGGGATATAAGGTGTACTACACAGGTCTTAATCTTTCAAAAACTAGTGATTATGATGTTGGTACATAAAAATGTGACATGTTTCACTATGATCATATTGAATTATTGTATGTATTAATGTCTGTGTACAATCCTTTTTTTGGCAGCACATTTAATCCCCTGATGAAGGGCCAAGCGCCCAAAATGCATTGGGCAATTAAAAATGAATTATGAACTTTTAAGTTTGACAACCAAAATGATGTGAATTTAACATCAAAAACATTGAAACAAAAAAACTTTTGTCAATAAAACTTTTTTGATACAAACTCATAAACTCATAACAACGTTTTAGAACATTTTTCTCCTTGAGTGCATTTGGTGACGTTACCCACGTTTGGGATAACGCTACATAAAACATTGATCATCCTTCAGCCCCGAAAGGAGCACCAAATTGCACCGACGGACTTTATAATCACTTTCTTACCCTCCATTCGAATCAGGAGTGCGATTGTTCTATCACTACATAACCTTTAAGGTAGGGTCATCACTGATTCCAAAGTCAAGTGTCTTTTTGCTTCCTGGGGGTTTTGATCGATGCTAAATTGAAATGGGGGCCCAAACTCATTTGTAAGAAAAATTACCTGGCACGGGACTCTGCAGTCATATTTAACTTTGCCTCTAGATTAGGGAAAAGACCAGTATGGGTCCTATTAATGATCTACAGGGCCCATTGCATTTCCATGCAATTTATGGCAGTGAAATTTGGGGGTATACTAATTCATACGATCTCCAAACGGTGGAAAATAAGTTCTTGAGATGACTTCTATCTGTCCCTCAGGGTACTCCCTCCTTCACAGTACACGAGGAGCTTGGCATGACCTATATTTCTGATTTAACAGCATTCTACCTGCCGGCCATATGGTTAAAAATTTGGGCCGATAAGGGGACCACATTATTTAAAGCGATCTTAAATGACTACTTAGCCTTAGACCATGACTCCTGCGTGCAGTGGCTAAAATACATTGAAGGAAGTCCAATGAGTATAGGGAAAGGAGACCTTTTTAGTTACGCAAACTGGATCAATAAGACAGATTTAAATACCATTAAGGCAGCCTTCTTCAAGCAGCTGATTGCAGCCAGGGAAGGGAAGGAGCTTTTGAAGTCAAGTGTTTGTCATTGTATTATGTTACGAACAACCCAGCTAGGGGAGCCCTATTTACTGGGTTTTAGAAATTCTTGTGATAGATTGTTATTGACTAGGTTTAGGTTTGACCTTTTTTATCTTCTTTTAGCCCATCCTAGGGGACAAAGTAAGGGTCAAATACTTGTGTCCTGTGGTAGCAATGGAAAATCTCCACAGGACATGGTATATTTTATGATGTTTTGCAGTTTTTACGATACCCCCAGGAAGTCTTTTTTAATTCTGGTTTGAAAAAAATCTAATTTTAAGCAAGTGTGACACGCTTCTATTTTTTTTTACAAATGCTTACGGTAGCACTGTTTCTTACGTACTTAATTTTTTTAATCTGCTATTAGACTTAGGTCCAGCTGTGATTAACTAGGTTGTGTTATTCTTACCCTTCCCGGCACTATGTATTTAGTAATGTTTGGCTTTTATGTCTGATTCCCTCGAACTCCTATAGTGGGGATATATTGTGCCTTGGATCAAATTTGTATCAATGTGGTATTGTATGTAACCAATATGTGGCTTTGCATTTGTGTGTACGCTTAGCTATGTCCTTGTACTTTGGTATGCTGCTGACAGGATTGTTTTTATTGTATTTCTTTTGTGCTCTTATGGTTTTAACATCTGAAACTGAATAAAGATGATATGCTGATACTGATACTGACAAGTATCATTAGCAAGAACCAGGATGGGAAAGCACTTTCTAAAATAATCTGTCCATTTGATTCCAGGGCGCATTCTGCGTGGCAACATCTATCTGACTCTCTCAATAGTGCCCGAGCATGGTTCTTAACATACACATCAAATTATGCAAATTATTCCAGTAGAAAGGGTGAAATAACATTTCTGCCTCAATCAAAGAATTGTTTTGTTACTGAAGATCTCAATAATGCCTAAGTAAATAGCATTTGATTGGTTGGTCAGGATAATGATTATAATTCAGAGCATGATTCTGAACACAACTCTTTTGAAATCAAGTTAGTGATGAACCTTCATAATAATCTGGTTTTAAATATTACTACTTGCAGAAATAAGCCTGATAGTTGGATGATCATTGGTGGGGTAAACGGAAGGTATTTGCAGACTCAGAATCACAATACACTATCAATAATGAGATGTGGAAATAATCTTTTGTGGAAAAGGTGGGAGACAAATTAAGTGAACCAGACATTCAACCCGAAACTTATAGGGGTGAGAGGATTGATATGTTAGGGTTCAGGTGGATCACATTTGGATCTAATAAACGGGTGTGCCCATGGAAAGTTGTATGTAGCAAAGAAAGGACCACCAGTGCTAGGTAGGTTTGACCAAAAGAAATTACACATTGTTCTCAATCCTAATAGCCCGGAGCAAGTGCTGATACTGAAGGAGGAAACAACTGTTGGTCAGAGGATGTTAAAGAGTGTGAGATTAGCAAATAAGGTGGGTAATTGGAAATGTTTTCAACATAAAATAGTACTTAAGGAGAGTACTGTTCCTAAAGTAAAAAAAGTTTGGAATAAGGGAACATGACAAGCTGGTTGCTTCTGAGGTTACTGATTCAATTGAGGCTTCAAATTGATTTCTTGCTTACCGGTGGCATGACAAAGCAATGAAAAATCAGACTGTGTGTTGATTTATGGCATCTTAATAACATTATATTTAATCATTTCCCTTACCCAATATTGAGGAAATGGTTACTTTTCTTAATGGAGCAAGGTGGGTTTCCACTATCGATCTCTCTTCTGCGTGTCACCAGATCTCTTTGATGCCGTAAACAATGGCTTTGACATGGTTACTCTTTTTGGCTGTTACCAATTCAAGCATATGCCATTTGGGTTGGCATCAGCAGCATCTGTTTTTCAGTGTCTAATATTTACTTTGCTTAATGAGGAGCGGGTTGTCACTTTTTTTCCAGAGCAACATATTGGTTTTTGCCAAACTAATGAGGGCCTTACACATTCTTGAGAATAAGGGACACACACTGGAATTTTCCCAATTAAATTTGCTGAGAACAGTGTTACATACCTAGCTCACATTACCAATGAGTAGGGAGTCAAACATAAACTCACTTTGTTTATTTTGATTACAGATTAAGCAACCCCTTCTAGCAATGGCGATGTTAAATATATTTTGGGGATGGCTGAGTTTTGTGCTAAGTATATTCGTAATTTTGCAGAAAAAACTTAAACCATTAGTAAGTTACTCAAAATAGGAATATGCTTTATTCGTTTGATGCACACAAAAAATATTTTTGTGTCATAAAATATGCACTTGCCAATGCTATTTTATTTCAAAGTTTTGATCCATGTGTAGATATTATGATTACTACTGATGCTAGTAGCAAGGGTCTGGACGCAGTACTGACTCAGATGGATAACTAAGGAGGAGAGCATGCGATTGCATATGCCGCAAGATCATTAACTTCTAGTGTAGAAAGTTACCCAATTATAGAAGGAGAGGCTTTAGCATGTGCTTGGGCTTTAGAGCATTTTAGGGTTTTTATTTGGGGTAAACCTTGTATAAATCACTGTGATCTTAAAATACTGGTCATAATTTTAACAACAAAAGGTTTTGTCAATGCTTTTTCTAGAATGGCGGGAATGTCCATGCATATGCAGGATGTTGTGTACAATTTAGTTTATACAATGAGTACGGACAATGTGATTACAGATTTTATTTCAAGGATGCCTGCACTGTTGGAGAACTGTGAGGATAAGAGTTGGAACAGTTCAAAGGTTGCCTTGATACACAGTCAAGGCTCGTCAGCAATCAAAGAAAAGCAATGGGTAGTGAAATGCAAGAATGACATTGTGTTACAAGTAGTCAAATAAAATATATTATCAATGATTGGGCTAAGAAGGAGACTTTGAGTGGACAAGTCAGACCTTTCTGAGAAGTGAGATCAGGAATTGTCTGTGGATAGTGACATTCTAGTCAAGGGTGACAGAATTGTTGCTCCAGAAAGTTATGAAACAGTGTGGTTGAAGTGTGTCACAAGGGTCATTTTGGGGTAATCAGAACAAAATCAGTGGTAAAGAGGTTGTTTTGTTGACCTGAAGTTGATTTGGCTCTGGAGAGGTTTGTAAGAGATGGTTTGGTTTGTTCCAAGGCAGACAAATACCTCTACACCCTGAGCCCTCCTTTGACTCCGGGTATTGTACCCATGTACCTGTGAGAATGTGTGGCCATAGATATTATAGCACAACAGAAAAAATTTACGCAGATCCAAAATTGCTCCACCTACCCCATCCCAAAAAAGTCAGCACTGTACATAGAATTTTTGAACCAGCGTGCATTCACTATAAACACCTGCTGCCAAGGTGCAACCTTATTGGTTAGAAAACTAATATAATACAGATACAGTTGCACTGCAAAAAATATTTTATACAGGAAGTTACATTTATATTCCAAGGTGCTCCAGTTTTTCACTTTATTTTCTTTAAAATCTGAAACACATAGATGCAGCGAGGACAACCAACTCTTTTTGTCCATACACATGGACTTCTTCAGGGCAACTCCATATTTAGGTGATCCAATCCAACAATATAAGTCTCTTGACAACAACTCAAAACAAAGTGGAATTCCCTATATAAACAAAATATCTTTCTGAGCAGCTATCCCCATGGGTCTAGACACTCTTCTATTCAGGCCTATGCATCTAATATTTGGCACTTTAATATAGTGCTAGCCGCTGCACATCTAGAAGCCTCTTCACATTCCATGGTGTGAGCAAAGCAATGTGAGACACAGATATTATTGGTCCAGTTGATTTTCCTCAAAGATATGGTTTGGTATTGAATGATTTGTTTTCAAAGTGGCATGTTATTGAAGTGGTAGAAAAAGCTGATAGTAATTCAGTTTTAGAATTTCTTGATCAGAGTTTTGACGATGAAGGCATCAATTGTAAGTTACAATGGTGTCCATTGTTTGTCAAATAAAGCAAGGATGTATTTTGAAAAACTAGAGATAAAGCATACTACTACCTCTTTGTGCAAGTCTAGTGGCAACAACATGTTGGAGAGGTTTAACCATGTGATAAAATATGTTATCCAATTGGCTAAGGGTAATAGTGGGGACACTCAGACCTTTGCACTATGGTGCAAAGATGTGTGCATTGATACACAGAAGACTACAATGCGCTAGCACTTGGGGAGCGAAAAACAGCACCTTATCTTAGTAGACATGGTACTGTTTGACTCAACACATTGCAGGAAATTTGGTTGCTGCACTGCGTTGTACCAAAACTTGGTAAATCTGCTCCGTGATACCTTGTTCTGCTCTGTGCTGGAGTACAAAGGATCAGTGTATTACTTTGTGGCTTCTTAAGCGCATATATTAACTCAAAATATCACCAAGTTAGTGCATCTTTTGTGACAATGAGGTCTGGAAACATACGACAGTAATTGCCTCTTTGTGTTTCTGAGCTTTTTTGTCAGCAAACCATACACTTACTTAGAGCTATTTTGAGATAATGTAACAACGCAAAAAAGAACCACACATATCCCTTCTAAGCCAGAACAGCATAGAAAACGAGATCATGATATAGTTTACGATCTGGGATGCATGCCTTTTCATGTAACATAACATGTTAAATATTTCACAGAGTTATGTATTAATGATATTCTTAAAAAGCATCTTAATGGTGCATCACAAATAAGACAATCATAAACGTGCAACAGATTGGAGATACATTTAAATAGTAACATTTAAAATATAAAATAAAGAAATACATGCACGAGTCATCTAAACAAAATAAGAAATATGCATCACAAGTGCATCGCACAGGCACACATCAAACTTTTATTTCTCATATGAGAGCACCTCTTTCTTCCAGGTTATTGGCATTTTTTGATATATTTCTATAACTTGAGAGTGCCCGGGCTTACCTCTGCAGATTTGCCTTTAATTGGTGCTGCTCTTCTTGTTGGAATTCCGAGCAGTTCCTTACTTCCGCTCTGTCAATCTCTTTTTGCTTCACCGAAGTTGCTCCTTCTCTGCTTTCTGCTGTGGATTCAGTTTTCTTTCTTGACAATGTCTTGATGGTTTTTTTCTACTTTAACATTTTTCTCATCTTTAGTTTGCATTTGTTTGAGAACCCTACACGTTTTACATGCACGGTTTTAAGTATCTTGTAGCTGATTCAGAAGATATTTCTTGATGTTCAAAATTCATTTGACCCAGTTCGCCATGCAACAATATGGTTCAAGATGTGGAAAGATGAGTAACTAAGTATTACATGATTCTCGTGAAATTCTTCTTCTTAGAAAGTAGTCCTAAAATGCTGACACTATGTGCCTGAGGATAATACATGCATTTGTTCTGTTTCATTTGGGGTATTTTTTGTGAAAGAAAGTTTTGAATGCCAACTACCATAAATAATGTATTAGGTCTATATAGCGGTGTTGAGATGCAACATATTTTACCCAAGATGCATGAAAAAGATGAGATAATAGTTCTGTGTCAGGATTTCAATGTATTGTCAAACTGCTGCTGGCTAGAACGAAGAGCCTTGGATAGTGTGATTGTTTTAATTGACTGCTGGCAGGGCACATCTCTTAATCTGACCATTTTAGGTGACATTGATTTCGAACCACATATCACATTGATGATACATAATTTACAAACTCCCTGAGATTCTTGCTCCTCAAGTCTATCTCCTACCACCATTGCCAGAACAGAAGTTTTCTCCTAGGAAACTCTTCCATCCTAAAATCAATCAATGCCAATGCCAGTTCAAGCTTCATGCTGAAGAATTCCTCACAAATTAGCTTGCACTGTCATCATCAACAGCCTGGCTAATCTAATGTAACTTTTGATAAGCCAAATCTAGCTTTCCTACCTGCCACAAACCAAATGCCAACACCTCCATTCACGAGGAAGATAACTCAACATGGCAGCCCTCAAAGCAGTCCCCCATCCCTGAAAATTGTTCTGTTGGATGCCAAAGTAGGCCTTGACTGGACTCAATTGACTATGCTCAGGTGTACAGAATGTCATAAATTCTGACTCTGCACTAAGTCCATCATGCTACCTTCATAGTGGTGTAGCTTTCTCTTGAAGGAACATTTTAGAAGCTAGGTTTGGAGCAATCCAAATAACTTTTCCACTGTGGTGCAAAAGCTATCTGACATCCTCCAGCGAATTCCTATTTGATGTGGCTTAGGACAAATCTAGGCTCATTTCTATGTGCCCCACTGTCCCCCAATAGTACAACGTAGTTCAGCATTTTAATCAGCACAAGACTTTACAACAGCCTTTTTCTTCATCTTCAACAACATTCATGGAAACAAATGAGGGTATTGTATTTTAGACTCAAAGGGTGAGTTAGATATTTTGGGGCATATGAACAAGGAAGTGGCAGAGTGAGGCATTAGCATCTTCAAAAATGCCAGGCTGCACCATATATACAAGGATTTCTACCTGCGCTGGTGCTACACTTAGCAGTGTAGCGCCAACAAGGCACACTTGCACCATGGTAGGGTGTCTGCGTGCAGGGGAGGATTGTTTATGTGTTGGAAGGTGTTCCATCCTGCACATCAACAATCCTGACATTCCATTTTGTCACTTCTATGTGTGCTGCTTAATACAGCACACATGGAAGTTACAAAATGTATTTGTTTTAAGGATTATATGCAGGAAGGTCATGCACATAAACAATCCAAGGCGTTTTGCTTTTTCCATGTGTTCTGCACAAGGCAGCCCACATGAAAAAAGCAAAAACGAGGAGAAATAAAGCGTTTCTCCTAGTTTTGCCAACTTAAGACCAGGTTTTTCCTGGTCTTAATTTTGGCGCTGCCTCCTATTTATGTTGCCCTTGTAAATAGGGGCAGCATAAAAAACAATGGGTGTTGCAGTTCGGGCTGGACTGTTTTCATGAGGCACAGGGTCAAGACTGATTTGCATATGGCCATGTCTGAACTGGGGTGGCGTGGCGTGGTGAGCAAAATAACGACGGATTAAAAAACCTGATCTGTGACTGGTGGTGAATGTTTTGCCAATGTGCAACATTCCGTCCATCACCTTGTGTATTTTGCTGTTCGCCCTATGTGGGAAGGTTATGTCCAGACTTGGGCCCCGTGCTCACTACACCACTGGAGTCAAGCTATCCTGGCTGATGACGGCTGATAGCCAGAAACCGGTCCTAGGATGCTTGATTCCAGTTCAGGGAAGACATGGCAGTTCGGGCTGGTCTGTTCCCATGAGGCACAGGGTCAAGACTGATTTGTATATGGCCATGTCTGAACTGGGGTGGTGTGGTGAGCAAAATAAAGATGAATTAAACCCAGATCTGTGACTTGGGGTGAATGTTTTGCCAATGTGCAACATTCCGTCCATCACCTTGTGTGTTTTGCTGTTGCAGTGGGATGCTCACGCAACACCCACTGCCCACCCCTTTCACGCTAAGCATAGCGTGAAAAAGGGCCTGATTTACAAGGCAGCATTAAGCCACGTTAAGTGGCTTAACGCTGCCTTGTAAATAAAACAAGGCCCCTATTGCCACCACAGGGGCTTGTACATATGTCCCAAAGTTTCCTTCAAAATTAGAGTACAGGAAACCATCCCCTTTATCATATCATTCAGGAAAAGTGCCACTCAGGTTTTTAATGACACAATAGGTTCTAACTATAATAGCAAGTAATGGCATCTCTGCATATGACTAAACCACAGTGGATACTCTAAATCTAGACATGGACCACTAGACACCCTGAAACACAGGACACTGTGCTCATTGGGCTGCAGAGATCTATGTGCTATTTATGAGTTGTGCGTTAAAAGTAACACATGCATCGATATATTTCCTGAAAAGCATTTATAATGATATATCTCAACATTTGAAAAAAGCATGTTCAGTTGTTTGTAGAATTAATATATAAACATGATGTTTTCCTCTCCCTTAATGAGAAGACAAGCCTGTTAATACAGCAACGGGTTGTAGTTATAAAATGATGTGCCCTGGTTTCCTCTTTCAAAGATGCACAATTTGTATACAATCGTCTTTTAACACAAGAGGCAACAATAACATGTTTGTAATGGGCCTGCATTATTACACTACTTCTAATATAAAATATTGATTGCGAAAGTATAAATTAGCTACAAACCAATTATAATGATTTGCACACAAGAAGAGGTTGACAATATGAAGCATGCATTATTACAAAAGAAGTGTGAGATAGATAAAGGACTGGCTATTCAAGGGGAAATATTGATGTGTGTTTGTGAGAAAGGAAACATGTTAGCAATAAAAGTGACAAACAGCAATATCATGTGTAAGAAATCTGTCATTTCTGCATGTTCACCCTGGCTTTTTCGCCATTTGCTGCACGCTTTATTTTGGCTGGCATTTGAACTCTGTGCACTTTACCCCTGCCAGCCAGTAGTAAAGTGCCCTGCTCTCCCTTATAACATGGTCAAATTGGTACATTGCTGATTGGTATTTTCAGCTTACCTCTAAGGGGCCAATTATGGTGCCGTCCGTAAAGGCTCCGAATGGGATTCGGAATCAGGTGAATCCGATTTGGACACCTTTCCAGACAGCCGATTACGATGCTAGGAAACCGTTTGACCTGTCCAAATTGGTTCGAAAAGCGATTCGGACAGTCCAAGTCATTCAGAGCTGATTTGCACAGCTCTATGGACATGGCTTCCGAAGAGTGATTACGATGACCGATTCGGACAGCCGATCCGATTTGGTCGGCCTGACATGAAACAGCTGTCGAAATCTGACTTCACCCAGAGGCCTCCAGTTGGGGCCCGTGTGGGTACCTAAGAGAACCCTCTTCCCAACCATGCACAATGTGGCAGGCACCATGGGATGCCCGCCACAGGGTGCAAGGTTTTCCCCAACCACCCCTTTTTTCAATGGGAGCCTGTGTTCTCGTTGGGAACATAGGCTCCCATTGAATTCAATGTGACTCTGACCAACGATGTTGGGAAGCATCATAATCGGTTGTTCGGACTCACAGGAGTCAATTTGTATAGAAACGATTCCGAGACCAATTTGTTCGGAACAGTTCTGAAATGACATTGTAATCAGCCCCTAGGTGTGGTACAGGGTATACCTAGGGCCTGTAAGTTAAATGTTACTCGCAGACTGCAGACCCTATTGAACCATCCCCTACAGTGGCAACACAAATATGGCTTCAGTCCTACGATTGTAGCCTGACTTGAGCAGTGTAAAAATTGCAATTTGACCTGTCAAAATAAACCCCTTTCACAGCTCAAGACCTCCCTTTTAAATATTAATAAATCACCCCTTTCGAGGCTTTGTCACCCATAAGGTAGAATGCACAGATTTTACAAGTAAGACATGTATACAAATTCTAGCCTAAGATATCAGGGAGCGTACCTGTCCATGCTATCTCAAAGCAGTGAGGTTCATCCCCAAATCAGTTTCTTAACTTTTACCCAGTGAACTTAAGGAATCCAGTGCCACTGAATAAATCAGCACACTACTTTATTAAGAATTCTAGACTGACAATGACCACATCAACACTACTTGACAAGCCACAAGGAGTGGTAGGATGGGTACGGGGCTTATGCTGTACATAGTTCTAGCTAGGCAGCTGTAGGTGATGGTATGTGTTTCCTATCCAAAAAATAAAAAAGCAAGCAAACCTAAAGTTAGGAAATGCAGACATGTACGGTCACCTGATTGTATTGTGACTCAACAGGGTTAAGAAAATGAAGTTTCCTTGCAGACTGAGAAAACAGGCCCCCATTAACTAAGATTTTGCATCTGGGTTGCATCACGTTCTTCATGCAGCCCTAACGCAGAATCTATTTTGATATTTACTAAGCCACGCAAAGCCCAATTTGCCTAGCTTCGTGTCTATTCATTAAAAAATGTATTCCAGCTCAAAGCACTGGCTATGCATTCACCCATGCATTTTGACAGAAAACCATATTTACTGAAATCCGTATAAAATCAGTAAACATGAGTTTGTGCCAAAGTGGTGGACTAGCCCAAGGTTGGCATCACAAGGAGAAATATCTTTAGTTTTGCTGTGTACATCTTCTTTGAATATATGCTGCATTTTGCAGCCCACATACAATGAGAAATAAACCTCTAAGAATAGTTTTTGTGCAAGTAGGCATTCTTTCCTGCACCAAAACTATTCTGGCAATAGCACAGGCACCCCTGCCTCTTAGTGCAAGGGTGTCTGTGTTGGTATTAGGCAGCCGGAAGTGCACCCGCTCTATGAGAGAGCAGAAATTCACCATATCTAAGAAGATTTGGCACATTTCTGCTCTCTTCATTTGACGCAAAACAGCACACAAACGTCCCTTGTTGTGTTGCATTGTGTCAAAGTTTAGTAAATTTGTCCTACAGTGTCTTGTTTAGTGAGGAACACCAGCACTCTTTTCTTTGATAGTGCTGCTTTGTACCCGCGACTACAAGGAAGTGCCTTTCATTTTGTCTGCTTTCTGGGGCAATATTTTTCAGGTTTTCAAACATGCACACATTTTTCAAGTTCTTCACAGTAAATATAGCTTCAGTCTAGGTTTAGGATACAGTATAAATACAAACATGATTTTTTGTAATGTCTTTATTCCTTTAAGATTTATAATGCAAAAAGACATATGGGACACACCCTGTTCATTGCATAAGTCATTAGAAAAATGCACCCTTCATGGTCCAAATTTGAGGACGTTGACGCTGTGACTCGTGTCTGGTGGGGGAACTGTGATAGAGGTACATTCACACTCCACTGCTGACTCACACATGATTAGGAGTCAGGTCAAAGAAAATGGAGCTGAAATTATTGGGCAGAGAGAATGTGTGAAGTAGCGAACAGAGTGTGGTATGATTTTTCATAATTTAGAGCAGCTGTTTCCTCTTTAGAATCAAATACATAGACCTGTTTCTAAGTAAAACTGTTGGAAATCTTTGGTCCTGGTGGGAGAGAGATTTATTATAATTTGCACAACTGTGAATGCAAATGTACTAATACAGGAATGGTGCCCGTTCTCAGCAGAGTGTGTGTTATTCTCTTGCCTGTGCAAAGTGCTCTCTCCAAATCACTTACCCCCTGGGCCGGATGAAGGCAGGAGGTGGATTAGCAGTGATGGTCATGATCAAAGTGAATTGGCCTGAAAGCTTAATGTATGCACTTGACTTATGCCTACTCCATGTAGGCTTCCATCAAGTGCACCTTCACACCACATGCATCTCATAGGACACCATTTCAGTGCAATTTGGTGCAATTAGTCAGCTGTTTTATTTTTTGTTTACTTATTTGATCAAGCATTTCAACAAGGATTTTGTACATACGAATTGTGAGCTCTTTTGCGGATATGAATTTACCTTGAAAAAATGAAAAGACAAGTGGCATTTGGCAAAACAAGAACACATTGCTTTGTTTTAAACACAGCTGTGTGGAGAGCATTTGCAGAGTAGCGTCAGAAGACAGTCTCAATGTACAAATGTTTCGGCCAAATATGTATGCAGTTCGTGAGGTACAATAAACCAACTTCGCATTCTTAGAGAGAGAGTGGGTCTGGGCCTAGCCATTAATTATAAGTACAATAATCTGATACGGGAGCACAGGTGGCTCTCGACCTCGGGGATTGCTAGTGTGGTCCAGTGTGTACGTGTCCAGATGTCTGGCATGCGGAGCACGTGATACCTGTGGGTTGTGTGCGCACTGTGTCCTGATTCGCTGAGTATTTCTAACTACATATGCCATCTAACTTTGTGGAATTTTGGGAACGTGAGCTTTTGGCCAAACATGTTTTATTGGGGCAAATTTCCTGGGACCTGTTTGTGGTATAGCTGCCTATCTGTGGGCACGATTAGGGTTATCCCTAGTTGCGTGCTTGTCTTCGGACGCAGTGTAACCTCACCTTTGAACTATCAATCGGTAGGCCTGGGTTTGGGCTGCAGGGACTGTCTGACCACATGTATCTGATTTGAGGTTGGTAGCGCAGTGATCTTTGGTGAATTTGACAGCAGTGATATAAGCCTGTTGCTGCATGTGCGGAGAACATTGCGGTCATTGATATTATATTTACCAACATTCTAGGTAATATGGGTACAGTTATCATAGCGTACATAGACTTTGCTTTACTAGTTCTGAAATTGTTATGCATGCATAGTTCAAAGCGGACATGGACATTGCATTTACTGGTATTGCCGCTGTTGGACCTGCACATTTCCTGGAGTACATTGAAATCGCATTCACCAATATTAACAGAGCTATGATTAAGACCATATTGAGAAATGAGTACAAGATCTGAATATAATAGGTTGGGAGTTCAGTCAGATTAACAAGAAGTACTGACATTATTTACAGAGCTCTGGTATATATTTATTTAAGCTTTCTTATTTGTTTTTTATTTTTCTGACACTTCAGGGCATGTAAGTTCCTATCTATTTGCTGTATGTGATAATTAAAGTGACTTTACCCTCATTAAGCTTGTTTAAAATCAACTACATAAACAACATTGTATAATGGAATGACTGAAATGGCAAGTAGAGGGGGTGGGAGTGTGGGTTTTATGGGTATGAGGAGAGAAGATCGAATAGCGTGCCCACTGCTAGAATACTGACAAGACTTTTGGCTCTTCCATAATTGTGTTGAGCAGGTCATAGACACTGAAATGATGCCTACAAACAGATAATTAAAATGTAAATAAATATTAGCTATGTGGTCTTTTTGGAAGCAGGGAAAATAGCGCGCACACAAAAAAGCTACAGATACAGAAGCACCAACAGGCAAACACAAGCTGCATCAGTGCTTAATTTTGAAAATAAATAAAATTATAAGTGTCCAAAGATTCCTTGGAAGAATTTTGTCAACTCTGGATAATTGTGGGGTTGCTGAGTTGCTGAGTACTGGATGGATGGTTCAATACACTAAAGCATCCACTGCAGGTATTGGTAGGGATCACTGACATAATATCGACACTACAAATCTCGAGCAACAAAATTATCGACACACTAATATTGACCACAAAAATATTGACAACCTATATTTATTTCATAAAATACATATAAATTGAAATAAAAATATCGCCAGTAAAAACACAGATACATCTAATCTCGGAAACAGAAATATCATAAACAATAATATCATAATCATTAAATAAACATGCAAAACAAAAAAAATATCAAAATCAAAGCAATAGACTACATTATTATCATAAGTACACTAATATCAACATTTTAAAAATAGTAAAAAATAACACAACACATAACATTAAGAATATAAACAACAGTACAAACACACACAATATAAATAACTAACTAAAAATCATTTTAATATTTAAATAAAACACCACTACACAAAACTCACATAATCAAATAAATATTTTTTACAAACAAAGTAAATAAAAAGAATATATTTTATACATTTACTACATTATTACTAACATATTACTAAATACACACATAATATTAGAAAAAAACATAATTTAACATTAATTCGCTTTTGCCAAATAAGGAAACAACTGCCAAAACAATTTAAACCCATGCTTCAAAAACCAATGAAAAACAACTACAAACAAAATAAACCAATAAAAATGAAAGTACAATTACATGAACACTATGTAAACAAATCAAAAATCAACATCAATCTGTATTACACACAGCAAAGACCGGAAGAACCAAAATATCTGCCGGATTTCTTCTACAGCATCACACTGCCACATCCAAGACTTCTAATTCAACGTTAAGTAAGTAAAATATGACACTTATTTAATAGTGTAACAAAATAAAATGAAACTAATCTTAAACAAACTAAACTAATAACCTAACGTTATTTTAAATTATATCTCCTCTGGAGAATATCCAAACTACACTCAACTAATTACAAACAACGTCCGAGAAACTCCTCCAAAGAAAGTAAGTATACATTTAAAAAAAATGGATCACATAATTAAAACTCACAACCAAAAACCCAAATAACTACCCACTCCCCAAAATACAAAAAATACTGTTAAACAAATTAATTAAAATTATATTTTTCTTCAACAGAAAAAACCAAGCACTGCATCCAAAGACCAAGAGAAAACTTAGCAAAATCCAATATTTTCTACAAAACCAAACGTAAGTATATTTAACATTTTGACAGTTTTTTATATCATAAACCATATATTTAACATTTTCTAAATACATTTCTCATCACAATTCAAATATCAAAGTGCCTGAAGGTGCAAAATTCATACATCGCAAAAAGGGAAACTTTTACTATGCTATATGGGATATGTCTACAGCCAAGAGAATCAAACAGCCGACAAGAATAATTGGAAGTGCACCAAATACTATTTCAATGCATTTTATGGGAGGTCAACAACAAGGGAAACAACTGTAATAAATGTCAAAGAGCATAACCAACCCCCTAGCATAGCAGAGATAGAAGCAAGAGATATTTTGGAGGGCCAGTACTAGCTCTCAGAATCCCACAACAGACATAGTAAAGGATATCCTACCCCAGGTTCCTGAGCATGGAACTGGAAAATTACCCTCCATCTCAACTTTAAAAAGATTAATTGCTAGAACTAAGAAAGCTACTACTGACACCTCACCAGCCCCCAAAGCATTCAGTGAACTTAAAATACCACTTCAACTTACTCTAACTCATAACGAAGAACAATTCCTTCTTTATGATAACAAATTGAATGAATTGAATGAATAAATAATTTTTATATTTGCCACTCCCACAAACCTATACAAATGTAAAACTTGTGAAACATGGATGATGGATGTACATTTAAATATGTCCCTAACCATTTTTCCAATTATACACAATCCATGGACAGTACCACAATAGCAACACCCCCTTCATGAAAGAATTATTACCTAACAAACAAAAGACTACATATGTGGAACTGTTAAAAAAATAGGGAAAGAAACTAATAACTACTAACCACCAAAAATTATCTGAGTTTTTGAATAGTCAATGATACAAGCCATCCTGAAAAATTATCCTCACACATCAATACGAGGTTTCCATTACCATTTTAATCAAAGCATATGAAGACACGTTTAAAAATCTACCCTTAAGTGCCAATTACGATGTCTTTCGGAAACTCTTCAGAGCAAATCGGTTTTGGAATTCTTTATGACCGAATCAGGTTCCGTGAGTCCGACTGACTGATTACGATGCTTGCGAACATCGTTCGGTCAGACACACAATCACTTCAATGCTGTTAGGTATGAAATTCCCATTCCTGCAATGCACTCATTTCATGCTATATTAGGTTAGCAGTGTGTGGTTAAATAGACGCCATTTGTATTTGTATTATGCAACCTACTGAGTGATTACCGTAATGTGAAGACTTCAGTTAGCAAGTGTGACTCCATTTTGCATTTCGTAATCCCTATTAGGTTGCTTAGACTGTGCCTGAACTAGGCCTCATTACTCATATTGCTTGCCTTAGCAGAACACTGTACCCGGGGGCCAAAAATTCGGTTACAATATCATTATTAGAATTGGCCCTATCAGGCATTCCCCCACGATCCAACATAATTGTGGGAGGAGACCTGAACTGCATGTATGAACCTCTAAGTGAGGAAGACCTATTGGGGTTCATTGAAGAAGATACGAAACAGTCTATCCCCGCATTGACTCTGAGGCCAATTAAGAGGTGGTCTGCTAGGGCATTACAGATTAATGCCTTAACATTGGAATATAATTTACGTGCACTTAACGGTAGAAGGACCTCAGACCCAAATGGGGCCATGACTTTCAATAGACTTAATGGCCCCTTGCGTATTGATTCCATTCTCCTGGACACAAGACTATGGGGGAATGTAGTCGATATGGAGGTCAAGCAGATGCCGGACAGCGACCACAACCCCCTTTGTATGGAAATAAGATGGGATTAATAGAGGAAGGCAACAAGTGGCCCATTATTTACAAAAGAAGTAGTTACATCAAATTCCAACCGCAGATTGAAATGGTAGAGTGAATATCCTGACTAGCATAGGTGCCTTGGTTGCATCAAAGAGCGTGGAACTTTCCATGCTTAATGCTGTGCAGGATGAAGGGAACGGATTAGAGCTTAGTGAAATCTATAGGGATTTTATAGTAAACTTAGTTTCGTTTTTTATGGTCAAGGCTGCTGGAGGGCACAAAAACAAACTAGTTAAAAGTGGCAATATATGGTTTACAGCTGAATGTAAGAAAAAGAGAAAGGCTATCTCACTAGCTCTTCGTAAAAAAGACCCCATAGCCGTAACGTTGGCCAGAAAGGAATACAACAGCACCATAGAATTGGCAAAATGGGTATGGGAGGAAGACCACTGGCAGGAACTCAAAAGGGCGGCATTTCTAAAAGATTCAACCTTATTTTGGGACTTAATAAATAAATTCACTAGAAGGGGAGTAGAGCCCGCACGAAATCATATAAATGAACAACAATGGCACTCCCATTTCTCGAACCTTTACTGTTGTGAGGTTAATTCTGAACAATTGTTAGGTGCCCAATTAGAACTAGAAACAGACTATTTGAGTGTTGAACCAGTCGACCCTTTTACATTTCTTGAAGTCCAATCAGCCATTAAAAACCTAGCGCCCGGAAAAGCTGCTGGCCCGGATGACCCGCCAGGTGATTTACTCCTACACGATCCTACCCTTTGGGCTAATTTTATTCTTCTTTTGATGAACCTTCTGGCCCAGGGCCATCCAGTCCCTGAATCATGGAAAGGAGCAGAAGTGGTCACAATATATAAGAAAGGGGCCAGAGAGAACCCGGCCAACTATAGACCTATAAGTCTAATTGATGTAATACAGAAGGTGGTTGGCAGGGTTCTCATCTCTAGAATGGTGTCCTGGCTAGATGAAGGAAACATCCTGATGCACTTACAAGTGGGGTTCAGGCAGAAGGTGGGTACGATGGACCAGGTTTTCAGATTTTCTGCAACATACTGGAAAACTGTGTCCATTGGGAAAGGCTCCTTATATCTAGCGTTCATAGATTTGAAAAACGCCTTCGACCTTGTGCCCCGAGCCAAACTTTGGCAGGTGCTACAGGAAATGGGTTTCACACGATACCTCCTCGAGGTGATCAAAAGATTACATGAAGGCACCTATGCAAGAATTAGATGGGGGAATGAGGGCCAACTGACTAAGAGGATACCAGTGAATAGGCGGGTCCGGCAGGGCTGTGTGATGGCTCCGACTTTGTTCTCTCTCTTTGAAAATGGGGTGGCAGACCATCTGAGAGAGGACCCAGCCGATGCCCCCGTTCTGGCGGGCGAAAAGATACCGACCCTCCTCGTCGCGGACAATACCCTCCTGATGTCTAAAACTCCCTCTGGTCTCCAGACACTCCTAGACAGGTTTAGCCTGTTTTGTTAAGAACGTGGCTTAATCATCAATACCACTAAAACAAAACTGATGGTACTGTCCCAGACCAAAAAATCTAGGAAGATTAATGTTGCCCTCAATGGTTCAATACTAGAGGAGGTGGATGCCTTTGACTACATGGGAATAAGGGTCAATAAGAGAATGAAATGGGACACCCATGTGGCTAAAATGCTTTTAAAACTTAAAATAGTGTTGGGAGCCATTTCAAGAGACCATCGAGCCTCTTTTGGTAGACCCATCGCCCCTGCTCTAGCCGTTTATGATGGGAAGGCATTAGCCACTGCAGTTTATGGCTCAGGGTGGCGGTCACATCCTAATTGGCATGGAGGGACCGCCGCTGCCCCTGCGGACGGTCCCTCCTCCTCTGGGGTGGCGGACAGACGAAAGTCAGTCCTTCATCCTAATGAGCCCCCTAGTTTGCCTTCGTCCGTTATTATATTGGGTGCGCCTGCGAAGGACACCGGAGATGGCAAACTACACAGCAGTTTTTGACGAACTTATCACTCTGAACAGCTCAAAGAAGATCAAATGGCTGAACAAATTGAGACAGTTGGTCATTAATCTGGGGTTGAGTGAAGCGTGGTTATCCCAGTCCCCCCCCCCCGAAAGAAAGGGTTAAGAAAATTTACTGGGAATGGGTGCAGGCTAAGGAACTAAAAGATACTAGGTGGGGTGTTTTAACTGATCAGTTTTTAGAGCACAAACCGGTGAGGAAGCTGGTACCCTTTTTAGATTTTATCAACATACCCAGAGATAGGTATGGGACACTTCCCTTGCATGAATTTACCAAGCGCTGGAAATCCTCCTTGTCCCACCAAGCTACCTGCCTGGGATGTGAAAACCCCACCGAGTCCCTAGCACATTTCCTGTTTGCCTGTAGTGCCTATAGGGGGGCTAGGAAAAGATGGCTAAAACCTGTATGTAGGAAAATGGGAGTGAGGCACTACACAACGGCCCTTCGCATTCTGACAACGGATACAACATCCATGATGGTCGTTTGCGGAGTTGCAAAGTATCTGGGAAAAGCCTGGCAGATACGCTCAAAGCTTATGGAATTGAGAATGGGGTAGGAAACTAAGACTAATTAATTAATTTGGCTGATCAAGAAATGAATGCCACTGCACTTTATGTCCTCTGGCCTTTTTAACTGTATATATTAACTTTGCATTGTAATACGCTTTTTTTATGTCTCTGTATTATGATATGATTAATATGAATTTTATTCTTTTATGATGAAATTGTATATACTTTTATGATATTTTTTTTATTATTACAACAACAACAGAACACTGTATTTCATTATTATTTTCTCTTCTGTTCAAGGCTGTTTCTTGAATAACGAATGAATAGGCCATTCTGCCCTCTCATACCTATCCAAGTGTGTAGTTCTGCTCCCACATTAGGAGACGCTGAGACTCATCATGGCAACCTTGAGTTGCTGATAGCATGTACCCATCTGGCAGGTGGTACCTCATCCCTCTGTGCACTCTTTGTTCATGTTCGGCCCAGGCCACAGTGGGCGTGGTTCGAGGCTTTTGGGAGATTCATCATGTGTTGTAGACTATTAGGGAGACAGTCCCTTGGCAGACATCTTAGGGTGCAGGTCGGATTGGACTCCTCTGCAGAGTATTGCTAATAAAATGTATGTTTGTATTCTCTAATGTCCGACCGACTCTTCATTCTTGGGAAGGCATAACAAGTGATTGTAAGTAACCTAGGTGGCCCCTAAGGGCCACTTCCTTCAGTTGGGACCTGAACATGGACCCGAAAGGTGACCCCACTCACCTAAAAATGGGTTTCAGGGTCGGGGTTGCGTTCGGTCGATCGGGCGGATCGAGGTACCCCACACAATCTAGCTTGGTTCTTGCAGCTGCCCCACCAGTCGGATCAGGCAACTCCTAATCTAGTGGTCACCAGCTGGGTTCTGAGAAGGCGAAACCTTGGAGTTGACCATTTGATCCGAAGAGTTGGCAGTGGAGAAGAATTAGACTCGAGCGATTTGATTCTTGGAAAAATTGTGCTATTCGTGAACGGCACAAGCCTGCGGGCTGTGTCTTGATACAGTCTCCTGACTGTCTTGGTGAAGTTTTCAGACTGACTTGCTTGAACGGCACAAGCCGATGGGCTGTGTCTTGGTACGGTCTTTTGGGCTGTTTTGGTCTGAACTTGGTGGGTTTGTGGACCCATTTAAAAGACACAGAGTGTTTGTGAACAATCTGCCAGGCCAACTGGTAATTTGTTTTTTCCTCGAAAAGATCTAAGGCTAGATCCTGTCTTTTTGAACTTCGTGCAGTCTCCAGACTGCAGTGGGTGGTTTTCGGAACATTTTGGTTTAGCTGTTGAACTATTTTTCTCAGTTTTCTTTTTCTTTTATTATTTTTGTTGGTGTTATACTTGTCCGTTGGGGATAGCGTATTTGTCTTATATTAAGATGCCTTGCTTAAGTAAGTTAGGGTGTTTCGGATGTCGATGTTATTCCACTGATGCTCGATTGGAAGAGAGCCAGCCTGCGCCTCCGGAGGGTTCCCTAAATTTCGACGTATACGTCAAGCATGGTATTGGTCCTATTATGTTTAGCACGTTGTGGCATAAATATAAAAGGGACAATACTGAGCTACAATGGCCACTAACTGGTTTGTTTGATGAATCAAAATTGAATTTCTTGCAGGACACATTTTTCGCTAAAAGGAGCAGGCAGTCGATGTTTGATTCTCTAAGAGTATGGCAGAAAGAAGCAAAGCAGGGGCGTATGAGAGCAAAGGAAGAGACCCAGAAGAAACAGACGCAAAATATAACACAAAAAGCAGTGTCCTATGAAAGGGAAAAGACAGAGAAGGGTATAGCATGTGCGGATACAAAGGTCTGAGTTCAGACAGGTAAATGTTATGTTACTAGAGAGGAAGGTGATGATTTTGTTGAAGAGCTATCAGATTCTCACCCCTCACCTCCTTAAGCCCCTGAAAGGATATACCTGACAGTTCCGATGTTCCTGTCTTCTGCCCCTAGTGCCGCCCTCTCTAGTGTTTCTGTTTCTAGCACTAGTGCCTCAGACCTGACCCCATTTGCTTCCCCTCTAACTGCGCCAGCTACAGGGGTGGGAGCTGTTAGTTCTCCTGTCCTGTCTATTGGTTCCTTCTTGGCTGCTACGCCCCCTTTCACCCCTACCACACTGTCTCCCTACTTGATGGTACCTGTCTCTGCATCTGCTCTTTCCCCCTTGGGTGTGACACCTCAAACACTGTCAAATGTCGAAACGCCTGTGCATGGGATACATGAAGCGAATTGGGCAGCAGCGCAACACCACATGGAGAGAGTGTTGGTGCGTTCTGCTGTGGGTGATGAGGAAAAGCAAATGGTGGTGAACCAAGCAACTCAGTGGGCCCGGAATGTGATCTGAATTGTGGGAGATATGTGGGGTGTGATGAAAGATTATGAGCCCTTCATACAGCAGCATGCTCTTAAGCACATGCCGGAAACACTAATAGGACTGTGGGAACAGTGTTTTTAGAGTGCTGCCCCGCAGATCATCTATGACATACGGGACAGAGTATATGCTACATTTATGGCTCCCAATGAGATTTTTAACAATGTAACAACATTAATGGGCTCCGAGGCAGATTGCTCCAAAAGGTTCCAACGATAGGGACATAGCACCCCAAGAGGGAAGTCCATCCCATTTCCAACCCTGAAATACTGGGACTGCGCGACTCCACGGACGCTGTAATTGGGCCATAAGTCGATGCTTGGTTTCAGGAGCAGTGGACCTATACTCCTTGAAACACCCCACTGCATATTATAAAGAATTGACGGAGGCGGCCTCCTCCACAGTGATGACGTTAGCTGATATTGAGTTATTCTTTGGTCTGCTGGTACCGGTAGATATATGGAGGCAGGAACATACGCAGGATCATGCACAGGAGTTGGGTTTCACATGGGATGAGATCAAGGCATGGAATAAGGAGTGTAAGCCCGGTGACAAGCGTAAAGCAGAGCTTTTAGCTTTGCCTGGGCGTATTATCACTTACATGCACTCCCTTAGCCCGCCGGAGAGAGTGGATTGGGATAAGTTGACTACGTGTCGTCAAAAGAAGGATGAAAGTGTGTCTAATTTCTTTACTAGATTTGAAGGGGTGTTGTTAGATTTTAGAGGTCGTACCTGTCACTGGAGGGTAATGTTCGTATGTTTGATAACAGATTTGTCACTAATCTGCTTCCCGAGATCGCAACTAGGTTGCAGGCTTTGGAAAGTACTTGGACGACCTGATCCCCATAAGTGATTTTGAGTATGGCACAGTACTACAAGCATAGAGAGAATGAAGACAAAGAAAAGGTTGAGAAAAAGTCAAAGGAGTTAAATACTAAGGTGTTGATGCAGCAAATTGCGAGGGGAAGAGACAGAGGTTCAGGTTCGGCTCACCAGTTACCCAGGTCTAACAGGGGTGGTGCTTCGAGTGCATCCCTTGGTCTTAACCAATGTGCTTATTGTAAGCAGGAGGGACATTGGCTGAATGAATGTCCAGAGTTGTTGCAGAAAGGAGAGGCCCGAGAGGTTGAGGGTTTAGAGGATGTGCACGAGGAGGAAGAGGCAGAGGGGAGATGTAGTCAGAGAATACATCACACAATCAACAGAGCGGGAACTATTTTGTTGACCCTCAAGGCTGACAGTACCATCACGATGCCTATGATATGGATGAGGTGATGGGGTTGTCTCATAGCTAGGACAGCCAGGGACAGTGAGAGGGACCAGTAGTGCCTATAGATCAGCACGGATCCTGTGTTACAGTGGATTTGCAGGGTATGACCAAGAAATTTTTAGTTGATACAGGGGCTATGAATAGCTCTGTTTCCCATTCACTGGTCCCAGGGGCAGCTCTGTCTGGCCAAAATAATGTGTCGGTAGGCTTTTCAGGGCAGCCAGTTGTTCGCCCCATTTCCAAACCTCTTGCATTGACTAGTTGCCCCTTCATCGTTGATTCTCCATTTTTAATAACATCAAACTGTGGGGAGAATTTGTTGGGATTGGATGTGTTAAAAAGGTTACATGCGACCATATTTTGTTCTCCTGATGGTGTATACATGACTGTCGGACCACAGGTGACCCATGCAAAGCCATGTTTAGCAAAAGATGCTCCCCTCTCCGCAGAGCTCAAGAACGTGCCACTCACATTGTGGACTACCGGGGAGAGGGATGTGGGGTTGCGCTAGATCCCACCGGTCTCCATCCATATAAAGGACAAAGCCAAATTGCCATGCATTCCCCAGTACAAGATCTCACAGGCAGAAGTAAAGGCCTTATTACAAATAAATGTAAACAACAGGAGAGTTAGGGTCACTAAGTCACTCCTCTACCCCTCAAAGATACTATGTAACAACAACATAGGAGTGACTAAAGGTGCAAAACATTGAAACATTTCAACTAAGCAACCGTATGTACAATTACACCGAAAGGTATATAATAGAAAACACAGACAAAGGTGAATAAAATGCAAAGGAAAAAACCTTTATTCTTAAAACAACCCTCACTCACCAACCTGGTTGGTGACATGCTTCATCATTGGATTCCCACTGGGGAGACCGAATGTCCCCCCAGTGTGCTTTGACGCCTGATTTACAGCGGAGCTGGTTTTTTCGTGATAATGTGGTGAGGTGGTGCTCAAAGTGTAGTGTAAGTGATTTAAAAGATGACCAACTGTACCCCGTATTGACTTTAATAAAGAGCCAGCCGGCATCAATAAAAACATGTGAAACAGACACTTAGGGGTTTAAAAACTTGAAACTCTGTGTCCTACAAAGTAAAGGTCGACATGTTTCTGCTGTTATGTGCCTGTTTCACTCAGTATTCTTCAGGACCAAGGATTATCCTCCGGTGGTGTACGCACGCTAAGGCGCACCATATCCGTGTAGATATTTGTGTGTTTAAAATTGAAACAACTCACGGTTTTACCCGTGTGGGTTCACCCAGACTTCCCCAGGGCCCTCAATCTGCAAAACATAAAGATAATTCAAGGACAAACAACAACATGGAAATAGCATTATATCACATGGTAAGAGGAATTAACCAATTGTGCCACTCACTGTTGTCCCTTAGATGTTCATTACACCGTCTAAAATACCGTTATCACCCATCTGTGCTCCCAATGCCAATTGAACGAATATAGTGCCAGAAATTCTCCTTATTAAGAACAGCATCATGACCCAAAAATTATAAGGGTTAATGATTAAAGATAAGCTGTATTCTCAGCCGGGATAGATGCGCATATAGTTACCAAATTCAGTTATATGCTCCCAAGTGTAACCATGGTTCATGGGTACTCGATATACGAAGAAATTAAAACGAAAGTGCATTCCCCCGTAAAATGGTCATTCCCAAATGGAAGGTGGGAAATAACATTTTAAAAGGAAGATAAGGCCAGGATTACAACTCACTATAATAAGTAAAATAGTTTGCTACATGGGCTCCCACTGCAGGGGTAATCTTCCCGCCGTGCTTAGCCTGAGAAAAACATCAGAGCAAGCGCGTTATTCACCTGCCCCAACCGCACTTAAAAGTCCCATAATCACCCAAGGTATTGCGATGTACTTTAAAGACGGCGACTCCCCACAGGCTACCTACTTCGTAGCACATCCGCGGCCCGAAATACACAGAACGCCGGCGAGAAGTAAATTGCATCTCGCCGTGGTCACATATGAGGCCGTCGGAACGACGTCTTGACGTCATAGGTGCTTAAAGTGAAAGGAGCCTCATTTTTCAAGTGCCGATAAGTTTCAATTACCAAACTATTATATACGGACACAAAGTCTTGCCTATATTGTCAGCTCTTAGTAAATAAAAGTTATCAAGAAGGCACAGTGGTTCGCTCTTCATGGCAGGCCTGGTATTTACGAATGCAAGTGCCGGGTGGGGCGGGTCAAACAAAATCCGGTCCAGGGAAGGCATGGCTTGGCAGTTCGGGCTGGACTGTTCCCATGAGGCACAGGGTCAGACTGATTTGCATATAGCCATGTCTGAACTGGGGAGGCAGAGTGGGCTAAAGAACGGTGATGGATCAAACCCAGATCTTTTGACTGGGTGTGAGTGTTTGATTGGTTCAGATGCTCCGTCCATCACCACCCCCTTTTGTACTGCTTTGGCCGCCATAAGTGTGGCAGGGTATGCTCAGACGTGAGTCCCTTGCTCACTTTGCCACTGGATTCAAGCAAGCCGGGCTGAAGATGGCTGGAATGCCACAAACCGGTCCTCAGAAGCTTGTTTCCAGTCCAGGGAAGGCATGGCTTGGCAGTTCGGGCTAGACTGTTCCCATGAGGCACAGGGTAAGACTGATTTGCATATAGCCATGTCTGAACTGGGGTGGCAGAGTGGGCTAAAGAACGGTGATGGATCAAACCCAGATCTTTTGACTGGGTGTGAGTGTTTGATTGGTTCAGATGCTCCGTCTATCACCACCACCTTTTGTACCGCTTTGCCCGCCATAAGTGTGGCAGGGTATGCTCAGACGTGAGTCCCTTGCTGACTTTGCCACTGGATTCAAGCAAGCCGGGCTGAAGACGGCTGGAATGCCAGAAACCGGTCCTCGGAAGCTTGTTTCCGGTCCAGGGAAGGCATGGCTTGGCAGTTCAGGCTGGACTGTTCCCATGAGGCACAGGGTCAGACTGATTTGCATATAGCGATGTCTGAACTGGGGTGGCAGAGTGGGCTAAAGAACGGTGATGGATCAAACCCAGATCTTTTGACTGGGAGTGAGTGTTTGATTGGTTCAGATGCTCCGTCCATCACCACCCCCTTTTGTACCGCAAACAAAATCCTTCTCCACTGTGAAAAACGTTAGTATAAAAAACTTTATTGACAACGTGCCATTGATTACAAGGGCAGGATGTGTCAAGGCTAAATTCTCCTTAGGAAGGTGTAGTTTTACAGTCATCCCAAGGTGAAAAACCAGTCAAAGCGCCTAATTTCAGGGTAAAAAATGCTATGCTCATATGGTTATAACTGCACAGAGCTTGTTTAACTGGTAGTCTCTATAAGCGGTATTGAAAAGAGGGGCTCATAAGGCCCCCTTATATCTTGGAGGGGAAAAAGAGATATTAAACAGTTATGATCATAGCCACAATCAAGCCAAATTGGAAGCTAATTTTAGGAGATAATAACAGTATACCACCGGTTGATTTACTATATACTATAGCTTACTGGTAGATGGCAAAAAAAACAGGTTCTACATGCCCCTCCGCCTTATGTTATCCTTCTGCTAGAGTATCATCGCCTCATCACTGTCCCTTGAGGAATATCGTCATTAAGCCCTAACTGATGGCTTGACAGGCGGTAAATCCACCTTTGTTCTTTTTCAAACAGACCACTTTCAGTACCCTGATGGAGTTGTTCAATAATTGTCCATCTTATGTCGTTTGGGGTATGTTTCATTTTTAAAAAGTGTGTCGTTAATTTGGTAGTATTTCTTTGGCATCGGATATTACTGCGATGCTCGCAGATGCGTAGTTTGATGCGTCTTTTCGTCATTCCCACATATGTTAGTCCACAGGGGCAAACAATCCAATGTACAACGTTGCATGAATTGCAATTAGCATGATTGCGCTGTTGCCACTGTTTCCCTGGTTCTAGGTCTAAAGTCCTGGTATTTGTGGTCAAATGGCACAAGCTGCAACCACCACAGGGAAAATGCCCTGTGACCGGAGGGAGCCCCCAAGCATTCAAGACACTCTCCTCTTTATCCTTCTGATGATTTTTCGGGCGAGTATGGACTAATGAGTCCTTCAAACTTCTTGCCCGTTTATAGGAAAAGAGCGGTTTATTCCAATCGTGTTTGTTGCTCTTGAGTATGTTCCAATGTTTATTGATGCAGCAACTCACAGCGTTTGACACAGAGTTATAAGTAGTCACACAAGTTAGAGGGACATCCGAATTCTTGTCTTTAGGGTAATTCTCCAGAAGGGCATCGCTATGCTGATTCTTGGCCCTCTTGCAGCTTTTGTTCAGGATATGATTAGGATAACCCCTTAGTTGTAGTTTGTTGGTCAAATCCCGAGCTTGTTCTTTTAAATCGCTACAATTCCTTCGTATACGAAGGTATTGACCAAAACCACGACTCAAGGGTCGTGGATGAAAACTTGAGAAGTGAAGGAGATTATTTTTGGCCGTAGGTTTATAGTACGTCTTGGTCCGTAGCTGATCTCCTTCCTTAGTGATGGTCAGATCCAAAAAGACAATTTTTTCTTTTGCATACTCATGTGTGAATCTCAAATGAGGGTCACAAGTGTTGACCCAGTCAAAAAAGGAGTGCAAAGTGTCCTCACCCCCTTCCAGACTATCAATACATCATCAATGTATCGTTGCCAAAGAATTACATTTGATGAGAAAGGGTTGTCAGGTGCCAGGATGTATTTGCATTGGAAATATAAACATATAATCCAGCTACACTTGGAGAAAATGTACTGCCCATGGATGTTCCTGTAGCTTGGAGGTAGATGTTACCCCCGTATTCAAAATAGTTGCGTTTAAGTGCCAAGGTGGCCCAATCAACTACAGAGGAGCGGGAGGTGGAGAAATCCGATGTGGACTGTTCCAAGGCCTCTGTTATCACCCTGATTGTATCATCCTGGGGGATACAGGTGTATAGACTTTCAATGTCTAATGATACCAGAAAGCATTGTTCCTCTGGCATCGTAATTGTTCTTAGCATAGCCAGTAGACTTTTTGTGTCCTTAATGTATGTGCTGGTTGATTGTATGATGGATCTCAAAAAGAAATCACAATACTTAGATAAGGGTTCCAGTAATGATCCAATACCCTAGACGATGGGTCGGCCTGGGGGAGGATGTACGTTCTTATGTGTTTTTGGAATGGTATAAAATAGGGTGTTTTACCTTCCGAAGTCGTCAAAAAATCAGCTTAATGTTTTGTGACCATCACGTTCAGCTGTTGCTATTAGTTCAAAAATGTCATCTCTGAGAGTGACTGATGGATCTTCACTGAGTTGGTATTGTTACTCAGCAGTCGTTTGCACTATCGATCATAGTCCTCCACATTTTGGATGACTATTCCCCCACCTTTATCAGCACTCTTAATCACTATTTTGGTATTATTCTGAAGTGATTGTATAGCTAGGAATTCTGTTGCTGTTAAGTTTTTAAAGGGAGCCGGTTCTTCTAAGGCATCCACCTCATTAAAAACAGCTTGCTCAAAAGCTAGTAGTTCTGGTGGTACTGTATGTGGAGGGGGAGTAAAAGAGGATTTCAATGTTATACTTGTATCACTCGAGGCAATCTGTGATGATTCTGTGGTCTGCTGTTCAAAGAAACTTTTTAGTCTTAACCTACGAAAGATGTCTGTCAGTTCGCAGTGTAACTTAAAATGGTCAAGGCGGGGGGTGGGTATAAAACCCAGACCCTTCTCCAAGACCAAACTTTCCGCTGGATTTAGGACTTTTGAGGATACATTCGTCACTAAGTTTTCTGCTCGCTTGGGTCTGCTCTATGCTCCTGAGCTCCTTATTACAAATAATTCAGAATTTGATTAAGTCTGGTGTGGTTGAAGAGACAGTGGTGAATGTGTGTATTAGTCCTATTCTTCCTATTTTTAAATAGACACCCTTGGACTCTTCTGATGCCCACCCTGATGTTTACCGTTTTGTAATAGACCTTAGAGAGGTACAAAAAATAGTGGTTTCCCAGTACCCAGTGGTCCCAGACATTACCATGATCTTGACAATGATTTCCCCATCAGCAAAATTATTTTCCGTGATTGATTTAAAGAATGCTTTCTTTAGCATATCAATCCATACAGATAGCAGATATCTGTTTGGATTTGCAATACCTGGTCGAAGCTTTAGATTTTGCTATGCTCCTCAAGGCTATACAGAAAGTCCTAGTAGTTACAGCCAAGCTTTGAAAGCGCAATTGGATTCTTTGGCGCTTCCCCCCTGGTAATGTGCTGTCGATGTTGGTTGCAAAGAAGCCATAGTTAAATTATTGTTGCATTTGGCACACCATGGACACAAGGTGTCACTTTCAAAATGTCAATATTGTCGACAGGAGGTCACCTATTTAGGTCACCTACTGTTGAAGGAGGGTCGCAGACTAACACCTGAACGCATAGCTGCTATTACTAATAGACCCAACGCGAGGTACATGTGTTCATTCGGATAACTTTGTATTTTCAGCACCGGATCCCTAATTATTCCCTACTAACGAAACCCCTCCTTTACCTGACCACCAAAGATGTGCATGAATCCCTGCCTTGGACATCTGCATGCCAGTAAGCTTTTGTGCAATTAAAGGTTGCGCTTTGCTCTGCTTCTGTGCTTGGTACTCCTGATTACCAGGAGCCTTTTGTGCTCTACGTACATGAGGCAGATGGTTACGCACTTTCTGTTCTAACACAGGTTTTTAGTGGTAAGCAGAGACCCTCCCTTATTTCTCTGCCATACTTGATAACATTGCCAGAGCTCTCCCGAGCTGCCTGAGAGCCGCTGCTGCGTGGCAGTTTCTATCAGACAATCAGCAGGGCTCGCCATTGATACTGACTTAACAGTAATGGTACCTCATGCTGTGGATATGCAATTGAATAAGACAAAGACGCAGCACCTTACTAGTGCGCGTCTGAGTGGATATGAGTTAAACTTGTCTGCTCCGCACATTACCATCAAACAGCCCCGACCCGTGGAGGGAGTTTCGGTGGGGCGGAGAGGCGGGACAGGGGAGGGGCAGGGTGGGGGGTGCTAAAAACCGGAATATGGATAATTGAAGGTAAGTAAACAATTTAATAAATAAAACGAATTTCGTAGCGCGCCCTGCATTGCAAAATGTGATGCAGGGTGCTCTACGAAATTCGTTTTATTTATTAAATTGTTTACTTACCTTCAATTATCCATACTCCGGTTTTTAGCACCCCCACCCTGTCCATCCCCCGCCCCGCCTCTCCGCCCCACCGAAACTCCCTCCACGGGCCGGGACTGCCATCAAACGATGTGCTACTCTGAACTCAGCCACGTTACTACCCCTCCATTCGGAAGAAAAGGACAATGATGTCCATGATTCTTTATTTCGAATTGAGGAAGAAACAAAAGGATGGGTAGACCTGACTGATGTTCGCTTATCTGACCATCAAGGGGAACTATATGTTGATGACTCTTGCTTCAAACTACCAGATGGCACTACCACTGCAGCCTATGCAATCACAACATTACACACCGGAGTTGAGACACCCCACATCCCACACCAATCCGATCAAGCTGCAGAGTTGGTTGCCCTCCTTAGGGCTTGTGAGTTGAGTGAGGGACTGGCTGTAAATGTCTACACCGTCAGCCGGTACGCCTTTGGGGTTGCCCTTAATTTTGGGCGCCTCTGGGTGGAGAGAGCCCATTGATACATAGATTGCTGTCAGCATTGACACTTCCTGATAAGTTAGCAATAATAAAGTGTAGCACTCATAAATCCATCACAGACAATGTTGTGAGGGGAAATGCGTTTGCAGATCAGACAGCTCGATCAAAGATGAAAAAGATAATTGTGGCAGGTGTCGCTAGGTGGGTCCCAGAAAATAGAATGTTTGAGGACACATTAGAAAATGTCAGGGAAATACAGAGTGAGGCGACCGTAGATGAACTTGCAATATGGGAGGAGAGTACAGGGCGTCTGGATGAGGATGGGTGCTGGACAGATTTATCTGGGAAACGGAGATGGTTGCTGCCCAATTCGTATGTGCTCCCTGTTGTTACCATGACCCATGGCCCAGCACATATTAGTGCCAAAGGAATATGAAAGCTACTGGGCCCAGTATGGCAGAACGATAATATCTCTAAGGTAGCCACACACCTAGTAAAGCATTGTATCATTTGTTTGAAGCATAATCTTGGGATAGGCACTCCTACATCCGCTGGTAACTTTGCACCACCTCCCTTCCCTTTTGAGGTTCTCCAGATGGATTTCATCGAAATGGAACAAGTTAACAACTTGAAGTATTTACTAGTAGTGATTTGAGCATTCAGTAAATGGATTGAGGCTTACCCCACTAAAGAGAATACAGCTATGGTGACGGCAAAGGCACTCTTAAAAGAGTTCTTCCCACGCTATGGATTGCCACATGTGATTTGGAGTGACAACGGAAGTCACTTCAATTCAAAAGTCATTGAGTTGGTGTGCAAAGGCTTGCATATTCAGCAGAAGTTTCATGCAGCGAACCACCCCCAGTCAGCAGGCCTGGTTGGGAAGAACAATGGTACTCTGAAACTGAAGTTAGCGATGATCCAAGAAAGCAAAGGACTGTGATGGCCAGATGCGTTACCCTTGGCTTTATTATCTACCAGAGCGACAGTGCATTCTAGAACACGGTTGTCCCCGTATGAGGTGGTCTTTGGACGCCCTCCCACTGCCTGGGGCGTCCCAACACCCAACCACTTCTGTGAGATAGAGTACCCTCCGCTTGTAGACTATCTGTATGAGTTAACTAAAGATCTCCGTTCTATCTACCAACAGATTCACGCCAAGCTGCAACCAGTGCCAGAGGGGCCTGGGCTACGATACAGCCCGGGGATTTTGTTCTTGTCAAGAACTTGCACTAGAGGACCTGCTTGGAGCCGAGGTGGAAGGGGCCCCTCCTTGTCCTGCTCACCACCCGCACAGCCGTCAAGCTTGAAGGCAGAAAGCATTGGGTGCAGGCCATCCACATCAAACAGATACCCCTTTTGTTCCTGTATGATCGATGGGCCTGTGAAGGCATTGCGGACCAGGAAGGAGAGTGGGTGTCACGCTTCTTTCCCTTCTCTGAGGCCCGATTGAGGTGGGCGCGGATGGATGAAGAAAGTGACGCAGCCTTGTTTGAGGTGGTCCCACCGGAGATAAGGGCTGCCCTGGATAACCCCGTTTCAATACACCAGAATCTGAGTCTCAATGCCCATCTGACCCTGAGTTTCAACCCTTTTTTGTTGATGAGACAGTGCCTGGAGTCACCAGGTACATCCTGTGTCCCCGAAAGAAGGACGGTGCAACAGCTGAACAGTCCAGGAGCTAGGGAAGGACTTGAGCGTAGGGCGGTAGGTACTGTGCCTAAGGTGCCTGTATTAGACTAGAGTGGGCTACACTGGTGCACTGCCCGGGACACTGGGCAGGATTGTTGAGGGTACTTGCCCAGGCGGGAGGGTGCCTTATCAAGAAAGAAGAGGATTTTTTTTTCAGCAAGGGCTGTGATCATGAAGCTCACCCGTGGGAGTGCTTCATAGCACCATCGTTGAAGAATAATAGGAGCCCACCAGCAAGTCTCTAGACAGACGCTGGATGATTTGTGCCCCTCTGGTCAGTTGCATTTTTGTGGCTCTAATTCCCAAGGTTTCTTTCTATGTACCCATTTGGCCTTGCAGTCATGAAGGAGGAACATCCCCTGGTGGCCCCTCTTTTATAGCAGAATGGTCCTGTGTGGTCTAGTTGGTCTACTGGGAGTAGGGTAGTAATAGTAGTAGTAATCATCCTCATAGTAACGCTAGCACTATTTGGGGTGGTGTCAGGATGTGATAACAAGGTCTCTACTATGATGATGTAGGATATCCAGGATATCCAGGATATCATGCTTATCGATGAAGGCATTTTTTTATACAAAGTGAATTTTTGAATACTAAGGGCCCCATTAGGATGGCAGGCGGATTGCCCCTGCCAGGCCAGCGGTCACCGCCAGCCCGGCAGGGGCGATCCACCCCCCATCCATACAGCAAAGACCCCCACCATATTATGTTGGGTGGGGGTCCTTGGCGGACAGAAAGGGTTCAATATGGTGGTGGAGTCTGTTAGACACCTCCAGCCATATTACAATTGGGGGGACATGCCTTTCCGTGGTGGCATTGCCGCCATGGAAAGGCATGCAGAGTTTTCTTGCGGGGCCATTGCGGGCCCCCAGGGACTCTGGGGGTTGTGGGGTGCCTATGGTACCCCCTGCATCTCAATGTACAGCGTGGCAGCCACCACACGGTGCCTGTTACTTTTTGCATTGAAAGGCACCACTTGCCTATATGGCATTGCGGCAGGCGGTCCCAATGTTACAAATGTGTGGCAGGGGCACCCTAATTGCAGGTGGATGGCGGGCGGACAAAGTTGCTTCATTCTCCCTTATAACTTGAGCAACTATGCATTTGCTTTCTTCCCCATAGAATTGTAAATACCCTACTGGATAACATTCAATAAAGCTTTTAGCCACCCATGCTAAAAGGAGGGTCTGTTAAGTTTTGAAATTCCCATTCCAGCAATGCACTTGTTTCACGCTATATTAGGTTAGCAGTGTATGGCTAAATAGACGCCATTTGTATTCATGTTATGCAACCCACTGAGTTATCCCCGTAATGTGCAGGCTTCAGTTAGGAAGTGTGACTCTATTTTTCATTTTGTAATCCCTTTTAGGCTGCTTAGACTGAAGTAGGCCTCATTACTCGTATTGCTTGCCTCAGCAGAACACTGTATTTTGCTATTATTTTCTCTTCTGTTCAAGGCTGTTTCTCGACTTACTAATCAATAGGCCATTCTTCCCTACGATGGTAAACACCCATTACAACGCATTTTTTACAACGCACTACCATTACAACGGAACTTTTACAACGCAAATACTATTACAACGCATTTATTTACAACGCATGTTTTTACAACGCAGGTACTTTTACAACGCATACCATTACAACGTAAGTATTGGTAAGTATATAATTATATTTAAAATGTTATATGTTAGGTTTTTTTTAAAGGGGTATTTTTAGGGTTTAGGGTCAGTTTTCAGTTTTTGGGTAAAGGGGTATTTTTAGGGTTCAGGGTCAGTTTTCAGTTTTTGGGTAAAGGGGTATTTTTAGGGTTCAGGGTCAGTTTTCAGTTTTTGAGTAAAGGGGTATTTTTAGGGTTTAGGGTCAGTTTTCAGTTTTTGGGTAAAGGGGTATTTTTTGGGTTCAGGGTCAGTTTTGGGTTTTTGGGTAAAAGGGTATTTTTAGGGTTCAGGGTCAGTTTTGGGTTTTTGGGTAAAGGGGTATTTTTAGGGTTCAGGGTCAGTTTTGGGAATTTTAGATAAAGGGGTACAAGAAAAAAATAAAATAAAAATAAATATAAATTAAATTAATTAAATAAAATTAAATTAAATTAAATTAAATTAAATTAAATACAATTACATTAAATAAAAATAATTTTAAATAATATACAATTAAAAAAATTATATATACTTACCAATACTTACGTTGTAATGGTATGCGTTGTAAAGGTACCTGCGTTGTAAAAAAATGCGTTGTAAATACATGCGTTGTAATAGTATTTGCGTTGTAAAAGTCCCGTTGTAACGGTATGCATTGTAAAAGTATGCGTTTTAACGTCATACATCCCTCCCATACCTATCCAAGTGTTCAGTTCTGCTCCCACGTTAGGAGACGCTGAGGCTCAGCACGGCAACCTTGAGTTGCCAATAACATGTACCCATCTGGCAGGTGGTTGCTCCTCCCTCTGTGCCCTATTTGTTCATGTTCAGCATGATTGGAGGCTTTTAGGAGATTCATTATGTGCTGTACACTGTTGGGGAGTCAGTTCCTCAGCCAGGAAAGATTTGAGTTGTCCGAATGCCTTTCGGAACCGATTCAAACAACCCAAACAGTTCCCATTCATCGTCATCAGTCGGATGGAAATGTTTATGATTCAGTCAGAAACATACTTCCGAATCGTATTCTGAGATTCCGAATCTCATTTGGAGCCTTTCCCACCAACATCGTAATCGGCCCTTAAGTGTAGAATGTGCAACTAACAGCAACTTTGCATATTAAATTAAAAAACTAATTGCATCAGCCCAGGTCCCAATAACATAAGTTGGTGAACCCTACTATTTATTAATTGAAAGCCCCTATTTCCAAACCAATGAACATAAACTAAGTCCCCTACTAGACTATTTCGAGGATACCAGGGTTGGAAGACCACATAGATCTGAACATAGCAGACAACAAAAATTCCTCATTCCATGCTGGAATGTATACAACAGTACCCTAAAGTAGGAAACAAAAACAAAGCAGTGGAAGGATGGCTTAATATCTTCCAAGCAACAATGGGACGAGCCCAAACAACCCTACATAAATAACTAGACAGATTCCAACAGCCGTTTTCATGTCAGGCAGACCGACTTGGAACGGCTATCTGAATCAGACATTGTAAGTGCTCACTTGGGAACCATGTCCATAGAGCTGTACGATTCAGCTCAGAAAGACGGTTTCCAGGCATTGTAATCTATCGGTTGAAAATGTGTACGAATCTTTCGGAAACAAAGGTTCCGAATCGGATTCTGAGATTCCAAATCCCATTCGGAGCCTTTCTGAATGACATCATAATCGACCCCTAAGACTAGAGCAATCTGTAACACAACTATGTGGTGGATTACGATGTCATTTGGAAAAGGTCCTGAATTAATCAGTTCTGGACTAATTACCTAACAAATCGGGTCCTGTGAGTCTGGATGACTGATTATGATGCCTCTCAACATCGTTCTGTCGGACTCGCTTTCACTTCAATGGAAGCTTGTGTTTCAAATGCAAACACAGGCTCCCATTGAAAAAAGGGGTAGTAGGGGAAAAGCTTGTACCCGGTGGGGTGCACCCCATGGTGCCTGCCACATTGTGCATGGAGAGGGATCCCTTGGGTGGCCCCATGGGACACATTTGAATGCCTTAGGTGAAGGGGAGCCCACAACGGGCCCCCAAAGACAGATTCCAGCAGCCGTTTTGTCTCAGGCAAACCGAATCAGAACGGCTGTCCAAATCGGTCATCATAATTGCTCGTCCGGAAACTGTGTCAATAGAACTGTATGAATTGGCTCTGAAATATTTGGGCTGTCCCATTGCCTTTCGGGAACCAAAACGGTCTGCTCGAATGGTTTCAGGGCATTGTAAGTGTTTGTTGGGAAAACTGTATGATTCTCTAACAAATAGGGGGTCCGAATCGGATTCAACAATACCGAATCCGATTCCTGAGCCCTTCCTAACGTCATCGTAATCGGGCCCTAAGTAGTAAATTAACAAAACAAACTAAAACAATGTATGAGCATTTACAATTCAAAGTAAGGCTCTTCCCAAACACTAAAGGACTAGAATACTTAGAAATCATAGCAAAATCCATACTCAAAAAAATATCCACACTTACATAAAAAGCACCAATTTCTAAATTAACTTCTAAACAAAACCTTAAAATAATTTTTAAGATAAAAAATATAAATATGTCAAATACTATATTCATATAAAAAATGACATCATAAAAATGTTTTATATCTTTAAAAATATCTAAAAACATAGATGTCTTCTAAAAACACAACAAACAAAATATGTAATAATTCTACTTAAATGGAAAACAAATATAAATATATCATTAAAATTATTAGCAATAACTAGTGTATAAATAACATTTCTCACCCACTATAAATAGTTTAAAACCACTTACGATTTCATAGCTGAAGAATGTCAGCCACAGAGCAAGTAAAAAATCCAGTTGTAGAAAATCCAATATTTAAATGAAAATAACCTCCAAAAAATTGAAAAATGCAATTGCCCAAAACGAAATCCTACAAAACAATATCCGTAGTATAGAACCATAAAAAAACAAAAAATAGCTTTGAAGAAAGAAACGCTCCATGAAAACCTGAAAAATAAAGGAAATATAAAATAATTAGTAGTTTTCTCGAAACTAATACAGATTAAATTTTAAATAAAATAAAATGTAACCTTCTTCCAATTCCAAGTCTGGAAAGAACGATACCTATAAAAAAATGACAGAAATCCCTCCTGCATAAACATGCTGTAACAATACCATACAAGAAACAACAGCATACTTACAATTGCTCAACAAATAGTACTCTACATATAAGAACACTCTGAATATGCCTTAACACTAAATTTACGATGCACTAATTGTACTTCACACCAAATAATCTACCTAATACACTACACAACAACAACCAAAAACACAACATACAAACACTAAATAGTACCTAAATATGGGGCATATTATCATGCACAGCGTTAAAATTATCGCCGCTTTAGCGGTAGAAAACTCCCGCTAAAGCGGCAATAATGGGCTTGATAATATGCTCTTGAGAATTCCAATAGAAGCCCATGCTGACACTAGAACATGGACTTCTATTGGAATTCCCAAGGGCATATTATCATGCCCATTATTGCCGCTTTAGCGGCAGTTTTCTGCCACTAAAGCAGCGATAATTTTAACACTGTTTCTTGATAATATGCCCCTATGTTGCCCCACTCTTAAATTACCTTGAAAAAGTAATTAAAATGAACTTACCTAAACTGATGCAACGCAGCTCCAACCGCGAGCTTCTCCTTTCAGAAATGACGAAAAAACAACACCGATAGACTAAAAAATACAAGTCGCTGAAAACAAAAATGTGACAAAAAAAGACTAATCCCAATTGAAATCAATGTAAAATTTAAATCTTAAATAAATTTTTTTATAAAAAATCCATATCAATATTACAAATGTAAAAAATATTGTTTATCTAATGTTAATTTTTTACAATATATAGTTTTAAATATTACAACATGCATACTATTTTTTACTATATATTAAAAAAAAAAATTTGAAATATGTTAGAAAATATTTATTTTTACACAAAAATCTTTCCTAACTTTGGTGGTAGATTCACCGCAATCGTGCGGCCAAATCCCACCTGCCAGAATGAGGTGCCGGGTGGTGTGCATGGTAGATGGAAAGTCTGTCTGCCACGAGTCTGTCAGCAGCAATTGTAACGGTTGCCTGTCGGACCGCCTTGCATCAATAGAATGGTGGTGGTTCCTAGCAGGCAATAATACACAAAAAGAGAAAAGACAGGTCTCAAGTATGTTGCTGTACTAGTACCAGAGAGAAAAGGAAAACATGCAAAGAGAGTTCCAGATAGGCTGAGATATTCCCATCAGACCACCCTTTGGCGGAGTCTCATCATATGGGGTATTTGTATTTTATCCAGTCTGCCGCCCAACCCATCAAAAGATGGTGCGGGTATGGATATACAGTAGAAACTCTAGCCAACTGTTACTCAAGGGTAGTGCTCAGGGTGTGTAGTGCAGTGCTGTGGTGTAACTTAAAATTAACGACTCAGACAGAAAATTAATGTATTAAGGTTTGTTCAAGTGTCAAGGTTAAAATCACGCCAGGCAGTCTAAACATATAACAGCACTATGGCGCTGTGCAGGACGGTCAACATGTTTCAGCCAAATTGGAAACAATTATCTGGCTTTCATCAGGACCCAATAATGAGCTACTGCAACAAAATAGTAGAGACTGTGCTTAATAGTGAAAGGATAAGGTGCCAAAGATATACGTATGAGAGAATGCTTATATCTGCCTGGAACTTGGAGCCCCAATGTTCATAAGGAAGAGGTGCATTCTAATGAAAATCCGCGCTCTGCGTGGGAAATGACCTCACCTCACCCGGCATCCGCTCGGGAATATGAGGCCCCGCTCTGTCCGTCGGTACCTCTCTCTGTCGTCCGAGAGGAACAACAGAGAGAGGTACCGACGGACAGAGCGGGGCCTCATATTCCCGAGCGGATGCCGGGTGAGGTGAGGTCATTTCCCACGCAGAGCGCGGATTTTCATTAGAATGCACCTCTTCCTTATGAACATTGGGGCTCCAAGTTCCAGGCAGATATAAGTATTCTCTCATACGTATATCTTTGGCACCTTATCTTTTCACTATTAAGCACAGTCACTACTATTTTGTTGCAGTAGCTCATTATTGGGTCCTGACGAAAGCCGGATAATTGTTTCCAATTTGGCTGAAACATGTTGACCGTCCTGCACAGCGCCATAGTGCAGTTATATGTTTAGACTGCCTGGCGTGATTTTAACCTTGACACTTGGACAAACCTTAATAAATTAATTTTGTCTGAGTCGTTAATTTTAAGTTACACCACAGCACTGCACTACACACTCTGAGCACTACCCTTGAGTAACAGTTGGCTAGAGTTTCTACTGTATATCCATACCCGCACCATCTTTTGATGGGTTGGGCGGCAGACTGGATAAAATACAAATACCCCATATGATGAGACTCCGCCAAAGGGTGGTCTGATGGGAATATCTCAGCCTATCTGGAACTCTCTTTGCATGTTTTCCTTTTCTCTCTGGTACTAGTACAGCAACATACTTGAGACCTGTCTTTTCTCTTTTTGTGTATTATTGTTAGTTGGGGAAATGAAATGACAGGTCATTAAATATATCCCCTTGACCCCCTTTTTAATCTAGGTTTTTGGTTCCTAGCAGGCACCATCTGCCATATTTTGATGCTGCAAGCATTCCCATGGTGGTGAAACCGCCATGGAAAGGCTGGCGGGGATGTACTTTGGGGCCTGTTGGGGGCCGCACTTGTGCTGGGGGAGTTTGGCTTTGCACTGGGGGGGCATCTATGGTACCCCCTATATTTCCCTGCACCAGGTGGCACCACCGCGTGGTGCCTGCCACGTACAGCTTATTTTTTATTGCTTCTGATCAAGCACAATATTGTAGGGGAGTAGCAATTCTAATTAGGAGTGGAAGTGGGATCAAGCTTAAGCAGGAATAGCTCTGGTAGATGGGCTTTAGGTCGAATAAAATGGGCGGATAAAGATTTCATATGTGTTGGGTTTTATGGACATAATGAGGACAATCCACAGCATATTATAAAATTAGAACTGAGGCTGGTGGATATGTCAGCTCCTGCAATTGTGGGAGGGCATTTTAATGTACTGATGGATCCTGTATTGGTTCTTATAACTCTGAGAGATAGTGTCTCTGTGCCTAGAATGAGGAAAGCGCTGAAAAGTATGATTCAGGATTTGGATTTATTAGATGTTTGGAGCCATTTGAGAGGGAAGATGGGAAGGTACACATATAATAGCAAAAAATGCCATCTCTTTTCAAGATTCAATTATTTTTTAGTTGATAGATGCCTGGCAACCAATATTAAAAAGATTAAGCATCTCCCAGCCCATATCTCGGATCATTCAGCTGTAATAATAACTCTGTAAGCTCTAGGATCGCAGCCTTGCAAGAGATGGACGCTAAAGCGTGCCCTTCTCCTTGAAGGGGGAGTCGAGACAGCTTTGTAAAAAGCTGCAGCGGAATACTTCATTAATAATAAAGATACTGCCTTCCCTGGAATAGTATGGGATGCCTTTAATGCATATATTCGTGGGGTCCTGAAAAGTCTTGCCTGCGCCAAAAGCAGAGAAGAAAGGGCAGAATTAATGAACATTGAGAAGAAAGTTGGGATCCTTGAGGAAGCCTTGCTTTCTATGAGTGTGGGAGAGGAAAGGGAGAGGTTGGAAAGGAGGTTAGAAGAGGTCCATCTAAAATTTAAAATCAGGTTAGAGTTAAAGTGTAAGGCAAGGTGGCAAGCAGCGAATGTGAAGCATTTTGAGTATGGAGAGAAAGTGGGAGCATTGCTGGCCTGGAAAACCTGAGTAGCAAGAACCAGAAATGATATAAAAGAGCTGAGAGGGTATTCAGGGGATGTGTTTGATAGTTGAGATACTATGTAGGAACATGTAGTGGCACTTTTTTCAGAGCTTTATAAGGAAAATATAGCTCCAGATTCCCAAAAGCTAAGAAGTTGGCTTAGTTGCTTGGCCTTCCCGTAGTGAATGAGGAAGGGGAAAAAAGTTAATGGAAGCACCAATTACACAGGAGGAGATCAGGGGGGCAATTAAACAAGACAAGAATGGGAAGTCCTCTGGTTTAGATGCTGTCCCCTCAGAAGTATATAAAATGGCAATAGAGGAAGTATTGCCTGCATGGGAAAGTTAGTTCAATATGGTATATGTGGGGAGACACGGGTTCCAGAATCATGGACGGAGGCCTCCATAGTCCTGATACTAAAACCAGCTAAGGAACCGATAAAAGCAGAGTCGTATCAGCCAATATCCCTGCAGAATGCAGACTATGAAATCTTTGTCCGCATTTTAGCAGGGAGGTTGTCTAGAATTGCTTCTCTTCTTATACATGAAGATTGAAAGGGCTTTATTCCTGGGAGGCAGATGCACAAATTGACCCAGCAGCTAATGGTGTGAATCAACATAGCTACATCAAGGTCGGTCCCCTTGGCGGCGGTCACATTGGACACCATCAAAGCTTTTGATCTTGTTTACTGGGAGTATTTATGGGCGGTATTGGGGATCAGGGGGGTTTGGGCCACATTTTATAACTACACTAAAGGTCTTATATCACTACTCTACAGCTAGGATTCTTCTTAATGGCACTCTCACTAGGAGTTTTTTGATTCTTAGAGGGAGGGGAGAGGGGTGCCCCATCTCCCTTTTATTGTTTGATTTACATATCGAACCATTTGCCCAGATGCTACGCCAGGATGAACAGGTTATATCTTTCTTTACAGGAGCATATGAAAAGAAAATCGCGTTATATGCGGATGACCTTATAATGTATGCAGCAGAACCGGCTGTAACAATTCCTAGGGTGCAGATATTAGCCAAAGAATACAGAGCTTTTTTCAGGATATTTGGTAAATAAGAGAAAACCGGGATAATGTGTTGGAAAATCCCAGACTGGAGACTTAACGGCTGGCTCACCCACTCCCTAGACAGTCTTGTCCCGCCAACCAGCACCCTTAAACACATCAAAAGGATCAATCCAGCCCCATGGTACACACCTCTTCTGAACGCACTAAGGAAGGAGTGCAAAAGGACAGAACGTATCTGGAGGAAAGACAAGTCTGCGAAGGAGAAAGACGCTTATCAGCTATCCCTGAAAGCATACAAACTAGCACTTCATAACGCCAAAAGGGCCTTCTATGAGGATAAAATAAAGAACTCCTCCTGCTCAGCCAAGGAGACCTTCCTTATCCTTAAAGAGCTCCTCCATGTCCCTGACCCCCCTCAAAAACCTATGGACCCCAAAGCAGCAGAAGAAAAATGCGTCAATCTAGCTACCTTCTTTGACGAAAAAATTAAAAAAATCCTGGTCTCTCTCCCTGCTGCTAAACCTGACACCTCTGGGAACACTAAGGATCTACAACCCCCACAGAGGAATTCCCCCGCGAAACCCGATACACCCCAGCTAGCGCTACTTGGCCCGGTTTCCATAGAGGAAGTCGCAGTATCCTTTACGTCAATCAAGAGTGGCGCCCCCAGCGACCGAGTACCCATAAGATTTCTCAAAGACATCGCCCATTCCATTGTGCCCCCGCTGACCGCCCTTATTAACACCTCTTTAGCCCAAGGCGAAGTCCCTATGAGTTGGAAGGAGGCGGTCGTGAAAGGGCTTCTTAAGAAACCATCACTAGACCCAGAGAACCTCTCTAACTATAGACCTATCTCTCTCCTTCCCTGGATAGGCAAGGTCGCAGAGAAACTTGTAAATAAAAAGCTGTCTCATTTCCTGGAATCCAACCGTCTCCTCAAGAACTCTCAGACGGGTTTTCGACCAGGCCAGGGCACTGACACCGCGCTCCTCGCGGCAGTGGAGAAGACCAGAGAAATTCTCGATTCAGGAGGATCAGTGGCAGTGGTCCTCCTGGATCTGAGCGCGGCCTTCGACACTGTCAGCCACCAGGTCCTAACCCAACGCCTAGAAAACATCGGAGTGAAAGACACAGCACTGAAATGGCTCGCGTCCTTTCTTCACCAACGCTCTTTCCAAGTCTGGGAAGGTGAAAGCCGCTCCTCCTCCATCCCCCTCCGGTGTGGTGTGCCACAGGGCTCTTCATTAAGCCCCACGTTGTTTAACGTGTATATGGCCCCACTGGAGGAGTTGGTCTCCCCTTTTGGAGTCACCATCGTCAGTTATGCTGACGACACTCAGCTGGTGGTAACTCTATCTCACCCCAAGCTAGAGCCTTCCAATCTCCATGACTGCCTCTCCAATATCCGTCAATGGATGAGCGACTCCGACCTGAAATTAAATGGGTCAAAAACGGAGATTCTTCTCCTAGGGCATAAAACACAGAATCTTCCACCAAACATCTGGCCTATCTGTATGGGTGAACCCCCTGCCCCTAAGATGGAAGTTAAGAGTTTGGGAGTATGGTTAGAGAAAGATCTCACCTTTAAAACGCAGGCAAGGAAAACGGCGGGCACTTGCTACGGCCTACTTAGATCATGCAGAAAGGTGCTTTCCCTACTCCCTTTCCAGTCCCGGCTACTACTGATCCAAGGTCTAGTTGTGTCCAGGCTGGACTACAGCAACGCCATTTACTTAGGAGCCCGGAAGCCACTCTCCAAATATTACAGAAAACCCAGAATGCCGCTGCCCGGCTGCTCACGAATACCCCAGCCAGAACTTCAGCCAAACCCGCACTGAAAAAACTACACTGGTTACCGATCAGGGAAAGAGTCATATTCAAGGCCCTGTGCCTGGCTCACAAAGTACTGCACAACGTAGGCCCACCAATCCTAAGCAACTGGATCACACCCTACAAACCTACCAGAGCGCTTCGATCGGACCATGAAAACCTTATTGTGGTCCCCAGGGTGAAAAAGGCCCGCACAGGAGGCCGCCGCTTCTCGGTCCACACAGCGCAACAATGGAACGCGCTCCCCTTGAAACTCAGATCAGAACCCAACCTCCTGCGCTTCAGGAAATCTCTTAAAACCCTCCTTTTCCCTTAATTCACCCTCTCTCCCGCACTTTCTTCCTTCAGGACCACGAGGTTCAGCGCTGGGATACCCGTTGGGTGACTACGCGCTCTATAAAAACCTAAAATAAATAAAAATAAATAGTGTCCAGAGAGAGATCAGGTATCTTGGAATTAGTATCATCAACTCATTAGAGGGAAACCCCCAGCATAATTTAGAGAGGGTAGTAAAGGACATCCAGAAATCACTTACTAAATGGAAGAACCTGACACGGTCATTATATAGAAGAGTAAATCTAATCAAAAGGGTGTTACTTCCTAAGTTGACATTTCTTTTTAACTGTGTTTCCCTTACTTTTCCCAGAGGCCTGATCGAATTGGGTAGCTTTGTTTGGGCAGCCAGGGGAGCACGTAAGTCTTGGATGAAATTACAGTGTAAACTAGCAGAAGGTGGGCTGGCACTTCTGGACTTAAGACTATACTGCATGGCATTTCAGTAAAAAAATTGCAGAGTTCTCTTAGGTACACCGGGGTCCATGGTGTGGGGTGGGTTGTTAGAGAAGATGGTTAAGGAGTGGGGAACGAAAGGATTTCTTTATACATTTGGGGCAAAAATTTCTTCAAAAAAGTCAGACTGAAGACCCTTAAGGCTGCACTTATCCTTTGGGTAGGAATAAGGAACATACTAGGAATGGGGTACTTTTTGGAGGGGGCACCAATATGGGACTCACCAGGTACGCCAGAATGCCAGCAAGACCAATTAAGTACTCCACTAAGGAGGGCAGGAATCGAAATATGGGGGGATCTCATGGTGATGAAAGAGGTGGTGCCATGGGAAATCTTGATGGCAAAGACAGGGGGCTTCCTCTCAAGGTTTAAATATTTGCAGTTCCTATTCTGGGGGAGGCAAATAGTATAGAGATCAGAGGATTTTGGGAGTTTGAAAAGAAATTACAAGATGAGGCCCTGAAAAGGAAGGAAGTTAGTGACTGGTATCAGACATTGGTGTTCTTTGAAGAGAGTAAGTTGAAAGCACCACATGAGATCTGGGATGGTGCTATTCAGATGACAGAGCTGCAGAGAATGTGGCAACTTTCCTTTAAACTGCTATGTAAGGTGGTCAAGCCAGCAATTCTAAAAAATAATTTCTTTTTCACAGTCAATAGGTTATATTGAACACCATTTAAATAGGCAAAATTCGTAACAGCTGTTGCCTAAAGAAGTCACAGATGTGGTATGTTGAGTGCGGCTCATCTGCACATTTTTTTAATGCCCCCTGTTACAGGTCTATTGGTGTTCAGTGGAGAAGGCAATACATGAAATCCTCTGCACCAACATAAAAATAAGCTTAACGTTGATTATGTTAGGGTTGGAGATTCAGCCGATCTCGCCCTTATCACCGAATATGCGGGCCCTACCTTTTTAGCTGATTCTTCTCGCTAGGAGGGAAATTTTAAAAAAATGGACAGATGCTGTACCACCCTAAGGGTTGGACTGGTTACAGGCGGTTAAATCTATTTGCAAAATGAACATAGGACTAAAGAGCAGTATACATTCTAAGATCTGGGAGGACTTTCTGAATTGGAATGGTACAATAAGACCTTAACCTCATGAGCCCTATGATTTCACCTGCTTGGAACTAGTAACCAGATCACCGGATGAGCTGGTATGCAGGACTATTGTGATACCGCAAATAGCCTGGGGCAGTATAGGCCGGATGTCAGGCTGCAATTTGCAAACAATGGTGGTATGAGGACAAAAAAAAAATCTCACTCACAATTTACCCTATAAGCCCCAACTGGATAAAAATACATATTGTTTATTGAATATTAGGTCCTTTCTTCCTAAAACATTTTGCAATATTTTAAAACACTCCCCACCCTTATCCCGTAAAAACACAACATCCTGCTCCTAAAAAAAGTAAAAAAATTTTTTTTTTTATAAATTGTAATTATTTCAATGTTTTTTTAATTCTAAAACACTCACCACCCTTATCCCCTATAAACACAACATCCCGCTCCTAAAATGAATTTTAAAACTTTTGTTTTTAATAAAATGTAAATATTTCAAATTTAAAAAAAAGATATTTTGAAACATTCCCCACCATTGTCCCCTATAAACCCAACATCCCGCTCCTAAAAAAAATCTCCCAAAACTTTTTTAACAAAATTTTGATATTTCAATTTTATTTTTACATATTTTAGAACACTTCCCACCTTTATCCCTTATAAACCCAGCATCCCACTCCTGATTTTGTAATTTTTTTTTATATTTCTAATTTTTCTTTACATATTTTAAATCACTCCTCACCCTTATACCCCGTGGACCCAACATCCCGCTCCTATAAAGATTTTTTTTTAAAAACAACATATTTTTAAATAAAATGTAAATGTTTCAATTTTTTAATATATATTTTAAAACACCCCCATCCCCTATAAACCCAACATCCTCCTCCTAAAATGAATTAAAAAATACTTTTTTTAAATAAAATTCAAATGTCTCAATTGTATTTACATATTTTAAAACACTACTCACCCTTATACCCTATAACCCCAACACCCCACTCCTACATATGTTTTATAAACAAAACAATTATTAAAATGATTAAAATATTTAAAAATATATAAAAGATAAATTATTATGCAAAAAACTTAACAAATTATACAATATTACATTAAAAATACTATATTTGTAACAACAACATTTTCTATATCGATATTTTTAACACTGATATTTAACACAACCCCTAAATTCAAAATTCTTGACCTCGATATTACATACCACAATATTTTTCAAAGATGCTATTTAAACCACGATATTTATACACCATGATATTTTAAATTCAATATTCTCTCTAAATACCATCTGTGTTTGGCCTTATGGTCACAGAGTATAATTCTGGTGGCACCACTCAGATTTTGTCCTTTCAGTGTCAATAAAAAGAGTACTATTGAGATGGGTAACAATAAACATCTGTTATTTCAGTGCCAGGTTGCTCTTCATAATGAGCATGAACTTTACGAATACAAGTTAGGTTACTAATGCTGCTTTGTCTTGATTTCATAATGTTATTCTTTCTTCCACCACCCTTACACATCCTGACTCATTATCTCTGTTGAATGTTTTCTTGATTCCTGCTTTCTCCATTTGTCTCTCTTTCACTACCCTTTTATTCTTTCATCTTTCCTCCTCTCAGATTTTCCTCTCACTCACTATGGGTCAGAGCCTGATGATGAAAAGTAAGACACCCTGACTAAGCGTACTTCTAATTCACAGACAGAGTACCCCATTCAGTGTTTATCTCACTTTATTGATCACCAGAGCCCATTGACTAATACACATAAAGTTTTAAGCATTCACGAGTGAAGGGAGGTGTTTCCCCTGTAAGGCCTTTCGAACAGCAACACACATGCGCGTAAATACAACTCAGCGGTAGGCGAGCGAGAGGCGAACACAGACTGAACAGTTTGGGTTGAGACGCGAGCGCACAAGGAAGAACATGAGATTTCTCACATAATCACAGAAAGGTGAGCGAAACCGACATAGCAGGTTACATTACATCGGGTGTCCAGCTAGAGTAGATAGCGTGTAGTGACACTTAAACATTTTGGAAGCCCGTAATATGAAACGACTTTATTTGGTAATGGAGCCTACAAACACAGTTGATATCGCACATGGAGAGAGGTGTGTTTAAACAATATAGTGGCAGCGCGATAGATAAAAATACTGCAAATGAAGCCCAACAACAACGTTCCACATCGTGTTCCTGCCAATGGGACTCAACCATCGGTTAGACTCAACCTACGGGGCTCCTAGTGAGATTAAGGACTAAAGGTAGTTTATCAGGATATCACACTAAAATAGCGTGTATAGATTAATTAATCAAAAACTAATTTAGTTAACACAGACAGTGTTACCAATGCAGATACCATAGGTTATGTATTTAAATAATATTGTTGTAGGTATGTATATATGGATGACCATATGAAATTAATTGAGATATAAGTATAACATGTTTGTTCATTTTAGACAATCCCCTGATGAAGGCGTTGTACGCCGAAATGCATTGGGTACAACTGTGATGTACGACATGGATGTCTATGATAAAATGCACGAGAAACGTTCATGATTGAATGACACAAGATGTGAACTCAACATCTAGCACGAAAAAAGTAAATAAAAAGAGAAACTGTTTTCAAATAAACACGAATGAAGAAATTCTTTTCATGTTGAATTGAGCTGGTTCTAAACAGCACACATCTAGTGCCCAGGGAGACAGCACTACATTCAGTAGGACTGCAACTTTATTCATTATTTACACTCCTAGTGGGGAGTGATTCCCAGGAGCACAGAAGAAACATACTAAAAGGAGGATAACATAAGGTAGTGCATGACCAACTTCGATAAGTAAGACACCAACACTAAGCAACAAGTCATAATCCCCCAGCAGACACTTTGCCCTTCTGAAGAGTTCGGAAGATCAAAACACTTGAGTTAAGGGCTAACTGCACTCGCTGCACTTCAACACTTAAATGACCACAAGAAACATTGTTATGGACTGTATTTAACTGCATTTACCATGAGGCACTTGTGAGGACTGGGTCAAACCGGTGGCCAGTGTGCAAGTCCACCCCTTAACAATGTATATACAAGCTCCTGCCCCATGAGGTAGCTTCTGATCAATTTCTGTTGTCAGGAGTCTGCAACTGCGAGCTGTCTGGCAGTCATCCACAGACATTAGACAACAGGTCATTTTCCTCGCAGGAGACTCTGCCCTACTAAAGAGATCAGAAGAAAGAAACACTAGTGTCAAGGGCTTACAACACCTGTTGAGCTTTAGTATTATTTATTTATTTAGCTTACATAGCGCAACCGCTACCCAACAAAGGGTTTCCCGGCGCTATGATTCCGTAGTAAATGACAGGACCGGCAGTTTAGATGTTAAATAGCCAAGTTTTTAAGGCCTTCCTGAATCTTATATAGCTTGCCTCAGAGCGCAGTGAAAGTGGCATAGTATTCCACAGTGAGGGACCAAGGAAAGCAAAGGATTTTCCACCCATGCGTGATAGTTTTATTTTAGGGATAACAAAATTGTGGGCTGTTGTTGATCTCAAAGCCCGAGAAGGGAGGTAAGGGCGGACTAGATTTTGTAAGTACTTAGGGGCTTTTTTAGTGGAGATCTTGTGCATGAAGCATAGGGATTTAAATTTGATCCGGTTCTCTATTCTCAACCAATGCAGCTCTCGGATGTATTTGGAGGTGGATGAAAAAATTGGGATTTTCCATAACAGTCTCGCCGCTGCGTTCTGCACTGTTTGCAGTCTGCGGATCGTTGCCTTTTTTGCCCCCAGATATAATACATTGGCGTAATCAAGGCTGGATGTTATTAAGGCATTGATTACCGTTTTTTTGGTGCATTCTGGTAGCATCCAGCAGATTTTTTTAGCCATTTTAGAATTGCGAAACAAGTGGCCGATGATTTCACAGCTTGCTGGTGCATATTCAACGAGTCATCGACAATGAATCCTAGATTACGAGCCTGTGTAGTTGGAATCAGGGGGGTACCCATTTCTGATGGCCAATGTTGGGGTCCCCAAAGTTCTTTATTTTTTCCCAGGACAATTAACTCGGTTTTATCACCGTTTAATTTGAGGAAGTTTTCTTGCATCCACCCTGCAATCTTTTCCAATCCTAGTTTTAAGGAGGAGGGATTATCGCTTCCCGCGGAAGAAAGAGAGAAGAGAAGCTGAGAATCGTCAGCATAGGAGAACATCAGCAATCCAGTTTCTTCTACTACTTTTGTGAGCGGACTCATGTACAAGTTAAAAAGTAGCGGGCTTAAAATTGAGCCTTGCGGTACTCCGTGTTTAAAAGTCAGGATATCTGAACAGGCAGATTGAGAGAAGACTTGGAAAGTTCTATGCTCTAACAATGATTTAATCCAATTTAAGGCAGCGCCACAAATGCCTATTGATTGGAGTATCCGTATTAGTACCGCATGTGACACCGTATCAAATGCGGCACTGAGGTCAAAAAGCAAAAGTGCCACCGTTTCGCCTCTGTCTATCAAAGCTCGGATATTCTCTGTAACACCTAACAGGGTAGTCTCAGTAGAGAAGCCTGAGCGAAAGCCTGACTGATGGGAGGGCAGCAGGTCGTGCATGGTTATAAAATCCGTGAGAGATTGGTGAACGTGCTTCTCCAGAATCTTAGCAAAAATGGGGAGAAGGGAGATTGGCCGGAAGTTTGAGGGTAGATTTGGATCAGCATCAGCTTTCTTCAAAAGTGGATGTTTCCATACATCTGGCACTTTTTCCTCCTGCAGGGATGTATTTAAAAGGTCGGTGATAATAGACATAGCTTTCCTACTAAGTTGTTTTAGGACAGAGCATGGTAACGGGTCTCTTGGTGAGCCTGATTTGATCGTATTAAGTAGGTCAATAACAGTATCAATGTTGAGCATAGGCCAGTTTTCAAGTGAGGCAGTATGAATGTCACAGGCATTAGAGCCTAGTATACCAGTTTGATTGCTCGGTCTGTCAGGGGAGGAGTTATGAACATCCATAATAACTTTATTATATTCATTTTGTGCTTGTTTGATGCTCTGATATATTTTATCCACTTTGTTTACAAAGAAAGTAGCTAGTTGGTCACACTGTGTTTTATTGAGGTCAGGTGGGGTTTGTGAAGTATTTGAGCCAGCCAGCTCTTTCACTATTTTAAAAAGTGTTTTCGATTGATTTAAAGCCTCTGTGATTTTGGTGCATACAAATTCTGCTTTAGCTTTGCTACACATCATTTGATAGTGTGTTATTTTTATTTTATATTACTTCTTAGCTTCCAGGGAGTAAGTCTTCCTCCACTGACGTTCAGCATTTTTACATGTGGTTTTTTCTTGCTTTAGAGATTCATTGAACCATGGGGCATGGGGGCATTGATTATGACCTTTTAACTTTGTTTTGGGCAGACAAGAGTCGATGGCTGTCATAAGCCATGTTTGGACAGATGTCGAAAGATTTTGCACCCTTGATTTAGTGCAGGCTGAGGTGTCTTCCAAAAAAGTATTCAGAATATTAATATCTAATTTTTTCCATTTTCTAACAACATGGGTTGGAGCCGGTGTTATGTCCTTATTTGACAGTTGTACTCGAAATGAGAATTTAATGGGAAAATGGTCTGACCAAGGAATGGGCAAGGCAGGAAGAGTGTCCATATCAGTAATATTGGAAAAAATTGGATCCAATAAGTGACCAGCGAAGTGTGTAGGACCAGAGTTTTTCAAAGTTAGGTTAAGAGACGCAAGATCAGCAATAAGTTCGGCGGCATTTGTGCAGTCCTTTTTGTCCAGCTGTAAATTCAAATCTCCAATAACTGTGAAGTTAGCAGCCTTCATTACTAAGGGGCCCATAAGTTCTGACATATTGATCATCCAGTTTGATGCCGCACCTGGCGGTCGATAAATAAGTGCTCCTGAAAAAGTGAAATTTGGGGCCGGTATAATTTTAAAAATGCCACCTTCACATCCGGCGCATGGGAGTTTTTTAAAATCACAGTTGTAGATTTTAAAAAAAATAATTGCTATGCCTCCTCCTAACTTATTTTTCCGGTCAAGTCGTGTAATCGCATATGAATCCGGGAGAGCCATGGCAACATCAGGTCCGGAGCTTTCCTGAAGCCAAGTTTCAGTTATGAACAAGGCGTCAGGAGCCTCATCTAATAGTAGGTTAAATATCTCAGTCTTGTGTTTTGGTAGGGAACGGCAATTCAGGCTAAAAAATGTAAATAATCCTGAATCAAGATTAGGATGTTTCTTATTGATTCTATCCTCTATAATTTTCGTCCCAACAGAGTTTATAGCAAGAGTACAATTGTGGCAAACATTATTCTCCCTGTCTAACTCAAAAAGACAGCAGGACAGTTGTCTAGGGGATCTCAGAGCCATTAATTGCTCGGGGCTATATTTTATGAGACAAGGAGTTATATAGGGTTTATTTGTTACTCTACTGGTTAATACCTGTGATGAGTATCTGGGATGCAATGGAGTGTGAGCCATGGCCGTCGGGCTCGTCCGAGGCATGGACGGGCGCAGACGGGCTGACTCTGGCGTGACTCCGGCACTGACGAAGGCGCGTCCACAAATCGCGTCCGCTAGCGCGGAGGATTACCGTACCTTATGTAGGGATGGCTAGAGCGCTGTCGAAGCTGACGCCACCCACCCAAGATGTCTGCCGTTTGGAAGTATTTTCCCTTGGACTCGGTACACAGCCCGAAAATCGGCTGTTACCGTCAATGTGCAGGGAAAAGGTTTAATGAGGGCAGAATTCTAAGGTAAGTGCAATAAAAGAAATAAGTTTTAAAAATCGCCGTTTAAAAATTCAGTTAACACGCTCGCATTCAGCAAGTTAACATCCAGAAATCAGCAGCAGTCTACCTCCCGGCTTTTCGCCTCAGGAGGGGTCCAATTCAATTAGCCAGATACACTGCGGCAACCACAATAAGAATTGAAAGTTATAGCATGCATTGAACGGCATTTACAATGATGCACTGGAGAGGATTGGTACAAACTAGTGATCAGTGTGTGACACTAAACTTGAATAATGTATATACAAGTAAGTAAGTAGTTTAGTGTATGATTAATTAAAATCTTCAAAATATCATCAGAACAGAAGGAAGATAACATATTTTTAGCACTTCATGATAAAACCAGTCGAAGCGAAAGTGCCTTTCTTAATGCTGTAGCCAAATTGTTTCAAACATTAGTACAGATGCATTTCAGTGAAAGTGCAGCATGTAATACAAAAGTCCAATTGGGAGGTTAGGTTTTTCCATGCCACTTTTTCGAAACAATTTATGCAGTCATTACATTTTGTTTTAAATGTTAGTACCTGTGCATTTCAATAAAAATGAATCGCGCTATACAAGAGGCCAATAGAGATGTTACGTTCTTCCCGTGGCAATCATTCGAACAATTAATGCATTCGTTGCATTTCCATTTCAAATATAAAATTTACATATGAGGCGATCAATGTTTTCATAGAAAAAGCATTTGCAATATAGCATCTTATTTATAAAACGATGAAATAGGATTCATGTCAGGGAGTGTTACACCATTGAAGCAACTACAAGCTCTTAACTGATATTAAAACCAGAGTGCATTTAACCAAACAACATCCTTTCATCGCTAGGACAAAGACTAGTGCAAAGATCTAAGTTCCAAAGATCTAGGCACTCATTTGTCATGTCAAGGTTTATAACTAAAGAAAGTTAGTAAATGCAACATTCAGTACAGACGTTCTTTCGTGGCTACAACTAAGGGGCCGATTCCGATCTTGTTCGGAAAGCAAACCAAACGACTCGGATCCAGAATGCTTTCCGGACGACTCGGATCGGAGGAATCTGACCGAACAAGTGCGATGCATTTGAATGCATCTGCATACGATTCGGTCAGACTCCCATTGACTTCAATCGGAGCCTGTGTACCGACTGCTTACCCAGGCTTCCATTGACAAATGGGGTGGTTGGGGATAATCGTGCACCCTTGGTGCCTGCCACACTGTGCATGGTTGGGGAGAGGGGCCCCATGCGTAACGCCACAGGCCTGATTTGGGGGACCCCAGGTGAAGGGAGCCCTGCTACGGGGCCCAAAGACGATTCCAGATGCCTTTTCGATTCAGGCAAACCGAATCGGAAAAGCTGTCCAAATCGCTCATCATACTTGCTTTCCCGGAAACCGAGTCCATAGAGCAGTACGAATCAGCTCTGGAAAGGCTCCATCTCTCCGAATGCCTTTTGGAACTGATTCGCTCACTGCTAAGTATTTTCAGGCCTCTTACTTGGTAGTTCGGAAATGGGAACAAATCAGTCAGAAACAAGGGCTCCGGATCAGTTTAGGTAAAATCAAAACTTATTTGGAGCCCTTCCGACCAAGTTTGGAATCGATCCCTAAGGCTAATGCAAAATCTCAGAAAGTGCAATATTCAATGCAAGCATAACTTACCAAGGATCTAAGTAGTTATTGGATCCTGTCATGATTTATAACTAAAGAAACTTTGAAAAGAGGAACAGGCTGGGCTACCATCCTGTTCCATGAGCTCTCTAGCAACAAGTTGTCTAAGTTGAGTTCAGGGGAGGGGTGTTGCAATTCACTATTAAAGTGCGCCAATGACCTTAAGAGGATTGAGGATTACGGGCTACGTTCCTTCCATACCTCTCCTTCTATAGCAAAGAACTTAGGTCCTGATTACTTTAGAGGAAGGCCCACCACCGACAGCCTGTCGGTGGCGGGCCCTCCACCATTGTACAGTGCTTTTCTGCCCGCCATATTATGATGGCGGGGGAAGCGTTGGGGAAGCGTGGCGGTCGAAAAGACCGACCTCCACAGTTCTTACAGGTGGTACTTTTCCGACTGCCTGTCGGAGCACTTACATTGACCAGCATTGCGGCGGTGCCTGCCAGGCACCACCATTGGGATTATGACATCCCTTTCTGCCATTTGTTTCGTGGTGGTCAACCTGCCACGAAAAGGCAGACAGAAACAGATTTGGGGGCCTATAGAGGCCCCCACTTCATCCCTGGGACTGGAGCATGGGAACTTGGCCCCCCAACATATACCTGCACCATGTTGCAGGTACCGCATTGTGCCTGCCACGTAGTGCAGGGATATGCAAGTGCAAGTACCATGTTGCAGTCAGCAGTCCCCCTCCGGCATTGCGGCGGGGGACTGCTGACTGCAACCCCACCTCAATGCAAAGTATAGATGATGTGACTGCCATGGTGACGGTTGCATCATAATTCGGATTGTGGGGTGGCCGCCTCATAGGCAGCTGGTCCCATGGCGTGTGGGTTATGGGGGATACATGAGAGGATGATAGAATAGATGTCGTGGAATGGGATATATCAATAGGGGAGTACGATTATCGTCGGGGGCAGGGGAGAGCAAGGCGGGGTCCTGGGGTTGGGAAGGTGTGGGGAGAGGAGTAGATATGGATAACTGGTGGGATACTGTGTTGAAATGGAGTTTGAAAATGGTGAGGTGATGTTCGGAGGGTTGTATAAGAATATTACCGGTTTTAAAAATGGAGATGTCTATTTCACTGGGAAAGGTTGGGGTCGGAGTGGAAGATAGTTTAAAACCGTAAGGAAGACAACAAAGTGAAACTCTGGATAGTAAAATCTCAGAGGGGGAAGTCAGAATGGCCATCCAAACTGCTAAAAAGGGAAAGGCGGCCGGGCCTGATGGTTTACCAGCTGAAATTTATAGAGCACTAGAGCAAGAATTAATCTCCTTTTTGACTGTCCTATTTAATCAAATATTAATGGATGGTATCAGCCCGCCGACATCCTGGGATAGCCCATCTATAACCTTGATATTAAAACCTGGAAAGCCACCTACATCATGCGGTTCATATAGACCCATATCGATCTTAAATGTGGACTATAAAATCTTTACCACAGTACTTGCTAAGAGATTAGCATTGGTGGCCCCTGAGATTCTTCACTCCGACCAGAAGGGTTTCGTGAAGGGTCGTCAGCTATATGAACTGACTTATGATTTAGTAGGGGCGATCGATATGGCCTTATTGGAGTCCCTGCCTCTGGCGGTCCTCACGTTGGACGCGACCAAGGCCTTTGACAGGGTGAACTGGGTTTACCTGTCGGAGGCCTTGGCTAAGTTCAATGTGGGTGTGAGAATGAGGCGGGCAATTGATCTTATATATCAGAATCCCAGCGCACGTATCCTGGTTAACGGTACCTTAACTGAGCCATTGAACATCTCGAGGGGAACACAATCCCGTTATACTTTGATCCCATATTAATTAATAAACTGCAGTCTGATATTAATTCTTTCATTTGGAATAAGCGTCTTGGGAGAATATCTTGGAAGAAGCTTCGGAGGCGTAGAGATAAGGGGGGAATTGCAGCCCCAGATTTTCAGACCTACGCATGGGCTTTTCAACTTTCCCATGCCAGAATGCTCTTAAAAAAGCCATCTGAGTATGGGGTGGGGCCTCTGTACTCCACCCTTCTTACAGGAGAAGGTCTCAGCCAATCGGGGTTCTTGTTCAAATTTGGAGACCCAAAATTCTTTAAAAAAATTAAGCTGAAGACTCTGCAGGGAGTGGCTAAAATGTGGGCCCAATTAACAAAAGCCATCCAAATAGGGTATTACGGCAGTCGGACCCCGCTTTGGGATCTCCCAGAAAGCCCAGATTGGTTGAATGACTGTCTTGCGACACCGATCAAGGATGCCGGGATGGCTGAATGGGGTGATCTATTTTTGGAGGGTGAATTATTTTCATGGGAACACCTGAGAAACATCATTGGCCCTAACTTCGCTCGATTTAAGTATATCCAAATATCTAGTTGGTCCTATGCATATACCTCCAGGCCAACCCGTGGAAACAAATTCCCCCCAGGTGGGCATAGCCAATTAATATCCCTTTTGGTTGATAAATCTTCTGCCAAAAAAGAAATCTCAACATGGTACAAACTGATCATAGAGGAAAGAGATGGTGTTTTTTCACTTCCTGATGAGCTTTGGTCTTCCTCTATGGTGGATAGTAACTTGCAAGAGCTTTGGACTTCATCTTGTGAAATGTTGTGGGATGTGGTGAAACCATCTTGGCTCCGAAGAAATCATATTTTTTTCATGCATAGAGCCTACTACTCCCCTCTAAGGCTTTCAAAGTTCTCTCCAGGGAGCGTGGTGCGATGCCCTAAGTGTGGATTGGTGGCCGCTTCTGACTGTCATATGTTTTTCGAGTGTCCCGCTCTGACCACATTTTGGGAAGCTGTAAGCAAAACTCTGTCATCGTCCCTGAACCTGAACATTGTCATTGATCTTCCACTTGTCATCTTTGGTATTTTGGATAGTGTTCAGAGTTCGGAGAAGAAGCTTGTTTTTTATTCGATCTTGTTGGCCAGAAGGGAGATATCCAGGAGATGGAAAGACTCTTTGCCCCCCACAATAGAAGACTGGTTCACTTCTATATTGGCAGTCTCCAAGCTAGATCTGGGTAGGGCTGGCAACTTGAATAAAAGAACGTTCTGGCAATTATTGGTCTGGGCACATTGAGTATCCGGGTTTTTTTTTTTTCCCCGGGTCCTATGATTACGCCACTAACATCTATTCCGGGGCGCGACACGATTGTGGCAAGATTCTCCATCTTTCACTGGTTTCTGTTTGATGTGTACAATTGGTTGAAGTTAAAAGAGCTGAGGGCAGAGCACCGTGGGTTAACTTAAGCCCTACCAGATATTAACAATCTGAGACAGCACTCCGCTTGTATACCATTGGATATTATCATAAAAACAAAACCAAGGTGGCAATATGAGGACAAAAAAAAGAAAGAAAAAAAAAACGTAAGGAATTTTGCTTGATTTAGTGACTCGAAGGTGACGTAGGAAGGTGCTTTTCCATTTGGAGAAGCATTTTGAGTAGAAAATGTAGTTGGTTTTAATAGGGGATGTGAGGCTGTGGTAGTTACTGACAATTAAGGTTTCGGGATGTCAGATTAGTAAATTATGCTTGAATTTTTTTGGGGCATTTTTGGAAAGATTGGGAGGGTAACTAATGGTCCAAGAGTTGGGCCATGTTTGGTAAGGGAAGGGTCTTGGGAGGTGAGAGTGGGATCGAGGTGGGACATGATAGGACAGTTAGTTGGAGGAGAGGGGTAAGAAAAGAGAGGAGGGTGGAGTTATAAAGGGAGATTGAGGCGATAGCTGGGAGTGAGGGGTGGGGAGGTTGACATAAGTAGGGGAGGTATGTGCTTGAGGGGAAAAAAAAGAGAGGGTTTGTGATGGGGAGTGTAAAGTCGGGTGAGAGGAAGAAAGTGAGAGAGAAAAATAAAGGAGGGCAGTTGGAGTGATTATAAAGATAGACTATTAGAAAGGGTTTTAATGATCTGGACGGGGTTGGACACTGGAAGGAGGAGGGGGATAAAGAGAGGTTAAGTGACGGGGAGTGCAAAGACGGGTGAGAGGAAGAGAGAGAGAGAGAAAAATAAAGGAGGGCAGTTGGAATGATTGTAACAAGAGAGTATTAGAAAGGGTTTTAAAGACCTGGACGGTGTTGGGCGCTCGAAGGAGGAGTGGGTGAGATGTTCTCGGGCACTTCATGAACAATATGCGAAAGAGTTAGAATAGGGGGTAACGATTATTACAGGAACCACAAAAGTAGAACCAAGGTAGAATAGCGTTCACAATACTTAGCAGTGAGGCAATAGGAAAGAGAAGCCATAAAATTAAGAGTATTAAAGGAAAAAAAAGAATAGCAAAACTTGGGCACTTTGAAAGTAACATGTTAGCATCAGTTGGATAAAGAGAGGTTAAGTGATGGGGAGTGTGAAGACAAGTGAGAGAGAAAAATAAAGGAGGGCAGTTGGAATGATTGTAACAAGAGGGTATTTGATAGGGCTGTAAAGACCTGGGCAATGTTGGACGCTGGAAGGAGAAGTGGGTGAGATGTTCAGGGGCACTTTATGAACAATATGCGTAAGAGTTAGAATAGGGGGTAACAATAGTGTCAAAGGTAGATGTGCCCAGCTCATTAGGGAATTGCAGATTTCTTTGCTAACCTCCTAGAGATTGGTGTCTGCAATATTCTCGATATTTTGTGTGATCACGATGCCCAGATATCTTATCTCCCTTTTTATTGCGTAGGTGTTCAAATTAAAATTTCAGGCCTTACACTCCATCTTAGACGCATTATTCTCATAACCAGATACACGGCCGAACTGTTGTGCTTCATTATATATAATTGGGATTGCTGTATTTAGGTCTTAGGTGTACACCATCATATCATTGGCGTATAAAGCCACCTTTTTTCCCAGGTTTTATACTTAAAAGGGAGTATTCCTATAAGTATACAGCACAATTAAAACTTACAAAACTACACAGGGAGGAGGTACTGCCTTTGAAAAAGGAAAAAAGGCCCAATGGGACCTATACCCCTTTTGAATGTAAAGAAAGAGTTTTTCATTGGACCACTGCCAACTTTAAAATAAACTTAAACATGTTTTTACATTTAAAATCAGTCATAGACATTGCTGAGTTTTGCAGGTCACTAGTTCTGTAAATGTGGCCACTCGGATCGAGTCGCACACTGTGACCTACTTAATGAATATGAATTGGGTACAGAAATGCATGTGTAAAAGTATTTACTGGTCACAAATAGCCACCAGTATTCTACAACTGGTATATAGCACCTCTGGCCTTAATGAGGAAACAAATCCTAGACACTTTGTGCCAAAGCTTATGCTTAAAAAGGGGTTGAAAATTGCAGAAAGCTCATCAAGGGTCAGTTATGTATCACCATCGGAGACTTGGGGTACCATGCCAAAAGAAACCTGAAGGGCTCCTATGGCACCTGCCACGCTCCTGACAGGGTTCCACTGCTGAAAATATACTTTTGATGGTACCACTCAACCTCCCAGGGCTCCAATATCAGAATATGCAGATATTTCTAGATGGCCCTGGTGCCTCCTGCGAGTGCCATTTAGCCACAAGTTGTTTTCTTTAGGCTTTTTATTTTTAATGAAATGTGATCAATGTGTTACTGTTTTTTCTTTGTTAGTCAGCTACCATGCTACTCATGTAGAGCAATCCAGTTCATTTTGACTGATGATGTACAGAAACCCAAATCTGTACAGCAAAACTGGTCTCGCCCCTTGCCTGGCACTTTTTTTGTCACAGACGGGAAAGCTAGCTGAACTTCACACTCTCCTGTTCATCTGGAATGCCAACTGGTGCTTCACTCACCTGCTCCCCCTAATTATGGACCTGAGGAGCATCCTGCACAGCAACAGTGCTCGGGTGAGGAGTTACTCCCTTATGCCTCTATAGGGCCCAAAAGTCCTACTGCGAGTGCAGGCACAAAATCCCCCAGAGTTCTGGCCCTCCCGAGAGGTGGTTAGAAAATACAGTTTGAAAGGCTTGGAGGTTGCATCATTCCCTCAGGGCGCTGGCCATTCCAAGGAAGGGGATGACACTGAAGAAGTTTTACTCACTCAGTGTCAGTTTCTGACTCTAGGTGGTAGCCTTCTGCAGGGGCCCTGTTTTCTATTAACATCCAAAAAAGTGGTTTAATTCTGCTTGTCCCAGTGGTACCTCGAAGCCATAAGGCAATGCGAGCAGGAGAGCTAAACATGCTTTTCTCTCGCTAAGTTGGCCCGATTCATATGTTTTTTTGTGCATTGTGCAAATGGAGTCAGACTCCAGCTGCCAGGGGTGTTAGTTTCAGGTTTCCTGGCCTTTAATAGTTGCAATTTTTCTGAAACTGATTTTTCTAATGCTCCCCCGCTTAAGAAGGAGAGATCAACACATGTCGCCCTGCCCCTTTCACTTGTCAGCCTGAATTTTACGCCAGCTCCTAGCCACCTTGCTGCTAAGAGCTGGCTGTATTCAGAACTTGTTCTTCTATTGAGTTCCTGGTAATATTCGTGGCCTGGGGTCTTCTGCAGTAGCACACCATGGGCCTAAGGCAGGTTACACTCTTTGTCTGCAATCCCCAGGCTTCACAGCTTACGGAACACTTTCAGGATGCCTGTCTGATCAGCAGACGTCATGGGATCCTTCTCCATGAATACCTTCCACAGGACAATTCCACAAAAGTTCCAGGCAAACCCTCTCCTTCAGGTCTCCGACGAATCCACTCTCAAATGTCCCCAGGAAGAGTGGGAAGACCAGTGCCATGAGCCCTAGAGATCAGTTCCAGTCTTTTGGTTCAGACTGGAATGAGAAGTCCTTGAAGCGTTTTCTTCCAGTAGGAGTCCTTAAGTATTTTTCTTCAGCACAAGTCAGGACCCTGCTTTCTTCAAGTTTGGTCTTCTGGCATTGTATATCCTGGTGTATGTATGTTCTCAGAGTTCTCACTTTGTGCAAGTTTAAAGGTGGATAGTTCTGGAAGGTGGGCATCTTTTCTCAATCGAGAAATGCTAATTATCAATATGGCAATATCAAGCTTGTGTCAGTAACAGCTCTTTCAAAAACTTGCTTCATACCTGACTGAAACAGTAAACGTTTTTTCCCCAAGCACTTCAAAAGGAAGCCCCTTATGTCAGTGTTGCAGAGGTCTGATTGCCCATCTTTGCTTTCATGAGAGAGAACATGCCCAAGCTTGTCAGTAAGTGTGAGAAAATTAGCTCATGCAGTTTCCTCCCACATCATCTTCCTCACCTGGGAGCAGGCTAATCCAGTCTAAATAGATATATTGTCTGTGGGAGTTTTTGTTCAACTTTCTGGCCAACAGAGAAATTAGTTTCACCCAGCAGGGTATTTTGAAACCCAAATCTCATATAAGATGACTAGAATGATGGTGAGTTTAGTGGTGGTGGTAGAGATGGTGATATTAGTGGCATTGGTGGTGGTGCTGCTGGTGGTAGTGGTATTGGTGGCAGTGTTATTGGCATTGGTGGAGGTATAGATGGTTGTGCTATTGCTGCTATTGGTGATGGGATTATTAGTGGTGCTTCCAGGTGCATTGGTTCTAGTAGTGATATGATTGGTGGTATCGGTTAAGGTAGGTATTGGTGTACATGACACAAAATAAATGCTTTCTGTAAGAAAATGGGTTATTAGTTGTTTATACTATGCGAAGTGTCATAGCGTAGCTGTTTATGGCGCTGGGGTGTGGGGCTACGTACCAGGGGACATCTTGCAGAGGGTGGAGAATATTTTGATCTGCTATCTATTGGCCGTTCCACAGTGTTCTCCAACGTTTGCATGTCATATCGAATTGGGCATGGATTATATAGCCGATTATATAAAAATTCTGCCAATATTATTGTGGCACCGTATTTGGACAACAGAACAATGTAGTTTAACTTGTGTGTTAATTTTAGACTGTTTGGGCCTAGACAATTGGTCAGATATTCCGTGGCTGTCCTTTGTACATAATTTTCTCAAGGACTTGAATCTTTCCATATATTTTAAAGATCCCGCGTTATTAAATACTATTACAAGAAAGACCATGAGATTGTTATGTTTGTCACATTTAAGAGAGCTACGTATAGCCCAAGAAATTAATAAAGTCTCAAACCGACACATTTTAACTATCCAATGTAATCAGGGCATTCAACCGTATCTAACCTATTGTCTGACCAACTATGAAAAATACTTGTTGACACGGTTTAGACTCAATATGTTTTTTCGTCTGATTACATTTCCCAGGAGACAAGATTGGTCCTCCTCAATTACCCGGTGCCCTTGCGATGGTATTTCTGAACAGTCCGATATTCATGTAGTACTGTTCTGTAAATTTTACGACATACGCTGGATAATTCCAATACTGTTGTCCCAGGGCTTGAGAAGATGCCGCCCTGCCCTTCTGGCATTACAACATTTAGAAACAGTATCAAATGCCAAAAGTATAGCTATGTTCTTTAAAAACTGCTTGAAAATTCGGTGTACCCATGATTAACTATAGTTTCAATATTGTACTAAAATATTCTCGCTGGAATCCGAAACATTTAGAGCACCCATGTTTGATATCATATAATTAGTCGGTTGTACTCAAACTTTTTATCAAATCAATTGTAGTTATGAAAGACTTTATTTGGTGATTATATATAAACTGTTTAATACTATTTTTAGTCTATTTTTATGATTGTATAAGAAATTGTATATTATGACTGTCGCTTTTATGATTTTATCTTGTTTTAAAATCGAATAAAGCTTTCTACTACTACTAGTTGTTTATATTATTTTATTTATTTTAAAGGTTTTATATAGCGCTGGCTAGACCCGGAGGTATCAGAGCGCTTTACATGAGCATCAGATCATAGTTACAGGTTACATCGTTAAAAAGGTTACATGGTTATTACAGCATTGCAACATAGTTACTTGTAAGGTCAGGATAAACAATAAGCACAAATACGTAAGGGGAAAAGCGGGCAAGGGGAAAGATTTAAGGGAGGGGGAAGGAGCTGGGGAAGTAGACAGGTAATGAAGGTGGGAAAAAAGAGGGGAGGGTGAAGGACACCGCATGGAAAGAGGAGGGGAAGGGTGACTGGGACACAAACCGGTAGACGAGTCAAAGCAATGTCCAAAGTCCAGTAAGCTGATATCTCTGGGTAAGTGGTATCACTTCCCTATCTCTGTTGCGGGAGGCTCCCTTTATGCAGTGGATTCTCTCAGAGGGGTCTCTGAGACTCCAAGGCCTACATACTGGATCCTTCCCCAAAAAGGGGAGAGGGAGTGCTTTGTCAAGGGGTGCCATACCATACCTCAAGCTGTGAGTGGCTCCCTTGGCACAGTGGACTTTCTCAGTAGGTACGTTGAGACTCCAGAGTATAAATATTGGATCTTTCCCCAACAAGGGGAGAAGGAGTGCTTAGTCAAATGGCACACAAAGGACAGGGGGCTAGGCAGACTAGCAAGCAAATTGGGAGACTCAGGGGAGAGTGGATAGGAGCTAGGGAGGAAGGCAAAGAGAGAAAGAGTACTAAATGGGAACACAATTAATTAATGAGTTATTATATAGCGCTGGCTAGACCAGATGGAATCGGAATGCTTTGCATGAGGGTCAATAATGTTGCAAGTTACAAGTTACATAAGTATCAAGAAAAGCATTAAAGAACATAGGGGACAAGGTGAATGGAGCAAGGAAGTGTAAGGGGATAGGGTAAAGGGGTATGAGGAAGATAGGACGTAGAGACGAGGGGAAAATTCACCCAGGGTCCGGCTGGGTAGGTGACGGCAGGGAGGGCAAGTCCACAACCCATCTCTTCTTTAGCTATATGGTAGCTCCACCGGGCATCAGCCAAATCGCAAGGTCTCCACAGTCTGGGGTAAGTTCCGCAGGTTCCAAGTCCTGATGTGTAGGCAGGTTAGGGGATCCGTTCAAGGTCTGGTCAGTGTTGTCCCAAGGAAGTAAAACAACGTGTAGGGGTCCACTATGGAAGCCATCTTGGGGTCAGGCAGGGGACTGTACGGTACACTGGTGGCCATCCTAAGGACAGGCATCAGGCAGTTAAAGTCACTATCCAGGACATCGGCTGCCAGAAAATAACAAATCCAGCGTGCACACACCATCACATGCACAGACATACATATGCACACACCAATGTGAGCACACACTCTCATATACACACGCACATAGCCAGAAACATCCAGGAACACGAGCACACATAAAATCCCAAGCACTAATACAAAAACACCCAAGTACATGCACAAGCACACACAAATGCGATCACTCTCATACACTCACAAAAACACAAGCACACATACAATCACATGCTCCAGTACAAAAATACCCAAGGACATACATACAAATACATGCCCACACACACACGCCATCACGCGCACAGATATGCACAAGCACACCACAAAAGTGCGCACACACTCTCATACGCGAACAGGGGGCGCACATACAGAAACCTCCACAAGCACATATTCAATCCCATGCTCTAATACAAAAACACTCAAATACATGCACACACCATCAGATGCACAGACATAAGCACACATGCAGAAACATCTGTGCACACAAACAAACACAAGCACACATAGAATCATATGCTCTAAAACAAAAACACCCAAATACATGTTCATACCATCAAACGCACAGACATGCACAAGCACACACAAATGTGAACATAGTCTTTAATACACGTACAGGCGCACACACACACGTGCATCCACACATACCCCCTTATACAAGCACAGGCGCACACACAAAAGCACTCCCATGACACATTTCTCCAGGACTGCCGCAGCATTGATGGCACACAAAGGCAGAGTCAGCGTTACCGATGTCTTTAGGGCGCCGGCAGATCATTTGTCTTCAACCGCCGCCATTTTAAGTCGACGATTCCTCAAACAACTGTATGTGTCCTGGGTTTTGAAAACAATCAATAAAGCTTCAAAAAGTACGACCTGTCAAAAGCACTTGCCTTACACCTTGTTTGACATAAGCAGCCACTCACGAACCGAAAATATGCCCACGGCTACTTAAGGTGCTGCTATTTTGAGTCCAGGCCAGCCTTCAGCCCTAGCTCGTTGTAAAAAAACAATTTTCCACAAAGTTGAAGAAAAGTAGCTGTCTGTTTGACGCATCAAAGTACCATAGGCGTAGGGGCCAGACTCATCTAATAGCTCCCTTGACACCTAGCAGTGCTCCTTGAGGTCCCAGGGAGGGCGACATTCCTGAAAAGTCGTTGAAATCCGGGGGGGGGGGAGTCATTGCTGAAGAAGTTGATTTCAGGGGTGGGAGGTGACGCCAGTAAGAGTTTGACCCGAGATTATCCGTGGTTCCCCATGGCCTCGCAACCACCAATCGGGTCATTACAGGTGAAATTGAAAGGGGATGGCCGGACTCCAGGTTTGGGCAGACCGCCAACCAAGTGAAGATGCAGCGCCGCAGGAGTTCGCACCGGAAAATACACGACAAGGGAGCTCGGTAACAGGCAAGCCGGACTTCGGGCAGGACTCATGGAAAGCCCGACAAGAGAATCCAAATCGTTGGCGACTCATTGGGGACCCGTTGGCGAATCTGTTGGGAATCAGGGAGGTCCAGCGAAAACGGCACCCGCCTGGAGGGTCATCCCCGCCACCAAGCCATCGAGGACCTCTGCAAGGCAGGAGGAACCATAAAGGCTGGAGTCGGAGGTCCGGAGCAGGGAAGCTTTACTGACCATGTCTCTCGCCGCATGCCAGACGAAGCACAGGAATCAGGGTTGGAGCAAAACGGAGCCGGAGATGAGCCAAGCGAGTCCAGGGAGCAGAGGAACACCAACCCCCAACAACCCCCAGGCTCCCCCGTTGACCCACGCAGGACTTTCACAGTCCGCTGAACCTTTCCGCTAAACCCTTCAACGGTGGCCGTGATGAGGCGAAGGACGACTACTCTCCTAGGCCTATCAGCAGCGCAGTTGCTTGAGGGCGCAGTTGCCAGCACTCAAACAGTAATAAAGTGAAATACAACACAAAATAAATCTTGAACCAAATTAGAAACATAGGGGAAAATGTAATAAACACAAGGATAGTAAAACAACAAAAATCCAATGAAAAGAACTGGAGTTATTAATTTTAAAAGTTATAGGTGAAAAAGCACCACTTGTGTGTATCTGGTTGAGCTGGACCAGGTCAAAGTCACAAGTTCAGGCCGATAGTGATGGAGTGCAGGTTGGATTCATGGTTTAGAGATTAACTTCTCTGAGTCAAAGTCAACATGAAAAGCCTCAGCTGGAGCTTCTTGTTTGCAGGGGTTGTGAGGAGATCGTTGTTGTCCTGGGCCCGGCACGCATCGGAGTGAACTCCTACTGCCTCAAAACTGAACTCCAGGTGAAAACCCAAAAGTTTGGGGCTCTTTGCAACCTCAAGCGGGCTCCTTGCCTCAGCACCAAATGCTGCGTCTAACGCAAATGCAAGTTCCAACTCTAAAGACAGCATGCTCAATGTCTTTAGAGTTGGAACTTTGCATTTTTTTCTCTCTCAGTTCCCATGCTGAAGTTGTCACTTATTAAGTCTAATAAGATAACCCAGTTTTAGTCTGTGAGAGAGATAGCCTTACTACAGTATAAAATTACTTTAGGAATATTTCACTGTCAGGACATGTAAAATGAATATGCATCCTGTTTTTTGAAATCATGCACCTGCTGTATAAACCCTTTTGGGGTGACTTATTTATTAAAAATGAAGGTTTAGGCCTGGCAAAAAAATTTCTTTTGTCAGGTCAAAATGGCTGTTTGTAACGGCACTCCAGGACCAGCCATGCATGTAGCTGGTTGCATTGTATTAGAGTTCCAGCAACGAGACTTAATCAATCAATCAATCATGCCATTTGTATAGCGCACTACTCACCCGGGAGGGTCTCAAGGCGCTTGGGGGGAGGGGTATGCTACTGCTCGAACAGCCAGGTCTTGAGCTGTTTCCTGAAGGCGAGATGGTCCTGGGTCAGCCGAAGGTGGATGGGGAGGGAGTTCCAAGTCTTGGCAGCCAGGTAAGAGAAGGATCTTCCTCCGGCGGTGGCTCTTCGGATGCGTGGTACGGCTGCGAGGGCGAGGCTGGTGGACCGTAGCTGGCGGGTGGGCGTGTAGAAGGTCAGGCGGTCGTTGAGGTACTTGGGGCCCAGGTCGTGGAGAGACTTGTGTGCGTGGGTGAGGAGCCGGAACGTGATCCTCTTGTCGACGGGGAGCCAGTGCAGGTTCCTCAGGTGGCTGGAGATGTGGCTGCGTCGGGGGACATCCAGGATGAGTCGGGCGGAGGCGTTCTGGATGCGCTGGAGTCTTTTCTGTAGCTTGGCTGTGGTTCCGGCGTAGAGGGCGTTTCCGTAGTCCAGTCGGCTGGTGACGAGTGCCTGGGTGACAGTCTTCCTGGTCTCGGTCGGGATCCAGCGGAAGATCTTGCAAAGCATACGCAGGGTGTTGAAGCACGATGAGGAGACGGCGTTGACTTGTCTGGTCATCGAGAGGGAGGGGTCCAGGATGAAGCCCAGGTTGCGTGTGTGGTCGGTTGGCTTGGGTGCGGTGCCCAGGGCTGGGGGCCACCAGGAGTCGTCCCAGGCGGAGGGCGAAGATCCCAGGATGAGGACTTCCGTCTTGTCCGCGTTCAGTTTCAGGCGGCTGTCCTTCATCCACTCGGCGACGTCTTTCATCCCTTCGTGTAGGCAGGTTCTGGCGGTGTCGGGGTCTCTGGTGAGGGAGAGGATCAGCTGGGTGTCGTCGGCGTAAGAGATGATGTTGAGGTTGTGCTGGCGTGCGATGGCTGCGAGAGGTTTCATGTAGATGTTGAAGAGGGTGGGGCTGAGTGAAGATCCTTGCGGGACGCCGCAGATGACTTCGGTGGCCTCGGAGCGAAACGGGGGGAGGCGGACTCTTTGTGTTCTTCCGGCGAGGAACGAGATGATCCAGTGCCTTCTCTTGGATACCGATGTTGCTGAGGCGCTGGACTAGGGTGCGGTGGCAGACCGTGTCGAACGCAGCGGAGAGGTCCAGGAGGGTGAGGGCCACTGTTTCCCCCTTGTCGAGCAGGGTCCGGATGTCGTCGGTGGCTGCGATGAGGGCGGTCTCGGTGCTGTGGTTGGCTCTGAAGCCGGACTGCGAGGGGTCGAGGGATCCGTTCGTCTCGAGGAAGGCGGTCAGCTGTCTGTTGACGATATTCTCGATGACTTTAGCAGGAAAAGGGAGGAGCGAGATGGGGCGGAAGTGTTTGAGATCGGTGGGGTCCGCTGTAGGTTTCTTCAGGAGGGCGCTGATCTCGGCGTGCTTCCAGATCACCGGGAAGGTGGCGGTGTTGAAGGAGGCGTTGATGATGTTCCGGAGTTGGGGTGCGATGGTGGAGTCGGCCTTGTTGAAGACGTGGTGTGGGCAGGGGTCGGTCGGTGATCCGGAGTGGATGGTGTTCATCGTGCGGGCTGTGTCCTTAGGTGCCCTCTCAAACAGCCTCGTCCGCAGAGGGAGTGTAAAATGCTGAGGAGCGCCCACTGTGAGAGATGGACCTGAGCAGTCACTGCAGATCTGAGAGCTTGTCAAAGAGCCAAGATGTCGGCCACTGTTGCAGCCTAGTTGACTGAGCGGAAGAGTCAGAGCATCCCACGGGCCCTCTGAGAAGCAATCTATAATACTCCCACATGTTAGGAGGAGTTGGTGAGGAGGCCCGAGTAGCCAGTGGAAGGGCCCTTGAAGTGCAGTCCAGCACATGCAGAAATACGTGAAAATGGCAGTGCCAAGCTGTCAGCCATGAGCCTGTGTCAGCGACGGCCAGCGCGGGGCAGTGGAAGTGGTCTGGGGTTACAAGTTCAGTAAGAACATCCAAAGAAAGGGGCCCTGCACTCTTGGAGGTTTTCTCCCCATGTGCATAATAAAGTATCAGCAAAGACAAATCTCAATATGGGTCAAATGGTGGATTTTCTTGCAGCCTCAATACAGTTTTAGAACACTCTATTGTTGCCTGTCAGGGGCAGAGTTGCCTTGAGTAAAATTGCGTTGCTGCCTGGTTTATATATGTCATGCAGAACTCATTCTGTGATCTATTGAACTCCCTGTTCTGGAGACTTTAACAGCCTGCTGGTGTCATTGGTCTGGGCAGGAAAGGGCAGCAGAGTCAGAATGAATCTCCTTAAGTTAGACCCAGTGGATGGTGGGCTGGGACTTCTTGATCTTCAGTCATACGTACCATATGGCAGGGCTCTTACCGTATGCAGCACTGTGATGTGTGTATGGCTCCAATTGGAAAAAGAGGCTCTTGACAGGCCTGTTGGTGGAGGACCACAACACTGGGTTGTTGATGTGTGGCCGCTGGGTATCGGATGATAAACCATTCATTGTACACCAGGTGGCATGGATTTGGGAACAGACAGCAACTAGAGTTTTGGGTAGAGCTCCTTATGCCAACTCTTTCCGATCTGGTGGTTGCATCACATTAACCGTGATTGGCATGACTCAGTGCATGGCGACATGTAACTAAATGGAACCTCTGTGATGATGGAAGAAGTAGGGTCCCTTTTTGAGGTAGGTACGGGCCAGTTCCCACAGTACGCTTACATTTCCTGTGCAAATCTGGGACCTTGCTTGAGCTGGCTCTGGGGAGTGGCGGTCCCCAGGGCCATGTAGGGTTCTACACGGGAGTCACGTGACCCCCCTTTGTTATGTAAGCCCCAGGGAACTGTGGGTCCCCAGGGATCAGGGGCCCGCAACAGACCCCCTTCATTATTGTATTTGTCCCTGGGGACATGGGGGCCCCCGGGACTACATGGAGGTCCTGAGGCCCCCACACATTAATTTTTTTTATTTTTACACCATGGAGGTGGCAGTCCCCAGGGCTGTTGGAGATGCCATTGGGCCTCTCCTGCATTGTTTTGAAAAAAAATATTTCATGTTTGTGCCCTGGGGAGGTGGAGGTCCCAGGGGCAGCCGGGGCCGAGCAGGTCCGCTGCATTTTTACTGTTTACCGCCCAAGGGAGGTGGCTGTACCAGGGCTTTGCATAAGCCCAAGAGGGGGGCCCCATGGGCCCCCCTCCACGTCCCCTGGATTTGGCCCCCTCAGGGGCTTTAGAAAAAGACACATGGGAGCCCGAACTTCTATGTGGGTTTTTTTTTTGCCACATATTCGTGGATCCACCTGTGAGCCTGCCGCCAACATTAAAAAAAATGCTTTTTAAACAGGGCAATATCCCTGTTTCACCCCCACCTTATCTGGGGTGTCAGGGTATTCCCACCCTGCCCCCTTTTCTTTATTTTTTACCTTTTTTCTGGAACACGGTTTTAAGCCGAGTCCCAACATGGAAGCCAACACATCCTGGTTGAAGTGTTGGGAGCCAATCACATTTTAATAGGATCCGCAAGTCCACTGTAAGGACTTGTGCCCCCAGACATCTATATTTTTTACACTTCAATTTCTCTGAAACTGCAGAACAGCTTTACGCCAAATCACAAAAAGCACTCTTCTTGGACCAAAACCTAGCATTCTGCCAAATTTGGTGTAATTCTGTTGTCATGCTCAAAAAATGAAAAATCCCCATCGACATAACATAAAGAAAATGTGTTTTGGTACCCCCCTTTTTTCTTGGCCCCCACTTGATGGATCACCCTGAAACTTTCAACACAGATGCTAAAGCAAAAAGGGACAGCTTTGTGAAAAATTAGTGGAGATTTGTCAAGCGGTGCCAACATTATTGGCAAAACAAAAAGGCTTTTCTTATGAGAACTTGGTCCAAACTATAACTACCTACTGGCAACCTCTAGTAGGTTATATATATATAATTATTACCTACTGATGGTTGCCAGTAGGTAGTAATAGTTAGGACCTTGTTTATATTCAAAAAGCATTTTTTCTTTTGCCAATATCTTTGGCTTAGTTTGACGAATCTTAGCGAAATGTTCAAACCTAATGGCCCTCTCAATTCAGCTGCTGTGTTGAAAATTTCAAGGTGATTCATCAAGTGGGGGCCGAGGAAAATGGGGGTCCCAAAATGCTTTTTCTCCATGTTGGCTTCCATAGGAAAATTTAGACACAGCTACAACCCGAACTGCCTAACGGAATTACACCAAATTTGGCAAACAGGTAGGTCTTGGTTCAGAAAGCACTCTTTTTGTTAAATGGTGTAAATCCGTTCTGTAGTTGCTGAGAAATGTAAACATTTGTCAGATATACAAATATGGCCATGGAGGATCTGTGAAACCTCCTGATTTTGAGCCTGCGATCTGATTTACTGTCAACAGTTCAAACCAGGAAGTGTTGCCAGCCATCTTGTGACTTGGTTGAACCAAATCACAAGGAAAAAGGTTAAAAACATTAAACATTAAGAAAAAGGTGCAGGAAAGAAACACCCCGACCCCCTAGGCCTGCTCAGGGAGTCTCACAGGGACGCCAAGTACCCAAAAAAGCAGTTTTAAAAAAGAAATCTGCAGAATTCATGTTGGATCCGCGAATCCTGCTGACATTTTTTTTAAATGAAGCACGGGCTCCTACACTTTGTTTAATTAGGGCCCTGGCATGGGCCAGGGCCCGGAGGCAATGATCTAAATACATGCGGGGGACCGCCACCTTCCTGGGGCTTCATTTTTTAAATGATTGCATGGTGGAATTCTGCCACCCCCATGATGCCCCGGTGACTGCCACCTCCCTGGGGCTGATTGTGTTAAATACAGGGGGTCGTGAAGCCCCCTGCCGCCCCGGGGACCACCACCTTCCCGGGTCTACATTGAAAAGATGCATGGGGGCTTGAGCTCTCTCACAACCCGGGGGCCTCCACCTCCCTGGGGCTTTAATACTGCTGAATGGGGGATATGCCTCCTACCTCATGGAGCCGTAAATGGCCTTGGGGACCACCACCCCCCAGGGCCGGCTCCAGCAATGTCCCATGGCGCCCCTCCCAGACATTGCAGCACTGCTCCTACCATCACATAGCAAACAAATGCCCCACTTTGAACAAGTGAGAGCATTTTGCTCTCACTTGTTCAAAGTGGAGCACTTTGCTTTCTACCCCCAGGGAGCTGCATGTTAGCAGCTTCCTGGGGGAAAAAGCCATGTCGGCTCCAGCAGGAGGCAGAAGCCAGGAGCCGGCTGGGACTGTGGGGGCCCTCAAGAAGAAATTTGTTCCTCTTCCAATAGCAACTCTAGCACCGAAAACTGGGGCAACAAACTTGGGGGGGCAGAAGTAGTAACCCTGGCTTCTTCCACAAATTTGGAATGCCAACATTCCAGGTATCTCCATTTTGGTAGTACGCCTAGTTCCCACAAGGGCAACCACTTTTCCCTCAACCATACAACCAGCCTTTTTTAGAGAGAGGACAGGGCAGCGGAAGATGGAGAAGAAGAGGACAGAAATATGTCCAGTGGCAGGAACCCCGTAAACCACAGGTACAAATAATAAGTGGGACGGGGAAGGCAAACTAGTTATCAACCTATCTGAAAGACCCCTAACCATCACAGAGCACAAGGTTCTATAGAAAGGCTTAGGGTTTGCCCTTGCTCCAAAAAACGATAATTTTTGGGAGAACCGGGAACTTCACAATGTTTTCGGTAAAATCAGACTAAAGGCCTTCTTCAAGGACAAACCTACCCTTCATCAGTCAGACTTAAGCTTAAGGAACCCCTCAACGTTCATCCCGACAAGTAACATGACATCAATTGAGGTCTTGAACTTTGAGCAAAGAGCCTTGAAAGAGTTTGCCAGAATAGCAAAGGTCGATCTTTTCAAAATCTCTCAAAAGATGAACTATCAGCAATTAAATCCCTGGCTGACAACAGGCAGATCACCATATAACAGGCATACAAGGGTGGAGTATTTGTCTTCTTGCAGACCACTGTTTATGATGCTGAATATGTCTGGCAGCTAGCCAACAGCCAACACTATAGACCAGTGGCTGTACACCCTATGAAACGGCTCAGCACTCGGATAACCTCCTTGGTCTCAACAGCAAAGAGAATTGACTGGATCATCAAACACGAGGCAGAATTTCTAATACATACCTAACCAAGGACTCAGTTTCTTTACGTCCTCCCTAATATCCATAAATTTACCCACCCATCACTAGGCAGACCTATTGTATCAGAGATAAACTCTTTACTCAAACCCCTTTTTAAATTCTGTGATCATTACCTACAGCACCTGGGGAAAAAATGTCCTTTCTAGCAAGATACCTGGGATGTACTCAGACAAAGCAAATAAATCTCTAATGCTTTATCTGTAGTGTAAGCCAAGGGTCCGCTTTCTTTTTGATAACGTGTGCAATCTCATCAAATGACATGATTGCGGGGTGCAAACTTACTTGATTGGACAGAAAATGATAAGCTAATGAAAAATGTGTTAGAATGCACTCTCAATAAAAAAACATACAATGATCATACAATAATCAAACTTCCCTTTTGCTTCAACACCCTCTGCATGCTCTGCAAGATCTACAGATGGATCCCGACAGATACAAGAAAGACAGTCACCCAGACCCTCGTCAGCAGCAGACTCAACTACAGAAACGCCCTCTACGCGGGAGCCCCGACCAAGCTCATCAAATGACTACAATGCATCCAAAACGCCTCGGCACGACTGATCCTCGATGTACCACGCCATGGCCACATCACCCCCCAAAGGAGGGACCTGCACTGGCTACCTGTCAGCAAAAGGATATTCTTCAAGCTCCTTATCCACGCACAAGGCACTCCACAAGACCGGCCCAGCCTACCTCATCAGACGGCTCTCCTTCTACATACCCAACCACCATCTACGATCCTCCGACCTCTTACTCACCACCCTCCTGCACATCCGAAGAACAACCACTGGCGGGAGATTCTTCTCCCACCTCGCCACCAAGACATGGAACACCCTCCCACTGAGCCTACGACAGACCCAAGACCTGCTGACCTCCAGGAGGATGCTCAAGACCTTGCTGTTCGATCAGTAGCAGCCCCCCCACCCCCCAGCGCCTTGAGACCCTTGCGGGTATGTAGTGCGCCTTACAAATTACTGACTGACTGATTGATTGATTGATTTGTTTTAGCATCAAAGAAATCTGGTGGGCCACAATGGTATACCAATTGGGTTTAAGCTAATTTTACTCAGTTTAAAGGAGAGAGCACAAGAACGTTAGCACTAATTAACAAGGGTAAAGGGCACAGAGTCCTAGAGCCAACAAAATGGATTGCAACAAGCTGAAGGGGAAAAGGCAAAACGTTTGGGGAAAGACCACACAAAAGGCTGACAGGTCTAACAGTCTTCATATGCCTAATGCCATTTCAACCACAGTGAGCTGCATAAGAGCAAATTGCTTTGGCACAGTTGCCTCCTACATGAATCCTAACATTTAGAGATCTGCAATTAAATGTAACACTAACTACTTCTGATCCTGCAATGGCCTAATTACAAGTCAGGGAGGATGACATTAATGCTTATTAGCAGTTACATTTTTTACACAAGATTTACTAGTTGTGAAGAATCTGGCCAGAATTTTATGGTCAGCAAAACATTCCAGGAAATTAGCATGAGAGTTTGGCTCCAGCAGCCAAGCTTCATGCTGCTTTTTTGTTCTAGCAAGAGGAACCATACAGTGCTTTCCCCTGCTTGAACCCCAACCCCCCTTACCTTGCCCCCCATCTCCTTTCCTCACCCCACACACCCATCCCTGTATACATTTACCACCTGTTCGGAGAATGTGTGTGTTACTTCCACACAAATGTGAGGGCTATCTTTCCTCCTTATTACAAGTACATTGTATGAAATACCACTTGTAATAAAGTGCACATGAAATCCTTTATGCTTGTAATTGAGTTCGTTATCTGACAAACTCTAAATCAGGCCCAAAATGTGTTAGTGCTGCCATATCTCAAAGGTTTTCTACTGTACACCAAAAATAACACATGGCATCTCCTTTCATTTTTCACAATAAGAAATTAAGGGGTATTTAAACGATTTTGGCCTAATCCACTGCAACTCATGAAACAATGTCAACAGTATTGTCTACTGCAGCATACAGGAATTACATAAGACATTCCTTTCATACTATTGCAATGGGTAAAGTGTTGGTATTTTCTGTACATGCATTGTTTTTCTAGGCAGGAAACTGAATGTATTTCCCATTCCAAAGATATTTTGCATATTTTATCCAAGGCATATCCAATAGACTGTGTAAACTTTAAATCTGGAATATGGTGGTGAGTAGAGTGTGAATAATAAAATATAATATGGCATTTACAGAGAGCTATACCTTTTTGTGGTTTCAGAAAATGTTACTTTATATGCTTCATTGCATGTCTTAATAGATGTAGGCACACTTTAATGGGCTAGCCAAGGGACACGCAATTGGCTAGTTGCAAAATCTAATTTGAAAAAAATATATTTTTTGCATTGGTTTTACTGTACTAGTCCCTCCCCCCCACCACACCCAGTCTTTCCTACCATTGCAAACAAATCACGTGAAAAACACGTGCATAGCATGTGTTTAGCAACTGCACTTGAGATGATTGCCTTTTGTCATTGAGGTTTGTGGAAACATACATGGTGACCTGCGATTCACTGAAGCCCCGTGTTGGAATCCATGAAAATGCAAGGATTTAATTAATGCTAATAGGTCAATTGCAGCCACTTTTAGAAAGCATCTTAAAACTGTCCCCTGCGCAAAGATTTATGAGGTTGAATATAGGCCCGTACTGAAGGAAAGTGACTTTCGATTTAACAAAGTACAAATATCCATATTGAAATAGCAAATATTCAACATTTTAAAGGCGTGTCTCATGGTGACTGGCTGAAATGCGTGGACTTACATGACTGTAGATTCATTAGGCAAGATTAACAACGATTTCAAAATGAGTAGGTGTGATGTACGCTTGCAGTTATCATAACTTACTCATGAGTTTCAGCAGTTAATCTTGAGTGCTACAAGAGTAAATTGCAGCAAAATCTTTGTAAATAGGACACGTTATCTTTAACCTTGCTCAGTGTAGCTGCAGTGTAAGCTTTTTTGGGATTCAAAATGGATGTTATGATTTGTCTAATCCTAAAGGGTATGTTACTGTAATAAATAGAACTGCCAGCTACTTTATTTTGTTGCATTTGTTTACCACAAATTTTTTAATTTAGGGCCATATTTATGGCCAACTCATACAGTGCAGCACCGCAAGTCACCTTGCTGCACTGTGTCACAGAGAAAGGGCAGGAATGAGTCATATTGCGGTCAATACAGCACATTCTTGCCTGTTCCCCTGTGCTGACGCCATTTTGGTTGCCTAGTGCCAAAGTAGGCACCCTTGCACCATGATGCAATGGTGTCTGCATTGTAAGAAGGATTGTTTTAGTGTTGAAAGGGGCACATTCCTGCACAAAAACAATCCCCTCAGGATTTTTTCGCTTTCTAAATTCTGCTGCACATATAGAAAGAGAAAGAAACAAGGAGAAATAAACTTTACTCGAGATTCAGGGAGCCACTCAGAGCCACATAAATTGGCCTTGCATGGCTTCATAATTCTCATTTTTCATTTGCGTCGCTCTTGCACTACGTTGGTGGTATAAATATGCCTCTCACAGTCGGAGGAAACATATATTGGTCAACTAGGAAACATTACTCGTACCTTATTGTATGAGCATAATATTTAAGAGAAATGTCATGTATCAGGGAGGCCATATGAAGCTATTAATCTCCATTAATCATTTTATTGTTTCATTCCCTTAGAAAAGAAATGCACAGACAGTAGAAATTATGGTTCTGCTGAGAGATGAATTGTTACACTTCAAAGAGCACCCTCACCCCCTGATTCCCTGTAGATAAGAATCATGAATATTTAAGAAAATTATATGAGTAGATGACAAGTAGCTTCATTTAATAAAGATCTATTTCAGTCCTGCCGTGTTTGATAGTTAAGACTGTAAAGAAGAGATGACCACTCCATCGGAAAAGCTGGCATACACATTACAAAGAATATTCTTTTTTTGGACAATTATAAAAAAAGAACCCCATTATACAGAGATTATTTTATTTCATTAATTCATAATGAAAGAGAAAATAATGTAGACTGAAAGGTATTTTCAGACTGCACCACAACGGGATACTGTAGAAAGCAATTTGGAAAATAATAACTAGTTAAGAGAGTCAAACAAAAACTTGAAACCAAGTCACATTTTTATGCTGACTAGATAGATAGATACTACTACTATATATCTTTCAATAATTATTCATAAAGATACATAGAACACTATTCAGAAAGATATTTCATGAAAAGACAAAGGTTTCCAGGAGTAATCTTGCAAAACGTCTGTGTACACTTAGGGGCCCATTAGGATGGCTGGCAGATTGCCCCCGCCAGGCTGGCGGTAGCCACCGCCAGCCTGGCGGGGGGATTCCGCCCACCATTCGAACCTAAATTCCCCCCCGCCATATTAAGATGGCGGACGGGACCGCGGCGGACGGAAAGACCGACGGCTGCTTTTCTGCCCCGGTCGCAAGGTGAACAGGGCGGGAACCGTTTAATATGGTGGGGATGTCTATTAAACACCGCCAGCCATATTATGATGGGCTTAAACAGATGCCTTTCCGCCGCCACGGAAAGGCATGCGGTCTTCACTTCGGGGGCCCCCTGCGGTCCCCCATGGTGAAGGGGGAGTGGGGGGTGCACATGGGGGGTACCTGTGGTACCCCCCGGCATTTGCATACACAATGCGGCAGACACCGCACAGTGCCTGGCGCTTTGTGTATGCAAATGCATACATGCATTTTTAGCATTGTGGCGGGCGGTGCTCTCATGATGCATGATGCATGATGCGCCCGCCACTATGGCGGGCGCATGCTAATATGCAGTGCGGGACCGCCGCTCAGCTCGCGGGCGGTCCCGTTTTCCGCAAGGGTGGTGGGTGGGCAAAGTCCGCCCGCCGTCCTAATGGGGACCTATATGTGCAATTGTCAGTATTGGGCAGTCGCCCACGAGAAAATAGATTTGCACTTGAACAACTGTACTTTTTCTATGGGAAAACATATGTCTCCCCAGGAAGAAATCCCTTACACTCCACCCCATCGATTCCATAAGTATTTCCTACTGATCCTAAATATGAGTGGAGATTTCCTCCTGTTCTTCAGAAAAGTAAATCTCTTAACATATCTCAGTGGTAATGGGTCATGTAGAAGATTGTGAATACTGACAAACTCTCAAGTTTCTGGCAGTCCTCAAACATTTCAGGTCCTTGTTACCCTCATTAGATACTTACCCTTGCATAATATTACACCATCTTGACATGATATAGCACGTGACTAAGGACTCGATTTATATGTTGATGGACTCTGTGGCAAATGGTGCCGGAGTTTTCTTCACAAACGCAAAAGAAATAACTGATGGACAGAATGCTGGACAATGCAAACATTCACCCCCAGTCACAAGGATCTGGGTTAAATCCATCATTCATTTGCTCACCACACCACCCCCATTTGGACCCAGCCATAGGCAAATCAGTCTTGACCCTGTTCCTTGTGGGAACAGTACAGCCTGAACTGCCAAGCCAGGTCCTACCTGGAAACAAGCACCCTGGGACCAGTTTCAGGGCATCACCCTTCATCAGCCAGGCTAGCTTGAATACAGTGGTGTAGTGAGCATGGGACTCACGTCTGGGCATACCCTTCCCACTTAGGGTGACATATGCAAAAGAAACAGTTGATGGACGGAATGCTGGACAATGCAAACATTCACCCCCAGTTACAAGGAACTGGGTAAAATCCATCATTATTTTTCTCACCACACCACCCCAGTTTGGACCCACCCATATGCAAATGGGTATGCCCAGACATGGGTCCCATTCTCTCCATGCCACTGGAGTCAAGCATCGTGGTTGATGAGGGCTGAAAGCCAGAAACCGGTCCTAGGATGCTTGTTTCCAGTCCAGAGAGGACCTGGCCTGGCAGTTCGCGCTGGACTGTTCCCATTGGGCACAGGGTCAAGACTGATTTGCATATTGCTGGGTCCAAACTGGAATGGCTTGTGGAGCAACAGAATGATTGATTTAGGCCCAGATCTCTGTACTGGGGTGAATGTATGATATTGTTCTGCATTCTGTCCATCAATTGTTCTTTTTGCATTAGTCACCTGAGTGGGACGGGTATGCCCAGACGTGGGTCCTGGGCTCTCATGCCTCTCGAGTCATGCTATCCTGGCTGATGAGGGCTGATAGCCCCAAACCGGTCCTAGGATGCTTGTTTCCAGTCCAGAGAGGACCTGGCCTGGCAGTTCGGGCAGGACTGTTCCCATTGGGCGCAGGGTCAAGACTGATTTGCATATGGCTGGGTCCAAACTGGAATGGCGTGGTGAGCCAAAAAAATGATTGATTTAGGCCAAGATCTTTGTACTGGGGAGAATATATGACATTGTTCTGCATTCTGTCCATCAATTGTTCTTTTTGCATTTGTCACCCCGAGTGGGACGGGTATGCCCAGACGTGGGTCCCGTGCTCTCCATGCCACTGGAGAGAGCTATCCTGGCTGATGAGGGCTAAAAGCCCCAAACTGGTCCTAGGATGCTTGTTTCCAGACCAGGGAGGACCTGGCCTGGCAATTTGGCCTGGACCGTTCCCATTGGGCGCAGGGTTAAGACTGATTTGCATATGGCTGGGTCCAAACTGGAATGGCATGGTGAGCAAAAAAACGATGGATTTAGGCCCAGATCTCTGTGCTGGGGTGAATGTATGTCACTGTTATGCATTCTGTCCATCAATTGTTCTTTTTGCATTTGTCACTCCGAGTGGGATGGGTATGCCCAGACGTGGCTCTGGTGCTCTCCATGCCACTGGAGTCAAGCTATCCTGGCTGATGAGAGCTGAAAGCCTTAACTGGTACTAGGATGCTTGTTTCTAGTCCAGGGAGGACTTGGCCTGGCAGTTTAGGCTGGACTGTTCCCAGGGTAAAGGGTCAAAACTGATTTGCACATGGCCGGGTTCAAACTGGAATGGCGTGGTGGGCAACAAAACAATGGATTTTAGACCTGATCTCTGTACTGGGGTGAATGTATGACATTGTTCTGCATTGATCTTCTGTCCATCCATTGTTCTTTTTGAAGTTTTCTCTACAGCAAAACAGTAGTCCAGGCAGACCCTATTAATGCCAATGGCATAGACTACTCTTTCTCCTCTGTGACCAAACTTCTCTGATGGCCCTACAGAGTAAGGGCTGCCATAGGATTGTCTATATGTTCCCCTGCTCAATTACACTGGGCGGATATATATCCATTTTGTTACCATCTGTGGCCACCAGGTAAGGATCAGTAAAAAATAAAGAATGCCCCCTTTGCCATGGTCAACTATACTTAAACTGGTACCAATGGCTCGAGCATAGGACTGAATTTACAATAAATATATAAGGTGTTTTGTGTAGCATACTGACCCAAACAAAACTATAGATAAAGAAACATAGAACCTACAGTCCCAGACCTGATTCAATTGGAAATATAAAAATGCATCAAGTAAAATGACATTGTAATGAACTGAATTTAGATACATGTATCCAAAGATATAAAAAAAGAAAATACACTACATGGAACACCAAAGTAAAATCCGTTTCTTTTTATGTCTATGTGATATGGCATATCACGACCCAGGGGCACTTTTACAACAATCTGTGAGTGTGCAAGTTCTGCCTAAACCTGGTGGCATAGCACTGTCACATTTCGTAACTTCATTCCTAGTTTTTTTTCTGGGAGAATAAATAATATCTCCAGCCAGCCAAACATGAAAAATGCAACGGATGATGGCTCCTAATTAATGTTTGGAGAGATTCAGCAGGTGGTCCTGCAGTAGCCTCAGATTTGGAACAAAAACATTAGAGCAGTGAAAGGTGGCTTCTGGTAGGTGGATATGTATGTTTATTTGAATACTTTGGCACTTCTCAGAAACTAAATTGTCTACAGTCATTATGAGTTGGCATAGCGTGTGTGCTGCAGTGCACATCACACATCCAATGTGTAAGAAACTTCTCAGTTTGTCTGTGCATAGGAATGCGCACTGTAAAACTATGCTGCTAAGATAAATCCTATAGTAGAAAGCACACACTTACCTCTTCACAATGGTTTAAGATGTGTATCACTAAGGCATTCTTGTTTGAACGCCTGAGAAGGGGATGAAAGCTACAGCTGGGTTTTCCAAGTGGATAAGTCTCTCGCTTTGTCCATCTTGCGCAACATAGCGTGGCAAATTTGGATTCTGTGCTGCATTACATGGAAAATTAGTAGCAGTCGTGCCCAGCATGGTTTGTGAGTGGGGATTCGGGGGGCATGCGGGGGGGGTAATTTAATAATAAATACAATTTTAAAAATGTACCTTTCCGCCGGCCGGGCTCGCGTCTTCTAGGCTCCAGCTCCTGCTCAACAGGAAGCAGGCAACCCCCCTCCCCTAAGCCAATCACAACACTACAATGGCAGCATTGTGATTGGTGGGGACGTCGCCCAGCCAGGGGCATACGGGGAGACCATGTTCTCCATGCAGCCTGCATGTCGCAAAGGGCAGAGTGCGCATGACTGGATTGGACGGCCCCAGAGGGCAGAACAAACAGTCATTGTGCCCTCAGGAGTGGGCACACCACTCCACCCCTGCTCGCAGAGCAGCCACGCTCACCCACCCGCCTGCAACTAAACATAAAATGGTAATAAGGGGAAGTTATTACCATTTTATGTGTTCGCTTCTCGCACTGTGAGAAAGCAGTGGGGTGACGCTCCTCTGCCCCAGTAGAGGAGCTGCACCTGATTAGTACACCAGGACCTTAGTATGTTTTATTGACATTTAATATTTAGTATTTGCAGAAAGCACTCCTTTTCAATATTCACAGTGTAAAAGGTGCCAAGTTCCACCCTGTTTACCACTGAAAATAGGAGACAAATTCCTTTACTATATCCAAATCCACAGGCAACATTCTTGCCAATATGTTAATGCAAATGTATCACTAAAGAAACCATAATGTAGAGAGATATAGTCACCTTTCACATCTTCCATCTTGTGACTCTGGTGTGGCGATGTACCCTAGTTAAGTATTTACATTAGTATTCATAGTCAGTGAATGAACTACTTGTATTTACTCCATGGCATTATCAATAATTTATGTCTTAAGTCCACTTACAACCACTATATATGGCAAGAGTGGAAACAATGATTTTCAAAATACCTTTGCATGTTTGGGCAACTTATCTGCTCCAAATAAACATGGTGATGAGAGGAATGTTTTGAAATGTGTCTGGCCACTGGCAATCCAACCCATCTTTCTTTTGCCCACCATACCACCTAGGTTTAAACCAAGCTATATACAAATCACTCTTGACTCTGCTCCAATAGGAAGAGTCAAGCCCAAACTGCCAGGCCTGGTCCTCTCTTAACACCAGTACACCCATACCTTTTACCCTGATTGGGGTTAATCTGTCACGTGTTTCAAAAGGCACAGAAAGCAAATTATCTGCTCTCATTAAAGCTGACTTGCCAAGACCTTTTTCAATTAATCTATTGTATTGGTATTTGTATAGCGCTTTTGATACTCCTTCAAGGTTTTCAATGTTAAATTCAGAGCAGAGTGCCCTGGTGTGACACCCCCAGCACAGTATTCCTATTGTGTAGGGAATTCCACCAATTAATTCTCCCATGAAATTAACCCTTCTACAAGACATGTTAGGAAAATCAGTTGCCACTTATTCTAATTTAGTTCCTAAGTATTCTTATAATGTAAGAGAGACCAACAATAAGTATTTTTTCAACTTTGAAAAAGTGTTCTGTGAATCAACCACATTGATTCAGAAAAATTTAAATATGGGAATTCTAAAACAGTAAAAATCTAAATTGTGTCAAGTAGGGCAATACTTAGTCGTGAATAGCGCACCATTTATCTTAACACGTAATATTTTCAACAATACCGACTGATTAATAGGCTAATACCAATTATTTGCTCTATTTTTATGATTTGCATGTTAGAGACGCTTGCAATGGTGCAAAAACAGGGCACCTTTACTTAACCATTACCATCCCTTATGAGATAGGGAATGGGGCTAATGGTTTCTGCATTAAGCAAAGCAGGCCCCAAGTGTATTTCATGCTATTTAAAAAAATGGAAAATACATTATTCTTCACTTTTCAAATGAGACTAATCTTGAAGCAAATAAAATGAGTAACAAGTAGCAAAAATATTGCAAATACAATTTGGTGCATTTTATTTGTCAAAATCTATCTATGAATTAAGATTTCGCATCAAGCAATTTATAAAGAAGAAGCCATGTCAAATGCATTTAAAACTAGCGTCACAATCCATTTTGCTCCTGTGCTATGGCTCAAAATAATGTAATTCAGTATTGCATGACAAATAGAAAAGTAAAAACTGCATTTGCTACTGTCTTCCCCCAAAAGGGTCAGGAAGGGAAAGAGGCCAAAGCCATGTGGAATTCATAATAATTTTTCATTATTTAAATTGAAAAGGGGAAATAAAAAGTTCAACCTGATGTGACAGTGCCATCAATTCGTCATTAGATTTCATACTAAACAAATTACTGAGTCTTATATGATCAATAATCCAAAATGTGATTCAAATATAAAATATGTATGTGTGTATGTATGCAGACTTGTATAGTTCTTACCTAGCTATTGAGCAGTGGAGTGCTGTACAATGTGTGGAGGTGTACGGGCAGGAGAGCCGTTACTTGATAATGGGGTAGCTGAGCCGACAAATGATGAAAGTAAATGGCATACTGACTGAGCATGTTTACCGCCAGTGTTAGCCTGTTGGCAAGGGGCACTTGCCTGGTTGCACGTGAACATGTGTGCACACATGTGCATGCTGGTGTGGGAGACTACTGTCATGCACAGCCCTGTAACAGCGCACAGCTTGCCTGGCGCAATGGGGACTCTCCAGGGTTAGGTTTCCCCTGGGAAAGGCCTTGTAAGGGTAATGTACATTAATAGAGAAAGTCAGTGTGCTTTACTGTTTTGCCTGTAGTGGCACCCCGTTATACACATAGGGAGAGAATGACCTTAGAGTGTAGTTTCACTCCCCCTTGGCCTACAGAGACCATTGATATCTTGAATTGGAGTGTAACCTGTACAAGAACACCACATGCGTAACCACCAAACATATATATGTACACCTTATGGGTCTTCAAGAGTTTTCATATGTCCCTGGCTCAGCTCAGGATCAGAGCCCAGGCCTTGTGTTACCTTGCTGTGCCCAGTTAATTACATTTTCTCCAGCAGCAGGTACAAAGGCCCCCTCACACAAAAGGAGTAATTAGCAGTACTTCTCCCAGCTCCTGAGGAGGAAAGGGATGTGGTGGCATGATCTCCATTAATCACTCAGCTGTCACACTGTACCGGGGATGGACCTGCCCAGGTTCACTGAACAAAGGAAAGGGCCGAGCCAACTGGAGCCAACACAGAGGGGGGTTCTCTTTAACATTGTAGTGTGCAAATCCCAGTGATGGGTGGAACTGAGACCTTCAGGAGCTTATGTGACCAGTGGCTCCCGGATGACGCCATTGTGGACTGTCCCGCATGCTGTGCAGAATGGCTGGGACAAGGGTGAGGCGGGGATGTGGCACACCAGGATTGACAAGGTGTGCCGGTCTTCTGGAACATTCATCTCCCCTTTAAAAACACTTGCACAAGGGGGAAACTCTCTCTTGCCTGTGGATTTGTATTCACTTTGCTGCTGGATCCTGGGACCTCAAAGGAGAACTGGAAGGAGGAATTCCCTGACCCCTACTTAGGACCAAGGACTCTGTCCATTTGACTCCAGGACACCCAGATCTTCCCAATGGCCACTGAGGATGGTCCCCTATGCCCCCTGAGGACCAGTTGGGGAAAATACCTGGATATTTGTATGAAGAAATAAATATCAGGAGTAGAGCTGGCACAAGGAGGTAGGAGAACCATCTATTGTATTAATCTTCTCAGGTAGGGGGCGTGTGTGGGGACCCCATCCCCCGCTGAATTTATCATGTAGTGGAATGGTATCCCATCCTCCACACTCAAAGGTCAAACATGGAGGGGGAGCACCATGACACCCCCAAATGGCAATGTCCTTACAGCCTGCTCCCTGAGCTCATGTCTAGGGGGAAGCAAGGTGGCCGTTGCATAGGTCTGCACCCTAGCAGGCAGGGAGAATTAGGTATCCTGTTCCCGCAGCTGCACATAGAGGTGTAGGCCACATGGAACCGACCAGGCAGTGATGGGTGGGCTCCATCAACTGCCCCCAATGAAATTGAGGCATAGGGTGCCTGAGTGGGACTGGCTACCCCTGAAAATGAAGTAAAACCTAAAGTAAAAAAGCAGTACAGCTCTCCTGGCTGAACAGGAGAGAAATACTACAACATTCACTGCTCCCAGAGAAGTGCCCCATAATGCCCTGTGGGGCCTGGTGATTCTTTGACATGCTTTGGGTGATTTCTCCCTCTGTGGTGATCCCAGGATAATGAGGTCACAACCAGCAAATTCAGGAGACTGCAGCCTTTTCTCTTAATGCATTTCAGGAGTCCCCACCCTAAGTTGGGGGGGGGGGGGGGCAGAACATTCACCACCCTTGGACTTTCATTGCATTTTCAAACATTCCGAATGCCATAGCTTTTGCTATTTTGTGTATGTTCGCATTCCTTATGCTCTGAAAGGTCTCAAAGTGGTTGAAAGAAAATACAAGCATTGAAACGCGCTCTAGGGGCCAAGTATATGGTTGCATTGCAATGTTATGACAATGTGATGCCCTTTAGGGACTTTTTTTAAGGATGCAGTTTGATTGTATAAAAAGCACAAAGTCACACGTTTTTCTCATTTCAAATGCTTTATTGATTTACCATAGTGATTTCAAATGTATATGGGGTTACCATATGGCTTTCAAACACTTTATTGGTTCCCATATTGATGTAATTAATTGCAAATCGTGGTATATATGTTCTGTAATCCTTAATAAGTGCATTTATGCTGGAGTATGGTTTTGATAAATGCATCTAGGTACCAATGTAGTGTGTGTGTGTAATAAATGTGCTTCTCTTTTTTCTAAAAAAAAAGTACTTAATGGACAATCTGTGGTAAATAAATAATTAATTACCGGTACTATTTTTAAATACAATGAATGAAACAGATAGCTCAATAAATAAGAGACAGGATTCGAGGTATCTTGAGTCTACAGGCTTTAATCAGGCATAAAGGACAGGAACAGGACAGCCTGTACGGGAATAGGATGAAGGCAGCTGCCGGGGAATGGAAATCGGGGCTTGGACAACTTTCAGTAACAGTTCACAGTATATATATCAAAACAATTGCATTACATTCAATACAGTAGGCGTAGCAGTAGGCGTGACTCGTAGCAGTCGCGAAAGATAAGGGCAAAATGATGTAACAAGAAGGCGTGTACAGGGCGTATACATAGACATGTGATGTAAACGTAACAGAAGTGTCATAAACGGGGCGGAAACATGGAGGGGGCTACCTTAGCAGCTGGGACCTCTAACCTAGTGGTGCGCGCAAACGGGCAATGACGTGTTACCAGGGAGGACTGGGGGCTATGACTTCTGCGCTAGAAGAGGAGACTAAAGTCTGGAGTGTCAGAGCGACATGTACCTAAGGCATATCTGGTATCTGGTGTTTAGAGTACATATTGATAGAATCCAAAAGTTATCAGGGCAAAGGCTACTAGACACTAAGACTGGTGCGTGCATAATTCTACATGTATTGCGTGTGCTAGGAATATTCTATGAATATTAATACAGTATTTCTCTTACATGGAGACAGTAAGGCTAGACCATGACGGAAACTATTGATGCGATGCAGTAGCTTAGGAATGCAGAGAAGGAGGGCTGGACTGATAACTAGAAACATAACATACTCTTGGCAGACTGGGAGGCAGAGCCAGGCCGAGCCGGGCACTGCGAGGCATGAAGTAAGCGAAGGGTCAGGGATGCAGGTGGGGGCTGTATCGCTCCTCGGAGAGGGTTCAGGAGACAGGAGCTGAATCTGAGTCCGGGCCCTTTTGAGGCCTAGAAACGGGGACAATTCAATGAGTTAACGTGCACACCGTAAAATGTGGCAACGTAAGTTTACATAGGCCTAATATTCGTTGCTTTCACGAGGACTGGAAACTGGCATACTAGAGATGGACGCAACTGTAATTGCGTCTTTAATCGATCAGAGGGGTATACATGCATATCGATCATGCACATATAGCATAATATGGGGAACACGTAGGCACATACAACATGGCAAAATTTACTTTTCCACATTCCCTCCTTGTGCCCTACGTTTCCATCAGGAAACATCAATATTCATGATACCATCTATCATTTCATATAGCATCATTTGCTCGTCTCGATTTGTCTTGGAACGGGATTTAGGACTAGGAATACAAGAGGTAGCGCACATGCCGCAAATCCCAGGGCCACATTGTATACAGAGGCAGCAACTGAATATGATCATTACTGCAATACCCAGGAATGACAATACTTTCCATCCCCAGGCAGATATGATACTCCAGAGCCAACCGGACCATGTCCAGGTGCCTGGATTCTGGTGTAACTGATCGGCAATTTTATGAAGTCTGGTTATAGCTGAATAAACAGACGGCGCGTTATTAGGAATGAAAATGCAGCAACTAGATCCGATGACTCTACATGCTCCTCCTCTATCGGCCAGTATGACGTCAAGAACGAGACGATTTTGGAGCACGACAAATCTCATAGCAGATTGCTCTTCAGTTAAGTTACCTAGAGCAGAAGTAGTCTCATTTACTACAGCTTCAAGGGTTCTGGTTAACCTACGTATTAACTTACTATTCTGGATAGGTCCTATAAAGAAGAAGAAACCTTTATTGAAGTCTTGATACTGTTCTAGAGTAGTTTCAGTTTGATCGACAATCGGGGACTCGATCTCCCTTCTATGTCTGGTGTGCACTAGATGTGTGTTTCTGTGATAATCGGATGGGGCTAGAAAAACTGGTGGCAGTAGGAAGGCAATGTAACATGTTCCATCCCAATCGAGGGGCAGACGAACATATGCGGTCTGACCACAAACAAAATAAGAATGACGTGAGGCTTTGAAGATAGATTTCCCACTGTCACTATACTCGACAGTAGTAGTACAATCACTATGTCCTACATGTGCGGAACCATTCTTTCTGACACATAATTCGCCTTTGACTGGTAGTACTGAAATAGCAGGCAAATCTGGAGTAGTATCAGACTGAACATTCAGGACCATGAAATTCGAAGAATAATTACCTAAATCATATACTTCATTTTCTAGATCTAACCCTGTTCTATGGGAGAGACCTTGCTTGTCTGGAAAACATGTTCTATTCAGAAGGGACATATCATTGGAGGATGATGTTAACGTGGACCATGCTCCACATGAACCATTATGTGAAAACGGATAAGGAAAGAGTGGCAGAACTCCCTTCGGTGTCTGGAAAGGGGGGAGTCGACCACACACCCAACAATTGGTGGCATTGCTGGTCTGGTGTGAATAGTGCAACATTCGAGTGAATGTATTATTTCGCATAGCAAGACAATAGGATAGCTCGTGAGGAGGCAGATCACTAAATGTGTGCTCTACTGTAGCATTAGAAAACATATGTACATGTGAAACTGGAAAACATAAATGTAATGCATAACTTGTGCAGGTAACCATAAGACTCAAAAATAACAAGAAACTTAGAACAATAATACATCTTTTAGAGTTTTGACTAACTCTCTCACTATGGGGGTCTATCTCATACATGTCAGGAACCTGTCTAACCGTTTCACCCGAGAGGGACTTAGACAATTAAACTGGCTGACTTATTTTACTAGACCTGAGTTTATCTTTATACTCCTGTTGCGGAGTTTTCTCTAACAGGGGAACTTTGAGTTCAGAGTCTGTTTTTAGGCAGTCTTTAGGAATAAGGCAGTCCTTAGCAAAAGTCTTTTCTCGTAATCCATGGACTTTTTTGATGTGGCTCAGGTGGACCCACCCCTTCCTGCCTTCAAGTTTGACGGCGGTCCTTGTTGTTAGCAATACCATGCGAGGCTCCTTCCAGCGGGGCTCCAGCGGACTTGAACGATCAAAATTTCGGACGAACACAAGATCACCGGGAACGACTTCATGCGGTTTCACCTCGGTGTTGTCTGGAAATGCGGCGGCAACCTGTGAACGACAAGAGTGTAGGGCAGACATCAAGGAAGCTAGGTAATCTGTCAGCATATTACTGGAAACATCTGTAATACTGCGGGGTCTAGGTGTACCCCACATGTTTGGGGGGCGGCCGAATACGACCTCATACGGGGACAGACCTGATCTGGAATGTGCAACCATCCTCATATAGAACAGAGCAACTGGCAGAGCTACTAGCCAGTCTACACCTTTTTCTCTACAAACTTTTGCAATGCGGATTTTCAACGTCTGATTATGTCTCTCTACGAGACCGGCTGCTTCAGGATGGCGCACACAATGGAACTTCCACTGGTACCCTAACAGAAGGGAAACATGTTTCATGAGCTCAGATGAGAATGGCTGGCCGTTATCTGAATACACGACCCTAGGGAGTACATAGCGGGGAAAGAACTCACGAACCAACTGCCTGGCAGTGGTCGCGGCTGTATAATCTGGAACTGGATATGCTTCTGTCCACCTGGACAAAGCACATACAACTACGAGGACATACTTGAAACCTCGACATCGCTCCATCTGAATATAATCCATCTGGAGGACTTCAAAAGGGTGGTCAGGAGGTTGGAATCCACCTTGTTCCACCGGGACACTTTTACCTGGGTTGAACTGACAACATATCATACAGGTACGGACTTTCTGCTTGGCTGCAGCTCGTAAGTGCTTGTTGAACCAAAGGTTCTGAATACTGTCTAACATAGCTTTTTCTCCTAGATGTGCTGGACTATGTGCGGTATTAATAATGACTTGAACCATAGAGTCGGGGAGAAACCATGTGGCTTTTCCCTTCGTCAACCATCCTTGATCTGTCTGGACCCCTCCTTGTTCGGACCATTTCTTGATTTCTTCGGGAGTAGCATGTAACTGTATGTCTATGACATCTTGTGTAGGGTCCTTGACTGTCATACAAGTAGTCTGATCTGGAGTGAGTGTCTGTGTTGTGTTAACTGGAATGTCTGGAATCTGAGCTGTAAGCTTGGCTGTGCGATCTGCTAGATCGTTACCTTGGGAAGTGATGTCAGTGACTTTCGTATGTGCCTTGCACTTCATGATAGCGATAGCTGTCGGTAAATGTATTGCATCTAACAGAGCTTGAATGAGGAGACCATGCTGAATCTTGGTTCCATGAGAAGTCATAAAACCTCGTTCTTGCCAGAGCACTCCAAAGTCGTGTACGACTCCGAATGCATAACGTGAATCTGTGTATATGTTTACTTTCAGGTTCTTGGCACGTATGCAGGCTTGGGTCAGAGCGACAAGCTCTGCTGCTTGAGCAGACAGGGTGTCAATACGATGTGTCTCTATAACTTCGGTTTCAGTAGTCACTGCATACGCGGCTACTAGTTCTCCTGTACTTGTTCTCATGCACGAACCATCCACATAAAGTGTCAGGTCGGGATTAGGTAATGCAATGTCTGTCAGGTCTTGTCTTGGCTTTGTCATAGTGTTAAAAACTTCCACACAGTCATGTGTGGCAGGATTTGAAGTAACTGACGGTAACAGTGTAGCAGGATTTAGAATGTTGCAGCGTCTGATTTCTATGTGTGGCTTGGACAGTGTCAGTTCATAACCTGTTAAACGTGCAATGGTCAAGTGCTGAGTCTGTGTTCGGGTTAAAAGAACTTCCACGGAGTGTGGAACTTGTACTGTCAGGGAGTGTCCTAACACTATGGAATCACTTTGTCTGATAGCTAGAGCTGTGGCTGCAACTGACTTGAGGCATGCAGGCAGAGCCTGGGCTACTGGATCTAATGTGCTAGAAAAATAAGCACAGGGCTTGTATTGTCCTGCTTGATCTTGTGTGAGAACTGATAATGCAGTACCATCTCGTTCTGTAACAAAAAGTGTAAAAGGCTTACTGTAGTTTGGTGTTGCTAGAACAGGTGCTTGGCATAAGGCTTTCTTTAATTCATTAAAAACAAGTGTATGTTCCTGGGTCCAAGGGAGGACAGTCGATACGGCTGCCTCCTGTGTCGTTAACTGTATCAGTGGCTTGGCTAGAAATGCATACTGAGGAATCCATTGTCTGCAGTAAGAAGTGAGGCCAATTAAAGCTCGTACCTCCTTCTGTGTCTTGGGCTGTGGAAGACTCGCTATTAACTGGATACGGTCTGGTGTCAACTGCCTACCCCACTTGGACAGTAAGTGTCCCAAGTATACCACTTGCTGGACACAGAATTGTAATTTGGAAGGGGACACCTTGTGCCCCTGCTCGGCCAGAAAATACAGAACCGTGAGTGACGCACGCTCGCAGTCACATTCAGAACGGGCTGTGATCAGTAGATCATCGACATACTGGAGCAGGGCAGTATCAGTTGGCATGTGAATATTGTCTAGTTGTCTCTTAAGTGCTTGACTGTAAATACTAGGACTTTCTGTGAAACCTTGAGGAGCTCGTGTGAATTTATAGCTCCTTCCATTTAAACAGAAACCGAAAAGGTACTGGCTGTCTGGATGAATGGGGACACTGAAAAATGCATTCTTGAGATCGATAACTGTGAAAAATGTAGCTTCAGAATCAATGACTGTCAAAAGGGATGAAATATCTGGGACTACTGGATACTGAGGTATGATACATTTATTAAGCTCTCGGAGGTCAATCACTAATCGATATACTGGGGGTGCATTTGGATCAGTACGTTTCAGGACTGGAATGATAGGAGAATTAGATACATTGGAGTCAGTTTCTACAACCACTCCTTGAGCAATAAGTTCATCAATAATTCTGGATAAGGCTGCTACAGCCTCAGATGGCAATTTGTACTGTCTGATTCGTGGCAAAACTATACCTTGCTTGAGAGTCACACGATGGGGTGTGATATGCATACAACCTACATCAGTTGGACCTTGCGCCCATAAATGCTGTGGTACATTCAATAATCTTGGATCAAAATCACGCAATACATAATGACCTTGAAAGTCTCTCAAAAACAAACGGACCCCTTCTGGGGAACAGCAAATAACTGCTCCTAATTCTTTTAATGTCTTGATGCGTAACAAATTTTCTGGACATGATTTCGTGAGTAACAAATCAGTAGTTCGGGACAAGGGACCAACTTCTAGAGTAACTGGTTTCGAAATTTCATTAACAATCGGCTTTCCTGAAAATTCAAGGGAAACATTTTTAGAGCCTGAGAGCGGAGCCCCTGGAACCTCGTCATGACTGATGGTAGTCCTACTTGCCCCTGTATCAATCAAAAACTTTCTGTCTTTCCCTAATACTTGACTGTGTACATAGGGACCCTCTTGATCTACAGGTATCTTGATGAGAGGCAAGCCTACCTCCCTCTCTAGGCTGTTTCATGAATACTGTTGATACTCTGGATACTCTGTCTGGGCATACTGGTACATCTGCTGTGTAACATGCTGTGTTGCAGCGATAGGCTGCGGCGCTGGAACAGTCTGTTGTGCATTCTGTGGTGGTTAAGAAGTCTGTGAAACTTGTTCTTGTCTAGGCGGACGTGGTCTTTCTTTAGTCTTACCAGTAGCAATGTTGTGTTTCAGAACTGCACACTCGTTTATAAAATGACCTGGCTGTTTACAGTAGTTGCATGTCCCTTTAACGGGAGCTGCAGGATGACTGGCTGGATTCGGACCCCTCTTCTGACTATCTTGTGGAACAGATTGTGCAACTAATACTTTAATTTTCGTGTCTTTCATACGTCTCCTTTCGTGTTCTTGCTCTTCCCTGATTCTGTTCTGGTGATACTGGAGCATTTGTAACATTTGTGACGGAGTATTAGCTTGCCAACTACTTTCGACTTTCAATACTCGATTTTTAACTTGTGGACTTGAATTCTCGACCAGTTTGGTAACAAAAAGATGAGGGTACGATTCACTACTTGTTTTCAGACCACTGTTAATAATAAAACATTTTTCGAATCTAGAATAAAAATCACTAGTGTCTTCATCCTGTTTCTGTTTACAGGCTGAGATTGCATCCCAATCTTCCTTTTTTGTGGCTAGTAATCTTGGCAAAACCTGGATCAATAACTCGGGCAATTCTTTAACTTTACCCCCAAGACCGGTACCTGGTACTCGTGAATTATCTTCAGCTTCTAGAGCTGCCCAATCTATCTTTTTCTCTCCCACCTCCCATTCTTTTTCCTTGAGTTTTTCATATACCCCTGCGGGCAACAGGACCTTTAACATTTTAATGATATCAGGATACGTGTATTCTCCCATACGGAGCATGTCCTTTAATTCTCGATGGAACCCTGCTGGATCTTTATCGTGACAGGGAATTAACTTTTTCATCTCTAAGAGTTCCATCTTTGTGATAGGGGTGTAAACAAATACTCGTTCTAGTTCACCACCCGCTGTCCTAACTGGGTGTACTTCCCGTAACGGATGCTGTCTATCTATGTAAAATGATTTACTTTCTGGAGGTGAGACATGAACAAAATGCGGATTCAGAAACGTTCGATATTTGTGGCGCTGTTTTAGAATGATACTAATTAAATCGGTACCTAGACCTCTCCATCTATACTGGAGTAACTCGTTCAGAACATCATGTAACGGACCTGGATCAGAATGCTGTCCCTCATACAGTGTGATGAGGTGCTGGATCATATACATACCCACCAGTCGCTGCTCGGCTGGGGGCAGTTTCAGAAACATTTGTGCCACTATTTCGTCTGGAAAAGTGGTAGAATCAGTAGTCCATCGGACTGCTGATCGGGCTAGTTCTTGTTCATGCATTGTACTAAGTTCACTATAACCGATTCGCGATTTCAGAATGTGATCGGTAGCTTGGAATACTTGCTCAAGAGAACCTTGTTCTGGTGCTGGAGGAGGGAAAACTTTCTTGTGATCTAGGCGTGAATGTCGGTCGGGAAGTCTAGTTCTACCTACATACGCTATTCTGGAGGGATTCTCGTCGTCTACCTCTTCAGTAGGAGAGTCGTCTTCTTTCTCGGTTACTTGTGCTGCTTCTCGTTTCTCGTGTAACTTTATTATTTCCCTACGGATTTTCTTGTACATACTCTCTATACAGTTCTGTGTCTTGTGTCTTCCCTCGGCTATATGGTCACTCCACCTGGTCAGGACTTTCATTTCTTCTGGATCTTTATCCGGATAATCTTGTTCCCTTATTAAACAATTTATTAGAAACTTTAAAAGCATGAGCTGAATCTCGACTTTTCTTTGAATCATGGCGTCGCAAACACTTTCTGGATCTACTCCTGTACGGATGAAACGATATATTCTGTCTAGATATCCTTTCATATTCGGTAGGGTGTCCAAATATTCGGTCACCCGTCTTACACGTAATGAATACAGGACCATATCATCATCGCCTGGGACTGGATCATAACGGCATTCGGTAAGTGCTCGCTTGATATCTGCAACTGACTGAAGTTTGGGCGAACGCTGTAACGCTCGTGCATGTAGCTCGAGTAGCGTGATACGTCTGGGTTGAGGCGGGGTTCCAGGAGGACTTCCCCCCGTGGCTCCTAAACTAGAATCGTCGGTGTGTACTGTACGTGCTGGTAGAGTGACTGATGTAGCGGGTACATGTACTGTAGGCTGGACCGGGGGTGCCGTAACAGATGCTGCAACGGGTGCCCCGGTGGCTGGAGGAACATGAATTACATTATTTACAGGAGCAGGCGGGACAGGATTTGCATATTCTGGGACTGTGTCGTCCAAATAGGACGAGAGAAAAATATCAGCTCCGGTCGGTTTGTGACGTAGCTTAGTCGGAACTAATGGCGGCGGAAAATTACATGGTGCTTCCGGGGTTGCTGTGGGAAAGCCCTCGGCAAGAAGAGGATACATACCCTTAATAAGGGCATTTCTCTGTCTGTCTGACTGTTCGGTTTTAACTCGTTCACCTACTTCGATCAATTCCCTTTCTTGGGCTCTTTCTGAGGATTCCCTACTTAATTCTGTTTTTCTGATTTCTTTTTCCGTTCTTCTATGAGATTCTTTGCGCCATAACTCGATGGCATCTTTCTGGGACTGTCTGGCTTTCTTTTTCCATAACGCTTCTTCTACTCGCATGATGCACTCGGCATCCCACGTACCTGATACGGGCCATCTATATTTCTCTTCTAATTCCTTGGTGTAGTCCACCCATAAGTCTAGATATAATATGGCACTCAAGCCATGCTTATGATACATAAAATAACCTGGACTGTCCCTAGGCGGGACAGGAACTGCTTCCTCTAATAACCCTTTTCTGGTTTTTAACTGACGTAGTTTCGAGAATAGAGGCATTGTCTAGGCTGGAATCTGGACACAATACAATACACGATAAACACAATAATAACTGGAAAAACAAATCACTCATACCACGACATTGAAAACACATGGAATAACATTTAGAATAACAGTTTGGACAGAACACATGAATTTCTTGAGAACAGAACTTACTAGAATGACTAGATGCACTGCTAAAACAGCGCGAAACTTACCGGTCCCATAAAGAGACACGTCAGGACCCGCGTCCACCTAGGTGGACACTTCGTGTTGGATCTGTGTACCCAAACCCACGGACCAGAGACAAATTAATTGACCCTGTCTAGATACTACCCCAGCAACGGTACTCACCGGGCAGCAAGAACGGAAGGCCTCGGACTGGACTGGACTGCTACGACGACGGACTACGAACTTCGGACTTCAGTTACAGGTGGGCCTCCGGATACCTCGGACCTTGGACTCTCGGCTTGGGCTCTGGTCGGGACTCGCCGCGTTCCTCACCGCCTCGTCTGGATGCTGGACCGCAACCTCCGTCTCCTCCGTGGGCCTGAGGGATACTTGAAGCAGAAATATCTGCACGTGCACGGTATGGTTCCGTCACGGCTGCAGAGGATCAGGGGGCCTGCGTGGCTTCTCCGGCGCGTGGGGAAAGGGCAAGTCCCTATTCGGGCGCCATTATGTGGTAAATAAATAATTAATTACCGGTACTATTTTTGAATACAATGAATGAAACAGATAGCTCAATAAATAAGAAACAGGATTCGAGGTATCTTGAGTCTACAGGCTTTAATCAGGCATAAAGGACAGGAACAGGACAGCCTGTACGGGAATAGGATGAAGGCAGCTGCCGGGGAATAGAAATCGGGGCTTGGACAACTTTCAGTAACAGTTCACAGTATATATTGTCGTGTATTTCTATAGGTTCTGAATCAGTCCCCCTATTCCTGACCCTATTCTGGTTAAACTAACTATCAAGTTAACTAACAGTCAGCCCATGAGGCAAGAAAACCCCCATGATGCAGATACCGTTATCTGACGCAGTCACACTCCGGCACAGGAACGTGTTATCTGATTAGGTCATAACGCTTGAGATCTAATTAGACAAGCGACATTCCTCCAGCCCCTGATAAGGCATACGACGTTCTCATAACAAATCAAACCTATGACAACCTGGAAAATCCGTGCGGCCATTGTTTTGATTTCACAGAGAACTTTAGTAAAGAATGTGCTAACGAGCAAGTCGTATGACATCTTTATTGACGTATCTATGTCCATCCTTACGTCAATCTCGGCACCTTTAAGGTATAAATATTGCCGACCTTGCCCTATGCAAAGACACGCGTGGTGACAAGACGGAGCAGCCATACTTGCCGAAGCCGAGAGCAGAAGCAGACCCCGCTGGCAGCAGCCCCGCCTTCCTGACGCGCTGAGAGACGCGCTGCTATCTCAAGCCGAGAGACCCAGCACCGGCGCTTCTGGGCAGCCCTCGCAGGCAGCCTGGAATATCGAGAGCAGAGAAAGAGATACCATTCCTCATTCATCCTAACTTCCAGGTACAGAACTGAATAACCCCTCACAGAGAATTCTTTAGTTATTCACTTGGCAAAAACAAACTTAACTTAAACTGTAACTTTCTATTCCCGCCCACGCATTAGACTTAGGTCAGGTACACGGGGTAGGCGTATTTAGAAACACCAGTTGAGTACGTTTAGTCAAATGTATATGTGTATGTAAATATATTTTAATCATTTTAAACATCATATGGCTCAGAAACCATATCAATGTTTTTACAGTATTATTTTATACTATTGCTTCTAATGTATGCACTTTACTTAACTATAAGTATTGCAATAATATCGATCCATTTCTCTTGTACGAGAAAAGAGACTGATCAATAAATAACACCTTTTTATTGAACACGCCCGTCTCTTCCTTTTCTCTACATTCTGATGAGACTAAGAATGCACGTACTGACTGAGTAAAATAATTGCCTTGTGCTCACACGACTCTCGAGATTGACTCTTGATTAGGGGAGAGCAAAGTTGTCATGTTCTATGGTTGTCAGAAACTAAATCCCTTCTTGTCTAATCAGGGAAGTTAATCCTTCCTTGAACATTCGAGAAAGTTTCTAGCGAACTCTGAGCTTAGCTGGCAAACCCAAAAATTAAGTCTAGTATCGACAGTAGTAGACCTAGTTAACGTCTGGCCTAGGCCTTTACTGCTGTAGGTACTATTCCAATGCGCAGAGCCTATTGGGAAAATAGGAGCTACACTACATGGCGCCCAACGCGTTTGGAAAGGGCGATAAAACTAACGTAAGACATTTAGAGTAACTCAGTCGTGCTTTCTCACTCAGACCCCTTTTCCCAAATACTCCAAAGACGTCTGGAGTGGGTGAAAGGTAATATCCTCCAAAACCTCGCAGGAGGGAACTCCTATGTAAGGTTCTTGGTATAGTCAACGTTGAAGGATAAACAGTTCCAAAATATTGTGCATCTAATCTCTGTTTCCATAAAGAAACCTGATCTGCAAACAAACATAATACCATCCTGTCTGTAAAATGGCAGAGAGTGATGATGAAAGAGAGGCAGTTAGATTAGCAACTGAACTCGCAGATGCTGATGCTACCATGCAAGCAGCAGACGCGGATATAATACTCATTCCGGTTATTAAAAGGAGATCTATAACCTTAAAACTTATAGAAAATGGACTGACACCTAGAGGTGGCACAGTCATATTCGTAATCGAGGCACACGAATATCGGCAGACAGAGGTATACTATTCATGGATACATTTTCCGGCAGCAAATGCTGTAACAAAGTACTTCCACTATTACAAAGTAGAGGAACCTCCTGAAACGTACACTCCTTTCGAGGAGGTGGAAGTACCACTCAAATTCCAAGAGCATTTGCTCTTATTTGATGGCGCCCTAAAACATAACAATCACATTACAAGGCTCGGTCCTTTAGGAAGACCAGGAGCAACGTGGCCGGTCTTAGCCGGATACACACCACACCCAGACATCGAAGGAATGTCTACAGCAGAGCTGTTAATACAGCTAAAACAACTACTAAAAATTCATAGACAATTAGTTCAGTATGTAATGCGGACTTCAACAATTCAGCCAGCGATTAAACTTCCACAGCTGACCCCTCACCAGGGGAACACAAATAAAATTACACCACAGAACATCCAATCCTGCCTAGGTAAAGTTCCAGCTAAACGGGAACAGATACCATTCTGGTTGGCACAGAAAATTACCCAAATAGAGGCGGTGTTTCCTGACACCACCCCATTAGAAAAACACAGGATTCTGACTATATGTCTCCCAATGGGAATCGCACCACACATTGAGGACTGTGACACTTGGGGTACAGTCTTTGCTTCCATCTACACAAAAACGCACGGTGTTCCATCCATTTCGGTAATACCAGATGTGCTAAAACAAATTCAAGATGAATACGGTCCAGAACCTGCTTTAACTCTTGGTATGAAATTACTAAAAGACTTCAAGCAGGTCTCGGCTATATTATTAGCCAACATAAAAGGTGAAGCAGCAAACGTGGCGATCCGCCAGAGTTTAAAAGAGACAGATATAGCAGACCAACCAGCTGAAATTGCCAGAATCATAGAAAAATCCTATGAAGAACTAGGCAGAGATAGTCTAGGTGGAATACCAGTAAAGCCGCAACTGACTACAAGTCCAGAAAAAATATTTTTTAATAATAATAATTCACCAAAAAAGAACTGGGATGGAAATAAACAATCCAATCCTAAAGAAAAGAAATTCCAGTCCAGAGGAAGGTCTCCGAGGCGAAGAGAGAAATCTCCAAACCAAAGACAGAGGTCACCACAGAGTGACCCCTCTGGGAATAGATATAACCTTAGAAATAGGGATAATATTAAAAAACCTGATAGATATCAAGACATTGATACACGTCCCTCTCAATCTTTTCAGAATTCCTCGCAGAAATCGGAAAGAAGAGGACGATCAGAAGAGCACGCCAAGTCCAAAGACAAGGAACCTGCTCAGCTAAAAAAGAAATTACAATTTCCAAAAAAGAAGGTAGCCAGTATCAAGGTAGTTAACAATGCCGAGAATACTGAGGACACAACTGAAAAACTGAGAGTGGGCTCAGACAATGCTAGACAGCGCAGCAGAAGTGAGCATAGCTCACAAAGTCCTTATGAATCATCTGGAGACAGTGGACACGAATGAATACCTTCAAGTGGAAACTGCAGACACCAGAGTTAGCAAGCCCCACAAGATATACGAGATAACATTACGTATAGAGGGAGATAAGACTAGGAAAATAAGGGGACTATTTTGGGATAACCTCTCCAAAGGCTATGACATCCTTCTAGCTGAAAAAGACTGGCCACCAGAGTTTGTCAGGGAGTGCCCTCATGGCGAAGAAGTAATTATGCCTGCCTTCTCGAATCAAATACCGATTCATAAAAAATACACACTTGCTAGAAAGTGGGCAGTGGCCTTAGCACCTGCTTTATATAAAAATCATGTAGGATGGGATGAGGATTCTCCTCCTCACAAAATCCAGTTAAAATCACAACCAACTGCACAAAGGCAGTACCCAATTAAGCAAGAAGCTAAAAAACAAGTAAATGAAATACTAGATCAGCTAGAATACCAGGGGGTGATTGAAACTTGCACCTCACAAATGAACAATCCTTTGTTTCCGGTCTCCAAACCAGACAATTCGTACCGTCTAGTTTTGGATTACCGACACCTTAACACATGTTGCAAAACCTTTGCAGTGCAAAACTCACACAGTGCTGCACTAATGAATAACATAGTGCGCAAAAAATACAAAACTACCTTGGACATTTCCAATGGATTCTTTTGTCAAAACATAGCACCGGAGAGCAGATATTTAACTGCATTCTCAGTAAATGGCACTCAAAAACAATTCTGTCGGTTAGCCCAGGGGTACAAGAACAGCCCGGGGGTATTCTCAGCGAGAGTAACAGAATTACTACAACTATATGATGATGAAGCATTATCTTATGTCGATGACATTTACTTAACAGATGATGACTTGGATACTCACTTGAAAAGAGTGAACACCATAATACTTGGGTTCGCTGCAGAGGGTTACAAATTCAACTTTAAAAAATCCAGAATTGCCCATCTGACAGTCTTGTACGTAGGATATGAATTATCAAGTATAGCCTGGTTGACAATTTTCTAAGAACTAGAAGAATTAAAAAATCTAAAATATGAAAAGACGTATCCTCTGCCAATCGACATTCTTCCTCTACGACATTACGCCTGTGTAATCTATACAGACGGACATGCTCAACCCTCCGTTTGGGGAGAACATGCATACAACCCCACATGTGAGATTACAAAAGAAGTGTGGCGCGGAGGTATATTAAAACCTCTATTAACAAAATCACACTCAGTAGAAACTAATTCAGAACTACAAACTGAAATAATAGCTTTGAAAATGGCGCTAGATAATGCGGATCGCGAATTCCCGACGCTTATAGTGTCAGATTCATATTACTGCGTCAAAGCATATAACAAGGATTTGCAGACATGGATTCAGAACGGTTACAAAGATGACACAGATGCACCAATAAAGCAGAGACTGCTCTGGGAACAAGTAGCTCTTTTGAAAAAAGAACTACCAAAGACTCACGTGACTCACTCACTGAGTCATCAACGTGATGGCGTTCACGTTGTAGGGAATTCATTGGCTGAAACAGCCGCAGCGGCAGCCACTAAATCGGCTCCCGTAGATCGAAAAAAGCGTACATTAATATACATTGACGGTGAAACAATGCTGGCGGTGAAAACGTCATCAAAAGGCGACTGTTCAGCGTTACCGATCAACTATCCACTCAATTATACATACATAATCGATGCAAACTCCGTCCCTTTTGCTCGAATCCCTGGAGTGGGGGATAGAGTGATTCCAAACATGGACAGGAGAAACTTGTTAATCGCAGACGCACACATGGGCGAGGGTCACAGACACCTTAAATTAAAAGATTCTCTGGAAGAATTACAATCACGGTACTGGTGGCCAGGCATGAGCCTGCACTACACCATGTTTGTAAAAAACTGCCCAAACTGCAACAGAGATCGCAGTGGGGAGAGAAGCAGTTTAATACCTCGTCGTATCAAGGCAGATAATATTACCAGCAAAAAGAATGGCTTGCGATTAACATATACAGGCTAGTTTCCACTTATAATGTAGATCACCAGCACTCGGCTGACGTCCGGACTATTATACAAGATTTGCGAGTCTAAATGGCATATACGCTAAGAGCATGTTACGTTCGACCATTGTTTTCACTCTGGCACACCAGCCTGGGGGGAAACATGGCCAAATGAGCACAGCCCAGCGGGAATCTTCTCACTTCCTTCCTGAGGGTACGGGATGGTGTAAAGAAAAAACCAAGGCAGAAAGCAATCTATAATGGAAAGGATATTAGGTTCGGGAACTGGGTGGGTCAAACATCTAATAAGTGTCCAACGTAGTCTAAATAACTTGCCAAGAAATTCTCTGAAGGGATTCAGTCCGTACGAATTATTATTCGGAACTAGGATGTTGATCTCTGACCTTGATAGTCAGACTTCAGTGGTAATAGAAAAAAGCTTTGATGTCAAAGACCGTTTGGCTATTTTGCAGGACTTAAACAAAACAAGAAAAGACCTGAGCAACATACAGTTGAAACAACAGCCAACAACCACTGAAGAATCACCACCTGTCCCAGCAAGACCTGTCTGGATTCCAAAAGTCGGGGATCTAGTCAGGGAGAAGATCGCGGTAAAGAAGGAATTTGGGCCTTCTTACAGAAAAGCAGTTCCTGTCTTGTCTGTCAACGGGACAAGATCAGTTGTACTACCGCCACTTGCTGGAAAAAAGGAGAACAGAGTTGTATCCATCGACCTGGTAAAACCACAACATGTGGCCGATAACAAACAGTAGGCCAAGTGGACTCCCAATAAGTAGCAGAACAGCAAGGTTTGCTACCAGTACAGAGGTCCTAACAAAGAGGCTCATCACATTCGAAACGCCTACAGAAGAACAAGAAGGACTATGCAACAATGCAATAGAACTCAGACCTCTTAAAACCCAAATAAAGACATTTAGCAGAGACACACCAATCTATACTGAAGTACCAAGTGAAAATGCAAGGAACAAAAATCCTGAAGCAATTGGAACAATTGACAGAACTGCATCCGGGTACTTCATCAACTTCGATGATTCCTCTGACGGCTTCAGTGAATCAAAGACACAGCCATCATCAAAATCCTTTAAAGACAAAGCTAAGGAACTTTTGAAACAACTGAAAGAAACATATCTGGTTTCTCCATGGATTGAATTTTGGGTGGGTTTTGGTGCATTTATCCTCATACTTTGGCTCATCATGGTATTTACTTTGGGACACTTCATTGAGGGAAAATATGCTAAAATGGACACAGCAAATCAGAACATCAACTTGATCCTCAAACCACACACATCTTCACACGTCGAGAAAAGAGAACTTTCTTCAGAACTTTCTTCAGCCAACTTCACAGCCAATCCTATACCTGGTGGGGTAGCCTGGGACAACACTGACTATGAAATTTATGGTCCGGTCGAGATCCTGAAATATCCACACCAAATCAAGATCTCTTTGAGTGACTTTGCAAAACCAAACTCATTTGCTGATGATTGGGACTTCGAGAGTATTAACAACATGATGTCTGACTTAGTAATGTCTGCTAAATTTACAAAACATGATTATTTGCAAGGTTCTACAAATTATGATAGTATGTATTGCTACAACCATTATGGTAACCATTTTTTGCATAAATCTGCACAACCTAGAAATGTTTTAAATTATAATCAATGGGAACATTGCGCTACACCTCCAAAAGGGAGCTCTAGAACCGTGTATGACAAATATTCATATTTTTCAGGTTTTAACATAAGTAATGCTGAAACATTTTATTTTAAATTGTCAAACAAGACAGGGATGAAAACCATGATAACCAACACAAAATTGATATATTCAGATTCATTCTTTGAAAAAATGAATACATTTGGATTTGATTATTGGGACAAAAATGTTGATTTGAAAAGTGTTTGGGGTACAAAAGAATGGCAAGTACAGGGTTTAGAAGCTTTGTTTAGAGCCTGCATGATCCCAGAACAAATGATATTTTTAAATGACACTGTTCAACAAACCACCTGTCTTGGCTTAGCCAAAATCAAAGATTTAAATAATCCGTCTATTCCAAAGCCAACAATGTTTAGCAATAACTCTGATACAGATGAAGAGATAGACGTAAACCATATATTAAACAAAAACAGAACACATCCTGATTGGAAACAATGGTTGATCTGGCCCACAGATACAAATAACTGTCAAGATAGATTCCTGAATAAAACACAGGGTTTTAAAATGACCAGGCCAGACCCTAGATATCCCCAAAGACATCACCCAGGGATAATAACAACCTACAGTGTGGGCAAATTATGCCTTCAATGGCTACAGACTTCCACACTGCCTGAAATTAAGCAACACCTAACTTTACTTACTGATGGTGCTGACTTGCGTGATTTCATAATGGGACCACGCAAACAGCGTCAAAAGCGTTTCATAGCAGCCTCTGTATATGCAGCATACAATGAGGCCTGGAAGGTTACTCAAATTGAGACAGCAGAAAGAATACGGGAAATTGACCGTATTAATTTGGAAAAATCACTTTCTGTAGTGGACAATGGGTTAATGACTCTGTCCTCCAGAATTTTTTCATTGGACAGCATTGTGTCTTCAGCAATCGATATATTATCGCAAGACTTACTGTTATTACAACATGGTCAGTCACAATTGCGTTCCATTGTACAGCTTGGCTGGACGTTACAAAATCTGCGGTCAGGCTATGTGCCTTGGCGTTTAATCAACACAACGTCACTATTCCAAATCTTTAACCTTACTGATAGACAAATCGGTATGGCGCAAAAGGGTGCTGATTATACAATCTTGAGCATTGAAAAACTAGAAAGATTACCAATGACAATGTCAGAACGACCTGTCAGTGAATGGATAATACACGGAATCATAAATATTCCAATCTCAACCTTCAGGTTTCAATACTGCCAAAAATATATACAGGCTGGCATGTACGAGAAATTGGGAAAGGGGTACCTTAAAACAACTTGGAACCTGCCCTATTCACATGCATGTGTCAGTAATAAAGGACAGAAAGTGTTTCTTAGTGGCAACAATTGTGCTATGTCACTAAGCGGCACGCTTCTGTGTAACGGAATTAGTTTGCATGGAGCCTGTGAAGGGAATTCATACAACCTTTCATGTCACCAGCAAGGCGCACCTGCAACTGAAATAGAACCATTCTTTCAAAGACTCTATAATGGGAGTTACATTCTTATTGTAGACCGCAGATGTTGCAGTCTTATGCCCGGGACTCCTTATCTAGTAACTACAACGGCGAAGGTCAAGTGCTGTGGACGCTCTTTATTCCCCAGCTCCTTTCCAGACAGGGAGGCAAGGGCATGGCCCAGTTTGAAAATTACTTCTATTCGAATAGACACTTTAAGCAGAATGAAAACAGTGCTTCTTCAGACGCCTACAAGGCTCACGTCATCAAAAGAAACGTATGATCTACAAGTCGCAAGGACGACTGCAGAGATACATACATTATTATCAACTAATTCCCCCGTACATTTCGCGGAAATCCTAAGCGAAATCTTAAATATTTCTGATACCACTGGGGTCTCAAAGGTATTTAAGACAGTATTTTCGATGGCATTAACACCATTCAAAGCCATACTGGGTATTTTTCCAGATTTCGTCCATTCGATTTTTGGCGGACTTCCCCTGATCCTGGGACTAATTGCAGGAATCCTATTCCTAGTCCTTATTTTTCGTTATGGCAACCCATGTCACAGATCAAACTCTCGTGACAATGGAAGATACGATCCTAGCCATTGGATACCGGGACCGGATATCAAAAATCCTGGGACTCTCCCGGCTTAGAGACCTGAACATGACTTGGTTTCTATCATTTCGACCAATGTGGCAGAGGTGTGTTTTACCTGTACTAAGGTGTCTGCTATGCGGAGAAGAATGCGTGTTAGACACCTGTCTGACGCTACAATCGGATGCGCCGGTGGATGCAGATACACTGTTGGTTCCTACCAAGGTTCACGCTTTGTGCTGCCCTCAAAGGCTGCCAATCCTGATGACGGCATTCCTGGAATCTTCACCACTGCGATTGAAGAGTAGTGAAGTTCAAGATGAAAGCAGCATCGAACAGGTACGACCTTCTGTCAGCAATGCGAATCAGAATGTCAATGGAGACAATCATGCGCACGAATGCATGGTTACACCTATTTCCGACTTAGTGGAACTTTCCCATGAAGCTGTTGACAGTTTTTTCGAAAGCCTGAATGATATGATGTTCTCTCCAGAACAGAAATAGAGACTTTTGAGTAAAACTCGCACACGGCGTTCCCTGAATTCGGCCTTCAACTTTAAAAATAAAGTCACATGAACAATTCACTCCAGTTCACGGACAGCAATTTTTTCAGCATGCCCCTTAAAATATTTTTCTACATATTTTCTCCCGGGACACTGATCTTCTGCTTAAAGTAAGAAACTATTCCTAGAGAACTAAAATTTCTATTTTTAGATACTTTATAGACTTTAGCTGCCCGCTGGTAGGTTCACAAATATTTTATTATGTGATGAAATGGTCTCGGACTTCCTTTCTGTATAGCCATATTAAGAGCCATTTCATGTGTATTTCTCATATACCGATAAGCAATAATGCATAAAAATGCGTGTTTACTTTTGCATTTAATTCATAGCTTAAGTGCATACAATATATATGACTGCAATTTTTCAGTATATTTGAAAATTTCGAAATGCATTTATGTATTTTGGGGTGGTAAGGTATACACTATACTCTATAGTATGTTGTACTATGTTATACTATGCATAGATTAGTAGATATGACCATAGTTAGCTTGGAGTGGGTGTCGTGTATTTCTATAGGTTCTGAATCAGTCCCCCTATTCCTGACCCTATTCTGGTTAAACTAACTATCAAGTTAACTAACAGTCAGCCCATGAGGCAAGAAAACCCCCATGATGCAGATACCGTTATCTGACGCAGTCACACTCCGGCACAGGAACGTGTTATCTGATTAGGTCATAACGCTTGAGATCTAATTAGACAAGCGACATTCCTCCAGCCCCTGATAAGGCATACGACGTTCTCATAACAAATCAAACCTATGACAACCTGGAAAATCCGTGCGGCCATTGTTTTGATTTCACAGAGAACTTTAGTAAAGAATGTGCTAACGAGCAAGTCGTATGACATCTTTATTGACGTATCTATGTCCATCCTTACGTCAATCTCGGCACCTTTAAGGTATAAATATTGCCGACCTTGCCCTATGCAAAGACACGCGTGGTGACAAGACGGAGCAGCCATACTTGCCGAAGCCGAGAGCAGAAGCAGACCCCGCTGGCAGCAGCCCCGCCTTCCTGACGCGCTGAGAGACGCGCTGCTATCTCAAGCCGAGAGACCCAGCACCGGCGCTTCTGGGCAGCCCTCGCAGGCAGCCTGGAATATCGAGAGCAGAGAAAGAGATACCATTCCTCATTCATCCTAACTTCCAGGTACAGAACTGAATAACCCCTCACAGAGAATTCTTTAGTTATTCACTTGGCAAAAACAAACTTAACTTAAACTGTAACTTTCTATTCCCGCCCACGCATTAGACTTAGGTCAGGTACACGGGGTAGGCGTATTTAGAAACACCAGTTGAGTACGTTTAGTCAAATGTATATGTGTATGTAAATATATTTTAATCATTTTAAACATCATATGGCTCAGAAACCATATCAATGTTTTTACAGTATCATTTTATACTATTGCTTCTAATGTATGCACTTTACTTAACTATAAGTATTGCAATAATATCGATCCATTTCTCTTGTACGAGAAAAGAGACTGATCAATAAATAACACCTTTTTATTGAACACGCCCGTCTCTTCCTTTTCTCTACATTCTGATGAGACTAAGAATGCACGTACTGACTGAGTAAAATAATTGCCTTGTGCTCACACGACTCTCGAGATTGACTCTTGATTAGGGGAGAGCAAAGTTGTCATGTTCTATGGTTGTCAGAAACTAAATCCCTTCTTGTCTAATCAGGGAAGTTAATCCTTCCTTGAACATTCGAGAAAGTTTCTAGCGAACTCTGAGCTTAGCTGGCAAACCCAAAAATTAAGTCTAGTATCGACAGTAGTAGACCTAGTTAACGTCTGGCCTAGGCCTTTACTGCTGTAGGTACTATTCCAATGCGCAGAGCCTATTGGGAAAATAGGAGCTACACTACAATATATCAAAACAATTGCATTACATTCAATACAGTAGGCGTAGCAGTAGGCGTGACTCGTAGCAGTCGCGAAAGATAAGGGCAAAATGATGTAACAAGAAGGCGTGTACAGGGCGTATACATAGACATGTGATGTAAACGTAACAGAAGTGTCATAAACGGGGCGGAAACATGGAGGGGGCTACCTGAGCAGCTGGGACCTCTAACCTAGTGGTGCGCGCAAACGGGCAATGACGTGTTACCAGGGAGGACTGGGGGCTATGACTTCTGCGCTAGAAGAGGAGACTAAAGTCTGGAGTGTCAGAGCGACATGTACCTAAGGCATATCTGGTATCTGGTGTTTAGAGTACATATTGATAGAATCCAAAAGTTATCAGGGCAAAGGCTACTAGACACTAAGACTGGTGCGTGCATAATTCTACATGTATTGCGTGTGCTAGGAATATTCTATGAATATTAATACAGTATTTCTCTTACATGGAGACAGTAAGGCTAGACCATGACGGAAACTATTGATGCGATGCAGTAGCTTAGGAATGCAGAGAAGGAGGGCTGGACTGATAACTAGAAACATAACATACTCTTGGCAGACTGGGAGGCAGAGCCAGGCCGAGCCGGGCACTGCGAGGCATGAAGTAAGCGAAGGGTCAGGGATGCAGGTGGGGGCTGTATCGCTCCTCGGAGAGGGTTCAGGAGACAGGAGCTGAATCTGAGTCCGGGCCCTTTTGAGGCCTAGAAACGGGGACAATTCAATGAGTTAACGTGCACACCGTAAAATGTGGCAACGTAAGTTTACATAGGCCTAATATTCGTTGCTTTCACGAGGACTGGAAACTGGCATACTAGAGATGGACGCAACTGTAATTGCGTCTTTAATCGATCAGAGGGGTATACATGCATATCGATCATGCACATATAGCATAATATGGGGAACACGTAGGCACATACAACATGGCAAAATTTACTTTTCCACATTATTATTATCGTGTGCCAGTGATTAGTGATTACTAGCCCACACCACCTCCCTTGAATAGGCTTTGGACTGCTCTTCTTCGCTACCCTATGAAAGACAAGTGCCTCAATGTGGTGTTTGGTTCCCAGTAAGGACTATTCTGGGCCTATTACTTGTGCAGGCCACACAACCGATAGCCATATTTACAACATTGATGCTCAGCGAAAGGAAACATAGCATCCCAGTTCCAGTGCGCATTGATAACATTTGATATATCCAGTTTTGCCACACATTACATAAGTATTAATGCACCAATATCAAAGAGCAATGCAGTGAAATGGGTGCAAAAGTTTGGTTGGGTAAACTTTGGATGTGGAAGGGAAAAGTTATCGCACGAATCTGTCATGTAAAAGCCTGACTGTTGATAAATGTTTTGACTGTGTTTGTTAAGGCCAGCTTGCATTTTTGAAATGATGTGATGGTGGGTTGGGCTTTCACACACAGGGGTCGTTTCCGATTCGGGAAAAAGTGCTCCGAATAGCCGTATAGAGCGTTTTTCCCATACGAATCGTACCCTGCAATGTCCCTCGTATGTACATCGAAGTACGATTCGTACCAGGAGCCGGACTCCGTACGAATCGTACAGAGACCGTACGACTCGAATCCCCGTACTAGTCTCCATCGGAACCGGCTGTACGCGACATCTGTACGGCTCCCTGCTGGTTTATACGACCCAGCAAGTACGATACGTGTCGGGTACAACCCTTTTTTTACGGGAACTGAAAACTGCCGTAAAAGCAGAGTTTGCGCCGAAACAGGTACAGAACGGCCCCACCGGGCACGGTGCATACCCCCCATGATCTCAGGGGTATGCCCCATATACCCAGCATACATGGGGTAAGGTGCGTACCCCCCATGATCGCATGCGGGTACGCACCTGCGATCATGGGGGGAACGCACCGTACGGTGTGTATGTGATTGTGCGCTTTTCCGTACAAATCGCCCTTACCTGACGTGGACCGTATGGATCGCGTCCTGATGCCCCTGTCCAGATCGTACTCGTCGGGTCGTACGGCGTGTGTACGAGTCGTACGGAGAGGGCTCCGGATACGATTTGTACGGACCTTTTTTTTTACCGGATCGAAATCGACCCCAGAGTACCCTTTGAATTCCTACACTACACTCTGGACCTGTATGAGGAGGATTCTTCTCTATAGGTTTAGGGGCTACAACATATACCCACACCATAGCTCTGTTTCTGGGGTTGTAGGAGGTGATTGGAGGCTCCAGGAAATTAGGGTGCTTGCCATGGGCAGTGCAGACTTCCCACCGTGAGTCTGTCAGTCAGTCAGTAAAACTTTATTCGGCCAATGCTGCCATTATTGCATGATTTAATTCAGCAATAGATTTACAATTCAAGCAATTAAAAAACAGATAAAAATATAAAGACAATCCAAGGCAATCAATTTGCTGATGTCCTAAAATCTCTTCTAATCCTGAGAGAATGACAGAGAAAGCCAATAGTCCTATGACACACAGTTTATGAGGTCAGGTACTGCAAAAGTTCAAGTCTGTGACTGGTCGATCTACAATTTGTAAAGCGTAAGATGGGACATAAAAATGTTGTTCTAGGAATGGTATTATAGCTACAAAAAACATAAAGTGCATAGTAGATTGGTGATTGATGTTGCAAGGGATCACTGACATAATATCGAATACAAAAATATAGAATTACAAAAATATCGATGACAAAATATAGAATGCAAAAATATCGAAGTCCTATCTACAAACAGGTAAGTACAAAAATATCGAATCAAAAATATTGTTAAAAAATATATAGTTAGTCAAAATATCGAATTTTTAAAAATGTCCTAAAAGTAATTTAAAATTAATGAAATAATAAATATAATTAACTAAAACATACTTAAAAATACTTAAATAACCTTAAAATTAGCAAATAATAGAAGTTAAAAAAACATACCATTGTTTAATACATATATATATATTAACGTAATATTAATAACAAATATACAATATTTTTACTGTAGGATAGCGGGAGGGTAACATTTACTATTACCACTCCAGTGAGTGCAACAGTAGGGAAAGCGTTGGATAGCGTAGGGGTAAAAATTACTATTCCCACTCCAGAGAGTGCAACAGTAGGGATAGATTAGGGAAGCGTAAGGGTAAAAATTACTATTCCCACTCCAGAGAGTGCAACAGTAGGGAAAGCGTTGGATAGCGCAGGGGTAAAAACTTACTATTCCCACTCCAGAGAGTGCAACAGTAGGGAAAGCGTTGAATAGCGTGGGGGTAAAAATTACTATTCCCACTTCAGAGAGTGCAACAGTAGGAAAAGCGTTAGATAGCGAAGGGTTAAAAATTACTATTCCCACTCCAGTGAGTGCAACAGTAGGGAAAATGTTGGATAGCGTAGGGGTAAACATTACTATTCCCACTCCAGTGAGTGCAACAGTAGGGAAAGCATTGGATAGCAGGAGGGTAAAAATTACTATTCCCACTCCAGAGAGTGCAAAAGTAGGGACAGCGTTGGATAGCGTAGGGGTAAAAATTACTATTCCCACTCTAGAGAGTGCAACAGTAGGGAAAGCGTTGGATAGCGTAGGGGTAAAAATTACTATTCCCACTCCAGTGAATTTAACAGTAGGGAAAGTAATGATTTAATATATATAGAACAACAATTATATATCAATACCAGTAAAACATTAATTAAAATTAATTACCAATTTAATATTATGTAATAATTAATTAATTAGACATACAAATAAATATTAGTTATTACAAATTAATTAACTATTCATAATTAATTAACGAATTAATTTTCAATGACAAAAACTAATTAATAGTAAACATTAATACCAATTAATAATTAATTAACAGTAAATTAATTATCAATACACAAAAAGTATTTTAATATGTAATTAATTACAATTAAATTACTTGCCACCCTATTCCCCTATAAACCCACAATCCGCTACAGAAAATAAATTAATACAATTATCGTAATTATCAATTAATCACTTAATACAAATTAAATACCAATTAATAACAATTAATTACCAATTAAAAATTAATAAACAATAAATAAAAAATCAATACCAATAAATAAATAACAATTATTTACTTAATTACAATTAAATTACTTTCCAACCTATTCCCCTACAAACCCACAACCCGCTACAGAACTAAAACGCAAAATTAAATTAAAAATAATTAGTAATTTCTACAAATTAATATTTAATTTAATAGAATTAAATTACTTCCCACCCTATTCCCCTATACACCCACAACCCACTACAGAATTAAATTACCCAAAAATTAAATAACATAAATTTCATTACTTAAAATAAATTACAAAAATAATATACACATTTCACACATATACTAACATACAAAACACTTAAAAAAATTCGATATTATTAAAAATTCAATATATTTTAACCCCTTGCGTGCTGCCGTCGGCAAACGGCCGACGGGAGCACTACCTCGCTAGTGCTGCCATCGGCAAACGCCCGACGCGGCCCCGCCCATTTTGCGGAAGTGCCGCACTGCCGCGAAATTGCGGCAAAGGGGTTAATACCTATATTATATACTTCGATATTTTGACTTTCTATATTTTGAAAATCGATATTATATTACTTACCTCCAATTCGACATTTTTCACTACTATATTGTGTACATTCGATTTTTTGTCCATTTTATATTTTTACTTTGAAATTATGGCTAATCTATATTTTGAATTCGATATTATGTCTAGTTACCGTTGCAAGAACAGCAAGGAAGGGATGATAATTAGCTGTCCTGCTGAGGAAAGTCAAGCAAAAAGTGGCATTACACAGCTTTGAAAGTGTTAGATAAAATCTGTGCTCCTGATTAGGGATCAACACCAGATATGGTTCGACACACTTAGGTGAAGTGATCTCCATGTAATAACATGCAATAGCCTGGTTTAGTCATCTATTGGACCACTTTTTTAGGTAACTGTTTGTTTGGAAGAGGGAGCGAATCAGAATCTCAGTATTACAAATGATTTCATTGGAGAATGAAAAAATGTAGGACGTCTAGATCGAGAAAAGATTATCTAATGTATGTTATATTATGTGCATGGTGTAGGCTGGGGAGACAGGGCAGATAATATTTGGAGCGTTATCTTCTGAATAAAAAGGGTGATTTATCACATCCCAAAATGCCTTTACGTCCCTAAGTCTAGCAGCTGAGAGTAGGTCTTCCCAGGCCTTCTCTCTTATTTACTTCCTCCTTATATCAAGTGTCTTATAAGCCCTCCTGGCAGACCCAACTTCCTCGATATTCCTTTGTGAGGACTTTACTGCAATTTTCAGGTTTTTAGTGGCAGTTGAACAAGCATGGGTAAACCAGCGATGGAGCGGAGGTACAAAGCTAGATTTTTTAACAGTCAGTAGGCTAGACATAGATGTACACCAAACATTAAAACTGCCCAGGATCATGAACATTTCTGCTGATTCAGAGAGGCAGTTAATAATTCAGCAAGGAGTTTCTCTGGGTTTATGTTTTTCCACTTCATACACATCCCCTTATTTCTGCAGAAGTGCACTTTGTTGAAACTAACAGGAGCGGATGGGTCAATTGTGATATTACACAAATGGTTTATGGGTGGTGGTTGCTTAGTTTGGTGGACAAAATTGCTGAATCCATCAAAAAAGGTGATAGGTTGGAGGAGAATAAAATAAAATCAATGATTGAGCCACCGCCTCATCCTGTAACGGTTGGATGGGGCACTGTGCCTTTCATAAGGAAATCTTCATTAAACAGTAGATTGTGCTTTAAGATAATTTGGTTGAAGACCAAAAAGGAAAATCGAAAAATCAGTACGACTCAAAGACAATAAATGATACGAAGGGTAAGTCTGTCATACAGTCTAAGCTTGAGGGAAATGATTACCTGAAACCCACCCCTAGGACAACCTGACACAGAAGGCCTTGCAGGAACACAGAAAGATTGATAAGCTTTACCACAAAATTGTTTAAGGACCAAGTTTCTTGACAGCATACATACTGAATTGGTTGACAGTTTCAAACCAGTCCACATTATCCAGTTTCCTATTAATGCCACAACTTTCCAGGGAAGGAAGCGTAGCCCAACTAGCCTAGGCACCCTGGGATAGATCGGGATAGTAGTGACAGATGAGGTACGCTCAGCAGAGGAGACTGGGTAAGGCACTGGTATACTCTGGGAAATAAGGGTAGAAATAGAGTGTGGGGCTGGCTCAGCTGGGGGCGCTGGATCAAGTATTGGTGGACTGTAAGCTGGTATGGGCAGTGGATGGGCGAGTCAATCATTATTTGAGAGATTAAACAATGAAGCAAATTGGATTTCCTCAACAAAAGAGGCATTAGGGTTGCAGCGTATCACAATCGTATGCCCAGTCAAACTTCTGGCCTGCCTGAGCTAGAAGGTTGGATGATAAAAATAGCAGTGGGGTAATGCGAAAATCTTAGCGTGGTCCGTAGTTACACAGTTCAGATGCTGCAGCAAAGTGCTGTTAGACTTGGCATCCTTGGCGTGGTTTCCATGACTTTTTGCCTCTACCTCCTGCATTTTAGATGCTTTGGCCACTTTGCCACGGCTCATCAGTGCCAAAGTGCAAGTGATCCCTAGGTAAAATTGTTGTTATGATTGACTGACCTTGATTGGCATATTTGACTTACTGTTAAGTCCTTAGTAAAGTACACTAATAGGTCGATTCCGATCCGGTAAAATCCCCGTCCGTACGAATCGTATCCGGAGCCGTTTCCGTACGACTCGTACGGACGCCGTACGACCGGACGATTCCGATCCCGATCGGCCGACCCAGACGCGATTCGTACGGTACACGTCGATTCGTACGGAAAAGCGCACGATCACCTACACACCGTACGGCGCGTACCCCCCATGATCGCAGGGGTACGTGCCGTACCCCTGTGATCATGCGGGGTACGTGCCGTACACCCAGCGTACATGGGGTACGTGCCGTACACCCACCGTACATGGGGTACGGTGCGTACCCCATGTACGCTGGGTGTACGGCACGTACCCCGCATGATCACAGGGGTACGGCACGTACCCCTGCGATCATGGGGGGTACGTGCCGTACCCGGGGGGGGTGTTCCGTACCTGTTTCGGCGCGAACTCTGTGTTTACGACTGTTTTCGGCTCCCGTAGGAAAAGGGTCGTACGGCGCGTACCCGACACGAATCGTACTTGCTGGGTCGTAAAAACCAGCCGCGAACCGTAGTGATGTCGCGTACAGCCGGGTCCGAGTGAAACTCATACGGAGATTTGAGTCGTACGGAGTCCTGTACGACTCGTACGGAGTTTGGCACCTGGTACGGATCGTACTTCGTCGTACGTACGGGACGTCTACGGGTACGATTCGTATGGGGAAAAAACTCTCCGTACGACGATTCGGAGCGCATTTTACCAGATCGGAATCGACCCCTAAGTGTGCCATGGCAAGTAAATTAAATGCTACTAGTGGGCCTGCAGCACTGATTGTGCCACTCACATGGGTAGACCTGTAAAGGTATCTCAGACTTGCCGCTGCAGTGTCTGTGTGCAGTTTTTAAACTGCCATGTCAACCTGGCGAGTGGAAAGGCTAACATGGGGGTTACTTTGTAACATCTTACAAGTATAACTTTCCATAGGGGGAAGATTGGGAAGTGGAGTTTAGGCTCTCTGAACTCAAAATGTAAAAACTCTTTTCAGGAAGATGTTTTTTATATTGTGGGTTTGAAAATGGCACGTTCAGAAAGTATGCATTTTCTTATTTAACCATTCTGTGTGCCTCTGATGTTTAGTGCATAGACTGTTTTATTTTGGAGTGACAGGGGCTGGGTATGTGCATTTACCATAGACAACCACAAGGGGTTGAGATGTGTCCTGCCTTTCCTTTTAGACTCAACGCTTAGCTGAATTTAGAGTGGTGGGAGCAGTTTCACTTGCACCTAAATAGGTAGTGTCTCATTTGCACAATGCTGTATCCTCCTCCTGTGGCCATGCTGCACCAGAGAGGACAGAACTGGTTTGGCCTGGGCTCAGAGACCCTTGTCACAAAGAGAACGAAGACACAATGGGGCAACAGTATTGGACATTAAGCCCCAGAGAATTTGAACACTTCTGGACTCAATACGATCCTTTGCCAAGGAGAAGAGCTGGAGAGCTGTGAGGAGGAGTACTTCCCCTTTGCTGTGTGCTTTGCTGGGTTGGCCTACAGTTGCTGCTTCTGCCAAGGACATACGGCTATTCGGTGAAAGATGTCCGATAAAGTGCCCCTACTACAGGGAACTAGTTGGGTATTGCACCACCGACCCAAAGAGGAGCAACCCAGATGATGAAGCATGACACCTGAAAGGGTGTGTGAGGGCGTTACAATCCAATATATAGATTCCCAACTCTAAACCCCTGCTGGGGTATAGTCGGGTCCGGTGTCCCTGACTCTTAAATCCCTGACATTTGAGGAACAACATAATCTTATTTTTGAATCTGCCAAGAACATGACAAAGACTGGAACTTTTCTTTGAACATGCTTGAAGAAGAATATCCGAGGACTTGTGAGTGCTAATCTCCTGTTCTGAAGTCTCAGGGGCACAAAGATTTCACCTGCATCCCACTGATCAGCACCTGCACTCCTTTGTGGACACCTGCATTCAAAAGGGAACTAACTCCAGTTTCTGGGCCCTGAGAATTGTGTGCTCGGTGCTGCAAAGCAAGAAAAACAACTCTGAAGCTGCCAGTGATGCTGTAACCTGCATCAAGGCCGAGGGGCACCACTTGTAATGTGCACGACGCACTGTTCCCCCTGCACAACAGCTCCGATGCCCTTTGACGCCTGCAGTTATTGGCCTTCCCGATGCCAGTGCTGGCACCAACGCCGTCACCCCCATCACCTGCAAATACAAATACTTTATGCATTACCTTTGGGATAAGCCTGTCTGCTCATGCCAAGCTACCAAGAGGATGAGCAGGGGTCATCTAAAGTGTGTATCCCCCTTACCCTGACTGGAAGGAAGAGGCTCTACTTGGACAAATGTGCATACCTCTGCCAATTAGAGACCCCCATTTCTAACATTAGTGGTCAGCAGTGAGAATTTGAACTTGTATTTGTACTTGACCCACAGTGATTAGTATACATCACCAGTCTAGAGTAGACCACTACTTAACCACATACTGTGTTTTTTGGCTCTATTTTTGACACTTGAAGTATCCATGCACCTTATCTCTAAATGGTAAATCAGCATTTGAGGTTGCAGAATTGGAATGTTGCATACATACGAAGGGAATCAACTCAGACAGTTTTGCAAAGGTTTTGGATGCCCCTTAAAGCACGTATAGGAAAGAGGAGCTGCAGAAGGCCTTGAGTGCCTGGTAGGAGGCCAGAGAAGCTGAGGAGACAGGAGATGCAGTTGTCAATCTGGATTTGCCAGAAGGGGTTTTCGGTCACATGATTTGCCTGAAGGAAGAGCAGCCTCTGACAGCAGTGTGTCTTCCAGAAATTTGACTCCAGAGGAAATGGAAGAAAGGCAAAGGGTCAGAAATCATTAATTGGAGGTTATGAAGTTCCAGATGAAGAACCTAGAGACTGAGGCTGAGTAAGCTTGTGCCTTGGAAGAGAAGTAGTTGCTTTTGGCACATGATCTAGGCATGAGGGAGCTGGATATTAAGAGGATTTGTCTTCTAAGAAAATGGTGATTAATAAAACCATTCACTTTGATTTGTGGGCCTAATTATGAACGCCTAGAACTTTTTACATTGATACTACTCCAGTTGACACAGTAAATTCCTTTTGATATTTGGGTGTTTTATTTAGAGGTAACAGGTCTTGGGGTCAACATATCATAAATACTAGAGCAAAAATGAGCAGGGTCTCTCAAGGGATTTTTACATTTTCTTCCGAATTGGGTAGCTGCCCCATTAAGGAAATGGTTGGAAGCTGTAAGGCAAGACGGGTCTCCACTGCTACTTATGGAGGAAAAACTTTTTTTAAATGGCTACTTTGATTGCCTACTTCTATCTCTACTAAGATTGTTTATCAGGAGGTAGGCCTGCCATACTTGGTAGATGTACTTCTTATAAGACCTTTGCTATTATGGCTATCATTATGTGCTAAAGAGGATATTAGTTTTACGAAATCAATTATTTTAGAATTTTTAGCCTTGGATAAGGCATCAAGTATCTCATGGTTATCATATAATTATTCCTATGTTAATATGTTGTTTAACCTGCCCATATGGTCAGAACTTGTCCAGGTGCTATCATTGACTGAGAGGATGATTAAAGATACTTTTTTACAGAACAGATCTGGACAGCGATTGGCTGCTAACAGTACAAAATCCTCGGTCATCCTATATATGTCATATGAGATGGAGGAGAATGGTTCAAATTATTTATCTGGTGTAACAAGTCTGCAACACCATTTCGTCTTGCTACGATTGAGATGCAGCATTGTACATTACCATGGACCCGCTAATATCTCGATAGGATAAGTGGACCGCTATGCTAGCGGGCAGGCGGGCGGGGTTACCACCAAAAAGCCACAGCAGGAATTGATCCAACAAGATCTAAATCAGGCCCTTATTTATTTATCTCTGTATATATTCCAGTTTCCTATTTGTTTACAATTTTAAAACACTATTTTAAATAAAAATTATTACTGAATTTGTAAACTGATACCTGAGTAGGATTAATCTTATACAAGCAATACCCTAAAATACCTTGTTTCCTATCCCTTAAACTTCTTTAAAATAATATGAATTTTGAAATAAAATGATTGCTCAAGTATTTTCATTAATTCACAAGTATTAATACACGCACACTCGCAATATCCCTATATCCCTTAAATTCTATCCCTAAAACCCATGTAAGTCTATTAATACAAATGTTTTTCCTCAAGTTTTATTTATAATTTGAAATAATATGTATATTTAAAAAATGAATACCCTATTTTTTTTAATAATACTTGGAAATGTACTCACTGCCCAACCATTACCTAACGAGTAATATTAAATAACATTGATAATATATATGTTATTATAAATTAATGTAAAAACATGTACTCTGACAAAAAATCCAAATATTTCGAGTTGAATTTTTTATATTAATATGCTCAAAATAAAACATATTTACCTATTCATATTGTTATGTGTGGTAAAGGCATTTGTGGTAAGGATATGCTTGGCATGCACAGTAAAGACACATTAATGATAAATGCATGCCTGGTGAAGATCATGCCTGGTAAAGACTGTGTGCTAAAGGCATCTCATTGTAAAGTCTGCGTGTTAAGGTCTGTTTCCCATCTGCAAATAAGGCAACTGAGATGGGAGTGTGAAACAATCAGTTTTTGAAGGGAATAGATAAACCATAATTGGACCTAGAAGCCTAATTTACTACACTTTGCTCCATTTTTTTCAATAAGTGCCCACATAGCTTTCTCCAAAACACCTCTATGATTTCCTTGTTATCTCATGTTTTTAGTTTTTAAACCCCTCTTAGAAGATTACATTTTTGTTTCTCACTTAGCTTAAAGAATCAAGAAGATGCCAGTAAGGAGATGCGAATATCATAATTTCAAGGTGAGAATATGAAAACCTAAGATATACTTAGCCTGAGGTTGATCCTCCTTCCCAGGAGACTTTTCTGGTGCTACTAAATGAGACTAATGATCATCACTTCAGAACGCAGAGGTGGTGCCACGTTTCTTCTTTCGTCAAGAAATGTCATATTCCGCTCTTCGAATTTCTCCTTATCCAGATGACAATGATCAAACAGGTCTAGTTGTGTTCCTTTTTGATGCTATTGTGCGCACTGGACTGTTATGTTGTGATTCTTAATTAAGTTACATGACCATAATGTTTTGAGGCGAGAGGCACAAGCGGCTCACCAGGTACCCCGTAAATGGTTGGGAGGGTGACAGGCACTCTGCCGAGTTGGGGTGTGGTTAGTTTAAGGTCCGCGGGCAGGGGGGGGCAGGGTTGGCAGAAGGGAGGGGAGGGGGGTGGGTGGAATTGTTTGAGTTTTTTGTTATGTTTCTCTTTGTTAGATGCAGAGTCAATCTTAATTTTGGGCAATATTGTCGACAAGGTCCGGCTCCAAAAGGCCATGTGAATCTCAGGATGAGAGTTCCTCACTCCCTTCGGGGACTCCCTCAGAATGCACTTCCGATGGCTGTGGTGACCTCTGGGAGGAGTGGAACTCTTCCTAGGGAGTCATCCGAACTATTTTCACTCCCAATACCGTCATGACGCAATCCTCTGCCAGTACACTCACAATCATGACGTGGAACGTCAACGGTCTTGGCAACAAAATAAAGAGGGGGGTGGTATCACAGTATCTCAAGCGCCACACTCCCGACTCAGCCTTATTACAGGAGACACATCTGATGGGAAATAGCTGTCGGGCACTCCAACGGGGGGGGTACAAACCGTTAATTCATGCGGGGCTCACCTCCGGATCCCGGGGTACAGGTATCCTTGTTAAGAAGAGCCTAGCACTTACATGCACGAACACATGGGCTGACCCTCTGGGACGTTTTGCAGTGATAGAGGCCACCTGGGAGGGATGACCGCTAAATGTTGTCTCGGCCTACCTTCCACCGGCATTGGGTGGGGAGGCTTTTTCGAGCCCTAAATAAGATATTACTGGACCTCCCCCAGGGCACACTGATTATCGGTGGAGACTTCAACATGACAATGAACGATGTGATAGATAGGCATCCCCAACGCAGCTCACATAGGCGTGGGTCTGAGCTTTTGGAATTTACACAGGCGATCGGACTGGAGGACTTGTGGAGAACATTTCACCCAGACACCTCCTTCTTCACACACTATTCTAATGCACACAATAGCATGGCCCGTATTGACTACTTTTTCTGCCCCACAGCGGATGTCGGTTACTTTCGACATCTAAGAGGACTCCCTCGGGCCATTTCAGACCACTCCCCTCTTAGTGTTGAACTTACATACCACAAACAAGTTACCCGAGGGCCCATAATTATTGACCCATGACTCTTGAAAATTCCTGACATCAAGGAAAGCCTGATTGAACACACAGGGCACACTGATTATCGGTGGAGACTTCAACATGACAATGAACGATGTGATAGATAGGCATCCGCAGCGCAGCTCACATAGGCGTGGGTCTGAGCTTATGGAATTTAGACAGGCGATGGGACTGGAAGACTTGTGGAGAACATTTCACCCAGACACCTCCTTCTTCACACACTATTCTAATGCACACAATAGCATGGCCCGTATTGACTACTTTTTCTGCCCCACAGCGGATGTCGGTTACTTTCGACATCTAAGAGGACTCCCTCGGGCCATTTCAGACCACTCCCCTCTTAGTGTTGAACTTACATACCACAAACAAGTTACCCGAGGGCCCATAATTATTGACCCATGACTCTTGAAAATTCCTGACATCAAGGAAAGCCTGATTGAACACACAGGGCACACTGATTATCGGTGGAGACTTCAACATGACAATGAACGATGTGATAGATAGGCATCCGCAGCGCAGCTCACATAGGCGTGGGTCTGAGCTTATGGAATTTAGACAGGCGATGGGACTGGAAGACTTGTGGAGAACATTTCACCCAGACACCTTCTACTTCACACACTATTCTAATGCACACAATAGCATGTCCCGTATTGACTACTTTTTCTGCCCCACAGCGGATGTCGGCTACTTTCGACATCTAAGAGGACTCCCATGGGGCATTTCGGACCACTCCCCTCTTAGTGTTAAACTTACATACCACCAGCAAGTTACCCGAGGGCCCATAATTATTAGCCCATGGCTCTTGAAAATTCCTGACATCAAGGAAAACCTGATTGAAAACACGGAGTATTATTTTGCTGAGAACATTGGATCAGTACGCTCGGCAGTTACAATATGGGGGGCCTATAAAGCAATTATCAAGGGGAGAGCGTTGGCTCTCAAAACCGGGTACATACGCAGATCTGCTTCGCCTTGAATCAGCCCACAATGATATCCCATCCGAAGATACGGCCCGCCATCTCCAAACTAAGCAGCTTGAATATAAGGCCCTGGCCCAAGAAAATGCACAGGCTAAGCTTCTTCAGACTCGTCACCGAGTCTACGAATTGGGAGACCGAGCCAGCAAAATGTTGGCATGGCTGGAGCGACGTGTGCAGGGCACCAGATGGGTCCCTCTGCTTGTCTGCCCAGATGACACACACGTTACAGATCCACAAGAGGTAGCAGAGGCCTTTGCAGACCACCTAGAGCAGGTCTACTCTGTTAGAGCACAATATACATTGGAGGAGTCCCGGCAACTCCTAGAAGAAATGTACTTGCCCACTCTCTCCGAGCTCGATAGAGAGGCACTGGATGCAGATCTCACAGCGGAAGAGATTACCAATGCAATCTTCTCCATAAAGTTGGGCAAGGCCATGGGACCTAATGGCATCCCCATTGAATTCCTGAAGGGTGTGGACCTCAGAGTAATCCCTCATCTGAAGAATATGTTTGAGGAGAGTCGAGACAGGGGCATTCTGCCACTCGATCAACAGCTGGCTTCCATATTCGTGATCCACAAACCAAATAAGCCAACCACAGATTGCGGTTCCTGTAGGCCGATTTCTCTGATAAGTGCCGAAGTCAAGATCCTAGCAAAACTCTTAGCAACCAGACTTCTTACATTTCTCCCCTCTCTGATTTACGAAGACAAGACCAGTCAGGATTCCTACCGGGTTGTAACATGGCCCTGAACCTCCGAAGGGTGAAAAACATCTTGGGTAGACAGCCCTACCTGCTACAACACGCCGCGATACTGTCCCTTGACGCCACAATGGCGTTCGACTCAATAAAATGGTATTATCTCTTTGAGGTCCTAGCGCGATTCGGTTTTGGACCTAACTTCATTCAATGGGTCCGACTGCTGTATACGGACTTACTGGGCCAGGTGCGAGTCAACAATCACACATCCCGACAACTCGCGCTACACAGAGGGACCAGACAGGGCTGCCCCCTGTCCCCACTATTATTCACCCTTACCCTGGAACCACTGGCCCATTGGGTCCGAGCGGATGCATCTATTAGGGGTCTCAAATGGAGTGACGATACGATTGATAAAATCTCCTTATATGCTTACGACATTCTTGTCTACGTAACCTTCCCTAAATCCTCCAACAATAGTTTATTTCATGTCATTACTAATTTCGGAAAATATTCTGGTTACTCAATCAACTGGTCTAAATCAGTGTTATGTGTTTTACATGGCCCGCCACCTGCTCTCCCCCGAGACTACTCCATTGCTTTGGCCCTAGAAGGTTTCAAATATCTTGGTATCTTCGTTACCTCGGATCCCAAAATCTTTTATGATTGCAATTTGAGGGGCCCACTGCAAAGGCTACACAGTGATATATCTCACTGGTGATCATTGCCCTTGTGCCTCCCCGGCAGGGCGGCCCTATTCAAGATGTTGGCGCTCCAAGGTGTTTGTACGCTCTCCAGAACTGCCCCTTTCCCATTGCCGATTCTTAATTTAGTGCGCTGGAAGGAGATCTGCGTCTTCTATTATGGGATGGTAGAGCATCCCGTATAGCCCTTCATAAACTTACCAAGGGGTGGTATGATGGGGGCATCGCCCTACCGAACATACTCCTTTATTACTTGGCATCCCTATTGGTGGCTACAAACCATTGGATCCACAGATCGCCTTGAAATCCGGCCTTCCACCAGAACGCTACCAAACGGGACAGGAGGGTTACTTTGGAGCCCTATACAGTAAAATCTCTCGTAGTCGATACGTGGGGCCCATGACACAGACAATAGCTATATGGCATCGCGCCAATAAATGTATGGGGTGGTCCGACAAATGAACCAGGGCCACGCCGCTATGGGCATCACAGAAACTTGGCTCCCTTTGTTACCAACTGGGCTTTGACAAATGGGATACCATAGGTATATCCACACTAGGAGACCTGATTCACAGAGGGAAACTACTAACTTTCGCCGACCTACAACAGAAACACGCTCTTACTCAGGGTGAGGCCTTTCGATACCTCCAAATCATACGTGCTATTCTCACGAACATATCTGATCTCTCCTCCCTCCCGGAGGCCTCACCCCTTGAGGACAGACTGCTTTCAGAGTCCCTCCAGATGAAGGCCATATCATATACCTATCGCACACTATGTAACAACATGCCTGACTCCTTCCAGGCCCTACGTGATAAGTGGCAGGGGGAGGAGGGACACCTAGAGGATGAGGAATGGCAGACAGCGTTGATGTCCCCAAGGGGAAACAGCGATCAATCAACACTTCCAGTTGATCCAGCTGAAAGTCTTAGATAGAGTCTACATGTCTGCTCCCCTTCTTAGCTAGGATAGGTAGACGTTCTGATGACCTATATCTTCGAGGATGTGGACTGGCTGGCACCTTTTATCACATTCTGTGGGACTGTCCTGTGATCCAGCAGCTATGGGAGAGGGCGACCCGGAAAATGAAAGATGCACTGGGGAAACCCATCCCTCTGTCACCTAAAGGAGGGATCCTTAATATATGGGACGCCACAGATTTGACTGAGGTTGAGCTTTAATGGGTAGCTCTGGGATACCTGCTTAGGCCACTGTTAGTTGGATGGTTAGCTGAAATGGAAAGATGTATGCTCGCTGAGAAGACCGTGTATAAACTCAGGGGTTGTCCCAAAAAAATGGGACAAGAAGTGGAGACATTGGAATACCCATAGAGGTGAGATTTGTAGTTCCCCCAATGCTGACATGGCCATGGACAGGGCTGGACCCCTACATCGAAATAATCACTGATAAGCTATGTTTTCATTATATAATGCCCAATGTATTGATTCTGCTATTTATCGCAATGCTATTGAATGGTTGAATCTTGTTCTCTTCATTTCAGTAAAATGTTATTATACAAAAAATCCCAATGCTTCTGTAAATATTTACAGAAAAAAAAGTCATGTTCAGTTTGAAAAATGCAGCATTTTCTGTCTGCTCCGTAACCTTCTTCATTCTCATGAGTGTGACTAAGCACTTTTGTTTCTTGTGGTTTGACCAGGCTACGCCAAGCATGAACCATGTGTGTGTATACCCAGTGAACTATGTAAAAAACAATACCTCTCTCTCAATTTCTGCCAGGATCTTCCTAGCAAATAGGGTGTGTGTTGTATCCATTCAGAAGTAATAGCTGCACCTCCATGTGATCTCTATCTCTATTAATACTTGTACGGAAGGTCTGGTTAGTCATTAGTATAATAGATTTGACATACTGAGGACTGACTTTTAAGATGTGTTATGTTTGCATTGTGCTTGTTGAAAATAACATTACTGTGAAAGTGGTCGTTAATTGCTGTTTTGTCCTACAGTAACCCATGTATGTTCTAATTAAAAAAAAGACCATAAAGAAATGAAACTGCACTCTTGCATGCTGACATAAATTCAAACTTCTTTAACTTTTTATGAGTTCTCAAATAATTACGTGAGCATGCTTGGGATTTTGCAACATATGCTGTTATTGATGCACAGTGAAATCACTCTGAATCCAAATGTGCACATGCATCAAGGTGATCCAAATTTGCAGATACAACTGCAGATGTTTTTGTCTATAGGAACATGTTTTCCCTATTGAAAGACATCTTGAGCTACATTCACATCAGTTTTGGTCAAAATGTCATTGCTTTCCCACAAACTTGCAATTTTATTAGTTTTTATCTTTTTAGTCACTTCAACTTGAAACACTTAGACAGGAAACCCCTAGTCATTTGTTCACACAGTAATTCCACTATATTGGTAAATTTCCCTGTCAGCAAAACCCTTGCCCTAGGGCAGAATCCCACCACCCATAAAAATGTAAGTCAGGAGTAGATTTTATCACAGAGTGAAGGCAAATATACAAATGTAGAAATCTATTTATGAATCAGGTTCCCATTGGAATTTCACTGGAAGCACAGATTGAAATGTGCTTTCATTTGTAATGATGGACCATTATTTTTCTCATGGTATATTTGGTTCATCACACGCCCTTTAGTCTAAAAATTATTTTCCCATTCAGGCCCTCCTTCTCCGTTATTTCAGAAAATCTTCGTCACCAGAGCTGAGATCTCCCTGCAAAGCAATGCCGAATAGTATAATGTTTTATTATATATTTATTTTTAATTTAGCACAAAATAAAAAATATGCTGCCGGATTTTTCACTTACATTTTAAAATAAATATTTGTTTTTTTAAATATTAATTTAAATAACAGTATTATTTAAGATTTACTAAATCAAATGACACACCTTAGGTAAAATGTTTATATTTATTTAATATGTATTAACATTACTAATAGTTATGTATAGAACAAATTTGAAACAAGTTAAATACTTCACATGCCCATTAATCTAAACATGAATTTTCTCAATCAGACCTTCCGTCTAAGAAGTTATTTTCTTTTCAGCCATTCAGCAAGCATTCAAAATATTAGTTTGGATTGTATTCACAAAGGTAAATGTATACATGAGTACATCGGCATGTGTAAATTTACTCTTACGGCTTGCAATAAATGGGCTACTTGTGGCTTTTCATCTTTTACAAGTGTAACTTTACCTATTACCTAACAGTATAGACTTGCCTGTCTCCACCCCATGATTTTAGAGGGTTAAGTTAGGACACATAACTTTTCATACAAAGGCAAAAATCTCATCCACCAGAGAGGAGATGTCCTTATTGCAAAGCTGGATGTTATAATATTTTATTAAGTATTTATTTTAAATTCAGAACAAAATACAAAATATGTTGCAGGACTATTACCTTAATTCAAAACTTTTGTTTTTAAATTATCATTTAAGATTGAGTAAAAAAGCACACCATAAGTAAAACATTTATATATTATTTAATATGTATTAAAATGTCTGACAGTTGCATATAAAAATAATTTATAACAGTTGTGTTACTTAAAAAAATTAGTTACAGTAATTTTCAAATTGAAAGTGGCATTGCATTATTTTCGAATATGGTGTGGTATCTTAATATCCTGCCTTCATTATTTTCTGTGGCAGGGTGATGATCCACTATGAGTGGTTGGCCATGTGTGGTGCTAGGCTTACTCCAGCTCTGAACTGGAGTACATTTACAGCTGTTGTGGTCCTGATTCCTGTTAATTTAGAACTACACGTGGTAAATGGAAATAGGTTTACTCTTTTGAAGGTGGGTCCATGTCCCTCCCTAAACCACTTTCTAGCTATCCGTAAATCCCTCTTTACTTTCCCTATCTCCCCCCATTTGGTAGTAAGTGTCCCCAACTTCAAGCTACTCCCTCCTGTCCCACCCATATTTTCTAATAAAATGTAGGCATAAGTGTGCGCGCTCTATGCAGTCAGGGCTAGATCACCGCACATAAAACATAGACAAGGTGGAGGCAGAGACTTCTGCATGTCGGTTAATGAATACCATTTTGTAGTCAATATGAAACACCAATGAAGTACTACAGGCCCAACAATGTTTATTAATATTTTATAATCCAAAACACTAGCAGATGGTAAAGATAAACAGTCTTCGAGTAGGTTCTCAAAGCCATTTATACTATAATACATTATATTTTATTGACAACATGGATAACAACTTGTACAAAGCCCTTCGAGTTTTATATACTTTTCTGGGCAAAGATCCTGTTTTTCTGACTCAGATGAATTAAACTGCAAGTTTACACTGTAGTTGATTAATAAAACACTGCTTACTGTTGTTGGGACTTTAAAATGTGCCTTTGTTATACATTTCAAGTGTTATATAATTCATTGTAAGTATTCTCGATTGTAAAACATGAAAATACGGGGGTCAAGTAAAGCGTGTGAAAAATAGTTGTGACAGTGTTTTCAACATTGAAGAGGAATTAAGAGAGCATTATGACTAATCTGTGTTTAGACGTCTGAGGCTACAGATGCATAACCTACAGGACTTTTGAATGAGTGAACACAACTAATCACAGGCTCTAATAGCGTCTCATTTAACCCTTTCAAGTTCATCGATGTCTGAGATCTAAAAAGCATGCTCCATTTTCTCAGTATAATCCCTTTAGGAAGCATATCACTGTGTATTTAGATAACACATTTGTCAGACTAAGGGATGAGTGAAAGTGCGAAGTTCAGGTATATGAAATATGGAAAATAGTGCAAAATGTATGTTGTGTTTTACGTGAAAATTGTAATGGCACACATCAGGTTCAATAGTCATGATGTATACCACCAAAGGTATTGATTTGGTATTGAAAATGTCTACTATGAGGTACTTTCAGCTCAAACCAGTCTTCTACAAGATTTTTTTTGCTAGGACCAATCCCTGCGCAAAAGTCATGAATTTTGCATAATATGAAATTCAAAAATCATGAATTTTGAGGGAGAAACAGAAACATTGCATGGGCCTAGTCACCTGTGCCCAGCTTTACCAAAAGTTCACGCAATGCAGAGCACCAGAGCAAGTTGCTAAGCTGCAGTGCATGAAGAGAGCTGAAGTACGTCTGGCAATATACACAGTAATACATTTAAAATATTCCTAAAATTAATATAATGCAAAATAAATATTTTTATTAATTGCTTTACACTATGGGGTTCATTACGACATTGGTCGGAAAGCCTCTTACCAACAGTCGGAAGCTCCCTGACCGCATTGGAGCTCTTCCGACTGGCTCGGTCGGTTTACGATCCGACCTCCCGATTATGATGTTCGCGGTTGGAACGTCAACAGGCCGGTCATTCTGAATCGGTTCCGACCAACACTCGGAGTATTCTAGTAGGTTGGAATTGCACTGTAACCCCCCATGGACGATGTTTCCGCCATCGGGATTAGGATGTCGGATTCTGACAGCCTTTTCATGCTGGTCTTTCTGACATGGAAAGGCTGTCAGATAGTGACATTGGGCCCCTAGCAGGGCCCAATTGCCCCCGCGGCCTATGGTTGGTGGCCTTAGGTACTCCCATGTAAAATCCTGCACTGTGTGGCAGGCACTATGGGGTGCCTGCGACCAGGTGCATGGTTTTACATACACACACATTTTTTCATAGGAGCTTGTGTTGCGGCTGTAAGCTCTCATGGGGAAAAATGAAAATCCGATGAACAGTGTTCAGTCACATCGTAATCCAGCGCTCTAAACAGCCGACCACCTGTCTGTCAGTCCTGAGTTCGAGAAGGTGTTGGTCGGAGCTTTCCGACTGACATTGTAATGAGCCCCTAAATGTAGGCATACATACATACACAATAAACCATAAAAATATAAACAATTGAATAAGAAAAAATACATTAATTAATGCAGACAATAAATAAACTATTAAAAATTGAAAAATCTGAAAAACACATTTGCTAAAAATACTATACACATTCAAATGAATTTAAAAATAAAAACAAACGATATAAAATAAAAAAGAAAACAATGCTGTAAAATATATTTCAACAATATTTTGAAAGCTATTTGAGTCGAAGAATATGAAATATACTATTCCCACCGTAGTTTATGCAACAGTAGGGGTTAGATTTACTCTTCCTATTCCAGTTACCTTAATAATAGGAAAAGTGTTGGACTTCGGAGAAGGTAGAGTTACCACTACTCCTGTCAGTGCAACAGTAGTTAAAGTGTTGGATTTTTGAGGGGTGTAATTTACTATTCCCATTCCAGTCAGCAGAACAGTAGGGGAAGTGCTAGACTTTGGTGGGGTAACATTTACTATTCTCACTCCAAAATGTGCAAAGGTACAGAAAGTGTTAACTGCAAAGAGATACATTTGACTATTTGTATGGTAGCCTAAGCAAGAGTATGGGAAATACTTCACTTCAAACACATAAATAGATGAATAATCTGATGAATGAAAATATTAAACTCAGTGTGGCAGATTACAATGTGGCCTAGAAATGCTCCAACTGACTGTCGGAGTCTTCCGGTCCAATCATAATCAACCCCAAGGTTTACTTTTGGACCTCTGCATTACAATGCCGGTGGTCCAAAATTAAATTGGCTTGTCATTCCAGCTGGCATCTGATGGGCTCAAAGAGCACGTTGGCCAGTCATAACCGGATTGTAATACCAAAGGTTGGAAAACCATGTCAGAAAGCGTGTTAGTGCCCACAGCAGGGGCCCCTTGTGTGAGTAGCCTCCAGTTGAGGGCCGAGGGTGCACCTATGGTGCCCCCTGTTGATCCCTGCACCCTGTGGCAGGCATCTTGAGGTGCAGGGATCAACAGCACCTCCAAATTTCCCTATGTGAGCATGTATTATGGCTGGTTTACTGCCTTAATGCAGTCTCCCATAGGGAAATGTAGAAATGTGACCAAACTGTTCATTTGTATCCTAATTAGGCTTTTGGGACCGCCGACCAGAGGTTGGTCAGTCCGAGGCCCAAGACGGTGCTGGTCGGACTTAAGTCCGCCCAACAACATAATTAGACCCTTTATAAGAAAAATTATAATTAACATTATATATATACATATATATGTATATATATATAAATATATTGGTTTACATTGCAATGTTGCACACAGGCGTATCTTATCTATTGCACTTTATGCCCACTGGGGCTGGAAGTCTTGCCAGCTTTTAAATAACATTTATCATATTGTTTATGCATGTTCTGGCATTGATACGTGGTTTTTGATATATTTTTCGTCTGTTGCTGATATGTAAGCATACGGTAGAAAAATATACACACTACAGCAGTTGGGGCAATGAATAGGAATATTTATTATTTTAAAGCAGTTTATTCATGTAAATGTTTTAATATTATTCGCAATTGCCTCGCGCATACTACAGTGTGCAATATTTGTGGTAAAACTAACTAGAACTGATTTTTTCCACATAAACATTTTGTGTTGATTTCTGGTTCAGGTTGTTAGGATGGGGTTAAATCCTTACCTTATGCAATACGCGTCAATGATTGCATTAGTAACTCTTTCAGCTCCATTATGCTAATTAACAGTGTGCACTTTAAAAACGGGTGATCAGCCCCCATGACAGTGTCATGTGATCAAGGCTTGGTGAAGCCGAAACGCGTCATGGCGGACTGGTGTTGGGTCTCTGAATAAAGATAATCTTGCACTATCTATGGGTCTTGCTTCGCCTACTTTCCCAGCTGCTGGCCTTTTGGACGTCTACATACTGAAAATATTTCCGGGATTGCTTCCTCGGAACCAGCAAGACCCCTCCACAATTTGGGCAGGAACGGCTTGAAACAGCTGTTCTGTTTACGGAACTCTTTTTTTGTTGTACTCCTAGTGAAGGAGTTGCCGTCGGAGCCCCAGGAGAAGCGGATACTTCATCAGCAAAACAGGAAGGACGGTGGTGGTTCCGGGTCAGAGGTCGGCGGAAGCTGATCGTGGATGGGAGCCGCATCAAGAACACCTGGGACGCTGAAGGATCCCGCGGAAAATCCTGTGTGGGGTGTGCGAAGCGTCTACTCTTCAGCACAAGCTCAAGTATGAGTATTGATAGCCTTTTGATAGACTGTACCCAACTATACCAACTACCATGTCCGCAGACACGGTCAGGGGGCGTGTGGAGGCATCTAGGGGTATGTTCACGGACTCCCCGGCTGGGGATTGTTCGATCGGTGCAGCCGCTGCTTCACTGCCTGAGCCCCAGAACAGTGTCAAGGACTTATTCAAAGCCCTGGAAAAATGTTGCAAACATGAACAGGCAAAATGGTGGGAGCACTCTTCCCTGTCTGGATACCTGGAAGTGGGTAGAGTGCCCCGCGGTCTCAGAAGTATGCTGACCCCGTCCTATGAAAACCCTGACCCCCAAATGCTTTCGGATTGGGCCCAGTGCAACCTTGATTCATCGCGGCACATCATGTTAATACTGGTGCAATATGCGGAAAGTGATCGAGTGAAACTTTTGGCGGAGATTGATCGAATTAACGGTGAAATTGAAAAGCTACCCAGTACCCCAGCTATAACTAAATATCGGGAAGATATGGAAATGAGGTTAAAACGCGAGGAAGAGGTGATTAAAAAACGCAAGGCGTTCAAATTCCAGCGTGATCATCTTGATTATGAGAATGGACAAATATTCACATTCTCTAGGAAGTATGACAGCCTGAAAGCTGGTAAGGCAATAAGTAGCTCTGTTAGCACGAAACCCACTGGCTCAGCAACCAACATCAGTCAGGCTGAACTTTCATCTATTTCAGAGGAGGGCTCGCAAATTGATAGCGAGTCTGATACCGAGCAAAAAAGAAAAGAAAGGTCGGGGTTTCGAAAATTTACTATGGGACAGGAATTGGAGGTAATGCAAATGGATCGAAGAATGACCCTCCGATCAGGTACCCAGGGAGCATCTGCAAACAAATCTGCAACAGGAAACGTGCAGAAAGGCGCAAATGCAGTCAGAGGCGGCAACGCAGGAGGGAGGCAGAGAAGGCAACGAACAAAGTGGCAGCGCAATCAGGCGCAACAATAACTGATGCGCAAACAGTTATCAATTTGATAGATATTGCACTTACTCCTGGAGAAACCTCTATTCTAACTTTAGGTTTGTCCTACAGTGCACGTGGAGACTTTGATTATGCCAGCACCAAAATAGACCTCTTTAAGTATGTCCGCAAATTGAAGCTCAAAAAATATCATGCCACGACAAAATCCAATGAGGTATCTTCAGTCACGGCATCCAACTGTCCTGCAATCAGGGGGATGGCCCTCACGCAGGAACTAATGGAACTTCAACAAGAAGATGCGGTATCTACGCAACCAGTTCCCGGCTGGGGACTGGCGCCAGCAATACAACCAACCCCATTCAAGCCTAAATCTAAATTCTGCCCACTGTTGCTGAAAGACAACTTGGACAGTTTTCACGACAGGGTGTCTGCTGACCTCAAGAACTTGCATGTTAAGATGGCAAATGCAACCAAAAGAAGAAACTATAGGGACATCGAGTAACATAAACTGATCAAGAAACTTAAGGCAGACAAAAATGTGATCATACGCCAATCGGATAAGGGCGGCAATGTGGTCCTATGGACAAGGAAACAGTACATGGAAACAGCGTTGGGTCAATTGACAGACCGTGATTGTTATAAAAGAACTAATGTCAAGGAAGTACAGCAGGCACACAAAGACATTTACTCTAAACTGATGGCTTGGAGAAGCATTGGCCTGCTGACTCTGGAGGAATATAAATATGTAAAAGTGGATTGTCCAACTACTCCTGTTATATATTTTATTCCGAAAATTCATAAGGACTCCCTACGACCACCCGGACGTCCTATTATATCTGCACGTAATAGCATTTTGGAAAATGTTAGCAGGTATATAGATTTTTTCCTGCAGGAACATGTTAAAGCTCTACCTTCATTCGTCCTAGATACGGGTGATTTGCTCAAAAAGATGGCCAACTTCAAATGGAAACAATGGTATTTGTTAGTAGCAATGGACGTGTCGTCCCTTTATACTAGTATTGTACATAGAGATGGTATTAGAGCAGTCGAGCATTTCCTCAAGAATAGACCCCCCTGTTACCAGGAACATTCTAAAATGTTATTGGCTATGATTACACTATGCCTGGAAAATAATGTGTTTCTTTTTTCGAACCAGCTGTTTTTACAGACCAGGGGAGTAGCTATGGGGGCCTGCTTCTCTCCCAGTTATGCATGTCTACACATGGGCTACTGGGAGGAGCAGGTCCTCATGGTGGATTTTAACTTGACCATGACCACCAAGGTCAAAACTTGGTGGAGATATATAGATGACCTCTTTTTCATCTGGGAGGGCTCCATTGAGGAGGCATCATCATTTATAGAGGAACTGAATATAAACAGACTAAACTTACAGTTTACCAGCAATATGAGTGAGGAAACTGTTGTGTTCCTAGATGTTGAATTCTTTGTCAACAATGGTCAGTTGGAAAGTAGGCTCCACCGCAAACCTACGGCTGGTAATGCTGTATTGCATGCGAATAGTCACCATCCTGCACACTTGATCAGGAGTATCCCCTACGGGGAAATGCTCCGTATCAGGAGAATTTGTAGCAATAGTACTGACTGTGAGTGAGCACAGAATGCATGCAGAGCTAGATTCCTGGATAGGGGTTATACTAACTTGTGCATTGATAGTGCCATGAAAAGAGCGAACAAATGTGACAGAAAGACCTTGTTGGACCCAGGCATAAGCTCGGTCAGAGTCCACAAACAAACAGCACAGAATGAAGTTCGCTTAATTATTGGATACAGTAACCAACATCAGGCCATACACAAAATTATGAAACAACATTGGTCTTTAATTAACAGTGATCCGATAATTGGGAAATTGCTTAACAAATCTCCCAACATTACCTTCAGGAAAGCTAGGTCTATGCAGGACAGCCTTGTTTCTAGCAGTCCTGAAGTAACCAAGGGATCGTGGCTAGACGGCAGTAGGGGCTTTCTGCGTTGTTCCACTTGTAAAGCGTGCAAAAATGGGGTTAGCAGATCAGAATACTTGTCTCCACTTTTTCCTACTCCTGTCAAGATTAAACAAAAGCTGAACTGTAGATCGGAATACGCAGTTTATGTACTAGAATGTCCCTGTGGTCTGAGGTATGTGGGGAGCACCAGACCACAGGTGTACAAAAGGATCTTACAACACCTGCGAGCTATTACTAATGCAGATCCAGCATATCCGGTCGCAAGACACTTTGATAAGGTCCATGCTAGAAATGCTTCACTTTTGCTTTATTTTGTAATTGTCACTGTACCCCCACAGAGAAGAGGTGGGGACAGGGAGGCCCTACTAAGGAAATTGGAGACTAGGCATATTATCCTCCTAGACTCTAAGATACCCAACGGGCTTAATACCAGTGAAGACTGTTACACTAACTTATGAACAGGCGGCTTTTTAGTAACTGTACTGACAATGTACTGTATAAACAGCAACAAGCGTTGTTTTTTGCTACTACTGAGTAAATAGTAGCAAATAATTATGAATTACCCCATGAATAAGTCCTCCACACGATTGTAATAATATGAATTTTAACATCTTACTTATGATTTTAAATTCACAGGTAGCACTTTTATATGTATTGTATATTGGACTATGTTTTGCAATTTTGCACAGTGATTAGAGCGTATTTTGCACAGTGGTTCCTGCCCACTTGGGCGTTATCATATTGGTTTACATTGCAATGTTGCACACAGACATATCTTGTCTATTGCACTTTATGCCCACTGGGGCTGGAAGTCTTGCCAGCTTTTAAATAATATGTATCATATTGTTTATACATGTTCTGGCATTGATACGTGGTTTTTTATATATTTTTCCTCTGTTGCTGATATGTAAGCATACGGTAGAAAAATATACACACCACAGCAGTTGGGGCAATGAATAGGAATATTTATTATTTTAAAGCAGTTTATTCATGTAAATGTTTTAATATTATTCGCAATTGCCTCGCACATACTACAGTGTGCAATATTTGTGGTAAAACTAACTAGAACTGATTTTTTCCACATAAACATTTTGTGTTGATTTCTGGTTCAGGTTGTTAGGATGGGGTTAAATCCTTACCTTATGCAATACTCGTCAATGATTGCAATAGTAACTCTTTCAGCTCCATTATGCTAATTAACAGTGTGCACTTTAAAAACGGGTGATCAGCCCCCATGATAGTGTCATGTGATCAAGGCTTGGTGAAGCCGAAACGCGTCATGGCGGACTGGTGTTGGGTCTCTGTATAAAGATAATCTTGCACTATCTATGGGTCTTGCTTCGTCTACTTTCCCAGCTGCTGGACTTTTGGAGGTCTACATACTGAATATATATATATATATATATATATCCACAAACACCTCCTTTGTAAACAAAAGAAGAGCGCCGAAACCAGACTCTGCAAACATGCGCTTTTATTCACAAAAACCTCATCATGGCAGCATGGAATCCTTACGCGTTTCAACTCATGTAGAGTCTTGGTCACAGGTGAGCCTTCTGGATAATTAGGGGCGTGACCTTCCTCATGCCCCCTTTCTCTAAGACTGAGACGTCACTTTGCAGTCCTAGTGTACTAACATGTCCATAATGCACTGGGAAGTTCATAATGTATTTCGGATCCAGTCAGCAATTCATTTTCACAAGTGTTGATTATTTTCAGTGAAATTGCAGGCTGTACGATCTTTTTTCTTTTTTCATTATTCCACATGTGCACAAAAACGGCTCAATGTTGTCATGCTGGCCTGATTATTACATTGTTCCAGCGTTTGTTTTTGAAGTCCATTACAAACTGACGTGTGTCAGTTCATTTTCCCTTGCTCTGCTGCACCATTAAATATCGGTTGAGCATTTCATACCTTTTGCATTGGTGTCTAAAGCAGGCGGGTCGGGCTCTTGTACATTTCATTACATTTATATATATATTCTACTGCGGACGCCAGTAGATAGTTATAGTTAGGACCTTGTTTCCATTGGAAAAGCGTTTTTTCTTTTCCCAATAACTTTGGCGCCTGTTGACAAATCTTCACAAAATGTTCAAAATTACTGGGCCGCTCCAGTAAGCTCCTATCTTGAAAGTTTAGGGGTGATTCAGCAAGCGCAGATGAGAAAAAGGGGGGTCCCAAAACGAGTTTTCTCCATGTTAATTCCCATAGGAAACTTTAGACACAGCTACAGCCCGAACTGCTGAACGGAATTACACCAAATTTGGCAAAAAGGTAGCCATTGGTTCAGAAAGAACTCTTTTTGTTAAATTGTGTAAATCCATTCAGTAGTTCTTGAGAAATTAAAAATAAAGCGATCAAAAAATGCATTTCCCATAGCAAACATGTAGACACGGCTACAGCTCGAACAGCTGCACGTAATTATGCTCAATAAGAACGCTTTTTCTTAAATGGTGTAAATCCGTTCAGCATTAACAGAGAATATAAAACAATAAAAATATCTATATATAGAGGCACGGAGGATCCGCAGACCCTCCGGACCACGAGCTGTATTCTAATTGGCTGTCCACACGCCAAACCAGAAAGTGTTGGCAGCCATCTTGTGCCTCGGTAGAACCGAGGCACAAGAAAAGAGAAAAATAAATGCGGAAAACAAGAAAAGGGGGCAGGGTAGAAACACCCTCACCCCCTGGGCCTGCTCAGGGGGTCCCACAAGGACCCCCAGGGCCAATAAAAGCATTTTTTAAAACAAATAATCAGCAAAATCCGCAGAGGATCCGCTGATCTGGCCGGGAAAATAAGAAAAAAGGAACCGCGGGCTACCGCGCTTCCTTAATATTTAGCCCCCGGGTGGGCCAGGTCCCGGGGTGGCGCAAATAAAAAGTATGGGAGGCCCCAATCCCGCCCACACTGCCCCTGGGACCGGCACCCCCTGATCTAATTTTAAAATGTGTGGGGGGCCTCAAAGCCTACCAAGCCCCAGGGACCGCCACCCCCGGGGCTTTAATTGTGTAATTTGCGGGGGCATGAGGACCACCACCCCCTGGGGCTTTTAAAAAAAATAACACCTGTGTGGGGGGCTCAAGCCCCCCCACACTCCCCTGGGACCGCCATATCCCAGGAGCACTAATATGCTAATTTGGGGTCCATTACAGAACCCGAGCCCAGAGGACTACCACCTCCCCGGAGCTCTGCATGTAATGGGAGGGGGCCGCGCAGCCCACCTCCTGGAGCCCGTGATGGCCCTGGGGACCGCCACCCCTCAGGGCCGACACCTGCAGTGTCCTGGGGTGCCCACCCCGGGACACTGCTGTTTGCTATGGCAGGACGGAAGCCTCGTGGCTCCCGCCCTGTCATAGCAAGCTGGGATTTGGGTTTTGGAAGAGAGAGCAGAAAATCTGCTCTCTCTTCCATAACCCAAACCACCTTGCTTTTCCACACGGGGAGTTGCATGTCTGCAGCTCTCCATGTGGAAAAGCAATGCCGGCTCCCGCAGGACGCAGGGAGCTGGCAGGGACCGTGGGGGAATTCAGGCTCCCCCCACGGTCCCCAATGAGGTGGCCAGGCCCCGGGGGGTGGGGTCCCTGGGGCCAGAAGGGGCTAGGGAGAGGGGCCACAGAGCCCCCTTCCCTTTATAAATGCTCTTTTTTTAAATTGGGGGTCAAAAAGTAAAAAGAAGGGGGGCCACACATCCCCCTTCAAAAAAATGAATACATAAATAAACACGATCGTGCCTAGGCCCCGCCCCCTCCAAGCAACACTCTGCAAATGCGCCTTGTGGCTCTTTTTAAGTTGGGGAATTAATTCCCCTTCAATACTGGGGGTCCCTAGCTCACCAGGTACTTCCAGTAAGTGCCACAGGGCTGTGTTGCAGAGAGGTGGTCCAGGCCACGCCCCTTTTTACACCTCTCTGCAAAGCAGGTCTGTGGCGCTTACTGAAGGTACCTGGTGGGTTAGTTGGCCACCAGGGTCCCCCAGTATTGAAGGGGAATGAATTCCCCAACTTAAAACGAACCACAGGGCGTGTTTGCAGAGTGTTGCTTGGAGGGGGCGAGGCCTGAGGTGACATGTGTCACTTACCCATTTATTCTTCCATCCACCTTGAGATATACATATATAACACATATTTAATTTTCAGAAAAACACACATTCACTGGATGATGTCATTAGTGATGTCATTTGAGATGTTATCAGTGATGTCATGAGTGATGTCACTGACCATGTCATGAGTGATGTAATATGTCACTTGATCAGCAGTACATTGCAGGTGCACAAGTTATAGTTAGCTGAACTAACTAAAAAGGGGGAATTTCTATGGTTGTCTATGAGTGAAATGTTCAACTAACTATAACGCCCCTGAAACGTATGGTTTTTTCCTCTGTGTGTATATATATATATATAAAGCGAAGTTTTGCACAGTCTGAATTAATTCAGGTATTAATCAATCCCAGTACTATAATACATTTTTAATAATATTTGTATTATTTGCTAAAAACTTATTTTTTAACAAATATGGTATTTATGTATGTATTTATTGAAATGCAACATTTGTATATCAATTCAAAAATTATTTTTTTTTAAATGCATTGCTTCATCACATATTCGGTATCTTATAAATTGATGATGCTGTAGAATTGTAAATGTATAATCTATATGTACTGTTTGGATCTAGCATTTTCGCAGGCAACAAACTCAATTGGATATTTTTCTTACATGACAAAGTACCAAAATGTTGTCATTTTATCTCTTGCCAAAACAACAAAATGTGCTGGAAGTATATCTTCTATGTTTATGATGTCACATGTGTGTATACATCACAAAAAAAGGCCTAAAAATAGTAAGCGGACTCCGTTTCCGCCAGTGATAAAGGATACAAAGTTTTCCGAAACGCGTCTGACGAGGCTGTTAATAAATCAAGACCTGCCAAAACACGAAAGCTGGTGTCTGTTTCCATCTCTCCATAACCATTGCTGGCTGGCATGTTGTGAACGACTTGGGAAAGCAACGCTTGGATATAAATATATATATGAAGTAAGTCGTCACCACCAAAATGCTCCTGACTTGAACAATGACGAAGAGCAGACCAAGGAATCAGTGCAGAATCAAAGTGCTTTTTTTCCAGCCAGCCTGTCTGCCATAACGTGTTTTGCTTCCCCTGAAGCTTGATCACATGACATGATATATATATATATTAATTACCTACTGGCAGTCGCTAGTAGGTAGTTATAGTTAGGACCGACATCTACCTTTACCCCAGTCATGCCACGGGATGCCATTGACATTTTCAGTGATTGTGTCATAGAGGACTTGAAAACATTGAATAGAGACATCAACAAGAAGCAAAATAGAAGTTACAGTGAACAACAGTACACCAAAAAATCAATGAGAATGATAACATCATTGTAAAAAATGCTGATAAAGGGGGAAATATTGTTTTGTGGCCCCGGGTTGCCTATATAGAGGAGGCCAATAGGCACCTAAATGATGCATTATGTTCCAAAAAGGTCTCTTTTAATGAGTTGCGAACAGTCAAGGATTTAGTGTTCAAAGAGCTTGCCCAGTGAAAAAGAGAGGGTCTAATCAACAATGAAGAGTATAACTTTTTTTAAACTGACCATCCCATTATCCCCACTATATATTTTTTACCTAAAGTCCATAAGCATAATAACCCTGTGCCCGGTCGTCCAATTATTTCTGCACAGGGAGGACTATTAGAACCAATGTCTAAATATGTAGATTTTTTTTATTAGGGGATATGTGGAGACCCTCCCATCCTACATCAAAGACACAGGCCATTTTTTAGAAAAGCTCAGAGAAATCACTTGGAGTGACAACTATTGTTTCATTGTAATGGACATATGTTCTTTATACACTAGCATTGATCATGAACAGGGTCTTGAAGCCACCAAACAACATCTCTCATGTAGTTACTTTTTATGAACATAATATGATGCTATTAAAAATGATAAACATATGTCTAAAGAACAACTATTTTTTATTCAATTCAGCAGTATACCAACAACTCCGGGGCGAGGCTATGGGGGCATGTTTCTCCCCCAGTTTTGCATGATTGTATGTAGGCTGGTGGGAGGAACATGTCCTCGGCCACGTCCTGGAGGAATGGTTTCCTGACAACATCATCACTTGGTGGCGTTTCATTGATGATGTCTGTGTGATTTGGCAGGGATCTGTCGAATCAGCTTGTAGATTCACTGACATAATCAATGACAACAATTTAACTCTGAAATTCACTACCAACATCAGCAGGGAGAAGGTTGAGTCTCTAGATGTAGAGGTTTATATTTGTAATAACACCATAAATTCCAAACTTCATAGAAAGGAAACTGCGGGAAACTTGATCCTCCATGCTAGCAGTACCCACCATAGGTACCTTGTCAAGAGTATCCCCTATTGGGAATTCTTGTGTATCAAGAGAATATGCAGCAATAAAGGGGATTTGACTGTTTGTCTTGATGAAGCGGTACAGATATTTCTATCTCGGGGTTACAGAATGGTGGATTTGAAAAAAACGTTATCCAAATTAGACATCTCACAGAATGTAGTAATTTTAGAAAATAACCAGGAAGCTAGTCCCAGAATGCAGGAGGAGGTGATTGAGACTGATAAGGTTCCTATTAGACTTATAACAACTTATACTTATCATCATAACAAGGTCAGACAGATTATCACCAAAAACTGGCCCATTTTGCAATCTGATATAACAATAGCCCCGGAAATAGAGGATTCTCCTAGTATCACTTTCAGGCGAGCGCCCTCTATGAGGGATGCTCTAGATAGATCGAGTCCTGAGGTTCCAAAAAAGAAAAACGATTGGCTGTCCAAAAGAACTGTTTTTTTCAAGTGCAGCTCCTGTAGAGCATGTACATTCGCTGTTAATAGAAGGGAGGTACAGGATGCATTCTCCCTAGAACCATACAAATTGAAAGGATTTTTTACATGCAAAACAGAGTTTGCTGTTTACATTTTGGAATGTACTTGCCAATTAAAATACAAAGGTAGTACGAAATTACCAGTTTTTAATTGTATTTAACAGCATTTACGTGCGATTGTCAATTCTGATTCGAGTTACCCAGTGGCACGACATTTTAAACTAGTACATCATAACAACCTTAAGGATCTTAATTATTTTGTAATTAATGCCGTGCCTAAATCTACCAGAGAATAGAGAAAGAAAATTACGTCAGCTGGAAAGTCAGTATATTGTACAATTCGACACAAAAATGCCTAATGGTTTGAATACAGGAGATGATCTTTACAATTTCTTATGAATCGAATTCTATGTAAACCCTGCTTTACTGCTATTTTGGATTACAATTTGATAATGAAATTTTTGCTACTTTAACTATATGTCATTTTTAATTGTGTAGATAGTTTTATGTGGGCCTTTTTATCTTATTTATACTGGATTTTAGCTGGTTTTACTGGGTTTCTGGTTTCTACTAGTTTTTATTTGGTGTCTATGAGTGGGAAGTCTGCATTTTGCTGTTTGCACAAAATTGTTAAATCATATATTTACATGATATACATTATCTGGTATCAACTTGAGTCATGTTAGTTGTTTACATGTTCTTTGCACTTTAATGCACAGGTCACTTTCTAGGCTTCCAGCACTTTAATGTAGAGGTACTGTAATTGACAATATAATGGTCAAATGTAATATCAATGTGATGCTTTATATATATATGAATGTACATAGTAAGTGCTGGGTGAACCGAGAAAAATTAGGATTTTTTCGAAAAAATACAAAAAATTGCACCTTTTTTTATCAGTAATATGGTTATTTTTCACATTAGGTATAGCACATTGGTAACTTGATTTCATTCTTCAAAACATGCTGTCAATAATGAATTTTGGGACAACAGTCATATAATGAGATCCTATGACTAGTAGGTAACTGATAAATTATGTATAATTTTTACATTTAAAGGGCACTTTCCCATTATGTCTAAATCTGTATATTTTACATTAATGTATTTACTTGTACATAACATGATCTCAATGGCTTATATTTCGAATGCCTAAAAGTTCACTAATAGTCTGTTTTCCATATTGACATTCAAATGGGAGGAGCATTTACGAAATGAAAAGTATTTAATCACATGGGGGATCACGACATATCATGTGATCAAGACAGGGTTACCCGGTAGAAACACGTCATGTCTGCAAAGAAGGAATAAAGCACAAGATATCTACTTGCCGTTTTGTGGTCCGTTTCCTGATTGGTGCCTGCTGGGAGGAAAGGCGCTGCACAGTCAGGGATTGTGTGTATGTATATATATATAGGAAATCCGCAACATTCTATTTGGAATAACTTTGGCGCCGGTTGACGAATCTTTGCGAAATTCTCCAAGAAGATGAGGTGCTCAGCTCCGCTCCTGAAAGTTTTGGGGTGATTCGCCAAGCAGGGGCGGAGAAAAAAGGGGGTGTCCCAAGACATGTTTTCCCCATGCAATTTTCCATCGGGACATTTAGCCGCGGCTACAGCCCGAAATGCTGAATGGAATTACACCAAATTTGGCAAAAAGGTAGAGTTTGGTTCGCAGATCACGCTTTTTGGTAAATGGTGTAAATCCGTACAGTAGTTCCTGAGAAAATAAAAAGTAAAATCATAGATATATCTATGGACGAAGTAGGGTACGCATATCCTCAGAGGATCATACGCGTACCCTTACGAGCACGAGCTGCATGCTAATTGGCTGTCAACTGTCTGTCAACACTCCAAACCAGGAAGTTTTTGAAGCCATCTTGTGTCTCGGTAGAACCGAGGCACAAGACAACTGAAAAACAAGTGCGCAAAAGACGCAAAGGGGGCAGGGTAGAAACATCCTGACCCCCTAGGCCTGCGGGATGCGTGTAGGATACGCGTATCGCGTGAATAAAAAAAACAACCCCAAAGGTCGCTTTAGTGCTAATTAGCCCCCGGGGGTGCCGAGTCCCTGTGGGCCAATGTGGTTTATTATAATGGGGGCTCCAGAGGGGCCCCCCAGCCCTGGGGACCACCACCCCGGGGCTTTTTTAAATATATGTGGGGAGGTCACGGCCCCCCTCCGCGGCCCCGGGGTCCGTCAGCCCCGGAGCTTTGGTTGTATATGTGCAGGGGGCTCATGGCCCCCTGCAGCATATGTAAATGTGTGGGGGGGCTGAAAGGCCCCCCAAGCCCCGGGGACCTCCACCCCGGGTCTTTTTTTAAATATATGTGGGGGGCTCACAGCCTTCCCCCTCCGCAGCCCCGGGGTCCATCACCCCCCAGGGGCTTTGGTTGTATATGTGCGGGGGCTCACGGCCCTCGCAGCATATGGAAATGTGTGGGGGCTGAAAGGCCTCTCAAAGCCCCGGGGACAGCCACCCCCAGGGCTTTTTTTAAAATATATGTGGGGGGTCACGGCCCCTCCATATGCAGCCCTGGGGACCGCCACCCCGGGTCTTTTTTTTTAAATTTATGTGGGGGGGCTCACGGCCTCCCCCCTCCACAGCCCTGGGGTCCATCACCCCCCGGGGCTTTGGTTGTATATGTGTGGGGGGGCTCACGGCCCCCCTGCAGCATATGTAAATGTGTGGGGGGCTGAAAGGCCCCCCCAAGCCCCTGAGTCCGCCACCTCCCCGGGGCACTAAATATTTAAATTTAGGGAGGATTATTGGTTTTTTTCGCGGTAAAATTAGAATGTGCGTACCCAGTGTGGTGCTCAGCGCGACCTCTGGTGTGCACGCGTTGGGTACGCGTATTGTACCACGTATGCTGCGTGTATCCAAGCCAGAAAAAGAAAAATATTTTTCAGATATCTATCTAGCTTATGTGTTTAGATGTTGGGTGGCTCTAAAAAGAGCCATTTTGTTTATTGAGTGATTTTAGTACTTACAAGTAAGTACTGATGCAGATTCTAAAGTTCAAGAGGAAGACTCTGTTTCCCTCATCTGTAAAATGTACACCATTTCTCCTATAGATGCCATCCATATTGAAACGCAGATTGTTGTGGTAAATGGACCCCATTCTATAGTCTCGGAGAAAAGCAGAAACAAATGTATTCACATGTTTCCTAGCTTTCTCAATCTGTGGACAAAATTGATTGGACTAGTTCCATTTCTGCGTTTGGCATATGTTAGAATAGACAAAGGCAGTTTGGGGGAAAAGTGACATCAATTCTCCAAAGGTGTCTTTCATAAGCATTTCCAGACCTACCCCAGTCAAAGTGCCTAGGTCATTGCCACCACTGTGCACAAATATGAGGTCAGGGTGTTGGAGATGCAAAAAGGATTCAACCAATGGCATCAATTGGTGCCACTTTAACCCTCTCTGTCCAATCCATTTACTGTCTACATTTGGTAAACCTAGGTCTTTGTGAATTCCTTTGTTTTCTGAATACCTTTGGCACCAGAAAATATAGCTGTGTCCTACAATCCACACTCTAAGCATCTTGAAGGGAGGTCTGGATGCACTCAGATGGTCTCTGTAAATGAAATGGCAGTTTGAAAAGTAAGATTTTTCTAAAATGGTGGATAAGATGCAGTTTTGAAAAAAGTAAAGAAATGATTGCTTGTTTGACAACATTCTACACTGAAAACTAGGGTGCATGTTTCTGTTTTTCAAAAGCATGATTCTTATTGTTTAACAAAAAACTGATTGAAAGGTACGTTACATAAGATAGGCTGATATGTTGAAAAGTCAAGCACACTTGCTGTTTTGATTAGCAACATTGTGTGATGAACTTTTGACCTGTGTGACCTGTGTGCTCAGTTAAGTGTTTCATGAGGTGTTTCTATGGTAACAGGCAGAAGGCAGAATGGGGGTAGGGTTGAAAGTTATGTCAGTTGGAAAGGGTTCAAAAGTTCAAGCAATAGAAATGTGTGTTTGCTTTTGAATTAATATGGGAAGAAATGCGATTTGTTATTTACATGTATATGTGTGTAGATTGAGTGTATAGATTGAGAGGGAGAGTTTGCTATTTGCCATAGGACTTCCTGACCCCGTAGGCCTGCTCAGGGTGACCCACAAGGAACCCCAAGGTTAAAAATTATTCTTTTTTTTTCAAAAATCGCGGGAGGCGCGTAGGTTACGCGTATTGCGTGAATTAAAAAAAAAACAGAAGGTCGCTTTAGTGCTAATTAGCCCCTGGGGAGGCAAGTCCTAGTGGCAATGTTGTTTATTATAATGGCGGCTCAGAGGGGACCCCTAGCCCAAGGGAAAGCTACCCCCTGGGGATTTTTTAAATATATATGTGGGGGGGGCTCATGGCCCCCCTCCGTAGCCCCGGGGTCCGTCACCCCCGGGGCTTTTGTTGTATATGTGTGGGAGGCTCACGGCCCCCCGCAGCATATGTAAATATGTGGGGGGCTGAAAAGCCCCCAAAAACCTGGGGACCGCCACCCCGGGGCTTTTTTTTAAAATATATGAGGGGGCCCATGGCCCCCTTGCGCAGCCCCAGGGTCCGTCAACCCCCCAGGGCTTTGGTTGTATATGTGCGGGGAGTGCTCACGTCCCTCCGCAGCATATGTAAATGTGTCAGGGGGCTGAAAGGCCTCTCAAGCCCCGGGGACCACAACCCCCGGGGCTTTTTTTAAATATATGTGGAAGGGCCTACGGCCCCCCTCCGCAGCCCAGGGGTCGTCACTCTACGGGGCTTTGGTTGTATATTTGCGGGGGGCTCACGGCCCCCCGCAGCATATGTAAATGTTTGGAGGGGCTGAAAGGCCCCCCAAGCCCCGGGGTCCCCCACCTCCCCGGGGCAATAAATATTTAAGTTTAGGGCAGATTATTGTTTCTTTGCGGTAAAATTAGAATGCGCGTACCCAGTGCGACCTCTTGTGTGCAGGCATTGGGTACACATATCGTACCACGTATGCTGCGAGATTTCTAATCCGTCCGGTACGCGTACCTAAGCAAGAAAAAAAAATAACAATATATATTTTTCAGATATCTATCAAGCTTATGTGTTTAGATGTTGGTTGGTTCTAACAAGAGCCTTTCTCTTCATTGGTACTTATAGGTAAGTACATGTGCGGAGTCTAAACTTATTGTGGCGGAGTGTTTTCCAGTGTGCTGAACTTTTGAGCTCTGCGGTCAGTTGAGTTTTGCATGATCGGTTACTATGGTACCAGCTGAAAGCAAATTGGGGGTAGGGTTCAAAGTTATGTCAGTTGGAAAGGGTTCAAATGTTCAACCAATAGAAATGTGCGTTTGCTTTTGAATTAATGTGGGAAGCAATTTGATTTGTTATTTACATGCATATATCAGTAGAATGAGAGGGAAAGTTTGTCATTTTCTGGTTTTGCTAAGAACAGTGAAGTACAGAGATTCTGTATAAGAATATCTGCTGTGTGACTGACATTCTTCTTAATCTACAAATCAATTTGAAAGGTGAGTTGTTAATTTGTAAGGGGATGTATGTGGTGCATTGTGTTTTTAATAAGAGTAATGTGTTTATCCTTCTAAAGTGCAAAGAGTAGTTTAGTTGTGTAGAATCACATTCTGAGTTTGTCTGCATTTGGATAACCATTGTGATAAAAGCATTTGGTAAGTTAATGTGTTTGGTGAGTCAGCTTTGTACAGTAAAGTGCAGTACTAAAAATTGTAGAATGTGTGCAATCAATTTTCCAGTTCTAGAGTAGTTAATAGTGTTCCTTGTTTAGAATTAGACTTTTGTTTCAAATCTACAATTTTTCATTCAGTATATATACACTACTGCAAACTCTCTGGTGCACATTTACAAGCCTCTTGCGCCTCTTTGTGCCTCCATTGCGTCACTTTTTTGATGTAATGTTGGCACAAATAATGTATTTGCAAAATGAGTCAGGATTGTATAGTAAAATGCAGCAGTCATATATATAGAATGTGTTTAGTCACCTTACCGTTTCTAGACTAGTAGATGTGTTTTTGTAAAATGCAAGGTCTAATATTTTTTGTCTAGAATCACACTGTGCGTCTGTGTGCATTTAGGATTTATTCTGAGATAAGCATTTGAATACGTTTTGTGTTTGCAGACACATAACTGCTTAAAAAACGATCCTTTTTTCAAGTTTTGAAAGAATTAGAAACCAGTTATTGCTTTTGTACTTGCAAAATGACTTATGGTTGTACAGTAAACACAGTATTTATATTTCTGGAATGTGTGCAGTCAAATTGGTTGTATGACGTTACAACGCATACTTTTACAATGCATACCTTTACAACGCATTTTTTACAACGCAACATCCATTACCACACATTCCATTACAACGCATGCCATTACAACGAATGTTGTTAAACTACCTTTACAACGCATTCCATTACAACGCATAATACCTTCACAACGCATACCATTACAACGCATAACATTACATTGCATGTTTGGTAAGTATTGGATAGTGTAGGGGTAAAAATTACTATTCTAACTCCAGGGGGTGCAATAGTAGGGTAAGTGTTGGATAGTGTAGGGGTAAAAATTACTATTCTAACTCCAGGGGGTGCAACATTAGGGTAAGTGTTGGATAGTGTAGGGGTAAAAATTACTATTCTAACATCAGGGGGTGCAACAGTAGGGTAAGTGTTGGATGGTAATTTTATGCGTTGTAATGGTATGCGTTGTAATGACTGCGTTGTAATGGCATTCATTGTAGTGGTATGCGTTGTAGTGTCATGCGTTGTAATGGTTGCGTTGTAAAGACATGCGTTGTAATGGATGTTGCGTTGTAAAAGTTTCGTTGTAATGGTAGTGTGTTGTAAAAGTTGTGTTGTAAAGGTTGTTCCCCAGTCATATTAGCCCTTCAAGAGTAATTAATAGTGTTGCATGTCTAGAATCAGACTTGTGTTTCAAATCTACAATTCCCCAATCAGTATACATACACTGCTGCATACACTCTGGGGCAGATTTACAAGCTCCTTGTGCCTCTTTGATGTTCTATTGTGTCACTTTTTTGATGTAATGTTGGCTTATGTATTTGCAAAATGAATCAGGATTGTATAGTAAAATGCAGCAGTCATATATATAGAATGTGTTTAGTCACCTTAACGTTTCTAGACTAGTAAATGTGTTTTGTTAAAATGCAAAGTCTAATATTTTTTGTCTGGAATCACACTGTACGTCTGTGTGCATTTAGGAATTATTCTGAGAGAAGCATTTTTGTATGTTTTGTGTTTGCAGACACATAACTGCTTAAAAATCTATCTTTTTTTCAAGTTTTGATAGAATTAGAAACCAGTTTTTGCTTTTGTATTTGCAAATCGACTCATGGTTGTACAGTAAAATGCAGTATTTATATTTCTGGAATGTGTGCAGTCATATTAGCCTTTCAAGAGTAATTAATAGTGTTGCTTGTCTAGAATTAGACTTGTGTTTCAAATGTACAATTCTCAGACAGTATACATACACTGCTGCATACACTCTGGGGCAGATTTACAAGCCCTTTGCGCCTCGTTGTGGTTGTATTGTGTCACTTTTATGATGTAATATTGGTGCAAATAGTGCAGCAAATTGCTTATGTATTTGGAAAATGAGTTAGGGTTGTACACTAAAATGCAGTAGTTAGATATAGTAGGACTTAGGACATGGACTGCTTCAAACCCCTATACACTATGCATGCAGTCTTCTATCCACCTGCACACTTCTGTTTGACATCTTCAGTTCCCTAGTCTATATCCTTACACGTCCAGCAAACACTCTGTCACAGCTGTTGCACTGTTGTAGTGAACCAGTCAGCAGTATGTACTAATCCATTTACTGCACTAAATCTCAAGCATTTATATATTCACTTAGACACTCTCCTTACAGTATTCTAATCATTCAGTCAGCACCCAAGTACTCATGCAGAGAAGTAGGCCTTAGGACATGGACTGCTTCAAACCCCTATGCACTATACATGCAGTCTTCTATCCACCTGCACACTTGTCTTTCACATCTTCAATTCTCCACTCTGTAAACTTACACTTCCACCAGACACTCTGTCACTGCTGTTGCACTGTTGTAGTGACCCATTCAGCAGTATGCACTAATCACTCAGTGCGCTAACACTGAAGGACTTCTAACTTCAGTTAGGCACTCTCCTTGAAGAACTGTACTCATTCAGTCAGTACCCAAGTACTCATGCAGCGAAGTAGGCCTTAGGTCATGGACTGCTTCAAACTCTATGCACTTACATGCAGTCTTCTATCCACCTGCACACTTGTCTTTCACATCTTCAATTCTCCACTCTGTAACCTTACACTTCCACCAGACATTCTGTTGCTGCTGTTGCACTATTGTAGTGACTCATTCAGCAGTATGTGCTAATACATTCACCACGCTAAAACTCAAGCAGTTATAAATTCAGTCAGGTACTGTTCTTGCAGAACTGTAATCATTCAGTCAGTACCCAAGTACTCATATAGCGAAGTAGGCCTTAGAACATGGACTGATTCAAACCACTATACACTATGCATGCAGTCTTATATACACCTGCACACTTGTCTTTCACATCTTCAATTCCCCAGTCTGTATCCTTACAGTTCCACCAAATACTCTGTCACTGCTGTTGCACTGTTGTAGTGACCCATTCAACACTATGTACTAATGCATTTTCTGCGTTAAAACTCAAGCACTTATAAATTCAGTTAGGCACTCTCCATGCAGAACTGTAATCATTCAGTCAGTACCCAAGTAGTCATGCAGCGAAGTAGGCATTAGGACATGGACTGCTTCAAACCCCTATACACTATGCATGCAGTCTTTTATCCACCTGCACACTTGTATTTCACATCTTCAATTCCCCAGTCTGTATCCTTCAGTTCCAGCAAACACTCTGTAATTGCCCTTGCACTTAGGACAAGGACTGCTTCAAACCTGTATGCTGTATGCATGCAGTCTTCTATCCACCTGCTCACTTGTCTTTCACACCTTCAATTCCCCAGTCTGTATCCTTTCACTTTCACCAAGCACTCTGTCACTGCTGTTGTACTGTTGTAGTGACCCATTCATCAGTATGTACTAATCCATTCACTGCATTAAAACACACTTATAAATTCACCCAGGCAGTTTCACCAGCAGTGCAGAGGGAAGCATAGACTTGTAACATATTTATGTACATATGTTACATGCATGTGCTTCGGAAGTGCTAGAGTATACTGCAAGTAAACACCTTCTTTTACACAATATCATACTAATATAGCTCTTTTTTTGACCATTGAAGTTAGTTGTTAAAAGAACTTTTTTTTGTTTTTTTATTGTTTTGTATTTTTTTTGTTTTTTAAAAGGAAAAAAAGGGAACTGCACAAATAAAACAGTCTGGAACTGGAACAAATAAACAAAAAAAATTAACGGTGGGAGCAACGGTGGTCTTGTTAGCGCCTGCAAATTAAATCTACGGATTGTTCTCCATAGCATAGAGTTTCTTTACAAAATGTGTATAAAATAATTAAATCAGCAAAATCAGATTGGATGTCTGGATCAGGACTTGATGGTCCTGAGGAAGTGCTGGCTACAGCTGGTGGAGGGTCTTCTCGAAGCCTGTCGCATGCAGCTCTCGCATAATTGCGGGGATGTTGTGTTTTGACATGCTTCACCATGCTGGCAGTTCCAAAATAATATTTCTTATTAGTGTTGCCTCTGGAAAGCACTGTCGCACACACCTTACAGGTTATCTTTGCTGCATTTACTTTTTTTTCTCCGTCAGGAATCGGAAAAAACTTCCATATAAGTGCTTCCTTCCTTTTGGGGACTGGATCTTCAGCAACAAATTCTTCTTCTGAAGAGTGTTCACAGAAATATTCATCTTGGTGTGCAGCCATATTGAAGATCTCTTGAAAAACACAGCAGCTTCATAAAAAGATGTTTTTTCAGTGAAGGTCAAAGAAGAATCATTAAAATGGGTGGGGTTCTTCAACAGTTAGAATAGGAAGTATTATCAACCAATCAAATCTGTTGTTTTGAAGTCACATGGGGTGCGCGTCGGCTGCTCTTACGGTGCACGTACGTACAACGTACTCTGCGATTCGCGTAATTACTTTTAAAAGTAATATACGCTTATTAAAACTAAATGAATACTATCTTCATGATTACCTCAAATAATGTCTTGCCTTAAAAAACCAAAAACAATTAATCGATTTATATAATTACTATTCTATAAAAAATGGATTTGAAATTAATGAATAAGTGATATACAAGCACTCTGTACTGCTACAAATCTAACAGCCTACAACTAAAATATAGCTAAAAAAATAACAGCTGAATATTCAAAATACATTAAATAATGAATTAACAATTAATAATTAATTGCACATAAATGATTACTTAATTAACGTGCCACAGTAGACCCCTATACAGCTAGCATTCTGCAAAAATAAAATCAAATCACATAACCATTCCACAATTTAAATATCAAAAATTCAATTAAATAACTAATTTACAAGTAATAATTAGTAGTTAATTAATTGTTACTTAATTACTTTACAACCCTATACCCCTACAACGTAGCATCCCACATCTAATATATAAGCAAAATACATCAGTATTCCATATTTTAAAAAACTAAAAATCAATGAAATAGTTAATAATAAATTGTTAATTAATTATTACTTAATTAACTTACCACACTACCCCATACAAACCTATATCATCTCACAACAAAAATATAAGTACAATAAATAAATATTCCTAAAATTACATAATTAATACTCAATTAAATAACTAATTAACAATTAGCATTGTTAATTAGTTATCACTTTATTGCCTTCTCACCTTATATCCCTACAAACCTACAAATAACATATAGCGATAATGCAACAGTATTACATAAATTACAAAAGAAATATTAATCATATAATTAAATAAAATGTATTAAGTATGTTTTTTTCAATAAACCTTATTCGGTTTACACAATAAGAAACCATAAAAGTTACAAATTACAAATTACATTAAAGCCCAATTTAAAATACACAATACACATTACAGTAAATATACATCCCCAAACATACAATACAATAATTCTAATATGTGTTCAGTTATTATTGTGTTAGGAGGACATCACGTAAGTTCCACTAAATTGTTAAAAACAGATATGTCAAGAAGTGCATCAACCAGTTCTTTTAGGGTTCCAAACATTTATTATACTTTAGTGAACATTCCAAAAAGCCATCAACAAAAGGGATACATTCGGGTTTTAACAACTGTAGGTAGTAGAGAGCAGGGCGTACCTGCGTAATTTTTTTTTTTTTAAAAGAGTTTTTAAATAAAAGCTCCGAGGCATTTCATAAAATTTACAAAAAAACATAAAGTGCAGCAGATCCTGTGGAGACATATTGTCGCAGCCACAGGGTGCTAGCACTTTCCCTTTGTAACACCCCCTAGGAACAGCTAATAAAAGATGAAAATAATCCATTCTAAACCTGATTAGCAAAAAACGCTCGTAGGCGGATAACGGCCACAGTAGATATGGCTCCAGATCTAGAGATGTCTTTAGCATCATGTGTTTACGAACACTGATCTTTAACAACTCTTTCTCCTCTCTTTCCATTTTTTTACGCAAAATGAAGGATTATTTTACAAAAGCCACATCTTCCCTGGTGATGCAATCACGTGTTAAAAACAAATCCGGACGTTACAACTCACTAAAACACCCCTGTAAATATTTTAACCACGGAATGTAAATCATGTGGTCCAGGCTCATAATCTCTTTTAAAAGTTTATGCGTGAGATCGAGATGTTCATTTAGCCAACATTTAAGCCAAAACATTAAGGGGCTCATAGCCAAACTGTCGCAAATGTATGGAATGCCAGTTTCTTCATGAACCGTTAGGTGCGCAGTCCCTTGTGGAACGCACAACAACCGTTTTAAAAATTGGTTTTCAGTTACCTGTAAGCCCTCAAGTCCGGAATACCCCCATAAATCGCTCCCATAACTAGCTATAGACGCGCTGTTTGCTCTGTAGATCTTTACCATTGCCGCCACCGGGCGATTGCCCATTTTGGCTGCAAAGCCAAATAGCGCTGCGTTGGACCTGGTAACCTCTCCCCTTTTTTTGTTTAACAGTGCAACCCAATTCAGACGCTCATCCAATAAGACGCCCAAATAAGTAAAAGTTGTGGATATTGGCACTCTGTCACCGTTCACCTTAATGGGGTACTGTTTTTTGGGGCGCTGCCCTACCTGCATAACATAAGATTTAGAGTTGTTTATGGCCAGATCTCTATCGTCCATAAACCCATGAAAAGCGTAAAGTAGGGTTTGTAAACCTTTGGGGGTACGTGCAAAGAGGACTGCGTCGTCTGCATATAGCAAGTCGGGCAGTCCCCGGTGTCCCACGTACGGATAATCAGCCCCTGTTTCCAACAATGTTCCTTCTAGGTCATTGATATAAAGTTAAAAAGGAAAGGTGCTAAAATACACCCCTGTCGCAACCCCCTTTCGGTGTTAAAGTTCCTGGTTACCTTAAGGTCTGAGGCGTATCTGATATTTGCCCTTGTATCTCTATGTAGTTCCATCAGAAAGTCCACCAAATTTGACTCCACCCCCATGGCCCTCATGGATTGCCACAACTTTCCACGATTGACACAATCAAAAGAGGATGAAAGATCCATGAAGGCCATGTAGATTGTCCCTGGGCGGGCAATGGTGTACTTTCCAAGGATCAAGTAGAGAATAAGGCATTGTGCCATGGTCGAATGGCCTGGGCAGAACCCATACTGAATATCCGAAATTATCTTGTTCTCTTCCGCCCAGGCAGTCAATCTCTTTAATATGACTCTGCCTATGACCTTTACCACGGAGTCAATGAGGGAGATAGGTCTATAGTTCGTAGTACAGTTACGGTCTCCCTTCTTGAACACTGGCACAATTGTGGAGACTCCCCAGGATTTTGGGCATCCTTCTTTGGCTGCAGCATTAAACACCGCCACCAAGATTGATGCCCAAAAGGAGGAGTTTGATTTAAAAAGGTCCGGTGGAATACCGTCCGGGCCTGGGGCCTTTTTGTTTGTGAGGTTAATGATGCCTTCCTCCACTTCTCTTACAGAGAACACAACTACATCCTCAGTCGAAGTCTTAGTTGGCATCTGCAGCAGGGTAGAAGTACTTTTGAAAATGGTAACAAAGTGAGACACCCATTCTTCCTCAGTTATATTGGTGCCCACTACCTCAACTCTTTCCGAAGAAAAGAGGGGTCTGTTAATAATGTTTCAAAATCGTGAGCTGCTAGAAAGAGTCAGAGAGTCTTGAAGCTCCCTCTATGTTGCCTCCCTCAATTCGGTTTTACGGGTGGCCAACACTTTTTTGTGATTCTTCCGAAGAGTACGGATCTGTAATCTGTCCCTTGGGATTTCTTTCAGAGCCGCCTTAAGATCTTTGGCGGCTTTAGAGCATAATGGACAGAACCATTTGGGATCACTGGTCACCCTGCTTTTCCCCGGGACAGATAACAGCTCCCCACTTTGGAAACAATCCCTTCAAAAGCATGGAGGGTACCCGTGGCAGTTGAATCAGCATTCAAGCAGCAAGAAAATTTCGCTGCACAGCCATCTTCGAGTTTTTCGTAAAAAAGGGACAAAATTACTTGGGTCCATTTCAACCGCCGCCTACCATCAGTTAGCTGTAGCAAGACAGGACCCATCACTGAGACCTTTTTCTTCAGGAAGCTCCCTCCCAGGTTAACACACACTGGATTGTGGTCACTATAAGCGCTTGCTACAATTGAAAAGCCCTGCAGGAAAGGTGAGATAATTCTAAAGATCAGTATGTGATCTATAAAAGATCTACCTCCACGACCTTTAAAGGTCAGTTCCCTTTGTTTACTAAATGGTGGAGCAAAACTCATAGTAGAGGACAAGTCATACTTATTGAGCATATCATTGAAAACATTTCCCTGTACGGAATGCTCAAAATGAAGTCCCTGTATCAGTGGGCAGCCCAGAGTCCCCATATCAGTAAGTTTGGGATCACCCCACGGGTGCGCGTTAAAATCACCTGCGATCATGAGATTATTTCTATAGGGGCCACAGCACTGCTCTACAAAGTTGTTCAACTCAGTTATCTCACATCCTGCATCTTTGTGTACAGCATTATAAAAATGTATTACCCAAAGGCTAGTATTTCGTCGCACCAGGACAATTGCCTGTATGTCTCTTTGGTCAGAAGGAATAACCTTAATGTTACATCTCAAGGCCAGGGAAGTAAAGATGACCTAACCTCCCCTTGCTCTACCACTATTTGTTCGTGTTGCAGGAACAAAAAAGGCTCTATACCCTACCAGCGAGAGGTTGCAGTTAACCAACCACGTCTCTTGGAGGCATATTACCGAGAAGTGGCTGACAAACTGCACCCATAAAGGGTCTGCGACCTTTCCCGCCAACCCTGCAATATTCCATGATAGTGCATTATAATCATGCATATTATCGTGATTATCAGGGGATTCAGTGATTAACTCCCTAGGAAAATCAGCAATTGTTATTCCATGGGGATCATTTTCCCGTGGCCCTACTCTTATGGCAATATCCAATAATTCTGGATTTGGCACTACAAACAATGTTTCCGAGACAGAACCTTCGTCTTTATCATGATTATCAAAAGATGCACAGCTACTGACTATAGAGGCTGGACTGGCACCGTATTCACATAGTCAGTCACAGTCATTAAGTCCTGAGAGAGCTGGGTATCTATTTGGGTCCAACGGAAATGAATAATGATTATGATCACCCTATGTATTACCCCCTTCTGGCCTAGAGAAGATAAAACGAGACCTCGGTTGTTCTCTATGTTTAAATGGCCAGTCATAGGGTCCCGGGTTCAGGTTATTTTGCCCTTGAGTCGCCACCCTGCAGAAAAAACCCAGTGGCAGTATCTCTATGCCTTGTCCCCTAAAAGCTGCGCCGGAATCTACCTCCCTAAATATCCTTTCTACTGGCAAAGGGTTGTTAAAATTGACCACTATACAGTCCCCCCTTCTTGATTTACTGAAGCTTCCCAGCCATGAAACGCAGCGGACCATAATAAAATTATGCATGGAAGTATGTCCTTCATCAGTGTTACAGGACAACCAATGTGTTACCTTATTTTTGAGTTGTCCATAATCCTCTTTAGCTCCATCAGGGAGAGGAGGTACATTACCCAGGATGATCACCAATGGAGTTGATTGTGGTGGTAGATCAATAACGTGTAGGTTGTCCACACTTCTAGTTCTCTTTACTGTGTTTGTTTTTTCCTCATCCTGATCTGAAACTACAGGGTTTTTATTCCCAACTACCCCCTCGATGTATTCAATTCCTGCTTTGCTATTTGACTTTATACTTTCTAACTCTTTCCTAGTATCATTGTTACTTAGTTTTTGTGGCTCCTTAGCTGTGGTGGTTAATGTTGAAGGGGTTATATGTAGTGAACTGTTGTTAGTAGATTTTTTGGGTTGTAAAGCAGGGCCATAATTTTACATGCAGGCTGCCAGGTTTTCCAGTAGTGTATGCCGATTATCTATAGTAGCCTGTTTTAACTTCCCCAAATTCTCATTTATTACTTTCATTCTTTCTATAAGTGGTAGCATAAATGACTTCATTATCAATTCCACTTGTTCCACAAAGCCTTCTGGAATTTGTGAAGTTAAAGAAGGCTGCATGGCCAACTGTAACATGGGAATAGATGGGGTTTTGGTGGGCAAACTCTGGGGAGCATTATTTGGTATGGATTTTACAGATGTCTCTAAGTTCCCCCATTTATTATTATTTTTTTTAAACTTTCGGGCATCTACCCTTTTGACGTCCTCCACCCCGCTTTCTTTTCCCAGTTTGTGCTGGGCCTATTACAGGTTTTGTTAGCGGGGGGGGGTCAATTAGAACGTTTAGGGTGCTTGTTTCTGCAGGCCCACTTTCGTCAGAAAAGGTACTTTCTATTGTGGTGTTCGCCAAGGTTCCAGTAGTGCGCCCAACCAGCCCTAAACTCACTTCTAGCAAGCTATCGCCATTAGGTGTCAGCCTTTCTAGTTGTTCTGGTGTTTTTGCAGTCATGATAGCCCCCCAGTGAAGACCGCTTCGAGCATAGAGATTCCAGTGATAGGCGCTTTTCAGTGAGGGCTATTTCAAGCTCTAAGACAACTGCAGCTCTAGTTATAAAGTTATCTAGTGCCCCAGTAATACTCCCCCCAATGGAGCCTGGCGCTGCCTTTCTCCCCTTCCCTGATCGTTGTACCATGATCCTAAACCCTGAGTAGCCTTATTTTCTCAAAATTATCTAGCAACTGGTTGATACTTGGAATACCTATATCCAATTGGACGGCCGACAATCATGCAGCAAACAATAAGTAAAATGTCTCACTTCGATTAATGTCTCGTTAGAGGGGTGGCCCAGCCCAGCCTCTTCCGGCCTAACGACGGCCTTAGACGGCGCCCCCCTTGTCCCGGGCTTCTACCGGCGCCTCCCGCGCGCGTCCCGCGATGCGGGAGATGTTCTGCTGTTTTCAAGCGCCTCCGGGCGCAGGCGGTGGCGTCACAGGAGCGCCGTGGCCCCCGGGGCACCTGGGAAATGTAGTTCTCAGCCCTCACGGCAATGAGAGGATGCCAAATGGTGTACCCGTTGCCCTCACTGTAGTAAAGGACGCTGTATGATGAAGCCGTTCCCCTCATGGCAGGAGCCGCTGGGTTTAAGGTCAGTCTCTAGTCAGAAAAGTCACCCACTGAGCGCTCGGCGCTCCGCTGTTTTCAAGCGCCTCCGGGCGCAGGCGGTGGCGTCACAGGAGCGCCGTGGCCCCCGGATCACCTGGGAAATGTAGTTCTCAGCCCTCACGCGATGGGAGGAGGTCAAATGTTGTAGCTGTTGCCCTCACGGCGGTAAAGGACGCTGTATGATGAAGCCGTTCCCCCCACGGCAGGAGATGCAGGGTTTAAGGTCAGTCTCTAGTCAGAAAAGTCACCCACTGAGCGCGTGGCGCTCCGCTGTTTTCAAGTGCCTTCGGGCGCAGGCAGTGGCGTCACAGGAGCGCCGTGGCCCCCGGGGCACCTGGGAAATGTAGTTTTCAGCCCTCACGTCGATGGGAGGACGCCAAATGGTGTAGCCGTTGCCCTCACGGTGGTAAAGGACGCTGTATGATGAAGCCTTTCCCCTCACGGCAGGAGCCGCAGGGTTTAAGGTCAGTCTCTAGTCAGAAAAGTCACCCACTGAGCGCTCAGCGCTCCGTTGTTTTGAAGCGCCTCCAGGCGCAGGCAGTGGCGTCACAGGAGCGCCGTGGCCCCCGGAGCACCTGGGAAATGTAGTTCTCAGCCCTCACGGCGATGGGAGGACGCCAAATGTTGTAGCCGTTGCCCACACGGCAGTAAAGGATGCTGTATGATGAAGCCGTTCCCCCCACGGCAGGAGATGCAGGGTTTAAGGTCAGTCTCTAGTCAGAAAAGTCACTCACTGAGCGCTCGGAGCTCCGCTGTTTTCAAGCGCCTCCGGGCGCAGGCGGTGGCGTCACAGGAGCGCCGTGGCCCCCGGGGCACCTGGGAAATGTAGGTCTCAGCCCTCACGGCGATGGGAGGACGCCAAATGTTGTAGCCATTGCCCTCACGGCGGTAAAGGACGCTGTATGATGAAGCCGTTCCCCTCAGGGCAGGAGCTGCAGGGTTTAAGGTAAGTCTCTAGTCAGAAAAGTCATTCTTAAGTAACTATTAGTTGCTTAACTTCCCACCCTATCACTCCTCAAACTCAACAATACGCTACAACAGTGACCGCTCAGCCCTCCACAGGGCTTGGTCGCCCCACTCACTGCTGCTGCTCTTGCCTGCCTTTGCCGCCTCCTGCCTGCAGATTCCTTCGCTCGCTGCCAGCTGCTCTTGGGAATTTCCCGCTGCTCCTGGGAATTTTCCGCTGCTCCTGGGAATTTCCCGCTGCCCGCTGCTTCTTGGAATTTCCCGCCGCTGCCTCCCTGCGCCCCCCCCTGTGATTCCATTCTCCGCCCCGCTCCCGCCACCCAGCTGCTCCTCCCTCCCGGCTCCTTACTTATGACGCCCCCAGAGCGACCGCGCAGCGGACGCGCGCAGCGGGAGCGCCGACTGAGCGCCGAAGGTGCGCCAAAGGTAAGCCCGTCTGCGCCCGTCTGCGCCTGGCCCGCGCCCAGCCCCAGGACCCCTGGCCCTCCCCGCCGAGGCAAGACGACCCGACTGACCTACGACGCCGCCACTCTCAACGCACTCAATGCCGGCCGGACCCACGCCTGCTGCCGAGCCACCCCGAGACGCACCCACGGACCCTTCACCTGCTGCACCTGCAAGTTCACCTGCCTCCGAACCTGCCCCGCACCCGCCAAGACAAACACCAGCAGCAACCACCTCAAGTGCATCCTGATCAACACCCGCTCCGTCCTCAGACACGCCGTGGAACTCTGGAACCTCCTCGACGCTACATCACCGGACGTCGCCTTCCTCACGGAAACCTGGATGAACGCCTCCTCTGCACCCAACATCGCCATCGCCATCCCGGACGGGTACAAGATCATCAGGAGGGACCGCATCAACCAGACCGGAGGTGGCATCGCCATCGTCCACAGGAACACCATCCGCATCACGACCAATGCCAACGACTCCTTCGCCGCAGCCGAACATCTCCACTTCCAGATTCACACGACCCTAAAACGACCCTCAGAGGCACCCTCGTCTACAGACCCCCGGGACCAAGCACACAATTCAGCGAAGACATCACAGACTTCATCAGCCCGCACGCCCTCCCCTCCACCGACTACATCCTCCTCGGGGACCTCAACTTCCACCTGAAGAACAACAAGGACCGCAAAACCACCGCCCTGCTGGAAAACCTCGCCAACCTCGGACTCAAGCAACTGGTCAACACCCCCACCCACTACGCCGGCCACACGCTTGATCCCTTCTTCTCTTCCAGCAAGTACATCACCTTCAGCCACGCCACTGGACTCCACTGGACCGACCACAGCTGCGTCCACTTCAGCTTCAAAAGATCCACGAACCACCACCACCCGCAACAGGTACCTCACAGGAATTGGAGCAAGATCACCGCAGACCAGCTCACCACCTACCTCAGCCAGAGCCCACCCGCCAACACAACGGACCCCAACGAAGCAGCCCGCAACTTCACACAGTGGCTGACCGCCTGTGCCGACGACCTCGCGCCACTAAAGAACCCTCCCAGCAGACCCAGAAGCAAGAAGGCATCCTGGTTCACCGATGACCTCAAGGACTCCAAGAAGACCTGCCGCACCCTCGAGAAAGCCTGGCTCCTCGACCGGACCACCGACAACATGACCGCCCTCAAACACGCTACCCGCAAGCACCACCAGCTCATCCGCACCACCAAGAAGAAATCCCTGAAGGAACGACTGGACAACAACGCCCACGACAGCAAAGAGCTCTTCACTATCGTCAAGGAGTTCTCCAACCCCAGCACCGGCACCAACGACATCACTCCGTCACAAGACCTCTGCGACTCCCTCGCCTCGTTCTTCCACCGCAAGATCGCCGACATCCACAACAGCTTCGGCGCCCCACCCACGCACCCAACCGTCGAACCAACGCCCCCCCACCGCCACCCTTCGCACCTGGACCACGGTGACCACCGAAGACACAGCCCGCACAATGAACGCCATCCACTCCGGATCACCGACCGACCCCTGCCCACACCACGTCTTCAACAAGGCCGACTCCACCATCGCAGCCCAACTCTGGAACATCATCAACGCCTCCTTCAACACCGCCACCTTCCCGGAGAGCTGGAAGCACGCCGAGATCAGCGCCCTCCTGAAGAAACCTACAGCGGACCCCACCGATCTCAAAAACTTCCGCCCCATCTCGCTTATCCCTTTTCCTGCTAAAGTCATCGAGAAGATCGTCAACAGACAGCTGACCGCCTTCCTCGAGACGAACGGATCCCTCGACCCCTCGCAGTCCGGCTTCAGAGCCAACCACAGCACCGAGATTGCCCTCATCGCAGCCACCGACGACATCCGGACCCTGCTCGACAAGGGGGAAACAGTGGCCCTCATCCTCCTGGACCTCTCCGCTGCGTTCGACACGGTCTGCCACCGCACCCTAGTCCAGCGCCTCAGCAACATCGGTATCCAAGAGAAGGCACTGGAGTGGATCATCTCGTTCCTCGCCGGAAGAACACAAAGAGTCCGCCTCCCCCCGTTTCGCTCCGAGGCCACCGAAGTCATCTGCCGCGTCCCGCAAGGATCTTCACTCAGCCCCACCCTCTTCAACATCTACATGAAACCTCTCGCAGCCATCGCACGCCAGCACAACCTCAACATCATCTCTTACGCTGACGACACCCAGCTGATCCTCTCCCTCACCAGAGACCCCGACACTGCCAGAACCTGCCTACACGAAGGGATGAAAGACGTCGCCGAGTGGATGAAGGACAGCCGCCTGAAACTGAACTCGGACAAGACGGAAGTCCTCATCCTGGGATCTTCGCCCTCCGCCTGGGACGACTCCTGGTGGCCCCCAGCCCTGGGCACCGCACCCAAGCCAATCGACCACGCACGCAACCTGGGCTTCATCCTGGACCCCTCCCTCTCGATGACCAGACAAGTCAACGCCGTCTCCTCATCGTGCTTCAACACCCTGCGTATGCTTCGCAAGATCTTCCGCTGGATCCCGACCGAGACCAGGAAGACTGTCACCCAGGCACTCGTCACCAGCCGATTGGACTACGGAAACGCCCTCTACGCCGGAACCACAGCCAAGCTACAGAAAAGACTCCAGCGCATCCAGAACGCCTCCGCCCGACTCATCCTGGATGTCCCCCGACGCAGCCACATCTCCAGCCACCTGAGGAACCTGCACTGGCTCCCCGTCGACAAGAGGATCACGTTCCGGCTCCTCACCCACGCACACAAGTCTCTCCACGACCTGGGCCCCAAGTACCTCAACGACCGCCTGACCTTCTACACGCCCACCCGCCAGCTACGGTCCACCAGCCTCGCCCTCGCAGCCGTACAACGCATCCGAAGAGCCACCGCCGGAGGAAGATCCTTCTCTTACCTGGCTGCCAAGACTTGGAACTCCCTCCCCATCCACCTTCGGCTGACCCAGGACCATCTCGCCTTCAGGAAACAACTCAAGACCTGGCTGTTCGAGCAGTAGCATACCCCTCCCCCAAGCGCCTTGAGACCCTCCCGGGTGAGTAGTGCGCTATACAAATGGCATGATTGATTGATTGATTGAACAGTATAAATTACTCCTACAAATTAATAAAAAGTTCTAACCCCCAGATGCATCAAGCATCCATTTTGCGATTCCTTATTAGCGAAAAATAAGGATTCGCTAATAAGGAATAGCAAAATGCTATGCATGAAGAAATCGCAAAAAAAAAATGTGATTTCTTAATATTGCGAGTCGCAATTAAGGAATACCTAGAGGCCCATAGGAATGAATGGGAAGACATTCTCAATTTGCAATTAGCAATTAGCGAATCGCAAATTGAGAATGCAATTTCAAAGGCGCAGGGGTGTCCAAAGGACACAATGTTGCACCCCTGAAATTAATCTGTGCACATATGTTGCGCACACACATGCCCTAAGGGCATGTGTGTGCGCAACATGAAACTTTGAAAAATGCACAAAAGTGCATTTTTCAAAGTTTTTGCAAATTACCTTGAAGTTCAACTTCATGGTGATTAGCTCCCCCTATTAGCGAAATCGCTAATTTTTTTACTTTGTTGCATTGCATTTAAGGAATCTAAATTTGGGATTCCTTAAATGCAATCGCAATTTAAGGAATCTCAATTTAGAGATTCCATAAATTGTGATTTTTGCATTTGGGATGATGCATCCCAAATGCAAATATACCGGTCGCAAAGGGGCAGATTCTGAGAATCTGCCCCTTTGCGACCAGATTTTCCTTTCATGCATCTGGGCCTTTATTGCATTGCATTTAACCCCTTCCACGCTCATGACGAGCTCAGCTCGTCATGAGTTACACCTGTCGTACGCTCATGACGAGCTGAACTCGTCATGAACCGCGGCTTTTCGAAAAAGTCAGCGCACAGCGGGAAAACCCGCAGCGCGCAAGGGGTTAAGGAATCTCAATTTGGGATTCCCTAATTGCAATCGCAATTTAAGGAATCTCAATTTAGAGATTCCTTAAATTGCGATTTTTGCATTTGGGATGAAGCATCCCAAATGCAAAAATACCGGTCGCAAAGGGGCAGCTTTTGAGAATCTGCCCCTTTCCGACCAGATTTTCCTTTCATGCATCGGGGCCAATATCACTTAAAACTACAAGCTATATTTAGAAAAAAGAATGACATGTATATAAATATTGGTAACACATAAAATTTATTTATCAACTAAAACACATTCAAATAATTGAAAATCTATATTTTAAGCTACTATATTAGTGAAAACGTTGACATTATTTACAGCAAGTTTACTTACCTTAAAAAATGATACTCTTGTCAACGATATTTGTGCGTCACAATATTTGTGTGCCACAATATTACATTTCTGTCTCCCGATTTCTTCAATTGATATTTTGTCGAAACATGAAATCTGGGTCAACGGGTGAAGGAGCAGTGATTCAAATTAAAGATTAATGGATGTGTTGTCCCTCTACTATCCAATAACCTCTGTGGTTTGGGTGAACATTTTTTAGTGATGTGCAATACTGAGAAACGTAATCTTCATACGAATTAACACAATTTATTTTTTAAATATGAGCTTCTAAAAAAGTAAAAGTCTTTTTTTGTTTTGAAGAACTATTCTTCACTATGAAGTCTTTATGGGAGACAACTTCACAAAAACAAACTCTGCAACTTTACAAAGTTCAAAAGTTACTAGCTTTGCACAACTTTGTCATACAAGGTAGCATTACCGTCCCCATTCCTTATAACCCATAGGCAGAGATTTTTCAAAGGCTATGTGTTTGACAAGTAAGCCTAACGTTCACCAGTAGTTGTGAAAGTTAGAAATATTTACGATTCACTGTTGAATGCTCACGTTGAAAACATTAAATACCTAAAACTATAAGTCAGTTGGCAAAAGTGAAATGTAAAATATGTGCAAATAAAGTTAACATTTCAAACAACATAATGGGGCATTTTATGTTTAAATAAATACATAAATAACATTAAATGAGCTTTAAAATGTTTTAATCCTGTCAAGATATTCCATAGAAACATGTGAGCATACATATATGAGTGACAGCCATCGTTTCAATCTGATAATAACATTATTCTTCTACATCACATGTTTTATGGTGGAAAGCATTAGGAAAATGTGAGTGGAGTGTTCAAGTCTATCTTTATCCACGTTTAATATTGATGTATATTTAATATTAACACCGTTTTTCCTAATATGTATATTCTGCATCTTCAATTGTCCAACTGATCTGCATCATTGTTTATTCAAGATGTTACATTTCACGTCAAGTGCACCTTATTACAATGCAAAAAGACAGTGGAAAATTAATAAAATAGGTCTATAAAATTCTTAACTGAACTTTCTAAAATATCTCTATGTAGCTGAGCAGAATATCCTTGCTGGTATTTCAATACCCATGTGTGAAGATTTCCCAGACATTATATTCATTTTAGGGCCCAATGTGGGAGTTTATATTGTGTAATTGCCTGTATGCATTTATTATTTATCTGTTTAATAGCCCTGACAAGATTCTGCCTGTTGACTTCTATAGAGTTGTAAAGTGCCTAGCTAGTCTTTAGCTGCCACCTATGGTCCAAGGATCCTGCTCTGCTATTAGTGTGATGTACCTGGCACCACATGCACTGCTAGTTTCTACTAGGGGTTACACAACATAATAGGTTGACACCTAGGCAACTAGCTTCACCTTTTACCTGTAGCCAGGGGACCCCCAGAATAAAGTCCATTCCGGTACCCCTTGTTACATTTTAGCCGCCTTATCATAGGAATACACGACCCTGCCCACATACCCCCACTTCACCAAAAGGCAGTTGGAAAAAGATCTCCGCCAAAGAGCCCCTCTCTGAGGTGTGCCCGTCGGGGATTGCACCGCCTCCCCGACGAGGAGCAACCGCCGATGATGAAGCATGACACTCCTCGGGGTGTGTGAGGCAAATACATCCAACAAAATGGATGCCCCAGGGTATCATTTAAATCCCCCCCTTGGTCACGCCAGCTAAATCCCCTTACCTCCTTTTCCTCTAGGAACAGTGCAGCAAACCCCCCCTTTTTTGATTTGTACCTGGCACAAAGCCACAACTTTGACTTAAGAATATACCCGGAAGTCTATATGCTAAAACAACCTCAGAAGCTGCATATGGAACTAAGAATGATAGGGTCCGTGTTAATTAAAAGCATCCTCCCAATTTAGTTCAACAGGGCAGTGTCACTTCTATGTTCACTGACACATCAAACCTGAATGCAACTGACTTATTTAGTATTCAGGCCCCATTGCCTTTCCACTTACCCTCTGAGAGTGTATTATGTGATCAAATTAGTGTTAATGCCAATTTATTCAATAATTTTAACAGAAGCCCCACTAGATAACAGTCATCGTTAGGTTTCGTGGCCTAATGTTTTGTTCAACCAAAATTTGCTGACTGAGATATATGGGCTGTTTGTTATCTTTTTGTTGAACTATGTAGGGTTACGAGTAGCGGATATCCCAATTCTGAGCATATATAGCGTGTTGTTCAAAAAGCTGCAAAACCAATTTTATAAAAATTTGGTTCTTAAGAAACCAATCTTGGACAAAGAGGTAAAATGGTATGATCATGCCTGTAGACAGGCTAATAGCTCTCAGAGGTCAGCTGTTCTGGGTGGAGATAGGATTGTAATAGCTGAAGCTAGACATACTTACAAAGCTTCTTTGTGCTTAGAAAGAAGAGTTGGGATGAAAAGATTTGGAAAGATATGTTAGCTGCTGTTCAAACAAATGACAACCAGACCTTTTGGAACATAGCAGCCCAATCTAGATCAGAAAAATTCAAAAGCTACCATCACCATATTTCCCCAGAAAAATGCAGTAAAAGATCCTAATAAATCGTAGTAGTGACCAGGCGACTTCTTTAGAAACATCCAGACCTGTTGTTACAGAAGTTGCTAACCCAGTTGTTTTTAGTGTTGAGGATATCGCCAGAACCATTGCTTTGTTAAAATCTGCAAAGGCACCAGGCCCGGTTAAAACTCCTGGAGATCTACATAAAATGGAGCCCCAGAAATGGACCAGCTATTTGAATTTACTGTCAAATGCCATAGCAGCAGGGGGAAAGAAACCTGATTCACGGAGAGCAGCCGAAATAATAACAATATATAAAAAGGGTGATGCATGTGCCCCCTCAAATTATAGACCCATTAGTTTAGTTTAATTGGCATTGCATCGAAGATCTTTGCAAAGCAAGTTCTTGAGAAACTGTCAACATGGGTGGATTCCAATAATATTATGTCTCCCCTGCAAGCTTTTTTCTGACCAAAGATTAGCACCTCTGATCAAATTTTTAGACTTGCCACATTGTACTGGCAATACGTTTTATTACCTCATCAAACACTTTATGTGACGTTCATAGACCACAGAGACGCCTTTTATCTTATCCCAAGCAAAAACTTGTTGCATGTTCTATCAACCATGGGGGTTCCTGGGAATTTGATAAAGCTTATGACTCAATTCCACGACAATACTTTTGTCCAGGTTCTCTGTGGTCAAATGGTTGAACTAACAGATCGTATCCCTAGCCATCATAGTATGCGCCAAGAGTTCGTACTTGCACATATGCTATTCACCCATTACATGAATGATGTAGTAGACCTATTGGTGAACTGTAGAAACGATTCTCCCACTCGGAGCAACAAAAAGTTCCTATTCTTTTATTCGCAGATGATTCCCTCCTTATTTCCAAGACACCCATGGGGCTCCAGCTCCTGGTTTACACATTCCTAGGCTTTTTTATATCTAGGGGCTTGGAGCTCAATGTTTATAAGACCAAATATATGGTGCTTGGAAAGGGGGTAGTTAAAAATCCTGTCATTCAAGTTGGAGAGAAGCCTTAGAGAGGGTTCAGAGTTTTGAGTACCTTGGGGTAAACCTAATGGAGAATTTTAAATTGACAGGACAACTTAGTAAAAGTTCACTGCCAATTGAACATAACTCGTACGCCATTATCAGACTGCACAAACAAACAAGCTCACATTCGGTCTCACCGGTCCTTGAAGTATTTTGTGCTAAGGCTCAAGGCACTTCGCTCTATGGTGCTGAGATCTGGGGTTGCACTGAAGCGTCTTTAATTTAAATTGCTGAAAATAAATTTGCAAGGCAGTTGGTTTCTGTTCCAACTAGTTTGCCTCTTATTCCTTTATATTTCGACCTAGGACTAAAAGGAAATGCAGACCTGGCTGCATTTAGACCACTATTATATTGGGTCTGCCTTTGGCTCACACCTGAGCTAAGTGGGTACAGAAATTCCCTTATAGACTTATTAAATCTTGCTGGTGCCAAGTCATTATTGGATTCAATTTGTTTCTGATTGGATGAGTAGGTTGGGATTGCAAATGCTATGGGTTGATCCGAAGACTATTTGCAAAGCTTATCTTAATGTCCTGAAAACTTGCTATTGGACACATATTCAGGAGGGTTATGTTAACAACAAGTTAAATGGATCCTTGGCAAATGGGTTATTAGATTTTAAGTCCTCTCCACTCTTTGAGGAATTTTTAGACTCAGTTTCTCCACCCCTAGCAAAAAGTTTGTATATCTGTTCACGATTTAGTACTCTTCCTTTGAGATCTTTTACTATCAAATGGAACAAGGATCAAGTCTCTAGCCTGTGGCTTGGATAGCGAAGACGAGATACATATAATGTTCTTTTGCCCCGTGTATCTCAGGTCTCACAATAAAATGAATTCGCCCAATATGTCAAGGTTTGGGTTTAACCAGATATCTTGTGGCATATAGAACTTTAAAAAGTGATACCTCTCCCATTATTGTTTTTACTACCTTTTTGCTACCAGTATATTTTTACAGGTGGCCTGGTTTAAGCGTAGTAAAATTGTAGCAATAATAGTGTAGCGAATAAGATGTATTTTGATTATCAATTACTTTATATTCATAAACATTTTTAATCTTTTAAATTTTTATGAAACCTGCGATAAAAACTTGTGGTCCCCCTGCTAGCTTTTTTGCACACAGCCAATGATTGTTTTTGCATTCATTGTACATAGGATTGGATTTGAAGTGGTATTGATTTTACTGTATGAATGAGCTGATGTATTCAAGTAATTTGGAAAATTTGTTGTTTTAAATTGTATTTTATTATATTGTGTATGTATACTTTGATGGTGCATGGAAACCGAATAAAGTACTACTACTACTACTACTACTGAAATGAGTCTGATTGTTCCTTCATAATTAAAATTTCACCCAAGTCTAATCATCATTCAGAAATTCCACTTTCTGCTGCAAAATGATTTACATACTTTTGCCCAGATATTCCCAGGTCACATTGTCACACCAATGATTTTTTGGGAAAAACAATATTTATTTCTTCACAAACCCATATACGAAGCACTTTTGTTGGCTAGCCATGAATATTTCCAACGAACTGACTTACTAGTTTCTGTGCATATGTGTTCAATCTATGGAGTTAAACATTACGTTTCAAAGTAGAGTGCATTAATAACTTGCATGCACATTTCCACTGTGTCATTCCAGTGCATGAAACTGTCAAAAATTGTATTTGTCATTTAAAAGTTGTCATTGATTTCTTTACATAAAATATGTTTCTCATAAAGATACATTTCAGATCCTTTACTTAAACCCAATCTTTTTCTTATTCATAAGGAATATCTGGGCCATGATCCTGACTGACTTTCAACGAATCTGTCAGCAGACTCTGTAGCTCACATCAATTGGCAATCAGAGCATAGTGTCTGGCTGTAATCACACAAAAGAATTCCAATCCCTGAAAGGCCTTTTTAAAGAAAATAAACATTATGCAGAAGCTCAAATTGAAAACAAATGTGTAAAAAAGAATTACAGAATGTATGCTGTTAATGACTTCAGTGATACAAAAGGGGATGATGGACGGAGCGTTTGAGCAAATCAAACACTCACCCCCAGTCAACTGATCTGGGTTTAATCCATCACCATTCTTTAGCCCACTCAGCCACCCCATTTCAGACATGGCTATATGCAAATCAGTCTGACCCTGTGCCTCATGGGAACAGTCCAGCCCGAACTGCCAAGCCATGTCTTCTATGGACCGGAAACAAGCATCCTGGGACCGGTTTCGGATTCATAATCCTCATCAGCCAGGCTATCTTGAATCCAGTGGCCAAGTGAGCAAGGGACTCACGTCTGAGCATACCCTGCCACACTTAGGGCGAACAAAGCGATACAAAAGGGGATGATGGACGGAGTGTTTGAGCAAATCAAACACTCACCCCCAGTCAACTGATCTGGGTTTAATCCATCACCATTCTTTAGCCCACTCAGCCACCCCATTTCAGACATGGCTATATGCAAATCAGTCTGACCCTGTGCCTCATGGGAACAGTCCAGCCCGAACTGTCAAGCCATGTCTTCCATGGACCGGAAACAAGCATCCTGGGACCAGTTTCGGATTCCTAATCCTGATCAGCCAGGCTATCTTGAATCCAGTGGCCAAGTGAGCAAGGGACTCACGTCTGAGCATACCCTGCCACACTTAGGGCGAACAAAGCGATACAAAAGGGGATGATGGACGGAGCGTTTGAGCAAATCAAACACTCACCCCAGTCAACTGATCTGGGTTTAATCCATCACCATTCTTTAGCCCACTCAGCCACCCCATTTCAGACATGGCTATATGCAAATCAGTCTGACCCTGTGCCTCATGGGAACAGTCCAGCCCGAACTGCCAAGCCATGTCTTCCATGGACCGGAAACAAGCATCCTGGGACCGGTTTCGGATTCATAATCCTCATCAGCCAGGCTATCTTGAATCCAGTGGCCAAGTGAGCAAGGGACTCACGTCTGAGCATACCCTGCCACACTTAGGGCGAACAAAGCGATACAAAAGGGGATGATGGACAGAGCGTTTGAGCAAATCAAACACTCACCCCCAGTCAACTGATCTGGGTTTAATCCATCACCATTCTTTAGCCCACTCAGCCACCCCATTTCAGACAAGCCTATATGCAAATCAGTCTGACCCTGTGCCTCATGGGAACAGTCCAGCCCGAACTGCCAAGCCATGTCTTCCATGGACCGGAAACAAGCATCCTGGGACCGGTTTCGGATTCATAATCCTCATCAGCCAGGCTATCTTGAATCCAGTGGCCAAGTGAGCAAGGGACTCACGTCTGAGCATACCCTGCCACACTTAGGGCAAACAAAGCGATACAAAAGGGGATGATGGACAGAGCGCTTGAGCAAATCAAACACTCACCCCCAGTCAACTGATCTGGGTTTAATCCATCACCATTCTTTAGCCCACTCAGCCACCCCATTTCAGACATGGCTATATGCAAATCAGTCTGACCCCGTGCCTAATGGGAACAGCCCAGCCCGAACTGTCAAGCCATGTCTTCCATGGACCGGAAACAAGCATCCTGGGACCGGTTTCGGATTCATAATCCTCATCAGCCAGGCTATCTTGAATCCAGTGGCCAGGTGAGCAAGGGACTCACGTCTGAGCATACCCTGCCACACTTAGGGCGAACAAAGCGATACAAAAGGAGATGATGGACGGAGCGTTTGAGCAAATCAAACACTCACCCCCAGTCAACTGATCTGGGTTTAATCCATCACCATTCTTTAGCCCGCTCAGCCACCCCATTTCAGACATGGCTATATGCAAATCAGTCTGACCCTGTGCCTCATGGGAACAGTCCAGCCCGAACTGCCAAGCCATGTCTTCCATGGACCGGAAACAAGCATCCTGGGACCGGTTTCAGATTCATAATCCTCATCAGCCAGGCTATCTTGAATCCAGTGGCCAGATATTCCCAGGTCACATTGTCACACCAATGATTTTTTGGGAAAAACAATATTTATTTCTTCACAAACCCATATACGAAGCACTTTTGTTGGCTAGCCATGAATATTTCCAACGAACTGACTTACTAGTTTCTGTGCATATGTGTTCAATCTATGGAGTTAAACATTACGTTTCAAAGTAGAGTGCATTCATAACTTGCATGCACATTTCCACTGTGTCATTCCAGTGCATGAAACTGTCAAAAATTGTATTTGTCATTTAAAAGTTGTCATTGATTTCTTTACATAAAATATGTTTCTCATAAAGATACATTTCAGATCCTTTATTTAAACCCAATCTTTTTCTTATTCATAAGGAATATCTGGGCCATGATCCTGACTGACTTTCAACGAATCTGTCAGCAGACTCTGTAGCTCACATCAATTGGCAATCAGAGCATAGTGTCTGGCTGGAATCACACAAAAGAATTCCAATCCCTGAAAGGCCTTTTTAAAGAAAATAAACATTATGCAGAAGCTCAAATTGAAAACAAATGTGTAAAAAAGAATTACAGAATGTATGCTGTTAATGACTTCAGTAACAGCACAGAGGATATTACACAGCAGGTAGGCAGCAAACTCTTCAATTTTAATTCATTCAAGCAAAAAAGTCTCCTTTTAGAACAAACATGCAAGACTTCATTGCTAGAAAACATAAATGTCTATGAAGAACTCACATCTGTTTTCCATTGCCCTCTTAAAGATAGGAAGACACCTTGCCCTCTCTTTTCAAACATCATCATTGGCATATTTAAGCAAAGTGAATACAGCAACCGTTAATGAAACAAGCGGGCTATTAAACAGCAAATTAGCATGCATGTGGTTTACCACATATCAACAGGGGGCATAATGAAAAGAATATGTTTTAAAACGAATAGCAATTGTGTATTTCTACACCGCGGTCTATGGAGTGAATTGTGAGTGAATGCCTGGAATCACCAAGTGTTACAATGCAAATCAGTTATTGTCTTGGTTCATCGAAATATTTTTGAGTGAAGCACATGGGTACTAAAATAGATTTTTCACATTTTGAAGTGTGATGCATTGATTTATGCCACCCTCATTGACTGATGCTGCTCCGCAATGGGGCAAGGGGGTACAATGTGTTGTTAGTATAGAAAAATAGTTCACTAAACAACTGCTAATCCATTTGTACCCTAGCTTCCATCCTGTTAATTGTTTTAATTAATTTGGGAAATATTACTGCACTGGAAAGATTATGGGCCTGTTTCTCAAAGTAAGTTTACACTTTTGAGTAAGTTTTCAATTGATTGCTATTCACAAAGGTATTTTACGAGTTGTATCTTTAGGGCTGTGGAGTCTCCTCACATAATGTGATAGGACAATCCTATGCTTTTATGCGGGGAGACTCCCAAGTCGGAAAGATACTACTTGTAAAACATCTTTGAGAATAGCAAACAATCATACGCTTACACAAAAGTGTAAGTTTGCCTTTGTGCATCAGGTCCAATGAATCTATTCAGAGTTACCGGAGCACTCAATAGTGCTAGAGGAAACACAATTCTTGTCCTTACCTTTCACTTAACAATCCAGAAGCCTCTGTCATTTTACTATAAACTGCAATTAAAATGAACACAATGCATTGGGATATGATAAATTAGGTTTCAAAAATGCAATTGGGATGCACAGATGAATTTCAAAAACACAGAATAATGTCATGTGAGGTTAGCAAAAAAAGAAAGGTCTGTTAAAGCTCGGGGGCGCACCTGGAAATCAGAAATTATGTTTTTTTTAGTGCAGTCACAAAATAGGCTTTTGGATTGACGTGATTACTTTATTCCGAAAGTGACATACTATTGCACATGTTCCCTCAGTCTTCCATTCTAACAGGTACTGACACATTTAGGGGTCCATTAGGATGTCAGGCGGATTGTCCCCGTGAGGCTGGCGGTGGCTACCGCCAGCCTGGCGGGGGCAATCCGCCCGAAATCCTTCCCTGAATTCCCCCCCGCCATATTACAATGGCGGGGGGGACCGCAGTGGACCAAAACACCGCCAGCCACTTTTCCGCCCCGGTTGCCTTGAGGCCGGGGCGGAAAATGTTTAATATGGTGGCGGTGTCTATTAGACACGCTAGCCATATTACAATGGGCAGTGTTAGATGCCTTTCCGCGGGGGCGCTGCGGGGGCGCTGAAGTACAGGTGGGGGGTACACATGGGGGGTACCTGTGGTACCCGCCTTCATTGTCATTTGCAAAGCGGCAGGCACCGCGCGGTACCTGCCGCTTTGCAAATGACAATGTGAAATTGCATTTTCAGCATTGTGGCGGGCGGTGCAGAGAGCACCGCCCGCCACAATGCTGAAAATACAGGATGTGCCCGCCACTGTGGTGGGCACATCCTAATGGCACCCCCGGGACCCCCGCCCTAATGGCGGGCGGTCCCGATTTACGATAGGATGACGGGCGGACAAAGTCCGCCCGTCATCCTAATAGACCCCTTAGTATGTATATTTGCCTTCTCACAACTAGTACACCTATGCATTTGAATGAGCCCCATACATAGGGTGACCAGGCGTCCTCGTTTTGCCAGGACGGTCCCCGTTTTTAACCAGCTGTCCTAGCAAATTTCAAGAAATTTAGCTCATGTCCCGGTTTTTAGAGAGGGTCGAGTGAAAACGGTGGGAGGTGTTTTTTATGTTTTACAAAGCAGGGAAAGTTAGCAGTTGATTTAAGAGAGCAATTTATTTAACAGGCAACCTACTGGGCTTAAAAATTGCATTTGATGTATGTTCATACTGCCTGTTCTGTAATTCTGTGCAGAGGAGCGCTCTCATCGCTTGAAGTAAAATTGTAGTCCTTCCTCTATTTTTGTGAAATGTCCCGGTTTTAGGCTTTAAAATTCTGGTCACCCTACCCATACAGATACGTTTCGGACATGCATGCGGCTGCGGATGCAGGACAAGAGCGATTCTCCGTACTTCCCAGAGTCTCGGCACACAGATCCCCGAGTCACAAAGTTGAACACCCAGTCCAGGGCATTGCGCCTGTATTCCATAGCTCCCTCGGGCAAGTCTGTCTTACCGTGAGTGCGGCTGCCATAGTCAGCAGCTGCAGAGTGTGTTGCCCCAGGTGGTCCAGGGAGGCGGCCTAGTTAGAACAGGGTGCAGCTTGTGGCTGTGTCCGGTGTGCCCCACTCACCATCTGCCCCTTACCTTTGCCTTTGTTTTTGGTCCCTTTGCCTTTTTTCCCCTGCCTTGGCCTTTGCCTTCCACCTGGTTCATTTTGGCAGAGAATGGCGCAGAGCAGGAAAGGTGCTGCTGAGAAAAACGTACTTGGAATGGCTTCTTTCAGCCACTTGTGGGATACGCTACGCCGCGTGTCTCGAAGTCAGAGACTGGAGCAGTGCTAGGGAAAAAGACTATATAGGTGAGATCATGAGATGTGAGATGTGCGACATGACGTGGAGCAAGCAGGTGAGGTGAGTTGAGCAGCTGGATTGAGCTCCCTGCTCCCCCTTGTAACCTTCCTCCAGAGCCGGAACCCGAGACCCATGTCACGTGTCCGAGACCGAGCCCTGAGACTAGCCACCCGGGCACACAGGCGCATTATAGCACATGCACCTTGCCTGCCTGGCTGACATGGAATGAGCTCCAAGTAGTGGAAAGTAAAGGGTATATTTATCAAACTGCCACAAAGTGGAGGACTGTCTTGTGAATGATACACTTTCATGTAAAAACATTCTCATTTTTTATACCAGTTAGGTTTTCCTTAAAGATGCACTGCTTTGGTTACTTTGAATTACTTTGCAAAGGGGCATTCCATGGGTGGCACTGTGGTGCAAACGTGTGTGCATGGCAGGAGGCAGTCTGTTTCCGTTCCATCAAAGTGAAAGAGAGCAGCAGCAGGCCATATTTCTCTGCACCGTTTTCTCCTGCTAGTGCAAAACAGCACGCAATACAGCGCAGCAACTTTTAATTTCTACACCTGCTTCATGCTATTTTTGTGTAAATCTGTCTTTCTGTGTTATGAGTTGCATTAAAGACAAATGTTTAGAACAATTATCATTAAAAACAACATTGAAAATACTGCAATTAGACATTAAAATGTTGGTGATTGAATTGCTCAGTTGTGAGGTAACAGACATAGGGGCATATTTAGAAGGGGAGATCGCCACCAGAATCTCACTTTTAGTGATGCTCTGGTGGTGATATCCCCTTCTCCTTACTTACACAGCAGCGTTAAGCCACTTAACGTAGCTTAACACCACCTTGTAAATAAGGCCCCTTTTCACGCTTCACTAAGCGTGAAAGGGGCGTGCAATGAGTGTTGCAGTGGGCATTTCATCACATATCCGGATGTATGTCATTACCACACATGCCTTTACAACGCTTGCCTTTACTACGCAACTTTCACAACGCAAGTCGTTACAACGACTTGAGTTGGGGGGTGCTGGATAGTGAATAGTTTAATTTACTATTCCAACTCCAGTCCCTGTGGATAGTAGGGAAGGTTTTGGATAGTAAATTAACTATTCCCTAGCCTAGAGTGCCCCACAGCGCAAGTCGTTGTAACGACTTGCGTTGTAAAAGTTGCGTGGTAAAGGTACTGCGTTGTAAAAGTTGCGTTGTAAACGCTGTTCCCCCACATCTCCCATTGCTTTTTAATGCTGCCCCATATCTACAAAGATTGGACAGCACCAAAAACTAAGGCCAGGTAAAACCTTGTTATAGGATGGCGATATGAGGAGAAATTATTATTTTCTCCTCGTATTTTGTATTCTGCACGCACACAGAAACAGCAACTTGCCTTTCAAGATTGTTTATGTGCAGGAAGGCTTCCCTTACTCCATGTAAACAATGACCCCTGCAGCGCTGGCCCCCTAGCAATATGGCGCAAGGGTGCCTGTGCTGACGTTTGGCAGCATTTTTAGCACCAGCGCTAGGGGAAAGGCAGGGGTGCACCGTATTTTTTTAACTACGGTGCATACCTGCATTTGAAAAATGTCAGCATGTGGCATTACCAATTTTGGTGTAGCAGCGTGGACCGACATTTTATTGTAAATACCCCTAATAATGTACGGTATGCAATGCAGTGAGACACTTGTGATATTAAGGGCCATTTAAACCACTGTTAAGACCTTAAGAATTCTAAACTGCTGTGTTGGGGTATAGAAACACAGGTTTTTAAATATAAGCTTTTATTTTCTTGGACCTGTTGAAAAAAACACTGTGGAGATACTCAGCACAGCATAGCCTGCTTTATGAGCATGAACAGAAGAATTATGCTGTATTAATATGTAATTGCTTGCAAACTAGCAGTTCTTCATAATTCTGAGGAGATTCACAAGGAGTGACATTTGTATTTATAGTTGTCTTAAGCAAACTCTTTGAAAAGTCGTCAAATGATTGACTACAATGACAAAAATACAATGCTACCTGACAATTTCGGAATACTGAAGCCTGCAATTACATTGTAAATATGCTACTTTGAGGTGTGCAATGCATTAGTAAATGTGAGAGCAACAAAGAACGAGGAACACGAGAGCATATATTTATGAAACAACTCATACTGGTTTGCTGGCATTCAAGCACAACTCATACGTTAGGTTTTATTAGTCCTGAAGTTGTAGTCATGGTTCGATTAAGCAAACCACTGCATTAAATAACCAGTTTATAATGTACTGTAAACACATCTCCTTTTGTTTGCTTTGTTTTCCCTAAGTTAGCAGGGTATGCCCAGAAGTGGGTCTCTTGCTCACTTTGCCACTGGATTCAAGCTAACCTGGCTGAAGTGGGGTGTTACCCTGAAACCGGTCCCAGGATGCTTGTTTCCGGTCCAGGGAAGATATGGCTAGGCAGTTTGGACTGGACTGTTCCCATGAGGCACATGGTCAAGACTGTTTTGCATATAGATGTGTCTGAACTGGGATGGCGAAGTGAGCTAAAGAACGATGATGGAAACTTATGTGACCCGCTGTTTGAGCTCCTTTATAGAACAATCACTGTTTCTAGACCCTCAACAAGCTGGATTTAGACCCCTCCATTCCACCGAGGCGGTCATAGTTGCAGTCATGGACACCCTCAGGAAAGGAGCTGACAAGAACATCGCTCAAGCCCTTGTCCTATTGGATCTCTCTGCGGCATTCGACACGGTCGATCACACCATCTTGATCGACCGTGTCTCCAACGCCGGTATCCAAGGTGTGGCCCTTGACTGGCTTAAATCCTTCCTACACCAGCGCTCACAGTCCGTCCATCTTTCCACATTCTCTGCGTCCTATTCTCCTCTTCACTGTGGTGTCCCACAAGGTTCGGCATTATCCCCTCTTCTTTTTAATTTATATCTCCAACCACTGCTTGCCACTCTCCGCAACTTCCCGGTCACAATTTACAACTATGCTGACGATCTGCAGTTAATTTTCCCTGTCGATTCCCTCCCCTCCTCCTGCACTAACTTCCAGTCCACTATGCTAACCATAGCTGAGTGGATGTATCACAGTCACTTAAAGTTAAATCCCACCAAAACTGAGCTAGTCTTGGTGGGTGGCCCCAATCACCCATGGAACGCCTCCTTTTGGCCTACATCTCTGGGGACGGCACCAACTCCCGTGAGCTCTGTCAAAAGCCTGGGGGTGACCATCTCTCAAGATCTCTCTATGAGACCCCACATCAACGCGGTCACTTCTGCCTGCTTTTTCCACCTCAGGCGAATACGCAAGATCAATAGGTTTCTGAACAAAGAAGCCCTGACCCAAGTAGTCATTGCCCTCATCACCTCCAGGCTTGACTACGCCAACATCTTGTACGCAGGAATTCCCGCTTGTCACCTTCACCGACTTCAGTTGGTGCAAAACCAAGCTGCCCGCTTGATTTTCTGCCAGCCCAGACACCACCACGTCACCCCCCTACTCCGCAGTCTACATTGGCTCCCTGTTTCAAAACGGTGTATTTTTAAGCTGGCATGTACCACCTTTAAGGCCCTAGAAGACTCAGCCCCTAAGTTCATTTCATCAGCATTGTCCCGTCATATTCCTGCCAGAGCTCTACGTTCTGCATCTCTGAATTTACTCGAGGTCCCCAGATTTAAAAGGAAAAGGCACGGAGGCCTGAGCTTCTCTGTTCTGGCTCCCACTACTTGGAACTCCCTACCCCTATCTCTCCGTCTCTGTTCTAAGTACGACAGCTTCCGTACGCTTCTAAAAACTCTGCTCTTTCAAGCTGCATATGATTAATCTCCTCCCTGGTTCACTGCTGTTTTTATCAAGAGCGCCAAGAAACCGATGGTGATAGTGCGCTGTATAAATATTTTTAATAGAATAGAATAGATGGATTCAACCCAGATCCATGACTGGGGGTGAGTGTCTGAAAAGTTTCAGCGCTCCGTCCATCATTTCCTTGTGTTTGCTTTGTAAAAAGAAAGGTCGTGACTTAAAATAGAGGAACAATTCACAAAGATGTTTCTTCTGGTTTCAAATGGGCTAGAACGTAAAGAAATTGATACTTGTTCATGGTCAAACATCTATGGTTTATAAAACCAAAAAACCCTTTTACAATACCATAAATAAAGCATTGTTTGTACAAAAGAAATGTGGTTATGATAGACTGCTCACCCATAAGAAATGCATGGACAATTAGGAAAAGGAAGTCAATGGTGGGTGCAGAAATGCAAAATCACCTCATTTGTACATGCAACATACAGGAGTGGTCAAGTAATGTGAATGCAAATGTGTATTCTGCACAGAGAAGTGCATATTATGCAAAGGACCATAGCAAATTATTAACCCCTTCCCTGCGGGGGTTTTTCACCTCCTGTGTGGGGGTGAGGGGGGCCGCGCACAGCGCCGCCGTGCTGGTGACGGGCTCAGATCGTTATGAGGCACAACGGAGCTGCACTCATGACGAGCTGAGCTCGTCACGGCCGCACCCGTTTTTTGAACGTTCGGTATAGCGGGGTAATCGCCCCGCATGCGAACGTTCCAACGGCCGTGACGAGCTGAGCTCGTCATGAGTGCAGCTCAACCGTGCCTCATGACGAGCTGAGCTCGTCATTAGCACGCAACGGGTTAAAACTAGAATAATTATACTTTTTAGCAGAGTAGTAAATCGTCTACAATCCAACTTGGCATAAATCATGAATTTAACATGAGTAACTGTTTTCGTGATAAGCCAGATCCCTGTTTGGCATTTATATCTGTGGGCAAGAAGTTTGCCTCTTTTGTAATTTCCAGACATTTTATTAAGCATTTCATGCTATGCACAAGTTATGGATGGTGCATGTGCAAATGTTTTTGACATTCAAAAATAAGAACGTTTTGGAACCAGAAGCAACAATATTCTGTGCTTGACAATGTCCCTAAAAGCAAACTTTTTCACAAATAGGCACAATGGAATCTCCTAGTAAACCTACATCTGGCTGGTATCTATTTATCACTGTAGGGTGGTAATGCTGACAATGGCCATGAATGTGAGAAGATCAGGATAGGGCGTGGTATTCACAACCTATTTGAGCTCCAAAATATGTTCCAATCACTTTGCAAGTTGCTGAGTGCGCTGGGACTGGGGTTGCAAGCTTAGCAATAATTACCACCTCCCCACAAAGCTGCTGAAATTTGCCATGGGGCAAATACCCTGTAAATACTGCTACATAAAAATTTAGGTATGGAAAGTGTCAAAATCTGCATGTAGTTTTTAGGGCCGAAGTTTGTAATAGGTGCTATTTTTTCCACACAGTAATTTTGAACCCAATTAAAATTAACCAGGTTTGAGAAATATTGATCCCTAATACAGGAACAAATATTGAGCATGGGATAGAAACTGGGTGTGGTAATCACGTCCTAATCTGAGTTTGTATGTGTGAACGCAACAAATACTGTTTGTTATAAGTTTCTGAGCATTTCCTACAATAAATTTCACAGATTTTCTTTCTGGTGAAATCTATCAGGAAAATATATAGGTGTGGTTATCACCTCATCAGTGCTTAATATGTAAAAAAAATAAGTGCCAGGGCTCTCATCAGTGACCTCTGCAGCATGCACTGCCCATTGCTTCTGCCAGCACTGCCAATGACAGTACCAACGCAATCACTAACCATCACACTCCTTCAAGTGTGACCTTTCAGACCCACAACGCCATACAAATATTTTGGGCGGACGGTATTGGTCATTTTGATGTATATTGAATTAATGGACAACTGTTGTGCTCTTCTCTAAATTAGACAAACAGCTGCCTCTAGAGCCCGTGTTGTTAATTAAATGTGGACGGCGAGCACCAGAGCCCCCTGGCTCAAATAAAAAAAAACAACAATTGATGGACAGAATGCAGAACAATGTCATACATTCACCCCAGTACAGCAATCTGGGCCTAGATCCATCGTTCTTTTTGCTCAGCATGCCATTCCTGTTTGAACCCAGCTATATGCAAATCAGTCTTGACCCTGCGCCCAATGGGAACAGTCCAGCCCGAACTGCCAGGCCAAGTCCACACTGGACTGGAAACAAGCACCCTAGGACCTAGGACCGGTTTCAGGGTTTCACCCCTCTTCAGCAAGGATAGCTTAAGTCCAGTGGCATGGAGAGCACAGGACCCACCTCTGGGCATACCCGTCCCACTCGGGGTGGACAGAATGCAGAACAATGTCATACATTCACCCCAGTAAAACCGATCTGGGCATAAATCCATTGTTTTTTTTGCTCACCATGCCATTCCAGTTTGGACCCAGCCATATGCAAATCAGTCTTGACCCTGCGCCAGGTCCTCTCGAAGTAAAATTTTGTTCAGCTTTCAAAATTTCAAGACATTACCATTGCAATTCAGAGTTTTTACGATAACTTAAATTATTACAAATAAAATCAACGTAATAATCAGACTAATGATGAAGTCACAACTTACTAGTTACATCCTGGGTCGCAACTCACTCGTCATTGTCAGGCCCAATTCCATTTTTTAAAGTATAAACAAAGCTCCTGAAATGATGGATTTGCTGTAGCATGACCAACAAACTGAAGCTGACCACTTCCACGCGCACAGTCCAGGCACTGATACCTAGAACTAATATGTTTTTTTCAAAGCCTAAACCATCGCTAATTATTTGGACTTGCTCAAATCAGTGCTATCCCAATCTTTCTAATATCATAATTATGCCTAAAATGTGTCATAAATAAGAGCCTACATCTACAAATGTGAGTGCTTAAGATAGCTGAATGAATACAAGGGAACATAAATGTTCCTAGCCTGTATGCTTCTTTTTTTACTTATTATATTTATCAAATAATTGATGTACCCATGTGATTTATCCAAAAGAATAAATTGCAGTAAACGCATTCGCTACGCAGGACAGATAAGAACATGGATTTTAGTCTAATTTATTCTAAATCAACCAGTTTGCATCACATGTAAAATTTGACAAAATTATAATGAATGCGTGGGAGTCAAGCAAAGGACAATTCTGATATTGTTATGGTAGGCCTTCAGAATATAACTATATATTTGAAAAGTCAGGCCCTGGTGAATGTAACACGCTGATATAAAATATACTAATTATGGGAAGACCTAGGGTAGAACACTTAATTAGTTGGGTAATAAAACTGTTTTTGTTTCCTTCTGTGCTTTCATCTTGAATACAGGAGAGTGTTGATCTAATATAATGCGCTAAATAAAAGGAAATATATGTCACCAACTCCGTATTAACAAACACAATTATTGTTTCTCGTGATTTCTCCCCTGCCTTTCTGTTCTTCTCTCCTGCGTTATATTTTGCCGGAATTGGGGCTTCTGCAAAATGTTGTTCTTTCTAGCATAGTTCCAGGAGTGTATGCCTTACAGATGGACACTCCACTGATACCTCGAAGTTAATACATGGCACTTCACCAAAGTATTTATTCGACCTTTCTGAGCAGATATCTAGAACAAAGGAGCTTATTACTTTATGATTCTCCCAGACCGATCATTCCACCAGTAGGGGCTGTAGTGTCCCGTGCTCAGGGCCTACAATGAAGGGACACAGATATGTGGTGTTGCAGTTAGTGGCCAGACTTACACTGGTCCACACCCAAGTCCCTGGGCTCTTTATTAGGTTCCCCTACGTGCTGGCTGAGCGTACGCTGGGCCAGCCTACTGTCGTGACGTTGCGGGGTCTCCTGGGGCTACACCCCTCACAATCTCTGTGAGGTGGGCCGATCTCCACAGGGCAACGTTACATTCCTCCTCTGCCTAAGGAATAAACAAACTCAACTGCGTACACAACACAACTTTAAAGATGTAAACATCTGTCTCTGACAGGTAACATATCCGTGGATCATTTTTACTTGGTTTGCCTGGACTTCTCTGGTTCCCGCTTACATCGGTCGACAGCAGGCTACAAAGTCCTGGTACTTCTGGGATGGCCGAGGATGGGGTCGCAGGTTGTACCGGCCCTGACTGTCTCTGGTTGACGGGGTCAGAGGCACTTCCACTCGACTTCCAGTCTCTAGTGCTGGCTGACCGCCTCTGCAATCCTGGCCTTGGGGTTCTTCTGGGCCTGGGTGGTTCGGCTGGCTTCTTCACTGACGGACATGGGATGATCACTATCTTCTTCTGGTTCTTGTGAATTGTCAATTCTGTGGCGCTAGTTCTGTCGAGCACGGGGAACTCTTCTGACTCATTGGCTGGGATTTTTTTGAAGAATGTCACATTCCGGATTATTTTGTCATGTCCCCGGGATGCTGTCACCATCGTGCCTTTGACGTCTGTTACTGTCCATGGGTCCAGCTCGAACGGTATCCTGAACTTCCCACCAGGGTGACGATCTCGCACGAGCACTTGAACACCCACTGTGATTGTACTCTCTGCAGCGTGTCTCCTCTGTGAGGCATCTTGGTTGGTTTTCGTCCGCCATGCTAGTGACTGGTTTGGAGGGTTTGGAGACTCTGTCCACACCGGATGGTGTGGAAAGGTGTCGGTCACCACCCAACCAAAACACAGGCGGCTTGGGAAGATCCCAGGCGTGTAGTGGGGTGTGAGGCGATACTCCAAAAGGAACTGGTACAGAGCTTGCTCAAGAACATGGCCGTGGGCCAGGGCTATTTGTGCTGTTTTATTAAGTGTCCGCATCAGTCGTTCCACCAATCCGTTCGCCTGGGGCTATCTGGGGATAACCCGCCGATGTTTGATTCGGTGGGACGCGATGTAGTCTGAAAGTTCTGCACTGGTGAACGGTGGGCCATTATCTGTTCAAAGTTCCCCAATCAGACTGTGGGCTGCCATGATCTTTTCAAGTTTAGGGATGATGTTTCTGGCTGCTGTGGAGGAGATGATTTCGACTTCAAGGTAGCGTGAAAAGTCATTTACAATTACCAGCATATATTTTCCTGCAGGGAGACTACCGAAGTCTGCGCTGGCCTTTTCCCATGGAAAGTTGGGACCTGCTTCTGTGATGACTGGTGCAGGTCGGCTGGGAAGGCTGGTAGCCAGACACACCGGGCAGCGCTGGATGGCCGACTCAACTTGTTGATCGAGACCTGGGAACCAGACCTCGCTTCTGAGGCGGCTCTTCGACCTCACGATCCCTTGGTGCGCCCCATGTGTGTGGAGGGCAGCTTGGTGGGTCAGGTGCCCTGGTAAGACAAGGCTAGGGCCTCTCAGAAGGAAGCCATCGGTGGATACTGATAGTTCGTGGCACACTTGGTGTAGGGCTTTCAAGGTGGCCTGTGTTTCTGCGGTGCAAAACAATGCTGGGTTTTGGAGCGGCCTCCAGTCTCCTGAGGAGAGTGCTCGGATAGCGATCTGGAGGCAGTCGTCTTCCTTGGTTGCCTGTACCACTTCTTCTAACGAGATAGGGAGGGGCCTGGATCTTTCGTGATCATCCGTATATATTCCTCTGCGGCAGTCGCTTCTGCCGCTTCTGGCTCTGTGACTGGTCTGGCGTGCCTGAAGAGGGAAACATCCTTTACAACGCAACTTTTACCACGCAGTGCCTTTATGACGCAACTTTTACAACGCAAACCATTACAACGCATTGCGCTGGGGGGCGCTCTAGGATAAGGAATGTGTTTAATGTACTATCCAACAGCTTCCCTACTATCCACGGGGACTGGAGTTGGAATAGTAAATTAAACAATTCACTATCCAGCCCCTAAAAGCACTATGCATTGTAATGGTATGCGTTGTAAAAACAGTGTTGTAAAAGCATGCGATGTAAAAGCATGCGTTGTTATGTCATACATCCGCCTGGAGAGGAAGTCAGCTGGGTTGCGGGTGCCTGGTCTGTACTCCACAGCAAATTGAAACTCCTGGAGCTGTAGTACCCACTGTTCTATCCTCGGTGGAGGACGTGACGAGGACCCCTGAAAGAGTGGGATGAGGGGTATGTGGTCAGTCACCACCATGAACAGGTGTCCATACAGATAAATGTGGAAATGTCGACATCCCCACAGGATCGCAATGGCCTCTTTTACGATTTGAGAGTAGCGTTGCTCCGTGGGTGTGAGGGTCCTGCTGGCATAGGCGACAGGGACCCATTCTCCACAGGCTTGCTGTTGGACTAGAACTGCTCCCAGGCCTGTGGGGCTGGCATCTACCACCAGCTGGGACTCGTGTCTGGAGTCAAAGTACACCAAGGTCGTGTCAGCTGATAGGGCAGCTTTTGTCCTTTGGAATGCCTCTTCTTGCTCGGTCTCCCTCACCCTGTGGCTGGTGGTCTTGGTGAGGTCTCGCAGGAGGCCAGTCAGGTCTGATAGATTATTGATAAAAAGTCCGCAGTACGTGACCATGCCCAGGAAGCTGCGGACTCCGGACACTGATGTCGGGCGGGAGGGTCTTGAATGTTCCTTTATCTTGTCCGGGTCTGGACCAATGCCTTTGTTGGAGAAGCGGTAACCAAAAAAAACTGATATCTCTCCTCAGGAACTCACACTTCTCTCGGTGGAGGGTCAGTCCGCTGTCACAGATCCAGGAACACTGCTTGGAGGCATTGGATGCACTATTCCAGAGTGGGCGCATGCACAAGAATGTCATCGCTGACATTGAGGACACCGTCCAGCCCTTGAAGGACATTCCTGACTATCTCCTGGAAAACCTCGCCAGTGCTGGAGATTCCAAAATTGAGGCGGGTGTAGCGCCAGAGTCCTGCATGGGTGGAGAATGTCGTGATAGGGCGAGAGTCCGGATGGAGCGGAATCTGGTGGTATCCAGAGTGGAGGTCCATTTTCGAAAACCACTTTTGAGCCAGACAGTTCTCCGATGATGTCGTCCACCGTCGGGGTCAGGTGGCGCTCGTGCTTGATGGCAAGGTTGGGGACACACATATGCAGACAGCGTCAGGCTGTTTTGGCTTCTTCACGATGACAATGGGTGACACCCACGGGGTAGGGCCACGCACCCGTTTGATGAATCCGGGTTTTTCAAGAAGACGCAGCTCCACTTCTACTTTGGGGTGCAGATGGAAAGCAATCCTCCGGTGGCGGAGAGCAATCGGGGCGACCGATTAGTCAATGTGTAGGAGGATTGCGGGCCTTTCAGGACACCGATTCCCTCAAATAGTGTCTCAAACCCTTGCAGCAGATAGTTCAGGTCATTGGCCTGTGCGGTGAACACAAACTGAATTAGGTTGAGGTCCTGTGCAGTTCTGCAGCCTAGCAGAAGCCCGGAGCCTTCTTGGGATACATACACCTTGGCTTGCTGGTGGGCAGCTTCGTGAGAGAGATCGGCCTGGAATACTCCACACAGCCTGAGTGGATGTTTGGTGCCATAGGCGTAGACTTGTACCCTGGTGGGGCGGCGCGTTGGAGGATTTGGTAGACTCCGTAAATGCTGGCTGCCATAAAGTTGATGGTGGCTCCAGTGTCAAAAAGAGCTGGGTGCCACTGCTTGGTCTTGTACCTTGACGTTGCACATGGGCGTAGTGGGTTGAGCGGCCGCTAGAGTGTTCAGCATCCAGACCACGTGAACAGAGGCGGCATCGGCTTCATCATCATCCATGTCACTGCTCGCTGGGCCATCGGGGGTGGTTTGATTGCGCGGACTCTCTGATGCGGGCCAATCTGTCTTCTTCTTGCTGTAGATCGACACACTTTAGAGAAGTGATTTACCTTTTTGCAGGCACTGCAAGTCTTTCCTTGTGTGGGGCAGGCTCCGTGGTGGGGGGAAGGGCTTCCACACCATCCGCAGGGGCGACTGCGCGAGCTCTGAGCGGACGTGGCAGTCTTCGGCCCTGTGGTCCGAGGCCACAATTCCTGGGCATCGGTACGAAGGGGGCACACCGGTTCCTCTTTGACGGCGGAGGCAGGTTTAGGGTCCATGTGTACTGCCCTAGCTTTCGACAGTTCCTTGGAGCGGCCGAGAGTTAAGATGTCGCTCATTGGAATGTCTGCCCCGCCTAGATGGATGAGCATGGGCCTTCGTCGGGGAGCCGCGATGTCTGCAGCATCAAAGAAGTTCTCCAGGCCCTCCACCCACGCTTTCCAGCGCGCTTCTTGGGAGGGTGGGGGCCCCATGATGGTGAAGTTCTCGAGTGGGGGTTCCGTGGTCATGCTGGCGTGGACGCGGGCGTAGTCGGGGTGGCAAGGATGGCGTTGGGGTGCTTACTGGTGGCGTCAGGGAAGGTACTCCCAGCCGAGCATGCTCTGTGTTGTAGCAGAAGGGAGCTACAGTGGGTGCGTGGCTTTGGAGAGGAGCTGGTGGGCTCCCATGACCACCGACTGGCGCAGTGTGGGTGTGGCTTACCTGTGTCAGCCAGGAGTTCACAATGCTGCAGGAGTTGGGCACATTGGCAGCCTAGTACCACGTGGTTTAGGCTCGCAGTCAGGTGCTACTTTCCCTCTGTCCCCTCAGGACCTTGCCGGTTGCGATGCAGGCAGGGCAGGGCCCAACACGTGCTCCAGCATGGAGCGAGCAGCTCACAGGAGGCCGGGGGGCCATAACGGGCTGGCGGGCATTCGCGCTCCCACCTGCGCACTGCCTTGGAGTCTTCACTGGCACGGGAGGCTGAGCAGCAGTCCGATGCCGGGGTGGCCCGCAAGCGCGTGTGCACGGCCGGCGCCACAGGCTCTGGAGACAGCTGGAGGCCACGCCAGGGCGTGAGGGCAGGTGTTCACGGCTACAGCTACAGGCAGCACTGGGCAGCAGACAAGGGTCTCTGCAGCAGTAGGAGGCAGGCGGCAGGCTTCGTGGTGCAGCCGCGTGTGCATTAAGCACACCTGAGGTGAGGCTGACAGCGGGGGAGACGCGGCAGGGGCGCTCCGGTGAAGCGGGTGCTGGCAGCGGGCACGAGGGCAGCAGCATGGGTCGGCGGGGTTGCTAGACCACCTCAACGCCAGTGTAGTGTCACGTGCTCAGGGCCTACAATGAAGGGACACTAACACGTGCTGTTGCAGTTAGTGGCCAGACTCACACTGGTCCACGCCGAGGTCCCTGGGCTCGTTATTAGGTTCCCCTACGTGCAGGCTGAGCGTACGCAGAGCCAGCCTACTCTCGTGACGTTGCGGGGTCTCGTGGGGCTTCACCCCTCACAATCTCTGTGAGGTGGGCTGATCCCCGCAGGGCAACAATACAGGGGCCTCAATAGGAAGTCCACGGTGATGCAGATGGGGATGGTTATGAGAGTACACCACCCCGTAGGAACCACCAGGCTTGCGGTACTCTTCTTTTGTAATGGGGCCTTCATGGTCACACTTATGTTAGCTATTGACTCCACCAACTGGAGGTAACTCAGGGCATGAAAGTTCCAGGCCTCACTCACAATGGGGGCTCTTATGTGTGACCTTTGTTTTGCCATGTTGGTTTTCCTTTGAATATTTGTTTTCATATTTTTTCAATCAAACAGAACTTTGAGATGTTAATTAGATTTTTTTTTCTACTCAAAATTCATGGTCAGAATGTATTCTCTGCTATGTGAAAATGCATATTTTTAGGGGTGTCATGTGTAACAACTGCCACTGCATCTGACCCTGAAGCCACAACTTTAAGGATACATGAAGGTCACAATCACAGAATGTCATATTTTTTTCACACATTGTGATCCGTATGGTTTCCTGTGCCAAACATGGTTGATTTCTGGTGAGTATTTCCAAGGATATCACAGGCAAAAATAAATAACCTAAATTTGTTTCTGGTACAGTTGAAAAGGCCATGTAAACACATAATTGTGGATGATGAACTTCTACAGCTATTATTGCTGTTTCATCATCCCTATTTTCCATCCTACTTTTTTCCCTGGCACAAATGACAAAAGTTATAAGACACTTGCAGTTATTTTTCACCTATTCAAGCCCCAGATTCTGATCCGCATGGGCCAACATTTACACAATCTTCCACTATAAATATCCTCCAATTGTCTCTGACAAAAAAATGATGCTACAGCCTAAGAATCTTAGTGTGAAGTCCAACATAACCTGCAGTCATTTGCCCCAAGCGTCAAGCCTCCTATTTTTTAGAAACACTTGCAATACTGCGGGCCTGCATTGACCAGACAAATCAATTGGCAAAACTCATAAAACTGTTACATCTTATCTAGAGCTATCCTAATTGGCTGTTGAACGCCTGCCATATATAGGCCTTAGTGACATCACCTGCACAAAGGATATAGACCATCCTTACAGCCACTCAACTCTCTAAGCTGGCCATAGAACAAGAGGGACCTACTCTTTGCTTCGAAGTACAGTGCATTTCCTGAGCCCCAGAGGGATTCTGTACACAAACCCCACCATCTCTCACACACACAGCATGCAAAGCTTATATTTGCCATCAGGGAACTTGCCTCCATACGTAATACAGAGTATGTTATTGGATTAAAAGTCAAGCTGTCTGAAATATTGGTCTTCTAGGTAAGTATGTGCTACAAGGAGGCCAGACCTGTCAAGGTAAAGCTATACCTCATAGGTAAGGTAGGTAAGGTGACAAGGAAAAATAAAGACAAAATGATCTACAGGACAAAACAAAATATATGCATGAAAGGGCAAGGGGACAAGAGAAAGTGATGGGGTGGGTGGTAGATGGTAAGTAAGGGTGTGAGAACAAGGTTGAACAGTGGGGTCAAGGATGGGTTCATCGTGCCCAAGCAGCTCATGAAAGTCTCCTCTTGTTGCGCAAGGGGGAACGGAAATTGTCATAAGATTAAGAAAGCAAGAAAACAGGATGATTTAAGACTAATTACTTTGAAAAGATACGTTAAAATAGACACACTAAATTCATTTTTAAATAATTTTTGTGAAAAAAACAAATAAAAAACTAATTGATTATATTCAACCTTTGTAGAATGTTATGATATCTATGCTTCTACAAACATTAACAAACATATGGCCAAAAGGGAACAGTTTTTGAAACTCTCCTTGCTTTTAAGCTAGAGAACAGAGACCTGTGGACCGTGCTGGTGTGATAGTGTGGCGAGGAGTGCAGACTGAAATTATCCAAGTGAAGAAAAAGGGGTAAAGAAAGAAATCACGAATGACATTTGGACAGTGGCTTTGTCGAGGAACTACACGGAAGATGCCATCTAAACATTTGGACTGCGAAATCCTGCATTGCTTTTTGCTCCATAATAAAGTCCTTTCTCCCCTGAATGTTCCAGTGCTCCGTCTTCATCATCATTGATTCAAAGCACTTTCATCTCAAAATGAGGAAACCAAGGCAGGTTGTGCGATTGCCTAGGGACCAAAGAGATGACAGAGAATCATCATGAAATGTGGGTTTATTAGCTACCTTCCTAGAGACTACATGACATTTTTCTTAATTATTTCTGACTTTCACCTCTTGCTCCATAATGAAATATTGACAAAATGTTCCAGTATGCCTTAGCTGAAAAAAATACGTCTCACAAGTCAGAGCAACACAGCATAAATGATGGCGGTCTAAACTGACTGTGCTGTTTCTTGTGTCATGCGAGCAGCTGTAACTGTATTCACAACAGTTTCTTATGTTTTGAATGCCCTTTCTATTTTATAGGCTGATAGATCTAATCACAATACGATGCAAAACTCCCCTCCCAGTACAAGATGGTATGCCCCGTATATATAATCTGAACCAGACTTGGAATGGGGCACAGAAAGCAGAGGGGAGTTAAGTTAATTTCTCCTGGCAATATAACTCCGTCGATAAGAGCTTGCTTCATGAATATTGTCTGAACTAGGACTTGAATAAATGAAAATGGCGATTGTAAAGCATATTTTTTTAAGCTTAAGTTAACGCGACATAGTGCACATGTTTAGCAGTTGAAAAGTGTGGAATACTGTGGCAGATAATATAATCAACCACATTGCTTAGTTTAATATAGCCTATTAATGGGTGGACTATGTATATGGAGACAGTGGCGGTTTGCCCATGTTGGCATTTAGACTTTTTTTTTTAGGTCGTGCCTGGGCAGAGCATGCTCTGCTCTTTAAGGCATGCTGTAAAAAGGTATGGACGTGAAGTTCCACCCACTCTCAGTCCATTTTTTCATTGGCCTGTGTCATTGTCCATTGTAAACAGTGGCTTTTCATTAGTCAATAGGTTCAGTATTTGCTCCTTAGTACCACCTTTTCTCATTTTGTAACCTCCGATGAGAACACCCCCTGTTAAGTGTGTTGTGGCTGGTAGGCTTTAATTACAGCCTCCCAGCACTATTTTCTCCAAAAGCTTTGTCCTGCCTGCTCTTCGCGGCAGGAAAAGGCAGGAAACACTTTAAAAAACATACATTAATAAAAGGTATTGTCATTTAAATGGTATGCCCCCTATATAAAATCTGAGCCAGTCTTGGAATGGGGCACACAAATCAGAGGGGAGTTAAGTTATTTTCTCCTGGCAATATAACTACCTTGATAAGAGCCTACTTCATGAATATTGTTTGAACTAGGACTTGAATAAATGAAAATGGCAATTGTAAAGCATATTTTTGTAAGCGTAAGTTAACGTGACATAGTGCACATGTTTACCAGTTAGAAAGTATGCAATATTGTGGCAGATAATATAATCAACCACATAATGTGGCCTATTTATGGGTCAACTATGTATATGGGGATGGTGGCGGTTTGCTCATGCATTTAAACCTTTTTTTAGGTTGAGTGTGGTCAGTGCATGACCTGCTCTGCAAGGCATGCTGTATTAAGGTATGGATGTGAAGCTCCGCCCACTCTCAGCCCAGTGTTTTCATTGGCCTCTGTCATTGTCCATTGCAAACTGTGGCTTCTCATTAGTCAATAGACTCAGTAGTTTTTCCTTAGTACACCTTTTCCCATTTTGTAACCCTACCACGAGGACACCCCCTGTTATGTGTGTTGTGGCTGGTAGGCTTTAATTACATCCTCCCAGCACTATTTTCTCAAAGAGCTTTGTCCTGCCTGCTCTTGCTGGCAGGACAGGCTTTAAAAAAAAACACATAAATAAAAGTCATTGGCATTTACAATGCCAGTCAGTCAGTCAAATAATCTTTATTCGATTTAGTTAAAAATCATACAAAGAGCATAAAAATCATTTTATGTACAAATAAAAAACAATTAAACAATTTCATTTCAATCGAATTCATGTGGCGTGTTATATCAGTTAAAACAGAATTAAAAAGAATATTAAAAAAAACAGTTCATAAGGGAAGTTTTATAGTATCTTGCGTGATCTTGATCTAGCTGCTGCCACTAAAAAATTTGCCACACAGAATGTGATGTGAATGTTACTCAGTGATTGAAGGTAAAGCATTGCTGGTCTCACCTGGGAGAAACCAGCTTCCCTTAAGACCGGTAACAAATATTTTTTCCTCTGTTCAGAAAAGAAATCACAAAACATAATAAAATGCATGGTATCTTGTACGGAAAAATTATCGCAGGTACATGGCGGTGCTGACTCCGGTTTCACCCAAGTGTTGAAACTTGCCAAATAAAAGTGGATAAGGTTAAATCTAAATTTAGTTAAAAGGAACCTGTGAAATGGCTTGGTGACGGAACATAGGTACGGTTCTAGTGCGGTTGAGTTTACTAACAGATAGTGTCGTCTTACTGTGGGCTTAAGCAGTTCCTTTTCCTCTCGGCACGTTCTTGCCCTTAGCATAAATTGTTTTTTAATAATATCTACATCTTGATTTATTTGTTTGTTTGTAGAAGGCTTTATTTCGATAAAATTTTATCTTAAAAAGCATCACAATAAAAACAATCCCACAATACAAATTCCACAAGGTGAAACAAGAAAGGAATGATCATACACAGTATACCATCCAATAATAAAAAGTTTGATAACACATTAGAGTTAAGAACTGATTAAACATTATAATCATTTATCTTTAAGCCTTCTTGCTCTAATAATCCATACCCAGCTAAGGAATTTAGAGATAGCACAAACATATACTAGCCGAGTATCTGACATGAGGATTCGCAAGGCCATCAAATGAGACCTAGTACCCATATTCCTGCACACTGGTTTTAACCACCTAGATCTCGGGAGTTTATAGGCAGTGCATTCGAATAAGATATGGGGCACTGTTTCCAAGATCAGCGGACAGAATGGGCATGAGCTAAGGGTGCTTGGGGACCCGCTCCAGCGTGCTGTAAACTCGCCAAGAGGAAGGGTGCCAATCCTAAATTTAAAATACAGCATGCGATCACGCGGTTTAGTAATAAAATCAAAATAGGGCTCTAACGAGGGTACATCCTTTAAAAGAAGATAGTTAGAAACAATCCTACCATTTTTAGGATTTGAATACTTTTTATTATACACCCAGCTCCAGTAAATCTGCTTCAATTGGGATTTTGGCACAGCAGATCGAGTTGTCCATGCCTCCCCCAACCCAAGCTCAATAAGTAAGGATTTTACATTACACAGCCAACTAATTTTTGTCCAACCAGACATAGACAGAATTTCTGCCAGCCCTTCCGCATAATGAGCAAGTTCCGGGACTCGCCATAGGCGTGACCACAGTAGCAATGGGCGGAGCTGGGCCTGGTCCTTTATTGGGCGATTCCCCAAATCGTACAGTACCGGAATCATAGGTGTACTTTGGGGAAGGGACAACAACGACCTAAAAAATGTATTCTCTGACCGAGTAAGCTGGTCAATGTTACAGGCACCCCATAATTCTGCCCCATACAGGGACCCACTAACTGCTCTTGCGTTGTAGATCTCTACAATGGGGGAAATAGGTTTTGTTGTAGAACTACACTGTTCTTTAATAAGTGTGCCTGTTACCGTTTTAAGAGAGAGGACCATTTTGTTAATGTGAGGGCCCCAGTGCATTCGATCGGAGAGTCTAATGCCCAAATGATCAAATTCTGCCACCCTATCCAGCTGCACCCCGTTCAGGTTTGGCGGAATTCCCATTTTTTTGCCGGATTTAATACTAGATATTTAGTTTTACCGGTATTAATTACCAGACCCCTGAGTGTGCAGAACACATAGAAACTATTGAGTAGCTTCTGCAAGCCCACTGGGGACTTCGAGATGAGGAGGGTGTCGTCCGCAAATAGCAGGGTCGGGATACGTTTGCCCGCCAGGGAGGGACCATCTGCAGGTGTTCTTAGCAGATGCTCCACCACTCCATTAACATAAAGTGAAAATAGAGTGGGGGCTAGCACACAACCCTGGCAGACGCCCCTACTCACTGCTATTCTAGATGTTTTTTGGCCCTGACCACCCTACCTCACCTGAGCGAAGTTTCCCTCGTGAAGCTTGATTAGGATACTCAAAATGTATGTAGGTATACCCATGTCCTGCAGAACCCCCCAAAAACTCTGCCTTGGCACTAGATCGAAGGCAGTCTTCAGGTCTATAAAGGCCAAGTAGAGACTGCCTCCGCCCAGAACAACTGTCTTCCAATACAACAAATGTAGTCGGAAGGCTTGCTCAATTGTTTCCGTTCCAGAGCGGAAACCTGCCTGTAAGTCGGACAAAATTTTGTTGTCTTCGGCCCACTGGAGGATTCTGCCTAATACTGCCTTCCATATAACCTTTTGCGTGGAGTCTATTAAGCTAATAGGGCGGTAGTTGGCGGGGTCGTCCCTCGAGCCCTTCTTAAAAATAGGGACCACCTCAGCCCCTCTCCAAGACTCCGGGATTGGCGCACCCTTCATGATGGCATTAAGGAGACCTGCCAAAATCCTCCCCCACTCTGAATAATTTAAGCGCAACAGGTCTCCTGGAACCCCATTGGGGCCTGCTGCTTTACGCGGAACCAAGGAGCGAATAATCGCTTCAACCTCTTTTGCCGTGAATCCGATGGCCTCCTCCTTGGACAGCTCAAGGCTATCCAAAGACTGGACTTGTTCGCCGAGGAAGTCAACTGTATACAGGGAAGAAACATGGGCAAACCAACTGTCAACAGTGATGTTGCAGGTGATCAGAGAGCTATCCGGTCTATTCCTTGATCTTACTAGATCCCAGAAACCTCGTGCGTCCTTCCCCACACTGGCCTTCTTGAGGTCATGCCAAAACTTATCGTCCCAGTCCCTCTTTGCTTTCTTAATGGCCAGATTATAATTGTATCTTGCTACTTTGATCAGAGACGGCTGCTTATCCTTAATTGCCTGAATGAGTAACGATTTATTTACTCTGCCGTTCTTAGAATACCAGCCTGGTTTGTCTCTGCGTTTCTGGCACCCCTTGGAGTTATTACCTTTAGTCAAAAATAAATCTCCTAAGGCTTTAATCGTACCACAAAATGTAGATGAAATAATAGCCGGGTTTGAGCCACCAAGTTCTACTTTACTTTGGTAGGAAGCCAAAATGGAGCCAATAAGCTGGACCTTTCCCTCATCAAGCAGAACTCTGGGCCAATTGAGGCGTCTGCCACAATTTGAAGGGCACACCTCTGCCGAGGAGAGACATTCAAGGGGGGCCATAGTCGATAGGGAGCTCATCCAAAAGGGATGCAGGTTCAGGGAAAGCGGGTTATGGTCACTAAGGACCGTGGATTCAACCCCCATATCCTCCACACATTTCCATAACCGGAAGTCTAGGAGAATATAATCTATGTGCGACGAATGACCAACTCTATTATAAGTATCCGCCCCCACCATGTCCGAAACTGTCCTTCCATTTACTGCTCTTAAATCAAATTCCAGTGCCAGAGCATTAAGTTGGACTACTCTGGATGACCACCTTTTAACAGAGGGAATAGACAGCTGCGGAATAACCCTCCTGCCATCCTCTTCCATAATGTTAAGAAAATCTTCGGACGCAAGAGGCTCGAAGGTACAGTTCAGATCGCCCGCCACCATGACTAGTGAGCCTTGCGTCTGATTCCTGAGCTCCTCCTCGAGCTTAGTGACAGTGGGTGATGGTAAACTGCCCTTCGACCCCCTGGCGTAGATATTAAAAATAGTTAATGATTCCCCTCTCCTAGGCCCATACAGGATCACTTTTTGTAAGTCAGGGGAGTTAGTTTCAATTTGGGCAACACGGAGCCCTAGGGCAATGTCCACCCAGATGAGTAGTCCTCCTGCTGGGCGACCCCGCCCTGAACAAGAAGCAACTGCTGGAACTTGATAAGGCGAGTAACCAACTTTATGGCAGGGAGCAAGACTCCATGTTTCTTGGAAAATACATATGTTATATGACCCAATAATTGAGTTCCAATCTGGGAGATCGAGCTTCCTACCAATCCCGGCCAAATTCCAGCTAATGATTTTAAGATTCGGCCTGTCTGATGGGGGAATCGGGGAAGCCAACTCAAGGAGATCAAATCCAATAGCAGGACTGGGGGGTATAAGAGGAAGAACAGGTGGCACATTCACGGTGTCAATACTTGATAGGTGTGAAAACAGTTCTCCTAAGACAGGAATACGTGATCTTCTGTTGCAATTTGGTGTTACTGAGGCATGCATTCCCAGGGCTAGCCCCAAAACCTCATTATATCAATAGCCACTAGGCCATCCTAGAATGCCCCTGCCTCTAAGTGGAGGAAAGCAAGGGCTATTAGAAAAAATAGCTGAACGATAAAGCCCTCCAAGCTCAGTTCCCCTAAGATCATAACCCACAAAGCAGGGGGGCAAAGTTTGCTGATGGAAATAGCTTAGGTCAAAAGTGCCAATCCCGTGCTTCCATGTTTGGGTTGCTGGTTGCATATGTGGCTAACTGCCCTAGGATCGCCAAAATTGACCGAAATACAATCCCCACTTATATCCTTCCTACGGTCGCCCACCCAACTTGCTCTTCTTACATTTAAGATTTTCCCATCATGGCTTTTTAAAATAGGCCTATTTGTATTTAGCCAGTGCATTGTTTTATTTTTCAATTCCTGGTAAGATTCATATTTACCCTCCTTAAGTTTAGGGACCCCTGTTAGGACCACTACATAGGGGAGACATGCTGGGGGCAAACTAAGATGAACTATACCCGTGGTTGCCTCAGCCAAGGGACCTTCAGGGGCAAATGATGGAGGACAATTAGGGGCCAGGGGCCTACTACTAGTGCCATTGAAGTTGGAACCCAAGTTTGATGTGTATGTAATGTCTGTACCCAGGGCCTGGGAGTTGCTCCCTCCTCAAAGGCAGGTTCCCACTGGTCAAATGTTCAACAGGTCTTTTCAAGGTTGCGGGTGCGGGAGGGCGGGGCCGGGCGATGAAATCAGCCCAGGTGTGTATGCGTGCGGGGGCTCCTGGGACACTGAGTCCTTGCACAGTTCACTCCACCTACACAAGCTCCCCCTCAGTGGACAGAGTCACCTCCTCAGGCCCACAAGGACGATGCGGCACCCGCACAGCGGGTGCGGCGAGGAGTGGGCTCCGGACAGGCAGAAATGCAGCAACGGTGGGATCGCAAAAACAGACTCCTCAAAGGCAGGTTCCCATCTTGATTTGTTATGCCAGAGGGGCTATAAAAAGTTCCGGCCAGCCCAAATCCGTAAATGACTTCTTTAAGTAGGCCAGCCAAGGAATTTTGCTGCTATGATCCAAAGACATGATATCCTTCATTATCAAATGGTTAAGGGTTAATTCTGTATTCAACCATGTCTTAAGCCAATAGATTAAAGGCGCCAAATTTAACCTGTCGTAAACATAGTCCAAGCCCACCTCTGCATGTATGGAAAAGGTAGGTGTCGACTGGGGTACGGACAAGAGAGAGCGTAAGAATCTTTTTTCTGCTTTTTGAATTTTTTCCAGACATACGTAACCCCATAGGGGTGCGCCGTACAGTGCCACAGAAAAACATTTGCTATTATAAACTTTTAAAAGGGCTTCCATCGGTCTATGACCCAACCTTTTAGCAAAACCCAAAAGGGCCTTTGATGTCCTGGTCACCGCCAGGCTTTTGGCCCTTATCTGCGGGCCCCAGTTACCTCTATTGTCAAAAAGCACCCCTAGATAGGGAAAGACAGTGACACTAGACACAACCTCTTCCTTACATCTAAAGGTTTTTACTAGGGCTGTTTTCTTCCGAGGGCCAACAACCATGGTGTGTGACTTGTTTGAGTTGACCTTCAAGTCTAGTTGGTCCATAAAGGTACCAAATGCGTCCAAGAGCTGTTGGAGACAGACGCCGGTGTGAGCTATCAGCACCGCGCCATCCACGTATAGGAGAGCGGGGATCTTGACTTCTCCTACACGCGGAACGTCCCTGGCAGCTTCGTCTAAATGGGTGCCTAAGCCATTGATATAAATTGTGAAAAGCAGGGGGGCCAGTAGGCACCCCTGCCTAACCCCTCGCATAGATTTAAAACGGGACGTGCATCTACCTTCTTTTGTGACCCGCACCACTGCAAAAAGCTCTTGATGGAGTGAGGCCATTAACCTAACCAGTGCCTCGTCAATCCCAATCTTCAGAAGGATATCCCAGAGCTTGGACCTATTCACCAGGTCGAAGGCAGAGGAGAGGTCCATGAACGCTAGGTACAGAGACCCCTCCTTGGCCACTGTGTACTTAGAAATCAACAGGTGTAGGTTGGAGCACTGCTCTATCGTGCCTCTCTTTTCTCTAAAACCGTATTGGATGTCGGCCAAACCACCACTTCTCTCCAGACTATCCCTTAACCTAGCCAAGAGCACTCTGCTTAAGTTCTTAATTGCAGAGTCCAAGAGGGATATGGGCCTGTAACAGCCTGGGTCATCCCATTGCCCCTTCTTAAATATGGGAACTATTGTGGAGGTTGCCCATGTGGTTGGGGGTGGGTTGCTGATTGCAGCTGTAAATACGTTAACGAGGATGCCTGCCCATAACTCCGGGGCGTGTATGTAAAAATCAGCCGGCACCCCATCTGGCCCAGGGGCTTTGTTCCTAGTTGTAGCTCGAATGGCTTTTTCAACCTCGGCCCTGTTAAAACACATGGGGATAGCCTCGGGTACAGTCATATTGGGTAGCTGGGTGACCATTCCATTGTCTCCATAGACGGAGCTGAAGTGTGCCAACCACTTATCATCCGGGATGACGCAGTCCGTATCTAGGTTAGGCGAATCAGAGAAGTAAGGCTGATTAATTACGGTCCAGAATTGCCTGCTGTCCCGCAAGATGTCAATCGACAGTAGGTTCTCCCAAGCCTCATTTTTGATTTTATCCTGCCTGATCTTGATGGCTCGCTTATACTCTTTTCTTAGGATTACAATATCTGTCCTGACCCTTGGGTTGGCTTTTAGCGCCATTTTCAAAGATTTATGGGCTTTTGAACATAGGGTATCAAACCATCGATATAGTTTAGTTTCCCCCTTCTTCAGTTTTACCGTGAGGTTTGAAGAAACTTTGTTGCATATAGTTTGGAAGGCATCCATTATATCGCTGCCTCGAGAAACAGGGTTCTGACAAATCATTACCTGGTCCTCAATTTGCGGGCAAATGTCAGCATAGAAATTATTTGGGACCACATTTGCCCACTTTAGCCTTCTTCCCTGATCTATTGTGCGTAGGGCAGGCCCTGTAGGGACTTCCCCCGGCATCAAGCCCATAAAATCCCCCCACGCCACCTCCAAGAGAACAGGATTGTGATCACTAAGGGGAGAAGGAATTGTGTAGTAAGAAATAGCACGATTAAGAATAGCTGGGGTCACACATATATAGTCAATTATGGTGCCCGGAACTGACCCTTTAAAGGTAGGTATTCTCGGCTCCCCCTGCGTATTCGTTACTTCAAAAAAGTTAAAATTGGCCAAAAATTCTTCCAAATCTTCACCCGATTTGGTATGCTCAAAGTGAGGCCCCTCCTACCCCAAGGTCACCATATGATCAGTTAAACCACACCCAGATTCACAAGGGTGAATATTAAAATCGCCCATGAGTACATATTCATAGTTTTTGTGAGTATTATGACTGATGATATTTAAGAAAGAATCAATGTGCAGAATGCTGGGTATACATAACATTGAGGAAGCACTATATGATTTAAAGGGAGCTAAGGTAAGGGATATGGGTAAGCTACTTTGGGCCCCAGTAGCAATTTGGAGGACAGCAAAACTGCAAACGAATGATTGACTGGCATTGTAGCTATCTAACCTGTCTATGGCTTATTGTTTATTGTTTACCATTCATTGTTTATTATTCTTTCTGTCCTTTTACTTGATCGTATAATTCTTCGTATTTATTTCTGTATTTTTGTATTTATGTATGCATTTATGAATATGTATTTACTGGTATGAACTCTCAATAAAAAAGGGAAAAAAAAAAGAAAGAATCAAGGGCGGCAATATTGTCGCCGCAACCATCTCTATTACCTGAGTTATAAAAATTTATAAACAGGGTACTTTTAATGGGACTAATTTCCCTTTCAACTATTAAAAAATTTGGGGAATCATATTCAATCTGCCTTAAAGGCCCTTTAAGGTCAAGTGAGAATAGGGTCAGAAGACCTCCCCTAGCTCTGCCTGCATTACTTGGGGTTGCGGCTACAGCGAAACCTGCAAACCCATCCAACCAAAAGCAGGGTGAGGTATCCCAGGTTTCCTGCAGGGCAATAATTTTGTGTTCGGAGACAAATCTAACCCAATCAGTGTCACCAATTTTAGATCTGATTCCTGCGACATTCCAACTGAGGATTTTACATACTGCACCCTCAGTTGGCTTGCTCCTCCCCTCGATCGGTGTTGATGCTATGTTTAGTAGTCAATCTGTGTCGTCTAGGCCAGACAGGGGGGCATAATAGTTACTCGTAACGACCCCACCATCCTCTACCAAACCCTGTGGAGCCTGGGGGCAGATTGTCTGTGGGGCACTGGAAACCGTAACAGACTGTGTCTTTGTACTGTCTTGGACAATGCTCCGCCCTGACACTACCCTCGGTCCCTGCCATCTAGCTTGGTAGCTGGTTGTGTGTTTAGTGCGGGATGGGGGTTGGTAAAAAAGCCCAAGGGAACGGGTCTCAGGTGGTCTCTACTAGAGATCGCCGAGCCGTCCCAAAACGGCCTATCCGCTAGGTTGACCCTACAAAAATGTATTACCACGCAATCCCCATGCGTAGTTTTCGGATGTTTGCCAATCCAGCCCACCCTCCTTACGCAGATGATCATATTTGCAATGTTTTCCCCACAACATTTCTCAGAACACCACTTGTACGCCTTATCCATAAGATCCCGGGTTGATTCCCTCTCTCCTTCCATAAGTGGTGGGACCCCAATAAACACTGCTACCAGAGGGGATGCCTCTGGGGGTAGATTAAGTTTATAACTACTTGGGGTAACCTTCCTTTCGGGGGGTGGTCCCTTCTGGGTTAGGGGGATATCTGGTCCCCCATATTGGAAACACGAACCATCAGGCGGGAGGGAGCGTGTTTGGACACCTGCGGACTAACATCGTCATTCATGACCCTACTTGTGGGGTGTGTAATTATCGTGTTGCCTGCTGAAATCAAGCTCCCTACATCATCCCCAGTCAAGCCATTACTAGGTGGAGCAGTAGTGGGGGGTAAAGAGTTTACAAGTCTATCTATGAGGGAGCATTTCTTTAAAAGGCCTTCCAGGCAGGTATTTAGAGTATCCACAATGTCTTTGGCGATTCCCACCAGAAGGGGTTCAATCCTGGCCACAAAAAGTTCCTCAAGTTTATCTCCTAATAAGTCCGCTTTGTCACTGGTGGTAATCGTCGTGTTAGTGTTTTTACCATTTTTCCTTCTAGCTGGTTCAGAACCAATCTTGGGGGTCACGCTGAGGGGATTTGTAGGCAAGACAGGGATGATATCTCTGCTCATTTGACCCAGAGGGGGGGGATTGACTATAGTGACAACGGGATCCAGGGGGAGTGCAGGTATATTGGCAGACCCAGAGACATCCTCCACCAAAGATTGCGATGATACAGTGTTGAGGGGGGAGAAGATGAGATGCCCAGTTCATGCTTAGCATTTGCAATCTCCTTGGTTAGGGCCCCCACAGCAGAGGAGAGGTAAGTCATAAAAGAATTGGAGTGTCTTGGTACTTTTGCTTTTTTCCCGCCCTCCTCCATGGTCAATATTTTCTTTCTCTTACCCATTTGTAGCAGCAGGTGTTAGCGGGGTGGCCCTGCCCTGCCTCTTCCTGCCCCGGACGACCACAGACGGCCCGCCCTCTGCCCGGGCTCTGCCCGGCGCTGCCCGCGCGCGTCCCCCGACGCGGGAGGAAGTGCTGGAATAAATGTCCCTCCGGGTGGAAGTGGCTGTGGTCCGGCGCGCCCCCGCGAAGCAGGGGACGCTGGGTAGTGTAGTTTTCACGGGCTGCCCAGCCCCTCTCGGCGGCCGCTGGTGAACTGCGGCGGCGGAGGCAGGCAGCGCTGGCAGGATTCCTCTCGTGGCGTGGTCTGATGCTGCGCCGTGACCCCCCCAAGCCTGGTAAGATCCCCCGCTCCACCGGAGGAAGTGCTGGAATAAATGTCCCTCCGGGCAGAAGTGGCTGTGGTCCGGCGGCGCCCCCGCGAAGCAGGGGACGCTGGGTAGTGTAGTTTTCACAGGCTGCCCAGCCCCTCTCGGCGGCCGCTGGTGAACTGCGGCGGCGGAGTCAGGCAGCACTTGCAGGATTCCTCTCGTGGCGTGGTCTGATGCTGCGCCGTGACCCCCCAAGCCTGGTAATAGCGCAAACTCTCGTAAATACGAGACCTGTTTCATTGCAAGCGCTTGTTCTTGACAGTCTTTGGCCCTGTCATGCTTCAAACTGTCTCAAAAAGAGACTGACTCACAGTACCATGCCCTCAGAGTGACTGGGGGAAAGCTCAGTGGGTGTCTAAAATGACCAGCAGTCCACACCTGACTCATCAGGCATGCACCTTTTGTGCTCTTTCGAATGTAGCTCTATTAAAGGTCTGCTTGAAACAAGGGGCCTAAACCATGTCCTGTAGTTCACTAATAGAGAGGTGTTTATCAGTGCCCAGTACTAATGGTACGACTTGTGCTGCAAACACGAAAAGTTTATATCCAGGGGTTTGGCACGCGGTGTGAAGTGTGTGGGGGGGGCAGGAGCATGAGGCATGGGCGAAAAAGGCAATGTGAGAGGGTGGAAATATAAAGAAGCCATCTTGATTTAATGTTGGCCCAGGCATAATGATGGGGATTTTGTCAATTATAAGGTATCTTCGTCATTGCAGCGGCTAACCCTGGCCTACAGTGGGCCATAGCATAACAATGCTAATTCCTGACAAATGATGAGCATTGGCGTGAAATATTGTCACAAGAACATTAACGGCATAATCAATCCATTTGTGGTGGAAGTACGTGTGAGTACTATTATAAATGAACTATTGATGCTCGAGCACCAAAATGCATTTTCAAAAAATGAAGAGCTGTTGCTACAGTACAAAAATAGGCTTTGATGAAAAGGATGAGCTTTCTTATGATGGCTGGATTTATTTTTCCAAAATGAAAGGCTTGTACCTATAGCAACATGTACATTTTCCTGTTTTCTAAAAGATGATGTTTTGGGACCATATGGTTGCATTCACTAATATGTATAATTTAGATATAATCACTAATGCTGCCTCACTCCATAACTGGTGTGACTGGTGTAACCTATGTGCTGCCCGGCCTTGTAGGATCTCTGTAACTTGAGAGATAGCACTGCTGCAGGTGGCTGTAAAACTAGAATTGCTGTGGAATGTCTGACCTGTGATTGCTAGATCTGTGCCGTTCATTTTATTTTCCACTTAACCACTTCCAAGGAGATTATCGGTAAAATATCTTATTGAGAATCTCATTGGGAGGAGCAGGAGGTTACACTGTAAGAAAATGACAAGTGGAACGTGGAATTGTGCAACTACTGTGATTGTTTTACAACAATTCCAGAGGGGTTTCTGGGATACGAACTTTTACAAATCTGCACCACATAAATGGTGTGGAATACATTAAAAAATGCAGAGCATCACAGACAAATTTCCATTCTAAAAACAGATGCAGAAGGCGCACCAAGGAAATGGGCAGACCCATTTCCATATGGAGAACGGACGTGCACATTACAATTATATAGCTCCATATCTGTTATTCGCAAATAAATTAAATGAATTGAATGTTTTTTGGTGAAATGTGTCTGCACCTCCTTCCCTGGTGATGATGAACTGATCTAGACCGTTGCTTGACCATGATGGCCGAAGTTTACTCTTAATATGGTGCTAATCCTTCGATGGATGTTTTTACAAAGACAAGATCTCATTAAAGTGGAGGACCGCAAAAGATCTGGAATATAACTTTTATTCAAGAACAAACATTCTGTATCAATTCATGGTACTTTGGAATGCCTTAACATTTCGTTTGCTCAAGATAACAGTTTCTGTGATGTATATAGTGTTGTATTGGGTTGGATCCGATGCTAGCTTTAAATGTAGATCGATACACAGAGAGTCATACCAGATGTCACTACATGAAAAGCGTTACACCAGGAATTACTGTATTAAAGTTTGCTGTGCCATGACCATAGATTGTTTTCATTTTTTTCAAATAAGCTCCTGTTTTGTGAGTTAGGTTGTGAAACATAAAAGAATATGCAGAGGAGTCAAAAATATGCTTGCATTAAGGTGTGCCTACAGTGCATCTGCCTCACAGGTGGATGCACTATAGGCATAGAGAATCTTACAATGATAAATAAATAGTAATTCCTATTTGTAAAGCGAGTCCATACTTCAGGGTTTCAAGGTGCTGGAGGATGTCGGGGTGATTAACTGTGCTATTGCCCAGAGTCACACGATGCTGAGCTGCCGCCGGAGATCAAACCTTTAGCCCGCGCTCAGGAGTCAGCTGCTCTGGCCAATGCGCCATACCTCTCCCCAATGAAACAATGGATCTCTAAATAAAGTGGTGGTGATCTACTAGAGAAATTAACATGAAGGCATCTGCCAACTCAGCGGGCTGGCATTCTACCCATCATGGTCTAAATGACCCTGTTAGTTTATGTGTCATGAAGGTCATAATCAGTTTACATGGCAAGGTGAAGAATTGTGACATAGGCAGGCTCCAGAAAGTCAAGATGCATGAATACTGTAGTCCACCTGGAACTTGTCCTGAGAACAGATCAGAGCTGAACAGCTGTAAGCCCTCAAAATTAGAGCCAACCCCGTTGTGCATTTTGTAGGAAGATTTTGAAACTATTGTGGTTGCCTTAGGACATTGAAAAAATCATCAAGGTTGAAATCCATCAGTGGAGCAAGAATGGAATCTACATTTGGGGAGGGTTCTACAGGCTTGGCTACTTTGGTTTTGTGCTCATTCTGGAACCTCAAAGCTTGTGGCAAAAGCTGTGAGGGGAACAAATGAGGGAATCTTGATCAGCAAGGCTGTGTCTTTGAATGGTAGACTTGACACCGTGTCCCAATCCTCAGGATGTGGAAAATTCTCAAAGGCTCAATTTTTAACAAAGTTCTGTATATTCCTTTACTTCACTTTTTCACAGGAGGTAGACAGGAACAACTTAAGTATTCAGACCTGGGTTTCTTGGGTTTCAGTTCAGGGAGCACCTGGCCTGACAGTTCGGGCAGGACTGTTGCCATTAGGAACAGGTTCAAAACTGTTTTGGATATCATGGGTCGAATCTTAGGAGACATGGTCGGCGAAAACCAATGGATTGGGATGCGGCCCAGAGCAACTGTCATTAGCTAAGATTAACTCAAGTTTCCAGCCATGACCACCTTTTTTTGCATTTAAGTAGTCAGCAGGAAGCTTCTAATCTTCTCTTTCTCAAACTCTTCATTTACCTTTTGCAAAACAATTACCCAGTTCCTCTTTCCCTAAGCCAAATTAAGGCTTCATGAGGGCCCAGACTGATGGGGCCCACTGATGAGTGATTGAGGGCACCTGACCTCCGGCCTAAACGCTGGTGGCCTCCATGTCCTACTGCTGGCTGCAGAGGGCAAGATCAAAAACATTATCTTCTGTGAATTTATGGCATGCTGTCCTCCACCATCAGGAACTAGATGTAATCAGTGCAGAAAGGATGGGAAATGCTGGCCATGGGATGGATCTAGACCAATACATGCAACCATCAACCTCAGGCAGTATATAACCTAGGCTGTGTATCTTAAAATACTGTCACCTATAAAACATGGAGGATGGGAGAAGTGTGACAGGAGTATAATGGGATGATCTTTAGGAGAAAGTTGAATCGGAGGACCTACTTATTTTTTGTGACCTGGCATTGCACAGTGCTTTAGCACCAGAAGCAATGGGGGATATGTCAGATATAAACGTAGTGAGAGATATGGGCTTGCAAAGGATGGAGGAATGGCTTACAGTCACAGTTGAAGGTTTCTATTAGAGTAACATGTCTAAAAGCAGCTCCACTACCCTCAAAGTGGAGCAGTTAATGCATCAGGTCTAGAACCATGCAGGTCAATCTTCAAACCGGATAACTATGGAAAGGGAAGGGTGTGGTTGGGCAATGGATTGCCAAATGCAGAGAGTCTGCCTAGATTATTGGGAATCAAAGGAGGTAAGAACACCCAGAATCACAAGACATGCTGGTCAAGTAGTCCATGTGTGCAGAGAAAGAAGGCAGAGGCTTTAGAAGGGTGATCTGGAAACAGCAGAACTGAGGGAGGCTACATTGCATTCACCAAAGTCAGTTGCTCAGTTACTTCCCAAGCAAAGGGTCTGTATATTTATCCTTTATTTATTGTTGGCCTGGCTGTTGCTATGGTTTGAAAGTTATTTTGATTTCATCATGTGTTGCCTGTTTTATTATTTTAACACATCAAAGTTGACTTTAGGGTCTTTACTTATGATTTACAAATTATTAAGCAAACGTAAACCCTGATATTCTCAATGCTAAACCAGCATGCTACCATCACTATTATCTTTCACAATTTCCATACTCATCCCATTTTTTTGCAACTTACTCCCTACAGTTACTCAAAGCTCCCTACATGATCACTATCCACATACACATTGTTCATCATCACCACACATCAGCAATATTTCACTAATGATGGCTCAATTACCCTTAGGTCTCTCCAATCAGTTCAACATCAAACAAACTAAAAAGTTAATCAACTGGCATCCTGTCACCCAAACTATTTTATTTTGCCTGTGAAAAATCTGTTCCATTTGAAACAATGCCACATTAGACTAAGAACTTCACTTCTCATAGCCTCCATTCATGTGACACTGTTAACCAAAATATGGTTTAATCTCTAACATACAATACCATCTGCAGCTGTCTACAATGACCATTCATCTTTAGTCATAGCCCTGTGTTAGACATTGTATGTTTGGTTGTTTGGGGTGTGGGTCCTGGCCAAGCCACAGCTACAATCCCTTGCAGGGTGAACCACAAAAAGTCACTGAATTGCCCTGTGCTTAAACCCGTGGAGGATTGCCACAAAGCAGTCATGCTTAGCTTAAAGGCAATGTATGAAGTATTTAGGCAGCACATCCACAGTAATAAAGTGAAAGCAGAAGAAAAATTCCAAACCAATTTAGAGAAAAATAGTACATTTTAATAACGCATTAAACGTCAAAATGACAAATAGTTAATCAGTAGAACCAAAGTTACGAATATTTAAGGTTTTTAGTAATAATTAGCACCTAAATGATCACAGACCCAACCGAGGACATCTAGTAGCACGAGACTGGGTCAAAGTTGAAAAATATGGCCGACTGTGATGAAGCACAGTCCAGCTACATGAAGTCGATTGGGCTCTGTCAGTACTTACTTTCAGACTTCGACAAGGCAAGGCTGCAGGAGGTGTCTGAAGAGCGAGTGTCATCATCAGATGGCCTTCAGTCGAAGCCAATGTGTATATTTCTACGTTTTGACATAGTCTCTGAAATGGAAGTCAAAAATCTCCAGCAGGACAGGGCTGTAGCTGAAGTCAGCTCCCTGAGGCCAGATACACCTTTGGCACAGGATCGTTGAAAAGGATCGGCTGCTGCAGGAAAGAACGTAGCAGGAGAAGCTGCAAAGTCAGTCCAACCTGTGAAGTGCCTTGGGCGGGTAGATGAGCTTGTTGGTCCCAGGCTTTTCCTGGTTTTCCGAACATTTTTCAGCCAAAAATGTTTTAAGTCCCCACTTTTGAATTGTAGCTACCTGGGTACCTTTAGCAACATTTCCAAGGGTCCGTGACTGGAGGGGCACCACTTGGAGGGTCAGGACTCAATTGGAATGGGTCCAGGTACAGGTTCAGGATGGAGGAAGCCTTGTTTGTACCTGTGGCTCTGAACATGAGGCCAGCAGACTAGCCCTCACTATGGAGGTCCTGGTTCAAATGAAGACGAAGCCCTTCCAGAACAGGGCAGCAATTCAGCAGAGCAGCAGTCCTTCAGAGTAGAAATCCAGCAGGGTGGCAGGTTTTCCAGCAGCACAGCAGTCCTTCTTTCTGGCAGAGTGTCCACAGATCGGGGAGTGTACAGTACAGTTGGTGTCTGAGGTCCGTTTTTTATACACTGGTGCTCTCCTTCTGGTAGGTGATAGAAGCTTCTAGACAATGACTTTGATGTGCATTACATTTTCTCGACTCATCTGCCCTGGCTCCAAGCTGGCTGCAGTAATATTATGAGGTTGTTAGGCCATTTGTTGTGTAAAGGCAGAGCACAGGCTATTTAGTTGCAAGTGGGCTGTGCTAAACTCCACCCACATCCTGCTAGCAGATGTCTCATTCAGGCTCACTTAATCCCTCTACGGTGTGACTGTCTGGGAGGAATTCACAAAGTCTAACTGCCAATGACACCCAGTCATGTGACCCAGGACAGGCTGCAGGCACAAAAAGACAGAAAAATGCCAAGTTTCTAAAAGGCAATGAAAATACTAGGACTACATAGTCTCAGACAGACTAGCACTACTATGTGCTTAGAAAAGCGTCAAACCAAAGTTAAAAGGTGTGTTTAGTGATATATGATACATTTGTACTTGATCAAAATATCATATACATGATACATATAAAAAGATAATCCAACAATAGTTTGTAGTTTCTTCAATTCATTGATTCATGAATCTTGTTTTATTGCCTTGAATTCTCATATAAGCTGAATCCCTTACAACAGGAAGAATCATGCGAAATGGGCGTAAATCACTCTATCCCAATGCATTTTGGGTTCAGAGTGCACCCTTCTTCACAGGAATCTATAAACAAACAATGCTGTAATAAATGAATGTAGCAATTCAAATCATAACTGCAGCTGAATATGGAATAGGCCTGCTTATACGTGAGGTTTAATTTAAAAAAAGATCAGTGATGTGATGCGAATTCATAATATGCAAAAAAAAGACTAGTCTTACAAAGAAGAGAGACAAGTCTTGCTAAAAGAAGTTCAATGCTAGTGTGTATGCTCAATAGAAAGAAGCTCCACATGCTTGTAACACAAATGTGTAAAGATGTGAAAAATCTAGTGAAAAGTGCTCTTTACCAAAGTTACGTGCCAAATGAAAGTGCCCTAATTTGAAACAGTCTCCGTGAGCTGCTCATACCTCTATGCCCAATATTCGTCAACCAGCTGCAGAAGGGATTAAATTGGTGCTCCGAATGAGGAATGGATTGTACAGTTAGCTCAATTTCCGTAAAGATACGGTATGACTATTTATGTCCCTAAATGACGTCACAAGAATGGGAAAAGAAACTACGAGGCAATAAGAAAGCATATCCAATCTTTAAATTGCTGGCTACCAGCAACTATCAACTTGTGAACTCACCCGTATAGCAGAGAAACCACAATGGTTCTAAAAAGCCTGAGAGCTGAATCCCCAAAGTCCTCTGCGTGATGCCTGCTGCTAAAGAGAACACCGTAACTGAAATCCTAATGTTAATGTAAAGAAGTTAACTGCCTTCTTGCCCAACCATCCATGCCCGGTTGGTGCTTACTTTAAAAGTGAATCGTAGAGTACTCCTGTGCCACAAACCAAATCTCAATGCGCTCCCTCGCTGTGAGTCATAACCAATATCCCTCCTCCATGCGATGTTTACTGTTGGCTTAAAGCGAAGAACAATGTGCTGTTGACACAACTTGCAATCCAAATCAAATTGTAACCCGCGCTTACTGTTGAAAATTGTAATACTCACTGAGCAACACTTCTTTGGTCTACTTGTGGACATCAAAAAATCAGAGGGCAAAAAAACAGTTTCCTTAATTTTCAGTACTACCTTTCTAAACATGGCATATTAAAAGTTGTAACGAAACAGAGCTTTCCCATTAAATGGTTTTTTTCATTACAATTCCAAAGCCATTAAACATGACATAGCTACATGTTCCCAATTGGAAATTACAGCATATTAAATGTAATGTGGAATCTCCAGTGTTATCCTATGGGAGAGGTATGCCTCACAGTAGTAACAAAATTAATTCGTTTTTTACTACCAGGACATGTAAAACTTAAAAGTACTAGTCCAACCTTTTAATTACACAGCAACTTGCCCCACGGGTTACCTAGGGCCTGCCCTAGGAGTGACTTATATGTAATAAAAGGGGAGTTTAAGGCTTGGCAAGCGGATATGAATGAATAGTTGACATAGCAGTTTAAAACTGCATTCAGGCTGTAATGGGAGGACTTAGACATGTACTGCAGGCCCACTGGTAGCATTTAATTTACAAGTCCTGGGTATATGGTTTACCACTGCACAAGGGACTTAAAAGTAAATTAAATATGCCAAAGAGGTGTGTGAGAATCAAATTATGTTTAAAGGAGAGACTACAGGCATGTTAGTACTGGTTAGGTGTGGTAAAGTGCACAGGTTCATAAGAGCAATAAAATGAATTCAGTGAAAATGTGGAGGGTAAAAGGCATAAAAAAATGTGGGAGGCCCTGCAGAGAGGACCAGTTCCAACATCCTCCAGCAACAAAAAATTTAAAAGTGTCACAATCCTCGGGAAGGGCCTGATTCACAAAGGAACATTACACTTTTGAGTCCTTAGATCAGTCTAAATAAAACCTGTTGCAATTTACAGTCTTTCATTCTACACAATCGGAACTATAGACCAAGGGATCTTATTATTGTCGTTTTAACACTTAAATGCATTTACAGGGTCGAATCAAGACAAGTTGTCTGAATATTGTAATCGCCACATCACTATTTTTCACTGGGGGTCATATGTGCATGTAATTAAGTGAAATATAATCACTCACAGACCCACAGAACCATGCCTAATACAGAAAAATGCATGATTATATGTAATGAAATATCTTTGTGCTAACAGCCCACCCATAAAGGCCTATGGACTAAGATGTGTTTAAAAAAAAACCAAGTCAGGCCTACTGCTTTTGTGAAATATTTTCATACCAAACGTATCAGACCTATCGCATCTGTCATAACCTATTCGAACAAATCAATCAGGCCTACAGCTTTTATCACTATCTTATCACCCATAACATCACCCATAATGAAGCCAGGAGGCATATAGACATAAAAATACAAACATACAAATTATATTTAGCTAATAATATACAATCCCCCTTAAGCTGGGCTAAACATTTTTGGTTTTCCAGAGGGCAGGCCCGCTCAGAAACAATATAACAGTGAATAGAGGGTGCAGCCCTTGGAAGATACAATTACTGGGGGGGAAGGTCAAGGGCAGGCTGACTTGTCAGAGGCAATGCTTTTTGAAGAAGTGTGTTCACCTTTGTTTTGAATTGTAGGAGAGTTTGTGCTGATCTGATATCAACAGTAAGACTGGTCCAGATCCCAACAGCAAGAACAGATAAGGCTTGCAATCTGATTTTAGGCTTCCTGCTTTGTTTTGTTAATAATCTGGCCATATCCAGGCTCCTGGTCTGGTGTTGTCGCTAAGACACAGCTAGCAGGTCAGACAGGTAAGATGGGAGTCTTGTTGTGGAGGGATTTATAGGTGATGCAGTTCATCTTGAAGAAGATCAGGATGGAAGGAGTCAACACAGGAGAGTATAAAGAAAGCCTCATCACCCATAAGAAGCTACTACTGGAAACTAAGAAAGCTTACTTCACTGAGCAGATAAAAGAGGCTAAATCCTCATCCAGAGAATTGTTCAGGACCATTACTAACCTAACGAATCCAACCAAAACTAGCCCGCAAAGTAGCCCGGCATTGTGTGAATCACTAGCGTCCTTCTTTCTTAAGAAGGTGGAAGTTATCAGCCAGCCCCAAACCAGCGGCTACCTCAGCATCAGACAGGCTAGAAGGTTTTAAACCTCTGGAGATCACGGGGGTCATAAACCTCTTGCTGGCGTCTCGGTCAGGGTCTCCTAGGGACCATTGTCCAGTGGTAGTGTTTACAATCATCCCTGAGTCATGGTGGCCACCCTTACACCCTTTTGTAACACCATCATTAACTCAGGCCAGTATCCTAGAATCTGGAAATCCACCTCAATACTCCCACTGATAAAAAAAACGAACTTTGATAAAAATTATCCTAACAATTATATCTCAACTCCCATTACCAGCTAAGATGATAGAGAAGGCCATTCAGAGTCAACTCAGTAAATTTTTTTAGAGAATCAAAGAGCTTGATCCCACCCAATTTGGCTTTCGTGCAGGTCATAGAACGGAGGTAGCCCTTAATAAGGCCACTGAGGAGGTTAGAGCGGCGGTCGATCAGGGAGGTGTACCGGTCCTATTTTTACCGGACCTGTCAGCGGCCTCCGATAAGGTCCATCATGATGTTCTGGTGGACCGACTATCGAAGGCGAGGGTGCAGAGTAGGGCCTGGAGCCTCCTGAAATCTTTTCTGGCAGACAGAACTCGAACAGTAGTTCTGGGGCGGGACACATCGAAGCCTTTTGCCCTCCCCTGTGGGGTGCCTCAGGGGTCCTCCCTCAGTCCCACACTTTTTAAAATATATTTCAGTCTGCTGGCAGAACTGATAAGATCCTTTGGACTACAACCTACATTTTATGCTGATGACACACAAATTGTGTTGTCCATACAATGGCGACTTGCCCATTACTTTGGGAAATAGGTTAGGTGTCCAAAGATCGGGATTATTCTCAAACTTGATGACCTCGGTCTTACCTGCGTTCAATTTCAGGCAGTTGGAGGCCATCCAGCCAGAGATATCTTTCAGGAAATCATGACACCTGGAGGCCATTGCTGCTTCAGTCCCTCATTGTATGGACAACACAATTTGTGTGTCATCAGCATAAAATGTAGGTTGCAGTCCGAAGGATCTTATCAGTTCCGCCAGCAGACTGAAATATATTTCAAATCATTGATGTGTTGTGGTCCGGATTTTCTGAGCAGATGCTTTGAATGGTATGTTCCTGGAAGAGCGCTGCGCTCCTTCGAAGGAAAGCTAGTAACTGTCCCCAGAGTGAACAAAATTTAGCTGGGGCGGCAGCAGCTTTTCCTTCTGTGCCGCGAAAGCCTGGAACAGTCTGCCTCTGCATCTTAGGAATGCCCCGGCGCTACTTTCCTTTAGAAAGGGGCTGAAGACATGGCTATACTCGGTCTAGACATTATCTCCTTGAATTCTGTGAGTCAGTGCTCAGCGCCAGGACACCTTTGGGTATAGGTGCGCTTTAAAAGCTCCTATAGCATAACATAACTGGTGCTGAACCTGGCCCTCTTTGCAGGGTCACCCCAAACCATTTGCCTTTTAGCCTCTATTTTTTTCCTGGAATTCGTTTTGGTGGACTTAGGACTCGGTGCACTTTAACACTGCCTGTATTAAATGTTTACGACCACTCCCTCAAACATGCTAAAATGAGTTTACATCTGTTTGGCATATTTAATTTACCTATAAGACCCTTATAGATTGGTATTCCATATACACAGGGCCTTTAAATTAGAAGCTACTGGGGATGGAGAAGTTGTCCCTTACTTTAGCGGGTGATCTAGATCAGTTTGATGACCTTTGGCAGCCGTTCCACTCCTTGCTGGTCACTGAATTTAGGGGAATTACGTGCCCGAGATATCTTCGTCTTTTACGGCTCACTGCACCTGAGGGGACAGATTCAGGAAAGGACCTCAGATGAGACATTGCTCCAGGGTGGCGGCTGGGAGAAAAGAGGTGGGGTAGAACTAAGCACTGGACGGAGGGTGGGGGAGGATGGTGGGTCTGGGGAGTTGGGGGATTCGAGGGGGGCTTTCAGGGGGGATGCATCCTGTTTTGCAACACTTTCTATATCTATGTCACTCTTCTGGCTGGACTCATCTGGAATGTCATCTAGAAGGCTTAAGAACCCTGCGTGCGCCTTTAACCATCGCAGTTGCGTACCTCATATGCAATGTAAGTTCTGTTTTCTTGTGCTGCTGCAATAAAAATGATTTACACCCAAATTAGAAGCTACTAGTGGGTCTGCAGCACTTATTGTGCCACCCACTTAAGTAGCCTCTGGAAACAGATCCCTCGCAGAGCTTCCCCACAGCCTTCCCAAAGGCATTGCAAAGGCACTGCATTAAGCAAAATGCACTGCACAGGTGCACCACACAGCAACCCATGACTCCCTGGAATCTGGGATGCAAGCAAGCATGGGAAAGCATGGAAAACTACCTGGACAAAGGCACTATCATGGCGATTGTAAGTCTAAAGCCAGGCCGTGATAAAAGCATGGACCTCTTGAACAGGTCTCTAACCCTCTAGACAAGCGTGCTCATGCCCTCCATCCAACAACTAACCACGAGGGATGTGGTGGCACTGTCTAATCACAGGACAGCCCACGCGATTGACCAGGCAAAGAGAACACTTGGAGCACAGGGCATGGGGCGAGGGCAAGCAAGCAAGGACACAGATAGGTAAGGGTCTGCTACTAGGAGAGGTGCTGGGTGGCAAAAGTGACCAGCTAGGTATTGGTGCTGCTTGCTGCCTGGTGCAATTCTCCTTCCCAATTGCCCAAATGTCTTCCACAGCTTCCCACTCCTTGACACCCCCATCATCTCAAAACTAGGCTCCGTCCATCATCCACCAGGTATGAAGGCTGGCGCCCTCCCGTCCAAAAACGAAACAACCCATGTGGCGGTGCCACCTGGTAAAAGGTAACCATAATGCTATATCTGCCTGGACCCAAGACTAACAGAAAAAGTGTCCACTGACTACTAACTACCAGACCCAAAGGTCAAAAGGACAATTTCCAATAAGGTCAAGAAGAGTAAGAGGGCCTCCTCCAGCAAATCTGTTAGGGGAAACGTAAGAGGAAATCACAATCGACTCCAAAACCAAAACATGCACAAATGTAGCCTGGCTCCTTTCTCATAGAGACTGAATCAGCCAAAGAAGACGAAATAAGCACTAACATTGTCTAGGCAACAGCCAGTATAAAGTAATGTCTCAGTAACTAATTTAAACCAACAATTTACACAAAGTTCTGCTTTTTTAAAGCTCAATCAATCAATCAATCAATCATGCCATTTGTATAGCGCACTACTCACCCGGGAGGGTCTCAAGGCGCTTGGGGGGTGGGGTATGCTACTGCTCGAACAGCCAGGTCTTGAGTTGTTTCCTGAAGGCGAGATGGTCCTGGGTCACCCGAAGGTGGATGGGGAGGGAGTTCCAAGTCTTGGCAGCCAGGTAAGAGAAGGATCTTCCTCCGGCGGTGGCTCTTCGGATGCGTGGTATGGCTGCGAGGGCGAGGCTGGTGGACCGTAGCTGGCGGGTGGGCGTGTAGAAGGTCAGGCGGTCGTTGAGGTACTTGGGGCCCAGGTCGTGGAGAGACTTGTGTGCGTGGGTGAGGAGCCGGAACGTGATCCTCTTGTCGACGGGGATCGAGTGCAGGTTCCTCAGGTGGCTGGAGATGTGGCTGCGTCGGGGGACATCCAGGATGAGTCGGGCGGAGGCGTTCTGGATGCGCTGGATTCTTTTCTGTAGCTTGGCTGTGGTTCCGGCGTAGAGGGCGTTTCCGTAGTCCAGTCGGCTGGTGACGAGTGCCTGGGTGAAAGTCTTCCTGGTCTCGGTCGGGATCCAGCGGAAGATCTTGCGAAGCATACGCAGGGTGTTGAAGCACGATGAGGAGACGGCGTTGACTTGTCTGGTCATCGAGAGGGAGGGGTCCAGGATGAAGCCCAGGTTGCGTGCGTGGTCGGTTGGCTTGGGTGCGGTGCCCAGGGCTGGGGGCCACCAGGAGTCGTCCCAGGCGGAGGGCGAAGATCCCAGGATGAGGACTTCCGTCTTGTCCGAGTTCAGTTTCAGGCGGCTGTGCTTCATCCACTCGGCGACGTCTTTCATCCCTTCGTGTAGGCAGGTTCTGGCGGTGTCGGGGTCTCTGGTGAGGGAGAGGATCAGCTGGGTGTCGTCGGCGTAAGAGATGATGTTAAGGTTGTGCTGGCGTGCGATGGCTGCGAGAGGTTTCATGTAGATGTTGAAGAGGGTGGGGCTGAGTGAAGATCCTTGCGGGACGCCGCAGATGACTTCGGTGGCCTCGGAGCGAAACGGGGGGAGGCGGACTCTTTGTGTTCTTCCGGCGAGGAACGAGATGATCCACTCCAGTGCCTTCTCTTGGATACCGATGTTGCTGAGGCGCTGGACTAGGGTGCGGTGGCAGACCGTGTCGAACGCAGCGGAGAGGTCCAGGAGGATGAGGGTCACTGTTTCTCCCTTGTCGAGCAGAGTCCGGATGTCGTCGGTGGCTGCGATGAGGGCGGTCTCGGTGCTGTGGTTGGCTCTGAAGCCGGACTGCGAGGGGTCGAGGGATGCGTTCATCTCGAGGAAGGCGGTCAGCTGTCTGTTGACGATCTTCTCGATGACTTTAGCAGGAAAAGGGAGGAGCGAGATGGGGCGGAAGTTTTTGAGATCGGTGGGGTCCGCTGTAGGTTTCTTCAGGAGGGCGCTGATCTCGGCGTGCTTCCAGCTCTCCGGGAAGGTGGCGGTGTTGAAGGAGGCGTTGATGATGTTCCAGAGTTGGGGTGCGATGGTGGAGTCGGCCTTGTTGAAGACGTGGTGTGGGCAAGGGTCGGTCGGTGATCCGGAGTGGATGGTGTTCATCGTGCGGGCTGTGTCTTCGGTGGTCACCGTGGTCCAGGTGCGAAGGGTGGCGGTGGGGGGCGTTGGTTCGACGGTTGGGTGCGTGGGTGGGGCGCCGAAGCTGTTGTGGATGTCGGCAATCTTGCGGTGGAAGAACGAGGCGAGGGAGTCGCAGAGGTCTTGTGACGGAGTGATGTCGTTGGTGCCGGTGCTGGGGTTGGAGAACTCCTTGACGATAGTGAAGAGCTCTTTGCTGTCGTGGGCGTTGTTGTCCACTCGTTCCTTCAGGGATTTCTTCTTTGTGGTGCGGATGAGCTGGTGGTGCTTGCGGGTAGCATGTTTGAGGGCGGTCATGTGGTCCGGTCGAGGAGCCAGGCTTTCTCGAGGGTGCGGCAGGTCTTCTTGGAGTTCTTGAGGTCGTCGGTGAACCAGGATGCCTTCTTGCTTCTGGGTCTGCTGGGAGGGTTCTTTAGTGGCGCGAGGTCGTCGATGCAGGCGGTCAGCCACTGTGTGAAGTTGCGGGCTGCTTCGTTGGGGGTCCGTTGTGTTGGCGGGTGGGCTCTGGCTGAGGGAGGTGGTGAGCTGGTCTGCGGTGATCTTGCTCCAATTCCTGTGAGGTACCTGTTGCGGGTGGTGGTGGGTCGTGGATCTTTTGAAGCTGAAGTGGACGCAGCTGTGGTCGGTCCAGTGGAGTCCGGTGGTGTGGCTGAAGGTGATGTACTTGCTGGAAGAGAAGACGGGATCAAGCGTGTGGCCGGCGTAGTGGGTGGGGGTGTTGACCAGTTGCTTGAGTCCGAGGTTGGCGAGGTTTTCCAGCAGGGCGGTGGTGTTGCGGTCCTTGTTGTTCTCCAGGTGGAAGTTGAGGTCCCCGAGGAGGATGTAGTCGGTGGAGGGGAGGGCGTGCGGGCTGATGAAGTCTGTGATGTCTTCGCTGAATTGTGTGTATGGTCCCGGGGGTCTGTAGACGAGGGTGCCTCTGAGGGTCATCTTAGGGTCGGTGTGAATCTGGAAGTGGAGATGTTCGGCTGCGGCGAAGGAGTCGTTGGCGTCGGTCGTGATGCGGATGGTGTTCCTGTGGACGATGGCAATGCCACCTCCGGTCTGGTTGATGCGGTCCCTCCTGATGATCTTGTACCCGTCCGGGATGGCGATGGCGATGTCGGGTGCAGAGGAGGCGTTCATCCAGGTTTCCGCGAGGAAGGCGACGTCCGGTGATGTAGCGTCGAGGAGGTTCCAGAGTGCCACGGCGTGTCTGTGGACGGAGCGGGTGTTGATCAGGATGCACTTGAGGTGGTTGCTGCTGGTGTTTGTCTTGGCGGGTGCGGGGCAGGTTCGGAGGCAGGTGAACTTGCAGGTGCAGCAGGTGAAGGGTCCGTGGGTGCGTCTCGGGGTGGCTCGGCAGCAGGCGTGGGTTCGGCCGGCATTGAGTGCGTTGAGAGTGGCGGCGTCGTAGGTCAGTCGGGTCATCTTGCCTCGGCGGGGAGGACCAGGGGTCCTGGCGCTGGGCGCGGGCCAGGCACAGACGGGCGCAGACGGGCTTACCTTTGGCGCACCTTCGGCGCTCAATCGGTGCTCCCGCTGCACGCGTCTGCTGCAAAGCTAATACCCAAGTGAGGGAAAGCACCCCCCAGCAATGCAAGGCCAAAGTAGAAAGAGGGTCAACCAGTCCAATCTCCACCATTAGCCCGCCAATCAAGTATAAGGATCAGGCCCCATTAACGTCGAGACAAACAGGGTCAATGGTCCATTGCAGCCAATGAGCAGCACCTGAGCCCAGTTTCACCGGGCGGTATTGAACAATGCCCTATCCCAACAGCATTGGGCATAATCCACCGCATGCCAAGATCTCAAAAAAGGAGCACAGAAGAACAAGACACCCTAAAAGGGAAAAGACACAGCACAAGGCTACAGAATCGGCAACTAAACGAGATGTAATCATAAACCAGGAGGATAGTCTATCTCCTTCTAAAAAGAAGGTTCCGAACTTGCAACCAACTTTAATATTATAGCTCTTTCTACCAGCAAACAGTGACAAACCATAACAGTCATTTCCCGCACTTCAGGTGACCCAGGTAAAAATCAAAAGGAATCCAGTGGAGGAACAGGGTTTATTATCATATCTGGGCTCGCAAGAATGGGAGTACGTGCTAACAGTCTACTCACAGGAAAGTCCCCTGACCCTTAATCCAACAGTCAGCACAAAAGCTGCGACAGCAGCCCACAGCGCAGCTGGAGTAGATAAGGAAAACCCAGGCAGAGAGGATCGATCAAGTACAGACCAAATGAGTACAGACAATAGCTATGCATCTCTGTTACAAACCATGTAACTACTGGTGGAGTCTCTCCAATATCAATCAGATAAAATAGATGTTCAGCTAACACTCATTAACAACATTGCAGTTTTTGTCATGGGCATAGATGGGAACTAGAGAACTTGAATTTTCTCTTTAGACAGACACAGTCAGTCTCACTTGGTACCCAACTTAGCTGAGGATGTGTCCCAATCGTGGCCAAACTATCCTTCCTAACTTCTATGCTCAACAGTCTATCTAAGGACCTAAAAAGGAGGCCATTAATAAGCACCCCACCTAAAAAAGTGTTAAACATGCAACCTTGCATAGAGCAAGACTCTGCATTAACCACTCCAACCAGCCACGTAGAACACATTTCTAACAAGAAAACAGAGGCCATAGTGGTAAAGATCTGAAAAAGGGACATCAAACTGCCATGGCATCTTTAGGCCTTAAGACGTGTTCAGACACAACGGTCGAAGGAAAACTTCATCTCAGAAACTAAAACAAAAAATAAATGCAAGGCAAAGTTGGGCCTAAAGGAGGAAGGGCCAGAAGAAAAACCCATCTCACACCATGCATCCATCTACCCAATTTGTAGGCCCACAAAAAAAATGGACGCAGCAGTGGAACACGTTAGCCAACCATCATAGCTCTCAGGGGATCCTAAACAACATCCTACTGAAGAGGCACCTCAACAGCAAGGCTCTGTGAGAAAACACCCAATGACCCCAGCTATTATCCACAGTAACTCCACTCTCGCAGCCAGCCCAAACCAAGGCATGCAATAGAGAGCCCACAGAAGAAGGAACTAGCGACATGAACACAGGAGGTGGGACAAGCAACAATAACACAGTAGAGGCCAGGACCACTGTCAATGGGTCTTTCTTCCGAACCCCTGTCAAATTCCATGTCCCAACTCCTGTCCCTGAAAAGGCACAGAGAGAAAACAACACAGGTAGCAGGTATCTCCAATCAGGGACTGCAGGCCGGAAACAACACACAGCACCAATGAGACAACCGCTCAGACAGCCATCAACATAATCCCCACTGATATAACGTCAGGTGGGGGGAGCACTGAGGAAGCATCCCAAATCACACCTGAATGTCACAAACTTCCCTTTCAGCACTCAGATGTAACATTTCATCTGCCCCAGGCCCATCCAACATCACTGCCTTGAGGGCTAATGGGAGGAGATCTGATGAATGAGACCATCCATCCACAGTTTGAGCAAGAGAGGCGCGGTGCCCCCCATTTGGAGGGTGCGACCCATCAAACCCACGATGTGACCAAGCAGCAGCCTAACACAAACACTCTTATTTTTAGATCCAACTATAAATTAAGAGGTAAAGGTAATATCCTCAACAGGGGCAGCATCTTACTAATGATCATCACACATTCCCACCATAGCCGCCCTAAGTACAATGTACCTCCTGGCAATAGAATTCATCCGCTCTGAATTACCGCTGTCTGGTGAAGCCACCAAGATAACCTGGAGAACCATCTCAATTGCACAAAAAATTCTTGCAGAAAGCTCTGCTTTTCAGAACTGGGGTATAAATATCTCCCCATTCTGCCAACCTGGCTACCCCTCTCCTCTGCTGCCATTGAATCCAGTCAGTGTGCAAGCTGACCCAAGCAACTAAACCTGCTCTTTCCTCAAAGGAGCCCTGGGGAATTAACCGAGAGAGATGAGGGCCACCCAGGATGCACACAGTAGTCACCAGAACATTACCAACCCACATTATTCAGACTCTGATCTTAGGTGGATCTCCAGAACACAAAACTAACAGCACAACAGCCAATGGCAGTCACTGGAAATAGCAGCAGATAATATGCCCTGCAAAGTCATCCTTCGGCTGTGCACAAGGAACATAAATGGTCTTGCTAGCAAAAATCACAGACGGGGACTTTCTTTACTACATCAGAACCTTTTACATGATCTTGATGCAGGAAAGCTGGATGGCTGAACTACATCACTTGCAAGGATATATATGTTGTTCTACATCAGCAGTTAAAGTGGCAAATGATGGCCACTTACAGGAAGGCCTGGAAACTTCGGTCTCAATAGCTAGAATTGCTTTGCTTCATGTAGTCCTTCACACACCACCCTGTTAATAATTAAGGCCATTAAAATCATCACCTCTCCCCAGGACCAGTCTACTGAGATAACAATCATCAATGCTTACATCTATTCAAAACAAACAGCCAAAGCTGCCAAGCAGTTGGTTGATCAACTTGTAGAATGAATAGGTGAGGGATCAATGGTGTACATTTTCCTAACTGGGGACTTGAACTTACACCTGATTGGCACCGCTCGAGGCGTCACGCTGCAGCTCAAATCTAATCTAGGAAATCCTGCTGCAAGTAGACAACAACGAGGGTCACTTGACCAAGAATGGAGCAGACTTACTGGCTGTCCTGGAGCACCTAAACCTAAGAGATCTCAATGGCATGTTTCAGGAAGACACCCCACTGGCGGCCTCCTGCTATTTCTCATCCACCTGCACAGTGATAGATTACACCTTCGTCTCTCCCCCACTGTTTCAACAGGTAATTTCTTTCCACTTAGGTGACAGAGGGAACAGTGACCATAGCATGCAAGACACAATCCAAAAAGCAACAATTCCAATAATCAGTAGGGTAAATAAACCTCCCAATACAGTCTTCACGCTCAACTACAAGAAGATTAAGGGGCCCATTAGGATGGTGGGCAGATCGCCTCCGGGGCGATCCGCCCTCCATCCTTTCTGCAATGACCCCCTGCATATTAACATGGCTGGGGGGTCCGCGGCGGACGGAAAGATCGTCCGCAGCTTTTCTGTCCCGTTCGCCTTGAGACGGGGCGGAAAAGGGGTTATATGGTGGCGGTGTATATCTGACACCGCCAGCCATATCAGGATGTGCTTCGTCAGATGCCTTTCCGTGGCAGCAATGCTGCCACAGAAAAGCATGCGGTATTCACTTTGGGGGCCCGTTGCAGGCCACCATGGTGAAGGCAAGGTGGGGGTTGCACATGGGGGTACCTGTGGTACCCCCCTGCATTTGCATACACAATGTGGCAGGCACTGACGCTTTGTGTATGCAAATGCATCACAAGCAATAACATTGCGGTGGGTGCTGGTGTAAACACCACCCGCCGCAATGTTCAACATGTATGATGCGCCCGCCACTGTGGCAGGTGCATCCTAATATCCCCCAAGGGACCCCCGCCCTTATGGTAGGCAGTCCCTTCCCCCGATGGGATGGCGGGAGGACTAAGTCACCCGTCATCCTAATGACCCCCCTAAGTTTGCTCAGGGAACTATAGAGCACTTTTCTCAGTCTGCAATGGCATTTACTACACAAACACGGGGGAACTGCAGGTAGTGAAATAGGAAGATGGTAGTCCTTTACCAGCAAGCTGGGGGAAACTCTGCTACACCACTCAAAAAAATATCTCCAAAGCACTCAATGTGAAGATCCAAAAGACTCAGCTCAAGCAGCTTTAAAAATCAATAAACAGCACTTTAAGGTCCCTTTGATGCAAGCCAGAGGACCTCGCTATGCAAGGCACACTACGACAGCACGGAGCAACACTGAAAAAACTAAAGTGGGACATCAAGAGATCACTGGAGGATGAGGTTTGGGCAAAGTTATTTGCAGACATCAAGCATTTTGACAGTATTCGATTCTAGGGAACAATGAAAAAGCTGATACATCCTTTACATTGGGGAGTCACCAATCACCTAGCCGAAGAAGTCTGAGCAATATATATGGGGCACCACTTTATTAAGCATCGCCTTCCAGACACTTCAGGTTCAGAAGTCAGTCTGACACCATCAGCACTCAGTCAAACACCTTTTTAGATGAACTGACCAATTCCTTTCGGTCATTCGGAACAGGAGAGGAGTTGGCCTGATGGCTAGAGCGGTCGACCTCGAATCTGGGGAACTGGGTTCGAGACACGGCAACAACGCTGAACATCTGGTTATTCTGGGCAAATCACTTAATCTCCCAGTGCCTAACAAAAATGCATGTGTCCTCATGTAACACAACTGGTGCTATGTAAAGTGCTCTGATACCCGATACCTTCGGGTCAAGTTCATGCTATATTAAACTCTGTAAAAAAAAAACTCAATAAAGCATCAAATCAGATAGGCAGGAGATATGGGCCCCGGGGTCCAATCACATTCCCCCTGCAATCTTCAAGCACAGAGTGGATTTCTGGACAGAAGCACTAGAGCCACTCTTCCTTGAAATTATAGTCAGCACCACAATTCCAACCTCCTGGAGAGGGTCACTAATATCTCCTATGCACAAAACTAGGGACAGATCCAAGCCAAACAACTATCGCCTAATTGCCCTTATCCACACCGAGGCAAAGTATTTGGCAGGGACTTCACTGGATGAACTCTTGATGTGGGCAACTGATAAATAAATAATACCACTAAACCAAACATGTTTTTCAAAAACCTCTGACACAACAACCGACTCCAAGGCAATATACCTTCTTATAGAAAAGGCAAAGCCTCAAAACAGCCACTTCACTTACGCTTTATTGACTTCAAAGCAGCGTTCGGCCATGTGGAGAGGACCAGGCTCTGGAGAAAACTAGCATACTGGGGTAAACTTTGGACTCTCCTGGACTTGCTAATCACTCTCCACACAGATACATGGGTACAGGTGAAGCTGGGAGAAAGAATGCATCTCTCAAGATGAGCAAAAAGTTGACGCTGGGGTGTGTCCTGGACCCAACCTTGTTTAATCAGGTTTTAGCCAACATGATGCTGGCACTCAGCATCTACAAATTCTCATGTCCCAAGGCTAGGGTGCTTACTGCTGTTGAGCTTCATGTATGCCGATGACGACGTCCTCGTTATTCATACCAAAATAGGAGCCTTTTCAACACAACACAGGAATACTCTGAAAATAATGGATTGACCATCAACTTTGACAAAACATGAACTATGACAACTGGCAGCAATAGGACACACTCCCTGGCATAGTTCAGCTACAGAGTACAAATACCTAGGGATGATAGTCGGCAAAGAAGACAATTTAGTGCAATGGTACACTATAAACAAGCATTGGCATAGCCAAAAGGTTTCGCCTTTGGGACCTTATAAGTGTTTAGGCATGCAACAGTTAATGTTGTTGCACCAAGGAAACCTAAACACTTATAAGGTCCCAAAGGCGAGACCTTTTGGCTAAAAAAACCGAATAATGTGTGTTTGCACCGTCACATGAAAACAGTGTTCTGCCTATGGGTGTGTCACGTGCCAGTGAGCTGGGGCTGTACTCCGGAGGTGACTGCCCTTTTACAAGTGACCATCAATGGACACTGACAAGCCCACCCATTGGACTCAATTTGCTGTTGCGGAAATCCATCATAACGGTGGAATGTTCATATTACCAAATGGTTGGATGCCACGTCATGCCAACTGTACCCACCCAGAAATGTGGATGACTCCACGTCCGTGGCATTCAGAGTTTGTGAAGTATGTTTGTATAGCCGGCAAATTTTGCAGGCACCCAGCAGTGGCCCTGGATGCCCCAGGGATGAGGATTTCAAGTTTTAGTTTATCCCTTGGGGAAAAATAGTTTTTAAACCATCACCCTGCAGTTGACCTTGAGGCCACCAGATACAGCTTCGGCAGTCAGAACAACTTCCCTGGGTAATCAGTCAATAAAATGAGGCTACGATGCTCAGGAGACGTCCCTAGCCTGTGTATGCCCTGCTCATCCTCGGAGGCAGAACTAAATCAAGTGCACGCCCGTGTCATCCCCTCAGAGGAGGAGTAAGTGCGCGCCTGTCTCTCCCTCTCAGAGAGGAGTAGGTGCGTGCCCGTCTCACCCCCTCAGAGAGAAGTAAGGGTAGGTGCACGTCTGCCTCACCCCCACAGAGAGGAGTAAGGGTAAGTGCACATCCGCCTCACCCCCTCAAAGAGGAGTAAGTGCATGTCCGTCTCATTCGTCAGACAGTAGTAAGTGCAACCTGCTGCTGCGCGTCGGTCTCATCCTCTCAGACCGGAGTAAATACAGTCTACACATGCCCGTCTCACTCGTCAGACAGGTTTAAGTTCTGCCTGTGCATGCCCTTTTGTTGCCCTCAGACAGCAGTAAGTGCGGCCCGCTGCTGGGCGCCCGTCTCGTCCTCTCAGACAGGAGTAAGTGCAGGCTGCTGCTGTTTGAACTCTCGCTCCGTACCCCACAAGCGGGTCGGGGTGAAAGGGCACGGAGGCGCTGCTGCGGTCGCACACGCATGCCACTTAGTATGTGCTTATATTTAGACGACCAGCGCCAGCAGACGTACGGTGACAGCACAGTGATGGACACCCCGTGGAGATTGCAATTAAAAGGAGTCTCAGCCCTCTTAGCTTTCGTTACTCTTCGCTGTGCCCATTAACCGCTCCCAGGATGGGTCTGGCTTGGGGTTTCCAATGGCATTGCTGTCTTATTGACGTGCCGGTCCAGATGCACAGCTGTCTGAACATTCATCCTTCCCTCCTCGAGGCGCTGTGCATCCCAGGGGCCACACACACTGTGTGAATTGTAGGAGGTTGGACAGTTTCTCCACTGCGGAACCTGCGGAACCTGTGGAACGGACGGCGGGAGAGGACACGGACGGCGGGAGGGGGCGGGAGAGGACACGGACGGCGGGAGGGGGCGGGAGAGGACACGGACGGCGGGAGGGGGCGGGAGAGGACACGGACGGCGGGAGGGGGCGGGAGTGGACACGGACGGCGGGAGGGGGCGGGAGTGGACACGGACGGCGGGAGGGGGCGGGAGAGGACACGGACGGCGGGAAACGTGCACAGGACAGCGAGGGGGGGGCGGAAAGGCACACGGAGGGGGCGGGAATGGACAGACTTTCAGTGAAAGGGGAGGGAACGGGAAAAAACGTAACTCCGCCCTGGGAAAAAATCTCGGGAACGCCCCCGAATCTGGTCCGGCCTTAACGGACAGATCTCTGTTCCAATGGCTAGCCTCCATTTATGGAGCTAGCCAATGGGACAGGGGGGCGTATTCCATTTTCCTTACTGGAAATCAAGAGATTTCTCTGGAGGCGGAGCTAAGAGCTCCGCCCTCCAGCGAAACCTAAAAGGAAGGGCCTGGCATAAGTAGAGTCATTAAAGAGTCTAAAATCAAAACTAAATGGGCCATCATTCTCTCTTCACCTCCGGGTAACACACGCCAAACTATTGCCAACAATAACATATGGAAGTGAGCTTCAAAGAGGCAGGGATGCCAAAATCCTAGACAAGTGAAAGCATACAAGATCATCTTCAGCCTACCCAAGCACACCTTGCCAGCACAAATTGGGCTGGAGTTTGGTCTGCAAAAGCAGTCTCTGGCGAGGAGAGGAGCTTTCAATAACTTCTGGGGGGAAATCAGGAAAGCTGCTCCCGGCACACTCAATCACTATTTATGGCAAGAGCGCCAACAGAGGGATTCATCGCCTTTCAGAGTATCCCTTATGGAATCCCTGGCCAGGACAGAGCTGACCCAGCTATGGGAAACATCAATCACATGCTCTGTGTTCAAAAATGTATTGTGGAAATCAATTAAATTCCACTCTTTAGTAGAAAACAAGGCCACATTCTCAGCCAGAGCACACGCCTGAATGTAATTAAACACCTACACCGCACCAGCACCCCAGATATACCTCCGCCTTGGCTTCCCTAGATCCATCAAAGAGCATTTTTTTAAATATCGACTGGGACTTGTACCATGCACATTACATGCTCCCCTCTGGCTGAGCGAAGCCATATAAAACATCTGGCACTAGTGTGGCACTGATACTAAGAATCTACTGCATCTACTATGGACCTGTACAGAGCGGCTAACAGAAATAAGACAATTGCTCAAAGCATTGCTTAACCAAAGAGGAATTCAAACACAGAGACAGGCTGTGGTGGTGTGTTTTGCTCCTGACAACCCACAGCTGAACTGTCAACTGGTAAAATTGCTCGCATTGCCATTCAGTAAACTGCAAAAGGACAACACATGCTCTGTAAACCTTTGACAATCTTGGCATCTTGTTCTTACGAATGACCCTCAGCAGGAGTCAGCACTCTCTGCAATAGGCTCAGAGCTGTGACGTTGAGTGAGGGCTTCCGCCTACCACTCCAGGCGAAGCAGCCTCTGATTAAGCCCTGCCAAATTCCCAATCTCAGTCTTTGCACACAGCCCTTTCTGCTCCACTGCATTTTTTGCACATAGGCACTGAACGTAAGTGGGGCAAGTGACTCTGGTTCAAACCTCACATGTGGCAGACTTTAACCAGGTCAGCCCCTGACTTTTTGGTTTCGACCTTTGCATATAGCACTTCCTGCTTATGAACTCTTGTACTTGACCCCATTCCCTCAAGGGCTCATCTGACATTTTGTGCATTTCTACAATGGCACTCTGATAACATAGAAGGATTTTTACTTATCGCACGTGCAGTATAAGCAATTTTAATTGGTTTCACTATATGAGAAAGATTTTGGCCTAACACATGTGCAATAGTTGTATCTTAATTAAGATTGTTTTTTATGTATTTAATATATGTAATTAGTATATGTAATTTTCGTCTCTTGTGATTTTGTTGCTTTTTTAATCAAACTGTTTATTCATGTTTTTTATTTGATTAAATTTTGTCACGATTGTTGTAATATTGCGTACCAAGTCTTGAGTCTCACCTTGTGTCTAGTGTATGAAATGATGTGCAACTAACATGAATACACAAATTGAAACTGCAAATTAATGCTTCTGGTCCAGTTAATCAATTTAATGGATCGCAGTCTGTAACAGCACTTGAAACGTAACGGCTTGGACTTCTTTCTCTTTTGCAGCTTTTTAAAAGTGGCATTTTCAAAATTGTAATTTAACATCAGATTTTACCATTAAAGAGAATTTGTAATTACAATTGTATAGGTTAATATTACTATTAGACCCTGTCCAGCTGTCTGGGGCCAAACCTTTCATTGCTATTATGCGACTTTCAAACAGCTGGCATTTTTCTGCCCTCTTCCATTTGGTGCCTGTGGACTGTTCTGGGTCACATGACTGGGTGTAGTTGGCAGTTAGACTTTGTCAATTCTCCCCAGACAGTCACACAATAGAGGGAATAGGTCTGCCTGAATGGGCATCTGCTGGCACTGTTTCTGCAACAGGTTTGGAGCCAGGAAAGGGGAGTCAGAAAATTCCAAGCACTTTGAAGTGAAACCTCTAGAAGCTTACCTTAATTTCAAAGAAGACTCCAAGGGGTCCATTAGGATGTCGTGCGGATTGCCTCCGCCAGGCCGGCGGTGGCCACCGCCAGCCTGGCGGAGGCAATCCGCACGACATCCATTGCCCATTCCCCCCTGCCATATTTCAAAATAGGGGGGACCGCGGCGGTGCAAAACACCGCCCACCTGTTTTGCGCCCCGGTCGCCTTGCGGCCGGGGCGGAAAACAAGTAATATGGTGGCGGTGTCTGTAAGACACCGCCCGCCATATTACAATGGGCATACTTCAATGCCTTTCCGTGGCGGCAGGCGTTGTTCACTCTGGGGGCCACCTGTGGGCCCCCAGAGTGAAGGCCAAATGGGGGTGGCACAAAGGGGGGTACCTGTGGTACCCCCCTGCCTTTGCATAATATAAGAGGCAGGCACCGTGCGGTGCCTGCCGCTTCTATTGTGCAAAGGCGTGCTGTTTTTTTTTAACATTGTGGCGGGCGGTGCAGTGAGCACCGCCCGCCACAATGTTAAATCGTGAAATGCGCCCGCCACTGTGCCCGCCATCCTAATGGACCCTCAAGTATAGAAATAGGATCCTAACACTCACTCTTCAGTTCACTTTCTGGCCCTTCGGAAGGACTCTCAAATGACTACGTGCTGCTGTGACCTGCTGTAAACTCCACAAGACTGCTTTGCTGCACCTGGAAGGACTGACGTTCTGGCTGGAGCCTGCCTTAAACCCACAGAGTCCTGTCTCGCTGATCCAGCCCTGCTTCTCCATCTCAACATAGGATTATCAGGATGACTACAAGGGCTAGTTTGCTGGGCTTCTGTTCAGAGCTACAAGGACATAACAGGCTACCAACATCTTGAACCCGCACCTCAGTGAGTCCTAACCCCTCAAGTGGTGCACCTCCAGTCCTGGGCCCTTAGTGGTGGTGCCAGAGATCCAAAATACAAAACTTGAGTCTTAGAAAATGTTTTGCTAAAAACTGCTCTGAGAACAGAGGAAAGAGCAGTACCAACCTGCTCATCGATCCGCCCGAGGTGCATCACCCGAGGTGCATCACCCGCCAACCTGACTTTGCTAGAGATTTTTGACTTCCATAAAAGTGACTAAGTCTGAATGTAGAAATCTTCACCACAACTTCATGCACTGGTTACCCGACAATGACACTTCTTCCTCAGACACTGCCTTCAGCCTTGACCTGTAAAACGTTACCTTCTCTGAACTTTTTTTTCAGAATTTCATCTTAATCCAATGGTAAGTGCTAACCAAGCTCAATCCACTTCTTGTACCTGACCTGCGCTCCTTCACGGTCAGCCATAGTCTTTGGCTTTGACCCATTGCAACTAGATATTTGTCACTGATATTTTAATCTTTTTCTGACTCGAGTATTATTGTTATTTTGATGTCAAACTATTTATTAACATTTAATGTCATTTTCTAAATTGGTGTGAGTGTTTTTGTGTTTTGTTCTCTTACTGTTTGTGTGCTACCTAAATACTTTACACATTGCCACTAAGATAAGCCCAGATTGTGCCAAGCTACCCAGGTTTAAGCACAGGTTATTTTAATGAATTTTTGTGGTTCACCATTCTAGGGATTGGGGCTGTTGCTTGACAAGTCAACCAACAAAAACAAATTCTCTTATTAGGGGACATATTTATCAAAGAGTTTTGTCACCCTTGTGCTACTCAATGGGGCACAAGAGCGACTCATCTCTTAATTTAGATTTATCAAGCCACACAAGTCCACCTTGCATGGCCCTGATTGACTTGATACATTTGGAGCTCCCACACATTTACCAATTGACATTTACCAATTGACACTCTCGGATTTACCATTAGTGGTAGACCTGGGAATGCATCCAATTGTTTCCTAGGTGAGGCATAACGAGAGGAACGAAAATAAATATGTTTATTTCCTCCTGGTTTTTTCCCCTTCCATGTGTGCTGTATTCTGCAGTACACATATATAGAGTAAAATGCCTCAGGTGATTATTTTGTGCAGGAAGGCCTCCCTGCCTGAAAAAAGGATTTTGGCTCTAGGACCTTTGTCTGGATCTGCTCTTACCTGGTGACACTGTGAAGAGTTGACTAAAGTAGAAAAGAAGGCAGGAAACAAAAGATGGAAACCAGTGATATCACTTCTTGTTGAGATGCATGCTGGTTAATGCAGTGATGCCACTTCCTGTGGAGAAAGATGGTGAGAAATCTGGAGATGGCTACCTGTTGAGATGGATGCTGAGAAATGATGCCTGCTTGGCTGGCTTCTAGGAAACTAGTGATGCAAGTTTGAGTTGAAATAGATGCTAGCAAATGCAATGGTGTCACTTAATTTAGAAATAGATGCTAGGAAATCTGGAGATGACTTCCTTTTGAGATGGATGCTTGGGAATGAGGTCTGCTTGCCCAACTTCATCTCCTAAAGATGAGATTGGTGGGAAGCGAGCGATGTCCCTTCCTGTAGAGATGGATGATTGGAAAAGGGTGCAGAGACAGAACATTGAGTACAAAATATTGAGTTGCACAAATATTGAGTTATTGGGTCAGGAATATCGACAGCAAGAATATCGTGGTCAAGAATATCGACTTAAGGTAAGAAATATTATTTTTTTAAATATCGAGGTGTTAAATATCATTTGCAAAAATATAGCTTTTAAAAATAACGTTATTTTTTATTGTATGTATTTTAGTGTATATTTTATATGTATGTGATGTATATTTTTTTCATAAGATTTGTTTTTTTTTGTAATATATGTGTTACATTTTTAGTAGTTTTTTTATTTGAATTTTGCATTTTTAGTTTAATAGCAGGTTGTGGGTTTATAGGGGAATAGGGTGGGAAGTAATTTCACTATATTAAATTTTATTTTTATTTTCAATTTTATTATTGCATTTTTAGTTCCATAGCAGGTTGTGGGTTTATAGGGGAATAAAGTGGGAAGTAATTTAATTATGCTTAATTTATTGATTAATATTTATTTATTAATATTTGATTAATTGAGATGTTATAGTGTTAAAGGTGTAAGTTAATTTATTATTAATTATTAATTGGTTGTTAACTAATTTTAATTAATTCATTGGTAATTAATTACGTTAATTGTATAATTATTTTAGGTGTGGTGTGTGGTGTTTACAGGTGTAAACGGTAGAAGAAATTTATTTTTAATTTATGAATTAATAATTCATTGTTAATTAATTTTAAATTATACATTTGTAATTACTTTTGGTAATTGTATAATTAATTTTATTTGCGTGCGGTACTTTTTTGTAGGTGTAAACGCTGGGAAGGGTTGGCAGTAAACTATTTTTCATTGATAAACTATTAATTAGTTGTTCATTATTTTTAATGAATTAATTGATAAATAATTCTGGTAATTGTGCAATTAATTTTTTGTGTATTGTGGTGTTTATAGGAGTAAAGGGTGGGAAGTAATTTGTGTTTAAATAATTAATGTATTGTTGTTAATTAATAATAAATATTTAAAATTTATTTTGGGTACATGCTAATTTTTTTGTATTTTGATTTTACTTTTAAAGGGGTAAAGGGTGGGTATTAAATATATTTTTGTTATTTAATTATTAGTTGTTAATAGTAATAGTTTTGCTTTATAAAATAATATATATTTGTGTTTTATTATTTTATAGTTTAATTTAAGTGTGTGTTGTGGACTGTTAAAGCATGTGTATTCAATTAATGTTTATTTGTATTTTTTTATTGATAAGATGTTTTTACTTTATTATCAATTATGTTAACTATGGAAATAAATGTCATTAAAAATGTTGAATTGTTTTTTATTGGTGTGGTGTTATAGGTTATGAAATAAAATAAATACATTCATCTTTTAAGTAATGTTTGTGTTTGGTAATATTTCCTACTTTTAAATATTTATTGTTTATAAATGTATTTATTTATTTATTTTATATATTATTTGTAGTTTTTTTTATATGTAATTAATATTATAATATGTATTCTTTTTATATGTTTAATAGATTTACCTTTCTATTTTTATCAACACTTTCACTACTGTTGCATTCTTTGGAGTGGGAATAGTAGTTTTTACCCCTCCGCTGTCCAATACTTTCCCTACTGTTGCACTCACTGGAGTGGGAATAACATTTTTTTACCCCTCTGCTATCCGACACTTATCCTACTGTTGTATTCAGTGGAGTGGGAATAGTATTTTTTACCCTTCCGCTATCCAACATTTTCCCTACTGTTGCAATCACTGGAGTTGGAATAGTAAATGTAATTCCTATGCTATCCAACACTTACCCTACTTTTGCACTCACTGGAGTGGCAATAGTAATTTTTACCCCTCCGCTATTCAACACTTTCCCTACTGTTGCACTCTTGGAGTCGGATTAGTAATTTTTACCCCTCCACTATCCAACACTTTCTCTACTGTTGCACTTACTGGAGTGGGAATAGTAATGTTTACCCCTTCGCTATCCAGCATTTTTCCCACTGTTGTACTCACTGGAGTTGGAATAGTAAATATAATTCCTTTGCTATCCAACACTTACCCTATGTTTGCACTTACTGGAGTAGCAATAGTAATTGTTATCCCTCTGCTATCCAACACTTTCCCTACTGTTGCTATCTTTGGAGTGGGAATAGTAATTTTTACCTCACCACTATCCAACACTTTCCCTACTATTGGACTCTTTTTGAGTAGGAATAAACAAAAAATCCCCACCGCTATCCAAGACTTTCCCTACTGTTGCTATCACTGAAGTTGGAATAGTAATTTTTACCCCTCTGCTTTCCAACACTTTCCCTACTGTTGAATTCACTGGAGTTGGAATAGTAAATTTAATTATTCCACTATCCAACACTTTCCCTACTGTTGCACCTATTGTATTGGGAAATGTTGGTTTACATTTTTATTTTTATATAATTTTAAAGTTTAACAATTAAATAAAGATAATAGTTAATACATTAGTTTGATACATTATTTTGAAGTAAAGATATGTATATGTGTAAGTTATGTTTGTGTGTTTATATTTTTTAATTAAGTTTATTTGTTATATTTTGTTAAAATGTATGTTAAATTATTTTTTTTGTTAAAAATAATATTGTTATTTAATATATATTATTTTATTTTATATGGATTTTTTTAATCGATATTTTTGAATCAATATTTTTGTACTTTCCTGTTAAAGTATGGGAGTCGATATTTTTGCCGTTGATATTTTTAACTCGATATTTAGTTCATCGATGTTTGTGACATCTATCTTCTATCAGTGAACCTTGGAAAAGCATTAATGCCACTTCCTTTTGAAATGGATGCTGGGACATACAGTGGTGTCACTTCCTGTAGAGAAGAACGTTTGGAAAAATTTAGATGGCTTCTTGTTGAGATGGATGGTGGGATATGAAGTAAGCTTGCATTCTTTTAAAGGTGGTATTGTTATAGTGTAAATCTTCAATCTACATTGTTTGCAAGAGAACGCAACCAGTACACAAACCCTTGCTTACTACTGTAAACTATGGGTGTTGCGTCACAAAATACTTCTCTATCAACTTTAATGCAGAGTATTAACAATCCGCCCTTTGAAGGCTATTGGCTTTATCATATGTTTGTCTCAAAATATAAGACACATGTGCTATGTTTTCCACAAAATGACATCATCAATAGATCATACCTATGAAATCTGACATAATGTTTTTCAATGTACCTATCAGTACTTTTGTCACTGGCTTATCACTACAACCAAATTCTGGCCAACTGTATGCAAGGTAAACCTTTACCCAAGACAGCCATCATGCACATAACCATAGGCATATAATCATAAACGTTTCATTGGGCAAAATAGTATCTAATCCCTTGTTAGAAGGCTTAATAGGCATTGTAACAGTGCAGATTGTGTGCTCCCAATGATTAGTCAGAGGTTGTAACCAAAACACTTGCTACGACAATAATCCTTGAGCTTCGATGTAAAAATAAAATACCTGTCAATAGGTTTTAGCATAATGTAATAATAGTCCACCATTAAAGGCCTATTGGCTTTAACATTTACTTTCACAATAAATAAGTCAGGCCTACTGCCTTTGTCATAATTCATAATAACAAATAGATCAGACCTATGGCACCTGCCATAATCTTTCACAAAGAACTATCACAGGCTTTTTTTTGTCCTCATATGACATTAAATCTTTACAGAGCCAACTTAATTACGTTTTTTTGTCGCCCCTGTCTGCTGGGACCAACGCAAGAGCTCTCTTTTTTAATGGTTTGCGCGTTACACAGAGCCTCTCGTGATTTGTCTGTTCTCTTCTTCTATCTGTGGACCCCAGAGCTGGCCCAAGGGGTAAAGTAATTCCATGTAGAGGCATAATCATTGGACAAACATACCCCTAATTCGAAGATTATCCATCCATTCTATGAATGGCATCCAAAAAGCCCTCTTCTTATTGTATTTTTTGCGTGTGGCTATATCCAGTTTCATTACATATTTTAAAGAGTCAAGCCAATCTAGGTAGATCAGAGAGGTACATTTAATCCAACATTTGCAAATTTATCTACGCGCTTATAGGATGAGATAAAAACACAACTTGTTGATATCTAATGATAACAAATTATAATTCACGAAAATACCAAACAATATTAAGGAAGTGCTCACCTGAATGTCAAACCCAAATATATCTTCCATACCTTTTATTACCAGACCCCAAAATTGCTGTAAGCTAGGGCAGCATATGAACATATGCTCATCGTCAGCTTTCTCCTTCCGGCATTTTGGACAACATGGAATGGTACCTTTTGCAAACTTTGATAATTTGAGAGGAGACCAATATATTCTGTGAAGAGAGAAAAGATGATTCCTCCTTAAATTGGCAGCTTGAACTGTAGAATATAGTAAGTCAAAAGATAATTGCCATATATCTTCTGTACTTGCACCAGGCAAGCACTCGCCCCACAGTTGTACTGGAAGGGTGAAGTCCCCGTCTGCCAGATCCATCAGGAGTCAGTAAAAGTTTGTAACTTCTTTCTTGTTTCGTTGTCTGGATCTCAAAGCATTGTCAAACTCATTTGTAAAACCAGCCAAAATACCAACCACTTGGGACCAGCTTTTTATCTGTAAGTATTTGAATTTTGCTAATTGATTATCCCTTATAGACTTTAGATCTTCCCCGGGTAACAGAATTCCTTTTGGAATAAGTTGTTCTTTGCTGTTCACACCAGCCAATTTTAATGGTGCTGCTAGTGAATCTTTAGTCCACTCAGGTGAGCCAGGTGTGTCCCATATAGGCGCATTTGCGCTGTAATAGCTGATTTTTTAAAACTTTCAGATTTTGCTCCAAGTGATCGCTAAGTCCCTTAAAGTTTTCAATCGGACCTTCTTGAAGAAGCGAGGATCTCCAAATGTATAAATATAAACATATTCCGCTCTTTTTGGGTCTAGCAGCGTTTCCTGGACATTATTCCTATGTCTGAAAGATTGGTCTCATTCATCAGCATCTTATCAGCCGTCATTAAGTAGACCCATGCATAAATAACTATATCCGGTACACTTAGCCCTCCCTTATGTTTCCTTCTCCGAAGTTTCTTCCAGGAAATTCAAGTCCCTTTAGAAGCCCATATAAATGAATTAATTTTCGACCGAATTTTCCTCAAGCTTTCTTCTTTGAAGGCTACTGGTATATTTTGAAAAATAAAAATCTATTTGGGTAAGAGCATCCTTTTTACTAGATTGACTCTACCTATTAACATTAGAGGTAAATATACCCAACTTTTTAGAGAGTCAGAAAAGTCTTTCTCTCTTTTCCGTAGATTTGTGTTGGGTATATCATTAATGTCCTGAGTGATTTTTATACCTAAATATCTCATTTCTTTTTTTGGTTGAAGGGAACAGACTGTGTAATTCCAGGCCATACACTCAGTTTTTGATTGGTTTATCCCATATCCTGAAATATTACCAAACTGCTTTGCTAGACTGTACATAATAGGAATGGTTTTCTCAAGATCTGAAGTATATACCATGATATCATCGGCATATAGCGAGACCTTTTTTTCCCAATTACCGAATCTAAATGGCAGAGTATGCTCCTGTCTCCTTATGCTTTCTGCAAAGAACTCTAAGTATAAATTAAATAACATTGGCGAAAGGGGACAGCCCTGCCTTGTGCCTCTTGGCACTTGTTTTGAAGAGCAAAGATTACCATTGATCAAAATTCTAACAACTGGGGCGTGATAGATAACCCTACAAAATTTTTCCTCCAAGTTTGTTTTCTCTAATACTTTAATCAAATCGGTCCAATTGACCTGATCGAAAGCCTTGGTGGCATCCAGCGTGATAACGGCCAATGGTATCTTATAAGCCATTGCAAGATCGATAGCGCCAATCAAATTATAGGTTAGGTCTTGAATACCTCTTCCTCTAACCAAACCCTTTTGGTCCTGATGCAACAGACCACTCATAATGCCATTCAACCTCTCTGCTAAAACCTTGACAAAGATCTTATAGTCAAGGTTAAGCAGTGAGATAGGTCTTTACGAGTCACCGTGGTTCGCCGGCTTAATTGGATTTAAAACCAAGACTACCGTGGCCTCTTCCCATGAGGGATACATCTTCCCACCTTTATCAAAAATATAAGAAAACAACTTTTCCATTATTGGGATCAGAACTTCAGCCAAATATTTATAAAGCTCAGCCGGAAGACTATCTGGACCTGGCGCCTTGCCTTTCTTACACAACTTTATTGCCTTCCTAATCTCAACCTGGGATTAATATTGCTGGAGGCCTCATCACTACCTGTTTCTGAAGGATAGCTCTGAATCCAGGATTCTATTATGCTATCCTGAAGAGTAAGTTCCTCTCTATAAACTTTCTCAAAATGCTTTCGAAAGGCTTCTTCGATATCTGCCGAACCCTGGCACACCTTTCCCGTAACGTTACATGCTACTTTTCTTATGTCACTCCTTGCTAATTCTTGATTAGTTTTCCACGCAAGAAGGTTACCGGAGCCTTCCCCATATTCAAAGTGCACCATTTTGCTGGCCTCCCACCTTTATTCAATCTCGCATCCAATACCCCTGCCAAGTTCAATCTGTAAAATAGTAGTCTGTCAATGATGTCCCTGTCTATACTTTCTCCTTGCGCCATGAGGTTTTGTTCTATCTCTTGAATTATGTCCTCTATTTCTTTGATCTCTGCTTTATATTTCCTCTGACTCGCAAACTGAATAGAGGTAATACAGTCCCTTAAAAAAGCCTTATAGGCGTCCCATACAATTCCAAAGGAGCACTATCAATATTTTGTGAGAAAAAGGCATTAGCCTCTACCACTAATCTTTCAACTATTTCCACCTCGCACAAGATAGCTCGATCTAACGTCCATCTTTTACTAATTAGTTTGCTGGGACGTCTCAACATTAATGTTACAGCAGCATGGTCAGATAAATGACCTCCTAAAGGTTTCACTTCTGTTACCCAAGTTCTCAGGGTCTCGCTGATTAAGAAAAAGTCTAGCCTAGATCTATGGCCATGCTTCTTATTGTGAAACATATAACCTCTCCTACGTCCCTCTCTTTCTCTCCATATGTCCGTCCACCCTAATTGCTTCATCGTACTTTTCAGTAAAGACCTCATTCTACAATTTTGTGTTGCCTTACTGTTTAGAGATCTATTCATTACAGGATCCAAGACTAAATTAAAGTCTCCTGCAAGCATTAACAGATCTTGCAAAGGTAGCAACTGAACACAAAGATCCTTCAAAGGGACTATATCATCCAAATTAGGACCATAGTATCCTGCTATCGTAAATTTATGAGAGTAGAACTTTATATATGCTAGGGCCCATCTTCCCAGCTTATCCACTTTGGACCCTTCGACTGTTAAAGCAGGATGTTTCTTTAAAATTATTGCAACACCCTTCGTTGTTATATGCTGGGAGGTACAGATAACCTCCTTAATCCAACTTTTAGTTTTACACAAAGCCCTCATCTGTTTCTCAACTAGGTGTGTTTCTTGAAGAATTAAAATTTGTTCTGAGGCATCTTTTAAGTACTGGAATATCCTTTCCATTCTATGTTTTAATCACAACCCGTTTAGATTCCACATCAACGTCTTCAGATAAACAGCTGGATCATCTAAAACATGTGTCATTAGTCATTAAAGTGTGTTATGGTCTTTTAAAATATTTTTCATGACCACTTGGACACATTTTTTTTGTTTTTTTACCCTATGCTCCCCACCCAGTGACCTACCCTGACACCTCCCTCCTCCCACCCCTGTCCTCCCCTGGAGAACACCCACTATTTCTCTAATGGCCCTACCCTGGCCTTTGAGGCTACCCACCGGTCAGGACAAATGTTACATTCCTTTAAGCTCCATGAATAGCTGCTGAATTTTGTTTTTTTGTACCTGTTGTATATTATTTAAAGATAGATTTCCAATATCTCCTAATGATCTTGTCCTAGAGATTCGAGATGAAGAAATCCTTTTTTTTTTTTAATCAAACCATTAGTTCAGTGCTCTTCTTTGTGATATGCTGCAAAAGTGCTTCTGCATTCTCTACCCGTCTAAATGTATGCATTTTATTTTTAAACACCACTTTCAAAGTGGCTGGAAATTTGAGTTGCGCGGTTGCTCCAAGCTGGTTAAATGGTTCTAATAGCTTACCCAGCTCCCACTGTTTAGATGCAGGTATAGAGGAGACATCAGAGCGAATCTGAAAAGTAAAACCTTCTGCACTCAATGTGTTCAATTTTAAAGCCTTACTTAAAATCTCATCTTTTAGGTTGTATGTCAAGAAATGGATCAAGATTTTCCTGGGTCTCTTCTTGTGCGGGTTGAGCCTAAAAGGGTCTCTATGGACTCTTTGAATGTCAGCACATAGAGCTTGTTCTGAACATTCAATATTAGTCGTTTGCCTAATTAGCTTAACTACAAACTCTTTTATACTATCTCCTTCAACTCCCTCCGGTACTTTAAGTAAACGTAAATTATTCCTTTGTTGAACATTTTCAATGGATTCTAACTTATCCTGAAGAGTGATCTCTTCTTCTTTTATTTTAACAAGGTCTTTTACGTTTTTGTCCACTTTTCTTGTTAACTCGACCACCGTTGTTTCTAATGCTTCTGCTCTAGCTGTTAGTGAATCTAACTTATCTTCCATTTTTTTGCAGAAGACTTTAACTTTGGCTTGGTTTTTCTCTGAGACCTGAAATATGTTCCTCATCTCGTCGGTTAGAGCCTGGAGGAGGTCTAAGGTTGTCCTCTGAGTGTTAAAATTGCTAGTTCCTTCGCTTGATGTTTCCTGTTGTTTATTCTCCTTCTCCTTTCTCTCTTCTTGAGAAACAACTGAAGGAGTCCCATCTTTTCCCAAATCTAACGTATTGTCATTTGTCACTTGCATTCTACGCCCTCCTGTTCCTTGCTCTACTGAGAGATCCACTAATGGCTGATACTTATTATGTGTTGATATGCCGTCAGAGTATTGAGGCAGCCAATAGTATCGCCCAAACTGCCACTGGTACTGTCTGCAGACATACCCTCTGTCGGTTTAAGTATTAAAGTACTAGGCACTGTTTTAAAGTAATCTCTCAATTAGGGTGTATGGATTATTCTTTTTTTTTGTTCCTGATTTGGTGTCTTGGCTTTTTTCTTTGTCTTAGACTTCGATTTTTGTTTTACTGAATTAATCTGTGACTGAGTCTCGTGATTGGGGGATAAACTGGCTTGATGAGCTTTGCGGACTGTCACTCTGACATCAGCTATTTCCAGATTTATTAACCCAGGAGATGAATCCCGTCCTGAGCTTCTCAAAACATACCATGTTGGTATCTTTCCAGATAACCCCCTCTTTTTCCCCAGTGACCCCCTCTTGGCCCAGGCCCCCCACCTTGTTCAACAGCTACTATAGATGATGCACTTACTTTCTGTTTTAGAGATGTGCTGACTTTAGCATCCTCACAGGGGGTGACTTGTAGTCCGCTTCTCCTTGTGAGCTGATAGTAAGTAAGTAAGTAAATATCTTTATTCGATTGTTTACATATAACAATCATAAAAGTACATTTCATAAACATTTATCCATACAAAAAATGAAGAATAAGAAGAGTGATATCATAGTGGGCATAGACACAAGCATAAAAAACGAGGTTGTGATTAAAAAGATAAAAATGCAGTGGAAATATAATATAAGTACATTCAGCAGCAAAATTAATTACCCTTCCATGCTTTTTCTATGCTTAACTGCAAGTTTTAAAAAGCTGCACACAAACATAGTACATTCACTGTTTAGCATTTGGAGGTGACAAAGTGCAGGTCTGAATTGTACAAAATTCAACTTTTTAAGTAGAGGTTTTAAAAACAGATTGCGGGGGAGTGTATAAAACTGGCAAAAGAATAAAAAGTGTGCCAGGTCTTGCGGAGACTTATTGTCGCAGCCGCAAGCTGGCAACACTTGTCCTCTATGTGCCCCACTTGGTACTGCTAGCAAAAGATGGAACATATTAAATCGAAACCTTGTTAGTAAAAAACGATCATATCCAGACAAAGGCCAAGCCAGGTAAGGTTCCATGTGTGAACAGGTTTTTGTTAGAACATACTGTCTCACACTACTTTTCTTGTACTCACTCTCCTCCCGCGCCAAACACCTGGACAACATAAAAGTGTTCTTGATAAAAGATACATCAGTTTTGGTTATTGTCTCAGGGGCTAGAAAGAGATCCGGTCGGCCTAGTTCAAAGAACCATTTTCTTACGTATTTTAGCCACGGGATCTTAAGTCTCCCATCCCACTCTAATGCCTCTTGAAGGATATTTCTAGTGAGGGGTATGTCTATGTTTAGCCAGCTATTTAGCCAGCATAACAGAGGATTCACAGCTAACTTGTCACTTAGATATGGGATACCAAGTTCCTCATGCGCAGAAAAGTTGGCTGTTCCCCTAGGTAGCCGTAAGACCTGCTTTAGAAAGTTGTTCTCTGTAACTTCAAGGACGTCTAGGGATTCTGACCCCCATATTTCACTCCCATAACGTGCGATTGCAGTGCTTTTGGCTTGATATAACTTCAAAACAGCAGCCACCGGGCTATTGCCCATTTTTTTTAGAGAAATCCAGTATTGCTGCATTAGCCCGCACTACCTCACCCTTTTTCTTTTGAATTGCTGGTGCCCAGGTTAATTTATGGTCAAAAAGGACACCAAGATACGAAAAGGTCTTGGTAGTCGGTATTTTGTCGCCATTTACAAAGTGAGGGTATGTTTTTTTGGGAGTTAAGCCTGTCATCATTGTAAAAGATTTCGAGTTATTGATGCTCAGGCCACGAGAGTTCATAAATATGTTAAAAGAGTCTAACAAGGTTTGGAGACCGAGCGCCGTTCTGGATATTAGGACGGCGTCGTCCGCATATAGCAGGACGGGCACGCCCTTCTTACCAATATGTGGATAATCTGTACCAGTTTTTAGTAGGTGCTCCTCCAATTCGTTAATATAGAGGTTAAAAAGAAAGGGGGCTAGGATGCACCCCTGCCTAACACCCCGATTTATCCTAAAGTCCTTGGTTACCTTCATGTCATGGGTATAACGGACGTTTGCTCTTGTATCCGAGTGGAGGTCAACAAGAAAGTTGACCAGATTTTGCTCCACTCCCATTTTTTGCAGGACCTCCCAGAGCCTGCCTCTGTCTACACAGTCAAAGGCGGACGATAAATCCATAAAGGCCATATGGATCGTCCCTTTTCTTGCTAACGTGTATTTACTGTTTATTAAATACAGATTCAGACATTGGGTTATCGTGGAGTGGCCTGGTCTGAACCCGTATTGTATTGGCGACAGTATGTTGTTTTCATTGGCCCATGCTGTCAATCTGTTTAGGATAATGCCCCCCACCACCTTTGCAACTGAATTAATCAGCGATATGGGTCTGTAGCATGTTGCACTGCCACGATCGCCCTTCTTGAAAACAGGGACTATGGTCGAGGACCCCCAAGATTTTGGGCAACCAACCAGAATTCCAGCGTTTACAACTGCGGCGATAACAGGTGCCCATAAGAGGGTGTTTGATTTAAATAAATCGGGTGGTATGCCATCTGGGCCAGGTGCTTTGTTACTGGTTAAACCCTGAATCCCCTTTACTACCTCCCCCTCTGTAAAACAAAACAAATTTTCATCAGAAGATTTAAAAACAAAGTCCGCTTGTGGCTTGTCACTTTTAAAAATTGTGCTATAGTGTGATATCCACTCTTCCTCGGGTATGTTAGTCCCAACCGTAGGATTAATGGGGTCATCAAACATAGGCTTGTTTATAATGCTCCAGAACTTAGAGCTATTGCCCAGAATTGCAGGGTCGCATAGAGTTTCCCAAATGTCTGCTTTCACTTCTTTTTTCCGAGCTGCCAGGACTGTCTTGTATTTAAATCTCAAAGACTTTATAAGGACAGGATCTCTTGGGGTAGCTTTGAGTGTTTTTTTTAGATCTCGTCCGGCCTTTGAGCAGGCTTGATCAAACCATCTTGGTTGGTGTTCATGATGACCCTTCGTTGGTACGGTTAACAGTTGACCAATTTTGTCGACCACAGCAGAGAAAGCAGTTAGAGTCACTTCAGGCAAGGTGGAGGAAGAGACACAGAGGCCTAGTTCATTTCCACAACTGGTGTTGATTGAGCTGTACAGAGAGTCACTGTTAACCTTTGACCACTTCAGACGACGATTTCCATTGATAGGTTTTAAAATGCCACAATCGGGCCGTGGCTCTCTGAGTTCAAAGAAGCCACCTCCAATTTGAATGGAAAGAGGATTATGGTCGCTAAAGATACTTGTTTGAATTTCAAAGTCAGTGGCTAAATCAACAAGGTCACTTGAAAGAAGAATGTGGTCTATATAAGAGCCATTTCCGTAGCCTTTATACGTAGGGACATTAAATATGTGAGAGTCCTCCAACGTAGACATTGCGACAGTTAAATTCCTGTCATCAGTTAAGTTGTTAACGTAAGTGCCACGGAGCGAGTGGTCAAAATGAAAACTAGACCTATTGTTACAGCCTAGGAGACCAATGGGTGTCATTTCAGGATTGCCGCAAGGATGAGCATTAAAGTCTCCAACAATGATGATACTTCGAGGTAGATTGTCCGCTTTTGCTTGCAGAAGATTATGTAGGTGGAGGATGTTGCACTCCCTATTTGGTAGTACAGCATTGTAAAAGTTAATGAGGGTGAGTGCCCTTTTACCATTCCTAAGTACCAAGGTTTGAATATGTCTATTGTCCGTGCTCTGTTTGAGACCTGGCAGCTAAGAGCAAGGCTAATATAAGTTGCCAAGCCCCCCTTTGATCTTCCGTTGTTCGACGGGGCTGCCGGTTGAAAGAAACTTTGAAAGCCCTCGATGTGTACATTTTCGTCTACTAGCCAAGTTTCTTGAAAACATAAAACTGTATAGTTTTTTACATGAGCCAACCAAACTGGGTCGTTAACCTTGGCAGCCAGACCAGCTACATTCCAGAATAGGAGGTTTATAAAGTTTGTAAGTGGAGAGATCACTTGAACCCCGTGATCCATCGTTGAATGTACTTGCGTTTCATTACTAATAGTTAAAAAATTTACTCCGCTAGGGACTATACATTGGATTTGATTAGAGGGATGTGAGACTCTACCCTCGTTCACCATCAGTGTGTTCTCAAGAAGTTGTGCTAAGGGAACTCCCCTGGGTGCTTCTGGGTGCTTCACTAGCCTCTCGGGTGGGGACATGTGTACACTCCGAGGTGGTACATGGTATTCTATGAGAGAGTGCTTCCCTAGTAGAAGACTCAGGGGAGATAGAATGGGAGGCTGAGTATGCGGATTGTCAGTCAATCTCATCTAGGTAATCAGTATCATAAAAAGCATCAAATCTGTTTGAGATGGGAACCCCGTATTGCGTATCTGGATGATGAGAGTATGAGTAGTGCTGCTGTTGAGGGCGAGGAAAAAGCTCCCTTCTCTCTTGTTGTCTTATATGATGACTATTTAGCCTACTCAACCATGGGGGTTCCTGCCTATAGTTGATGAAATTTGTTGGGGTGTGTGGTCCGTAAGGCCGTGTATAATCCCTAAATTGGTTATCAGCTATTGGCTCAAGCAACCCCTCCTGGCCATGGGTTGGCTGTACTTGTGTTAAGTGATGGCTGGGGTTATTTGAGGGGTAAAAATAGCTTAAAGCCATAGTGCGGATCAAGCTATTTGTCACACCGTTTTTCCAACTACTAATAAAGCTGGCTGCACGACTGTCCCCGAGGGTTACCACGATGCAGTCTCCCTCGGTGGATTTGAATCTGTTTCCCACCCAGTCTACCCTTCTCACGTGTGAGATGTGACCGTTTATATGTTTGGGAATCGGTCTATGAGTTGTGAGCCAATGGCGCACCTTGTTCTTTAGGTCCACATAAGATTCTACCCTTTCCCCCACTAGTTTAGGTACTCCAATCATTATGATGGTGTACGGGCTAGATTCAGGCGGGAGATTGATATAAAGTGGTCTTTTAGCTGCCACCGGTTTCATCAAGTTAGTACCCGTTTGTTTTATAGGTATACTCTGTTTGGGATTTTTAATTTGTCTCATTTGGTCTACCTGGGTTGAGACTATTTTGACCGGGGAGCTCTCAGCAGCCCATTCACATTCTTCTATTTCTGTGTCAAGTAAGGGTTGAGGGCTACTTGGAGTGGCAGCCACTATGTGAAGTAAGTTAGTTCCTCCATCTGGAATTGTCACTGGTTTAATAGGAGGATTCTTTTCCTGACATGTTGGCAAATTTTTCTTGTTAACAAGATTAGCTGTGACTTTCTTTGCCTTGAGGTTTTTATTGCTAATTGAGGTGAGGGAACTACTAGCTGGTATAAAGGTAGAGGTTGATTGTGGTGCCTTCAGTATTTTAAGCAAGGTGGAAGATGCATCATTTTGGGCCCTTTCAAATTACCCTAAAGCTTTCTCAATGTTTAGGACTCTCTCACTAATAGGCGTCAAAAGGGACTTGATTAGGGTTTCAAATTCGCTCAAGAGTGATTTAGTGTTTATCATTGTATGATCCACTTGAGGTGTGACATGTATAGGCATGTTTGTGGGAGCTGTCGGCTCTTTGCTCATGAACAGGTCTGGATCTTGACTACTTATAGATGGACATGATGACACTGTGTTGGAGACAGATTTAGCCAATCTAAATGTAGACCAGATGTCTTTAGCTGAGATAAGATGTTTAGCCTTAAGTTGAGACTTTTTCTTGACTATAGATGATTTATTTTTACTTCGTATTCCAATGGACCTAGTTTTGCTCTTCATCATATGACTCACTCCGGGGGCAGATTTCGATGTTGTAGATGTTAAACCACCCGGGGGAGAGGCCACTGAATCTAGGTGAGCTATGGGTGACAAGCGTGTATTGATGCCGTTTTCACCAGGTAGCATAAGACTGTTATTCCTGCTATTGCCTATAGAGGGTATGGTCAAAGCTGTTTGTGTTTTGTCTCTTGTTTGAGGACTAGGAAGCCCTGTAAATGACAACATTAAGATAGACTCCTGGGAATTCGTTGTATTATCCAGTATGTTAATGTTTTCGGTGGTGTGTAGAGAAAGGTCCGGAAAACATAAGTCTGGGGTAAGTGAAAGGCGTCTTTCAGAGTCCTGAATAGCATCCGCCACTACATTGATTGTTTTCTGTAGCATTAAATCTATGGCAGTTATTGTAGGAAGAGGAGTATTGGTAACATCTTTCAGTCTAGTTGCAGATCTTGTGGCCACAGGGGTATTTCTGGTTTTAAACATCTTGGCTGAATTTTTGTAGGCTATCAATGATGTTACTGATGGTAATTTTACAGCTTGAGAGTGCGATGGGATAGAGAGAACACTTCGGATTTACCTTTGTTGATGTCAGCGAGGCAAGATTTCAGGGGGGTGGCCCGTCCCGTCCTCCTCGGTCCCCTGAGGTCCACAGAGGGCCCGCCCTTGTCCCGGGCTTCTCCCTGGCGCCTCCCGCGCGCGACTCGCGGGGCGCGAGGCGCTCTGAGCTTTTACTCGCGCCTCCTGGCGCAGCGCTGGTGTCACTGATGTGCCCCAACCGCCGGGGCACCTGGGGATTGTGGTCCCTGCCCTCGCGGTACCGGCGCTGAAGTCTGCTCTCCCCGCAGCGCTTGGAACGGGTGCAGCGATGTCAATTCGGCCGTTCCCCTCACGGCAAGAGTTCTTCTCAGGTTAGTTGAGCCCCCAACACCACTCGCCGCTCTGGGCTTTTACTCGCGCCTCCTGGCGCAGCGCTGGCATCACTGATGCGCCCCAACCGCCGGGGCACCTGGGGATTGTGGTCCCTGCCCTCGCGGTACCGGCGCTGAAGTCTGCTCTCCCCGCAGCGCTTGGAACGGGTGCAGCGATGTCAATTCGGCCGTTCCCCTCACGGCAAGAGTTCTCCTCAGGTTAGTTGAGCCCCCAACACCACTCGCCGCTCTGGGCTTTTACTCGCGCCTCCTGGCGCAGCGCTGGCGTCACTGATGCGCCCCAACCGCCGGGGCACCTGGGGATTGTGGTCCCTGCCCTCGCGGTACCGGCGCTGAAGTCTGCTCTCCCCGCAGCGCTTGGAACGGGTGCAGCGATGTCAATTCGGCCGTTCCCCTCACGGCAAGAGTTCTCCTCAGGTTAGTGTGAGCTGATTATTTTTGCAGTTTTCAAGAGTGCTTCGCATTCCTCCTCTCCCCTTGCCACCGTAAATGGGGAGCCTTGCTGCCGCCCTCCACCCCCTATGCAGCTGCAGGGCTGTCCGAGACCAGAGAGCAACTTGCTCCTCCCGAGTCTCTGCCGCTCGCTTGTCCGGGGAAAGCGCCGCGTCCGGGGCAGCCACCACAACCCCCGCCACCTCTGCCACAATTCTGAGAAACTACACCGAAGAAATGCGTCCATGTGAAAGAAAACGCCACAGCAAGCTTGCAGCCCGTCTCGCCGCCTCGCTGCCAACAAACATGAAACTCAAGCGGGGACAAAGACCCGCCCTTGACTCGGTAAGCCACTATTGCCAAATTCCTCGCTTTCACTCCGCAGTTGTTGTTATATTTTCTATAACAGCAGCTTTTCAGAAGCGTATCCGCGTGTATACTTTTTGGCTTTTAGAGCAGATTATACAATATAAATATTATTCCGACCCCTTGGAGCCTCACGACCAGCTAACCGCCGGCCGGCATGTTCTCCAGGACCCTCACAACCATCACAGGCTTGTCACCAGAACCAACACAAGCCAACTGTACTGAGCCTCTGCCATCCCATAATACAAACAAACATTGTTCTTCAGTGGAAGCACACACTCCTTATGCCTAGTTCACTGCTTGTCGAGAAAAACATCAACATGTGGTTGGGCCCAGGGGCGCAACTAGGTCTTAATTTCGGGGGGGCTAACATGGCAAATGAAGGGGCGTGGCTAATGTTAATCAATGGGGCGGGGCTAAAATGGCAGATAATCTGGATCGATTAATGCTCAGGTCAAGCGGAGAAAACGTGATGAATTCTGCATTTGAAACTGGACAATTAGAGCACACATTTTTGTTAATTTGATGTATTTATGTCCTATTGTCTTATGAAAAAGGAACAGAATGTACTGAATTAAAAGGCCAATTTAATATATTTTACTACAAAGCACTTTAGGAACACAATATAACCAATTTTCACAATGCCATTTCAAATTGCTTCTATAGGAGGACAATGTGTTCGTGAAATGTTTATCATTGCAAGTCCAAAACCCATACCCACCCTGAACCCTAAAATTACCCCTGGTACCCCAAAACCCACACCCACCCTGAACCCCAAAGTTACCCCCGGCACACCAAAACCCATACCCGCCCTGAACCCTAAAATTACCCCAGGTACCCCAAAACCCATACCCACCCTGAACGCTAAAATTACCCCTGGCACCCCAAAACCCATACTCACGCTAAGCCCGCATATTACCCCTTGCCCCCCAAAATCCATTACCACCCGAACCTCCAAATTACACCCCTGGCACCCCAAAACCCATAACCACCGAACCCTAAAACTACCGCCTCGCACCGCAAAACCCATTACCACCCTGAACCCTGAAATCATCCCCGTAGAACCCCAACCCCCATACCCGCGCCGATCCCTAAAATTACACCCTTGCCCCCCAAAACCATACCCACCCTGAATCCTAAAATTACCTCTGGCACCCCAAAACCCATACCCGTACTGATCCCTAAAATTACACCCTTGCCCCTCAAATCCATTACCACCCTGAACCACAAAATTACCCCCCTTGCACCCCAAACCCACGCCCACCCTGAACCCTAAAATCACCCCCCTGGAGCCCCAAAACTCATACCTGCGCTGATCCCTAAAATACACCCTTGCCCCCCAAAACCCATACCCACCCTGAACCTTAAAATTACCCCTGGCACCCCAAAACCCATATCCATACTGAACATTAAATTCCCCCCTGGCACCCCAAAACCCATACCCACCCTAAACCCTAACATTGCCCCCCCTCACACCCTAAAACCCATACCCGCCCTGAACCCTAACATTAACCCCATGGCACCCCAAAACCCATTACCACCCTAAACCCTAAAATTACCCCCTGGCACCTCAAATCCCATACCCACCCTGAACCCTAAAATTACCCCTTGGACCCCAAAACCCATGCCCTCCCTGAACTTTAAAATTACACCTGGCACCCCAAATCCCATTACCACTGACCCCCAAAATTACTCCCTGAACTCTAAAATTACACCCTTGACCCCAAAACCCATACCCACCCTGAACCCTAAAATTACCCCTGGCACCCCAAAACCCATACCCACGCTGAACCCTAATAGTAGCCCTGGCACCACAAAACCCATACCCACCCTGAACCCTAAAATTGCCCCCCTGACACCCAAAAACCCACACCCACCCTGAAACCTAAAATACCCCCTCACACCCTAAAACCCATACCTGCACTGAACCCTAAAATTAACACCATGGCACCCCAAAACCCATTACCACCCTAAACCCTAAAATTACCACCCGGCCCACCAAAACCCTTTCCACCCAAAACCCTAACATTGCCCCCCCTGACACCCGAAAACCCACACCCACCCTGAACCCTAAAATTAACCCTCACATCCTGAACCCTAAAATTAACCCCATAGCACCCCAAAACCCTTAACCACCCTAAAATTACCCCTGGCACACCAAAACCCATACCCACGCTGAACCCTAAAATTACTCCCTGGCACCCCACAACCCATACCCACCCTGAACCCTAACATTGCCCCCCTGACACCCGAAAACCACACCCACCCTAAACCCTCAAATTTCCACCCCCTCACACCCTAAAACCCATACCCTCCCTGAACCCTAACATTAACCCCATGGCACCCCAAAACCCATTACCACCCTAAACCCTAAAATTACCCCCTGGCACTTCAAATCCCATACCCACCCTGAACCCTAAAATTACACCTGGGACCCCAAAACCCATGCCCTCCCTGAACCCTAAAATTACACCTGGCACCCCAAAGCCCATTACCACTCTGACCCCGAAAATTACCCCCTGAACCCTAAAATTACACCCTTGCCCCCAAAACCCATACCCACCCTGAACCCTAAAATTATCCCTAGCACCCCAAAACCCATACCCACGCTGAACCCTAATAGTACCCCTGGCACCACAAAACCCATACCCACCCTGAACCCTAAAATTACCCCAGGCTCCCCAAAACCCATACCCACCCTGAAGCCTAAAATTACCCCTGGCACCCCAAAACCCACACCCACCCTGAAGCCTAAAATTACCCCTGGCACCCCAAAAACCACACCCACCCTGAACCCCTAAATTACCCTTCTGGCCCCCAAAGCCCATACCCGTCCTGAACCCTAACATTACCCCCTGGCACACCAAATCCCATTACTACCCTGAACCCTAAAATTACCCCTGGCACCCTAAAACCCATACCCACTCAGAACCCTAAAATAACCCCCTGGCACCCCAATCCGTAACCCACCCTGAACCCTAAAATTACTCGCTGGCACCCTAAAACCCACACCCACCCTGAACCCTAAAGTTACCCGCATAGCACCCTAAAAAATGAACACTACAAACTTACACTACATGTGCATATTCGGAGGGGACTCTCCTCTGACGTTTCCATGTATGTAAGTCAAAAACAACATTCCCTTAGAGTAACCTAGATATGCAGGCAGTAGGTAATGCTGTGCTGAAGAATTCATTAAAGTTACTGAAACTTACATAAAAAACGGCTGCCTGCTCTTCTGATACTATTCAGTTGAGTTGGGCTGATCATCAGCACTGCGTCCTGGCATCCAGCCCCTCCTGAAGATCTCACAGTGTAGATAGGTGTGTGTCAAATGTTTCCTGCTTTCTCCTTGCCAGGGCCTCCTCTGCTTCTGTGTCGTTGGTGCCCATGGATGCAAAAAGAGAAGGATCCAAGGCCCTGTTCACCATTTAACTGGTGAGCAGGGCCTTGGATGTGAATTCCATACAAGTGCACAGACAGCAGGGGCAAAGGGGTGGCAGTGCAGGTGATGCTTTTACTTTGTAAATTAATTCCTGCTGGCGTCATAGCCCAGGGTTTGCTGTCTGTGCACTTGTATGGAATACACATCCATGCAAGTGCACAGACAGCAAACCCTGGGGTTTGACGCCAGCAGGAATTCCTATACAAAGGAAAAGCGTCACGTGCACTGGCCAGCCCTTTCCCCCTGCTGTGTGCATCTTCCCACTCCCACCCCCACCCCATGCTGAACACATCAAGAGGCAGATTTACGTTGCCTGACGCATCTCTGCAAATCGGCAGAGATGCGCCAGGAAAGATACGGCACGCAAGTTCATCCTTGCGCCACCCATGATGCGCCGCATTTACAATGCGGCGCACCATGGCGCAGGAATGAACAGATGCGTGTCGCATCTTGGGCGTAAAGTTGGCGCAGTGCTGAAGTTGTGTTGCGTGCGGCACGCAACTCCAGCACTTTTCCAACTTGCCCTATCTTTAACGTGGTGCGTCAAGCCTTACGCCTGCTTCAAGCAGGCGCAGGGTTTTGACGCATCAGCGTTGGGAAAGTGACTCAGTGAAATCTTGTAGATTTCACTGAGTCCCTTTTCAGGGGCGTTCCTGCGACGGAACGCCCCCCCTGCACCGGAACGCCTACATGAAACCTGACGCAGGTTTCATGTGGCGCAGGGCCTTACACCGTGACGCAGATGCGTCACGTTGTAAATGCCTCGTAGGGATGCGCCACGTTTACGTCGCCTTGCGTGACGCAACAGCGGCGTAAACGTGGCGCAAAGGGCTTGTAAATCTGCCCCCAAGTGCTTAGGTGAAATCCCTGCCTTCAGGCAATGATATCACCTCGGGGCCAGTAAATGAAAACAAGAGGTTAACTGAAACTGTTCAGAGGCTGGCTGGCTCGGGCTGCTGGGCCTCAGAAAGCATCATAAAAATCACATTCTTGGCTCCGATGCGCAGCCTTCTTTTATCCTTTCAGTGCGCGTCAAATTAGCCCGGGCTGGAGAATACGAGAGGGGGGGGGGGGGGGCTGAAGCCCGGTGAGCCCAATGGGTGTTGCGCGCCTAACTTGGGCCTAAACCCCTCTCTCAATACTGCTTCTTAAAGCTCTCTTGCTGGCAATTATTTAAGGTCTGCGTGCAGATCTACAAATGTGCTAGGCAACGTACAAGAGAAAAACCCTAACTGTTATGGTATTATTTATTTATTTATTTATTTATGTATTTATTTAGCATTGTTTACACCAGTATAAACTGAATTCTGAATATTAAGCTGCAGTGCATGCTGAGGTTTCTCGAAAAATAACATCTTACTCAGACATCTTGATTTTATTGCACTTCCTACATTACGGAAAATGTATTTCTGACATTATTTACATATCTATGAAGTAAACTAACATGTATTGTGTGTTGTTTACTTCGGCATTTTCGAATCTCTTGATTAGAACATGTTGCATCTAATCTTTAGCGACTTTATGCATAAATTTGTAAAATTGTGAAGATCGTTTTGTTAATGTTCCTGATTTATATTGTATTCTAGATGTAATTTAGATTATGAACATATTGTAGAGGCTTTCATTTTACTTGCAGGTAATAATGATTTGGTCTCATTTTGTTAATTACATTTTGTAATGAAAGAGATTTAAATTAAAATATGATAAAAAGGAAATCAAATGTGCTATTTAAAACTCTACTTTCTGAGGGTTGCTTGTTTGTAGAGTTGATTCGCTGTATTTCAATATAATTATCATGTTATCTTTAGCACTGCCATCTAGCTTAATTCTTCCAAAAAGCATATAAAAAGCCGAGTTAACTATAAAACAGGACCATTAACGGTCTGCAAATGAAACAACGATTTCAGCATCTCGAAAACGAAATAAACATTAGGATTTGCCGAATCAATAACATTGTAAATCAACCTAGAAATGTCTGGCATGTAATAAATGTTCATCAAATGGGATTGTTAAAAGATTTCTAAACATCAGCTGGATCCTATCAATGACAACCAATATTTCTCCTAGATCAGAAAGTGCATGATTATAAACGAGGCACACGGAAGAGGCACACTTTGCTGAATCAGTGAGGGGGAACCGTGTTCTTTGATCTCCCTTAATAATGACAAAGTCTTCTTCAATCCAGCCACGGCTGTATTCGCAATGTTTGAAATGACACGGAAAATGACGAGGTCAACAAAATGAGTTTATTGGAAGCAGAAATTACATGTGTATCCAGGAGATGAGTACTTTCCCGCTGTAGCATTTTTCTGAAAAGCGAGTGAACCTAAGGGTCACCACTTATGTTCATTGATTTAAAATAGTAAGATATTTCCTCTGAAAGAAGGCAAATGGCAGTTTTGAAGAATTGTGCCGGTTATGGTCGTGTGAGGAAGACTAAAATGTAAACTAAACTGTAATAAAAATAGTCAATTTCTGTATAATCTCCTGTTTATCTACTTTTTCATACCTCAGCGCGTTTGTGTATGTGTATGATGTTGCTAGAGATCTATGTATAAGTAGATTTTATTTCCTGAAACGGCGCATGCAAGGGCTTTATGAAGATAGGCACAAGACTTTGATTTGTGCCTGTACGGAGGCACGGGGCAACTAAAAACTGAAATTGTCTTGTCTATTTGGCTTACTATGACTTCATGGCCTAAACTATCAGCTGCAGAAAACACCATAAAGAAACATTTAGCTTACAAAAGAGCTCTGGCGTAACACAAAATTACAGGTCCACCCTGCAGAATTTGATGAGGGACCCCTGAGTCGCCTTATTTTTTTAGAGCTATCCATTGGCCTTTGGCTGAATAGGTGGCCCGTTTGAAGTGTTGGGGGCGTTTGGCGATTGTTGGTCCCCCAGCATCACACAGAGGCCCTGCATCAAAGGGAGAGAGAAAAGATGTGCCATAATTTCAAAGATATGTTTAATTTCTTCTCCCCACCAGCACTGGCAAGCTTTTGGCAGCCTTGCACCAGCACAGCAGGGCCGGACTGGACGTAATGGGCATTGGCGTTTCCCCGGGAGGCTGAAAGTGTGGGGGCTGTTTTAGGAGATGTGGGGGACAGGTTTCCAGCAGTACTGCAATATCGGCCCCCAGTAACAAAAGCAGTAAGGCTGGAGGCCGCTTTAGTTAAACAGCAGTGCTTCACACTTCCGCCCTCACCCACCCCCTCACCCCCAGCCGTACTCCCCCTCTGTGGTCGATCCAATACAATTGCCAGGTCTGATTTGTGTTCTCAGTCCGGCCCTGCAGCACACATACCCTTCTGCCATACGGCAAGGGTGTGTGTGCTCTCCGATGCATAGGCTTTGTACTGAAAGGAGTCCCTTCCTGTTCAAAAACTATGCTTTAAGGCTTTTCCCACTTTATATGTGTCTTCTACAATGCTGAACACATGCAACGTTGGAAATGCGATGAGGAAGTAAAACATTTCTTTTTATTATGGCTGCCTTTTGGCACAAATCCCTGTCTACCAACGTATCTTGACAGTGATTCGCGTCAAACCCTTTGTGGTGGTTGCATGGGAATGCTCATTCACAACCCATAGAACACCTCCATGATGAAAAGTAATGCAAGGCAGGTCAAAGTGCAACTTTGGAAAACTATTGTTAGTAAATCCCACCCTAACACTTAGGGCCAGATTTGATTCACAAAAGTAAAGATCACCTTGCACAAAGCGGTAGTAAATCTGCCCTGGCTGTTGCTTGCATGCATGCTGCTCTTTCTGCAGCGCATGCATAAACACACTTAGGCCCTCATTACGAGTGACCTGGTGTTAGGTTTGACATCCCCATTCCTGCAATGCACTTGTTTCAAGCTGTATTAGGTTAGCAGTGCGTGGCTAAATAAACAACATATGTGCTCACATAATGCAACCGGGTTATCCCTGTAATGTGCAGGCTTCAGTTATCAAGTGTGACTCCATTTTGCATTTTGTAACCTATTAGGCTGCTTAGACTGTGCCCGAATTAGGCCTCGCTGTAAGATTGCCTGCCTCAGCAAAACACTGTATTTCGTTATTATTTTCTATGTTGCTCAAGGCTGTTTTCTAACTTGCTAATAAATAGGCCATTCTGCCTTGCCATACTTATCTGAATGTGTAGTTTCTGCTCCCACGTTAGGAGATGCTGAGACCTAACTGTGGCCTTGGAGTCTTGATAACGTGTACCCATCTGGCAGGTGTTTGCTCATCCTACTGTACCTCTTGGTTCATGCGGGTATTTTTCCATTGTGGGCATATTTGGAGGCATCACCAGAGGAATGATTATCCACTGTAGACTGTTGGGGGACCAGTCCCTTGGCCGACATCTTAGGGTGCAGGTCATGATGAACTCCTCTGCAGAGTATTGCTAATAAAACTAACTGCTTGTATTCTCTACTGTCTGACCGACTCTTCATTCTTGGGAAGGCATAGCAGGTGGTTGTAAGTAACCCTCGTGGCCCCTAAGGGCCACGTCCTTCAGTTGGCGCCTGAACAGGGACCCCACAAGGTGATTTGCAGGGTAAGTCTGGTCGGTTGGGCAGATCAGGGTACCCCACAATCACTGAGCTTTGTTTTTGCGGCTGCGCCGCCCAGCTGATCGGGCGTCTCCTCTTCTTGTGATCACTGGCTGGGGTCCTGAGAAGGCAAAACCCTGGAGTTGACCGTTTGGTCTGAGGAGTCGGCAGTGGAAAATAATTTGACTCGACCTGAGTGCACCAGGTGAGTGACTTGATTCTTGGGAAAATGGCGCCATTCTTGAACGGCACAAGCTTGCGGGCTGTGTCGCGATCTGTTCTGGTTTGAACCTGGTGGGTTTGCGCCCCCTTTTTGAAAGGCACAGAGTGTGTGTGAAGAGTCTGCCAGGCCAACTGGTAATTCTCGTAACAAGTCTGCGGTTAGAGCCTGCCTTCTTGAACTTGGTACAGTCTCCGGACTGCAGTGAGCGGGGTGCGAACCGTTTTGTTTTGGTGTTTGGACAATTGTTCTCTTGTTTATTTTCATTCTTTATTTTCGTTGGTGTTATATTTGTCCATAGGGGACAGCGGATGTGTCTTATATTAAGATGCCTTGTTTAAGTAAGTTTGGATGTTTTGAATGTCAATATCGTTCTATTGATGCTCTATTGGAAGAGAGTCAGCCTGCGCCTCCGGCGGGTTCTCCAAATATTGACGTATAGGTCAAACACGGCATTGGCCCTGTTATGTTTAGCATATTGTGGCACAAGTATACGAGGGACAATGCTGAGTTACAGTGGCCACTTACTGGCTTGTTTGATAATCAAAAATTCATATTCTTGCAGAATAAATTGTTTTCTCAAAAAAGAAGGCAGTCGATGTTTGATTCTCTAAGAGTGTGGCAGAAGGAAACAAAACAGCCCCATATGAGAGCGGACAAAGAGGCCCAAAGGAAAAAGACAGCCGCAAACTGTAACACAGAAAGCAGTGGCCTATGAGAGGGAAAGGGTAGAGAAAGGTATAGAATGCACAGATAGAACATTCAGATTACAAACTGATAAATGCTATGTTACTAGAGATTGTTGTTGAAGAGCTATTGGATTCTCATCCTCCACCTCCCTATGCCCCTGAACGGATATACCTGACAGTCCCGACATCCTAGTCTTCGACCCCTAGTGCCTCCCTCTCTAGTGTTTCCATTTCTGGCACTACTGCTTCAGTCCCAAACCTACTTACTTCTTCCTCACCCATGCTAGCTACGGGGTGGGAGCTGTCGGCTCTCCGGTCTTGTCTACTAGCTCCATTTCAACTGCTAAGCCCCCATTCACCCCTACAACTCTGTCTCCCTACATGATGATGCCTGTCTCTGCATCCGAATGTTTCCCCCTTGGAAGTGAACACCCAAATACTGTCAAAGACCGAGACCCCTGTGCGTGGGATGCATGAAGTGGATTGGGCAGCAGCGTGAGATCGCATGGAAAAAGTGTTGGTGCGTTCTGCTGTGGGTGATGAAGAGAAGCAAATGGTGGCAAATCAGGTAGCTCAATGGGCTTGAAACCCGATATATAGTGTGGAAGATGTGTGGAGTATGATGAAAGATTATGAGCCCCCTGTACAGCAACATGCTCTTAAGCACATGTCGGACACGCTAATAGGACTGTGGGAACAGTTTTTTCAGGGTGTTGAACCGCAGATAATATATGACATACGGGACAGGGTATATGCTACAGGTGTGGCTCCTAATGAGGTTTTTGCCACTGTATCGACACTGGTGGGGTACCGAGGTAGATTGCTCTAAGAGGTTCCGACAATAGGGACACAGCAGTCTATGCGGGAAGTCCATCCGATTTACCATCCTGAAATTCCAGAACTACGTGACTCCACGGACACTGTAATTTGACCACGGGTTGATAGTTGGTTTCAGGAACAATGGATCTATACTCCTTGGAAGAGGAGTGAGGTCCTACCCCTGAAGAGTTTGTTGCCAGACCCCTGGAAAAATCGCACAGCATATTATAAGGAACTGATGGAGGCAGCCTCCTCCACAGTAATGACATTAGCAGATATTGAATTGTTCTTCGGTCTGCTACTACCAGTAGATATATGGAGGCAGGTACATATGCAGGATCATGCATTGGAGTTAGGTGGCACATGGGAGGAGATCAAGGTATGGGATAAGGAGTGTAAGCCCAGCGATAAGCCGAAAGCGGAGCTCCTAGCTTTACCAGGGTGTACTGTCACTTACATGCACTTCCTTATCCCGCCAAAAAGATTCAAAGAGGGGTTTCTAGATTTTAGCGGTCAGGACTTGTCACAGGAGGGTGGTGTTCGGTTGTTTGTGAACAGATTTGTCACTAATTTGCTTCCTGAGATTGCAACAAGGTTGCAGGCCTCGGAAAGTACTTGGACAACATCATCCAAATCTGTGATTGTGAGTATGGCACAGTAAAACGAGCATATAGAGAATGAGGACAAAGCGAGGATGGAGAAAAAGTCAAAGGATTTGAAGACAAGGGTGTTGATGCAGCAGGTTGCAAGGGGCAGAGGCAGGGGTTCGGGTTTGGCTCAGTGGTTACCCAGGTACAACAGGGTTTGTGCTTCAAGTGCACACCTCGGGCCTAACCAATGTTCGTACTGTAAGAAGGAGGTACATTGGCGGAATGAGTGTCTGGAGATGTTGCAGAAGGGAGAGGCTTCGAAAAAATAGAGGGTTTAGAGGACATGGAAGAGGAGTAAGAGGCCGAGGGGAGACGCAATCAGAGGATACATCGTATAATAGGCAGAGCAGGAACTATTTAGACGACCCTTGGAGTCGACAGTACTACCACAATGATTATGACATGGATGAGGTGACCGGGTTGTCTCACCACTAGGAGGGACAGGGTGAGGGACCTGTTCGGGTGTCTATAGATCAAAATGGACCCTACGTCACTGCTGATTTACAGGGCACCACATTTTAATTTCTTGTTGTTACAGGGGTTATGAATAGCTCCGTTCACTGGTCTCGGGGGCAGCTCTATCTGGCCAAAATAATGTTTCAGTGGGTTTCTCAGGTGTGGGGGTTGTTAGCCCCATTTCCAAACCTCTTGCCCTGACTATTGGTCCCTTCACAGTTGATTCACCATTTCTATTGACGTCCAATTGTGGAGAGAATATGCTGGGACAAAGAATAACTATAGCTCAGGAACACAGGAAACAAGGTAGCACTGCAGGCAGTGTTAATTCAGTTACAAGGAATAGCTAAAGCTCAGGAACTCAGGAAACAAGGTTGCACTGCAGGCAGTGCAAATTCAGGTACAAGGATTAGCTAAAGCTCAGGAATCAAGGAACAAGGATTAACTATAGCTCAGGAATCAAGGAATATCAAAAGCTCAGGAAACAAGGATCAGTCTCACTGGAAAACAGCTACAATGGCCAAACCTGGGCTGAAGGGAGCTGGGGCGTAAAAGAGTACACAGTAAATACATACATCCAGTGTGAGCAGGCTAGCAGAAGCCAGCCACAGGTGAGCTGAATTTCTCCACCCATCCTTGGCCTGCAGGCGTGGAGACAAAGCAGAGAGCAGGGTATTATAGGCAATGGAGTTTCCAGCATGAGCACACTGACTCCCACAAAACCCGGCATGGATTGGGAAAGTATGTGAATTCCTAAATGGTGTCCAAATGCCTGGAAGTCAGGATATGCATGCAGGGGAGTGTCTGGAAGCGTATTAGAACACTTGAAACCCAAAATGTGTCCCCCTGGTGGTGGGCAGGAGAGCACAAGGCATGCAATAACACACTTAGGCCCTCATTACGAGTGGCCTGGTGTTAGGTTTGAAATCCCCATTCCTGCAATGTTTATCTTTAGTTGATAAAATTGCTAATATATTTTTTTTTAGGGGGTGGGGACATGGTGCAAAGATTAACACAGGATGCTCATTTTTAGGTGCAAGTGGGTGTCTTAGCTTGAGAGCGCATCATTCATAATTGCCTGATCTACATCCTCTGGGCACTGTTTCTAGGAGTGGGTGCCGTTGCGCTGGTGAACTAGTAGTGAAGGAAGGGAGCTTGGCCTTCAGTGACTGGTCGGTCCCGCATTTGTTTTTTGTGTTTGTAGGGGAGAAGGGCTGCATGGTACCCATTCCCTGGGCCCATTTGTACCTGGGTTCCTCATCCCCCTCGGCCAGGCCTTAATTTAATGGGGAGGGAGGCCAGACAGTTGCCCTCCTTTGCCCGATTTCAGCCCCAAGGACCCCATCCGCTGGGGCTCAGCCGTTTTATTTTTAATTTTTTTATAAAGTAGTGGGAGGTGGGCCGAAGAACACCCCTCCCACCTCCCCCGGGCACAGCCACTTTTTAACTTCAAATCATGGGAGAGGGGCCACGCCTTGCCACTGCCCAGGCAGATTAAGACAGAGCCCCCGGGGCCCGTCCTTTTAAAAAGAAAATAATTAATACTAGGGGAGGGGGGCAGTGCATGTCGATACTTGAAGGGTCCCTTGGAGTCTCTCTTGGAAATACATGCAAGGGTTTGTTTTAAAACTGGACTTTCGGGCTTGTGGTCAGTATCACCCTTTCTGATTGTTTTCCAATGTTTGGGGGGGGCTTTTTATCTACTGAAACTGCATTTGTAAGAGCTTTTACACCCACACATATCAAAATTTAATTCTAAGATGACACGCAACAAACATTGGCACAAGCGATTCTGGTCTCCCAGTCTCCTCTATAAGACCAGCACTACCAAGTCTTTCTAGTCCATTTCCATTTGTAACTGTCCCTTAATACTCAACAGATCACTGCTCACCTATTGTATTTTAGGTAGGGAATCTCTGCTTTAAACGATCTTGTAAGCAAAACATTTTAACATACCTAGCTTTTCAATGAACACAGTGGAATTTGTTTTTACTGACACTCCAAGTGCACACAGGGCTCTACTGGCTGAACTAAATATCTGTTCACTGGATGACTAATTCAGATGAAACTGACATAATTTTCCAACATAAACTGTGACCACTATTTACTTTTCCTTGAACGTTTATTCATCCTAAATGTTTCAATGATGTCAATGTTGGGTCCTCCATAGCCTATATTCTTTATATATGTAGAACTAAGCAGCCAATTTATAATATGGAGTAGGGGAGGTTTGACAGTCAGGGCGATGGAGTAATGTACTCCACTGCCTTGACTGCACCTCCGCCTGCCAAATTATGAAATGACCACCAAGCCGGCTGCCAGTCTATAAAGCATTCTCAGGAAGTGCCGTCACAGCAATTCCTGTCCATGCTTTTTGCACTTTGACGCATGGCTGCGTCAAGCCTGACAGAGACATACAGCAAACTGTTTTCTTTTTTCTTTTCAAAAAGAAAATCCCATGGCAAGCGGACCACAGTCTTGCTGTGTGATGAAGTATCCATACCAACAGGATATAAATGAAGCACTAACTCTTTTACATTTATGCCAAAAGTTTTGTAGTAATCTTGGTCTCAAATGTTTGTCTGTCTTACCCCTGAACCTACCAATGATTCAGCCTAACTTTCATTGATATCCTTGACCTCAGCGTCCAGGCTCTTAGCAACCTCAGTCATCCTTACTACATTATTCACTTCTTCATCCACCCTTTAACCACCGAATTTTCACCTCGTTTACCTACCCATGATTAATATCCATTGTTTGTACACACATGCATCTGCTCTTTCATGCTTGACACCATCTTTCATCAGTTTTGAGATTAATCAAAACACAACTCCTACTTACGTCTCCAAAGAAGCTCCGTTACTCTTACATCTCCTCTTGTATTGGCTAGCATTCGTGCTCTTCTTCTTTAACCAAGTATCATTTACCTCATCTATCTTTTTAGCACCAAAGCATTGGAGGGCACAAAACACCTCAAGGTAATTCTGATTTGCAAACCTAATACATTTCAATGCCGTAGCTCGCAATTTATTAAGTCTAAACCGTCCAAAAAGGCAGGATTTCTTACCCACCAGAATTTTTCTTTTGCATTAATTTACTCAAAGTATACACAATAATGAAGTCTCTAATATACTAGTAACATTTCCCATTGAATTTGCAATTTGTAAATACCCCTCTCAAACTGGCAACATAATTATCAGTTTTCTCAGTTTCATTCGGCACTCTAGAGAAACATTTGCAGCGCTCTAGGATGATATTAGTTTTTGTTCTGAAACGATCCTTGAACTTTTCATACTTTGTGGTTCAGGTTTACATTATCTCCACTTATAACTTACTGCGGATGTGGTAAGGTGTAAAATAGTTTTCACCTTCCTGGCCCAGACAACGCAGTACGGTGCTCGTGGTTTGCGTACAGTCAATGGAAAATCTTTCAACATCAGATGAAAGAGAACTTATCCTGAACCCGATTCCCACAGTGTAGCACGCTCTCCTCTCTGATGGTATCTTTGAGGCATTTTGGATGCCATTAGCATGCATGCATAAAGCACACACACACACACACACACACACAAGCTTCTGTAGGCTCAATTACACCAGACTGAAGCATCTCTTCAATTAAAAGTATATATATATATATATATATATATATATATATATATTCACTGAAAAAACCATAGGTTATAAACCATATATAGTTAGGAATTAGCATTTAAAAAACCTTATTTTACTCACACAAAACCATTGAAATTCCATATATAGTTAGTTGCACTAACTATATATCGCGCACCCGCAATCCACTGCTGATGATGTCACATATTACATCATTCATGACATGGTCAGTGACATCACTGATGACATCACTGATGACATCTCAAATGACATCACTGATGACATCACTAATGACATCTCATTTGACATCAATGACCACATCACTGATGATATCATTCATGTGACAATACAATGCATCTCCTCACATTTTAATATAACCTCTGTTTCACCCAGTGTTAAATACAGAGTATAATTTTTGAAACCATTGACACACCAATACTAGTTACTACATACGCACTCACTGATTCCTATGTCTACACACACATTCACTCATTCACCCATACAATCATTCATACATACAATCACTCATCTTTACAACACTATCATATGCACTCATACACCTATACAGACACTCACAGTCTGCCACTCATCCATGGAGTTACTCACACACCTAGTCAGTCCTGTAAAGAATCAATGACACTTCCATTTTCTTGTCTATACAGTTAAACATAGAGCACCTTACATTTTCAAACATATACTAACACATACTTACCTTCTTATACAATCATTGATACAAGTACACATTGATCTGCACAGTCACACACCTCCCAGCCAGCCACACACACACTCAGTCTCCCATACAAATACTTGGACAATCAATCAGTAACCCATATAGTTAATCATATAGCTACTGATCAACACATGCAGCAGTTTACAGAACAACAGACATAATGATGCACAAATTAAGACAGTTTAGTCACTAACCCATGCACTCAGTGAGACACATTTAATCACTCACTCATACATTCAGTCATGCACCTACTAAATCCTTTGTCCAGACACTTATACTTCCACTCATTCTTCAATATGTAAGACACATTTTAACTTTACAGAAACATACAGTCACTGGATGTTGTCATCAGTGATGTCATCAGTGATGTCATCAGTGATGTCATTTGAGATGTCATCAGTGATGTCATCAGTGATGTCACTGACCATGTCATGAATGATGTAATATGTGACATCATCAGCAGTTGATTGCGGGTGCGCGATATATAGTTAGTGCAACTAACTATATATGGAATTTCAATGGTTTTGTGTGAGTAAAATAAGGTTTTTTAAATGCTAATTCCTAACTATATATGGTCTATAACCTATGGTTTTTTCAGTGAATTTTCAAGGTTTTGTAAATGCTAATTCCTAACTATATATGGTCTATAACCTATGGTTTTTTCAGTGAATTTCATTGGTTTTTTAACAGCTAATATCTGTAGCTGTAAAATGTATTCTTCTTTAAATCCAAAAATATATTTTATATGTTTATGAATAATTTTTTTTTTAAATATTTTTTTTTCTTCGTTCCCGCTTCGCGAATCGGGAAGCTTCCCGTTAGCTGACCTTGATGCCGCGAAATAGACCGCGAGCCGGTAAACGTTTCTTTACCGCAACTGCCGCGTTAGAAAACAACATCGTGACGCCTCCCGTCCGCATGACGTTTCACGTTGTCGCGTGATACGTCATATGACGTGCTACGTTAGCGAACTGGTACGCGAAGCGAGTCGCAAAGCGCAGGTTTCTGGAAGCAAACCGGGAGGCCCTGCAAAGCGCTTAACGTTAACACAGCAGGTCATGTGACTTGGTAATAACACTTTTCATTGGTTCATTTCACTTTTGGTTTCCTAATGATGTAAGACTAGGTCATATAATCTAAAATGAACACTTTTCATTGGTTGAGAACTCTTGTTTTTCCCAAATGATGAAAATCCCTCCTTCTTTCCTCACTCTGACTTTCATCATTGTGAGAGAAAGACCCTTTGTTACCAGTGAGCAATGGCTTCTTTAGTAGCTTCAGCTGGTGCTTCCCCACCACCTCCACCACATCCAAGGAAGAGTGGACCACCTGCTCAAGTTATAATTCAACAAGAAGAGGAAGAAGAGGAACAGGACGACGAGCACGAAGAGAGGCAGTTTTTGCCTGAGGAGCCCAGGACGTCTCACCGGAAAGAAAACTTAATTTGGCAATTTTTTTAAATTCCCAAAGGTCAGAAAAAAGTAAATGCAAGATACGTAACTTGCCTTATATGTCAAGATAGACTGTCCAGAGGGACCGAGAAAAAATACAGTTTCGGAAACTACACAATGCATCGCCATATGACTAGGTGGCATCCTAACAACTACATTGCTGCACAGTTTCGGAACGACCTAGATAATCTCCCTATTATGGCCAGAAGATCTGTTGTACCGGAAGTAACGGGACCAGAGGGCAGGGAGATGGTGCCAAATATACAAATGAGATTTGGTGAAGTAAAACAAGTCTGCGTACATTGCAATGGATTCATTTGCTACAGAGAAAGTAGCATCACTCTGATCAACAGAGCTATTGACAATCATATGCAAGTTTGTACGAAACGGCCCAAATAATAAATACTTTTTTTTTATTTTGTTGCTCCTGTTGAGCCCTTTACAATGAATGGTTTTCATTGCCCCCTCCAAGAAAAACCCAAAAAAATATAAAACTGTTCAGAAAAATTCAAAAAAAGTAAAAAAATGTTCAGAAAAATAATAAAAAAAATATAAAACAACAAAAACAATAAAAAAAAGTTCTTTTCAGAACTACCTCCCCGTTATTAAAAAATTGGTACAATATTTGGAACTGTGCCAACCTCTATTTCTCGTAGTTCGCTTCCCAGTTCGCTCGCCGGTACGCGAACCGGAAGTGAACCAAAATTTTTTTTTTTTAAAAAGAACAGTAAGTATAAGGGAAGGAAACAGACACTTATGTTAAAAGAAAGACAGCTATAGGGGAGTAAACTAGAGATACTATTACCCGTAATCCACTGCTGATGATGTCACATATTACATCATTCATGACATGCTCAGTGACATCATCAGCAGAGGATTGCGGGTTTTTTGGCAACGTGCCTTATCCACGGTTTAATAACGCTGCCTTTTGCTTTATATAAGTTTTCAAATTGTATGAAATATATACCAATAGGTTGTTATGAACCTTTAGGTAGTGCTTTTCTTCATGAGGTCTGGTCGCTTCCATACACATACAGATGTTTCAAAGATGATCAAGAAGTTTATCTGAATGGAGAGGAATGCACTGAGACGCCAGATCATTCACTAATGTGTAGGCACATACAGTTACACGGTTCATGCAACAAACACCGACCAAATATGGCTTGCGTGTTGCAAGGCACGCCAGTTCCTGCTATCATCCCCACGTTCAAGTTGTTGGAAAATGGTAGTTATTTGATGCTCAATAATGAAGATTGTTCTGGGTTAATTAAAAGTATTCCTTTTATCGTAACAGTAAGTGAACGGGTTATTTGCTGCAGAAATGTTCTATTTCCTCCCACACATGAACATAGGGAGTTTTCAATCTCGCCACAAATACCAACCTTGGGAGCACATTTCAACGGCATGGCAAGAATAAGAGCTCTTTTGTCTCAGAGAGAGGTGGCCTTGAGTTCGGCCCGTGAAACTTTCGTGCTTCACATAGCGAACACCCGTACAGAGGTGCAGACCCTTTTCAATACAGATTTGCCTTTCCATTTCAGCAAGATGGTTCGGACTATCTTTAACGCGTCCTCCACAAAGGCCCTGGCGCACTTTTTTAAAGTTGTTACCAGTGGTCTCGTGACTTCATTTGAGAAAATCTTTGGAGTCATCCCTGCTTTCTTTCATTCTATTTTTTCCACTCTGCTTCGTGGATTCCCATTTTTACTTGCATTACCAGCGGACGCTCTTGTGCTTTTTTACATTTTTAAATATGGATGTCCCTCCTGTGCAAGCTCCCGCCCTGCAGCTGCTGACACTGTTCCGCAATCGCATGCTAGAATATTATGGCACAATGCCGTTGGCGATATTAAGCACGGCATATGGATTATCTTTTCGATTCTCCTACTTCACCTGTGTCCAGCCTGTATTTCACTGTCTGACCTGTGATTTCGATTGGGCCATTGATTTGTGTCTCTGCGGACCGGTTTCTCCTGACGTCGACTTTAATCAGCTGATGACTCCTATCATTACTCACGAGTTGGTTTGTCCTGGCGAAAGGATTATGGCTGTGGCATTGATGCATGGACTAATTGGTCCCTGGAATTTACTGGCGGCAACACAGTCTTTCTTGGAACAGAGCTTTCTTGAAAACCCACCGAGCTGTCCTCTGATGGTGATAGAGGATCCGGTGCTGGGAGAGCACGTATGTTCTTTTCCGCTTTTAAATTGGATGGCTGAACTCTTTTCGGATGAAGACGGTGACTTCCTATTGGAGGCTGTTGCAGCTTATTTTGCATACACAGTTATGTCATAGACCTTTTTCATGTTTGATATGCTGAGTACTAGCATTTCATTGACAATTCATTGACTTATTTATCAATTTTTTTATTATTTAGCTTGCCTATTGGCTTAACACTCGATAAAGTACTTGGCTGTTTTATTTTTCTTTAGCATTAAATTTTCCTAGTTTTTAATGTTTTACCTTGCGGACCGTCCACATATAAAGTTGCAATCTGCTCTCATGAGATGGCACTTCTATTATCTTATTCAGTTCGTTTCCGGATCATGGGGAGGTGTCATCTAGGTCCTGGATATCTTTACACCGTGTTAAGTTAGCATGGGCTCATTACCGGTTTAAACGCCATTTTTCCTTTTTTGCAACTTCTGCACACGACACTTAGTTGTTGCTTTAGCTTTCAACCTAGTAGTTCATCGTGGTTTACATGAGAATAATATGTTATTGCTCTACTATCTGCTTTGCTTGTTAAACTATATCTGTACAGCGAGTGCTGAAGTTTCAAGAACAACACGATATAGAATTGTTATGAGGTCTGATCTCCACGACTTCATACTCATAACATAAGTGCAGCTTCTGCCAATTCTGGGCATGAGGCGGGTTTTATATTGCTTTGCCGAACACACATACACAACAGTTGATGCGGTTCACATGAAGAGAGAGCTGGTGTATGCTGATGTGATTCCTTCAAATCTAAGACACTAAAGTATGGGCACGCCCTAAACCAACACAAACAGACCTTCTTAGCAAATAATATAATATGTGTATTAGGGAGGGTGAGATATAAGCAGCCGCGGGCCGTGGAGGGAGTTACGGTGGGGCAGGGAGGCGGGGAGGGGGAGGGGCAGGGTGGAGCCCTCTCCACCCTGCCCCTCCCCCTCCCCGCCTCCCTGCCCCACCGTAACTCCCTCCACGGCCCGTGGCTGCTTATAAGTGTTGCTAACTCTTATTCATTTACAGCATGTTAACATACTGTCACCATTCGCTTTTTATGTACTAGTAACTATGCTGGTAATTTTGCTACTGATAATATGTGTACTTGTATTATCTAAGATACTACGCCTGAGAAGACGGCATTAGTAAATAAACATTTCAAATACACATGTGTTCTTCTTAACTCCATGTTCTGGTTTCTAAAAAATATATAACGACCGACTGTTCATGAGTTCCACGTATCCTGAGGTACTATAAGTTCATATTCTGGATTGTCTAAACATTGAGAGTTTGTTATATCCAATATGACACTGTACCTAGCTTGCTAAGGGGTTTTTGATTACTAAGGTGAGTTTTGGGACACCCTAATTCGCCGAGGTTCCAATCCTCTGTCCACAGTTCTGTGTGAGAACAGAAACCCTGCGACAGGGGCACCCCCGACCCTTGCTGGAGCTTCATCACACTTGCGATACAACTCCAGCAATGCGCCACCTTTACGGCACAGATACATCACGCATCTGTGCTGTTTTTGCCCCATGATGCGCCGCATTGTAAATGCAGCACACCATAGGTGACGGAACAGCGGCACAGAATGACTAACACATCCCTGGTGATGCGCCAGTCATCATAAATCTATCCCTATGCTTCTTATCTTGTTAGAGATGAACCGCCATATGTATCATCAAAGTTTTTTGCATTTCCTAAATAGCGAACTTTAAGGAATAAATAGCGATTCTTTACCATTCCTAGTTTGCGATGAGCTATTTGCTAATTACAAATTACCCATTCATTTCCTTCATTTCCATAGGGCGGTTGGACTCACTTTTAGCTCGAACGGCTGAATGGATTTCCACGAAACTTGGCAAAATTGTAGGGACTGGTAGCCCGATGTGCCTTTGCTATGTCTCAAGATATATGCTCCAGTGGTTTTTACGAAAATTAACTTTGAAAAATATATATTGGGCTACATTGGCCTATATATATGTTGGAGCCCAAATGTAGCCCAATGTAGCCCAATGAAGCCCAATGAAGCCCAATGTAGCCCAATGTAGCCCAAAGATGGCTGCCAGAGACAAAAAAAACAAATGTAGCCCAAATATCAGCCAGATGTAGCCCAACTATAGCCCAGTGACAGAATGACCAATCAGCTTCGCAAACCTCCGTTACGCGAAGCGGAGCGCTGTTACAGATATATATCTTTTTTTGAACGTTAATTTCTCAAAATCCACTGGAGCACATATATTGAGACCTAGCAAAGGCACATCGGGCTACCAGTCCCTAATATTTTACCAAGTTTCGTGCAAATCCATTCAGACGTTCGATTATTATTATTATTTTTTTTTTTTGCCCCGCGGGGCCCTTTTAAAACCTCCACATCAAACCTAGGGGGTCAGCGAGGATCTACTATGCCCCCTTATGGTCATTTGCCCCTTCGCTTTGGCCTCCTCTTGTCTCTCGATCCTACCGAGAGACAAGATGGCGGCCGCTACGGACTGTTTGGAATGTTTACAGACGCCGGAGAACCAATCAGCTTCGCTTCACAAAGCTCCGTTGCGCGAAAAGTACGCGTACTGGAGCGCTGCCCGGTCCGCTGTTACAGATATATATCTTTTTTTAAACGTTAATTTCTCAAAATCCACTGTAGCACATATATTGAGACCTACAAAAGGCACATCGGGCTACCAGTCCCTACAATTTTGCCAAGTTTCGTGCAAATCCATTCAGCCGTTCGGGCTAAAAGTGAGGCCAACCGCCCTATGGAAAACTCAATGTTAAAAACACGTTTTGGGACCCCCCTTTTTTCTCGGCCCCCCCTTGACGAACCCCCCCCAAATTTTCAAGGGCTGCTCAGAAACAAAATGTGCCATTTTCCTGAAAATGTCGGCCAATTCCGTCCACAAACGCCAAAGTTATTAGACATAGAATTTTCAAAAATCCCATAGGGAAAAAATCCTAACTATATATACCTACTGGCGACCGCCAGTAGGTAATATATAGTTAGGATTTTTTCCCTATGGGATTTCTGAAAATTCTATGTCTAATAACTTTGGCGTTTGTGGACGGAATTGGCTGAAATTTTCTGGAAAATGGAACATTTTGTTTCTGAGCAGCCCTTGGAAATTTGGGGGGGTTTCGTCAAGGGGGGGCCGAGAAAAAAGGGGGGTCCCAAAACGTGTTTTTAACATTGAGTTTTCCATAGGGCGGTTGGCCTCACTTTTAGCCCGAACGGCTGAATGGATTTCCATGAAACTTGGCAAAATTGTAGGGACTGGTAGCCCGATGTGCCTTTTCTAGGTCTGAATATATGTGCTCCAGTGGATTTTGAGAAATTAACGTTTAAAAAAAGATATATATCTGTAAGCGCGCTCCGGGCAGCGCTCCGGTCCGCGGACCTTAAGCGTACCGGAACTTCGCGTAGCTAAGCTGATTGGCTCTCCGGTGTCTGTCAACATTCTAAACAGTCCGGAGCGGCCGCCATCTTGTCTCTCGGTAGGATTGAGAGACAAGAGGAGGCCAAAACAAAGGCGAAAATGACCATAAGGGGGCATACTAGATCCTCCCTGACCCCCTAGGTTTAATGTGGAGGTTTTAAAAGGGCCCCGCGGGGCAAAAAAAACAAAAACATTTTTTTGTTTTTTTTGCGTGGGGAGCGCCCGGTCCGCGAACCGGGAAGCGTTCTGGGCAGCGTACTGCAATGAAAAATGAATGATAGACTTTTTAAATGCTGTATGTTAATTGATTGTTGTTTTTGTTGATTATTTTTTATTTTCTTTATTTTTTAAGCATTTTTTTTAATGTGATTGTGTTTCATAATTTATTAAACTTTCTAACATTTCATTGTCAGAAATTTCATAATTATCATGGAATATACATTGTAGTCTCTGAGGGTGTAAAATGTCCTCATTTGCAAGGAGGTTATCCACTGCTTGTACACATTGCAGTAGTTCATTGTCCCAAGTTTCATCGAAAAATTCAATGTCAATTTGATCAATTGTATCAATCAATTCTTGGCTGCTCTCTTGCAGGTCCATTTCAAAAGAAACTTGGTTTTCGCCTTCCATTTTGCCTGAAATTTGGATTAAAAAAATATATATTAGTAGAGATAGGGCAATGTTGGGAATAATTTTAGATAGGCATTTTTTATCAGTGAATTTATCTTTGGGCAGTGTATAGTATCAGAGTGGAAGTAGGAATTTAAAAAAGTGTATGTGATTTAACGTAAGTAAATTCATAATTATACAAGAGAAGCCTAACTCCATTCATAACTATAACAGAGAAGTCTCTCTAAATCTATAACTACTACAGAGGGATAGTATATATCTATCAGAAAAAGTTTACCATATTAATTTATAGTGCACAATATACTTCAGTTTTAAAAATACAAACTTACCTTTAGAAAGAAGTTGAAGTAATTAGTGAACATACTATTGAAATGTACAGCAAGAAGTAGTAGTCAAAATGGCTGTGTTTTCTTCTCTTCCTTTATATATATTCAGGTATATAACCAATGAAATGTCAGGTAAAAAAAATAGAAAATGAAAGTAACATTTTCATTGGTTGTCAATTCCAACACTTCAGATGTGTTTTGTGAAGTAATTTACCTCAGGGTATTTAGAGAGGTCTACAGGCTAAATGACTAAATGGAATTCCAATCAAATTTGTGAAAATGGTAGGGATTGGTATGTAGTATGAGCTAATCTATATTTGGTGAAATTGTCTCCAGTGGCTTTTCTGTGAACTACTTTCCCACCTTTTTTGATGGTGCGCTTCCCAGAGAGCGACCCGGTACGCGAACCGTTGAGCACCCCGGTTCGCGAACCTTAAGCGTAACGGGAGTCCACCATTTTGTGTTTCGGTCGAATTAAGATACAAGATGGAGGGCAAATAATGTTCAGAATGGGTAGAAGGGGGCACGGTAGACTTATCTTGACCCCCTAGGTTTTGTGAGGGTGGCTGAGGAGGCTTATATGTGCGGAAAAAAACCATTTTTTTTAAAAATTTCGCGAGGTTAGCTCCCGGTTCGCGTACCGGGTAGCGCCCCGGGGAGCGTACTTTGTTGAAAATTTGTGAAAAATGTTAGAGTAAAATAATAATTGTGAGTGATTAGATGTAGGGTAGCTCTGAGAAGAGCTTTTGGGTTTATGGTACATTTAGGTACTTATAAGTAGGTACCAATGCACATTCTTAAATTCAGAGTGAAAACTCTGTTGCCCTCATCTGAGAAGTGAACTCCATCTCCTCTGTAGATATCTTGCATGTAGTAACGCAAGTTATTGTTGTACAGGGAGCCCATTCCATGGTCTCTCATGTAAGCTGAAACAGATTTGTTTACATGCTTCCTCGACTTCTCAATTTGTGGACAAAATTGGTTTGACCACCTCCATTTCTGTCTTTGGCATATATTTGAATATACCAAGGCAGTCTGAGGAAAAAGTGCCATCAATTGCTCAAAGGTGTCCTTTAAAAGCATTTCCAGACCTACCCCAGTCAAAGTGCCCAAGTCATTACCTCCACAGTGCACAATTAACAGGTCAGGTTTGGGCAAATGCATAAAGGTTTTCACCAATGGTATCAATTGGTGACATTTTAATCCTCTGTGGCCAAACCACTTAATTTCCACATCTTGTAAATTGAGGTTAGGTAAATTCCTGTTTTCAACGTACCTTTGAGCCCAGTGAATATAACTATGTCCAACAATCCAGACAGAAAACATGGTGAGAGAAGGTTCTCCTGCAGTCAGATGAAGTGTGGCAATGAAATGGCAGTTGAAAAAATGAGAGTTTAAAATGAAAAAAACTGTGGAGTTTCTGTGTTCATGAAGCAGTAACAGTGATTGGTGGATTTTGATTGCTGAAAACAGAAAGTTAGGGTGCACGGATGTGTTCTTTGAAAGATGTATTTTGAATGGTCAAAAAAAAGTCATTAAATGAAAGAATGCACTGGATATGCAGGTGCACTGAGAGTTCAGAGTTCAATTGCAACAAAGTTGTGTGAACTTGCAAACACCAGAAGTCTTCCAATGAGGTGGTTGCCATGCAGAAAATGCATGAAATGGCAGAGGGGGGAAGGGTTTTCATTTGAAAAAAAGTGAGGGAAGAGTTTTGATTGGGTGACATGAGAGATATGTGTGAAGATTTACAGCATTTCTGTGCTTTTGATAGCTGCAGACTCTGGAGTGCATACCTTTTGCTCTGCTGAAGACAAATTGGTGTGTTTCTGAGACTGTTTTCAAACTCAAAGTATTTGCTAAGGTAAGAAAATATTTCTTTAATTTAGATAGAGAATAGTGTGCTTTAAGGAGAAAATTATGAATTATGTGGCGCAAATTGCTTGTAAATATGATCCCACATGTGCATGGAAAATTTAGATTTTGAATGTTTGTGTTACATAGCCATGTTAAAAGTGATACAAACATGCTGCAAAGGCAATCAAAAAACGCTTTTATGTGTCTTAAGGACATTTTAAGTAATTTTCCCATGTGCAGTGTTTTGAAATTATGATTTGAAAATCGTTTTTGGGGAAAAGGAATTGTTTTTAAATTTATGACAATGACATAATGGTGTATGCTTCTTTATACGGCAATTGACTGTCCCTGATGTTATTTTTCCCATTTTAATGTAAGACCTTTCTCTGTGGCGCAAGTTGCTTGTAAATATGCTCCGACCTGTGCATGGGAAATTTAGATTTTAAATGTTTGTGTTACATAGCCATGTTAAAAGTGACCCAACCATGCTGGAAAGGCAATAAAAAAACACTTTCATGTGTCTTAAGGACATTTTAAGTAATTTCCCTGTGGGCAGTGTTTTCAAATTATGAATTGAAAATCGTTTTTGAGGTAAAGGAATGTTGTTAAAATTTATGTGCGCCATATGCCCACAAATTTCGTTTTCAGGGGTGCAGCAGGGTGTTCTTGAGACACCCCTGCACCTTTGGAAAAATTCCTAATTTGCGATGAGCTAATTGCTAATCGCAAATTGCACCTTCATTCCTATGGGCCTCCTGCTCCATGGAAATGAATGGGTAATTTGCAATTAGCAATTTGCTCATCGCAAATTAGGAATGGTAAAGAATCGCTATTTATTCCTTAAAATTCGCTATTTTGGAAATGCAAAATAGTTATATGATACATATGGCGGTTAATGTCTAACAAGATAAGAAGCTTAGGGATACATTTATGATGACTGGCGCAATGAAGTGGACATCACTTACTTCATTGGTAGAGCTTTACATGTATTATGTCCTCTGTATTCTTCATCAAGCGTAACTTTAATCTGCAATCCTGAGTAGGCCTCACCTTAAACAAACCTCTGGATAGGCCACACCTTATCGTCATCCTGAATTAATCATTTAAAAAGCTAAAGACAGATTTATGATAGGTGTATGCCTCTTTTGTGCCACTTACAAAACACTGTCCACGGGGAAATGACTTAAAATGTCCTTAAGACACATGAATGTGTTTTTTTAAAGCGTTTGCAATTTTTTGGGGTGACTTTTAACATGGCTATGTGACTCAAACAGTCAAAATCTAAATTCACCATGCACAGGTGGGAGCATATTTACAAGGAATGTGCTCTATGGGGAAAGGTCTTATAATGTAATATGGGAAAAATGACATCAGAGACACTGAAATGCCTTATAGAGAAGCATACACCATTATGTCCTTGTCATAAATTTTTAACCATTACTTTTCCCCAAAAACGATTTTCAAATCATAATTTGAAAACACTGCACACGTGGAAATTACTTAAAATGTCCTTAATTCAAAATGTGCTATTCCTTATTTTGCGATTGCACTGAAGGATTTGCAAATTTTGCGATTCCTTAAATGCAATGTATCAAACAAAAAATATGTAAAAAATGATATTAAGGATTTGGAAACTACCACCAACTTCTAGTTTGTGGTAATTTGCGAATTCTTTTCAAAAAGCATTTTTTTCTAAAAAACAAAAGGTCCCATATGACGCCCATACATGCCCTTAGGGCATGTATGTGTGCCATATGCCCCCAAATTTCTTTTTCAGGGGTGCAGCAGGGTGTTCTTGAGATACCCCTGCACGCTTGAAAAAATTCCTATTTTGTGATGAGCTAATTGCTAATCGCAAATTGCAACCTTCATTCCTATGAGCCTCCTAGGCCATGGAAATGAATGGGTAATTTGCAATTAGCAATTTGCTCATTGCAAATTATGAATGGTAAAGAATTGCTATTTATTCCTTAAAATTTGCTATTTAGGAAATGCAAAATAGTTTGATGGTACATATGGTGGTTCATCTGTAACAAGATAAGAAGCTTAGGGATACATTTATGATGACTGGCGCAATAAAGTGGACATTACTTACTTCATTGGTAGGCCTTTACATGTATTATCTCCTCTGTATTCTTCATCAAGCGTAACTTTAATCTGCAATCCTGAGTAGGCCTCAACTTAAACAAACCTTTGGATAGGCCACACCTTATTGTCATCCTGGATTAATCATTTAAAATGCTAGGGACAGATTTATGATAGGTGTATGCCTCTTTTGTGTCACTGTGCGTCACTTTTATGATGCAGCGGCGGTGCTAATTTGCAATTAGCAATTTGCTCATTGCAAATTAGGAATGGTAAAGAATTGCTATTTATTCCTTAAAATTTGCTATTTAGGAAATGCAAAATAGTTTGATGGTACATATGGTGGTTCATCTGTAACAAGATAAGAAGCTTAGGGATACATTTATGATGACTGGCGCAATAAAGTGGACATTACTTACTTCATTGGTAGGCCTTTACATGTATTATCTCCTCTGTATTCTTCATCAAGCGTAACTTTAATCTGCAATCCTGAGTAGGCCTCACCTTAAACAAACCTCTGGATAGGCCACACCTTATCGTCATCCTGGATTAATCATTTAAAATGCTAGGGACAGATTTATGATAGGTGCATGCCTCTTTTGTGCCACTGTGCGTCACTTTTATGATGCAGCGGCGGTGCAAAAGATTTGGTATGAGGCGACAAAATTACAAATTGATGCATTTAGGCAGATGTGTCATGGTGTAAAAAAAACGTACCACATGAAACCAATGCAGCAGTGATGCAAAAGATGCACCATGTCGCAAGACAGGCCTCACTTGGGGCCATATGTATCAAGCTAATTAGCATTCGCAAAGATCAAAATTCTACGAATTTCGGCCTTTGCAAATGTAAATTAGACAAATGGTATGTATCAAACAAGTTTGATGCAAAATAAGGAGTAGCAAAATTTGCTATTCCTTATTTTGCAATTGCACTGAAGGATTTGCAAATTTTGTGACTACTTAAATGCAATGTATCAAACAAAAAATATGTAAAAATGACATTAAGGATTTGGAAACTATTGTGGTAAATTGGTGGTAATTTGTGAATTCTTTTCAAAAAGCTTTTTTTTAAAAAAACAAAAGGTCCCATATGACGCCAACACATGCCCTTAGGGCATGTATGTGTGCCATATGCCCCCAAATTTCTTTTTCAGGGGTGCAGCAGGGTGTTCTTGAGACACCCCTGCACCCTTGGAAAAATTCCTAATTTGTGATGAGCAAATTGCTAATCGCAAATTAAACCTTCATTCCTATGAGCCTCCTAGCCCATGGAAATGAATGGGTAACTTGCAATTAGCAATTTGCTCATTGCAAATTAGGAATGGTAAAGAATCGCTATTTATTCCTTAAAATTCGCTATTTAGGAAATGCAAAATATTTTGATGATACATATGGCAGTTCATCTCTAACAAGATAAGAAGCTTAGGGATAGATTTATGATGACTGGCGCATCACTAGGGATGTGCCAGTCATCCTGCGCCGCTGTTCCGCCACCCATGGTGTGCTGCATTTACAATGCGGCGCAGCATGGGGCAAAAATAGCACAGATACGTGACGCATCGGTGCCGTTAAGGTGGCGCATTGCTGGAGTTGTATCGCAAGTGCGATGCAGCTCCAGCAACGCTCAGGGGTGCACCATCTCCACAATGTTGCGTCAAGACCTATACCTGCTTCAAGCAGGCGCAGGGTTTTGACGCAGGTTTCTCCTATCTGATTGTAAATGCGGCACACCATGGGTGGCAGAGCAGTGGTGCACGTTAACTGGTGCATGCCTGGGGATGTGCCATTTAACATAAATCTGCCCCTTTACATTTAAGTATGTGCAGGGGACACAGAGTCGGTGAGGCTTATCCAAGGTTAAGAAGAGATGAGTCCTGTTCAGTGAAAAATTAGACATAGGCTTCACCTGTTCAGCATCGCTGGATATGGCTAAATAATAGCTGCAAAATGTTACTCTTGTTAAACAATTTTACTATTATAATCTCTGAGATTTGTCTCTTACTCTGCAACATCTCATTGTTGTTATCTTTCTTTAAAGATAAAGACAACCTCAACATGAGCGACAATCTGCAATCAGTTGATTTTGACCTCATCATTGAACTTGTAATTGAAACATCAGTGGATGTTGATCCCTTGGATGATTTAAATCCTGAGGATGAAGAAGAGCGTGATGAGGATGCAGATTTGTCCGAATTATATGACATAGGATGGGAAGCTGACCTGCTTGAGCCTATGGAAATATAAACATTTATTTTTAAAATTTATAATTAATAAAAAGTAAAAAGGTAAACCGTTTAATTTAAAAATAAAGACACCTTCAAAAGCAGGTTATGTGTAGTGTCTTCAATAAAATATTAAAATATGCTCATAAAATTAGATCAGATTCACATATAAAATAGCATAGGTAACATAAATATAAATGTCATTTCTTTTCTGGTATTTCTGTATTGTAAATTTGCAAGGACTAAAAAATCTTTTATTTAAAATGTCAAGTAGTGTGTTAAGTTTTTGATCACTGTTATTGTTTTACTGTTTGGTAATACTGGTTAATAACATTTTTTATTATATTTTACCACAGATTCAACTGCAGATCATTTCAAGATTTCACCATGCCTACAATAGAAAGACAGAGAAAGGCTGCAAAACGTCAAAGACAGCAGGTGAAAAAAAATGAGCAGCAGTCCTCTAACAAAAAGATTTGTCAAGTCACGAAGAAAGCACCGGGTAAGACCACAAAATATTTCATAAGAAATATGTGTAGTAAAAAAAATATTACTACAGAAAATGTTTCAGTCCATAAAACGAGAAGGAATTCAAATTGAAAGGAAAGGCCAATGAAAAATGTTACTGCTAGAGCAAGAGATAACTCTGTGCATGATAGTAGAAGGAAACAACAGTTTAGGGAGATTCGTAAACGAATGTTCCGCAACAGGATAATTGGCAATTTGCTAAAAAATATTAAGAAAGGTCAACAGAAAGTGGTTTTTTATAAGAGAAAAAAAAAAAGTTGAGAAAGTTATTGATCAGGCATTTGAAATTAAACGTAAGTTATTTATTTTGATAATCAATAGAATTAGGAAGCTAAACAAGGCAATTTATGATTTCAAAAGAAATAGTAGATGGAAGAGAATAGTTAATCGTAGTAATTTTTGTGAAGTTTTTTCTGGAGAATGGATGCATAGTTCAAGCTGTGAGGCATTTTTTAATGAGGAGAGTTATTTCCAGGATAATGATTTGGTGCATGCAGTTGACACCAGTGGTCGTGCTTATGAAGTGAAAGATGGTTGTCCAGTTGAAAAAGAAAAACTTGTGACAACAGAGGCAGAAGAGGTGTTAGGTAATGAGGTTTTAAGAAGACATAATAAGGGTCCTGTGTACACCTGGAAGTGTAGTAGTATTTGCAGTGTGCGACAGGATTCCATCAATTTGCTTTGTGATTTTGTACGGTCATTTAATAAGAAAAGTTTGAAGCAGAAAATAAGGTTGTTGCAAGAATTAGATCCTTGCAGAGTAAGAGAAGTGACAGGTTTGCATGGTCATTCACTGGCTTGTCTTTCCAGGAGAGTATGCCAGAGTGTTTTTCATCATTTCAGGATGCTAGCAGTGCATCATAATAAAGTGAGGAAATTAGTTAGAATGTTGTATTATGCTAAGAGTCCAGCAATTATGCTTAAACAATTATGCGCTGCTCTTTTGCATGGTTCTGAAATAGATGTGAAGAATATATGTGAAGAAATTGAGTTTTGTTACTTTGGAAGTAAAGAGGAGAATGTTGAAATTGAGCAAGAAGAAGAGGGTCATGTGGAAGATAGTGTACAGGTTTCCAGTACAGATAATTTCCAGAGGGAAATTGCGACGTTTGAGGTGAAATCAAGTGAGAGGCCTAATTTCACTTGTGTGTGTTGTCGACGCACTTATTATAAGAATCAGACTAAGTTAGTGGATTTATATGCAAAAAGTGAAAGGGAAAATAATAGTGAATGGAAGGATTTCGCAACATACTTGATGGTAGAAAATTGTTTTGATTTGGGATTGGATCAACGTGTGTGTAGTTATTGTTGTTGCAAATTAAATCAAAACCAGATGCCTGCTAGAGCAGTTCATAATAATCTGGAATTGGTTGAGATTCCTTCTGAATTGAATGATTTAAATACTTATGAATCTATTTTGATTCAAAGTATCCATCCCTTTCAGGCTATTGTAAGAATGGAGCCAAAGACAGGGAAATTGCCTCCATCAGATTTACAGAGAGGATTAAAGGGAAGAGTTGTTTATTTGCCTCTAGATTTGAAGAAAAACATTAACACAATTGGAGTAGAAAAAGTGGAAGAGGAACCTCTGGTTATCTTAGTTAATGGGGTTCCGACAAAGAATAAGAAAATATGGCAAGATTTAGTAGATGTTAGGAAAGTCAAAAGGGCAACATTGTATTTGAAAAAATATAATAAATACTATAAAAATGTATATGTTGCAGAAGAGGAAGTAAGTGAGGAAGAGGATAGCGATTTGTGTGCTGGTCAAATTGAGAAAGTAGAACCCTGTACTAGTGAAGCAATTTCATGCTATTTGCAGGAAAGGACAGAGTCATCACTGTCTTGTGTTGTCACTGCTCCAACTGGACTGGCAGCACATAATATTAAAGGGATTACTTTACATCGTTTACTGATGCTGCCAGTGGAGCATGACAACAAATTACAATATCACAAGCTATCTGGAGATGCTTGTTTTGAAGTTTCAAGAATCTTGACGAAAATGAAACTTCTTATCATTGACGAAGTAAGCATGGTTTCCAATGTCATGCTTGCCTTGTGCATTTGAGGATGCAAGAAGTTCTCAAAACAGAGTATGATGTGTTATTTGGTGGCAAACACATCATTGTTTTCGGAGATCTTCTGCAGCTGACACCAGTGAAAGGGCAACCTGTGTTCAAAATGCTCACGCATGAAGATACCAGGAAGTGCCTAGGCAGCATTGGCAACGTCAATATATGGTTAAACTTCAATTATGCTGAACTGCATGAAAATATGCGTCAGGCGAAGGATGAAGTTTACAAGACTATTCTACAAGATGTTAGAATTGGAAAAGTGACCGAGCATGGGAAAGAAGCTTTACATGCACGATTACTGTCAAATTTATATCCAGAACAAGATGTTGTGCCTGAGAATATTTTTCAGAAAATTACTGAGAAGAAATCTGGAATATGTTTGATGCCAACTCTTGCAGAATGTGCCAAAGTTAACAACAAAATGTTGCATTTAGAAAAGCAAGAGATTGTGAAACTGGAAGCTATTGATAGAGTAGAGCATATGGGATCAACAATTATTTTGTCTGAGAATCTGAAAACAAAATTGGATTCATTAGAGAAGAGTATATCTAAAACTGCAGGTTTTGAAAAGACTCTGAATGTGTGCTTGAACTGCCGTATAATTTTAAGAAGGAATTTACATGTTGAAAGAGGTCTGGTAAATGGATCAATGGGTAATGTTGTTGATTTTGTGAAATACAGAAATAGAGATGGAATTGAATTTTTAAAAATTAAATTTGATGGCATTGAGGAAGTACAGCTAATTGGTCGTTGTTCTGCTAGATTTTTGCTTGTAAAAGACTTATATGTTCGCCGTAAGCAGTTTCCTGTTTGCTTGGCATATGCGGTGACAATCCATAAATCGCAAGGTTTAAGTGTAGACAGTGCATTGGTGAATATTGGCAGTTCTGTGTTCAAGGAGGGTATGGCATATGTGGCATTGTCACGAGTTAGAACTTTATCGGGATTGTACTTGATTGAGTGTGATGTCACAAACATTTGTGCGGATCTAGATTGTGTTAAGGAATACAATAGGTTAAGAAGAGAGTATGCGCCACATTTGCCTCAGTATCCTTTGTTTGAGAAACGTGTGGTAGGCCGGAAACGAAGAAATGAGAACAATACTGGGGAGGTTGTAGCAAAAAGACAAAAAGTCAATGAACCTAAAATTACAAGCAGAAACAAAAAGGATTCTGTTGAAGATGTTGTTGGTTTTCAGTTTGAAAACAGTTTTGGTGTCAACTGCTATGCTAATGTAGTGGTTAATGTTTTGTGAAGAGATTGTGGTCAATTCTGATCAAAGATTTTGCAGTTTGTTAAATTCTGTGTTAGAGAAATGTAGCACTGATAGAAGAAACATAGAAAGTGTGTCTGAAATTCGAAATCTGTTAGACAGATGTTCAGGCCAAACACAATTCTCTCAAAACATTCAGCAAGATTGTCAGGAGTTTTTAATGTATATGCTTGATGTATTGCATGCTGAAGGTGTAGATGTAGATCACCTGTTTGGGCTTTCTTATCAATGGCAGCATGACTGCGAGAACTGTATGGTATCAAGTACTACTAGTGTAGACTCAGAAAGATTTATATATTTAACTTTGCCAGACAGTAAATCAGTCTCCTTTAATAAGCTAGTAAAAGCAGCTGATCACAACATGGAGTGTAGCCAATGTAAATCTGAAATGATGTCCACATTATTTATACGAACATATGGCCAGTATGTCATTTTAATGTTCCAACGATGTAGGCCTGATGGAACAAAATTGACAACTTTAATTAAAAATGTTGTAGCTTCGCAGTTGTCAATATCAGGAAGGACTTTTGTAACTGCAGCAATTATATATCATGACGGCCCTTCAATAACATCAGGACATTACACAGCTTATTTAAAGTCTAGAAATGGCTGGTCATTCTGCAATGATTCTGTTTTAATTTTCAAAAAAAAATTGCCGTATGACCTTAAAAACTCTTACCTGGTGTTTTTAAAAACAAAATTTTAGGGAAATAATCTCGGGATGTGCTCTGTGGAATTTGAAGAAGTTCTAATGGCTCCTACACAATTTGGCCTCGAGGATAAGTGTAGTTCAGAGACATAACTTCTAACCATAGGACTGGACGTCATGAAGAAATACGTGCACTTTCAATGAGTTCAGAAAAACTGTTTCTTTTTATAAGCTAATTGAAGCAGCCAATCAAAACATGGAGTAGAGGGAATGTAAGTCTGCAATGCTGTCTACTGTTTTACATTGCTTTGTGATTAAAAGTGATGTAGAGAATTAAATAATTGTAGTAGTCATAGAGGTAGTGTAAGTCTGCTTCATAGTAAGCAGTATCAGTGTCATAGGAAATGTAGAACATGACTGAGCAAGAAGGGGAAGATATTACTATTCCAGGATTGTGAAAATGATCTTCAACATTTTAATTCTGAAAGTTGCGGAAATGCCAAATGACGGGATTGGCTTACAGGAAATCCAAGAGTTATAAATGGCTCTGACCAGATTTGGCCTTGTGGAAAATTGTGGTAGAGAGCAAGAAGTCATTTATTGCATGTAACGTGTTTTTAAAAACGATGGAGATTTTCTTTCAGAAAGTGGCGGGCTGAAAGTAATAACAGCACAAAAGAGTGTAAGCTGTTCATAGGACATCCTTGGACGTCATGGAAAGTAAGTTAACTTTAAGGAGTTCTGAATTTTGATTTCTGATGTTGTATGGGTTTTTTAAACACAATCATTTTGATTGTGTTTTTTTTTCCCCGCTGTTACATGATGAATACCTTCAAGTCACTGTTTTTAGTGAAATTTGATACATTCTGAGAACAGCAAAAATAAACCATTTAACATGTATAATTAATTCTGTACTGTTTGCATTTATGATGTACATGTAGAACTGTGTAGGAGGCATGGAGAAGGTGAGGCTTCTGTAAGTGTCAAAGGTGTTGCATACAGTGCTGCACTTCTGCGTATTCTTTCATATGCTAGACTACATCTGCACAATGAGATACCTAAGCAAAGGAAACACAAGTGATGTGATTGTGAAATGAGCAAAATAAATTGCACGTATTTCAATTACATCACCTGTGTTTCCTATCATTACGAATCACATTGTGCAGATCAAGTTTAGGTCTGTCCAGGGAAACATAGGAGGTTTGTACTTTGTTGAAGAGTGCAGTGGACATGACTCACTTCATTGGTAGACTTTCACAGATATTATCTCCTCTGTACACTTCAACAAGTGTAAATCTCATCTTGAACTCTGAGTAGGCCTCACCTCAAACAAACCTCTGGATAGGAGACATGTTATTGGCATCCTGAAGCGACACTTTTCTGAAACAAGAGCAATGCAAAAGATGCACCATGTTTTAAGATAGGCCTCACTTCATCTGCATCAAGATACTGTTAGTTTAAAATGTATATCTTTAGGACTGTGTAGGGGGCCTGGAGAAGCAGAAGCTTCTGTCAGTGTCAAAGTTGTTGAAAAACTATTTGTCCTTCAATCTTTTCCCTTGTCTTTTGTAATTTTTAAATACATGTTTTAATATTTTTCAAATGTTGGTTCTCTCTTTCACAGATTGAAAGTATAAAAACAAAAAGTGAGTAATTTAACGGCAATTATAAGGTAAATATTTTGTACTCTTTTCGTTACATTTCTATCACATTCACCTACTATTAGTTCCACTGCTTCATTTCTTTAACCCTCAGTTTCCTGCCTTTGCTACTTTCCTCATTCCTTTCTCTATTACCTACTTACTCAACTCCTTCCACTCTTTTTCTCAGTCCCTCTCTTCTCATAGTTCCTCAGTCTTGTTCACTCACTCCGTCTCTATTACTCTTAGTGTCTGTGAATTACTTTCCCACCTTTTTTTTTGGACCGCTTCCCGGGAAGCGGCCCGGTTCGCAAACCAGCAGCGTTACGGGAGTCCACCATTTTGTGTTTCGGTCGAATCAAGATACAAGATGGAGGGCAAATAATGTTCAGAATGGGTAGAAGGGGGCACGGTAGATGTATCTTGACCCCCTTGGTTTTCTGAGGGTGGCTGAGGAGGACCATAGTTCTTCACTCTTGTTCACTCTCTCTGTTTCTATTAATGTCACTGTTTCTGACTGATCAAAACATTTTTTTTTTAAAAAGAACAGTAACTATAAGGGAAGGAAACAGACAGTTATGTTAAAAGAAAGACAGCTATAGGGAGTAAACTAAGGATACTGTTACCCGCAATCCACTGCTGATGATGTTACTGACCATGTCATGAATGATGTAATATGTGACATCATCAGCAGTGGATTGTGGGTAACAGTATCTCTTGTTTACTCCCTAGAGCTGTCTTTCTTTTCACATAACTGTCTGTTTCCTTCCCTTATACTTACTGTTCTTTTTTTAAAAAATAATTTTTTTGGTTAGCTTCCGGTTCGCGTACCGGGTAGCGCTCCGGGGAGCGAACTAAAAGAAATAGAGGTTGGCAGAGTTCCAAATATTCTACCAATTTTTTTATAACGGGGAGGTAGTTCTGAAAAGAACTTTTTTTTAATTTTTTTTGTTGTTTTATATTTTTTTTAGTATTTTTTGAACATGTTTTTTACTTTTTTTGTATTTTCTGAACGTTTTTATATTTTTTTTGGGTTTTTTTGGGGGGGGGAAACGAAAACGATCCATTGTAAAGGGCTCAACAGGAGCAACAAAAAAAAAAGAATTTATTTTTTGGGGCGTTTCGGGCAAACATGATTTTCAATAGCTCTCATAATCAAAATGATGCTACTTTCCCTGTAGCAAATGAATTGGTTGCAGTGCACGCACACTTGCTTCACTTCCCCAAACAACATTTGAATGTTTGGGATCATCTCCCTCGCCTCTGGTCCCGACACTTCTGGAACAACCGATCTTCTTGCCATCGCAGGGGGATTTTGTTGCTCATCACGTAGCTGGGCAGCACTATAATTATTAGGATGCCACCTACTCATATGCCGATGCATAGTGAAATTGCCGTAACTGTATTTTTTTTCAGTCCCCCTTGACAGTCTATCACCGCATATACGGCAAAACACGTAGCGTGCATTTACTTTTTTTTGCCCCTCAGGAAATTTAAAGAATTGCCAAATGTAGTTCTCTTTTCGATTAAACCTCCTGGGCTCCTCTGGCAAAAACCTTGGCTCTTCCTCCTCTTCCTCCTCTTCCTGTTCTTCCTCTTCTTGTTGTAAAATTACTTCAGCAGGTGGTCCTCTCTTCTTTGGATTTGGTGGAGGTGGTGGGTTAGAACCAGCTGAAGCTACTAATGAAGCCATGTCACAATGTAAATAAAGGGTCTTTCTCTCACCAAGATGAAAGTCAGAGTGAGGAAAGAAGGAGGGGTTTTCATCATTTGGGAGAAGCAAAAGTTCTAAACCAATGAAAAGTGTTAATTTTAGATCACATGACCTACTATTACATCATTAGGAAACCAAAATTGAAATGAACCAATGAAAAGTGTTATTACCGAGTCACATGACCTGCTGTGTTTACGTTACGCGGTCCGCGCCGCGCCGCGGATCGCTTCCGGTTCGCGTACCGGTGCGCTTCCGGGTACGCTAACGTAGCACGTCATATGATGTATCACGCGAAAACGCGAAACGTCATGCTGACGCGATGCGTCACGATGTTGTTTTCTAACGCGACAGTTGCGCAAACGGAACGTTTACCGGTTCGCGGACCGGGTCGCGGCTCCGAATTGAGCTAACGGGAAGCTAACCGGTTCGCGTACCGGGAGCGAAACAATAAAAATAATTTAAAAAAAATTGTATTAAAAACATGTAAAAAATATTTTTCGATTTAAAGAAGAATACATTGTAAAGGATTTGATATTTGCTATTAAAAAACCATTGAAATTCACTGAAAAAACCATAGGTTATAGACCATATATAGTTAGGAATTAGCATTTACAAAACCTTGAAAATTCACTGAAAAAACCATAGGTTATAGACCATATATAGTTAGGGATTAGCATTTACAAAACCTTATTTTACTCACACAAAACCATTGAAATTCCATATATAGTTAGTTGTACTAACTATATATCGCGCACCCGCAATCCACTGCTGATCATGTCACATATTACATCATTCATGACATGGTCAGTGACATCACTGATGACATCACTGATGACATCTCAAATGACATCACTGATGACATCACTGATGACATCTCAATGACATGACTGATGACATCACTGATGACATCTCAAATGACATCACTGATGACATCTCAAATGTCTTACATATTGAAGAATGAGTGGATGTATAAGTGTCTGGATGAAGGATTTAGTAGGTGCGTGACTGACTGTATGAGTGAGTGATTAAATGTGTGTCACTGAGTGCATGGGTTAGTGAGTAAACTGTCTTAATTTGTGCATCATTATGTCTGTTGTTCTGTAAACTGCTGCATGTGTTGATCAGTAGCTATATGAGTAAGTATATGGGTTATTGATTGGTTGCCCAAGTATTTGTATGGGAGACTGAGTGTGTGTGTGGGTGGCTGGGAGGTGTATGACTCTGTGCATAGATGTGTAAGCAGTTGATTCACTAGATATATGGATTCAAAAGTGCATGTGGAAACAGGTGTATGGGCGGTTGACTGAGTGCATTGGTGAGTGAATGGATATCTGAGTGCTACATGTCAAAGTAAGAACATATGTAAAACACAGTACATGTGAGAGTTGACATATATAAATAACTGTGCATAAGAGCCAGTGAATGTGTGAGTGGCTGTATTGATCATTGTGAACTTGTATCAGGGATTGTAAAAGAGAGTAAATATGTGTTAGTATATGTTTGAATAAGTAAGGTATGTATAACTGTATAGTTGAGGAAATGGAGGTGTAATTGATTCTTTGCATGACTGAGTAGGTGTGTGAGTAACTCCATGGATGAGTGACAGTCTGTGAGTGTCTGTTTACACTGAGTGTATCTAAGGTTATTTTAGAGTCTGAAGAAGTTCATCGTATTATCACATGAATGATGTCATCAGTGATGTCATCAGTAATGTCAAATGAGATGTCATCAGTGATGTCATCAGTCATGTCATTTGAGATGTCATCAGTGATGTCATTTGAGATGTCATCAGTGATGTCATCAGTGATGTCATTTGAGATGTCATCAGTGATGTCATTTGAGATGTCATCAGTGATGTCATCAGTGATGTCATCAGTCATGTCATTGAGATGTCATCAGTGATGTCATCAGTGATGTCATTTGAGATGTCATCAGTGATGTCATCAGTGATGTCACTGACCATGTCATGAATGATGTAATATGTGACATGATCAGCAGTGGATTGCGGGTGCGCGATATATAGTTAGTACAACTAACTATAAATGGAATTTCAATGGTTTTGTGTGAGTAAAATAAGGTTTTGTAAATGCTAATCCCTAACTATATATGGTCTATAACCTATGGTTTTTTCAGTGAATATATATATATATATATTGTCACAAACATTGCTCTCTTAGGTATGCCGCATGCATGGAGATAAGCACAAAACCCCCACCGGTAGCAGCTTTCCGGTCTTTCACACGCTTCTCTCTTAACTGGCATACCCGTTACCGGCAGCTTCAAGCCCTTGATCACTGGCTCAGTCGCGGGAGTGCCCTGCTGCTGTAATAGCGGTTTCACGCTGCTCAGGAATCAAGAGCGGCGAAGGAAGCAAGGAGAGCCTAGACCGCCAGCAAATACGGGCAGCAGAAGGCTCTTATCTACACCCCAATCACCCAATGGGGCTCAACATTGTTTTCATGGATTTTCAAAAGGCATCAACTTGGGTCTTATTAATTGCACTAAGGGCATCAGACTACGAGGACCATATTGCCACTTTGCCCACGCCCACTGGGGTGGAAGCTATTAAATTGAAGAAATTAGTGCAAGTAATCAAGCTTTTTGTGATTCGTGGCCAGCCAGTGATCAAGGGCGGGAAGCCGTACGAAACGTGTATGGCAGTTTAGAGAGAGGTGTGAGAAATACCGGAAAGCTGATACCAGTGGGGGCTGTGTGCTTATCTCTGTGAATGTGGCACACCTACAAGAGCAATCTTTGTGACAATAATCAATGAAGCTGGCTCAGTCGCGGGAGTGCCCTGCCGCTGTAATAGTGGTTTCACGCTGCTCAGGAATCAAGAGCGGCGAAGGAAGCAAGGAGAGCCTAGACCGCCAGCAAATATTGGCAGCAGAAGGCTCTTATCTACACCCCAATCCACCCAATGGGGTTCAACATTGTTTTCACGGATTTTCAAAAGGCATCCACTTGGGTCTTATTTATTGCACTAAGGACATCGGACTACGAGAACCATAATGCCACTTTGCCATGGGGCTGAAACTATTGAATTTAATAAATTAGTGCAAGTAATCAAGCCTTTTGTGATTTGTGGCCAGCTAGTGATCAGGAAGCCGCCAGAAACGAATATGGCAGTTAAGAGAGAGGCGAGTGAAAGACCGGAAAGCTGCTACCGATGGGGGCTGTGTGCTTATCTCCGTGCATGTGGCACACAGAAAGCAATCTTTGTGACAATATATATGTATATATATATATATATATATATTATATATATATATATATATATATATTTTAGTGTGTGTGTGTGTGTGTATATATATATATATATATAGATATATATATATATATATATATATCTATATATATATATAGCGAACTTCCCCTTCAAACGAAAAAGAACAGAGGCCACAAGGAAGATGCAGGTTAGACACCATTTTATTTCAAGAGTCCCAGCTCAGGCGGATGCATTTCGGCGGTATTGCCTTCTTCAGCGCCGTCAGCTGTTAAGGTCCGCTCTAATGTTCTCGGTCTGATTTAAATAATTGCCCGCACTTGTATCCCTCCTTCCTTCACAGTCTGTGCACCAATCAGAGCCCGCTTGTGTCGATAGCGAACTCCATTTCCCAGAATGCCGCATCATGGTGTCCCGGGCTGGTGGTGTGGAAGGATGGGCTCGATTTCTGTAGTGCAGGCTCCAGGCGAGTCGAGTGGATCACGGAGCCATCAAAACAAGCAGTGACCTTGCCGTATCTCCTTGCATGCTGCAGCAGCCCGATGCGTTTGGGGAAAACATGAGAAAGGGCTGTCAAATGCGAGACAGATCACCCTGTTAAGGTAAAATACCTAGTTCAACTCACTATCCCCTGACGGTCAAGGCGGAGCCCGAAGATACCAGTCCCCTGGTTGATGAATGTGCTGCAAGCAGCGGTGTGCCAGTTTGGCCTCGGGTTCACTTGCGCTGCAGGGCCATCTGGACTGAGCTGCTGGCAAGCTCAGAAAATGTAGCGAACTTCCCCTTCAAACGAAAAAGAACAGAGGCCACAAGGAAGATGCAGGTTAGACACCGTTTTATTTCAAGAGTCCCAGCTCAGGCGGATGCATTTCGGCGGTATTGCCTTCTTCAGCGCCGTCAGCTGTTAAGGTCCGCTCTAATGTTCTCGGTCTGATTTAAATAATTGCCCGCACTTGTATCCCTCCTTCCTTCACAGTCTGTGCACCAATCAGAGCCCGCTTGTGTCGATAGCGAACTCCATTTCCCAGAATGCCGCATCATGGTGTCCCGGGCTGGTGGTGTGGAAGGATGGGCTCGATTTCTGTAGTGCAGGCTCCAGGCGAGTCGAGTGGATCACGGAGCCATCAAAACAAGCAGTGACCTTGCCGTATCTCCTTGCATGCTGCAGCAGCCCGATGCATTTGGGGAAAACATGAGAAAGGGCTGTCAAATGCGAGACAGATCACCCTGTTAAGGTAAAATACCTAGTTCAACTCACTATCCCCTGACGGTCAAGGCGGAGCCCGAAGATACCAGTCCCCTGGTTGATGAATGTGCTGCAAGCAGCGGTGTGCCAGTTTGGCCTCGGGTTCACTTGCGCTGCAGGGCCATCTGGACTGAGCTGCTGGCAAGCTCAGAAAATGTAGCGAACTTCCCCTTCAAACGAAAAAGAACAGAGGCCACAAGGAAGATGCAGGTTAGACACCGTTTTATTTCAATAGTCCCAGCTCAGGCGGTCGCCAGTAGGTAGTTATAGTTAGGACCTATTTTCCATAGGAAATCTGAAACATTCTATTTGGAATAACTTTGGCACCGGTTGACAAATCTTCACGAAATTTTCAAAACTGGTGTGGTGCTCCGGTCTGCTCCTATCCCGAAAGTCGTGGGGTGATTCGTGAAACAGGGGCTGAGAAAAAAGTGGGTGCCAAACGTGTTTTCCCCATGCAACTTTCCATAGGAACCGTTCATCGCGGCTACAGCCCAAACGGAATTACACCAAATTTGGCAAAGTGGTAGTCCGTGGTTCAGACTCATGCCTTTTGCTTAAATGGTGTAAATCCGTTCAGTAGTTCCTGAGAAAATTATAATTAAATGTATAAATATATCTATGGCCTCGGTGGATCCGCGCATCTTGCGTGCACTCTAAGAGCACCGTCCCGATCATGCGCTGAATGCTAATTGGCTGTCAAGTGGTTGTCAACATTCAAAACCAGGAAGTTTTGGCAGCCATTTTGTGCCTCGGTAGAAGTGAGGTTGAAGAAGTCAGTGGAACAAGTGCGCAAAACATATAAAGGGGGCAGGGTAGAAATATCTTGACCCTCTATACCTGCTTAGAAGGTCCCACAACGACTTCCAGGGCCCCAATTTCTATTTTTTTCTAAAAATGGAAATGTGCGCTTAGGGTGCGCGGATCATGCAGTAAACAAACAAATAAAACAGAGCGCATGCTTTAATAATTAGCTACCGGGGGCCCAAATCCCAGGGGCAAAAGTTTTAAATTTTATGGGGTCCCAGAGGGGCTTCCAAGCACTGGGGATCACCACCCTCATGGGTGGCGGGGGTGGCTCAACCGCCACTCCACCAGCAACATAGATGAGTGGAGGGTTAAAGGCCCGCTACACCCTGGGGCTTTTTCAAAAATGGTTGAGGGGGGCTCAAAGGCCCCTCCAGTCTCAGGGACCGCCACTGCTGTTTGCTATGGCTCCTTGATGTGCGTTCTTTGGGTGCACAAGTTGAACGCGTTGGGTGCGCGACTCCAAGGAGGAAAAAAGTAATATTTTTCAGATATACATGAAGCTTAAGTGCTTAGATTTTGGGTGGCTCTAAAAGGAGCCCTTGTGTATATTGAGAGATTTTGGTACTTACAAGTAAGTACCTATGCAGAGTCTAAAGTTCAAGAGGAAGACTCTGTTACCCTCATCCGTCAAATGTACACCATCTGTCCTATTGATGCCATCCATATTGAAACGCAGAATGTTGTGGTACATTTACCCCATCCTATAATCTCGTAGAAAAGCAGAAACAGATTTATTGACATGTTTCCTAGCTTTCTCAATCTGTGTACAAAATTTATTGGACCGTTCCATTTTTGCCTTTGGCATATGTTAGAATACACAAAGGCAGTTTGGTGGATAAGTGACATCAATTCTCCAAAGGTGTCCTTCATAAACATTTCCAGACCTACTGCAGTCAACGTGCCTAGGTCATTGCCACCACAGTGCACAATTCTGAGGTCAAGGTGTTGGAGATGTGAAAAGGATTTAACCAATGGCATCAATCGGTGCCACTTTCACCCTCTCTGTCCAATCCATTTAATATCTACATTTGGCAAACCTAGGTCTTTGTCAATGGCTCTGTTTTCTGTGCACATTTGGCTCCAGAAAATATAGCTGTGTCCCACAATCCAAACTCTAAGCATCTTGAAAGGAGGTCTGGATGCACTCAGATGGTCTCTTTAAATGAAATGGCAGTTTGAAAAGTAAGATTTTTCTAAAATGTGGATAAGGTGCAGTTTTGACAAAACAATAGAAATGATTGGCTGTTTAGAAACATTCTAGTCTAAAAAATACGGTGCATGTTTCTGTTTTTTAAAAGCATATTTCTTATTGGTTATGAAAAACTGTTTGAATGGAACATTACATTAGATAAGGTGATATTTTGAAAAGTCAAGCACACTTACTGTTTGGATTAGCAAAATTGTGTGCTGATCTTGTGACCTGTGTGCTTAGTTCAGTGTTCCATATAATGTTACCATGGTAACAGGCAGTAAGCAGATTGGGGGTAAGGTTCAAACTTATGTCAATTGGAAAGGGCTGAAATGTGTAACCAATAGAAATGTGTGTTAGAGTTTGAATTATTGTGGGAAGCAATATGATGTGATATTTACATGTATATGTGTGCAGAATGAGAGGGAAACGTTGCCATTTTTTTTGTTTTGCTGAGTAGTGCAGTACAGAGATTCTGTATAAAAAATCTGGTGTGTTACTGACATTCTTCTTAATCTACAGATCATTTTGAAAGGTAAATTAGTAATTTATGAGGAGTTTTATGTGGGGTTTTTGTTTTTAATTTAATTAATGTGTTTTTCCTGGTAAAATCCAGGTAGTAGTGTTGCTTGTCTAGAATTACAATGTGAGATTTACAAGCCCCTTGTGCGGCCAGTGTATCACTTTCCGTGACGCACCGGTGGCGCAGCCTGCTAAGGGATATATACAAGTACATGTAAAGTGACCCTCCCTGACTTAACCTGTGCTTGTAAATATCGCCCTTGTTCACACAACATTTTGCGTGTTAAGAGCGTGACATGGGTGTTGTTGTGGATGTTCCCATGCAACACCCATTTCTACTGATACTTTTCCAGATTTATGAGAAATCGTAAAACTGGAAATGCGTCAGTTTGCTGCGTCAGTATAGAGGTGGCGTAGGCAAGAAAAACGAGAAGAAATGTTTTCATTTGTCCTCGTTTATTCCTCTTTCAAAGCGTGCTGTATTCTACAGCACGCTTTGAAAGAGGAAAATGCGTACAGTGCCTGCTTTTGTGCAGGAAGGGCACCTTTCATTCAGAAAAGCAATCTCCCCATGGCGCAGGCATCCTTGAAACATGGTGCAAGGGTGCCTGCGTCGACGCATGGCAGCTGTTTCTGCGCTAGTGCAGGGGAGACCAACAGGAACGCAAAATATCATTGTACATATGTCGCATTCCTGTGCTCTGAAAGTGCTGTAGGGTGGCGCAACTAAAGGGCTTGCAGTTGCACTTTCTTGTAGATCTGCTCTGTGGGATGTGTGTACTCATCCCACTTGTTGCAGACTAGTAAATGTTTTTTGGTAAAGTGAAAGGATGCTGTTTTTTGTCTAGAATCACACTGTGAGTCAGTGTGTATTTGGGGAAATTGTGAGAGAAGCATTTGAGTACCTCATGTGTTTGCAGGCATATAAGTGCTTAAAAGTTTTTATTGTTGTTAAGTTATCAAGTATCAATCCACCTCCCATATTTAACATGCTTAAGTCTACTTCAGTGTTACAGGGAAAGTGGTCCCAGTATGTACACTTAAACAACACAAATACTTATGCTTAATCTAAAGTGACAAAAACTATTGCACGATAAGAAAGAGAGAGATGTTATTTAATCATATCCTCATCAAAGCATATGTATGACAAACAATCATCTCTGAATATATACAATGTGCCCAGAGGAAAGGGGGAGGTGGGGTAGGTAAGTGGTTTTTGTGAGGATTGGGGTTGGTGGTAAGTTTTTAGAGATCCAGTGAGGTCACAGAATACATTGTTGACATCACAGAAGCGTATATACTAAGCACCATAAAAGAACAATGTTGCACCTAGGCCATACAATGGAACACAGTAATAATAGTCTGTTGTTCATGGACAGGTCAAGATGTAAAAGTCGACGTTTCGACCCCTGATTGTTGTACATTATTTTCCCTTACTACGGGGTCTTCCTCAGGACTGGGATAGGTGGAGTGGGTGAGAGAGGGAACCTAGGGTGAATGAAAAGTACAATTAGCTAACGAAAGTGCACCTATTCAGGCTAGAACGTAGGAATTGCGAATAATTACCAAGACAGCGCCTAATTGGTGGCGTTGATTTCAAAAAGGGGTGGGCCGGTAGGCTCCTAGTGAACAGAGAGTGAGATATCACCTGAAACATAAGGTGTATACATGAGTGGCCTAAATTCGAAAACGCCATCTCCTTACAAGTCTACTTCAGAGCCCATGTTAGGATCCTGCATAAACCGCAATTAGCGAGAGTTTTGGTATCGCTCCTCAAGTGCAGGGTTACCTTGCAAATACAACACTACTGTCGTACTCCCCTCTTCTATCTTTTATTGTCATAGGAAAACATACCTTGCCTCTGGTAACGCTTACATTGCAACTCATTGGAGATGCGAGGCTAGCCGTTACCGAACCGGCTGCTAAGATGCATTAGTGCATCTTATCGTCACCTTGTAAATAGGGCGATATAATTTTCACCGCATTTTTTTTTTAATGCGACGAAATGGCACTTGTTAATATGCTGTTAAGTTTGCTATGACAGACCTGGAACCTCGACTCCTACCCTGCAATAGCAAACAGCAGTGTCTCGGGGGTAGGCATCCCGAGACACAGTAGGAGCCGGTCCTGGGGAGTGGTGTTCCCCAAGGCCCTAGACTGCTCCAGAATGGGGGCCACGCGGCCTCTCTCCTACAATATAAAAAGCCCCGGAGGGTGGTGATCACCGGGACTTAGAGGGACCTTTGAGCCCTCTGACTCATTGTTTTTCAAAGCCTCGAAGAGTAGCGGTTTCCGGAGCTGGACGGGACCTTTAAGCCCGTCCTACCCAAGTGTTTTACTGGGGAGTACCTTCAAGTCCCCCACACATTTATTTTGTAGCACTGAGGAATGGTGGTCCCTGGGCTACAGGGCTCCTCTGAACCTGAATGAAATGTAATATTATAGACCCCAGGATTTGGCCCTCCCCAGGTAGCTAATTTTTAAACAAGCACAGGAGCCCGTACTTCGTTTTTATTTTTTTTATGGCAGATCCATGCACCCTGCGCACATTTCTCCGTTTAAAAAAAAAACATGCTTTAGGACATGGACTGTTTTAAACTCCTATACATTATGCATGTACTGGTCTAATCACCTTTACAGTTGTGTTTCAGGCCTAAAATTCTCCAGTCAGTATACCTAAACTACAGCAAACACCAAACCACTGCTCTTGCAATGCCATAGTGAATCTTTCAGTACTATGTTTTAATCCATTCAGTAAAGTAAAACTCAACCAGACATAAATGCAATCAGTGTCTTTTCTTGTACTACTCCAATTATTCAGTTAGTATGCATGTACTCATACTGTGAGCCAGGCTTTAGGGCACGGAGTGCTTCAAACTCCTATGCACTATGCATGTGGTATAGTGTAACCACTTTTACACTTGTATTTAAGGTATACAATTCCTCTGTCAGTATCTATATAGAATGTGTTTGCATAGTAATAGAAAAGTATAATTTATAAGATTGGTAATATACTTTTATTTATGTTTATTTTTTACAGATATTGTTTATCATCATTAATATAAAGTTAACATGCCTGAAAATTTTAGAAAAAGAGAGCTACATGACATTTACTTGAAGAACACTCAACAACAAGTATTGGATGAGCAACATAATGTGGCCAAAAAGAGAAAATCTTCTGGTAAGATTACTAAGAAGTTTATTAAAAATGTTTTTAGACCAAAAAAGAAGGTTCAAAATGTTGAAACTAGTGACAACGCTTCAACGACAAAAAAAAATTGAAATAGTAGGAAAGGGAAAAAAGCAAACGTAGAATCAAAAAAATTGACTTATGGTAAAAGAAGAGAAAATCAGTATAAAGAGATACGAAAAAAAATATTTTATGATATAGTAGTACATAATTTGCTGAAGAATTTGAAGAAATATAAAAAGAGATCACTATTTTATAAAAAGAAGAAGCATATTGAATCCATTGTTGAAAAGGTATTTGAAGTAAAAAGAAAACTATTTATTTTAGTTTAAACAGAATTCGATCACTGGATAAACCAATCCATTCAATGAACGCCAAAAGAGGAAAAGAGTAATTAACAGAGCTAATTTTTGTGATTTTTTTTGGGTGAATGGAAACACAGTTTCAGTTCAGAGCCTGTCTTTAATGAAGAGAGTTATTTTCAGACCAATGATTTGTTGCATTAGTTGACACCAGTGGTCGCGCTTATGAGGTTAGAAATGGTTGTCCAATTGAAAAAGAAAGAATGGTTCCCAGAAATGCAGAAGAAGTGATAGCTGAGGAAGTTCTAGGCAGACGTGCTAAAGCCCCAGTGTACACCTGGGATTGCAGTAGTATTTGTAGTGTACAGCAAGAATCTATTTCTGTTTTTATGTAATTTCTTAGGAGAATATAGTAAAAAAAGTGTTAAACAAAAGATTAAGATGTTGCAAGGACTAGAACCTTGCAGAGTTAGGAAAAATACTGGTTTGCAAGGTCATTCTCTGGCTTGCTTGTCTTTCTAGAAAAGTATGTCAAAGTGTTTTTCATCATTTCAAGATGTTGGCAGTTCATCATACTCAAATGCGGAAGTTAGTCAGAAGATTGTATTATGCAAAAAGTCCAGCACTAAAATTAAATGAGTTGAACAGTGCTCTTTTGCGTGGGTCAGTTTCAGATGTGAAGAGGATTTTTGATGACATTGAACTTTGTTACTTTGGTCCTGAACAAGAGAGTGCAGAAACTGAGACATTAATAGAAGAAAATGTTGAGGAGAATGTTGAACATAGTTCATTATAAAGAAATTACAAAGTTTAAGGTGATTTCAGGTGAAAGGCCAAATTATTCTTGTATTTGTTGCCGAGGAACTCACTATGAAAATCAGATTAAGAGTGTTGATCTGTATTTAAAAAAGTGAATGAGAGAATACTGATATGTGGAAGAAATTTGGAACTTATTTGTTGGTAGAGAATTGTTTTGATTTGGGTTCTGATCAGCGTATTTGTAAATAATGTTATAACAAATTAGATGAAAATAAAATGCCCGCTAGAGCTGTGTATAATAATCTAAAGTTGGTTGCTATTCCTCCAGAACTGATAGATTTAAATAGCTATGAGTCTATTCTTATTCAGTGTGAGCACCCGTTTCAGGCTATTGTTCGTATGGAGCCTAAAACAGGTAAATTGCCTCCTTCAGATTTACAGAGAGGATTAAAAGGAAGAGTTGTATATTTACCATTACATTTAAAGAAACATTTTGAAACTATTGGTGTAGAGTGTGTAGAAAATGAACCACTAGTCATTCTAGTTAATGGCGTTCCTATTAAGAGTAAGAAAATCTGTCAGGAGTTAATGGATGTTAGGAATGTGCAGAAGGCGACTTTGTATTTAATAAAAAACAATGAGTACTATAAAAATGTGTACATCAGAGAAGAAGAAATACCTTTAGCAGAAGATACTGAAACGTCAAGTGGACAAATTTAAAAAGTGGATATGTCAAGCAGTGAAGAAATCTATGAACATTATTGTGTACATCAACTTCATTCAAAAGAAGTGATGGGAATACTATTGAGTTATTCCAAATGAAAAAAGCAAAGGGAAGTCCCATGAGTGTATGGGTAGAGAGCTTGGAAGCTCATTGTTTTCCACAATTGTTTCCGACAGGAAAAGGAGGACGATATGATGAACGACCTGTGCAAATTCCTGCATCTGAATATCGGACAACAAGATCCAAGATTTAGACAAAGTATCCCTTATATATTTCAGCTTTTGTTTGAAAGTGACTTGTCTAGACTTTCATATGCAGTCAATCACATATTGAAAACAGGACCACATCTGCAAAATGTTTCTGCAAAGGATTTTATGGGTAAAGTGCAGCAGAGGGATGATCATTTAGAATCTCAGCTGATTAATCTGATGGCATGTCAGCGTGGCACTAACGAATATTGGTACTGCCGTCATGGAGAACTGAAATGTATGCTACGGAACTTAGGAAGTCCTATAGGGTTCTTTACCCTAAGCCTTGCTGAGTATGCTTGGGATGATTTACTTGAATTTCTTCGAGAGGAAAATTCCAACATAAAAAATATTGAATACAAGACACCTGCAGAATTGTGCTCTTTGGATCCTGTTAATGTATGCAGGTATTTTAATCATAGATTTGAAGCTATGATGTATTTTATCTGCAATAAAAAAACTCCTTTTGGAGAAGTTGTGGATTTCTTTTGGAGAAAGGAGTATCAAGCAAGAGGTGCTCCTCATATACATATGCTATTAAGGATCAAGGATGCCCCAAAATTCGGAATATGTTCAGATGATACTGTTTTGTCTTTTATTGAAGAATATGTCACATGTGCTGTACCCAAAAGCACAGAAGCAAAAAACTTAAGACAACAAGTCTTACGATTCCAAAGCCATCGATGTCCAAAATACTGCTGACGAAAGTACAAGTCTAAGGATAAGTTCTATACCAAATGTCGTTTTGCATTTCCACGTCCTGTAATATCCAATGGAAGAGTGAAAGTTTTATGTCAGCTATGCAACATACCATCACAAGAAAGTCTCCAAAAAATACCTACAATTTAAGAAGAAGCGAAGAGTCAAAATACATACATGACTACAACCCGGTTATTCTGTCCATGTGGAATGCTAACATGGATATTCAGTACGTTGCGGACAATTCCATTGCTGTTGCTCGATATGTAACATCCTACATTACAAAATCAGAAAAGACGGAATTGAAAGAAATGTGGGAAGAGATTTCTCACGAGAAGACTCTAATTAAGAAATTATACAGTTTCAGTTAGTTTCAGTTTGAAGATGTTATTCCATCGAGAAATTGGAGCATATGAATGCTCAGATCGGTTATCATTGGTAAGTCTATACTCCAAATCTAGAAGAAGAATTTCGGTGAGTCTAGGTCTTACTGCAATGCAAAATCGGGTACTGAAATCTGTTCAAGAAATTGAATATTTAGCAGAAAAAGATCCAGAAAGTACAGATATTTTGAAAACGAATATGTTGGACACATATTACCCAAACAGAAGTCATCATCTTGAGAACATGTTATTATTATTATTATTATTATTATTAATCGGGTTTTGTAAAGCGCAAACAACCCGGAGGCCTCGTAGCGCTGTGTATAGGCATACTAATGTAAGGGGAAGAAGTTAAATGAACAGATACGTTTTCAGATCCTTCCGGAATTTTAGAAGGCTGGGTTCACTACGAAGGAGAGTGGGCAGAGAGTTCCATGCCTTTGCGGCATTCCAAGAGAAGGAACGCCCACCCCATCTGGAGCGTCTGATCTTATTGACAGTAGCCAGGAAAGCAGTACTAGATCGCAACGATCTATGAGGAAGGTAGGGGTTTGCAAGGGAGCAAATCATGGTAGGGGCAGTCTTCCACATGGATTTGTGCATGATACACAAGGATTTGAACAACACTCTGGCCTTAATGGGAAGCCAGTGCAGTTTCCTCAGGGCCATTGTGCCTGATTCCCGTTTGTTGAGGCCTAGTAAAAGGCGAGCTGCAGCATTTTGTGTCACCTGCAGCTTCCTTATTGTGGAGGTGGGAGCCCCTAAATATAGGGAGTTCCCATAGTCCAAACGGGACAAAATAATGGCTTGCACCATTATTCTACGGGCTTCGAAGGGGAGAAGTGGTAGCACCTTTCTCAGCATACGCATGAGCCCAAAGCATGTGGCGGACAGAGTAGTAGCTTGTTGCAAAAAGCTGAGGTTAGTGTCCAGCCAGATGCCTAGACTTTTTATATGGGACTTTGGTTGGGGTGGAGGACCCATACACAGGGGCCAGTCCGACATAGGACTGGGGATGGTTGAGTTGCCTAGCATCATGAGCTCCGTTTTCTCGCCGTTTAGTTTTAAATGCGAGGTAGCCATCCACTGAGCGACCGCTACCAAACAATTACTTAGATTCGAGGGGGAAGAGTCAAGCTGGTTCATAGATACAACTAATTGTGTATCATCGGCATAAGTAACTATGTCAAGGCCGAACGAGTGCACTATATCAGCAAGAGGCTGCATATAAATATTAAAAAGGGTAGGGCTCAGAGCAGAGCCCTGTGGCACACCTTGGTCCAGGGGCCACATTTTTGAATGGGTAGTGCTCTCAACAACCTCAAAGGAGCGGTTCTCCAAAAAAGACTGGAGCCAGTGCATGGCCTTCCCAGAAATTCCCATTTGATAGAGGCGGTGGAGGAGAATGCTGGTGTTGACAGTGTCGAAGGCGGCACTAAGGTCGAGCAGCATAATTGCTGTAGTGCCGCCTTGATCCATTTGTTTCCTAGCCAGCTCAGTTACCGCCAAAAGAGCCGCCTCAGTTCCCAATTTGGGACGGAAGCCAGCTTGGGAATCATGAAGTAGATGATGATTTTCTAAGAATTGGGTAATGGACGTGTTGATGTGTTTTTCCAAGAGTTTGCTGACCCACGGAAGGAGAGAAATAGGTCGAAAGTTGGCCATGTTCTCCGGGTCCAAGGTAGGCTTTTTCAATAGAGCCTTAACTTGGGCACATTTCCAGGCAGTGGGTACTGAGCCTATGGTAATAGAAGCATTCAGAATATTAAGAATAACAGGTTTGATGGTGTCCTCGATTTTAACTAACTGGCAGGGGGGGGCAGGGTCCGTAGGAGATCCAGATTTAATGTTCAGCATTAGGGCCCCCAGTGAGTTCTCATCCAACAGTGGAAACTCATCTAATTTTGGAGTCGTGGCGTTTAGTGAAGTGGTTCCTGTATCCTGGAACAGATTGGGTGAGTTAAAAGCAGAGGCAATTTTCTGTATTTTACTGTGAAAGTATTGAGCTTGGCTATCACAGCGGGCCTGGGCTTTGCTAGGGTCAGTGGGAGTCGGAGGGGTATCAATCAGGAATTTAGCTATCCGAAAGATTTCTCTGGATGAGTTGGAGGCGGTGATAATTTTTTCCTCGAAGTATGAGGTTTTAATACGTCTAATTTCTGTTTTGTATTTTTTGATAGCTTCAAGATGAATGGTTTTATCTATGTTACTGCGGAAAACCCTCCAATTCCTTTCAAGTTTCCTACACACCCTCTTTAGTTCTTTAAGTTGGGGAGTGTACCAAGGCGAATCCTTAGATTTGGTCTTTTCTTTGAGGGCTTTGATGGGTGCAATAGAGTCCAGGGCTGTGCACAACCAATTGATGTAGTTCTCATACTGCAGTCTGTCTCATTTTGCTGGGGAGCCAAGGAGAGAGAATTGGCCCATTGGTCTGGGGAAATTTTAGACCAATCCCTCCCTTGTAGGATTGTGCGAGGGGGGGCCTGTAGTGACATAGCTGGTGTCCACTGTATAGGTATTAGATAGTGGTCTGTCCAAGTAAGGGGCAGAGGGGCCCCTAATTTCAGTCTATGGTCGTTACTGAGTACCCCATCAAGGAGATGGCCCTTTTCATGTGTGGGTTCAAAGCCTTTCTGTGTGATCTGGAGAGCCGCCAGACTATCCAGAAATGCCCTGGCCGTTGAGTTGTTGGGGTCATCTAAATGAATATTTACGTCTCCTAATAGCGAGAAGTAGGGTCTGCTAACCACTAAGTCAGCTATCTTAGATTGAAGTGAGTCCATAAACTCTCCCAATTGGTTAGGGGGACGGTATATGAGAGCACCAGAAAATGAGACTGTAGGTGAGAAATCCAGTGTGAAGAGCATACTCTCACAGTTGGAAATTGCGGCCGAGGTGGACCTACAGAGGTAGTGGTTTTTAAGAAGAATGCCTAAGCCTCCTCCTCTGCCTTCCGGTCTGTCTACCCTCTGCAAGATATATCCCATTTGCATAATAGAAGTAATATCAGGGTCAGATGCATCTTTTAACCACGTCTCTGTCAGAAATATTACGTCGGGATCATTCTACTCTAGCAGGAGGGACATTTGCACAGCGTGTTTGGTTAATGATCGGCAATTTAAAAGAAACATTTTGTACATTTTGGCAGGGTGCAGTTTACCCTCATGGCTGGAAAGTAGGAATTTGCAGTGAGAACAGATTCCAGTGGTAGAATTAGGATGAATAGAGTGCCGACAGGTGTCGTCAATTGGCGGCATTAGGTTTTTTAATGTAATAGAGTCATACCGCATCGGTCTGCTGCGTTCTGTTCCGCACTGAGCAGGGGGGGTGGCCCCTGGTCCCGTCCGGTCGCGGACGGGCGGATCTGATGTTTTTATCCACTGTAGGGGGCGGGAGGAGGGTGGGATAGTCGATCATCTAGACCGCGATCCTTCCCCTACCCAAGATGGCGCCCAAAGTCAGTTCAGCGCCCAGCGCCCGACAATAGCGGCGCTCTGTCAGCTGAGCAGGAGGGGGGGGCCGCCCTGGGCGACGCGATTCTCACACCAAGGTAGGGCCAACTGGATGATTAAAATCTATCCAATTAAAATATGTACAATTTTTAAAAAGCTAGTTATTAGTAATCAAGAACAGGCAAATAGCATATAGCACAGATTCATTCAAGAGCAAGAGCGCTAAAGAGCCCCCGGCTTCCGCCTCAGGGGTTAAAAGAAGTATGACAAATACCTCGAGGGAGCGGGACTGCACTCCTTTTGTAACCTGGGAGGGCAGGATAGTCGATCATCTAGACCGCGATCCTTCCCCTACCCAAGATGGCGCCCAAAGTCAGTTCAGCGCCCAGCGCCCGACAATAGCGGCGCTCTGTCAGCTGAGCAGGAGGGGGGGGGCCGCCCTGGGCGACGCGATTCTCACACCAAGGTAGGGCCAACTGGATGATTAAAATCTATCCAATTAAAATATGTACAATTTTTAAAAAGCTAGTTATTAGTAATCAATAACAGGCAAATAGCATATAGCACAGATTCATTCAAGAGCAAGAGCGCTAAAGAGCCCCCGGCTTCCGCCTCAGGGGTGAAAAGAAGGATGACAAATACCTGGAGGGAGCGGGACTGCACTCCTTTTGTAACCTGGGAGGGCGGGATAGTCGATCATCTAGACCGCGATCCTTCCCCTACCCAAGATGGCGCCCAAAGTCAGTTCAGCGCCCAGCGCCCGACAATAGCGGCGCTCTGTCAGCTGAGCAGGAGGGGGGGCCGCCCTGGGCGACGCGATTCTCACACCAAGGTAGGGCCAACTGGATGATTAAAATCTATCCAATTAAAATATGTACAATTTTTAAAAAGCTAGTTATTAGTAATCAATAACAGGCAAATAGCATATAGCACATGTGTCTCTATGAAGTGCTGCAAAACTACACTTTTAAACCGAACACAACAGAGAACATCAATGATGGAAAATATGCAGTGATTGGTTCCGAAGGATGTTTGGTGAAACAAACAAAAGGAAATTTGATTAATCACAGGAAGCTGAGTTGTGACACTGCTAATAAAAGGGAATTTTACTATTTGCCCTTTTGCAACTGTTCAAACCATGGCGTTCAGAATTGGAATTACTTGAAGAATTTCAGAGCTATAAATATTCCTTCAATGCTTGTAACGATACCATACAATGCACTGTTTTTGCAAATTATATGAAAATGTTGAACGATAAAATTGATCATGAAGCTACTATTGCAGCTGAGATTGCTAGAGACAGTTCTCAAGACAGTCAAAGTTCTGCTGTGCTGAGTCAAGATCCACTAGGACAACCAACCATTGAAAATGAAGCAGCAATCGCCATGAATGAGGTATAAACAGTAATGCATCAAGCTCAAGAAGATGTAACGGACTTAGTAAACTTGTAAGAACAGCTAAATGTTAAACGGAAAGAAATATATCAGCAAGTGAGACAACAGAATGAACATGGATTTCTTAATGAAAAGAAAGAATGTTAATGCACATGTTTCCTACCTATCCGAATGTATGTGAGTGGACAAGCTGGAACCGGAAAAAGTTTCTCAATTAAAGTAATCACCATTTATCTACAGAAAACAACTGAGTCCCATTTGTCTTGTGTTGTAACTGCTCCAACTGGGTTAACAGCACACAACATTAAAGGAATTACATTACATTGTTTACTGATGCTACCTGTAAAGCATGAAAACAAATTGGAATATCACAAGCTATCTGGAGAAGCTTGTTGTGAAGTTTCAAGAGTGCTGAAGAAAATGAAACTTCTGATTATTGATGAGGTAAGCATTGTCTCAAACTTAATGCTTGCTTTTGTGCATTTAAGAATACAGCAAATTCTTAAAACAGAGTATGATGTCTTATTTGGAAGAAAACATGTCATAGTTTTTGGAGATCTACTGCAACTTACTCCCGTAAAAGTACAACCAGTATTTAAAAAAAACTTGCGCATGACGACACCAGAAAGTCTCTGGGTAGTGTTGGAAATGTAAACATTTGGTCATATTTTGAATATAAGGAACTCATTACAGATATGTGACAGGCAAATGATGTTGATTATGGAACTATTCTTCAAGAGATAAGAATTGGCACCTTTGCAGAGTCGATTACTTTCCAACTTATTTCCAAATGAAAATGTAGTTCCTGAGCAAATATATATGAATATTGCAGAAAACAAATCTTGAATCTTCTGAATGCCAACACTGCTTGAGTGTTCTATATTCAACGAACAGCTTCTGAAACTGGAAAATGAAGAAATAATAAAAATGGAAGCCATTGATAAAATTGAGCATGAAGGAATCACTATTACTTTGACAGAAAAGTTGAAAACAAAATTGGGTTCTTTAGAAAAATCGATATTTAAAAATGCTGGTTTGGAAAAGAATTTATATGTATGTAGAAACTGTCAGGTAATTTTAAGGTGTAATTTGGATGTAGAAAAAGGTTTAGTTAATGGAGCAATGGACAAAGTTGTGGATTTTGTTAATTATCCAAATAAAAATGGTATTGAATTTTTGAAAATTAAATTTTATCAGATTGAAGAAGTAAAACAAATTGGTCGTTGTTAAGTTCGTTTATTGTTTGTTAAAGATTTATATGTCCGTAGAAAACAGTTTCCAGTTTCTCTGGCATATGCAGTGACTATTCATAAATCTCAAGGTTTAAGTGTAGAAAGTGCTTTGGTGAACATTGGAAATACTGTGTTTAAAGAGGGCATGGCATATGTTGCTTTGGCACGAGTCAAAACTTTATCTGGTTTGTTTTTGATTGATTTTGATGACACAAATGTTACTGCAGATGCAAACTGTGTAGAAGAGTATAATTGGTTAAGAAGAGTGTATGCTCCCAATTTAGGTCAATATCCTGTATTTGAAAAGCGTATAGAAGGAAGAAAAAGAAGATATGAGAACATCTGTAGTGAAGGTATAGAGAAGGGAAAAACAAGATACTGTTGTGATTGCAAGCAAAAAGAAAAAGGACACTGTTGAAGAGATTGCTGGTTATCAGTTTGAAAATAGTTCAGGTGTCAACTGCTATGCTAATGTAGTGATCAATGTTAATTTTTTTCTTGAAGGTTTGCAACAGCAAATTATAGAGAATCAGAAAAAAGATTTTGTTCATTGTTGCATTGTGTTTATAAAAAATCGAGCACTGATAAAAGTGATATACAAAGTGTTTGTGATATTCGTAATCTTTTGGATGTATGTTCTGGGTCTACACAATTTAGGCAGAATATCCAACAAGATTCTCAGGAACTTCTAATGTATATGCTTACCATATTGGAAAATGAAGGCATAGAAATTGAAAATCTTTTTGGTCTTTGTTATAAATGGGAACATCATTGTGAAAATTGTATGTATAATTGTAGCACTAACATAGACACTGAAAGATTTACATGTTTGACATTGCCAGACTGTAAATCAGTGTCTTTCAATAAACTAGTTAAAGCAGCAAATCAGAACATGTAGTGCGGCCAATGCAAATCAGAAATGTTATCGACATTATTTATACAAAGATATGGACAATATATAATTTTAATGATGCAACGTTGTAAAGCCGATGGAAGAAAACTGGAAACTTTAATAAAACATTTTCTAGCAAGTCAACTATCAATATCAGGAAGGACTTTTGTAGCAATAGCAATAATTTTCCATGATGGTCCTACCACATCATCTGGACAGTACACTACCTATCTAAAATGTGAAAAAGGCTGGACACTTTGTAATGATGCTCAGGTGGTTTTTAAACAACGTTTGACAAGCAAATTACCTAATCCCTACCTAATATTTTTAAAGCCAATGTTTTAGGAACATAATTCGGCCTCTGAGGAATTTATTAATATGTATTAATACGATTACTATTGCAAAATTTCAATATAACGGATTTCAAGAATACCATTTGGCCTTGATGAAAGGTGTTTGTTTGAATTACGGACTTTTTCTTGCACATTGTCTCGGCATATAGTTTTAATCAACAACATTTACAGTATTTATAAATGTAAGCTATAACATTTTCTTACCAGTAAGCATTTTATATATGTGTGATTTGTATTTAATGGTATTTTATAGAGGATGGATTTTTTTTTTTTAAACAATCTTATTGATTGTTTCTTTTTTTGCCCGTTGTTATGTGATGAGTACGATTGAAATCACTGTTTCTAGTGAAATTCAATATATTCTGAGAACAGCAAAAAAAGGAGAGAAAATAATTTGTGAAATGTAAAAATGATTCTATTTTGTAAAAAGTATAGTACTATGTATAATAACTGTATTTTTTCTTCTCTTTTACAGGTTCTAATTCTAAAGTATCAAATTTACACAAATGTATTTTATTTAAAAAAATGAAAAAAAATGTCTAGCATTTTTTATTTCTATTATTGTGAAGGTAAGTTTAACTAAGTATTAAAATGCACAATAGCCTCTGTTTGCACACAGGTGAAGAAAATGGAGAAGGACGGAGTAGATATATGTGGAAAGATGCTCTGTGGGTGTTTTAAGTTACAGGATAAAATTAACATGAATACTGAGGGGCAGAGCTGGAAAAAAGTGCCACAGCTTGGAGCCGCAAGCCCTTTGGCTGCGCCAAACTGTGGCACTTTCAGAGCACAGGAATGCGACATATCTACAATGATATGTCGCATTCCTGTGCTCTCCCCTGCGCTGGCGCCGAAACAGCTGCCAAGCGCCGATGCAGGCATTCTTGCACCATGGTGCAAGGATGCCTGTACCATGGGTAGATTGTTTTTGCGCAGGAAGGGGCACCTTCCTGCACAAAAACAATCACTAAAAACGTTTTCATCTTTCAATGTGTGCTATAGAATACAACACACATTGAAAGAGGAAAAAATGAGGAGAAATTAAAACATTTCTCCTCGTTGCTCCTCCCTACGCCACCCTAGCATTCAGACACATCTCCAGATTGACGATTTCTCGTAATCTCCTTGCTGACAGCCACAGCAACACCCATGAAACGCCCCTTCACCGCAAAGTGCTGCGTGTGAAGGGCCGTATTTACAAGGAAAGGAAAAGTCATGCAGGGTGACTTTTCCTCGCCTGGTAGATATGGAGGAGCCCCCTGCGCCACCAGTATGTCATGAAAAGTGATGTACTGATGGCACAGAGAGCTTGTAAATCTGCCCCACAGTGTCACCGGGGACCAACTAACCCAGCAGATATGTATAGAAAGCATCCTAAGCCAACAATATGTCACTTGTTGTAACATAGTGATAGCGTAAAAAAATCTTTCATATTTACAATTAGAGGAAAAGGCAGTCTGTGTGCCTTTTCTTTTCCATGTAAATACGACTTCATCATACACACCACTTTACGTCAAAAGGGCGTTCTATAGGTGTTGCTGTGCGTGTTTGCACAGAACACTCACAGAAAAAGACACATCACCAGATTTATCAGAAATGATAAGTCTGGACATGTGTGTGAATACTGCACCATCCTGCAATTGATGTAGCAAGGCACAACAAGGAGAATTCTTTTTATTTCTCCTCATTTTTTCTCTATCAATATATGCTACAATGCACAGCATACATTGAAAGAGAAAAATGTGTTCATTGATTGTTTTCGAGCTGGAAGGTGAGCCTTTTTGTACAAAAATAAACTGCACATGACACAGATATTTTTGCACCATGGTGCAATGGTGCCTATGTCACCACATGGATGTAGCTTTAGCAGCAGTGCAGAGGGAAGCACAGAGTTGTAACATATTTATGTATATATGTTGCATCCCTGTGGTTCGGAGGTACCTCAGCATACTGTAGGTAAAGAGCTTACAGTGTCATGCTGCAACACTTCCTTCTGCAGTCATACATTCACCATACACCACAAATGCATTCTTTCAGTCAATTATGCAGTACGAATACATTCATCTAAACTTTCACACACTAGCATACACATTTATCTCCTTCTTTAACCAGAGTACTTAGTTCTGAAAATAACTTTTTTTTTGGACTTTTATATATTTTTTGATTATTTTAACTTTTTTTGGGTTTTTTTAAAAAGAAAAAAAAGTCAACAGAACGAACTAAACCATGAACTTTGAGGGAATAAAAAAAGAACTAGCATCGATGGTTATCAATTTCTCTGCAAACTAGGTCTACTGATTGCTCCCCATACCAAATTAAATGATTGCACTTCATGCAGTGCATTCTAACTTTCTCAAATTGGGGACGTATATCTGGTGGTGATGTTGAAGGCGATGCCTCAGAGGTACTTGGTATTGCTGGTGGTGGAGGTGCATTTTGGCGCAGTCTTCTAAAGTCTTCGTGAGCATAGTTCACAGGATGCAGAGATTGGAGGTGCTTGCGAATACTAGCAGTGCCACAGGAGTATTTCTTGTTTGGATCTCCTCTGGACAGCACTGCCTGACAAATCGTGCATGACACCTTGGTGGCATTACATTTTTTTTGCCCCTCTGGAAAAGTAAAACATTTCCATACGATGGATGTGTATATTTCGGGAGGGGGAGGTTCTGGTAGAAATTGTTCAGCAACAAAATGATCAGAATCAGATGATTCTTCCAGTGGTGTAGCCATTTTTGTCTCCAAAAAAGAAATTCAGGTTCTTCTCATGACAGGTCTTCTCCTAAGGAAGGTCTAAGAAGAGTAATTGAAATGGGTGGGGTTCTTCAATAGTTAAAACTGTAAGGGGTCCAATAGGATGGCGGTTGGACTAAGTCCTATCGGTGTTTGGGACCGCCCGCCATAAGAACGGGGGTCCCGATGGGGGTATTAGGATGCACCCGCCACTGTGGCGGGCGCATCCTGCATTTTTAGCATTATGGCGGGCGGTGCACTCAGCACCGCCCACCACAATGCTAAAAATGCACTAATGCATATGCATTAACAAAGCGGCAGGCACCACGCGGTCCCTGCCGCTTTGTTAATGAAAATGCAGGGGGTTACCACAGGCACCCCCGTGTGCACCTCCCCACCTGTTCTTCACTCCGGGGGCCCGCAAGGGGCCCCCGAAGTGAAGACCGCATGCCTTTCCGTGGCGGCATCGGCGCCACGCAAAGGCATTGTTTTAAGCCTATCCTAATATGGCTGGCGGTGTCTGATAGACACCGCCACCATAAAAACCCTTTTCTGCCCCGGCCGCAAGGCGACCAGGGCGGAAAAGCAGGAGACGGTGTTTCCGTCCGCCGCGGTTCCCCCCGCCATAGTAATATGGCGGGGTGAAATGGGTGGCGGGTGGGCATGGATGTCGGGCGGATCGCCACCGCCCCCATGGCGGTGGTGATCTGCCCGACATCATAATGGGCCCCTAAGTGTTATAAGCCAATCAAATCTCTTTTTTTGGTCACTTGATCCGGGTTGGGTGCGTACATGCAACACGCACCTAGCGCTACTTGGCGAAAATGCATTTTAAAGTAATATGTTTATTAAAACTAAAAGAATATTATTTTTTTTCCTTACTTTTATATTAAATACATATATATCTTTTTGTATAATGAAAAATGTTGTGGAAGTCGTGCGCCCACCGCATTGAACACGTAGATGACATCATGAGGAAATGCGCGAGCGTGGCGTGATACATATATGTCGTGTATGTGCTTGAAGTCGCGTACTGGTCACATAGCGATCGCGCATGAAAATATGCACTCATCGCACACCCTACACGGATCCTGCAGAACAATTCTGAAATGGCGGCTACGTTCCGTGCAGGAATCGAGAAAGGTGCGCTTTGGACGCGCGACTCCTCAAAAAAATGGAGAAAAAAAATAACAACAAAAAGTATATTTTAAAAAATATTTTAAAAAAAATTAAATTTAATAATAATTTTTTTTTTACAATTAAATTAAAAATGTGTCATGTAATCTCAAAAAAATATCTACATTTTAAATATATAAAAACAAAAGTAGTAAATCAGTATCAAAGAAATAAATCTAACAATTAATACATTTAAAAATTGTCATTGAAAAAAACGTTGAAATTCACTGAAAAAACCATAGGTTTCAGATATGTTATAGTTAGGAATTAGCATTTAAAAAATCTTTGAAATTCACTGAACAAACTATAGGTTTCAGATATGTTATAATTAGGAATTAGCATTTAAAAAAACCTTTGAAATTCACTGGAAAAAAACCATAGGTTTCAGACATGTTATAGTTCGGAATTAGCATTTAAAAAACCTTTGAAATTCACTGAAAAAACCATAGGTTTCAGGGGTGTTATAGTTAGCTGGACATTTCACTCGTACAAAACCATTGAAATTCCTCTGTTATAGTTAGTTGTACTAACTGTAACTCGCGTGCCCGCAATCCACTGCTGATGATGTCACATATTACATCATTCATGACATGGTCAGTGACAGCACTGATGACATCACTCTCTGCAACGCAACGGATCCACAGCGCCTCTATATATCAATATGTTTTTAATTTATTTTGATTTTCTCAGCAACTACTGAATGGATTTACACTATTTAACGAAAAGAGTTCTTTCTGAACCAAGGGCTACCATTTTGCCAAATTTGGTGTAATTCCGTTGAGCAGTTCGGGCTGTAGCCGTGTCTAAAGTTTCCTACGGGAATTACCATGGAGAAAACACATTTTGGGCCCCCCTTTTTTTCTCAGCCCCCGCTTGGTGAATCACCCCCAAACTTTTAAGATAGGAGCAGACCAGAGCGGGCCATATGTTTTTTAAATCTCGCAAAGATTCGTCAACCGGCGCCAAAGTTATTGGGAAAACAAAAAACGAGTTTCTTATGGAAACTAGGTCCTAACTATAAGTATCTACTGGCGACCGCCAGTAGATTTTATATATATATATATATATATATATATATCGCCAGTAGGTAGTTATAGTTAGGACCTAGTTTCCATAGGAAGAGGATTTTTTTGTTTTGCTTATACCTTTGGCGTTGTTGATGAATCTTCATGAAAATTTCCAAACTAGTTCTTTGTTCATATCAGCTCCTATGTTTTAAAGTGTGGGGGTGATTCGTCAAGGGGGGGCTGAGAAAAAAGGGGGGTCCCAAAACTTGCTTTCTCCATGTTAATTTCCATAGGAAACTTTAGACAAGGCTACAGGTCGAACGGGTGAGCGTATTTCCCAAAATTTGGCAGGGACAAGGGTCTTGGTCTGGAAAGCACGCTTTTGTTAGTTTGGTGTAAATCCGTTCAGTAGTTTTTGATAAATATCAAAATTTACAGATATCAATATTTGGGAATTCTGCCATTGGATTTGCTGAGGCGTTACGAGCAGGAGCTTGATGCTTATTGGTTGCGACCGCTGCAAACGGTTCTAACTAGTAAGTGTTGGCCGCCATTTTGTGATTCCTTTCAAGCGAGTAAGGGGAAAAAAGGGCAAAAAAAGTAGGAAAGGAGGGTAGGAGCACTGTAAGCTCTGTGGGGAAGTGCGAAGCAAAGTAGTCACTCCTACCGGTCTGAAAGTGCGGTGTTACTCAGAGTGACATGGTGCTGAGATGATATGCTGCTGCACACGGGTATGAAACCGAGAGCCTAAACCGTGAGCTCATTGCTGTAAATTGAAATGCTCTGGTTTTTGTATCATACGTGTGCAAGGTGTGTTAGCAGGCGTTCATACCATACAGGGAGTGGGAAGCGAACTACTGACCACTATCGTGGGTTTAAACTATACTGGAAGCGCAAAGCAAAGTACTCACACCTACCTGTGTGAAGACTTGGGGATCAAACCGAGGTGATTGCTGTAAAGGGATGGGCTCTGGGCACTGTAGTATATGTGTGCAAGTAGTGTTAGTATGCATTTATACTATACAAGGAGTGGGAGGCAAACTACTGACCGCTACCTTGTGTTTATACTATACCGGAAGCGAAGTACTCACGCCTACCGGTGTGAAAGCTCACAGATCAAACCAAGCTGATTGCTGTAAAGTGATGACCTCTGGGCGATGTAGGATACTAGCCACTGTAGTATAACGTGTAGTGTTAGTATGCGTTTATAGTATATAGGGAGTGGGTAGCGAACTACTTTCTCCCACTGGTCTGAAGACTCGGGGATTAAATAGTGAGCCTAAATCGGGAGCCCATTGCTGTAAAGTGATGTGCTCTGGGTGCTGGAGTATACCTGTGAAAGTAGTGTTAGCTTGCGTTTATATACTACAGAGAGTGGGAAGCGAACTACTCACCCCTACCGGTCTCAAGACTCCTGGGTGAAACCATGAGCTCATTGCTGTAAAGTCATGTGCTCTGTGTAGTATTCCAATGTAAGACATAGTAGAAATGTTAGTATGTAATTCTACTAGAATGTAATGTTAGAATATAGGGCTGTCATGAGGGGAACCTTGGGGAGTTTTAACACAGTGCTGGAGAAGACGGTTGCCTTGCTGTCTGCTCCTGTTGGTGGGTGTTTAAGGTGTCTTCTTTTCCTTCAATAAATCTACTTATCAGATTCCCTGCTGTCTGCCTCTTCACTACATAATTTTGGTGACGAGCGGGAGAAGGTAAAAAGAAGGCAGCACTATTTCAAAGTTGCTTGCGTTGTGCTGAAGATCCGTTTACTTCGTGTAGCTGTTGCTACTCATCCCAGGGTCGTTGACTCATTGAACTATGTCATCTAACCTCTGGTAGGATTTATATTTTTAGATTTTGCACTTCCTCTGCCTCTTCACTACACTCTAGTCGCTGTACTACACATGTGTAAGTGGTGTTAGTATGCATTTATACTAACCAATGCATCATGGTACTATTGATCGCGACCTCCCAGGCGCAGCTCATAGAATGTACCGGGGTGTGCATCCGTGGGACATTTATGTTTGCTATTAGAGGGCGGGTGCATGGCTCCCACCCTGTGATAGCAAATCCATGTTTGACCAGTTGAAGCGAGAGGAGGAAAACCTTGTATCGCTTTAATAGAGCGGATCCAGATGGTAAACATGGAGAAAAAAAAAGCGGGGTCTAACTAGTTGGTATGAATGAGGCTCCTGGTGGGTAATGTTCCGTGGCTAATCTTATTATTATATTGCGGGGTCTCTGTAGGACTGGTGATCTTAATGTCACATGTATAGTAGGCGCGGAAGGGCACAGAGACCTTTCACAGTCTAGGGGATCGCCACGTTCCCGGGTATTGTTTACTAATTGTTCGGGGAGCTTCCAGGCCAACTGAAGTCTGGGGATCGCCACCCTCCGCGTCTTTACTTAAATATGCAGGGTGGACCTCTGCAGTCCCTGAAGCCGCGGTGGTCCTAGGCAGTGCCCTATTGGGTCTGTAATCACACGGGCAGGACTCATGGTGTTATAAAGTGATACACGCATAGAACCCTTGCAGTTGTAGAATTACGCAGGCTTCATTTATGTAATAGTCTGTTGGTTTATATTTGGTAGGGGCACCGCAAAATTAAAAATGTTTTCCCTCATAACCTCCTATAAACAGACGATTTTGACAATAAACTACAGACAAGTGTTGTCAGAAAAAGACCTATACACTCACTTATTTATTGGAAAAAAAAATATTCTTTATTAAAACAACACAAATAAATGGAAACGCAAGTTTATTAGAACAAACAACAGTATAACATGAAATACGTGGGTGGGCCTCCTCCGGAAGCAGCGTACAAAACCTGAAAGACAAAAATTAAACATAAGTATATGTGCCATGTGGAAGAGGAAAAGAAAGGTAGTCCGAATAAAAGGAAGATAGTGAGAATGGGAGGGCGAGGGAGTGGGTGGAATGGAGAAGGGGAGGGAGAGTCAAAAGAACAGAGGGAGGAGGAGACAGAGCGTCGGCCTACTGCACCCAGCCCACAGTGTTTACATCCCGACACACGTTTGTCTAGTTTGCTAGGGTCTGCGAGAAAGAGTGTTGTCGAGCAAGTCCTTAAAATGAAACATATGAATGAGGCCAGAGATTACATTATCAGCTACGGGAACATCGCTTGCCTGCACCTGTGCACCCAGGGCACTACACACCAACATCTTCCCCCGCACTGTGCTCAACTGTAGGTCCTGCGTACCGAGGTTTTACTGCTCACCTGACACCACCAGTGTGTCAAGCGATGTGCCGGTGCAAGCTCTGACTCCGGCGTACCTTTGTAGGGTGGGAGAGCAGGTCTCCGGTCAGGCACGGTGTCTTGAAACCACGATGGAAGGTGTCAGAAAGAATGCAGAGGGCATCATTATGGGGTGAGCACCAACTCCGTCCTTTTTAGTCAATTAATTCAGTGTCTGAAAAGGGAGAAATAATTTAATGGTGGAAACGTCTTGCCGTAAATGAAGGTTTATTTCAAGCTTAATAGAAAACACCAGTTGAGTGCATCCTTCGTTTTTGAAGTACGATCAACCAACTGTTAGTGGTAATCGTGGTTCAAAGAGGAGTTGGAGTGCACGACAATACACAAGGTTAAATAATAATGTGTTATACCAAGGTTCACATACGAAGCATAATGTGTAATGCAATGGCGGAAGCCTGTGTGCATGTACACTTTGTAATGAGCTCACTACAGTGCCCTAAAAGCCAACACCATGCGTCTGTAGGGCAGTGCTGCCCGCTGGCTTAGGCCTACCGTACGGTCCAGCAGGTCTTTAAAATGCGACAGAGATGTGACTGAATGAGGTCAGAGATCACATCATTACGCAGGGCAATTTCGCTTGTTCGCACCTGCACACTCAGGCTGATGTACCCCACTCCTCCCGCAGCACCGCGTTCAATTGGAGCCGTTGTGCACCCTGGCCCCACTGCTCACCTGCTGTCATTGTTGTGTGTGCAAACACTACGGGCAGCAGTGTTCACAATTCACTTGTAGTGTTGATTGCAGGATGGTGTACACTTCATGCATCCCTTTGGAAACACGATGGGCAGTAGGGTTCACTATATAGAACCAGTGTTGATTGCCAGGATGGTGTATACCTCATGGATCCCTATTTTTATTGCGCATTGTGATATGCGAGATGGATGCGGCCATATCACCTGAGGCAGTGTGGAAGAATTGGGGCATGTGGCGTCATCGTTATCATATTTATAGGTACGCAAAGTGGCCTGGGCTTGCGTACGCCAGGCCAGCGTAGGGGTGTGAATAATTGTTCGGGGGAACTCGGCGTTGTTCAGTTCCGGCCTGGCCAGGAAGTGTACTGATGTGTGTTTCTTTTGCAGTTTTTACGTCGCAGAATGCGCAATTTACATTAATGTAGCATGTATCGGGAGGTGTGGCAACTATCGCTAATGAGATGCTGTTCGAAAACATTGAATGGCGAACATCACATGTCGTTGTCAGGGTTGTGGATATGCGCAGACATGCATGTCAATGGTGTGCGGTATTATTGAAAGTGTTGCTGTCGCGAAAGCGTACACATGTGAATGTGCTCGGATGGAGGGAGGATAAGCAGGGAGGCTACGTCATACACAGTGATAACGCTCATTACAGTCAAGCAATGTATGTCAAACGTGGATCTGAAAGTCTCACATATAACACACTACTATATTGGTAAAGCCTGACAACAGAGCGTACAGCAATACAAATCTACACATTACTGTTTGTCACATGGGATCTAGGGTGTGCACTCTGCCCATGGCTGATGATACTCCTTAGAGTCACAAATATCCAGGCCGAAAGGCAGAACAATAATGTGCACACACACACACACACACACCCTGGGCATCGTGTAACACACATTTGTTTTTTGATGTAATGTTTCAGCCATCACACGTGGAAGGCTTAATGTACAGACCATGAATATTGATCAAGATGATCATTGCATGTTGTGTGTAGCATAACATATGTGTACACAGAATAAAAACATTTCAAAAAGCTGTTTAAGGTGAAGAGATGTCTCTCATCAAATGCTGTAGAGAGAATGACTAAAATCGGTGGAGTTGTCCAACTGTTACAATGGGAAATGTTATGAAGCAATCAAATGCTTTTTTTTAAGGTGACATCGCAATCGCGCACCGAGTGTGCAAGGAGGCTGCACCCGATGCAATTTTGAGAAAATATATTTATCATAATATAAGTTTATTACAGTTAGAAATATATAAATGTTTAAAATATTTTAGATTATCGCTTGCTGTCATATACTGTTTAAAGTTATTTAGATATACTTTTGAGACAAAAAAAAAGAGGGAATGGCTTATCCGGCATGACTTCATTAGTCTGTGACGTAACACAGGGCCTGGCGGGATGCACTCATCGCATATGCAACGCGCAGCGGGCGCGACCCCATACGTACATGATGTAATCCGTGGCTTGTTACTGCGCACCCGTTGGATACCAAAGTAGCAGCTGGGGCGACTCCATCCATATATGATGTTACGCGGGACACGGTGTCACGAAACCGTCGGATACGAAATGCGCATCATTTACGAGTTTAGCAATATGGTGGATCGGATTCGCATGGTGAGGGAGCTTGGTATGCTACCGGTATGGGAGTGCAGTTTTCTCAACAAAAAAAAGATACATATTTTTTGGGGAAGATATAAAACATCACATAATTTTTTAAGGCTAAAAAAAGAAGTATAAAGAGTTCCAAAATATTTAAAAACATAATAGAAAAATATAGGTTTTATAAACATTAAAATATGAAATTAACATTAAAAAAACCTATGAAATTCACTGAAAAAAACATAGGGTTTACATAAGTTATAGAATTTAAAAAACCTTAGAAATTCACTAAAAAAAATAGGTTTAATGGACATTTGACTCATATAAAACCAGAGAAATTTGCCTGTTATAGTTAGTTGAGCTAACTATAACTTGCGTGCCCGCAATGCACTGGCGATGACGTCACATATGACATCACTCATGACATGGCCAGTGACATCACTGATGACATCACTAATGACAGCTCAAATGACATCACTGATGACATCATCCACGTGAAAATCTGATGCATATACTGATGCCCTAATACAAAGTTTGATACATGTACTCTGAAATATAGACTACTATTTTTGAAACCATACACACAACAATGCCAGTTACTACATACCACCCACTATTTCCTAAGTCTGCACACACATCCATTCACTTATAAATGCAGTTACTCATTAATACAGTACTATATATATTCATACATCTATACATACAGTAACACTCCGCTACTCATCCATAGAGTTACTCACACACCTAGTCAGTCATGCAAAGAATCAATTACATACCAATTTACTCATGTATAAAGATATACACACACGTTATAGTTAGTTGGACATTTTACTCGTACAAAACCAGAGATCTTTCAGAGGGCAGATCTTTCAGAGGGCAGCTCTTTTATTGCGACAATCAGTGATGTCACTGACCATGTCATGAGTGATGTAATATGTGACATCATCAGCAGTGCATAGATCTACTAACTATAACAGCCGAATTTCTCTGGTTTTGTACAAGTGAAATGTCCAACTAACTAAAACGTTCTTGAAACATATGTTTTTTTTCACTGAATTTCTAAGGCTTTTTAAATGCTAATTTCTAATTATAACATCCCTGAAACCTATGATTTTTTTGTGAATTTCAAAGGTTTTTTAAATTCTAATTTTTATTTATAATGTTCATTAAACCTTTGTTTTTTTTCTGTAATTAAAAAAATTATTGAAATTTTGTAACTTTAATATCCTAAAAATCGTTTTTGTAATTTTTTTGTGTTTGTTATTAAAAGTATATAATGTCTTCTTTTTATTAAATACGAAAATATATACATTTTTTGGGAGAAAAAAGTGGAGTCGCGCACCCATTGTGTACCTCTCTTGGTGGGTGCGTGGATTAAAACGCCATATTGGTGAAGTCGTGCATGATGTGCGTTTCAGCCAACCCACTCCGCTTACGCTTACAGGGAAGGAACAACTATGCTACATGTCCCAGGTCTTCCATGTAGTGATCTGCTGATCACAGGTCTTTTTGTCAGCATGCCACAGCCCCTCCCTCATGGCTGGTTTACACCCACACCCATGCAGCAGAGGTGTCACAGGACATGTGACCCTGCCAATAAAAAGGGCCGAGCGCACGTGCTGGAGGCCATTTCCATTCTCTCCCATGACTTGAAGTACAGAGTTGGTGGCAGCCGAGGCACTTTGCCCGCCACGCGCGATGTCTTGAGTTCCACTGAGTTAATGCCATCAGAGCTGAGCGGGTGTGCGGCCTACGATGATGCGTAGGCCTCAATACACCATCCTGGCAATCATGCACCAATTTGAATTGTGAGCGCGCTGGACCATATGTACACCACACAGAGATGACTCCTCGACGTGGTGCATTGACATGTTCTCGGCCATTGCGATATCAAGACCCAGAATCAAATATGGAACCTTCTGGCTGCCAAGGACATGGGCCCCGGCCTTGGAGCTCGTTTCAGTATATGGTGGGCCCTCTTGGACACACGCCGGTGGCGGAAGGTGAGCAGTAAGGCCTGGGTGCGCAGGGGCGGGCATTCACCTCTGGGTGGTGTGAGTGGATTGTGTGCAGCAGGATGGGTGCGCAGGGGTGGGCAGATACCTCTGGGCGGTGGGAGTGGATTGTGTGCAGCAGCCTCAGTGTGCAGGGGAGGCCAATCATCTCTGACCGGTGTGCACCAGCATGGGTGCTTAGGGGTGGGCAGACACCTCTGGGCGGTGGGAGTGGATGGTGTGCAGCTGCCTCAGTGCGCAGGAGCAGGTAGAAACCTCTGGGCAGGGGGAGTGGATGGGGTGCAGCAGCCTGGGTACGCAGGGCTAGGCAGACACCTCTGGGCAGCGGGAGTGGATGGGATGCAGCAGCTTTGGTGTGCAGGGGCAGGACAGCAATTAAGGCGTGTGCAGTTGTATGTACTCTGCCATTACTGATTCTATACTATGTTTCAGATGAGTGAGCTTGAGGGCTGCAGTGGTTGGAGACACACCGGTGGCGGAAAGGTGAGCTGTGAGGGTTTTGTCTGCAGTGTTGGCACTCACTCTCCCTCTCCAACTCTTTCTTTCTATCTCTCACACTCTTTTTCTCTTTCTCTCTCTCTCTCACTCTTTCTCTCTCTCTCTCTCCTTTGATGGGCGCATGACGCACAATCTTATCTTGCTTTTTGTCTTGCAGGCTGTGATTCACAGATTGTCGAGGGATGACACGCCATGGCTGTACCTACTTTTATTTTGTTGTTTTGTTTAAATAATATGTTTTTTATGCAAATCCATAGATGACTGTGATTATAATTTTCCAGCCTCACATGCATCTTGATAGTTAAAATTGTGCGACATCACCCTATTTGTTACGTACCAGATTTCGGAAGGCTGCTGTCACATTTGTTTTTCGGGGTTCAGGGGGGTGGCGGACAAGGGGGTGGTGGCGTGGGTGGCGGGGTACTCTTGGGTGTCCGAGCTGCATGATCTTTGGCTCCATGGCATCTGTTGTCATTCAGGTGTGGCTGTGGGCTGTGCTCCCTTTCTTGTTGCAGGTTGTAGTCTGACTTTACACCAGGTCAGAGCAGGTGTGAACATACTGGTGCTAACACACCTTATCGTATGTGTTGTGTTCCCTTCACCGATCTTGCTGGTCGTTAAGAATGTTGTGAAGAGGTGTGTTTGCTGCTTTTTTCACTGGAACGCCTACTCTGCATCTCATTAGCGATATTTTTTTAGGCTGCTATCGCTGGTAAACTGGTGATATGGGCTGTGTGCACTAGCTTGTAAATGGTGCATTAAATGTATCACCATTTTGGCTGCGATAAAGTGCCGTTAACTCAGCGATGTGTTCTTGAGAATATGTCCCTCAGTGTTTTAAAGACCTTAGAAGTACTCGAGGGCCATGCTGAGAGCCACGCAATGTTCGTGTTCCCACTAGGGGGCTGCGCTGAAAGCCGCCCTAGGGTCGCAAATCCAATCTTTTTTGAAAAAAAAAGTTCACTTCCATTAATTTACATTCGCCTCGGGGACCCCATTCCCCGAGGCATGCCCACATCTACATACTTTTTAATTTTAAAGATGAGGGGGCAGCGTGGTCCCCTTCCCAGGCCACTTCTGTTCCCAGGGACCCCATCCCCTGGGGCCTGGCCTCTCTGTTGGGGACCATGGGGAGCCCCAATGCCACCACAGTCCCGCCGGCTCCCCGCCTCCTGTGGTTGCCAGCATTGCTTTTGGGCAGGGAGAGCTGCTTACATGCATCTTCCCTTGGCCAAAAGCAATTCTCCTTTCCTTTATTGAAGTGAGAGGAGGTTTTCCTCATCTCACTTCAACGAAGCAGACCAGGGTTTGCTATCACAGGGTGGAAGCTATGCTCCCGCCCTGTCATAGTCAATGGCAATGTCCCGGGGGTGGACACCTGAGACATTGCAGGAGCCGGCCCTGGGGGGTGGCGGTCCTCAGGGCCATCAAGCACTCTAGGAGGGGGACCGCGCTGCTCCCCTCCCTCTATTTTCAAAGCCCCGGGTGGTGTTGGTTCCTGTGGATGCAGGGAGGCCGTGTGCCCTCCTGCACCTAATTCACATAGCCCCGAGGAGGTGGTGCTATAATTATACGATTACCCCCAGGACCTGGCCCACCTGGGTGCTGATTTAAACGAAGTGGGGGAGCCCCGCTTAATTAAAAAAAAAATATATTTGTCCGGATTCAAGCACCCAGCGTGAATTCGGATGTTTAAAAAAAAAATTGGTGCGTCCTTGTGGGACCCCCTGAGCAGGCCTAGGGATCAGGCTGTTTCTGCCCTGACCCCTTTTCTTCATTTTTCACTTTATTTTACTGTTTTCTTGTGACTCGGTTCTACTGAGTCACAAGACGGTTGCCAACACTTCCTGGTTTAGACTGTTGGCAGTCAATTAGAATGTAGCTTGTGGTCAGGAGGGTTCACAAACCCACCGCGCCCCTAGATATCGATATTTTTAAGTTTTGATTTTCTAAGCAACTACTGAACAGATTTACACCATTTTAAAATAAGGTTGCTTTCTGAACCAAGAACTACCTTTTTGCCAATTTTGGTGTAATTCCGTTCAGCAGTTCGAGCAGTGACCTTGGATAAAGTTTCCTATGGGAAATTGATTTTTTGACTTTTACTTTTCAAATTTCCCAGCAACTACTGAATGGATTTACAGCATTTAAAAAAAAGGTTGCTTTCTAAACCAAGAGCTACCTTTTTGCCAAATTTACTATAATTCCCTCCTGCAGTACGGGCTATAGCCTTGGCTAATTTCTTTTGGAAATTAAGATGGAGAAAACACTTTTTGGGACCCCCCTTTTTTCTCAGCCCCTGCTTGATGAATCATCCCCAAACTTTTAGGATCGGAGCTGACCTGGATAGACCTTTTGTTTGGAGAATTTCGTGAACATTCGTCAAACTACGCCAATGGTATTAGCAAATCAAAAAATACTTTTCCTATGGAAACTAGGTTCTAACTATAACTACCTGCTGGCGACCGCCAGTAGGTAATATATATATGTATGTGAAATAGAAACACCAACGTCCCACGAAAGTACGGTAGCAGTGGGGTTGTTCTAAAGTGCCATCTTGGGAAATAAAACAAACAAAATAAACTAACATATATACAGTTGCCACTATTTTCAAAAGAGCGTTGGATGCTGTAGAAAATAATTCATGGTAGTCATTGGTGATCTTAAAATATAACTTGATGATTGGAATGACTCAGTTCTATTCCATTTATGGCATTCTATATACTTCATAGACAATGTGACTGATTGTGTTTACCTAAATAAACACTGAGCATCCTTCCTTCCATTAAATTCTGAGTGTTGAATTTCAGCCTGGTGCTAGACAACCGACACAAGCACACAGGAATACTGTTTGGATTAGGGTATTCACTCACAATAATATGATAAACTTTTAAGGCATTGTTACACCAGTATCCCCTTGAATATGTAAATGTCGGTGTTGACAGGTCCTTGATTCTCTCAGTGTATTGCCAGCAGGAAGACAAAGTGCCAACTCTCTATAGCCATTTCACTAGCAGTCCCTACACATGTTGCAGGATCTACCCGATGTGAATATTTAGCACCGTAGTTCTTAACACCACAGTAGAGCAGGAATGCTCTTGGTGGTGTTTAGGCTTGAGTGAGGTAGCAAATATACACACAAATCAGGCTCAGGCTTTAGGCCCATAGGAAAGAATGGGAAAGCCATTCCTTATTAGAGATTAGCTATTACCGAATCGCTAATAAGGAATCTGTAGGAATCGCTATTAACATTGCGATTCCTACATGCATCCCGTTTTGCTAGTCTTTAATAGCGATTCCTTAAAATTCGCTATTAAGGACTCGCAAAACATAACTTTGATGCATCTGCCAGTATATTCATTAAGAATAACCTGCCACGCCTGTCTTCCTCTGTGCTGGCACTCTTAAAGACTACCTTGCACAAAGCGCAGCTTTATAGATGTGATAGTGCAATGTCTAGCATAAGATTTCAACTGGAAGCCTACTCTTCTAGAACAAAGTCCCGTATCTCGAACAATGTAGAATATTCGCATGCTCTGGAAAACTAAAATCATTTATACTTCTTAGCCCCTGCTTCATGGTAGCATTCATTTTTGATGCAAAGCACTGTCTGGCTATCTTAGTAAATTACAAAGTGGCACAAAACACTTTTACCTTTTGCCCTGGGAAAGGAATATCAATGTGTTGCTTTGCGTTATGTTTCCAGACATCATCATAAGAATGTTTTTTAATGTTTACAGGAGATGTGCTATTGTTCATCCAGTCCAAATTGGGGTTCAGATTTGCTATTCTTACATCAGGCCAACAAAGATTTGAGAAAGTGAACATATTAGGGGAGTCAGATTTACTATTCTAACTCCAATCCACCAAATATCCAACTCTAGTCCTAAAAACATTTTGGAAAGCAAATATAACTGTGGTAGGTAATATTTACTATTCTAACTATGAACCATTGAACATTGAAGAAAGTTCATGTAATTGTGGTAGGTCAAATTTAGTATTTTAACTCCAGTCCACTAACATTGACGAAAAGAGCATATATTTGAGGCAGGGAAACTTTGCTGTTCTAAGTGCAGTCCTACACACACTGGGGAAAGTACATATGTTTGGCTGGAGGGGGGGGTAGGATTTACATTTGTAATGCTAATTCCAGGATCATTGGGGAAAGTGAGGAGTGTTTCATTATTCTAACTCCAGACCTGCAGACATTGGAGAGAGTGCCAATATTAGAGGAGGTAAGGGAGATTTACTATTCCTACTCCAGTGCTACAAACTTTGGGGAAGTGCATATAATTGGAGAAAGCCTCAGAATTATCGGGGAAAGGGCGTATAATTGGAGGGTGGCTGGTTTAATTGTTCTAACTCGATTGCTACAAATATTATGGCAAGATCATATATTTGGGAAGTCACATTATTTATTCTACCTCTAGTCCTACAAACATTGAGAAGAAAGGCTATATTTAGGGAGTCACATTTGTTATTCTAACTCCAGTCCTGTAAATGGGGGGATCAGTTTTTCAATTCAATACAAGGAACTTTGGGGCAAGTAGTTTTAATTGAGGAGTGGCGGTTCAGATTTACTACTCTAACTTCAGGAATGTACATTTTGGGAGGAGAGGATGGTTCCATATAATAGTTAAGTAATATTAGACATTCAGGAGCCATACATTGGTCTACCACTAGTATGAGGCATTCAGACATCGGTCACACTTAAGCTGACATATCACAAGGCACCACACAAACATACTTCTTATAGAAAACATGCATGGTAATTTGTTTTGCAGGGGATCACTCCAGTATAAATCTGGGTTCAGTGCTGTCAAAGAAGGACTTCACCCACAGTTCTGACTGTCTAGTTAATTATCTACTTTCTTATAAGTCTGAAGGTTTAAATTGAAGAATTTGCTCTGTGAATATATGTGACTTTCTCTTGGCCCAGTTTTGATTTATTTCTGATTTTCCAGAACTGGTTGACATGTACTCATAGAAGAAAGTTTTGAGAATCAGTCCCTTTACCTTTAAGTTGCAATCCCACAGGTGAAAATTGCCCCTGTGTCTCTCGCTGCAGAGCATTGCAAATGGAACTGCTCCTCCTGGAGGCCAGAATACTCACTTTCAAAATACTTGTTTAAAGAGACCAAAGGGTTGGTTTAAATTTAGGTGGACAAAGTAATAACCTTTGCCAAGGTGGAGTAGTTTTCTTCCACCATGGCTAGGGTTCTCTGCCTGTCACATTTAGAGATGCCCACTGCCTCTGCATACATCTCTTACATCACAGCAGTTCGTACGAATACTTTGTAAAATTAACAGAAGCCTCCATCATTATGACGGAGATGCCATCAACGTATAACAGTTTTTTTATGTTCAAAAAGGAAATTCCAAAGTGAGATCTTTTTTTAAAGTAATAAAAAAAACAATGACCTCTTCACCATGGGAATATTCCCCATGCCTTGGGGGTCATTTAAAAGTTTTGACTGCCTTTACCACTACATTCTTTATGGTGGTGACAGGCAGTGAAAATTGGCAATGTGTCAGTCCAATCTAAATATGAGGGGCGGACACATGACCAAACCACTGATGGCCCTTACTATGTCCTACTGTTGGAGGTGTGTGTAGGCAGCGGAGATGGAGTAGTCTCCTCTGTCTACATACTGAAGGTCTTCCTACCTTAAAATGAGGTGGGCAGACAATCAGGTTGGCAGAAATGTTAACCCTGTTCTGATAGAGTACCCTTTCCCCTACCATATGGATCATCCCCCAAGTAAAATTGAGTCATTCTTTGAATATGGAATATTCAATGACTAGCAAGTAATATTTATAGTTGTTGTGAACTGACTGTATTTTATCCCATCTAACATTTTCTCATTTTCAAATAGTAGTGTTTCAGTGCTTCAATTACTTTTGAGCCGTTTCTCTGTTGAACCTTCTTCCTCATAATCATTTCAAGAATCTGTTTACAATGCCTTCCTTTCATTAATACAGTTTTGTTTTATATTGTTTTGGGGGATTTTTAGGCTATCCTGTTTTAGGTATAAACTTATAATAACTGATAAAGCCCAAGCAAAAGGGAAACAGCCCTCATCATGTTAAACATATAAACACTGATAAACATCTGCAAACCACAGTTTAAATTGATATTCAGAGAAAGGAAAGTGAAAGACAACACAACATTTTTAGTTATTTCTGAAATGGACCAACAAAATGTAACTTTGTTAAACAAGGTAGAGGCAAGGAAGTCTAGTCTAAGATTATTCTGCATGGGTTTTATTAGTTAAGGGTGTCCCTCAAATATGGTTTCTTCTTCCTTTTGGTTCTGTCAGTTTTGTGTGCTTGGTTTGTAGATGCATGTTTTAAAAGTGTGGTTTAGTTTTGATCTAATTATTTTATACATTGTAGAGAATATGGGAAAATTCCAATCATGTTTGCTCTTTTAACAATGTTTAATTTTTGCACATATTGGCAAAAGGACTGGCTCAAAAGGATGCTGGCCGATACCTATTATCGCATTACAAACAGACACAGAATGGGTAAAACCCTTCATATACATCAGCCCCATGTCTAACAAGTCAGTATTGATATCAAGTCACCTGCCAAACACCCCAGGCACTAAACATTCAATGCAGGATGTAGTGACAGGTACCTGTGAGAAGAGTACTGTCACCATGCACATGGGATAGTGGTGAAAACTTGACTCAAGACGTTCCACATACCAATAAAATCCATAACTGCAACATATGCCATTGTTCTGTGTGATATCTTCCACTAATTCTGGCTTTTTACCCAACTGCACTTTGGTGCTGGAACTTTTTGCCCATGGTTACAATGTTAACAGCAACATTTCAAGTTCCAGAATACTATGTGATGTATGTTAAAAGTTCAGGACTGACTTAAAGTTAAGACTGACTTAGAGTAAGACATTTTCCATGTCTACACTTGGCGGCTATGAATATCCACACAACTGCAGCACTACCCACCTTAATGTGGTGGGGCAATAATTGCAGAAAAGCAGGGACAAGAATGCTTACAGCATCAAGTTTCAGATGCATTCGAATGCCTGGCTACAAATTAATCTCCTGTAATCCAAATTTTAAAAGTTTCACAAGGCACTATTCTGTTTGCAGGTTGAACAATTATTTATTAAAACATTTCAATACGGCATTCTTACTTTTTTAATCCATTAATAGTCCTGTAACAAAGACATAGTCCTGACCGAGTGAGTGTGAGAGGTAATAGGATGTGAGGGAGTTTAGGATGAGATGTGAGTGTGAGTGAGAGTGGAATATAGAAATTGTCTATGATTAAAACAGTCTAGCATAAGTCCATTGAATGTAAGTCCATTGGAGGCACTGCCAGTTGAAAGACACTAACTTCCTTGCATTACATCTCCTTTAAATTGATATGTGCTTTATAACAACGACTGCTAAAAACAACATGCTATATAAACACTGGAAAAAATTGTTTTTGACTAATTGGAGGTTTGGCTGCTGAAAAAGTACATGTTTAACAAATGATATTCACTCTAAAGGGAACTTTGTACATGGCCTGAATTTAACAGTGCAATATTTACTTATGGTATTTATATTTGGCAAGTGCAAACCTGCAAGGCTCGATGTTTCTCAAGGAATATATCATAAATAAAATAACATTAAATCTGTTTTAAATCAAGAGAGTATTGAGGATACCACCAACTAAAGAGATAGCACTACTGATTTAAAAGTAAATGTTTGTGCCTTCTCTTAAACTTTTTGATCTGACTGTAGGGCTTTGGGAAAGTAGATTACTGTTTTCCCATACAACAATGTTCTTGATTTGGGACTATGCAGAAGGAACTGTTGGCCTCAGCATAATGAGCAACAAAATACTGTTTTGAATAGGGAGCCGTGAAGCACTGCAGAAATGATGTACTATGATCTCATCAAAAGAGGCCACTGATCAATCTGGAAGCTTAATTCTGAATGAACGCCAAGTGATAAGAATGTTTTACCGGGGCCGCTAGCTGTATTGCATTGATGCAGTTCAATCAGAATTTGCCAGAGCATTTATCACTGTTATATGCCTATGAGGGTCAGTGAAAGAAAGCATCTTTTACAGGATTTTTTGTTGTAGGAAACGGGTTATCCACTTTGTAAATCTGGGTGGCAAGCGATATATATGACTCCATCTGTGTGGCCAGATCACTAGGATCAGGAAGTACAAAACTTGCTTCAAACCACTTTGAGAGAAGAGGCACTGAGGCTACATCTGGTGGGATGTACAACACAGTGATAGTGGGTAATGAAGGCTCACAGATGTTACAGAAGTTACAATTGAGTTTGTTGACTACCTGAGACTGATTTCTAGCTGTATTCTGCAACTTTAATGCTTCTATACTAGCCGCTCGAGAGTCAAATCTTGTGTGAACTTTGTCCCTGGTTGCTGCAGCTCGCTACTGGAGTAGCTGGGAGCTTTCCTACCTCCTGGGGGCTATTTGCTGTCCTATCCGGCCGCAGTGGAGGTGAGAGGCGCGGCGAGCGGGACTGCGAGGTCCAGCTCTCATTGCAACACCGCCAGCTGGTTCCTCTTCCCGCCGCGCCGCGCCCCCTCCCAGTGCCACGCCCCCCAGCTATACCTAGGACACCTGGGCACGCGCATCGCGGGACGCGCACGGGGCGATCCCCGGGGCGAAGACCGGGCAAAGAGCGGGCCGTTTTAGGCCGTTAGAGGCCGGAAGAGACCGGACCGGCCCACCCCTCTAACGTTCCCCGCTCTTGCCCGCCTTTAACTTACCCTACAATGGCGTCCAGATCCTTACGGAGTAAGTGTGTCCATCAAGGTTCAAGTACTCTGGAGAAATTTTTTCCAAAAGCGAGCTCTCAAATTAGTACTTGTCATTTATCTACAGACTCTCCCCTCCTGATGGGCCCTGAAAGTGTGTTTCTGGACCATGGGGAAACCCTCTCAACAGATGCTAGCACACCGAATCCCCCGGATGTTACTCACATGTCACTACTGGACAGTATAGACCAGACTATTGAGTCGGTCCTCCAGCAACTAAGAACCCCCTTAACACAGAGGGATAGGAATTCCCCCCGCCCACTTGGGATTTCTGACCATTCCCCCATGACGGACAATATGGGAATAGACACGCTTGAAGCGGGTCAGGGCGTATTGTCTCTAGAGCCTGCAGTTAGTGGGGGGGAACACCCTTCAAAAAGGAAAAGGTCCAGGGAAGCAAAGGGGGTAAAAAGGGCAAGAGTGGATATTGTTGAATCATCTTATGAAGATAGCACAGACATCTCGCTTTCCCCTGACCTCATTGTTGCGGGGTCTAGGGGAGATCCCGGGGGCTCTTCAGCCCCGGTGTCACTACCCTTGCCGCCGGGCCCATTTATTTTTGGGGGGGTAACTTCAATCAGTGCAGACTCAATAATTAATTCACTCACAGCTATCATTAAAAATTTGCTAACCCCCATTGTAGCTAGATTGGATGCTATAGAGAATCAACTCCAGTCCCTGGGAAATAGCCACACTGGGAAAAATCCTGGGTCAGGTACAAACGTTCCAATAGCTAACGGGGATTCACGTGGGAATAGACCACTGTCTCCTGTAATGCCCAAGGCCCCCATTGGGGTACCGCCGAGCACAATCGGTGCGTCTGCTTCTCAGGCGCGCCCCTTGTTACCTCTAGCGCCTGGGCCTCCTGTCCCGGCCCCTAGGAGATCCAAGCTGCCTCCTGCGCAGCGACCGGGGGGGGTAGCGAGTGCCACCAATGCCCCGACTGGTGGTATCGCTCCCCCGCCCGATAGGCGCAGGGTGGTTAACTTGCCTCCAGAAGCGGTCCCTTATACGGCAATTATGGTAGGAGTTCCTGAGTTAACCGATGGTACAAGGGAGACCCAGGATTCCTTACGCAATAAGGTTATCAGTTGGCTTAGTATTAATAGGCCGCTGCCTCCGAACCTGAAAGGCGAGGTCCTGATGGTGAGGAGGATTCCATGGATTGGCCCCACCCCAAAGAATAGGATAGGGGATTGTATCATCCTAAGCTTCAAAAGCCCAAATGTTGCAAACTACATCTGCAACTGGCTTGTAAGGCCTGACAGGTCCAATATTGAGTTAGTACCCCTTTCATATTTCTACCCTAGTGATAGCAACACGCTGACAGGGAGCAAGAAGGGGTGGACTAGAGTAGGCTTTGCTGTGGATGGCTCGCGGTACAGACCGAGGCATTATTTACCACCTGCCCAGACCAATTTCATTCATCCTAATAGATTTTCCTGCTTGGATCAGGTCGACTGACCACAAGCCAGGGAAATTTCTTCTGATCCGGGGAAGAGGAGGGATGAAGTGGTGCAAAGCCTGGTGGGTTCGGGTAGACCCCCTGTGACTGACCCTAAGCGGCATGATAATGCCACAGAGCGAATGCCTGATTTGGCTGATATGGCTGATAGTTCGGGACAACTGGGTCCCTCCACTGTTACCAGCCCTGCCCACATTCTGCAACCTGGGGTGGCGGACTTGGTAGAGCATTCCGCCAGCATGGTTTGTTGCAGCTGCCCCCAAGCTACTAATTTATCCTTGGCCGCCGTGCAACCACCTTCTGGAGGCCAAGGTAGCCTGCCACCGGATCAGGGGTTGAGAATTCTCTCATGGAATGTGGCGGGAATTGCAAACAAGGAGGGTACACCGGAGTGGGATCAGCTAGTAGCCGGCAGTGACATCCTCCTCCTTCAAGAAACATGGGCTAGGGATACCCAGTCTAGGAGAGGGTTTGACGTATTTGAAATCCCCGCCAAATGGAGTGGGAGGGGGAGGCCATCGGGTGGCCTGGCAATCTGGATTGCGAGTCACACTGGGTGCCAGGCGGAGCAGCTCCATACGTCTTCGCTGGACATCCAGTGTGTTCGGCTTACATGGCCCGACAAACCAGCGTGGGCCATTGTTAACGTCTACTCGCGCCCAGTAGCCTCGTCAAATGAATCACCAACCATAAACGATCTGTCCTCCTTCCTGGGCCAACTCCCGGGAGATCTCAAGGTGGTGCTTGGAGGAGACTCCAATTGCCACTTTGAACCTCTGGAGGGGTTACTGGATGGTGCCCTTACGGCCGAGGATGACTACTGGGGGGTGCCACCCTCGTCTTCTCCCCACCCCAAAGCCTGGTCTCCTCTAGCACTCCAACTCATGTCCCTTACCTTGAATTGCGCACTGAGGGCTTGTAATGGTCGTACTCCTTCCGAAACCCCCTCGGTGTGCACTTTCAACAGAAGGGGCCATGAGTCGAGGCTAGATTACATCATGGTGGATCTTACACTTTGGCCAAAAGTACTTGACTTTGGGGTGATAAATAGGGCAGATAGTGATCATAATGCCCTTTGTCTAAACATCCAGAGCCCTCTACCCTCGGCGGTTGTATCCCTAGTAGAGCAAGGGGAAGACCTGGGGGAATTGCGCCTCTCGACAAATAGGCGCCGGGTCAAGTGGGGGAAGCTGGTTAGCTCAGAAGAGGCTATCACTAAGCTCTATGAGCTGGCACTCCCAAGGTTTATGGAGGTGGATGTACTTCTGGCTGAGCTAAGGATCCCAGAACTCAATGAGAAACTGGGTAATATACATCAGGACCTAGTGAGGGATCTGGCTGAGGTCTTCTACCCGGTGGTGCCAACCCGAAAGAAAAAGACCCATGTTCCCACCTGGTATACCTCCTCCTGCAGGGCAGCAAAATCCGAGCTTATTGCTGCAATAAAAGAGGGGTCCAATAAGGACAAGGTACGTGACCTCAGGAAACACTACAAATCAGTGATGGTGACTGCCAGGGCCGAGTGGGACTGGATCCACTGGCAGGATCTCTATGATGCTCTAAAAGCCAGGGATTCCCGGAAATTTTGGGCCCTTGTAAATAATGGGACTGGGGAGCTTATTAAGGCAACCGAACCTAATATTGCACCCGCAGTCTGGGAGGCCTACTTCGGGGTACTTTATCAGGACATTGATTCCTGCCCTGATATAGCTCTGCAAGTGCCTCTGGGCTCCCAGGTTCCTGGTATGGAATTATCCCTGGGGGAAGTGGAATCTGCCCTGGAGCAATTACCATTGGGGAAGGCGCCAGGCCTGGATAGGCTACCCGGGGATCTCTTTAGGCATCACCCGGACATCTGGGGTCCATACCTTCTCATTCTTTTTAATGCCATCTTAGAAGGTATGCCAATCCCCGGGTCATGGCTGGGGGCAGAGATTGTACCAATCCATAAGAAGGGATCTACTCTGCTCCCCGCCAATTACAGGCCCATAAGCCTAATTGATGTCCCCCAAAAGCTTTTTGCACGCCTCATTCTAAACCACCTCATAGATTGGGTCGAGGACAATGACATCATGAGCCCCCTTCAGGCTGGCTTCAGGAAGAACACGTCGACCATGGACCAAATTTTCCGCCTCCTTCTCCTATATTGGAAGACGGTCACGCTGGAGGGCGGACGTTTGTACATGGTCTTCGTGGACCTGAGGTCAGCCTTTGACCTCGTCCCCAGAGGCAAGCTATGGGAGGTTCTGGAAAAGCTAGGAGTACCCCCCCACCTTCTTAGTATCATCATCAGGTTGCATGAGAACAACTTTGCACAAGTAAGGTGTGGGAGGGACGGTAAGCTCTCGGGCAAATTCCCGGTCCGTCGTGGCGTCAGACAGGGCTGTGTCCTGGCCCCGACCCTGTTCTGTCTGTACATTAACAGCGTCATTCAACATCTTGACGCTGTTAAAGACAATGACGCCCCGCTTCTGGCAGGCAGGAGGGTCCCGGCAATAATGTTTGCCGACGATACCCTCCTGCTTTCCAAATCCCCAATTGGGATCCAGAGGATTGTGGACGGTTTTGGCATTTTCTGTCGTCAGCATGGGTTGGAGGTGAACACGGGAAAAACCAAGTTCATGATCTTCAACCCCCCCACCAAAACCAGACCCAACCCGACACTGGGGGATATCACTCTGGAGAGGGTCTCGACCTTTATATATTTGGGGGTATCATTGCAAGAAAATTTATCATGGGACTCCCAGGTAGCGAGATCTAGGCTTAAACTCTCCCAGCTATCGGGTGCACTCCTGAAGGTGGCCAATAAGTCCTCCTTTAAGCCTGTAAGCCCGGCCCTGGAAACTTACAGGTCCCAAGCGAAGGCGGCAGCCTCTTATGGCAGTGAGCTTTGGGGACATAAGGCAGGTAAGGTCATGGCAGGGGTGGAAAATTGTTTTCTTAGGGGTTTACTTGCTCTCCCGCAAGGTACGCCACTCCTCCCCTTAAGACTTGACCTGGGCCTTCCATCTATTGCCGAGGATCTTCTGTCAAAGCCTGTGAAGTTCTGGCACCGGATTTGGACCACCGAGGAACTGCATCACTACAGACAGGACCTCATTCATGTCATGAGGCTGAATACCAACAGCAAAATTCCCTGGCTGGCATTTATCAAGTCGGAACTGACTAGCTTGAATCTGCCTGACCTATGGGATGATCCAGCTCAGGGCTGCCAAAGGATCTCGCGAAAAACCCTTGCCCAGCTGTATAAGAATAAACACCTTGCTGCTATGGTTAATGCTCATGACAGTGGCACCCTGACGGGACGTTTTTTAGAATCCAAAAATTCGTATGTATTCGAACCTTTTATGGATTTTATTTTTCCTCTTTTAGCGAGGAAATTGTTCCTGCAATGGAGGTTTGCTACACTCCCTACCAAAGTTTTTACTTACAAATGGTATGCAGGGGGTGACAAATTCTGCCCATGCTGTAAAGCCCACGACGAAGATGATCTGCACATAATGTTTGGTTGTTATGCTTACCGGAGCCCGAGGAGGCGCTGGATAGCACCTTTGTGCCGGAATTTGGGCTTTAGGAAGTACCCACAGGCCTACAGGGTTATGAAGACCAATACTCTGGGCCATATTGTGTTTGCGGTTTCAAAATTTTTAATGGCAGCATGGATAATAAGGAAGAAAATGTCCCCCTGATTACTTACTTTGTTCGTGTACCTTATGCAGGCCTAGCAGGACCTCTTTTATTGTATATACTGTGTTTTAAATGTATGTATTGCTTTTTATTGCATCTTTTATGGCCCTTGTGGCCGAAATAAAGAATTTTTGGAATTGGAATTGGAATTGGCATTACAAACAGACACAGAATGGGTAAAACCCTTCATATACATCAGCCCCATGTCTAACAAGTCAGTATTGATATCAAGTCACCTGCCAAACACCCCAGGCACTAAACATTCAATGCAGGATGTAGTGACAGGTACCTGTGAGAAGAGTACTGTCACCATGCACATGGGATAGTGGTGAAAACTTGACTCAAGACGTTCCACATACCAATAAAATCCATAACTGCAACATATGCCATTGTTCTGTGTGATATCTTCCACTAATTCTGGCTTTTTACCCAACTGCACTTTGGTGCTGGAACTTTTTGCCCATGGTTACAATGTTAACAGCAACATTTCAAGTTCCAGAATACTATGTGATGTATGTTAAAAGTTCAGGACTGACTTAAAGTTAAGACTGACTTAGAGTAAGACATTTTCCATGTCTACACTTGGCGGCTATGAATATCCACACAACTGCAGCACTACCCACCTTAATGTGGTGGGGCAATAATTGCAGAAAAGCAGGGACAAGAATGCTTACAGCATCAAGTTTCAGATGCATTCGAATGCCTGGCTACAAATTAATCTCCTGTAATCCAAATTTTAAAAGTTTCACAAGGCACTATTCTGTTTGCAGGTTGAACAATTATTTATTAAAACATTTCAATACAGCATTCTTACTTTTTTAATCCATTAATAGTCCTGTAACAAAGACATAGTCCTGACCGAGTGAGTGTGAGAGGTAATAGGATGTGAGGGAGTTTAGGATGAGATGTGAGTGTGAGTGAGAGTGGAATATAGAAATTGTCTATGATTAAAACAGTCTAGCATAAGTCCATTGAATGTAAGTCCATTGGAGGCACTGCCAGTTGAAAGACACTAACTTCCTTGCATTACATCTCCTTTAAATTGATATGTGCTTTATAACAACGACTGCTAAAAATAACATGCTATATAAACACTGGAAAAAATTGTTTTTGACTAATTGGAGGTTTGGCTGCTGAAAAAGTACATGTTTAACAAATGATATTCACTCTAAAGGGAACTTTGTACATGGCCTGAATTTAACAGTGCAATATTTACTTATGGTATTTATATTTGGTAAGTGCAAACCTGCAAGGCTCGATGTTTCTCAAGGAATATATCATAAATAAAATAACATTAAATCTGTTTTAAATCAAGAGAGTATTGAGGATACCACCAACTAAAGAGATAGCACTACTGATTTAAAAGTAAATGTTTGTGCCTTCTCTTAAACTTTTTGATCTGACTGTAGGGCTTTGGGAAAGTAGATTACTGTTTTCCCATACAACAATGTTCTTGATTTGGGACTATGCAGAAGGAACTGTTGGCCTCAGCATAATGAGCAACAAAATACTGTTTTGAATAGGGAGCCGTGAAGCACTGCAGAAATGATGTAATATGATCTCATCAAAAGAGGCCACTGATCAATCTGGAAGCTTAATTCTGAATGAACGCCAAGTGATAAGAATGTTTTACCGGGGCCGCTAGCTGTATTGCATTGATGCAGTTCAATCAGAATTTGCCAGAGCATTTATCACTGTTATATGCCTATGAGGGTCAGTGAAAGAAAGCATCTTTTACAGGATTTTTTGTTGTAGGAAACGGGTTATCCACTTTGTAAATCTGGGTGGCAAGCGATATATATGACTCCATCTGTGTGGCCAGATCACTAGGATCAGGAAGTACAAAACTTGCTTCAAACCACTTTGAGAGAAGAGGCACTGAGGCTACATCTGGTGGGATGTACAACACAGTGATAGTGGGTAATGAAGGCTCACAGATGTTACAGAAGTTACAATTGAGTTTGTTGACTACCTGAGACTGATTTCTAGCTGTATTCTGCAACTTTAATGCTTCTATACTAGCTGAAGTGGTTAATGAGGTAGGGCTAGAATGTCAGAATGACGCTGTCAGGATCTCCCAAGTCATAGTTCCTCAGCTCAGGACAACAACATGGTGTCATCATTTGCATGAAATTCTGAACTATTGCAAAAGTAATTTCTTAAATGCTGATGTGAGGCAGATAATCCACAAAATCTACATTTCAATTTGTAAATAAGAAATTGTTGATTGATTTTGTGTTTGTCACTGTTAATCTCTGATTAATTAGTCATGGATTTTAAATGTCAGGTCTTTGGATAGGTGATGATTAATGCATGTAACTTGATAATTTCCACATTGAAGAAATCTATCTCACATTTAATGTTACCAAAGTGGTTTGACAAAGAATATTGTATAACCAAAGGTGAGGTTTGTACCAAAATGCGATTGAGTAACCCTAGGTTAGACATGGGTAGGGTGGAAGTAGAACACTGCAAGAAAGAACTCCACACACCTCATGGAAGAGAAAAAGATAGCAAAGCAGGCAATTATGTGGTCTGATCTAAAGCAAGCAGCTAGTTACTAGGCATGCACCTTTTGGCAGCTTGTGAATAGCGCTCTAAGGGTTGATCCTCCAGAATTTCAGTCTTTTTCCATTGTCTGCTTCATGGACCTAGATAAAGTCTTCTAGTGATCTTAGAGATAGAACTAACACTAGAAAAGCAATGTAAAAATAGGGCTACTGGAGCTGTTTTAGTGTCACTCCCTTGGTTGTCAATTTCTGACCTGGAAATTTACGTTCCTTATTTAAAATTAGTTTCAACTCAGTTATAGAGTCTTGGCATCTTCTGGAATTCAAAGATGTGCAATGAGTAGTTCCATTTTACTAAAAAGTTGCAGGCTATTACATAACATGAAGGTGAACTGGGTTAGTGAGGAAGCAGGGTTACCAGGTCTTGTGTTCAGCACCCTAATGCCTGCTCATCGGAATCTGGATTGACTTCATGGTCACAGGTTGAGCCCAATCAGCAATCGTCTGAAGTTGATAAAATAAGTACCAGTGAGATGGGAAATAATAAACATCTCTTATACAGAGTCTAGGGGTGGGGCCACACTTTTGCTTTACAAATACATCTGTCTTGTTAAAGTGTCTGCTGCATGAGTCAGCTTTAGAAGGTATCAGAAGAGTATGTATTAGCTCAGCATGAGCATGATTTGGCAGAAGAACTGAACTGAGACATTCATTCATGTGTACAAGAGATTGGGGCAAGGTTATGTGTCTTGACCCACCCTTTTTGAGGTTAAACTTTAACAAAGAATAATGGCTGTTTAATCCCACTGTTACTATTTGCTTTTGACACAATTTTGCATGCATATACCGGAAATTGATTCAAAACCTTGACTCATGCTTCTGTTGATACTTTGGCAGAAGGAAACTGCAGACTAAGGGGTAGATTAATGAACCTGTCAAGCCATGCAGTGCAGCATGTCACCTTGCTGTGCTGCACTGCATGACAGGGATTGGGCAGGGATGTGTGATATTTAGGGCAACACAAATCAATACTGTCTTTTTCCCTGCACAGGCACCCTTTTGCCAGCCTAGGGTCAATGGAGGCACCCTCGCACCATGTGCAACTTCTGGCACACAAACAATCCTGAGAGGCATATGCCTCTTTCTATGTGTGTTGCAGAATGGAGCACACATAGAAAGAGGAAGTAACTAGGAGAAATAAAGATATTGATCCTGGTTCCACCACTACTGGGAAGGTGTATCTTTTTGGCACATTCCCAAGTTTATCAGTTCTGGTAAATCTGGGAATGCATCAAAACTATGGGTGTTGCATGTGAACACCTATGCAATGCCCATGGAATGTTTCCCTTGCACAGAGGAAAGCAATGTAGTTATTTGAGCTTCATTGGTTTATTCCAGATTTATGGAGCAACTCAGGGCCTTTCGTGGCTTCATAAATCTCACCAGAAATCTCACTTAAGGCATGTATCGCATTGTATGGTGTAAACACAATGTAAACAGACTCTCAAAATAGGCCCCTAAAAAACTAGCAGATATGGTAAAGGTGTGTGGGAAATTTGCTTTATTGAGATCTTTAACTTGTACAGACTATATTCCAATCAAGCATGTAACAGCGCTTTACTACCTAGAACCTCCACTGGCTGAAAATCTCTTGCTAGTCACAACCATTGAGAGATAAGAGGACACTCTTGTTCATTCCAGACACAGTATGTAGCTTTTCGATACAAAGCCTGGCAACAAATTCTTCAAGGACGTTCTTGGGGTTTATAAAGTCAAGGCCTTACAGAAGCCCTTGTAGGGTTCTCATTGCAGGATATACATTTAGTCTGCCATTACACCTTGCTGTAGTGACATTTCTCAAGACCCTAGTAGCAATAGTCTCAGTGAAAGAAAAACTGGAGATAAAATCAGTGAAAACCCTTGCCTGAAATTGTTAATGATGTGAATAAGGACCTTGCTACAACCAGAGAGGTAGACCAATAAAACCACCATAAGAGTAGTGTGGGTGGATTTATCAAGGCTTTGCGCTACATCAAAATGCCACAAATCAGAGCAAAAACTCAACAAGTTATTTACTTTAGGTGCAAAACTGAGGGACAGATTTATGTTGGGAATGCGCCACGTTTGCGTCACGCAACTGCAGCGTAAACGTGGCGCATCCCTACGACCCATTTACAACGTGAGGCATCTAGGCAGATGCGTCACGTTGTAAAGCCCTGCGCCACTTGTGGGCGTTCCGGCGCAGGGTGGGCGTTCCGGGGCAGGTGCGCCTCGCAAAAGTGGCTGAGTGAAATCTATAAGATTACACTCAGTCACTTTCAGGCCAATGCTGCGTCAAAACCCTGCGCCTGCTTGAAGCAGGCATAGGTCTTGACGCAGCATTGTTAAGATGGGGCACCCCCGAGCCTTGCTGGAGCTGCATCGCGCTTGCGACGCAACTCCAGCAAAGCGCAGCCTTTCCGGCGTCACGCATCTGTGCCGTTTTTGCCCCATGGGGCGCCGCATTGTAAATGCGGCGCACCATGGGTGGCCGAGCAGCGGCGCAAAATAACTGCCGCATCCCTGGGGATGCGCCAGTTATCATAAATCTGCCCCTAATTGTTTTGCGCTGGAAAGTGACCTCCTGCTAGCATAAAAGCAATGCCCAAAGTTATGTTTTACCTTAACTAGACTTGGATATTTTTTTGACCAAAGTTGTCAGACCAAGGTTTTCTAGGCTCACTGATATTATCGAAAACAACAATATCGTGACACAAAAATATTAAGACAAAATACTGATTATAAAGCTGTCATGTCCCTATACTTATAATGGTAAACTAATAGTGTTGAAAAACATACAAAAATATTGCTCTTAAAGATATATAGAAAACATTAGGGTGCCTCAGTGAAAACATTACACCAAAAGGAGTAAACGCACACCACAGCCGGCAGCAGCAGTAACAGGATCTCTTCCCACCTCCATACGCAGCCAAACATGTTTCAAGCATCAGGTTAGCTCTTCGTCAGTGGCTAAAAACAAATGTACAGAGGCAGCGGTGATTTTCGCCTTATTTATTATTTGATTAGTTAATAGTCCTGCCCTTGTGGGTGCACTGCATCTTGGTTATAGTAATCCACAAAATAATTGCAGAGAACTTTAGGCAATTCTTGAATTCCAGTGGATGCCACTTGTTTCTGCATCCATCATACCAAGTGGAAAAGTAATGCTCCGTGTCTTCCCAGAGGCGAAAATCACCGCTGCCACAATATACCCCACAAACCAAGCAGCCCAAAATGTAACTAAAATAAAGGAGTATAAAGCAATTTACATATTTGAGAAACAATAAACTGATTAATTACAATTTGATATTTATTTGTCAATTAATTATTAATAATTAACATCCCACCCTATACCCCTACAAACTTAGCAATCCATGAACAAAATATAACTAAAACAAATCAATATTACTTATTATGAATACAGCTGTCCACCACCACCACTGCGGATCTGTACACCAAATTATGAAGATGACGGGCCCACTGCGGTGGCGCTGCATAAAGGTGTCTTAATATGTTGGCACCAGTGAGTATATTACGGCCTGCATATCGCCCGCCATGGAAAAGGGGGCAGACATGCAGGTTAGGGGGCCCTAACAGGGCCCCTGGCTGAATCTGGGCTTGGGGGTGCATGTGGGGAGGAAAATTGTGTGCCCCCCTGGAATGACACCCTAGTTCCTGCACGGTGTGGCATGCATGACTTTGCTGGAGGCACTCTCACGGTGGCGGTGTGCTGTTATGGCTCACCTATGAGTGTACCACAGCTTCCGCCGTGAGACCCCCGCAACACCACCCACCCTGGATTAAACTCATAATCCAGCGAGTGGGCTCACCCTGGCCTTGGGGGTCTTCCTGGGACTGCTGAAGTGATGGCCCCCATGGGAAGACCGGCAAAGTTGTTGTAAGACCCTTAATTTTCATAATAAATGATCAATTAAATAATTTGTAAGAAAAAAATAATTGATAATTAATTATTACTTAATTAACTTCTTGCCCTATATGCCTAAAACACAATGGGCCACATTTAAAATATAACTATTTTATGCAGTTATCACACAATTTAAATAATTATTAGTCAATGAATAAATTAATGATAAATTAATAACTAACTGTTAATTAATTATTACTTAACTTCCCACCCCATAACCCTACAATCCCTGCATCCTCCACATAAAATATAACAAAAAATATCATTATTACATAATGTACATAATTAATTAAATAATTATTAATAAATTGATATTTATTTACTAATTAATGTATCTTGAATTAACAACCCACTCTATACCCCTACAAATCTAGCAACCTGCTAGAGCACAATAAATTACCATTAGCAAGTAAATTAAAAAAAGTAATCACTTAAAATTAAAAAGTTTGTTAAAAAATATTATTGACAATTATACAAACAATAATGACACATAAAATTAATATATGAACTAAAACACATTAAGATAATTAACCCCTTAGCTGCAGGGTCTTTCCTCCCCATGCTCATCATTTTTTTGGCTACTTGAGGTAGTTCGTGCTTAGGCATAACTTTTTGTCCCCATAAAATATCCACAGCAAATTTGTGTCTTTCTTTTCCAACATCCTAGGGATTATAGAGGTTCCCAGGGTTTGTGGATTCCTGTGGAGGTGATCAAGAAAATAGTCAAAATATAGCAATTGTTTTACTTTTGGTTCAAAATTAGGAAAATGGCTCTGGATAAAAGTGTCTGATTTTAGTTATATAAAAATGGGATCAATTAACACTTTGCTGTGCTAAAATCTACTCAGCATTCAAGATCATGCAGAGCCGAATCAAAACCAATTTTTACCACACTTTTGGCATTTTTAAAAGAGGTAGCCCATTTTGCAATTTTTTGTGCTTTCAACCTACTATTAGTTTATGGTGGAAACCAGTGTGAAATCCATGGATGATCAAGGAAAGCTATATGTTTCTGAAAACCGGACAAAATTCCAAATTTAGCAAGGAGGCATATGTGTATATCCCTTAAGGTTTTCCCAAAGAAAATAAGGGCCTGATTATGACCCATGCAGCCCCGGAACCACCGTTGCTGTCTGGCGGTCCGACCACCGTATTATGAGGTGCGCGAGAAGCTCGTCGCCAGACAGCCTCCTGACCGCTGCCACCGCGGAGATCCGAGCTCCTGTGGTAGCAGCAGTGGGGACCACGGCAGTCAATGTTGCCCCTACCGGCATGGGCACCACTGTCGGAATTATGACCTGCTTTTCCACAGACCTTTTCATGGCAGATACACCACCATGAAAAAGTTGGTGGAAAGATAGGTGATGAGACAAAAAACATAGCTGTAGGGTAAATATTTCCCTTATGTGATGTGGATGGGCATATTGAATAGCCTCCGATGAACTCATGTCAGTGCGCGCACTGTTTTCCTTGCACAATGTGGTGCAAGGAAGCAGTGCGCCCAACTGACTGGCGGCCACGCAGCATGGCTGGTGACATTGGCTGAAGGCTCTTTCCTCGAGCACCAGCATGCTGCCACCATGACCGTGCCGCCAACACCCTGCCAGCCCTGAGGGATGGTCATAATTCAGCGGTCGAGACCGCCACCACAGTGGGCTGACGGTGTGACCTCCAATGTCATAATTGGGCCCTAAGTGTTGGAATACCTGCAACTTTTTGGCACAATGGCTGATTTACAAAAGCAATGTGCCATTATGTTTTCTATAGCCTTTTTGTTTTGGAGATATATAGGGTTTGAGGGTTCTCCAATAACCCGAGGTACCCAGAGCCAACAACTGACTTTTATCATGCAACGGTTTTTCATTGTGTATGGAGTATAGACCAATTTATGTGGTGAAAAAATAGTTAACCAATGTATTCCTGAAATGGACACAAGATATGGAATTTAGGAGCAATGGTTATTTCTACATCTCTGAATTTGTGGGTACCTGTAAGAGCATATGATTTCAAGGGTATTTTTCAAAATGTCTGCTTTCTTACATACTGGCTTTCATTTAGAGGGCACAATTCATCAAAATCCAATAAGCAATCACAAATAGCCTGGTAATCTATGCTCAAAAATGTCTTCTAGTAAAAATGGTACCCACTTGTGTGGGTAGGCCTAGTGCCTGTCACAGGAAACATCCCAAAACACAATATGGATACATCACATTTTTCAACTAAAACAGACTTGTTTTTTTGCAAAGTGGGTAGCTGTGGATTTTGGACCCTGGCTCCAGCGGCACTTAAGGAAAATGACCAAACCTGTACATTTTTTTAAAACTAGACACCTAGGGGAATACAGAATTGGGTGACTTGCATGGCTCTCATCAGATTGTTTTTTCCCAGAATCCCTTGCAAATCTGATACTTTGACTAAAACTGAAAAAATATTCTCCTCACATTTCTGTAATGGAGCTTTCTAGGCTCTGTGTGAAGCAAAAACCTTCCTTTCAATCAGCATTTCCTTAAGTCTTTCAATAAAAATGGTATCCCACTTGTGTGGATAGGCCTAGGGCCCGCAGCAGGAAACGACCCAAAACGCAACATGGATGCATCAAATGTTTCCATTCAAAACTGACCTGTTTTTTGCAAAGTGGAAAGCTTTGGATTTTGGATCCTAGCTCAGCCAGCACCTAGAGAAACCTAGCAAACCTGTGTATATTTTAAAACTAGACACCAAGGGGAATACAGGATGGATTTACTTGTGTGGCTTTCACCAGGTGGTTTTTCCCATAACCACTTGCATATCAATCAATCAATCAATCAATCAATCAATCAATCAATCAGGGTTTCTAAAGCATGGCTACTCACCTGTGATATTCTCAAGGTGTTGTGGGGGGCATAGCTAGCTCAGACTACGTGCTGAGTGTATCTGAAAAGCCAGATCTTGAGGTTCCTCCTGAATTGCATCAGCAAGGGTGATTTCCTGAGGTGGATGGGCAGGTTGCTCCATGTTTTGGAGGCAAGGTAAGAGAATAACATTCCTCTAGTTCTGGTCTTGCGGATGTATGGTAGCCAGGGAAAGCTGGGTGGAGCAGAGGTGTCTGTTGGGCATGTGGAATGTGAGGCAGTAATTCAGGTATGCGGGTTCAATGTTGTGAATGACCTTGTATGTGTGAGTGAGGAGTTTGAAGATTATTCTTCTGTTGACTGGGAGTGAGTGGATGTCGAGGAGGCATTGAGTGATGTGGCTGTGACAGGGGATGTTGAGGATTAGTCTTGCTGTGGCGTTCTGGACATTATGGAGTCTTTGGAGGAGTTTCTGGGTGATGCCAGTGTAGAGTGCATTTCCATAGTCGAGTCTGCTGCTAATGAGGGCATGGGTGACTGTCTTCCTGAAAATCGGTGGGAATCCATCTGAAGGTCCTTTGAAGCAGGCAGAGTGTGTTGAAGCAGTCCAAGAAGACGGTGTATATCTGGTGGCCATGGTGAATGAGGATCCCAGTACAATTCCTAGGTTTTGTGCATGGTTCGTGGGGGTAAGGGGACTTCCTAGAGCAGAGGGCCACCAGGAGTCATTCCAAGCATAGGGGAAGCTGCCAGGATGCGGACTTCTGTCTTGTCTAAGCTGAGCTTCAGGCAGCTGTCCTTCATCCGCCAGCGACAACCTTCATTCTTTCGTGGAAGTTGTTCCTGGCGACAGTGGGTTCTTTGGTGAGGAAGAGGATCAACTGGGTGTCGTCAATATAGGAGACGATGTTGAGCCCATGGTTTCTGTCGATGACTGCGAGGGAGGTCATGAAGACATTGAAGAGGGTGGGGCTGAGGAAGGAGCCCTGGGGTACTCCGCAGCTTATGTCTGTTGGTTTCGAGAGGTACAGGGCGAGTATAACCAGTTGTGTCCTGCCGGTGAGGAAGGACTCAATCCATTTGAGGTCCTTGTATGGGATACCAGCATTGTGGAGTCTTGGGCCTAGGGTGCAGTGGGAGATGGTGTCAAAGGCTGCCAAGAGGTCCAGTAGGACGAATGCTATAGTGTCACCCTGGTCGAGGAGGCAGCAGATGTCGTTGGTGGTGGCTAGGAGGGCGGTCTCGGTGCTATGATTGCTTTGGAATCCAGATTGGGTGATGTCCAGGACATGGTTGGTTTTGATTAAGATGGCGAGCTGGATGTTGATCACTTTTTTGATGTCTACCTTTAACTTTGACTAAAAACACAATTTTCTCACATTTCTGTAATGCAAAGTTTTGGAGTTTATGGGGACCCACAAACTTCCTCCCATGCAGCATTCCCCTAGGTCTTCCCATAAAATGTTTACCTCAAATGTGTGAGTAGACCCATGACAGGGAACAAACCAGAACGTAGCATGATACATCACATTTTTTCTCTCTAAACTCACCCTTTTTGATCAAAGTGGTTAGCTGTGGATTTTGGGCCCTAGCTTAGCCGGCACCTAGGAAAACTTAGCAAACCTGTACCTTTTTTAAATTAGACACCTAGGGGAATCAAGGATGGGGTGATTTGCGTGGCTCTGACAGGTTGTCAAACTTTGACTAAAAACACATTTTCCTCCCATTTCTGTAATGGCGGCTGCAAACTTCTACTTACACCAAGCATTCCCCTAAGTCTTTTGATACAAATGGTACCTCGCTTGCATGGATAGGCCTAATGTCCATGACAGGAAATGGCCCTAAATGTAACATGGATACATCACATTTTTCCACTCAAAACTGACACTTTTTTTGCAAACTGAGTAGCTGTGGATTTTGGGCCCAACTCAGCTGGCACCTAGTAACATAACAAACTTGTACATTTTAGACAACTAGGGGAATCCAGAATGGACTGACTTGTCTGGATCCCATAAGGGTTTTTATCCACAATGCCCTGCAAAAATCATACTTTTCCTGAAATCATACATTTTCCTTAAATGTATGTGATGAAAACTTCTGTAATCTGCAGGAATCCACCAAATTCCTACCACCCAGCATTACCCCACTTGTGCCCAAAAAAACTAAACCCCATTGCTGTTGCTGGACATAGTGCCTGCTACTGGAACAGATCAAACCAAGGTCAATGGGAGCACTTGCTCTGGAACTCCCATTGACCTCTGTTTGATCCATTACTATCGCTGGCACTAGGTGACACAAAAAGGTGCCACACTTTTAATGCGTCTCTTAACACCTTCAATGCTACAGCAATTCCCCCCCTGGTGCTGAACTCTGCAGATCCCCATTGAGCATGCTCGTCATGAGCACACGAGAAGTGTACTGCATGACGAGCTGAGCTCGTCATGAGCATGGAAGGGGTTAAAGACAAAACTCTAGAAGGAAGAAAGGGGGTCCCATGCACCTCAATCATACCCACTGCAGGTGGGTGCACTCACTCACTGCACCCACCTGCAAGGGTATCTCTCTCCCCTCTTCAAAGTGCCTGACTGTGAAACACAGAGCGAATTTGAAGCAGCCTCTCGTATTTTATTTGAATGTACCTCCTCTAGGGCAGTGCGGGTTTGCGGCTACCCTGGGGGTAGTGCATCCTGTACACCTTTTGAAAGGTGCGCTATTGCGCAAACAGAGAAAGAGCTGCATTTGTATAATATGGCCGAGGGTGTGTAGAATATCCTACCATGTTCCCTTCAACTGGTAATGACGGCACAAGTGTGGCAAATTCCCCTCACTATTCTGCCCGAATTGCAATGAAGGCTTAGGAACCCTATTTATTTTGTGTCCCTGTGATCAGGGATTGTACAACCAGTATAATTGGGATTAAAGGGGAAGCAAAGAACAGAAGCTTTTGTCCGTGGCTTCACCTAATCTACATTAATGACTGTGAATTCTGGATGGTATATATGGATAAGCAATATTCCATTTGACTAGATACTTTTACGCCCTCAATACAAGTTCAGATCTAAATTCTGATCCTTGTCCAAACAGGAATTTCCACATAAAGGGGAATTTCCAGTTGAATAATTATAACACCCTCTGTGAAGCTGGTGGTCAAACCCACCAAGATGTATGAAAGAAAAAGGTGCAGTGGATAAATACTCAGGGGTAGATTTACAAACCCCATGCACATATTTGTGTCATTTTTCCCATGTTAAAAATGACGCAAAAGTGGTGCAAGGGGCTTGCAAATCTGCCCCTTATCATGCATGTCATGCCTCATTTCCAATATGAAAATTCAGTGTGTTATTTACCTCCCCCGAGACTATAGTACTTACCAGGTATGGTAAATACCCCAAACTATTCCCTTAAACTTGAAATCAGGGCCTATTTAGTGCCTTTCCTAAACACAAAACGTGTTAGAACAGTCTGCCAGTGAGCTGACTCTGCACCATTTTCATTGATAAATAGTGATGCATAAAATATGTAGCAGAATTATAACTATAGTGTTTGTTATAGTAAAATAGAAACGTTATGCCTTGTTGTTCTACCGTTCTTTTACTGGCTAGGGAAATATGGCGCTTCCAGTCAAACGCTGACCAGTTCCACGCTGCTTCCTTCATGTATCATAAAACGCCACTGAACTGTAGTAAATGATTGTGAAAATTAAATTGTTCCAGTAAAGGCAAAAAGAAGATAGAAGCCTCTTGATAAATTAGAAATTGCAGCTCGGGTGAGCATTTCACTGTATTATGCAACTAAATTGCTTTCATGGGAAATGGGGGGAAGTGGCAGGCGAGAAGCTGAGTGAATGTGTGTCAAAATTGTGCAAAGCAATCTAGAAAACTGGTGTATCTGATTACCCCTTTAATACAGAAATTCTGTGGTCATGAAGCATCTGTCCTCAAGAGTGACCCTGCACCGCCATCCATTTCTTTCTGCTACCTGATCAGCCAGAAAGTCCTGGGAATAGAGCGGGCGAGTGTGATTGCTTCCTGGGCACACAGTAGCAGGGGATGCGATAATCATGTGTTCATCATGTCTACCAGACACGGTTTCAGAGAAGCAATATCCTGACCTGATGAAGGGTTCAGAAAGATGATATTAGCTTCTAATTGCTTTATTTGCATTTTGGATGTTTCTTTTTCCATCAGCATATGTTTGGTGTGTTTTCAATTATCTAGTGTGCACTTGAAATATGCCAGCAAGGAACAAAAAAATGTACGCATGGGTTACTGGGCATATTCACAAATATATTACACGTATTACTCTATGCTAATGCCTAATTGGGTTACTCAGTGGCCATATGTCAGGTTTAATATCTATCTCAACATATGCCGGATAAATTTTACAGAAAAGGCATAGAGTGCGGGCTCCATTGGGCCCCTTTGTGCCATCGTGAATAAAGGCAAATTAACTGCAAAAATCAAATCCTCAAATAAAGCGCTGCTGATTGCAGGGTGACGTCAATTGCACCAATTACAGTGTTTAATGCCATGTCACTTATGTAGTTTAGACCTAGTCAAATACCAATTGTAATGCACCGAATTTGGTTCTTCCAGTGCTTAGATAGGTGGATAACCCTGGCAATTGGAAATTCTAGTTCTGTTTTTTTAATTCAACAATAAAATAAGATTGTGAATAGCATTATGAATGAAAAATGTAGCTTAATCCCCCAGTCCGCAATTAATTCAAAACAGAGCATTGACATGCGACTTTCTGCACCTGGGAGCGGTTTTAGATGTGAGAAAGCAGGGAGACAAGCAGTTTAATGCTCACATTTTTAACGTGATCTCACAATAATTCTTGTGAGTAGGTTCTGTAAATTGTTGATTTTACATTGGCTTAGGAATCAACACTTGACACATAATCTGAAACACCCAAGCATTACATGCATGGCTTTTAATGTTTATACGGAGGCAAAGGGCAAAAAATAAAGAGTTTCTCACTTTAGATTATTAGATTTGTAAAGTTTGGTGGTTTCTATTTTGCAATGTTGATTTTGAATTAAAGATGCCAATCGCGTTTCTGCACCCCTGTCTCACATTTCTCGAAACCTACTAAAATATTAATTTCAGGAGACTCCATTCTAATTTTGGTCTCAGTTCCATACGCCCTTATTGTGCTTTCTCCCAGTTTGGGCCTTCTTGTACTCATACACATTTCCATAGAGTTACACTGACTTCGTGAACATGGTGTCCTCTGCAACTGGCCTGGATTTTAAGCCTAATAGTTTGCCCATGCCTCACCACTAACATGAAGAAGCAAGCTAGTCGTAAACCACATATAAACAAGTTAGAGCATCCCTTGGGGCAGATTTATGAAGGCCTTGCGCCGCCGGTGCGTCACTTTTTCCCATGTTAAAAATGACGCACCGGCGGCGCAAGGCCTTCATAAATCTGCCCCTTTTATCTTGAGCCTGCGTAAATCAATTCATCGTTATGAATTGTTGAGTTTGTAGTACCAGGTAGGGTGTAGGGTGGACCACTGACATGTGTACCACATTTCTTTGACTTTCAACAATCGCATACTTTCTTCCATTTAAGCACCACTTCCAAACCTTCTGTATCAAGACAATTGAATAGAACATCATACCGATTTGTGGAATTGTGTTTGCATCTTAGCAGCAGACATTTCAAAGCCCTTGGCCTTAATTACAAGTGTGCCGGATTGAAGTAAGATCATTATCACAACCAGTGAAATTCAGTACCCTGATGTCTGGAGTTTATGTAGCATGATAATTACCTATTATGAATTACGGCCTTTAAAATAGAAACTAGATGCGGATTTGGGTACTTTCATCACCAAAATCTGCATGCCCTGGTACTTACCAGGCTATTAACAATGGTATGTTTTTGCAAGTTTTACCTGATGAAGTGTTCCTGGGGAACACTGCAGGGGTGTGAAGTGTAATTGAAGCACCAGAAGCAGTATGTGCCACACAATTTGTAATGCCGAACAGTTTAGAATTCAAATCCTTGCGCACACACAAGGAGTTACACTGGGGTAAAATGATCAGGGCCTGTATGTATTGCTTCCCTGTTCTTTATCACCACTATCTGAAGAAAGTGCATTATCTGATAGTACCTAATCCTTTTAACACCACATCAGCCTGTAAGTATCAATTTTCAAACAGTACTAATTAAATAAAGTCGTATAGAGTTGGCACCAGACTAACTCTACCAAATCAAATTGTTTTGCCCCCGTCATTAGCTATATGGCCTTATTTAGAGTTCGGTGGAAGTAGATACTAGGGGACATATTTACAAGGGATGTGGCGGAGTGAGGAGTTAGCCTTCCTGCCTTAACGCATCACACCGCCACGTCAGAAACGCAGGCCTGCGTCATAGTTACAAAAATACGGTGCAGGCCTGTGTTTTCCCCCTGCGCTGCCGCTACACTTAGCAGCCTAGTGCCAACGCAGGCACCCTGGCACCATAGTGCAAGGGTGTCTGCATGCAGGGGAAGATTGTTTATGTGCAGGAAGGTCCCCCATCCTGCCCCCCTTCCTGCACATAAACAATCTTTAAATGCCCTTTTGTGACTTCGATGTGTGCTGCTCAATGCAACACATACAGAAGTTGAAAAACAGCATTTAAATTTTTTTTTGTTTTTGTGCAGGAAGGGGGACCGTTCTATACATAAACAATTATTGGCCTTTTGCTGTTTGTATGTGTGCTGCACAATACAGCACACACGAAAACAGCAAAAAAGGGCAAATGAAACATTTCTCCACGTTGTGACAGGGTAAGACCAGGTTTTCCCTGGTCTTAATTCTGGTGCTGCCTCCTATTTACTCCTCCCTTGTAAATATGGGGCAGCGTCAGAATCAAGGGCTGTTGTGGTGGAATGCCCACAGCAACAACCATTGCCCTACCCTTTCACGCTAAGAATAGCGTGAAAGGGGCCATTATTTACAAGGCAGTGTTAAGCCACATTAAGTGGCTTAACACTGCCTTGTAAATAAGGCAAAGCCCATATCACCACAGGAATGTGGTAAAAATGTAAATGTAAATGTAATTGTAGTATACTTGTAAAGCGCACAGCTGCCCCAGCGCTGTATAACTCTGGGGAACCCGTCCTGGCTTTCCCTGTGGGATGGTCCCTTGGTGGGAGTCCCCAAGGTGGAGCCAGGCATCCCCGGAATTGGTGGGGCCGTTGTGGAGATTAGGCAAGCTAATGCCCAGAGTTGCCGAGTGGAACCCCTGATTAGAGTAAGCACTGAAGCGAGAATTATCGAGTCCGCTGACCAAGGTCCACGACCCTGCCGCGTCGGGAATTGAACCCTGGTCCCAGGCTGACTTCTGCTCTCAGGCCTGCCGCCTCTAACCAGTGAGCCACACTACTCCACTGTAAAGTAATGTTCCCGTGGGGATAGGGGCTTGTAAATATGCCCCTCGTTCACAACCATGGTGGATGTCCTGCCTACCCTATTACAAATGTACTATGGCCAGGGCCACCGTAGTTATGTGATTCTGTAACCATACCCTTTTCCGCATAATTCTGGGTTTGTCACGTTTGCCACATATTCAATCAACTGCTGCTTAATTTGTAGATCTTTACCCCAAAAATTATTTTCTAGCTCAAAGGTATCAAAAGTTACTAAAACATAATGTCTTGTTACTGCACAGTGGAATGCCCTTCGTAAAGGTTGTCTGGTCACTTTGAGTTGTTTATTGCTGGTTTTGGGTGTTAAACAGAAACTAATGAGATAAAACATTGACCTAGACAGTGTTAAGTTGTGTAAAAATTACAACATAATGAAGCATCAGTGTTACAAAATATGCTGCATTTCGCTACATTAATTTCTTTTCTTACTACATAATTTAATCAACCCTGGTCATAATTTGATCATCGACCGTTGAACATTTGCAGTTGCCCAGACAGTAGGCCATGGCTTTTGTTATACTGCAGATGGGTGCATTAGTCATTAGACTCTACTCTTTTTCGGGGACACATGCTGCAAAATTAATATTGCAGTTTCTGGAGTAAGCCTGCTCTGTTTATTAATGATGATGAGGGCTGGGGGGCGCTAGAGAGCCCGGAGCCAGATGGCCGCACTTTAGTGCTGCTCTGCTGGTCGAGAATTCAATCCGCCTATCATCCTTATTAACTGGCGTCATCCAAAGCTCCCCTGCACAAATTCATCACCCCCATCATTTCAGTCTGCATTTGATACCTCTTGGCTGTGGATCGCTGACTTACAACCGCGCTTTTACCCTTTGCGAGGTTTTGGCGTAAAATGGCGGCTCTGCTCGGCGATCACTGACGGCCTATCTGCGGACCTGCTGCTGCTCTGGGGTCGTCAGTGGAGACTCCGCGGCTATAAGGCAAGGCGCACCCTGAGACGCTGCGGGATCGCATCCTGGCAGATTTGGGCACTGCTGGCCCCCATGATGTTGGCGGACTTCTCGTGACTGCAGCCTTGGAAAGTGAAGGTAGACTGCACGCCCATCCTGCGGCTTTGTGTCCGCTCAGCTGCGGAGATAGATTGTCATCCCAGGCTGGGGATGGAGCGGCTGAGCCGGATTCTTGAGGGCCCAGCCTGCCTCCTGCTGCAACCCCTTTGCGGCATCGACCGCTGTCTCGCACTCCATCCGGCCGCGGCTGCGGCTCCTGCTCTCCCGGCCCGCTGCTATCAATCAATCAAGAGTATTTGTAAAGCGCGCTACTCACCCGCTAGGGTCTCAAGGCGCTGGGGGGGGAGGGAGGGCAGGGGGGCTGCTACTACTCAAAAATCCAGGTCTTGAGTTGCTTCCTGAAGGAGAGATGGTCCTGGGTGAGTCGTAGGTGGGTGGGGAGGGTGTTCCAGGTCTTGGCTGCCAGGTAGGTGAAGGATCTTCCTCCGGTGGTAGTTCTGCGGATCCATGGGACGGTGGCGAGGGCGGGGCTGGCGGAGCGGAGCTGGCAGGTTGGCGTGTAGAACGTGAGGCGGTTGTTGAGGTATTTGGGGCCCAAGTCATGGAGAGCCTTGTGTGCGTGGGTGGGGAGTCTGAATGTGATCCTCTTACTGACGGGGAGCCTGTGCAGGTCCCTCAGGTGGGCGGAGATGTGGCTGTGTCGGGTGATGTCCAAGACGAGTCGCGCTGAGGTGTTCTGGATGCGCTGGAGTCTTTTCTGTAGTTTGGCAGTGGTCCCAGCATAGAGGGCGTTCCCGTAGTCCAGACGGCTGGTGAGGAGGGCCTGGGTGACCGTTTTCCTGGTTCCAGTGGGGATCCAGCGGAAGATCTTACGGAGCATGCGGAGTGTGTTGAAGCAGGAGGAGGTAACGGCGTTAACTTGCCTGGCCATCGTGAGGGAGTATTCAAGGATGAAGCCCAGGTTACGTGCATGGTCCGTGGGCTTGGGTGGGGGGCCCAGAGCAGGGGGCCACCAGGAGTCGTCCCAGGCGGAGATGGATGAGCCGAGGATGAGGACTTCAGTCTTGTCTGAGTTCAGTTTCAGGTGGCTGAGCTTCATCCAGTCTGCGATGTCTTTCATTCCGTCCTGGAAGCTGGCTATGGCGGAGGTGGGGTCATTGGTGAGGGAGAGGATCAGTTGGGTATCGTCGGCGTAGGAGATGATGTTGAGGTTGTGTTTGCGTGCGATGGCTGCGAGGGGGCTCATGTAGATGTTGAAGAGGGTGGGGCTGAGCGAGGAGCCTTGATGTACGCCGCAGATGATCTTGGTGGCTTCTGCGAGGAAGGGCGGGAGACAGACTCTTTGGGTTCTGTCGGAGAGGAAGGAGGTGATCCATACCAGGGCCTTTCCTTGGATCCCGGCGTGGCGGAGGCGGGTTGATAGGGTGCGGTGGCAGACCGCGTCGAACGCAGCCGAAAAGTCGAGCAGGATGAGGGTGGCGGTTTCTCCGTTATCCAGCAGGGTCTGGATGTTGTCGGTGGCCGCGATGAGGGCGCTCTCGGTGCTGGGGTTCACTCGGAATCCGGACTGCGATGGGTCGAGGGAGCCGTTCGTCTCCAGGAAGGCTGTCAGCTGTTCCTTGACGGTTTTCTCGATGACTTTTGCAGGGAAGGGGAGGAGCAAGATGGGGCGGAAGTTCTTGAGGTCTGAGGGGTCTGCGGTGAGTTTCTTCAGGAGGGCGCTGACCTCTGTGTGCTTCCAGCTCTCTGGGAAGGTGGCGGATATGAAGGAGTTGTTGATGATGTCCCGAAGTTTGGGTGCGATGATGGAGTCAGCTTTGTTGAAGATGTGGTGTGGGCAGGGATCGGCTGGGGAGCCCGAGTGGATGGTGTTCATCGTGTTGGTGGTATCTTCTGTGCTGACCTGAGTCCAGGCGCACAGGGTGGTTGTGGGGGGTGTAGGTTCGGTGGTGGGGTACGAGTTCTGAGCGCCGAAGCTGTCGTGTATGTCGACGATCTTACGGTGAAAAAAGGTGACCAGAGAGTTGCAGAGGTCTTGAGAAGGCGTGAACTCGTTGTTGCTGGCGTTGGGGTTGGAGAGCTCATTCACGACGTTGAAGAGTTCCTTGCTGTTGTGGGTGTTGTTGTCCAGTCGTTCTCTGAAGGATGACCTTTTGGTGGTGCGCATCAGCTGGTGGTGTTTAGGGATGGCGTTCTTGAGGGCTGTCATGTTATCCGTTGACTGTTTGTGGCGCCAGGCTTTCTCGAGGTCACGGCAGGATTTCTTGGAGTCTTTGAGATCGTTGGTGAACCACGCGGCTTTCTTGCTGTTGAGGTTGCTGGAAGGGTTTTTCAGTGGAGCAAGGGTGTCGGCGCAGTCGGTGATCCACTGTGTGAGGTTGCGGGCTTCTTCGTTGGGGTCCGTGGTGTTAGTGAGAGGGTTTAGGCTCAAGGAGGTGGTGAGTCGGTCGGTGGTGATCTTGCTCCAGCATCTTCGGGGGGTTTGTTGAGGGCGGTGGTGGGTCGTTGTTTTCCTGGAGCTGAAGTGTACGCAGCTGTGGTCAGTCCAGTGGAGCTCGGGGGTGTGGCTGAAGGAGATGTGGTTGCTGGAGGAGAAGACGGGGTTGAGCGTGTGGCCGGCGTATTGGGTGGGGGTGTTGACCAGTTGCTTGAATCCGAGGTTGGCGAGGTTGTCTAGTAGGGCGGTGGTGTTGTTGTCCTGGTCGTTCTCCAGGTGGAAGTTGAGGTCTCCTAGGAGGATTTAGTCGTAGGAGGCGAGGGCGAGCGGGCTGATGAAGTCTGCGATGGCCTCGCTGAAGTGTGAGCGTGGTCCCGGGGGTCTGTAGATACAGATGCTACAGTGCGTATCCACAATTTTCTGCCGGTGCTGCGGGGGCTAATTCTCCTCACATAATGTACTGGCTGCACGCTGCCACAGCAGATCTCCGAATGCCTCTGGGTCTACCAATAGCGTAACCAACATTCACACAGCATTTTCAGTAGATCGGCCCAGAATACATTACCGGGTCTGGAACCTCAGCCTTTCCCCACACAGGTCTTCCAATAGTCTCCTTCAATCTGTTGGAGGCACTCACTCTGGGGCTTGGTCTATGTGGCTGTTGGACTTGGCGCTGGGCACACTCTGGCATTTCCTGAGATGAACTGCTGTACTGGGCGCATTTTTGAAGGAGGTGTGGATGTGTTCCCCCCAGGATTGTGGGCCTCACTGGCAGGGTGATGCATGTAGGCTGCCTGTGATTCATCCTCAAACACTCCAGGGTGTGCATATATCTGTCACCTATACTGTGCTGTACTTGCAGGACTGCCTGTTGGCTATTGCTGCTCTGATAGGGTCCAGCCTCGTGCGCCTTGGAATACTGGACTTGACACTGGTGCCCTGCGGTGCTGGAGGGGGTCGCAGGTTAACTGTCAGTCGTTTACGCCTATCTCACCCGCAATACTGCTCTGCCATCGCCAGGTCCTGGTCAGGTGAACTGTCATCTCTATCGTCACTCTCAACTGCTGTTTGTGGCACTCGGCATCGCAGTCTTCACACGCCAGTCCTTCCTCCTAATTATTGGGCGCACAGACAAAAATCAAGGCAAATTGTACTTTGAATCTAAAAAAACACCTAAATCTTGTACCCCAAACACATCTGACACTGAAAATAAATCCTGAATCTGGCTCTGCTGTGAAACTGGAGCGTTTGATGATGACAATGCAACAGAGCCTTCACACCATTAATGCTAAAATCGATCATCTGAAATTGCGCATGGACACAAAGGCATCAATGCTAAATAAGCATGGCGCACAACTTGCTGAGCAATGCATTTCCACCACAGAGGACCGAGTGGAAGCAGTCAGCACATCCTGTGCAAGTATGGAAAAGCTCTTGGAAGTCATCAAAGCTAAAAATGAGGATATTGAGGCCCGGTCCCGAAGGAACAACCTACGAAAAACAGGCATTTCGGAGACAGCCAACACCGGGCCTATGGAGCTTTATGTGGAGACGCTTCTTACCTCTCTTCTGGGGGTGGAACACTTTTCAAAAGTGCTCATTGTGGAGAGAGCTCATCGCTCCTTGGCAGCCCAGTCCGTTCCAGGAGCGACGCCCAACCTAACATAGCCAGACTGCTAAACTTTCGAGATCGGGACACTGCGCTACGTCTGGCTAGAGAGAAGGGCAATCTGAGCTTACAGGAAATGAAAGTGGAGCTGTTTCCCGATTTTACAGTGGCGGTGCAGCAAGCACGCAGGAAGTTCCATGCTGTACAGAAAAAATTGCAGGCCCTGCTTATCCAGTATGCAATGCTCTACCCTGGCCGCCTGTGAATTGAGCATGATGGAAAGGCTCATGTCTTCTCGACACCCAAGGAAGCCCGTCAGTTTATCCGTCAATTGGAGCGGCTCTTGCCGAGACGAGAAAAAGTTGGAGACTCAGAATCTGATGGCTGATTCTGTAGCCCTGGTATTCTTTTGTGTCATATATTGTTGTTTGTTCTGCATCTGTTGGTGGCCAGGCTGCCTTGTTTGCAACTCCGAGGTGACTTGATTGATTTGCTGTATATCTCATGTATATCACTGTGCCCTATCGCTGACGCCTTGCTCTTTACGCTGCAATGCTCTTGTTGACTTTGATTTGCGAATTGATGGGCTTTTAGCTGGAGTCTTAGGGCGATTACAAAAACCTTTTTTAAATCTGGAGCCGCTTTATTATCTGTAAGATTTTGTTTGAAAAGCCTATCAATCTATGTCTCGACCGACCCTGTTCCCACGGGGTGCTATCGGCTACTAGCGCTTCACTGTCTGGGAATTCCCCGCAAAGTTGTTTCTACTGTTAGGGCACATATTTGTGTCCAGGTTGCAATTTTTTTTATCTGCAGATCCTCTCTGCACACTTCACCAGATATGCAACATTTTATGGGCTTGTTCTTTTTTGTTGTAAAAGGGATTGTCACAGCAGGTATCCACTGCTGGTGTGGGTGGTAGGGGCTGTTGGGGGACAATATGTTATGGATTGTACATTGGCAGCAGCATGAGGTTGTGGTGTGGCAGTTACAGGGACACTTCACAGGCGATATCATGGGTATGTTCACTACAGGTGCGGATCATGCCTAACTCCAAGGGTAAGACGATATCCTGGCTTAGTTGGAATGTAAGGGGACTCAACAATCCAAAAAAAGTACTTCAGGTGCTATCATATTTGGATCGTCACCAGATTCAGGTTGCCCTACTTCAGGAGACATATCTTAATAAGCAGGCGGTGTCAACTGTCGCCACCAGATGGGCGTGGGTAAAGTTAGCTGCATCTTACTCATCCTATGCACGGGGAGTAATGATTCTGTTTAAAAAAGGGACCCCCTTTATACCAATATCCGTGGAGGAGGACGATGGTGGAAGATATATAATAGTCCAGGGAATGTTCCATGGTGCGTTAATGGTCATCATAAATGTATACGGCCCTAAGATTGATGACCCTGCGTTTTATGACACACTATGGAGGAAACTTTACAAGTTACCCCCTTCCATTGTTATATGTGGGGGTGATTTCAATGTGACACTTAACCCCAGCATGGACAGAACGTCCATGGCGGATTCGACTCCTACAAGGCAGCTGCAACACTACATGATGGTATGCTGACACTGGGTCTTATAGACATCTTGCGGTTACGGCATCCTTGTCTGAAAGAGGGTTCCAGTCACTCCTTTGCCCGTAATGCTTGGTCCGGCGTTGACTTTTGGTTAGTCACGCAAGACACTAATGACTGGGTAGTGCAGATCGAACACCTGCCTAGAACCTTGTCGGTCCATTCCCCTTTGTTTCTTCGTATGACCTTACCGGCTCACACTCCCCCTCCTTTCCAATGGCGGCTGCAGCCCTCCTCCCTGCTGGACCTAGTGTATTGTGAGGGTGTTAGGAAGGCCATTACTGACTAGTTTTTTGACAATACCAGATCAATTGACTCTGTGGGGACTCTATGGGAGGCTTTTAATGTGTTTTCAACAAAAGGGGAATGGGGCAAGGCACAACGAGAATTCTACCTGTGTGCCAGGTTTTGCGAATTTACCACTCATGCAGGGGAGCGGAAGGTCCAGTCCTGGTGTTCGCATGAAGTACCAAATACAAGAGGGGTACCAGGATGTTCCTAAAGGAGTGCTAGTGTGGTCGGAGTCAGGTTAGGGATGCTGTAGGGCAACGTGGGGTACCTACAAACGGGCATCCATTTTGTTGGATGTAATGGCCTCACACACCCCTGTGAGTGTCATGCTTCATCATCGGCAATGCTCCTCGTTGGGAAGGCGGTGCAATACCCAACGGGCAACACCTCATCCCAGTCACATACCAGGTTAGCCTTGCACTAGGGTACCTTATTTTCCTACAAGTCTAGTCTAAATTTTAATTGGAGCCAAGGGACCTCCAGAATAAAATTGATCCTGGTACCCTTGCCCCATTTTAAACCACTTCCACGTCTACACTCTCCTGGCCCTACACCCGCACTTCACCCATACGGCAGTTGGAAAAAGATCTCCGCCAAAGAGCCCCTCTTTGAGGTGTTGCCCATTGGGTATTGCACCGCCGACCCAACGAGGAGCATTGCCGATGATGAAGCATGACACTCGCAAGGGTGTGTGAGGCCATTACATCCAACAAAATGGATGCCCGTTTGTAGGTACCCCACGTTGCCCTACAGCATCCCTAACCTGACTCCGACCAAACTAGCACTCCTTTAGGAGCAGCCTGGTACCCCTCTTGTATTAGGCTTTTAAGGTGACCATACGTAGGGCTTGTATTGGGCTTCAGGCAGGGGTTCTTAAGTCTCTATGGGGCACCTTGGCTACACTGGCATGCGACTTGAAAGGGCTAGAACGCCAGTATGAAAACACACCTGAACCCTCAATTCTTGCACTCATAAAAGAAAAAGTTGCAGAATACAACGAGGTGGCTGACCAGGAAGTACGACACATGTCCCATAGAAGTAGGGCCAGATATTATGGTGAGAGCAAAAGACCTGGCAGGGGCCTTGCTGCCCGTATCATAGAAACCCAGGAAGGGCATATATGGTTAGCGCAATCACTGTTGATAAAATCACTCATTATGACACTCTCAATATATTACAGGCTTTCGCCAAATACTACACAGACATGTATGCTCTCCACCCGGTTGCGGAGGAAGCAAAGTTGCAACAATATTTGGATGATATAGCTTTGGTGTGGCTCTCTAGAGGACAGCAGGAGTTCTTAATGCATCCTATCACCTCGGGTGAAATACAGGACGTCATTGTAGCCCTCCCCAATGGGGGAGCTTTGTTTGTCATAAGTTGGCAGGGTATGCTCAGACGTGAGTCCCTTGCTCACTTTGCCACTGGATTCAAGCAAGCCTGGCTGAGGACGGCTGAAATTCCAGACACCGGTCCTAGGAAGATTGTTTCCGGTCCAGGGAAGGCATGGCTTGGCAGTTCGGGCTGGACTGTTCCCATGAGGCACAGGGTCAGACTGATTTGCATATGGCCATGTCTGAACTGGGGTGGCAGAGTGGGCTAAAGAACGGTGATGGATTAAACCCAGATCTGTTGGCTGGGTGTAAGTGTTTGATTGGTACAGATGCTCCGTCCATCACCACCCCCTTTTGTACCACTTTGTTCACCATAAATTGGCAGGGTATGCTCAGACGTGAGTCCCTTGCTCACTTTGCCACTGGATTCAAGCAAGCCGGGCTGAAGACGGCTGAAATGCCAGAAACCGGTCCTCGGAAGCTTGTTTCCGGTCCAGGGAAGGCATGGCTTGGCAGTTCGGGCAGGACTGTTCCCATGAGGCACAGGGTCAGACTGATTTGCATATGGCCATGTCTGAACTGGGGTGGCAGAGTGGGCTAAAGAACGGTGATGGATTAAACCCAGATCTGTTGACTGGGTGTGAGTGTTTGATTGGTTCAGATGCTCCGTCCATCATCACCCCCTTTTGTACCACTTTGTTCGCCTTAAGTTGGCAGGGTATGTTCAGACGTGAGTCCCTTGCTCACTTTGTCACTGGATTCAAGCAAGCCGGGCTGAAGACTGCTGAAATGCCAGAAACCGGGCCTCGGAAGATTGTGTCCGGTCCAGGGAAGGCATGGCTTGGCAGTTAGGGCTGGACTGTTCCCATGAGGCACAGGGTCAGACTGATTTGCATATGGCCATGTCTGAACTGGGGTGGCAGAGTGGGCTAAAGAACGGTGATGGATTAAACCCAGATCTGTTAACTGGGTGTGAGTGTTTGATTGGTTCAGATGCTCCGGTCATCACCACCACCTTTTGTACCACTTTGTTCGCCATAAGTTGGCAGGGTATGTTCAGACGTGAGTCCCTTGCTCACTTTGCCACTGGATTCAAGCAAGCCGGGCTGAAGACTGCTGAAATGCCAGAAACCGGGCCTCGGAAGATTGTTTCCGGTCCAGGGAAGGCATGGCTTGGCAGTTCGGGCTGGACTGTTCCCATGAGGCACAGGGTCAGACTGATTTGCATATGGCCATGTCTGAACTGGGGTGGCAGAGTGGGCTAAAGAACGGTGATGGATTAAACCCAGATCTGTTGACTGGGTGTGAGTGTTTGATTGGTTCAGATGCTCCGTTCATCACCACCCCCTTTTGTACTGCGATATCAATGCTATGCATCTTTTCACTTACACTTGACTGCGATCAGCCATGCGCACGCTGTACGCACAATTTCTTGCTGAGCCACCTACATTAGATGCACTGCAACTCTTATATACCACTACCTATAGGGTGAAGTTGGTCGCTCGATTATATCAGGCATCGCAGAGGGAGGTAGCTACCTTAGGAGTAGCTGCATTGCATAAATGGAATGCAGTGTTGCCATGTCCATGTCAGATGATGAGCGGGCGCATTACTGCCGCATGACAGGGCACCTAACAGCTAATGGTAATTTAAGGATGATCCACTTTAGATATCTGCACCAACTGTACTATATGAGTGCCCAATTGAACAGATATGGTCTGCGGGACTCAGATGCCTGTAGGCGCTGTGGTATGCTTTGACTCACTCTTATGCCACCCGCAGATCCGGATCTACTAACCAGATCGAGGACCGCCTCCTGACTGCCGGACTTTGACGGCACTCGCACATCTACTCCACGGTGTCTGCACCGGGAGATGACAGTGGATCCTTGGACCCTGCTTAACAATTAAGTTTTCGCTGACCCGGCCGGAATGGGGCTCCGTTCCTGCGCCCCTCCACGACTCAGCCAGCGCTTAAGATCATTTATCAAGTGACCAGACCAACCTCTACCGCCTGTTCCACCCTTTTTCTTCTCTCCGTGGCACCGACGGGGCTCCGTCCTCGCGCCACCACCCCTACACGACACCGGATCAGCATACCGGACCGACTTCCTTTCAATCCCCCCGACTTCTATTCACGCATTGGCAACTACGAGGCTCCATTTTTGCTTCAGCTCCATCCTTCACATTCAATTGGTTCCATCCTCTACTAGGCGACTACATAGTCGACTACCCTTACCATAACGGGGATCCATCTCTGGGCCAGCACCTACCCCCACTCCTGTTAAATCGGCAACCCAGTCCTGATAAAGATCCTGAATCAATAGGATCGGAACACAGTCGACCTGCATTACAGCGCAACTCATGACGCATTACCTTCTCCGGTTCCTAAAATAACAGCTATTACTCATTCACTAAGGAGGAACCAACAATTTTGTATATATTGTCTTCATTCTTTGTCTCTTTACGCCTATCGCTGTCTCTCACCCTATGTCACTTGCACCATCACTGTTTGTCTCACTATCACGTACTGCAGAAAGCCTCCTTGGGTTGCCTCCGCATTATATGCCCCAAATGCTGTTGTCTGAACTGTTGCTTTGAGTGTTTTCTGTAAATTATCTTTTAAATATATGATGCTATATGCACTTTCAAAAACTAAAAATTTGGAGTCTCTCTTTTTGTCCAGATCCTTTGTAATGTCTTGTACATGCAAATATATCTGTTGCTCAAGTGAATCCAATTGAGATATTGTTTTTCTATACAGTGGTATGCTTGGAGCAGATGTTTATCCTTTGGCATGGGCCTGTCCTAAGGTTTTCTCTTATTGGGAGGCTGTTGTCAAGACTATACACTCGGTGGTTGAGCTTCCCTTGGCCTGTACTCCTCAACTGTGTCTCCTGGGCCTGGTTGCTTGTGTTAAATCCTCCCACAGAAGGTTTGCGGCCATTGCATTATTGATGGCTGAACAGAGGGTCTCCATCTGCTGGGAGAGTAGACAGGCCCCCACTACCAAACTATGGCTGCAGGGTCTGAGCTACTGTCATGACCAGTTTGTCTGTTATGCTGAGGAGCTGCCTACGGGACATTTGAACACCCCTCACAACCTATCTCCTGTCTGTATCCACTATCTGAGAACCTATTATTCTTGGTAAGATGATGGACATGTTTTATATATGACTGTACTGCAATGTATTCTTATGTCCCTTTCTCACTTGCTCCTTAACGAATGAACTGCCCCTCTTATGATTGTATATATGGCCCTGATCTGTCCCAATCAGAAACATCAACTTCTTATAATGTACTGCAACTGATCTGCCTGCCTTGTACTGTACTCCTTTATTCTGTTTGATGTATTGTTTGGAAATGACCAATAAAGGAAAAAAAAATGATGATGATGAGGGCTAATTAAGGCTATATCACCGAAGCGACAGATGCTAGAGCTTCTATGGTGCTTATTTCCCTGGAGAATATATATATATATATTTTTTAAATATTTGCTCATAGTAGGTAAAGCCCTGCAGGAAACTTTCAAACAAGGTGCTTAAAAAAACCTCTTCCATGCAAGGTGACCTCACAGAGTAAATGAAAATATTTGCAAACAAGGAAAACACCTAGATCTATGTATGGTAAGAAAAGAAGGACATGGAACACCTTCAACTTCTTACATAGAAATGTTGGCCACCCCTCAGTGAGTGATGGTTCCTTTCACACTCAGGTCTTTGCTAAAATAAACAGTATTAATAGATTCGTTTGAAATGGGCTCTATTTTTTTAAATGTAGTTTACAATGAAGCTCATGAAAGGATAAAAGCTTAAAGGACTTGGGCTACACAAACATTAATGACGTGATTGAGCCCTGCCAAGGAGAATCCTGCGATAGGAGGTGGGCAACTAACTGCTCTAATGAAGCGTCTCGCAAAGTAGCCATGTACACCCCAAAATGTGATGACTGGTTGCCACAGCAATTGTTCTAAACTTCCACACTTTTTTAGGTGCACGAAGTGCAGGTCGCATTTCCATTCTGAATGACGGGCTCCATCATCCTTTGAGGTTGGAATGAAACGCATGCTTACTGTTTGCTTTGATGTTCCGAGAACAGGACTCTATTTGGGACTCATTTCAGGCCAGGTTCTGCCTTTTGCAGGCCCTGGCATGTTCTCTGCGGCACTGCCTGTGTCATGTATGCTGCCTCACAGACTGTCCCTCCCAGTACTCAGCAGTTTGATTGGCAGTAGCAAGGATGTTACTGTGCTAACCTTCCCTGGGTTCATTCCAGTATCCTGTACTGCTGTGGTACTCATAGTACCACCTGTGGGCTGCCAGCGGCCCGGCAGGCCTTCATTGGTGGGCCACAGACCTTTCCTTGCCGGTTCCAATGAAACACAGAAGATGACCGCAGGAGCATATGTTGTGAATATGTATTAAATAGGTAGTCACTATGTATGCTCCTGCGGCACTCTTCTGTGTTTACTGCTTGCCTCTGTGATTTCAGAAAAAAACACAGTTGATGGACAAAATGTAGAACAATGTCATACATTCACCCCAGTACAAAGATCTGGGCCTGAATCCATCTTTTTTTTCCACTCCACACCACCCTGGGTTAGACACTGGCTATATGCAAATCAGCTCTGACCCTGTGCCTCATGGGAACAGTCCAGTCCGAACTACCAAGCCATGTCTTTCCCAGACCGGAATCAAGCATCCAAGGACCGGTTTCTGGCTATCAGCCTTCATCAGCCTGGATAGCTTGACTCCAGTGGTGTGGAGAGCCTGGGACTCACGTCTGAGCATACCCAGCACACTCGGGGTGAAAATTGCAAAAAACACAGTTGATGGACAGAATGTAGAACAATGTCATACATTCACCCCAGTACAAAGATCTGGGCCTAAATCCATCATTTTTTTGCACTCCACACCACCCTGGGTTAGACACTGGCTATATGCAAATCAGCTCTGACCCTGTGCCTCATGGGAACAGTCCAGTCCGAACTACCAAGCCATGTCTTTCCCAGACCGGAATCAAGCATCCAAGGACCGGTTTCTGGCTATCAGCCTTCATCAGCCTGGATAGCTTGACTCCAGTGGTGTGGAGAGCCTGGGACTCACGTCTGAGCATACCCAGCACACTCTGGGTGAAAATTGCAAAAAACACAGTTGATGGACAGAATGTAGAACAATGTCATACATTCACCCCAGTACAAAGATCTGGGCCTAAATCCATAGTTTTTTTGCACTCCACACCACCCTGGGTTAGACACTGGCTATATGCAAATCAGCTCTGACCCTGTGCCTCATGGGAACAGTCCAGTCCGAACTACCAAGCCATGTCTTTCCCAGACCGGAATCAAGCATCCAAGGACCGGTTTCTGGCTATCAGCCTTCATCAGCCTGGATAGCTTGACTCCAGTGGTGTGGAGAGCCTGGGACTCACGTCTGAGCATACCCAGCACACTTGGGGTGAAAATTGCAAAAAACAGAGTTGATGGACAGAATGCAGAACGATGTCATACATTCACCCCAGTACAAAGATCTGGGCCTAAATCCATCGTTTTGTTGCACTCCACACCACCCTGGGTTAGACACTGGCTATATGCAAATCAGCTCTGACCCTGTGCCTCATGGGAACAGTCCAGTCCGAACTACCAAGCCATGTCTTTCCCAGACCGGAATCAAGCATCCAAGGACCGGTTTCTGGCTATCAGACTTCATCAGCCTGGATAGCTTGACTCCAGTGGTGTGGAGAGCCTGGGACTCACGTCTGAGCATACCCAGCACATTCGGGGTGAAAATTGCAAAAAACACAGTTGATGGACAGAATGTAGAACAATGTCATACATTCACCCCAGTACAAAGATCTGGGCCTAAATCCATCGTTATTTTGCACTCCACACCACCCTGGGTTAGACACTGGCTATATGCAAATCAGCTCTGACCCTGTGCCTCATGGGAACAGTCCAGTCCGAACTACCAAGCCATGTCTTTCCCAGACCGGAATCAAGCATCCAAGGACCGGTTTCTGGCTATCAGCCTTCATCAGCCTGGATAGCTTGACTCCAGTGGTGTGGAGAGCCTGGGACTCACGTCTGAGCGTACCCAGCACACTCGGGGTGAAAATTGAAAAAAACACAGTTGATGGACAGAATGTAGAACAATGTCATACATTCACCCCAGTACAAAGATCTGGGCCTAAATCCATCGTTTTTTTGCACTCCACACCACCCTGGGTTAGACACTGGCTATATGCAAATCAGCTCTGACCCTGTGCCTCATGGGAACAGTCCAGTCCGAACTACCAAGCCATATCTTTCCCAGACCGGAATCAAGCATCCAAGGACCGGTTTCTGGCTATCAGCCTTCATCAGCCTGGATAGCTTGACTCCAGTGGTGTGGAGAGCCTGGGACTCACGTCTGAGCATACCCAGCACACTCTGGGTGAAAATTGCAAAAAACACAGTTGATGGACAGAATGTAGAACAATGTCATACATTCACCCCAGTACAAAGATCTGGGCCTAAATCCATAGTTTTTTTGCACTCCACACCACCCTGGGTTAGACACTGGCTATATGCAAATCAGCTCTGACCCTGTGCCTCATGGGAACAGTCCAGTCCGAACTACCAAGCCATGTCTTTCCCAGACCGGAATCAAGCATCCAAGGACCGGTTTCTGGCTATCAGCCTTCATCAGCCTGGATAGCTTGACTCCAGTGGTGTGGAGAGCCTGGGACTCACGTCTGAGTATACCCAGCACACTCGGGGTGAAAATTGCAAAAAACACAGTTGATGGACAGAATGTAGAACAATGTCATACATTCACCCCAGTACAAAGATCTGGGCCTAAATCCATCGTTTTGTTGCACTCCACACCACCCTGGGTTAGACACTGGCTATATGCAAATCAGCTCTGACCCTGTGCCTCATGGGAACAGTCCAGTCCGAACTACCAAGCCATGTCTTTCCCAGACCGGAATCAAGCATCCAAGGACCGGTTTCTGGCTATCAGCCTTCATCAGCCTGGATAGCTTGACTCCAGTGGTGTGGAGAGCCTGGGACTCACGTCTGAGCATATCCAGCACTTTCGGGGTGAAAATTGCAAAAAACACAGTTGATGGACAGAATGTAGAACAATGTCATACATTCACCCCAGTACAAAGATCTGGGCCTAAATCCATCGTTATTTTGCACTCCACACCACCCTGAGTTAGACACTGGCTATATGCAAATCAGCTCTGACCCTGTGCCTCATGGGAACAGTCCAGTCCGAACTACCAAGCCATGTCTTTCCCAGACCGGAATCAAGCATCCAAGGACCGGTTTCTGGCTATCAGCCTTCATCAGCCTGGATAGCTTGACTCCAGTGGTGTGGAGAGCCTGGGACTCACGTCTGAGCATACCCAGCACACTCGGGGTGAAAATTGCAAAAAACACAGTTGATGGACAGAATGTAGAACAATGTCATACATTCACCCCAGTACAAAGATCTGGGCCTAAATCCATCGCTTTTTTGCACTCCACACCACCCTGGGTTAGACACTGGCTATATGCAAATCAGCTCTGACCCTGTGCCTCATGGGAACAGTCCAGTCCGAACTACTAAGCCATGTCTTTCCCAGACCGGAATCAAGCATCCAAGGACCGGTTTCTGGCTATCAGCCTTCATCAGCCTGGATAGCTTGACTCCAGTGGTGTGGAGAGCCTGGGACTCACGTCTGAGCATACCCAGCACACTCGGGGCGAAAATTGCAAAAAACACAGTTGATGGACAGAATGTAGAACAATGTCATACATTCACCCCAGTACAAAGATCTGGGCCTAAATCCATCATTTTTTTTCACTCCACACCACCCTGGGTTAGACACTGGCTATATGCAAATCAGCTCTGACCCTGTGCCTCATGGGAACAGTCCAGTCCGAACTACCAAGCCATGTCTTTCCCAGACCGGAATCAAGCATCCAAGGACCAGTTTCTGGCTATTAGCCTTCATCAGCCTGGATAGCTTGACTCCAGTGGTGTGGAGAGCCTGGGACTCACGTCTGAGCATACCCAGCACACTCGGGGTGAAAATTGCAAAAAACACAGTGGATGGACAGAATGTAGAACAATGTCATACATTCACCCCAGTACAAAGATCTGGGCCTAAATCCATCGTTTTTTTGTACTCCACACCACCTTGGGTTAGACACTGGCTATATGCAAATCAGCTCTGACCCTGTGCCTCATGGGAACAGTCCAGTCCGAACTACCAAGCCATGTCTTTCCCAGCCTGGAATCAAGCATCCAAGGACCGGTTTCAGGCTATCAGCCTTCATCAGCCTGGATAGCTTGACTCCAGTGGTGTGGAGAGCCTGGGACTCACGTCTGAGCATACCCAGCACACTCGGGGTGAAAATTGCAAAAAACACAGTTTTCGGTAGTTCGGACTGGACTGTTCCCATGAGGCACAGGGTCAGAGCTGATTTGCATATAGCCAGTGTCTATCCCAGGGTGGTGTGGAGTGCAAAAAAACTATGGATTTAGGCCCAGATCCTTGTACTGGGGTGAATGTATGACATTGTTCTACATTCTGTCCATCAACTGTGTTTTTTGCAATTTTCACCTCTGTGATTTCAGGGCACCCTCAGGAAGCTTCCCATAAGGCCCTTTAACCCCTTCACCGTGGGGAAATTCTGCCACGGGGCTGGGCATGGCGCTTGGGTACTCAGGACAGCTCCCTGCTGTCATGAGTCACAGAAGGTGTGCCCTCATGACGGTAGGGAGCTGTCAGAACTCCCACTGATTAATTAATTAATTAATTCTCCCGCACAGGCAGGGATTTAATCGCACGTGGGCAGAGCGGCAACATTTGGACGTCTCCCGGCTGCCATGAGTATACGCCTACTGTGACTTATGACGGCCTGGAGCCATCCTGAGCTTGGAAGGAGTTAAAAGTCAGCTGTAAGCACTTTCACAGCTGACTTTTAAAGGGCCTTTTGGGAAGATTCTTGTTTGAACAGAGATAGATAGAGGCAGAGACAGATAGAGAGAGAGAGACACAAAGAGACAGATAGAGACAGCGATCGAGACAGAAACAGAGGCAGATAGAGACAGAGAGTGACAGGGATAGACAGATAGACACAGAGCCATATATAGACAGAGAAAGACATAGACATATAGAGACAAATACAGATAGAGACGGAGACAGATAGAGACTGAGACATAGACCGAGACAGAGACAGATGGAGACAGAGACAGAGAGACAAAGACAGATAGAGACAGAGACAGAGAGAGAGAAACAGAGTGTTAGACCTGGCATTTCTTGGCGGGATTACCCCTGACTTTTTGCCTCTGATTTAGCCAAATTTGAACCTTGCCTTACCTTCCAAATTTAGCAATGATGGTCTTTTATTTGCCTGCTGAAAGTTGTTGAGGGGAAGAAACACTTCAAGATTATACTTACAATGCAGTCATGCTTTAAAGACCACAGACTCTGAATTCTAGTTTATGGGTTTTATTGTCAAGCCAAAAATAGCTGAATATATACACAACAGAGAATTAGTGAATATAGATACAGAAAAATTAATACAAGCCAAATCTACGCATATAATTGATTCGGCATAGAAGACACAGAGGAATAAACTCCAAGATTAATACGCAACCCAAGATGGAGGCGGAATCCAAGTCCTTTTTGATTAGGAAGGAAAGCATACATTATCTTTCCCTACACTACTCTCATTGATAGTGTTTCTGGCTGATTCCCCTATCTTCTCCCGAAAGGTGTCAGCATGTGTCAGCATGTGTAGAGTTCCTTAGAGGTACTCACATCAAATGGGTCAAAATAGAGTAAAGCTATGGAGCTCGCTCTTTAGATGCTCCTTCTCCTCTAGAAGTCTGCTTTTTCTGTCCCTGTGCATAATACAAAAAGACAAACTCTGCCCCTCCCAAAAGTATCACATGATGAATTATTTGACTCTCTGAGGTTGCAGTGATTTTCCATAACTTCTTTAATTAAATCTTCTTTGTTTCTTGTGACCTTGGAGTGTAGATAGGCCAGGCACAGAAGAAATCCTCCCTTCCTGCTTCTCAGACTCTTCAAAGAAATTCCAGTTATCTCTTTAAACTAACTAACAATGTTGAATTCTTTATACCTGAAATGGGATGAGAGCATACTGTTCTGGCACACTCAAGGATACATTTAATTATTTGTTCGGTAACCGCGGCTTTCAAAACCATTAACAACTTTTAACTCTGGGCCTACAGTGCAGGCAACTTTACCACATGAATATATTATTATGAATATAATATCATTCTGCACATATGCATACAGAAATGAAGGTGTCTTTAATACATATAAATCCTATTTAAATACATACATTATGATTCTATGTTTACAATGTTGAATAAATGCATTTGATAAACGTAATACACTGCACATGATAGAAATATAGATAAATGCGTTCAAACCATGAGTTTAATGCACCCCTACATTTTAGAGTGCTGAGTGCGCTCTATCAGTTCCCCCCTCTTATGACTAGTGTCATAACACCAACATCATACTCTCTTATCATTTTTCTTTGCAGAAGGGAGCAAAATTATAGCTTGCTGTCCCTGTCTGAATTTCTCTAACCCCTTAATGTGTGGATAATGACTGCCCTGCAGTCATTCTAACTGCTGCTCTCATTTCATTAAGGAGTTTTTATTATGACATGCCTTTTGCCATTTGTAAACCTTAATGGCTCCCAATAACACAATGATACAAATGACTGCTATTATGATGGGTTTCAAGATATATCCCATTATTCCTTGTTCCAAGCTTCCAAACCAACTTCCAATTTTCCCAAATCTCTTGCCAATTTGTTCCCAGAGGCCATCTGCAGCCAAATCACGCAAATAATGTTGTATCTCTGAAATGTTACTGATATATTTTCGTATATCCTGACTATTGACTGGAATATATGTGAAGCATTGCTGAACTTTCAGTAATTTACAGACTCCTCCAACTTTTACTAGGAGAACGTCTAAAGCAAGTCGATTTTGAAGAACCATAGCCCTTATTGAGACCATCTCCCCATCAATGAGTAATAAGATCTGGGCCGTATTCAGAGAGTTTATCCACTATTGTTGCCAGCTTTCCACATCATTCAAAATTACACCCACACTGGGTATCATGGCTCCAAATATACCTCCAACGATTTCTCCAGCACTTGCACCACATTTTCCTCTGTGAACGCTTTTTCCTTCTAGGAGCCATAGATCATCTACATGGAAGATTTTGGGAAATATCACTGCTAAAGAGCATGTACCATACCAATTCTTGGGCAATTTCACATAAGCACTTTTTCCACACACAAAATATACGTTTGGTACTATGGTCAACTTATCTAGTAATGATTTTCTTATTGCCTCCTCAATTAAGAAAATATGTTCGCAATCACTCTCACCCACAAATATTTTGTCATAATAAGTTGACAGGTATCTAATGCATAACTTTCCTTTTTCTGAAAGTCTAAAGCTATGGGACCAGAACTTCCCTTTGCCTTATGTTCTAGTTCTTCTTGTGTCCATGGGATAACCATATGCTTTGGATCTGGTCTAAATAGGGTCTGTTTATGTCGATCTTCTTTCTAATCCACAAATATCTTTTCAATGTCAGTCAGCATGCATGTTAAATTGTGTCTATGGGCATATGCAGTACCTAATGTGATAGTAGGTAGGTATGAAAGACATTCTCTCTACTTCCTTATAGTAATCATACTTATTCATGTACTTTGGAACTGGAACTTCTGAGAGTACCGCATTATAATTTGAAAAACAGTACTAATAATAATATCCCCGGAGTTGAGACCAGCTCAACAGTACCGTATTCAAAAGCTGCATTTCAACTCTTACGCTTGACAGTGGAGTATGGCATGCGTCCTTGCAATGGCCGTCCGCCGTCAGACTGCCCGAGCAAACCTACTTTTAAATGGGGCAGTTGTGCTAGCTATTTGGATTACATAATGGTCTCAATAACCTTGTGGCAAATGACGATAAACCTGGTGGTGGAAGATCGCACAGAGAGCGACCACTATCCACTCATCTTGACCCTTTCAAAGATATTATTTAAGTTGCCTGCAGAGGGGACATCTCACCTCCAAAGCTCGAGTATTGACCCTTTCGTGTCCAATAATCGTAGAGCACTGAAATGGCCCGTAGTTATGGGAAATGATTGTATTACTAAGAAAATGTATGAGCTCTATGTAAAGATAATGTCTCCCTTAGCTGATGGCTTAGCCAAGAAAACTCCATTAGTAGAGGTCCACGGAAAATTGATTCTGGGGCTTAGTGAAATACTTACTAAAGCAATAAAACTGGCAAACACTGGGCTAAGCAACCCACCGAAGAATGGACTATGGTACGATAAAACATGCCGCCATGCCAAAGCGGAATTGATAGCAGCTATAAAAGGTAAAGATATATCAACCGTAAGAGAAAAAAGGAGGCAATACAAAAGAATATTAGTAATGGCAAAAAAAGGTTGGGATGAAAAAGTGTGGTCAGAATTACTGGAAGCATGCAAACTAAAAGATCAGTCCACGTTTTGGGGTCTTTTAGCCAGGGGAAAAAAAGAAGGGACACCGTCCTGGGATTTGTTTCTGGGGGCAAATGTGTGGGTCACACACTTTTCCACACTATATTCATGCGGTGGAAATGATCAAAGGTGTAATGAAGAAGATGTAGGATCAAATCTAAGTGTGACACCCTTGACGTTTAGTATGACAGATACTGTAACAGCCATTAATCTAATTAAACCAGGGAAAGCACCAGGTCCGGACAAGACAAGATACCTGGGGACTTCTGGAAACACGAGAACATGTTGTGGGCCCCGTATATCAATATTCTTAGTAATGAAATTGCCAGAGGTACTCCAATCCCTATGACATGGAGGGGCAATGAAATTGTGACCATTTTTAAAAAGGGGGACAGACTCAACCCAGCACACTATAGACCTATCAGTCTGATTGACGTCCTTCAAAAGGTCTTCACTCGTCAAGTATTAAGCAAGTTAAACGCATGGATTCAAGAAAATTCTATTTTAACTAAGTACCAGGCTGGTTTTAGAGGGAAAATTAGCACTGTCGATCAAGTTTTTAGATTTTTATGTTTAATATGGAAATACATTAATATTAGGAACTCACACCTCTACATGGCTTCGTTGACCTCAGAGCGGCCTTCAATCTTGTCCCCAGGGGCAACCTGTGGAGAAGACTAAGGAACCAGGGTGTCCCTGGGGAAATACTCGAACGAATTATTAGGTTGCATGAGGGTAATTATGCAAGGGTGAGGTGGGGCCCCAACGGAGAACTATCGGAGTGTATGGACATAAAGAGAGGCATCAGGCAAGGCTGCGTGCTGGCGCCGACTCTCTTCTCCTTGTATGAAAATGACATTCCGGACACCCTCTTGGGCTGCGAGCATGACTCTCCCAAGTTGGTTGACTAAGCAGTGCTGGCACTGCTATTTGCAGATAACACTATTTTAATCTCCCAGACCCCAAGAGGATTACAGAATTTGCTTGACAATTTCCAATCCTACTGTGTGGACAAGAAGCTGGAGATTAATTTGTCTAAAACAAAGTACATGGCAATTAGTCCCCACAAGAGTGTAAAAAAAATAATTACTGTTAATAATGTAAGGATCGAACATGTGCATAGGTTTAATTATTTGGGTATTACACTTGATGCAAAAATGAACTTGAAGCCACAAATTGACAAATGCAAAACAATCTTGACACAAAACCTAGCACCTATAGCCAGAAGGTACGAGAATGGGTATTCTAGAGCCGTAACCCCCGCAATTGAGTTGTTTAAATATAAAGCTCAATCCGCCACACTTTATGGGGCGGAATTATGGGGCCATGCTGCTAAACACGCTTTTTCAGTGCATGAAAATATATTTTTTAGACAATTATTAGCAGTACCTCGTTGCACCCTCTTAGCCCCACTTTTTCTGGACTTGAACATACATCGCTCCGATGATCATGCCATTTTACGTTCATTGCTATATTGGATACGTCTGTGGTCAACGAATGAATTAGTTGACTACAGAGAAGCACTAAAAGAAATCATGGAAATAAGGAACACAACTCGGTTGGTGTGGCTGGTTCTTTAAGCTTGGGTTATATCATTATTTGACAGACCCCGAGTCCCTGACCCCAACCTGTAAAAAGCTACTGCGGGAAAGGTTCTGGGAGTCCGTCCTAAACTCCACAGTACACAATCCAAAAATTGGAGTATTGACCCTTAAGTTCCTTGATGTGAAAATAGAAAGTAAATTTGAATGTTTCATGGACGAAATTTTACCAACCGCAGCAAAATCGTTGTATTTAAAGTTTCGTTATGGCATTCTCCAAATTGAAGCAAACACAGCAAAATGGGCATGTCACAAGGGTCCTATGGGGAACGATCTGCCAGAAAACTGTGAACTGTGTGACATTGGCACAAGGGAGGATGAGGCTCATGTCCTATTCTTGTGCCCGGCATATCATCATATTAGGAAGAAGTGGCTAAAACCCATTTGTCGCCTTCTAGACTTCAGACACATTAAGGAAGCAGAAAGAGTGTTTAAAGGTGATACAACACAGGCTATTGTATTCAGCTTAAGTCAATATCTCTTTGCTGTGGCAATAGCACAAAGAAGATGAGGTCTGAAATTGTAATAGACTATGGTGTAGGACAAGATATTAGACACTATAATAACATTGATGAAAAGAGGCTCTATGCCTAGTGGCGGGCACGATATTGAATTATTCGTATATTCCAGTTTTGCCATTTGAAATGGCAATACCCTTTAAATTTGATGTGCTTTTAATATGTTTTTTAAATATTTTCAGTAATATTAACTAATAACAGTACCTGGTATCTATTACTAATTATTCTTGTTTTTAATCTTCGACGTCACAATTTCCTTGCATTGAGCGAACTTAGGATTGACTGTTTACAATAGTGCACTTGGAATTGAAATTGTCTAGCACCGTTGGTTCCTTTAAGAGATGACACTGTATTGATGTCTATGATTCCTTATGGTTTTTTTAACCTGGAAACCGATATTGTCTGGCACCGTTGGTTATTTTTAGAGATTGTATTGTTTTTATGTCTATGACTCTTTTATGGTTTGTTTTAACCGAAATAAAGATTTTGAATTGGAATTGGAGAAACAGTACTCAAAATAGCCTTACTGTAAAACATGCTTAGCAACACACTACATGTGATGCCTTATGTAAAAGGTAAGTGATGATATTGGATGCCCTCTTCTACTGATGCAGGTAATTGCAAACACACATAACAATCTTTCGCTTCCATTGTGTCCACAAACTAGTACAACAAACGAGCATATGCATTCAGAGTAAAATCTCCTTTTAATAGATCTACGTGTAGCATCCAACTAGGTTCCTTGATAATCTCCGCATCTTTAGCAGATGCACACTCTTCTACATCTGCAGTAGATGGGGTAGGTATTATTTCATTCTTTTCAGCATCGTAAAACCCCACCAACGATGTAACAATCACCACAGCTATGACAATAAGCACCATAACTATAAGGGTACCAATTATCAATTTTTGTTTGCGGCCTGACTTCTCTGACTCCATTTTGAATCATGATTTTGATTGAAAACGTATTTGATTTCAACAAAGTCTCTGGTTTTTCTTTTACTTGCTTATTTTGAATATTTACAATGTCTTTATTGTTTTTTCTCCATTCGATTCTTTCCTCAATGTTCAGTTCAACAATACTGAACCTATTGAAGAGATGCAGTCAGCCCTACCCCTCAATTCTTCTCTCTACTGTAAGTCCCTAATTTTGAACAATCTTCCTCTTGGGGCTAGGTTATCTTTTTTCTAAGGCTAATAAAACATTCTTTTACAGTTCATTCTTCATCATTTATGATGTTTGATCCAAGCATGGCAAGAACAAGCTGCAGTATTTCAGCATGAATTTCTCCCATTTCCTGTGCAGTTGGCTGTCGACCAAAAGGAGGGAAAGGAACTTGGTTGAGGATCAAAAAGTGCAACTCACTCAGCCTTGGTGGATTGGGGACTGTCAGAGTCAGGATTCCAAAGGCATCAATTCCAGGGACTATTAACTGAAGATCAATTGTCAGGGTGTTCTCTCCATGACTGTGCCTGTCCCCAGTCTCCCAGATCTCTCCGGTCTCTGAATCTGCAGCCAAGTACGTTCACTCAGGAGATGCGCACTTTCGAGACGGTACTCTCTCCCTTCTGGATCGTCTCAGACCATCAGGTCTTTCTTCAGTTTCACTTTGATCATATTTAGACGTTTCAGGAATCGGAGCGAGGTCCTTCTCAGATGCAAGCCTTAAGTTCAGCCTTTCTTTCTTTGTTGGCCACTTTGATGTTGCAGCATCTGCTCTCTGTTCTTCCTCTTGATCTGATTCTTCTTCACCAGAGGGTTCACTCTGCTCTGGATCAAAGCTCACTTCCACAATATCGTCCATCTCTGAGTCTGCATTCACTTGAGGAGTCTCCTGACTTATTCTTTCTTGCTCGGCTGATTGTTCCGCTTCACCGAGAGTTCTCACGAGTGGGCTTGTTCTTTCAGTTTCCGTTACACTCTTGATTGCACAAGAGGAGTCATATCCTCCACAGGTTCTGGGACTCTGCAAGTATGTGAAGAGTGGATCCAATGTGGCAATCCTTCACACTTCATCGCTGTACTTGTGACTAAAAGCACCTGGTACGGTCCTCGCCAACGGACTTCAAGGCAGCTCTTCCTCACGTGCTTTTGGACAAGCACCCAGTCACCAGGGCTTAGATCATGCAGCAGGTCTCTCAAGGTGGATGCAGTTGCAGCCTCGACCTGGTGGGACACAAAATTAACCACATCAGCCATTCCTTGACAATAATCCATAACAAAATCATCTGTGAAGATTATCAATGCTGTAGCTGTCACCATAGTCGCATAGCTCTTCCCATCAATATCTCGTGGGGTGAGAGCCATGTTCTCCTATCAGGTGTACTGCGCAGGGTCATTAGTACTACAGGGAGCGCATGAGGCCATTTCAATGAAATTAACGAACAGACCTTTGACACCCTCATTTGGATTGTACCATTTACTTGTTCCGTCGTCATAAACTTTATTCGACAATTAAGTCATAAAAGTGTACATAAAATCCACATTTTTCCATAAAAATTTCAATAAAATGTATACAATAAATATTTTAAAAAGGAATTAAACTACAAGAGACAATTGCCGAATCAATTTACATAAATAGATAAAATAAAATAAAAAAACTCAATCATATATGTACAAATCATGGAAGCATTGGACCAAACTCTTTTCAGTAGTACAATCCACATGTTTACGACTATCTTATAGGTAATAAAACTTATTATTCATACCTCTACCTCAAATTGTTTAGCTCGAATTACCCATGCCCATCTCAGAAACTTGGTTACAGCAATAGCAATTGGGGGGCTAGGGTCTGTACATAAAATTCTTAAGGCCTCCTCGTGCCTGCGGGTACCAAGCAATTTACAAATAGGCTTTACCCACATAGATCTAGGGGCAACATACAGAGGACAAAAGAAAAGGAGGTGACTTAGAGTCTCTTGTTCCTCTCCACACCTTGTGCATTTATCATTATCGTTTTCTCCTGCCCATTTAGCTGTAAATGACCTTAATGGGAGGGAGCCAACTCTGAATTGAAAATAAAGTTTACGATCCTGATGTTTCTCTAGGGAATCCCAATATATTTCCAGCTGCAGTTGGGCCTTAACCGCATCGTTGCGGCGCATTTTCCCCTGCTGCGCTGAGTTTTTTAAAAACCCATTATTCATGACGAGCTGGGCTCGTCATGAGCGTGCTGGGAGGCTACCTCATGACGAGCCCAGCTCGTCATGAGCGTCGAAGGGGTTAAACTCCAGAAAATGGCCTGTTAGATGTGAGGAGAGGCCCTTTGTACAGGCTTCTAAATTATCCATCTCCCAATACTTTTCTTTCATGGTTTTCTTAGAGGGGAATGCAGCATTTGCCGGGTCGACCCATAGCTCCCTCATTCCCAATCTAAATAACAGGGTCCTAAGGGCCTTTAGCCAGAGTATTTTGTGGGATGAGTCTTTAGCGATTATCTCCATCAGGCCCGGTGCATAATGCTGTAGTTCATCCGTGGTCCATATCCGTCGCCAGTACAATAACGGGCGTAGACAGGCAAGGTCTTAGACCATTTTTTTCCCAAGGTCCCACATTAAAGGTATTAACGGAGTACTTATAGGAACACTAGTGGCTTTTCGCAGAAATTGATTTTCTGCTAATGTCAGATTTCTTAAATTCTCAAAACCCCAAAGTTCGGCACCGTAAAGTGCCGAAATGACCACCTTCATTCCATATACTTCTAATAATGGACTAATGGGCTTTGTCACTGAAGAATTAAACCTTTTCAGAAGGATACCAGCCTGCTGGCGATGTTTTAGCACTGCAATGTCTAATTGGCTATTCCACCCCAGATCTCTCTGGAGGGTTACCCCCAAGTAAGTAAAGGAGTCAACCCACTCCAGCGGTGTTTCATTCATATATATCCTCCCTCTGAAAGGTCTAACAAACCCAGCAGATTTACGGCCAGTAAGAACCATGAACTTAGATTTTGACTTATTTATTTCAAGGCCCCTATCCAAGCAAAAGTCTTCAAAAAGCTTCAAGGCACGCTGGAGCCCACTAGGTGTTTTCGAAATTATCAGGGTGTCGTCCGCAAACATGAGGATCGGAACCCACTCCCCAGACATCGCCGGGGCATCGGTCGGGACCAGGGAAAGGAAGTTTGCCACCCCGTTCACAAAGAGCGAGAACAAGGTAGGCGCCATGACGCAACCTTGTCTCACTCCCCGCTCAACGGGGAAGGGCTCCGTAACCTCTCCCTGGCAACCACATCGAACCCGAGCAAATATATCCTCATGCAGGCGGACGATCAGGCTCAACAGTTCAGGTGCCATCCCTAGCTCGGCAAGCACTTGCCACAATTTATTATGGGGAACCAGGTCAAAGGCTGCCCTTAAGTCCACAAATACAGCATATAGGGCACCCTTATCCAGGACCACCGTACGCCAGTATAAGATGATGAACCGGAAGACCTGATCAATAGTACTGGTTTTTGGGCGGAAGCCAGCCTGGAGATGACTCAGAATGTTATCATCATCTATCCAGGACTGGATTTTACCCAAGACCAGCCGACCCATAATTTTTTGAATAGAGTGAATCAGACTTATGGGCCTATAATTGCCTGCTGACGACTTGTCCCCTTTTTTATACACCGGCACTATTTCTGCGCCTTTCCATGTTTTGGGAACTTCCATCCCTTAGGCTATGGCGTTCACCAAATGGAGGATATAAATCCGCCAGTGTCTTCTATTACTTAGAAAAAGGTCGGCGGGGACACAATCCATGCCAGTGGCACGTCCCTCAGTGACTAAGTCATGGGCCCTATCTACTTCTCTTGCTGTAAAAGCCGCTTCATTATAAGGAGTATGAACAAACACCCCCTCACTGGTACCAGCTTGTTTCTCAGCATATTGGGGCTTAAAATAGTCGACCCATGAGTTTTGGTCAACAATATTTTGGGGGGTCTCCCGCTGCCCTCCCCTATCCCATTTGAAAATATTCCAGAAAGCTTTGGGATCCTTAGCCATACACGCCACTTTAAGGTCCTGCCACCTACTCTCTTCCCAGGCTTTTTTTGCTATATGTTGTTTGTGCCTATAGTTTTCCATTTACTTGTTCCACTAGACCAGAAGCCTTGGGCCTGTAGCTGCAATGTAACCTTGGGTCGATTTTTAAAGCTGCACATAACAGTTTCATAAGTTGGCTATGGAAGTGTGTTCCTCTATCTGTTTCCACCGAGGTCGGAATTCCAAACCGCCGTATTAGTTCCCTTAAGAACATGTGGGAGGGCAGGCTTGATAATCAGGCGTGGAGGCTGAAGTAGAGGTTTAACAGTAAGTGGTTTATTGATAATAGGAGGGGTTGCAAATTGGTTGGATGAGTGTCCTTTGGGTTCTTCCTCTTCTGATGACTCCTGTGATGAGGTGGAGGGGTTTGATGTGGGCAAAGGTGTTATCTTGCTCTCTGGATCCTGGTGGTCTCCCCGGAGGCTCATATGAGGATAAAAGAAACAAATAAGGGAAACGTAAGAATGATGTTCTAATATGGGGGGGTTGGTCTCCCTTCACCACACCTTAGTGCTCTATCTGCGACGTTTGTGCCAAGTCTGAGAAGATTGTAAGCCAAGAGCCCAAAACGAGTTTAGGATGAAGGGGAAGGGGGGTTTGTATGTTTTAAGTGACTAAGTGGAGTAAAAAGGTGCACAAGGATATAAGTGATGTCGAAGTACAGTATCATTCAAGTCATATACTGTCGTATAGCTCAAAAAGGGGTCACGATAACAGTCAATGTCCCCCTGTTCACAAGTTCCCCACCCCTTTTTACTTCCCCCGCTTCTCCCACCCCTCCCAGTAACCCAGAGCTGTTAGTACTCACCGGCTCCACCGTAACTCTCCTGAGTTATGGCCGCTCCCCAGCATCCTCTGGAGACCACCAGTCCTCGCACCAGCTTTCCTCAGCTTCCTCCGGGATCCCTGGTGTTCTGGCATCCGGTAAATTGGGTCCTGCGTCTTCCTCCTCGGGTCCCGCATCTTCTCTGTTTTGCTCGGGTCCCGCGTCTTCCTCCACAGGTCCCGCGTCTTCCTCCACAGGTCCCACGTCTCCTCCGTCTTCCTCTCCTCCTGCTTTCGCGCCAACTCTCTCTGACCCTCCTCTTTGAACCTGCCCGATTTTCATAGGTTCAGGTCTCACTCTTCCGGGTTGTGGGGGCGGTACTTCCGGGTTATGCCTGTTGACGATTTCCTAGGGAAACATAGCAGAGGAGCATGGTTTGTGAAGTCCGGTGTGGCGTCGCTGAGATGGCACCCGTGATTGTTGGTCCCCCCTTGGCGCTAGTCCGGTAAGTGTCTCTTCCCTCACCGGGTCATTCTCACAGAGCAGTTTTGCCATTGTGAGACTGTCACATTGCCTAGTTGGATACGCCTCAACCAACGTGAAACTATACAAACCACTACCAGAACATATCTCAACCTATTGCATCTTGGTATCTCAATGAAATCCAACTTTATTCTATCGAAAGGACCTCCTGATCTTCCAATGTGACTCATCGCAACCACAGTTCTGTATCCCTCATTCATTTGTTGACATGTAACACACCTGTGACAAACAGCTTCAGCATGCACGCAAAATTGGGGGTTAAACCATGTCTGCCTAAACACTCGCACCATGGCATCGCTTCCAAGATGAACTGCTCAGTAAATCTGCCTTGCCATTGGGGTCAATAAACAGTTAGGTAACACTGCCCTTTCATCTGTTGATACCCAAATGACATCATCACTCTTTAGACAGCCTGCTCTAACCCATGACGCTGATTCCTCCTCTAAGACCTCATCCTGCTGTTGCTTAACCTCATCTCATGTATCGGCCACAGCCAACATCATGCTGAGCTCGGTCTCTTCTGCACTTTCCCCTACATATCCTCCATTGACAATACAAACATGTAGTGCACAAAAACGAGCTACTTCATCAGCATAGTTATTACCTTTGGTGACAAAATCTTCTCCTTTCCCATAGGCAGTACATTTAACAACTGGTATAGCATTAGGATTCTGTAAGGCTTCAAGTACATATTCTCCATTTCGGATAGAAGATTCTGATGACGTTAAAAATACCCTCTGAGACCATAACTGTCCAAAGTCATAAACCACTCCAAACCTGTATTGGCTGACCACATAGATGGTTACTCGAACTCCATCTGCGATGGTACAGGCACGGGTCAGTGCAACAATTTCAGCCACCTGAGCAGAATATACTCTGGTTAAACAGGCAGCTTCGACCACTCCCAAAATAGTACATACAGCAAAAAGCTGCTCTCAGATACCCTTCATTGTCTCTTAAGCATGAACCATCAACAAAAAGGATCAAATCAGATTCAGGCAGCTCATCAAAAATGTCAGGTCTGGGTTTTGTAGATAGCTCAGTGACGTCCAGACAGTCATGCTCTTCACAATCTTCCCCTTCCTCTTGTGGAAGTGGCAACAATGTAGCAGGGTTCATGGTAGTACAGTGCTTTAAAATAAGGTTTTCAGCAGCCAATGTGACTTGTTCATATTTTGTAAGCCTACTGTTTGTAAGGTGTTGTGTTTTGGTTCTCGTCATTAACACTTCTACTGAATGTGGCAAATACACCACAAGCGGGTGACCCATTACTATACTTTCACATCTCTCAATGCTAACACCTTTTGCAGAAACGGATTTAAGACATCCGGGCAATGCAGGAGCTACAGGATCTAATGTAGCAGAAAAGTATACCACTAGTCTACCGGCACCTCCATGTGTCTGTATGAAGACCGCTAATGCACATCCTTCTTTCTCACAGCAAAAGAGTAAAAACGCTTTATTGTAATATGGCATTCCCAGCGCTGGAGCGTGACATAGGCTCTCTCTGAGCTCATGGAAGGCACTTAAGCTGTCATCGTCCCATGGTACCGGATCACTAATGTATTTTCATGTCAATCTCAAAAGTGGCTTTGCTTGCAAGGAAAAGTTTGGGATCAATCAATCAATCAAGAATTTGTAGAGCGCACTACTTACCCATGAGGGTCTGAAGGCGATGGGGGAAAAAGGGAGGGGGGCGCTACAGGTCGAACAGCCAGGTCTTGAGTTGCCTCCTGAAGGTCAGCAGGTATTGGGTCTGTCGTAGGTTCAGTGGGAGGGTGTTCCAGGTCTTGGCAGCGAGGTGGTAGAAGGATCTGCTGCCCGTGCTTGTTCTTCGGATGCGAGGGACGGTAGCGAGGGCGAGGTCGGCAGAACGGAGCTGGTGGTTGGGGATGTAAAAGAAGAGTCATCTGTTGAGGTAGGATGTGCTGGTCTTGTGGAGTGCCTTGTGTGCGTGGATGAGGAGCTTGAAGGAAATCCTCTTGTTGACTGGGAGCCAGTGCAGGTTTCACAGGTGGGGGTAATGTGGCTGTGGCTTGGTACATCGAGGATCAGGCGTGCAGAGGCGTTTTGAATGTGTTGGAGTCGTTTCCATAGTCGAGTCTGCTACTGACGAGGGCCTGGGTGAGTGTTCTTCTTGTATCTGTCGGGATCCACCTGTAGATCTTGCAGAGCATGCGAAGGAGGTTGAAGCAGGAGGAGGAGACTGTGATGTCTTGCTTGGTCATGGAGAGTGTTGAGTCGAGGATGATTCCCAGGTTGCATGCGTGGTCGGTGGGTGTCGGGGCTGCTCCCAGTGCTGTAGGCCACCAAGAGTCATCCCAGGCTGAAGGGTTGGAGCCGAGGATGAGGACCTCCGTCTTGTCCGTGTTCAGCTTCAGACGGCTGATCTTCATCCAGTCGGCGACGGCCTTCATTCCTTCGTGGAGGTTGGATTTGGCGGTGAGGGGGTGCTTAGTGAGGGAGAGGATCAGTTGAGTGTTGTTGGTGTAGGAGATTATTTTGAGGTCATGCTGTCGGGCGACTTGTGCGAGCGGGCCATGTAGATGTTGAACAGTGTTGGACTGCGGGATGATCCCTGGGGTACGCCGCAGATGATCTTGGAGGCTTAGGCTCAGAATGGGGGAGGGGGATGCTCTGGGTTCTGCCAGAGAGAAAGGAGGTGGTCCATTCCAGGGCCTTGTCTCGGATCCCTGCATCGTAGAGGCATGTGCGTAGTGTGCGGTGGCAGACGGTGTGAAAGGCGGGTGTGAGGGCCAGGAGGATGAGGGTCAAGGTCTCACCGTTGTCCAGCAGGGTCCTGATGTCATCTGTGGAGGCGATGAGGGCAGTCTCAGTGCTGTGGTTGCTGCAGAACCCTGACTGGGATGAGTCCAGGATGCTGTTTTCTTCGAGGTATTGGGTTAGCTGTCTGTTGACAATCTTCTCGATGACCTTGGCTGGGAACGGAAGCAGGGAGATGGGCCAGAAGTTCTTGAGGTCTCTAGGGTCCGCCTTGGGTTTTTTGAGTAGGACGTTGATCTCAGAGTGTTTCCAGTTCTCTGGGAAGGTCACGGTCTCAAAGGAGATATTGATGACGTTGCGCAGGTGGGGTGCGATGGAGCTGCGGGCTTTGTAGAAGATGTGGTGCGGGAGTGGGTCTGATGGGGAACCGGAGTGGATGGTGCTCATGATCTTAATGGTGTTATCTATGTTCACGTTGGCCCAGGCAGGCAGGGGGTCGTGGTCAATGGTGTGCGGGGTGTCTGGAGTGTCGATGTCTGTTGGGGCTGTCTGGGCATTGAAGCTGTCGTGGATGTCAGCGATCTTGTGGTGGCGAGGGAGTCGCATTGGGCTTGCGACAGCGGGATGTCGTTGGTGTTGGTGTTGGAGCTGGGGTTGGAGAGCTGATGGTGTTTGCGGATGGCGTCTTTGTGGGCTGCAAGGCTGTCCGGTGTCTATTTATTGTGCCGTTTCTTCTCTAGTTTCTGGCATGTTTGCTTGGAGGCTAGGAGTTCTGGGGTGAATCAGCTAGCTCTCTTGCTGGTGTCTCTGTGGGGGGTTTCTCCAACAGGGCGAGGGTGTTGGAGCAGCCATTGATCCAGCGTCTGAGGTTGCAGGCGGGGTCGCCGATGTTGGAGGTGGCAGTGGGTGGGCTGAGAGATCCTCTGTTGACAATAGCTGACCATTCCCAAAAACATGCAGACTTCTTTTTGTGTTTTCGGAGTTTCCATTTGCAGAATCGTCTCTATTCGATCTGGTGACAGCCTTCGTTTTCCATTCTCAATTTGATGTCCCAGATACTGTACATCTGTATGACAATATTGGAGCTTATTTGGAGACACTTTGGGGCCCATTAGGATGACAGGCGGACTTTGTCCGCCCGTCATCCTGTCGTGTCTAGGGACCGCCCGCGATAAGGGCGGGGGTCCTGTTGGGGGCTTTAGGATGCACCCGCCACAGTGGCGGGCGCATCCTGCATCTTTAGCATTGCAGCGGGTGGTGCTGAATGCAGCGCCTGCCGCAATACCGAAGATACATGTAATGCATTACAAAGCACAACGTGACAGGCACCGCGCAGTGCCTGCCATGTCGTAGTTTGTAATGCTGGTTGTACCATAGGTATCCCCCATGTGCACCCCCCACCCCCCCCAGAGTCCCTGGGGGCCCGCAACGGGCCCCCGCAAGGTGTCTCCGCATGCCTTTCCGTGGTGGCAAAGGCATTTGTACATACCCATGCTAATATGGCTGGCAGTGTCTCATAGACACCGCCATCATATTAAACCTTTTCCGCCCCGGTCGCCTTGCAGGCGGGGTGGAAAAGTCCCCCCGCCATCCTAATATGGCTGGGGGGGAATTTAGATGCAGATGGCAGGCGGATTTCCCCCGCCAGGCTGGCGGTTGCTACCGCCAGCCTGGCGGGGGCACTTCGTCCGCTATCCTAATGGGCCCCTAAGTGTCCATTCTCTGCCAATCGATTGAGCAAAGCCACTGTATCAATCCTGCAAGTATCCTCAGTCTCTGACGCGATCAATGGGTAATCAATATACTGGACCAAAACTGAATTTGGGGCATTACCAATCCTTCAAGATTCTTTTTCAAACATTGGCTAAAGAAAGAGGGTCTTTCTGTTTACCCCTGTGGGATCCTACACCTTGTTAACACACAGTCGTCTATCCTAAATGCGAAAATATACTGACTATCTTCATGCAATGGTATGGAGAAAAATGCCTGACACAAATCGATGACTTTAAACCATTCGGCTTCACATGGTGTCTGAAATAGTAAAACAGCTGGATTCGGTACCACAGGACAATATGAGATCACAATTTCATTAACCCTGCGCAAATTCTGCACTATTCTGTACTTGTCACTAGGATTCTGTAGTCCCATTTTAGGTGCATTACAGGGACTTCCTCTTGCCTCGTTCAGAATGCCTTACGTAATCATGGACTCAATCACAAGTCGTATTCCAGCCATAGTTTCTGGAGTCAATTTATACTGCGGAATTCGTGGAAATTCAGAATTGGGTTTGACCTGTATCTTCACAGGCTCATCACCTCTAATCAATCCAATGTCCTCACCTGTAAAATCCCACACCTTCAGTGAAACTGAATCTCTCAGGACATATGGTAAATCTTCTATTGTGATAACTACAAACAGTTCTGCACACAAACTCATATTGACCATTTTAAAATCAGGGTCGTCATCATATGTTTGCAACTCCACAACTCTCGGAGTGCATGATAATGTACAATTTAGTTTACACAAAAGGTATTGTCCCAATAGACAGACCAGGCTGGAATCACACACCACAAATTGATGTTTATGCTGGAATGGTCCTATTTTCGTGGGTAATTCATTTGTTAACGGATTAGTCATTTTCAAATTAATCACTCCTACCACTTGAATCGACTTTCCTGATAGGGTTAAATCTGGGACCACTTCTGTCCTTACTGTGGAACGTGCAGCTCCAGTGTCTAACAAAAAGGTAACAGGATGTCCATTCACCTTTGCATCTACGAATGGTCCTCTTTGATCCACTTCCTGGGCAGGGCCCAAAGTGCACACTCCCTGCTCCCCCTTCAGATACTCATAGGGGTCTGTATTTGCTCTAATCTATCTTTTACCTCAAAGTAAGGCATCTGCAGATAAGTCTGATTATTCATGGGTATTCTGGGAGGTTGTGGTACCTGCATGTGGGACTCACAATTACCCCATACATGGATCTAGGTCTCGTCGCAGTATTCACCCCTTCTGACATTTGTCCCTCTAATTCATATTGCAATTGATTCGCTGAATTCAATCTACACTCTCTCTTCCAATGCCCGATTTTGTGACAGTAATGACATGCTGTCACATGTTTTTGATTTGTCACCCACTCAGCTCCCATACCAACATCTGTACCACCCCTTCCTCTACCGAGTCCAGTTGAGTTACCGTCTGTTGAATCATTTCTCTACCACTACCTCTACCTTGACCCATAGCACCTCCAACGACTTGCCCCAAATCTGGCTGTTCAGCATTTCTCAACTGCACTAACATCAACTTTTCCTTTGTCTTCTTTCGTGCTGCTTGTAACTGTTCACTGCAATATTTAGCATATCTCAAAATTTTGTTAAGAGTCTTGTTCTGCCAACATATCAAATGGTGTTGTATCATTAAACTGATATCGGCCTCAACCCTAACACAAATTTAGAAACAAACTGTTCCATATCTTTTGGCTCCATGGTGTCTAATCCACTGTGTTGTTTAATTGCCACTAAATGTCTCTCATAATAATCATGCACAGATTCTTTGGGATCCTGAGTAGTATGATCAATTTTAAGCCAAAAAACAGTTTGTGGAGCTACTTTAGACTGCAACCATGTTATCACTTGTTCATAATTCTTCATCTCTAGTTGGTTTCGCAGTAGACCAATCAACAGCAACCTTACATGCAGTCCATAGATCGCCTGGATCCACTATATTAAACAAAGTATTCAAATCAATCCATAGCACCTTCGAGATCTTAACAAACCAATCAATTTGTTTATACCAATCGTCAGGTTTTTCCATCAGCCGAGGAGAAAATTGTTAGTGAAGGCTGCCAAATCACCCCTGCTCCATGGCACATGAACATACCATCCGTTCTGTACTTCTCTTAGAGGGAAATTTCCTGGCGCTCCCATCCCTCCACCTGGAGGCGGCGTATCTCCTACAACTTTCTTGGTATTTTTCTTTTTGGCCCATCTTTCTTCCCATTTGTCCAATTCTCTCCATGGTCACATTGCTATAATCAAATTTCTAATCTGTGCCTTTAATCCTGTTGTTCGCTTTTCCACTAGATCTTGATCAGTATAATTCATTCTGCAGCTCCCTTGCATCAATTTAGTTTTGGTTAAACTTAAATCTACCCCTTACTGTTTTGCCAACTGTACCAATGCTTCATGAGCTCGCTTTGCTTTCTTAGTGACATCCTTAGCTACGAATAACAATTCACTGGGATCATATGTTTCAATCCTTTCCAATAGCAGATTCCCTTCTATCACGTCATCTATTTCCACTTTCAATCTGACCACATCTAACAATGGTGCTTTCATTGCTATTTGCATGAATCACTGGCCCTTCTCACTTTCTGTTCCGTCTCTACCACAACTTTGAGTTCTCCTTGGAACTGTGCCTTCTTCTACTCAGATTCAGATTCAGATTCAGATTAGCTTTATTTGATTCCATGGTATAAAAAATCATAGAAGCAACAGTACAAATATATACATTATTACATTCCACATAATAATAAATAAGTTTAAAAAAGTATTAAATGGTATGGTGATAATAATACTGCCACATGACAGATATTAGCTAATCATAGAATTACGCTTCTTTAAAAAAAATTTTTAAAAACCGGTCATGACCATAGTGCATGTAACATTTCCCAGTTGCTGTAAACAAAGATACGCTGGCCTACATTGCTTCCAGGCTCCCTGCTTTAGGTATTGCTTAATCCATCTATTGCGTTCCCTTTCATAGAGTTTGCAGAACAGCACCACGTGGAAGGTCGATTGAGATGACATATTATCACATGGGCAGCAATACTTCTGCATTTAGCCACATACATTTTTTACAAAACTTCTGGTGGCCTTTTACCTAATTTGGTTGAAAAATGTATCAAAGCCGCTATCGATCTTTTAAAGGAAAGAGTCCTATACTTGACCTCAGGTCCCCAGGAACCCGAGCCATCGAATAATACCCTCAGGTATGGGAAGGTTTTGGTGTATGAGATTTTAAGACCTGTCACTTTTAGGTGATTACAACTGGCACGACCTTTACCGCAACGCATCACAAATGATTTCTTTGCATTAATTCTAAGGCCCCTTACTTCCATAAAATCTACATATTTTGATAGGGCCTTCTGGGCACCCACCTTAGTTCTGGCCATCAGTACCGCGTCATCCGCATAGAGAAGGGAGACATTCTGCTTATTACCGTACCTCGGAGAATCAATTGTACTGGCCTCCAATTCTGCCTCCAGTTTGTTCGTATATAGTGAGAAAAGAAATGGGGCCAGCACGCAGCCTTGTCTTACTCCCCTCTCTATGCGGAACGACCCTGTACACTTCCCCCTCAGCCCGTGTCTTACTTTAGCTGTTGCCCCTGAGTAAAGTTGCCGAAGAAAAAGCACAATGGCAGGCTCAGCATTCATCTCCTCCAGTATTTGCCACAATTTTGCGTGCTCTACGCAATCGAAGGCTGCAGAGAGGTCGACAAAAATTGCGTAGAGGCAGCCCTCTTTAGCCCTGGTATATTTCCCTTGAATCAATACGAAGTTCAAGACCTGCTCCACAGTCCCCACCCCTTCCCAGAATCCGTACTGCACCGGGCTTAGGATACCATGTTCCTCGGCCCATGTTGTTTAAGACTACTCTCCCTGCGATTTTCATAAGGGAGTCTAGTAGGGATATGGGTCTCCCTGTCCCCCTTTTTGTAAATAGGTATGATGACTGATTCAGTCCATGTCTTAATGAAACCTCTAGCACAGCAGGCTTCAAGAACCCTTGTGCAAAGTGGGGCCCATGGATCAACATTAATTTTGTAGATATCATTAGGAATCCCATCTGGTCCCGGAGCTCTATTATGTTGGCTGGTGTTTATTGCTAGCTGTACTTCTTCTAAAGTGAACTTCAAGGGTATCGGGAGATGGTTACACTCTTTTAAAGGATACCCTTTTACAACCACCTCTTTTATAGTAACCCCTTGTATGTTTTTATAGACGTTCGAGAAAAAGTCTATCCATGTTTTTTCGTCTATCGCTATTTCAATCCTTGCTGCCTCCTTTCCGGTGAGGAAGGGTCGATTAACTGCCTGCCAGAATAATTTGGGGTCTCTGCGCTGTGAAGCCATTAACAAATTCTGCCATGCTTGATCTTTTATTTCCTTCTTCCGCTTCTGCCTTGCTAAATTATATTCCTTTCTACGTTCCCTTATTACTTCATGGTCCCTTGGTTTGTTACTTAGAGCAACCTTGAGGGCGGAAACAATAAAAAAATCACTCCATTCAAACACCATTCATGGGAGAAGAAAATCGCCCTATATGCGGATGATTTAATGATCTTCACGGATGACTACCCAAAAGCTAAGGAGACTATCGAAAAAACTATAGAAACATTTGGGAAAGTTTCAGGGTATCTAGTAAACCAAACAAAAACGGAGATCATGACATGGAATACCTCATTTCAAAGTTGCAATATAAAAAATGAAATCAGATACTTAGGAATCCTAGTAAACCACAATATAAAAAAGATTCCACAACGTAACTTGAACAAGATAACCGGAGAAGTAAAGAAATTGCTCGAAGCATGGGCCACTTTACCACTCAGTTTGATAGGGAGGTCAAATATAATCAAGATGACCATCCTACCAAAATTCACTTTCTTATTTAATGCAATACCACTAGAGTTTGGAAAAAAGGAGCTAACACAGGCACAGAGAGTCATCATAAGCTTCATATGGGCAGCTAAAAGCAGAAGGATTGCTTGGAAAAAAATCAGGAAGGGGAAGAAAGATGGAGGACTAGCCAGCCCGGATCTGATGGAGTACTGCAGAGCCTTCCAATTTAAGAACACCAGAGTACTACTAAAAAACCACGAAAACTACCCAGAATACCTACAAGCAACTACAAAACTAGATGACCATGTATTGATTAAGTTTGGGCATCCCAAATACTTCAAAAAAATAAAACTTAAGACACTAAGGGACGCAGCAAGGTTGTGGGCACAAATCAGAGGAACTCTGAAAATAACGTATTACAGCAAATGGGCCCCCATCTGGGACTCTCCAGGAACCCCAGAATGCCTTAAAGACATACTTGCTCTTCCATTAAAAAGGGCCAATATAAATTACTGGGGGCAAATACTAAATGGATCGAATCTAAAAAAATGGTCAGAGCTACAAGAGTTGACAAACAACACGTTATCAAAATTCAAATTCTATCAAATTCTAAGTTGGTCAAAGACTTTACCCAACATAAACAATGATAGTGACAAAATGGAAAAGGAAATGGTTGTAACAACACAAATACCAAAAGAAGTAGCGAAATGGTACTGGGCTCTGATAAAGGCCAAAGACACAAACCCCAACACTGAAATACAAATTTGGGGGAAAGATCTACCAATAGCAGACTTAGACCTAATTTGGGAAAAATCTGTGTCGAAATGCTGGTCAACTCTGAAATCCGCGGCCTTAAAAAGGAATCACCTGTACACAATCCACAGAGCATACTGGACACCAAGAAAGCTCTCCAAATTTAAGAACGCAGGAATAAAGAAGTGTCCAAAATGTGGAGAAGAAAGAGCAGACGACATCCATATGTTCAAAAACTGCCCCCAACTGGAAGAATTTTGGGACCAAGTTGGTAAGACCCTGAGTACGATCTTGACCAAGCAACTAATCGTAAGTACAACTCTTGTCCTCTTTGGGATTATAGACCCAGGATACAAAGGGGGGCTCACTAAAGGGCAAGAAAATCTCCTTTTCGTATTAATAGCTCTTGCAAGGAGAGAAATTTGTATAAAATGGATAGGGTCCTCTAGCCCAACTCATGCAGAATGGCTGAACTCAGCCATAAGAATAAATAAACTTGATCGGAAAGGGAAGGCATGCAAGAGATACCAGTTCTGGGAAAGTTTCGAAAGTTTCTTAAACCCCACATAAGATCTAAATATCAGTCCAATGATTAACGCGATACATCTTCTGGTGGACAAGTATGGTACTTGCCGAGTAGTCAAGCTGACTAGCTCCCCTCACTCCAAACCAGAGATAATGGTATGTAACGGGCAAAGGAAACTCCTCTAAACCAAAAAGAGGTAGAAAAAAACTCCCCAGGCAAGAGAGAACGAGGGGCAGTTTCGGAAAGAATCCAGAGGTAGACACCTGATACTCCGTAATCATACAGATATCGCAAGATGAGGACAAAAAAAAAAATAAAAAAAAAAAAAAAAAAAAACCTTGAGGGCGGTATACGCCTTTGTACAGTGTGAATCAAACCAACCCGACCTTTTCTTAATTTTTCTACCACTGTGTTCTCTAGTTAACATACCCTTGATAACAGTTGTAATTTGACTAAAGGCCTCCAAGGTTTCATCATTAGAAGAGTTCTCATCTAGGCATAGCATGATATATGTTAGTGCCTTGGCTATTATTTCCTTAGTTTTTTTCACAGGGTCCACGGTACTCCATTTTAATGCCAATCCATTTGGCGTGCTAAAGCAATTTCTTGCGTCTAAGCCAGAGACTCAATAGTAGAGGAAGTGTTATATTCAGGGGCACTTATGGACAAGCTAAGGGGAAGGTGATCACTCAGCCCAATAGGATGTATTTCAAAATTTTCCACCCGGTTGGAAAATCTATTGGGTACAATGATGTAATCAATAACAGAATGAAGCCCCCTAGCTAGAAGAGTAGAACTAAAATCGACATTAGGGGAACACAACATGTTGGCAAAGCCAAGGTCGAAGTCGGCCATAATACTGTTCTACTCTCAATGCGGGACGATTTTCCCTTTCACAACTACAGCTTCTCCAATGATTTCCATCACACAAACTCGGTGATTCGAATATTACCCTAGCTCTTTCTCAATTCAATTCATCCAGTTCCTCTTTTGCCATCATTGATTCCCTCACGGTTGAACCCACATTCTAAAATCTGACCTAGAATTTTCCAAAGCTCATCTTCATTGCGTCCCATTGTCCATCCTTGACGGATTGGCAATAGCTAGTGCTAGCTTCCACTGGCCTCTGAACCATACCCGTCCCACTCATGGTATGACTTCCCCCTGTCATAGTCTCTTCCCTTTTTCTGGTCTGTTCTTGTTGAATTTAATCTGCCCTCTCGTTTGGATTATAATTTGAAACCACAGGTCCAATATTAACTGGTACATTAAGAGAGTCTGGTAACTGTCTAGCACATGCACTCCCATTGTACTCGGTATCTGCATATCCTGGCCCTCCAGGACCTTCTGGAATTCTGATTCCTACTGCCACTCTCCCTGCTGTCTGCTCTTCTGAACTTGTTCGCTCTACCCCTGACTCTTCCCCAGGCTGCTCCGATCTGGAGTCATCGCTCTAGATAGCTATCATCTGTATCACTGTCCTCTTCCATCTTACTCTGTCCTTCAGACCCTCCTTTTAGCAACCTGAATGGATATAGGCATTCTCCCTCTATGGTGTCTACTCTCCACCTCTTCAATTATGCATCCCACCTAGCATCCTGATATGCCTTCATTGCTTTCTTCATTCTTCCCTGTGTAGCTTCTCTTCACTTTGCCATTGCTGCTCTCATCCATGCGTCTAAAGCCTCAAACTGCATTGGTCTAGGTGGAGGCTTCAGAGAAGACATCACTCCTCTCAACTGATACAACACCCCCATCTGAAATGACCCATAATGAGGGAAAGCCAATTCTCCCTCTTTCTCTGTAATTTTGTGCCAGTTTTGCAGCCACACTATACTATGGAGTCTGTTAGATCTGGGGGTCTCTAGTTGGCAATGGTATTCACCTTTGTCCAAATAGGGACTCTTACTTCTAAGTCAGGATAAGGGGATTACACTCCTTAATAACCCCTGCTCACCCCTTTGGTAGCTTGGCACGAGCAGACAGGCTTATCTCAGAGGCAGTGTGTTAAGCATTTGTGAATATACACAGCAATACAGTGAAAACATTACAGATGGACACAACACAGGTTTTATAAAAATAAGTATTCTTTCTATAGACTTAAACACAAGACCACAAATGACAAAAATCCTCAATACTACACTTAAGATTGCTTTAAAGATGATCAAAGTTACTTAGTTCAAATTGATGATGAATGTGACAAAGTTCTCAACAAAGTACCTGGATGCATAACGCAATGTAAACAAAAGGCTTGAAAAAGGGGAGATGCGTTGGTTCCGTGATTCGGGGGAGATGATGCATCGTGCCTCAATGCTTGCGCAGAGTAGGGGATGCGTCGTGATCCTTACCGGTGCGGAGGTGATGTGTAGATTCTCGACCTGCGGGTCCGTTGCGGTGCACAAGATGGCACCTTGATGCGGTGCGATGTTCCGGTTGCGATGCAAGAAGATGGCGCCCTTGATGTGGCGATGCGATGACGATGCGATTAGGCCCTGGCAGCCTTGCGAAGACTCTGTACTTTGGAGCCCCGACAGGCCCTGTGACACGCTTCTCCGGTGATGCGATGGCGACTCTCACAATGGTGTCACGCTTCTCCGGTGATGCGACAGCAGGCAGCTTTGATGAACACGCGCTTCCAGGGAGATGCGGGGAAGGCTCGCTTCTCCGGCGATGCGATGATTTCTGCTGCGGTAGCGACACGCTTCTTCTCGATGCATCTCCCTGCTCTCAGTGGCCGCAAGTGTCTGGAGTCAGAATTCCCAGCAAGGAAATTCAGTGGGGAGCTGGAGGTGAAGACTTTTTTCCCTGAGACCTTAACAGGAGGCAAGCACAGTTCAAGCCCTTGGAGAATATTCCATAGATGAAAGTCCTTTCAAAGTTCCTTCTCCTTTCCCTTGGCAATGAAGCAACCACTGCTGGCCAACCCAGCAAGCACCACACTGGCAGAGGGGCAGTACAACTCCTGCAGCTTTCTTGGTTCTTCTCCTTGGCAGAAAGGTTTCTTGTCCAGAAGTGATCTAATTTCTTGGGATTAGGGTCTCAATATTTACAGAGAGGCCTCTGCCTAGTCCAAACCAGTTCCTGAGCACTTTGTTTACATGATTCTCTTCTTCCTTTCACTGTGCAGGGCAGAGACATCAGCCGCCCTCCAGGATGTGGAGCCAGCACAGGGGAGGGAAGATACAGCTCTGGAGCACTCTTTTGTCATGATTCCTCCTCTCCTTTCACAGTGCAGGGCAAAGACATCAGGCAGGCCACAGGAGGTGGAGCCAGCATTGTAGAGGGAAGGCTCAGCCCTATTCAGGTCTCAGGAGTAACTCCTCCCTCCCATCTACATGCAGATCACTCTATTCACCACTGGGCTACCCCAGCCTGTCTCCTGGAATCCCCCAGCCCTGCCGCACACAAACCCAGGCAAGGAATACACAACCTACCAGAGGCAGGCCTGGTCAGTTAGGCAAGAAAATACCTACTTTCTAAAAGTGGTATTTTCAAACACACAAAAGATGTATTTTATTATTCTGAGTTCAGGCATACTAAGTTTGAATTTCTACCATGTTCCCTGGGTCAGTTAGGATTAAAAGAATGTAATAATCTAACGGCCCATTCTGGCCTATGAGAAAAGTTAGCCTTCAATAGTGAAAAACGAAAATGGCTGTCATTTACTAATAGGACATGCAACACACATCAGAGCATGTCCTATCTTATACTTGCAATGCACCCTGCCCTTGGGCCTACCATAGGGGTGTCTAACATTAAGCAAAGGGAAGGTTTAGTGACTGACAAGTGGGTACACTTAGCCAAGTCGACATGGCAGTGCTAGACAAGTTGCAATGGCAAGCCTGAGATGTACTTTACAAGCTGCTTCTGTGGTTGGCACAACCATTGCTGCAAGCCCATCAGCAGCATTTGATTTACAAGCCCTGGGCACACATGGTGCACTGTACTAGGGGCTGACAGATAAATCAAATAACCAAATCATGGAGTCACTAATTAGTACATCAATTTAACATAGGGAGCACTTGCACTGTGGCACTGATTAGCAGTGGCACAGTGCCCAAAGCATAAAACCAGCAAAAACATATCAAACCAGAGGAGGCAATCCGTCAAAATGGAAGGGAGACTCACGCCAATGATGCCAGGTCTAACAGAGTCCTATATTGGTTGCCACACAATGTGCTGGAGTATCCTCTGGTGGAGATTCTTCTGCCACCCGAGTTATCACTCCTGTGTCACCTCTACACATATCGTACAGCACTTTAAAACATCTCATTGGAAAATTAATTATGTGCCATCCAGAATTCAATATTAAAGCTGTGGACAAACTTCAACCAATCCCAGGAAAGAGCAATGGTGGCACTACAACATGGAAGGGAAGACGCTGTGGCCTGAAGAGAACAGGGTTGGAGATGATGAAACGAGATGAGGCAATCAAAGGGAGTCGGGAGTGAAAACAATTCCAAGAATAGCTATAGAAGAATATGAGAGCACACCAAGAAGAATGCAGGTGAAGAATCTGAAACATTGAACAAAGAGGCATGCATGGTACTGATGAGTGTGCTAAGTGGCTCCTTATGCGACACGCTAGGGTACCAGGGCAAGTGGAGTGTCTTCTGAAGGTCACATGGTGCCTCAGCATGCATGCCCAATGGTATGTGTTCCGTTGTCAGAGTTCGGAACTAAGGCCCTATTGTAAAGGTGAAAGTGTGCATAGCGCGCTGCAAATACATTTTTTAGAAAGCGCCTGACATTACTAAAGCTTGTGTCCCACCAGTGCTCTGTTGATAAAGTGAGCAAAGAGTTCTCAGAAGGGTTAATGTAAGCTAATCAGTAAGGACACAGTAAAAGGTCCAGTCCTGATTGGCAGTTACATATGCAGACAAGGCGTTATTAAGGCAGGATTAACATGCCTGTTAACAAATCAAAAGCAACCATTTAGAAACAACAGCAATAGGAGCCAATTGGAAAGATGGGTAGAGATTGGGCGGAGCTTCAAGTCCATACTCGAGTGCCCCATGCCTCGCAGGAGTGCATGCGCTGCCCAGGCTTGACCTAAAAAGGCCAACAAGCTCCTAACAGAGATATAAGTACTGCAGCCTTCCCTGTGACTTCTTTGCTGTTATAACAGAGATATGTGTTTGAATTTCCTACATTGAGTTCTTGGCAGAGCACGTCTCTGTATTTCAAATGTATTTACTAATATTTCTTATATGTGGAACTGCTGCACATCTGGTTTCAAATCCCTTTAGGGTCTTCTAAAGTTTGTGCTTGCTTTTGCATATTATTTACTTTTCTCCCAATGTGATTGGAGGCATTTCACTGTCACATTTGCAGGCGACCCACTGTGTGTGTGATGCCATTAAATGTCACTTCTCCTGTGGGTCATGTTGGTTTAGTTGACCATCTTTCAAATTGGTGTCAGTTTTATGTTTGTTTGTGCATTGACGTGGTTGCCCTTTTGTGCTTAGTTCTACATTGGTCCTGCCTTCACTTTTTCTCTTAAGTGCTTACTAGAGGTGCACCGGGGATCTCTTTTTGGAAGTGCATATTTCCATTGGACATCCAGATCCATTTTGCTTAAGGTTAGATGTGGAAGGTGGCCAGTAAAGTAATTCTGGACTTTTCTAGAGACACTTTCAGATGAATCTTTTTAGCAGTACGAAAGTGTAAAAGGAAGAAAATCAATAGTACACAATCGATTAAACTCACTACTTCCAAACCCATAATAAACAAAGGAACATTTGAAAATTTTAGTTTAATTTATTACAGTGCCAAAAATAGTTGGGCATAAACACACTTCAACATGAATGTATAGAAATAACAAGGAAACAGGATGAAGTCAAATCTACATATTCAATTCCGATGGGGCAACATGAGCAAAATTATTAGTTCCAGAATGAGGATACAGAAGTTTTGAAAGTATGAGTGGAAATATTCCTGCATCAAGCGTTGGTGAATGAAAAGCATCAAATATATCCCTACTATATCACTAAAATAGCATCCCTATGTTAGTGGGTACACAATTCAAGTCAAGAGGAAAAAGGTAAAGGTGTCAGTCGTGGACTCTTCCTAAAAGCCTCTCCACCCTCAAGTTGGGCCAAGTAGCATAAAGCCACCACTGTAAAAGAAAGAGCTCACTCGGAGATGCTCTTTCTCTAAAGGCAAGTAAGATGTGGGCACTTTCCCTAATTCCAACAACCAGTTATCCACAGGTAGTTTTCCATGATGCACAGCTTTGCACGAATTCCACATGAGTATAGTCATAAGCTTACTTTGCCACGGTGTTCTCCATGTACATCTTTTGCAACAATTCATCCTTGATTCTCAGCCTTCTCCCTTGTGAAACCAGTGTTTTCCCTTTGTCGCCTTTGAGTCATACGATTGTAACTTCTTCTGTCATGTCCATGCTGCTAAAGCAAAGAAATTATTTTGCTTGAACAATGCTTCTCCACCTGCAATGCAAAATGTGGGAAAGAACAATTCTACAATGCACATAAAATTTAGAACAATAATTCTAAAGCGAGTTGTCAGGGACTTGCTTTTCAGGCCTACTGCTTTGGTTACCATAAGTCCGTATTGTTTAAGCATTATGGATTCACATAGTCATTATTAGATTTCAAATAATAAACTTACCTAATTGTGAAATTTACCATTAATAAACACCTTTACTACATGAGCAGTGTCGGATTCCACAACACAAGTTCTACAGGTTAACGTTTCTTACTAGTTACATCCTTTCCCTAAACTAATTGTCCATGGCACTTGTCATTATCCCAAATAAAACCCGAGATCTCGGGTTAGAGGACCCAGTCAAAACGAAAAAGGCTCTGAAATGATATGATCAGAAAAAGCATTCAGGAAAGAAACATTTCTTTCTTGAATCCCCTCACTCTCCAGGGTTTTCCCACGGTGACATGCTTCATCATTGGGTCATCCCAGTTCTCTACGAACTGGGGCGTGCTCCGACTTGCGGAAACTACGTAGGAGCACTGAAATGGAAAACTATGGGGCCCATTAGGATGGAGGGCGGAATACCCCCACCAGGCATGCGGTCTTCACTTCAGGGGCCCCCTGCAGGCCCCTGGAGTGAAGGATAGGTGGGGGGTGCACAGGGCGGGTACCTGTGGTACCCGACTGCATTTGCATTAACAAAGCGGCAGGCCCCGTGCGGTGCCTGCCGCTTTGTTATTGCAAATGCCTGCTTGCATGTTTAGCAATGTGGTGGGCGGTGCTGAAAGCCCCGCCCGTCACAATGCTAAACATGCAGGATGCGCCCGCCACAGTGGCGGGTGCATCCTAATGCCCCCCATAGGACCCCCGCCCTTATGGGGGGCAGTCCCAAACACCGATAGGATGGCAGGCGGACTAAGTCCGCCCGCCATCCTAATGAGCCCCTATGTGTGGTGCACAGTGTGGTGGAGTGGGTGAAAGTGATTAAAAATACCTTGCTAGTGGGCTAAAATACTTTATTATTGCTCCTAGGTTGGTATATCTAAAAGGGGGTGTTACACGGAAAAACCTAACTGTAATGGGTAGGAGTTCTGTGTAAGATCAACATGTTTTGAGCCTACCCCTAGCTCTTCATCAGGACCACACAGGGACCAGCCCTGTGTTTGCCGCTCCTATTCAACCTAAATGTGGAAAATGAATAATTAAATGAGCAAAACGCTGCCACTAATAAAGTATGCGTGATTATACATACGATCTCTATGTCAAGTAGTGAATCTGTAACAGTAAAAAGAACATGGTTAGAGAACAGCCCCCTCTCTCAATGGAGTAGGTGGGTACACATTTAAAGTACTTCCATGCTGGTGAGGTGCTCTTTAATGGGGCGTGCAGTCGGCCAGGCTCGCATCATGGTTTCAACCTAAAAGGTATAAACATGCCCGGCGAAAGTGCTGCGTGGTGTATGGTAAATGTAAAAACACACAACATAAATGAGGTGACTAACACATGTCACACATACAGACAGGAAAAACATGATCTCCAACTAAAAGCACATACTTAGTATTGAGCAAAACTGTGCTTCATGGACTCGAGGGGGGCGGTGTTTCCCTGAGAAAAATTCTGTTAAAAATAAGGAAGAGAACGGGTAGTAAATTGTTAGCGTTTAGAAAAACTATTGGGGAAATCCATGTGTGGTTCCTGTGGAAGCAAGCATGACTTACTTCAAAGTAGAAAAAAACGCATTCGGACACCTATTCGTCTCCCAGTCGGACTGCATCTCAGCATGTATCCGGCGGGGGACCATGTTCTTTTAACTTTTACAGATACACTACGTGACATGGAGATCGTATGTATAATCACGCATGCTTTATTAGTGGCAGCATTTTGTTCATTTAATTTTTCTTTTTCCACATTTAGGTTCAATAGGAGTGGCAAACACAGGGTTGGTCCCTGTTTGGTCCTGATGAAGAGCTAGAGGTAGGCTCGAAACATGTTGATCTTACACAGAACTCCTACCCATTACAGTTAGATTTTCTACAAATAGAATTATACTTCCACTCCATCACGTGAACAGTCTCCTTGCAATCCCTAATGGGCTAGGTTAGTTAGGCCATCTCTGTAATCATTTTTATTTTTAAATGGTTTGTAAAAAAGTAAATTCCATGAAGGAACAAATAATTCTTTATTTTATGGGTTTGTGTGCTGGCCTTCATTCAGAAGAAGAGAAGGTGCTGGGCAGAAAGATCATAGATTACCAAGAGATCACTGTGAGTGCTCTTGGGGACCGATTAGCATGCCTGGAGCTGTGGTGAGCTGAATGCTACTCGTCCTGCTAGTACACAGCTTGCCAAGTCTCCTGTATGTCCAAAACCTAACTTGTGGTATGTGACACTGTGTGGAGACACCTCATTGCTAGCGGCTGGAAATTAAACAACTGGAATTCAAAGACCATACTTTCTCATCTCCTGTGGAATGAGAGATAGACATCTAAGTGAATGTGACAGCTTTCCCATCATGACTGTGAGCATGGTGTGATCCCCACACCACTTTGCATATGAGACCATGTTCACCACTACTACCCAGTCATCTTGGTGAGTGGGTGTTTGAAATGGGGTCTCTAGTTGGCAGAGGTATGCACCTTGTCCAAGTAGGGAGCCTTGCTTTTAGTAAGGATAAAAAAGTTACACACTTTAGATAACCCCTGCTCACCCCCTTAGTAACTTGGCACAAGCAGACTGGCTTATCCCAAGTCAATGTGTAAAGATCTATACCCAGACCCATAGTAACACAGTGTAAACACTACAAACGGACACCACACCAGTTTAGAAAAATAAAGTATCTTTATCTAAGACAAAGAAGACAAAAACTACAAAAAGTCACCATAAACAATTCAAAATATGACTGTTAAAAGGTTTCAAGCAAATATGTCCATAGGAAACTATGGACATGTGACTTTTTCACAAAGTACCTCAAATACATCAAGATCCACAAGGCAAAACAGCCAAGAGAGGGGAAGCATACAAAACACAGTGATGCGTCATTTCCTGAATCCTTGAGGAGGCAATGCAATAGTTCTGTTGCATGCAGTAGAAGTGGTGCATCGAATCTGGATTGTAGGGGAAAGTGATGCGTCGATTCCAAGACAGTTCTGACCTGCGGATGATGCTTTGGAAAACTTTCCACTCAAGTGCGATGCATGGAATTCTGGATGTGCTGGAGTTCGAGGCAGCAGTGGCAAAACAGGTGCTGCATTGATTTCTTCAGCCATGTTCCCACAATTCATCTGTTAGCCACACAACAGGGCCTGTGCTGGAGGTGTGGTGATCTAGGACTTCAGAGATCGGGCACAGGACTAGTCGTGTGAGGAATTTTCAGCCGCTGGCAGGTACTGCATCAATTCTTCGGCTGCACGGCAGCGGAGCATGGAAATTTATCCCTCGTGGTAGAGCTGCATTGGAGAAACAGGTGCTGGAAGTGTAATGCATAGATTCTCTTGGTTTCCGTAAGTTTTTTTAGGCTTCAAGCTACAGGAAAAACCTTTAGAGGCCCAGACGTGGAACAGACACCTCCTGGCAGGTCAGACCCACCAGCAGTGGAATTCAAGGAATCTGGAGATGAAGTCTTTTTGTCCCTGAGACTACAGAACAGGAGGCAAGCACACACAAGCCCTTGGAGATTCTTCACAAGCAGGCTCACAGCAAAGTTCCAGTCTTTGTTCTCCCCTTGGCAGAAACAGCTACTTCAGGCCAACCCAGCAAAGCAAAACACAGCAAAGGGGCAGTACTCCTCCTTACAGCTCTTCAGCTCTTCCTAGTTGGCAGAGGTTCCTCTTGATTACAGAAGTGATCTAAAGATCTGGGGTGTTAAGTCTTATATTTATGCCCCATTTTCTCTTTGTAGTCTTTGATTCAAGAGTCTGTGAGCTCAGTTATGTCCTCCCTTGTCCAGGCTTCACTACAGGGGGTGGAGACAGCATTGTGCAGAGCAGACACAACCTATTTAGGTGCTAGTGAAAACTCCTTCCACCACACTAAATGCAGAAAGGTCTATTTAGTCTGGCTATGAGTCACCCAGGAAAGGCAGGATACACCCCAACCCCCCTTGTGCCTGTCTAGATTCAATGCACATCCCCTGCTCCTGTTGATCTTAACCCAGATGGTGAATACACAAACATGCAGAGGCATACAGAATGGGAAAGCAAGAAAATGCACACTTTCTAAAAGTCGCATTTTCAAACACATAATATAATAAAAACCACCTCTACTAAAAGGTGTGTTATTACATTCTGAGTTCAGAGAGCCTAAACGTCATTCTTCTATCTTGCCCCAATGGAAAGTTACACTTGTAGGACAAGGACATGCAAAACACACCAGCACATGTACTACCTTTCACTTACACTTCTCCCTGACCATGGGGCTACCTTGGGCCTACCTGGTGGGTGCCTTACTTGTCAAAAAAGGAAGGTTAGGGCCTGATAAGAGGGTGCGCTTGCTAGGTCGACATGGCAGTTAAAAAATGTGCATGCAGACACTGCAGTGGCAGGTCTGGGACACATTTACAGGGCTACTCATGTGGGTGGCAAAACCAGTGCTGCAAGCCCAATAGTAGCACTTGATTTGCAGGCCCTGGCACACTCAGTGCATGTTACTAGGGACTTACCAGTAGAGAAAATATGCTAATCATAATCACAAGTTACAGAGAGAGCATATGCACTTTAGAACTGATCAGCAGTGGTAAAGTTCCCATAGTCCTATATTCAACAAACACAGGGACAGAAAAAAAGGAGGCAAAAGGCAAAACATTTGGGCACAAACCTGCAAAGTGCCAGGTCTAACGGTGGGCATCTAGTGACAGCTCTAGCACTCATCAGACTCCTGTAAGATTTCCCACCTGAAACTATATGGATACTTGACTAATTGGAGTGGACTCTTCTATCCTTCAGGTGTTTAGTTTTTTGGACAATAAGTAACACAAATGCTGAGGCACAAAAAGAAGTCCAATATAGTGTAACTGGCTGTTAGCCACACAAGTAGATAAGTCCATATAGCAATCTTGATTTTTCTTTATGTATGCTTTATTTCAAAATGATGGTTTTCATAGCATCCGAAACAGGCAGCCGACACATGTTTCGTCCGAAACGACTTTCTCAAGGCTAAACACGACCACAGACCATTATGAAATTAGGAGTTCTGTGTCCATATGAAACGTGTACCACCTTCAGCCGATGGTGTAACACCTGCAGTATAGATAGTAACAGATATCTTCTCTCATTGAACTTCTATGTACGTTTGAGGTCTTGATAAACCTGCAAAGATGGGCAGTCTCGTCACGCGTGGTACTGGAGTAAATAATTAATTTAGTCCAGGACCACGCATGACAAGACTGCCCATCTTTGCATGTACATACATAGAAGTTCAGTGAGAGAAGTATGAAAACCATAACTTTGAAATAAGGGATACATAAGGAAAATTCAAGATTGCTATATGGACTTCTTATCTACTTGAGTGGCTAACAGCCAGTTACACTATATTGGACTTCTTTTTGTGCTTCAGCATTTGTGTTACTTATTGTTTAAACCTCAAGTGGTTTTCTCCATCTTGAGTGTTGATCCAGCCTCCTATGAGCAGAGGGAGGCTTTATGCTTCGAGAGCACTACATTCTACTTACATCTAGAGGAGTTACTTGCCGATGGACAAAAGGGGTGTTTGTGCATGTGTAGAATTAGCATCTCTGCTTTGTTGCTTTCTTGTGTATTGGTTGAGTTTTTGGAGGTAGTTTTCCATTGTACCTGGAATACATTACAATCCCTTTATAAATATAAGGCACTGGTTGGTCATTGATTTATTTTTCGCTATTGTTCTCTCATTCATTCTGAGTTGACTCATCAATTCATAGTGTTTGAGAGTACTTCGTTTAATTTCCAGTTTAACATAACAACTTAGATAATACTCAAAAATAATTTAAATATTGAAATTTAGCCCTTAGAATCCGTTAAATATTTTCTTTTTTATAGAAACCCATTGCTTTTTACCATGGTTAATAAATCCATATACATTTTTTATAATTGCGCAGAAGGAACTCCATTTAAGTAGTGCATTAAAAAAATTACCTTCACAGATGCTGCCAAAACCCCATGTTTCTTAATAACTTTAGTCTGTCTGACAAATCTGCACAACATTTTCTTTTGAAAGTTCTTCTGATTAGTTTCTGTCATGGTAATTTTCATGCACATCCATCAAATGCGAAGGAAATGAAGGGCCAAGAATGTGACTACTGAAAAAAAGGAATTTCATAATTCTTTGGATGACAGTAGAACTTTACTAACTGAAGTGCCTTTGCTTGGTTTGGTGTAAATCAGTTTAGTAGTTGTTGAGAAATTAGGATTACAATTACAATTATGAGCCCGATGGGCTTTGAAAGGTTGAAAAGATAGAGCTGTCTGGACTGTTAGCCTTCAAACAGTTTTTTAACAGAAATACACCAATTATGATGAGGGAGCATTATTTCTGTCATCCATTTTGGGTGTGCAAACTCTAAACTGAGTTCACAAATAGAAATGCAGTGATTGGCAGACTGAAAAAGAAAATGTTCTCTTGCAGCCACAATTACAGGACACCGGGCACAGTTCCTGTGTGTTAGAAAATATTATGAAGGGCATCATAAGAAGGCGGGGTAAGTAAACCATAATCCTGAGGTTTAAGAAGGAAGAGTTTGTATATATTTTTATTATCGTTTTGACATAGAGTTTGTGAACTCTGGGAGAGGTTCACAAACACTGACAGATGCCGGCACTTGGCATTCATTCTCCATAGTCGGCGGCCTCCTTTCCATGATCAAGAACTATTGAAAGGGTGTTACGAGGTCCACGAGCTTCATAATCCATGGACTATTGGGGCCAATTTGCATATGTTGAGTCAGCAGTTCTAATTGCAGGACCAAAGACTTTAAAACTCATGGACGTTTTGTTGGGACCGACTTGACAGTCCACTATCCCAGTAATGAACCTGTGGAGCATGTCTGACATTTTGGATGCAGTCTCTACAAATATTTTGTGGATTTTTGACAAATGTAAGTACCTTTAAAAACCTAAAAACAATTTTTTCTTCATAAAAATGTTCACTGGAATCAGAGTCAATATTATAGGTGGAGCGATCATAATGGATTCAGCATTTTGTTTAATCGCTCTCAGTCAGTATGTGCCTTTTCCTTGACAACAGGATACGCACACACTGTTTTGGAAGGAGCAGATCTGATCAGCTGGGACTATTTTATGGCTGCTTGCTACCAGTTTCAAACAGTTATCCACAATGTTCAGAATGGTGGAACCTGAAAAGAATACCAAGGGGCAGATTTACAAGCCTCTTGCAACACTTTTGCACCACCGTTGCATTACTTATGTGACACAGTTGCAGCGTATACAATGCGCCACATTGAAACACATTTACAAAGTGACGCATCTAGTGAGATGATTCACGTTTTAAAGCCCTGCGCCACATTATACCTGTGTCAGGTATAATGTATGCTGGTTGGGCGTTCCGACACAAGCAGTGACATCTACAAGATTTCACTGCGCCACTTCTACGATGCCACTGCGTCAAAACCTTACGCCTGCTTGAAGCAGGCATAAGGAGTGACGCAGCACAATAGGTATAGGCCTTCCTGAGCATTGCTGGAGTTGCGTCGTGCTTGCGACACAACTTCAGCAATGTGTTGCTTTTGCGCCAACAGATGTTCGACACATCTGTCAATCCTTGCACCATGGTGCGCCGCATTGTAAATGTGACACATTCATGGTGGGGCACATGTTTTTTGCATGACGCAAGTAAATTGATGCATCTCTGCTATGATGCAGAGATGCATCAGTTTCTTGTAAATCTGCCCGCAAAGAATTTAATCATTAGGGAATTTCCACAGCCATCCCCAAGGTGAAATGGCCAGAAACTGATCAGAGGCCAGGAAGGTCTGTATACCTTCAGTAGTTCAAAAATGAGAATTCACCTCAAGTAGGTGCATGAAAGGGAGGGCTTGAGATGCCACTGGGAGAGACAAAGGGCCATATTATCAAGCAAGGGCGATACATTATCGCCGCTTTTATCGGCAGGAAACTGCCGCTAAAATGGCGATAATGGGCTTGATAATATGCCCGTGTGAATTCCTGTAGAAGCCCATGTTAACACCACAACATGGGCTTCTATGGGAATTATCAAGGGCATATTATCAAGCCCATTATCGCCGCTTTAGCGGCAGTTTCCTGCCGATAAAAGCGGCGATAATATATCGCCCTTGCTTGATAATATGGCCCAAAGTGCTGAAGCGGAAAAAGGTTACACATTTTCTCACAGAGGTACTGAACCAATGAGAGCGTGTAAACCAGCTGCACCACTAAACGTTGGAGTACAACCTAAATAGAAACGAAGTGATGGCAGAACATTAAACAACTGCCATCATTCCGACAATGAAAAAAATTGTAAATGGTCATTTGGTCCAAAAAATAATGAAAAACAGTAATATCAGCAAAAACCTTACAAGAAGAAATCATCCCCTTAAAAAGCAACCCCCCATATAGTTTATTTTGAGAACCACCAATCAGCGAAAGAGCATTTTTTCTATTAACGTTTAGGCCCTACACAGATGCTGAAAGTGGGATGAACGCTATGTGGAATAGGGATTGCTGGCTGGCCAGAAAGTGAATATACATATCATAAAAAATACACACAAAAAACGTAGTTAAAAGGAAGCTGTGGTGATGGTTGGCTATAACACTTTAACATATGTTAAGTTACAGTTCTAAAAGAAAACCTAAAACTACTGAAATCTGGCCGTTAAGGTTAGTTACACAATCTTATAATTCTAACAACAACTGTGCATACCGTAACTAGACTATGGCAAGGTCTTTGTGACAATACCCCACCACGTTTTACTGAAGGTCATATTCATGTTTCATTGGCTGTCTGCAAAGGGTTGGTACAGGGTAACAGTCACTGTGCAGAGCGTGGAATGAGGTTTACCATCTCATAAAGATGTTGATGTTTATTCTGACTCAAGTTGAGGTCCTGTGGCCAACCACCACTCAATTCAATTCAAAGCCAGCTTTATTCGATTTTTGTACAGAAAATCATAAAAGAAAACAATATAAAACATCAATATTACATAGTAAAAAGGTGCACTGAATACCTTTAAAGGCAAATTACTCGTAGATACAGTATTACATTGCAGCAATAATTTAGAAATACGTTTTTTTCATCTCCAGTAAATTTCATATAATGATTTATTTCCTGTGGTTAATGATGCTTTTCAAAAAAGATGCTATTGACTTTGCAAAACATTCATTTTCTAAAAATTGCAGTGCTAAAAAACCTGGCCTACATTGTCTCAATCCTAAGAGTCTTAAAACCGGTAAAATCCATATTTTTCTTTGAGCTACATAAAATTACAAAATAAAACCACATGCATAGTTGTTTGCTGAGATTGTTTCTCACATGGCAGCTACTTAATGTTGGGACCAATCGTTAAATTCAGGAAAGCTTATCATGCGATGAGAAAAAAAACAAATCGGTCATACCCACTTAATGCAAAGTTTAGGTATGGCTAACTACCATATGTAGTGAGTATAAGTTGATTAGATTGTAGCAACGACTTGGCTGCTTCGGTGGCAAATCTATTTGACTCCATATGTGTCAAACAACCCTTTTTCAGGGTGCTTTCTGGTAACAGAATGTAAAGTTGCAGGGTTATTAAAATATTCAGAGTGGCCCAAATCACTCATAACATGTTTTATATAATTCAGTCAAGGAATCTCCAGAGCCCGATCTAACATAAGGCTGTCTTGTAATATATCACAATTAAAAGTAGTTTTTGGGGATGTCCAGATCTTGTGCAACAACAGAACTGGTTGGATTTGATTATATCTGAGATGTAGGGCAATCCTAGTTCTGAGTGGCATACGTAGGTGGAGGTGCTATCTGGAACCACCAGGAAATATTTAAAAAAGGCATTCTCCTCATGTTAAATAGGTTTAGTATCACGGTAGCCCCACACGCCCGTGCCATACATTGTTATGCTAGTGCATTTTGCCTTGTAAATTTGTAAAAGTTCCACTGGTGGTTTTCTACCCAACTTTTTTGTAAAATTGGCCAGGGCCACAGTAGCAGTAGCTTTCGTAAAATGACGACTCCTGTTTTGTTACTGCCTGGTACCATGTCCCCTTATTATCAAATAAATAACTAGATAAGAAAATGTTATTGTAGGTTCCACCTTTTTATTAACAATAAAAATGCCCCTGCACCTAGAGCTATTTTACCACACTTCATTATAAAAGTTTTAGTAATATTAACGCATAGACCCAGCTTCTCCATGTACTCGGTGTAACTAGTGAGTACCCTTTGGAGTTCTAATTGAGTGCTGGCCATCAGCACTGAATCGTCCACGTACAAGAGGGTGGGAATGGGACGTTTATTTATTTGTGGCAAGTACTGACACTCCTCTATCAATGCTTATTCCAGACCGTTGGTATAGAGTGTAAACAAAAAAGGTGCTAGGACGCATCCCTGTCTAACCCCCCTCTTTATGTCAAACGGTGCAGTACATTCTCCCTTCAGTCTATAGCGGACCCTTGCTTTGGCGTGACAGTACAATTGTCTTAAAAATTGAATCAGTGACATCTCCACCCGATAGTCTCCCATAATTTGTTGTCCATCAAGTAGTCAAACACTGCAGAAAGATCTACGAAGGCAAGGTACAGTCTATCTTCTTTGGCCCTCGTGTACTTCTCTATCAGAATGTTAAGGTTCAATCCTTGTTCGAGTGTACCCAAACCCTGGCAGCGAAACCCAAATTGTACATCCGAAAGCACATGATTATCTTCTGCCCAATCTTGCAGCTGATTAAGCACATTCCATCCCGCTATCTTTATTAGTGAATCCAGCAAAAAGATTGGTCAGTAACATGGTGGATTCTGCCGATCACCTTTTTAAAAAATAGGTACCAGAATAGATTCTGACCACATCGCAATGAATCCAGTGGAACAGCAGGCCTCCAAAACTTGCATTAAAAGTGGGCCCCATAAGAGCAGATTCGATTTAAAAAGGTCAACCAGGACACCATCAGTGCCCGGTGCCTTACTTCCCTTGCTCTCAGTTATCTCTTCTAGGGAAAAGGAAAGATCAATGGGATAATTGACTATAGTTGTTAGTCCCTGTGATATGTGTATATTATTAGGGAACTATTCTCCTTTTCAAATGTATACACTTTGGAGAAAAAAATCCACCCATTGGTGTTCACCGATTGCAATCTCTACAGTTGGCTTATCTTTAGCTTGAAGGAATGGGACATTTACTGCTCACCAAAATGCTGCACTATTCCTCTTTTGTGATGCTTCATGCAGCATTACCCATGTATCATCTTTTAATTCCTTTTTATGGACTTTCTGGGCCTGATTATATTCCCTTCTGCGCAACTGGTTGATATTTATGTCTGAATTATGTTTTAATTTTGTATAAGCTTTGGTACAGTATGACAGACAGAGGGACAGACAAACAGACAGACAAACAGATAGGTATTAATATAGATTTATAGATAGATAGACGTCTGCTAGGAGCTCCACTGTGTAGCAGCTGGGGTGCAGTTTAAATGCACTGCAGTGTGACAAAGCAAGGGAGCACCTTTGCCATGTAGCTAATGTCTATTTGTAAATATTTATAATTCGCATCTAAAATATGATTAATAAGCCCACAGGGCAGGTGCTAATATATATAACATTAGGGTACACAACATCAGTGGGTTAGGGCCAGATGTAGGTGGCCAATTACCGGTCGGTAACGGGCGAATTCGGCCGTTACCGATCGGTAATTGGATTTTGAGATGTAGGGCATGCATCTACAGAATCGGTATTTTACCGATTCTGTATTTACCGATTCGGTAAAATTACCGAATCGGTAAATACAGACTCGGTAAAATACCGATTCTGTAAATGCAGATGTAGCTGGCACATGTCAGAGTGCCACAGGGCTTTAAGAATCGGTGTTTTACCACCCAATCCAATTGGGTGGTAAAATACCGAATCCAGGTGTGCATGCACATGTGTGCATGCACACCTGTGCCATGTGGCACACAGACATGCCCTTAGGGCATGTCTGTGTGCCACATGGCACACATGCCCGTCTTTGGGGTGCTAGAGGGTGTCAAAGTGACACCCCCTGCACCCTTGCTAAAATCGGTATTTACCGAATCTGTAATTACAGATTCGGTATTGCCCATGGATTCCTATGGGCTTCAGGGCATGGGCATTACCGAATCGGTATTTACAGAATCGGTAAATACCGAATCTTAACGATTCGGTATTTACCGAATCTGAAATACCTACATCTCCCCCCCTCTATTTTACCACTTCTTAAATACCGAATCGGTATGATTCGGTATTTAAGAAGTGGTAAAATAAAATTACCTACATCTGGCCCTTAGTGTGCTCTCACAGTAAATTAAGACCTACAAGCTATTTCAGTATGTAGGTCTTCATAGACTTTTCCATGAACAGACCTGGATGATACAAAAATCCTTACTTCCTTTCTCCACTTGAGAAAATGCTATGAAAATGCTTCAAAGTTATTTCGTACTTCATTTTTAAACTCTGATAAAATTGTAGAACCAAATTTTGATAACTTAAAGTGGAAAAGCAACTTTGTCAAAGTATGCTTTTAGCATTCAGAGCCATAACTAGCTTTAAACCAGTTCTGCCACTCATCAAACCTCCGAAGCCAAAATATGCATACTTGGTTGGGAAAGTCAATGACTGTAACTCAGAGGCTCATAGCCGGCCTCCATGCCCAGGAACAGGAGATAGATGTTAACTGTTGACCACTTAGCAGATATTAGCTAAATGAAAGTGGAAGTAAACACAAACAGTTGCACGACTGTCTCTACTCTTTTGACTGGGAAATACGAAGCAGAACTGCTCTTAATTACTTCTAAAACCGTCCCAAAGCACCTGTCTCCAAACATTATAGGGGGTTAGAACCTTTTTTGACCCTGGCATATGGGAGGAAAGCTCATTTAAATAGGAGAATAGTTAAGAAGCTGGAAAATGACTGTTGGAAGGTGGGTTCGGCCATTTTAAAATTGGTGCTCCTTGGTAATTATAAAGGAAAGCAAAGAAGAATAACAGCAAAAGGAATTCGATGGACCATGAGTAGATAGAATTGAGAGGTAAAATTCTCGGATGTATGACATTACAACGCATGCTTTTACATCGCATGCCTTTACAATGCAAGTATTACAACGCAGTCCATTACAACGCATAGTGCTTTGGGGTGCTGGATAGTGAATAGTTTAATTTACTATTCCAACTCCAGTCCCCGTGGACACTAGGGAAGGTTATTGGATAGTAAATTAACCTATTCCCTATCCTCGAGCGCCCCCCAGAGCAATGCATTGTAATAGTTTGCGTTGTAATGGTTGCGTTGTAAAGGCTCTGCGATGTAAAAGTTGCGTTGTAAAGGTTGTTTACCAAAATTCTCCAATCCCTGGCTACAGCACAGGTTAAAACAGGCATCTCAATCACCACCTTCTCAGAGCATTCTGGGACCTGGAAAGACAGAATCTGAAGAACCTCAACCTGCTGGTAGAAGACCTTCTCCTGACTCCTGATTCAAGATGGAATGAGGTGATTCACTACTGGACTTAAGGACTGAGGGTCTTCTGAACCCGGATGGCACTCCGTGACTGGAGCTGCTCTACAAGATGTTTGGACTCCTGTTAGCCTGATTCAGGGACACCAAAAGCAGAAGTGCTAGTACCTCAAAGATTCCAAGCTCACCACAGAGACTGTATCCTGGAGACCTGCTGGAGGGAGACCTGGTGCCTAGAAGCCTGTCTTGAGGAACTAAGGACTACAAGACCCACCATTAGGCTCTTTCCAGAAACTTTGAAAATGGTGTTGTTTAGTCACGGTTTCATCTGTGAATTACTAGGACATGGTGCTGAAGCTTGTCTGGAACGATGCACCAGGGAGGGCAGAAACGCAGGTTCATCCCACTTGGAGGTTTTTGTTGGTCTGAAAACTGAGTCTGTGGAACCTTGAAAGAAAGGTGATCACCCGACTATTTCCCAGTGGGTCCATAACTATGGCAATTTTCAGCCTTAGAAAAACGTACCTATTACTTGAGACAAGAGAAGAAATGATTTGAAAGAAAAGGAAAAACACTAACACTCTATCTGAAGTGGACCTAGCATTTTCAGTATGCACCTGTCAGACACGTTTGTGAAGGAGGAGCCCATCTGTCTGACTCTAAATCAGGCCCTTAGTCACATTTTAAAGCTGAAATCTCCCTGAATGAAAGCCATAGCGGATATGGGCTGCACATGGCTGGACTCCTTCGCCCCAATGTAACACAATCAATGTCTTAGCATCTCCATTTAATTTTATTAAAACCACTTGATGTTGTATGTACATGTGACTCATTTTTCCTCCCTACAAGTTAATCAGTATCAATCCTAGGGCGTTTGGGATCTGGTAACCCAGCACTTCTTTGACATGACTCAGGATTCCATTCCAGAACAGTGCCACTTTGCAGCATACCCACCAAGTATATAGCAACATACCTTTTGCCACTCTGTTTCTCCAACGTTTATTATTAAACTCCAAGGATATGTGGTGAAGTGTCATATAATTGGGGTAGTAGAATGAGTTTGAAACAACCTTATCATCTTCTGAGGGGCTAAATGTATATTGTATAGTATAAAGTCTACTATTGACACAGATGTGAAGATCAAAATGAAGATACCAGCACAGTCCTCAAAAGCCTGCAGACAAAACCCTAAAGTTTTTATTTAAAGGACCCTCATCCACAGTGTCCCTTATTCAGAATGATAGTACATCTAGATTGGCTCAACCATCTTGAGGGAGCTTGAAATTGCTAGGAATCATATGTAGATAAGTTAATATTACATATGAAATAATCCAATCAAATAATTTTATTCTTGTGTTTCCTTGGTAAGCTTGATAAGAGCCTAGACATACAGAGATGATTAAACATAATTGAAAACTGGGATCAAATCCTTGTGTCTCAATCACCCCTGAAAGGGCTTCTTATTGTCCAATAGGGGACAAGGATTAGCCCTCCTTGTAGTCACACTCTTTGGCTTAAGGGCGGAAATATGAATGTGCCCTGCTAATATTTCATTTTGGTTTATGTTGTGTGATAAAATAGAGGGCGAGGTGAAACCCATGGAGAAGTGAGTCAAAATTGTTCCAAAGAAAGGGCTCAAAAACAGTCCTCTCAACCCTTTAACATTCAATGAGATTAGTTTGAATGGTGATGTAAATGGGGTTTGCTTGGTGTCTTTCCTTTTCCATGCTGTGTGTTAGAGTGCAGATCAGGCTCTACCTTCATGTGCACAAAATGTCAACGCCCCCCAGCTCTCAACATGGCTAATGATTGTTGTTGGAAAATCGCCCTCTTTAAAGGATCACCCCAAACCTTTTGCCTTCCTCCTCCTTTTTTGATGACTCCTAATCAAGACTAAAGTGCACATGCTTCTTCCCTATACATGTGTGTAATTGGGATATACCTGATTGATATATTTAATTTACTTGTAAGTCTCTTGTAAGGTTAAATACCATGTACCCATGGCCTGTCAATGTAATGCTACTAGTGAGCTGCATGACTAATTATGCCACCCAAATAAGTAGCCTTTAAAACCTGTCTCAGGCCTGCTACTGCAGTGTCTGTGTGTACAAATTACTGCCACTTTGACTTTGCATTTCAAACTACTTCCAAGTCTTAAATTCCAATTTATTACATATAATTCACATCTAAGGTATATCCTAGGCAGCCCTAAGAGCAGTGTGCTATGTAAGTAAAAGCTAGGACATGTACTTTTATGCTTTGTTTGTCCTGGTAGTGACAAACAACCTGATTCGGTTTTTACTACTGTGAGGCTTACTCCTCCCATCCCATGGGTTAACATTGGAAATTCCTTAATACCCTTTTAAGCTGTAATTTCTGATCAGAGAAGAGTAGATTTTTCATGTTTCATTTGTTCGGAATGGTATTGATAAATCCTACTTACAGGTGAAGTTGGATTTAACATTACTGTTTTAGAAATACAACTTTTAGAAAGTGATCATTTCTCTGCACTGACTGCTCTGTGTGCGTGACTGCCTGCCTTCAATACATGTCTGGGGTGGGTGACAGCTACACTTTGTGCATTCCCCTAGACAGCTACAACACAGGAAGGATAGGTGCCTCTGAGTACCCATCTACATACATCTGCATTCTGATGGCCTTGTCTGGGAAGGATGCAAGGAATAGACTAACACTTAACTTGAATAGGCTGTTTTCTATCCCAACACTAAGAACTGATTACCCCCCATGGATAACCTGGCAGACAGGACTGGATGGAACGGGTATTTGTATACTTCAGAGAGATGCTTTGAAGTTACCCTCCACATCAAAGGCACTTCTGGATATAGGTACTGGGTCTCTGACACCCTAAAACCAGACACTACTGGACTTCTAACTGAAGCTCTGCCCAAAGAAAAGCTATACTGCCTAAAGTACTCAACTGGACTGCCTTTCTGGAAGAACTGCTTTTCTGCTTGTTGACCCGGTGCCTGCCACTCTCTGACTCTGTTGAAGGAGAGCTGGACTTTGCCTTCTGCCAGGTGATCTCCAAGGGCTTATTGGCTTGCCCGCTGTTCAAGAAGTTTCAGGGACAAAAACATACTTCTTTTTTTCCCTACATGGCAGCTGGGCGCTGCCCTTCATGCCTAAGTGACAGTGGAGATGGTCTGCAATCAAGGCTTTGTGCCCGAGTGACAGTGGAGTTTGTCTACGATCAGTGTCTCATGTCCGATCACCAGCCAAGTGTGTCCAGGAGCAGTGCTTCATAGCTGCACACTGACTGAAACTGTCACACTTCTTTCTGACAGTAGTCTACCCTGTCTACATAAGGAGAATCCATGCTGTGTGTGTGCTACGTCGGCCACCTCTCTGCCGTCCTAGAGACTCGATGATGCGGGCCCCATCTCTAAGGTACTGTGTGCTGCATGACCTGTGGGAGCAGCAACAAATGATGTATGGAAGGCTGAATTAATCAAACATTCACCCCCAGTCAAGAGATCTGTGTTAAATCCATCGCTCATTTGCTCACTACAAGATGTTATTTGATAGCTAACTCACCCCATTTTCACATATTTAGACTGTGAGACCTTCTTTCAGGCCTCGCTCCAAGTGTTCTCTGTCCCCCTCTGCATTGCCTCTCCCTCGATCAGAATTTTACCCCAGGCACACTACTGTATCTTTAAAATATTGTGAGATCGCAAATATTACTTTTCTCATTTGTGTCTTCTTTCTGCATTCTTTTGTTCTGGGCAGTCCCTAGGGTTCGGCTATGTTTCTTGTGGTCAACATCTTGGCTTGCAAGAATGGGCTGTGTACTGGCACATAAGCCAACACTGCTCCTTAGCCAACTCCGACAACATCATCCTGGGTGACTCCAACCTCCCCTGGAATAACGAAAAGGACACTGCTATACAGTCACTAAATAAACTCCTTCTCACAAATGAGCTCACCCAACACGGCAAGGGTCAAACCCACAACAAGTGATCTACCTTAGATGCAATCATAGCCAAAAGTGAAACTGTAACCATCAATATCATTCTCCCAACCGACTGGTCAGACCACCACATCACTGTATTCAACATCAATCAAACAGCAGCTCTACCAATCAAAACACAAATTAATCATCAAAGGAGCAGAAACCTCAAATACATCCCCCTCCCTGTCCTTGAAGAAGCCATAACATCACTTCTCCCAACCTGTACATGCAATCTCAACACTGTTGAGCTCACTACACTGTAGAACAGGACAATGACAACTGCTCTTGACCAACTAGGCTCCCTGAAACTGAAAAGAGTCAGAGACATTCCCTCTCAAGCCTGGTTCAATAATTACCTCAACTCCGAAAGAAGAAAAGTAAGAGCCGCTGACAGACTCTGGAGAGGGAACCCATCTACAACCAACCTCTCCCAACTCAGGAAAGAACGCAGTAACTACAAAAAATCCAATCAAGGAGAAAACCTCCTACTTCCGGAGCACACTAGACAAAGCTAAAAACCACCCCAAAAAACTTTTCAACATCATCCAGAAACATACCTCCAAGCCCACCAAAGCTAACCCTCTACCTCCAAACTTCAGTGTAACAACTTGGCCAAATTCTTCAATGACAAAATCACCAATATCGAGCTCTCCCTAGACCCCCACCCTCAATCCCAACACTGCAAATACTCACTCTTAATGAAACCTAACCCAACCCCAGCTCAGAACATGCTCCCAGAAGCCGAAACCCCTCCTCTGTCTACCCCCAAAATCAGCCCTCCCCCTAGTCCCCCACTTTCCCCCAAGAGGTGGATGGACTTCAAACCTCTCTCCGAAGAGGACATTTCCAACGTGATTGCCAACTCCAAACCCTCCAATCACTACGCAAACCCTCTACCCGCCTCCTTGGCTAAGAACCTCAACCATACCCAAACCCCACTGTGGACAAAGATTATCAACAGCTCCCTAATCAACGGACTAAAGCCCGACTGCCTCACACAAGGCCAAGTCACCCCCTTCTAAACAAAACTGATGCTGAACTGAATGACCTCAAAAACTTTAGTCCCATCACCAACCTTCCTTTCCTAGCCAAAATCCTGAAAAAATGTGTTCTCTCCCAACTGAACCAACACCTGGAATTTAACAACCTACTTGACTCACACCAATCCGGTTTCAGGAAAGGACACAGCACAGAAACCGCTATACTGAGCATTACCAATGACATTCACAACTCCCTTGACTCTAACAGATGCTGCCTACTTGTCCTCCTCAACCTATCAGCTGCTTTTGAACGAGTTGATCACAATCTACTCTTAGATGCCCTACAAAAGCATTTCGGAGCATATGGCAATGTCCTAAAATGGTTCTCATTCCTACATGACCGCTCCCAACTCATAAAAATCAAAAACTCAATGTCCGACACCTCCCCCTCAACTCGAGGTGTCCCTCAAGGCTCAGTCCTCTCCCACACACTCTTCAACATATACATGGAACCCCTTACTACCGTTCTAAAACAAGCAAGCATCGCCTACCACCTCTATGCTGATGACACTCAGCTGTACCTCGAGATCTCCTCCCTCAATGACATCCTCCGTCTCAACTCCACTCTTTCAAAAGTAGAAAACTGGCTAACACTCAACCACCTCAAACTCAACCAAGAAAAAACCCGAAATCCTTGTCTTCTCCAATCACGAACAACCACCTCAGATCCAAGAATGGATAAACAACCTTGACTACCTAACCTGCAAACTCACTCCAGCAAACTCATTTAAATCACTAGGGATCTCTCTAGACCGAAGTCTCAACATGAGCTCCCACATTAAATCCACAGCAAAAGGCGACCTCTACAACCTAAAACTCCTCAACAAAAGCAAACCTTTCATACCCCCAATGACCTAAAAATCGCAACCCGATCTCTAGTTCTGTCCGGACTTGACTATGGAAATGCCGCACTAACGGGGACAGCTAAAACACACACAGCCCCCATGAGAGCCACCCTAAACGCAGCAGCAAGAATGGTCACAGGTACCAAGAAATACTGCCACATCACCCCTGCATTTCAGGCCCTAAAATGGCTACCATCGAAGCACGCTACGCCTTCAAAACTGCCTGTCTCACCCATAAAGCCTTACACACAGGCAAACCGGACTATCTCGCTGCGATACTCATAAAAACTGGGCAATCAAGAAACCTAAGTAGCTCCAACTCGCTCCTCTTAATCCCCCCAAAAAGACATAAACAAAAAGTCCTCTCCCGCTCTCTCTCTGGGGATGCTCCGAAAATCTGGGACTCTCTCCCTACCCATATCAGGACTAATCCCTCCTTCATGATCTTCAAGAGACAACTAAAAGAATGTCTCCTCAACTGTCATCTCTGTGCAACAGGCCAATGACCTTGATCTTTTTGACCTCTGGTACTCTAGATGAAACTCACTGTATTCTAATATTTATGTTTCTATACATGTATGCTGTAAAGTGCTCTGATACCCCCGGGCCTTGTAAGTGCGATATAAAACTCCAAATAAATAAATAAATAAAGTTCTCACTTGGTTTGTCGGTTGTTTCCTGGGCCTCTGTGACTCTGGACTTTTAGAGTAAATCTTAGGAGTGGCCAGATAGTGCGGATTTCAGGCCCAAAGTGTGGTGGGAATCAAAATGATCCACTCAATATCCTAGCCAGTGTGGTGCCTTCATTTCTGGAAGTCAAGACCTTTCAATTTGTATAATGACAGTCACAGTTGAATGTTCTCATTGCCAGGGGGGCCCACAGCTATTGGGCCGTTGAATCAAACTGCAAAGACAAGTGAGATAAAACTGTGGGTTTAAAGGCTAACATCTTGGAAATTGATCTATGGATTTTCACATGATTTACAGTTCTTATTCACAGCTGTTCTAACAAGCTGCCTCTCTGACTTCCTTTGGCCAGAAGATAATCTGAAAAGGTCTTCATGGTTCTTGGATCCAACTTGTGGTTTATATTGGTTTCCTTCTGTCACTAGGTGCTGTCAGGCACAAAGCAGACTCAGAACCCACAGTTTAAGCAATATCATGGGTTAATGAGAAAACAAGGTGCTGATGTCCTTCCATGGGACAGGCAGGTAGTTCAGGTAGAAGAGAAGTGTGAACAGGATGAGTCAAAAACAATACCTCACCAAATGGTGCCACATTTTTTTACACATCCTGAACCTCTCTTCCTATCTTTATCATGCAGGGTGATGTTGGTGTGTTTTAGCAGAACCACTAGCTCTATATCGTAGTTTATGAAAATGTCACACAATGTATTGCGGCAGCCACATTTTCTGTGCTGCATTGCATTAAAGGGCAAGAAGAGCCAGAGTGTGTCATTTCTATTTAGATATGGCCCTGCTGCTTCCCTCCCAAGTGGTGGTGAACAATTCAGCTGCCTTGCACCAGGCACACAACTTCCCACCATAAGGAGAAAGTGTGTTAGTATGTCTAGCCTAGGTTTTCTACTGGAAGGGTAGCATTACACCATAAAACAATATTCTTAGACTAACTTTGAAACATTTTCCACTTTGTATTTGTGCTATACAGTGCAGTAAGTATGCAATTTGGTAAAGATTTTCGGTAAAAATGGTTTCTCCTCCGTTGGGTCTGTCTGAAAGAGATATATTTTTTGGGTGCAAACCCCTGTCCACAGATGTTAGTATATAGGAAGTCAAAATCCATGGGTCGAGCCATGGGAATGAGCAAGTACCACCCATGATACACCATCCTTTATGTAAAGTAATGTAAAGGAGTGCATAGCACTGTTTTGCATTACTTTTAGGCCATTTTCTGGAATTCTAAGCCACCGTTCGAAATTAAATCCCACATTAATACTTGTCGCCATTTCGCATCCCTTTTGATGACTTTGTAGTGGTGCAAAGTGTTGATAAATCTGGCACGATATTTTGACAAGTCTCTTCCATCTCATGGTGAACAAGGAATATGTTCTACATCATTGCCTTCTAAATGTGTTGTTAAAGTTGCCTGACCCCGACTGACCCTCGGCTGCTGGTCCCTCTTGCTTGGCCAATGGTTGTCCAAAATCTTATAAACGCATGCTGGATATTTGCCATCTCATTATAACATCATGCAAATCAGGACAGATTCCATCCACAGATGAAGTGGCATTTTCCAAGGCTGCAAAAGTGCAAAAATGTAGCTTCAAAGCACAGCGTGTAGACGTTTAAGCACTTGCTTTAATGTAGATTTTATGTAGAGAAGATTAGATAACTAGAGAACATAGGCGTACTAGACTTCTTAACTTGGTGTCAATTATTTTTTCATTACCTGTTTCTTTGTTTTTTAGTTTTGCTCGAGAAAACATACAATGTACACTTATTGTATTAAAAGGCATCACAAGTTATCATTTATTATAAAACAACGCATTTCTGTCAAGTTTACAAATTTGTGCAATTTCTGAAAAGGTTCATATTGTTCCAGCTTTAGCAAAATTCTCAAGGGCATTTAGCAGGTTTGGGAATTAGGACGTAAATTATTACCTCCTGAGGTGTGCCATATTTGTCTACTTTCTGATGGTCAATGTAAGTGACCTTCTAGATTTGCAGTATAAAGAATGTATCTTTTTGGATACTGGATGTCAAATTTGTTTTCAAAGTGTTTATTTTTAGGTCATCAGCTGTCTGCCTTCGTATTACAGAAATTGGGCTCGCATGCATCTTTCAAGTGGTAACTGGAATCGTGCGGACATCAGTCTTGCATGTAATGCCACTAGAGTGAATTTCAGTTTGCTATTCAGTTTATATCAAATACACATCTAACCAGTGAACTGCAAAGGCAACAAGCACTGTAATTGACATCAATGGGGCTCTTTGAGTGCAAGGCACAGATCAATCATCAAGGTAATTTCAGGGGGTTTAAGGAGGTTGTAATCGGAAGGTATTAGAATACACGCACGCCCACCGAGCACTTGCTGATACAGGTTAGGGCCAATCTGACTGTATAAATTACACTGCTCGCCATTTCAGCCCCCTCTGAATAATATTTAAATCTTTGGGGATTATTTCGAATGCTTTGCCATTGTATACACTTTACTGGCTACATACAACAGACATACATTGCTGACTTCTTTTCCCAGATTTAAGGTTTGTGTTCTTTCCCCCAGATTCATCAAGAACACATTTTGCTATTCCTTAATAGCGAAAAATACCGATTCGCTATTAAGGAATAGCAAAATGCTATTCATCAAGAAATCACTAAAAAAAATAGAGATTTCTAATAATTCCTTAATTGCGACTCGCAAATTGCGAGTCGCAATTAACCCCTTCGCTGCTAGGCCTTTTCCCCTCCTGTGCTAAGCCTTTTTTTGGCGATTTGGGGTAGTGCGTGCTTAGGCCCCTGTAACTTTTTGACTACAATAGGGAATCCACGCCAGATTTGTGTCCTTTTCTTCCAACATCATGTGGATTCTAAAGGTGTCCAGGGTTTGTGGATTCCCTTGGAGGGGTCCCAGAAATTAACCAAAATATAGTGAAATTTTTGTTTTTCTCAGAAAAATGGGAAAAACGGGCGGCAAATGAAAGCCTCTGGGTTTTTCCCTGAAAATGTTTTCAAAAAAGGGTTTGTGGGGCTGAAATCTCCATTTTCTCAGCTTTTAGGGAATGACAGTCTTTTGTCAGAGAACCATCATTTTTCACACAGTTTTGGCATTTTTTTGGGACATAGCCTATTTTGGCTATTTTTAGAGCTTTCCACCTCCTTCCAGTTAATGGTAGAAATGAGTTTGAAAGCAATAATGGATCCTGGAAAGCTATACATTTTCGAAAAGTAGACAAAATTATGAATTCAGAAAGGGGTCATTTGTCTAAATCCATGAAGGTTTCTTTATAGAAACTAACAGGTAAATATTGGAATAATTGAAAATTTGTTGAAAAAAACAGCCTTTTGTCTCAACGTTTTCACCTATAACTTTTTGTAACTTTGACAACTCTTGGAAAGCAATATACCGTTACATTCGTTAGACATTCCTGGTTGTGGGGATATATAGGACTTGTAGTTTCACCAAGAACCCGACGAACCCAGATCCAAAAACTGAGCAGCAACTTGCAATGATATTTTTTTATTTACTGGGTATAGAGCACTTTTTCTTGGAAAATGTATGCATGGAAAAATCTCTATGAAAGACACCTATGTATTTCGGAATTGGGTACAAATTATAGAGTTTAGAAACAGTATATAATTGCACATTTTCAAAATTGGGAATACTCATACTAGCATGAGAATTATTGGTCATTTTTTAAAAAGATATTTTTTTTTACACAATGTCTTTCATTGGGAAGGAAGAAATGCATGAAAACTCATTTGGTAATAACAGTTGATTTACAAATCTGAATTACCCTAAGTCTCCCAATAAAAACGGTACCTCACTTGTGTGGGTCGGCCTTGTGCCTGCGACAGGAAACGGCGCAAAATGCAACGTGGTCACACCTCAATTTTGCAGTTACAAATTGACCCTTTTATGACAAAGTGCCTTGCTGTAGTTTTTGCACCCTAGCTCTGCCGGCACCTAGGGAAACCTAGCAAACCTATAAATTTTTAAAAACTAGACAGCCAGGGAAATTCAGGATGGGGTGACTCGACTGCCTACCACCAGGTTCTGTTACCCAGAATCCCTTGCAAAACTAAGAAATTGACAAAAAAATGCATTTTCCTCACATTTCTGTGGTGGAAAGTTCTGGAATTTGCGTGGATCAACAAATTTCCACCCACCAAGCGTTCCCCCGGGTCTCCCGAAAAAAATGGTACCTCACTTTCCTGGGTCTGCCTAGTGCCTGCGACAGGAAACAGCGCAAAACGCAACATGGTCGCACCTCAATTTTTCGCAGTGAAATCCTGCCCTTTTTGGGCAAAGAGACTACCTTTTGTTTTTGAACCCTAGCTCTGCTGGTGCCTAGGGAAACCTAGCAAACCTATACATTTTTGAACAGTAGACAACCAGAGGAATTCAGGATGGGGTGACTCGACTGCCTACCACCAGGTTCTGTTACCCAGAATCCCTTGCAAAGCTAAGAAATTGACAAAAAAAACGCATTTTCCTCACATTTCTGTGATGGAAAGTTCTGGAATCTGCGTGGATCAACAAATTTCCACCCACCCAGAGTTCCCCCAGGTCTCGCAAAAAAAATGGTACCTCACTTGCCTGGGTCTGCCTAGTGCCTGCGACAGTAAACAGCGCAAAACGCAATGTGGTCGCACCTCAATTTCCCAGTGAAATCCTGCCCTTTTTGGGCAAAGAGACTACCTTTTGTTTTTGAACCCTAGCTCTGCCGGCACCTAGGGAAACCTAGCAAACCTATACATTTTTGAAAACTAGACACCCAGGGGAATTCAGGATGGGGTGACTCGACTGCCTACCTCCAGGTTCTGTTACCCAGAATCCCTTGCAAATCTAAGAAATTGACAAAAAAAACGCATTTTCCTCACATTTCTGTGGTGGAAAGTCCTGGAATCTGCGTGGATCAACAAATTTCCACCCACCCATCGTTCCCCCGGATCTCTAGAAAAAAAAGGTACCTCACTTGCCTGGGTCTGCCTAGTGCCTGCGACAGGAAACAGCGCAAAACGCAACATGGTCGCACCTCAAATTCGCAGTGAAATCCTGCCCTTTTTGGGCAAAGAGATTACCTTTTGTTTTTGAACCCTAGCTCTGCCGGCGCCTAGGGAAACCGAGCAAACCTATAAATTTTTGAAAACTAGACATCCAGGGGAATTCAGGATGGGGTGACTCGACTGCCTACCACCAGGTTCTGTTACCCAGAATCCCTTGCAAAGCTAAGAAATTGACAAAAAAACGTATTTTCCTCACATTTCTGTGGTGGAAAGTTCTGGAATTTGCGTGGATCAACCAATTTCCACCCACCCAGCGTTCCCCCGGGTCTCTCAAAAAAAAAGGTACCTCACTTGTCTGGGTCTGCCTAGTGCCTGCGACAGGAAACAGCGCAAAACGCAACGTGGTCGCACCTCAATTTCGCAGTGAAATCCTGCCCTTTTTGGGCAAAGAGACTACCTATTATTTTTTAACCCTAGCTCTGCCGGCACCTAGGGAAACCTAGCAAACCTATACATTTTTGAAAACTAGACACCCAGGGAAATTTAGATTTTTCACAGCCTGCTGGGCAGAAAATCTGGATTTTATTAAGGACACGGAGGCTAATATTATGCAAATCTCCTTTATTACCACAGCTCAGTAGCAACAATTGAAGAATACCGAACTTCAATGAACATTCTGAGTAACAATAAAGTTTCTTAGAAACCATCTCTCATCCTTCTTTGTCCAAACTGCGAAGAAAGATCAACGTGAGATGAACTTGAGGATCAAAGGTTGAAGATCCAAACTTCATAACCAAAATGCAGAACAAATTTATTCTGAAAGAAAAAAGTAAACATCGTAAAATCAGTCAACTGGGAGGGTTTAAGAAAATAAGAGTGGGATAATATTAGCCTCCGTGTCCTTAATAAAATCCAGATTTTCTGCCCAGCAGGCTGTGAAAAATCTAAATTTTATGGCACGACACGGAGGCCATATTATGCAAGTTTAAAGTGCATTAAGAACATTATCAATCACATTAGGTATTGGTTTGAAATAACATGCTCTAAACATACTATCATTTAACCAATCTGCAGCCCTAAGGATGTCTTGTAACCCTCCTCCTAAACAAAAATCTTTTGAGGCTGAAGCACCTCTTATGGAATGAGCACCAAAAATGGATATATCAACACCACTTTCATGCATAACGTTTTCAACCCACCTGGCTAAGGTTGGGGAAGAGACTCCCTTATGAGGAAATCTATAAGAAATTAACAGTTGTGATTCATTCATCCTTAGATGTTTTGTCCTTTTTTCATACTCTTTCAAACACTTGACCACACAGAGTCTATCATTCGCAGAGAAAAAGGGATAGAAAATAGAAGAGGACATGGTCTTCGTTCTTTTCTTTAGGTAAAAGCAAACTCCTTCGGGTTGAAAAGCCCTACTTGAAATGTCTAAAGACTTAACGTCTGAAGTTTTACGAAAAGATACCAGACATAATAAAACAGTAATTTTAAAAGAGATGCGTTTAAGAGAGAGAGAAGAATTATCTCCCCATGACGATAAAGTCCTAAGAACAAGAGTAACGTCCCACAGAGTGGTATATTTTGGGCCAGGAGGGTTTATAACCCTCATGCTTCTCATTATCTTTTTAGTTAGAAGATTTTGTCCAACTGATATTCCATTAATCAAAGAATGACCTGCTGATATCGCGGATCTATAAACATTAACAGTTCGGTAAGACAGACCTGAAGTAAAAAGATCTGAAAGATAATTGATAACATTAACTACATCAGTTGAAATGGGATCGTAACACTGTTGAATGCACCAGCGAACCCATTTGTTCCATGCCAATCTATAAGCTTTCCTTGTGCCAGATGCCCATGATTCTGAAATGAGTCTGAAAGCATTTGACGAAAGTCCAGGGACTCTCCATTGTCTCCTTAAATCTTCCATGCCGTCAGAGTTAGAAGGTCCCGGTCTACAAGGGGATATGTATGACCCTCTCGATCTAGGAGGATTTCCTTGAAAGAAGGAATCAAAATTGGAAAATCTGCCCTCATTTCCAGAATGATTGGAAACCAGGCCTGGGATCTCCAAAGAGGAGCTATCACAACCATGTTCTGTTTGTAACGTCGAGCATGAAGGAGAAGGCAAGGGAGCATTGAAAAGGGGGGAAAGGCATAAGGTGCTAGGTTTGTCCAGTCTTGCAGAAAGGCATCTACTTTCGTGGCCTGAGGGTCTGGTCTCCAACTGAAGAAATTTTTTAGATGGGTGTGTATGCGGTCCGCAAACAAGTCTGTTTTGAATGGGCCCCATTTCGACTGGATGGTTAGAAACAGATTCCTGTTCAGTCTGCAGTTGCTGGAGTCCCTGAAATTCCTGGAGTACCAATCTGCAACTTCGTTTTTGAGTCCGGGAATATGTTCCGCTACAACTGAAATACCATTGTTCAAACAGTAGTTCCAAAGGCCCTTCGCTAAGTCTGTCAAATCTTTGGAGTGAGGGCCGCCCAGTTTGCTGACATAGCGAACTGCGGATACATTGTCCATTCGCAAAGTTACGCAGCATTTCATTGAATCTTGAGTGAAACAACGAACCGCAAAAGAACCTGCTAGTAATTCTAAGCAGTTGATATGCAATTTTTTTTTTGTTGGGTCCAGCGACTCCCTGTTGACGAGTTCCCACATCTTGCACCCCAGCCTTCTAAACTCGCATCTGATTCTAATATTAAATCTGGTAGTTCTCCGAAAATGGCTCTTCCATTCCAAGCCTCTAAATTCTTGAGCCACCATAGAAGCTCGTTTTTTGATTCTTGGTCTAATGAAATTAGTTGGGAGTGCGATCCGATGGATCTCAAGTGTCTGGATTTGAGTCTTTGTAGAGCCCGATAATGTAGGGGTCCTGGAAATATCGCTTGAATCGTGGAGGAAACAAGGCCCAGGATTTTCGCTAGATATCTCAGGGGAAAAACTTTCAAAAGAAGTGTTTTCCTCAGTTCTTTTCTCACTTTCCTCACTTTGTCGCTGGGAAGACGGAGTTCTGTCTTGATAGTGTCTATCAAGAAACCTAGGAATTGGGTTTGTTGAGAAAGAATTATACATGACTTTTTTAGATTTATGACAAAACCCAGGTGTTGCAAAAGGCGTATCGCGAGATCTGTATGGAACGAGACAGTCTTTTTCGATTGGGCCATTATAAGGATATCGTCGAGGTAAATAATCATCCTCACTCGCCTTTGTCTCAACCAGGTCGCGATGGGTCGAAGTACTTTGGCGAAACACCAGGGGGAGGATGAAAGGCTGAAAGGGAGGCAGCAAAATTGGTAAAGATGGCCTTCCCATGTAAATTGAAGAAACCTTTGATGGGGTTTCCAAATAGGTATCGTTAGGTATGCGTCTTTTAGATCGAGTCTTGTCAACCAGTCCCCTTTTCTTAGTACGTCTCTTAGGAGGTGAATTCCCTCCATTTTGAAATGCTGATAGACCACCCATTGGTTTAGTTCTTTCAGATTTATCACTGGTCTTTACTCTTTGTTTTTCTTTTCCACCAGGAATATATTGCTGAGAAAACCCACAGAAAAGCTCTCGATGATTGTGCCTTTTTTTAAGAGTTCTTGAACTTCTTGAGAAACTAAAGTCTTGTCCTTGCCAGAGAATGTTATTTCTCTTGGGGTTTTTCTCTGAAAGGGAGTGTTTATAAAATCTATTTTGTAACCCTTTACCGTATTGAGTACCCAGGGGTCTTTGGTCACTAGATTCCAGTTTCCAGCAAACTGGAGTAATCTCCCTCCCACCTTTGGAGGGGTATCTGAAGGGTCTGGTAAGGTTCTTTCCTGCAGAGAAGGAGCGTTGTCTCCTCTCGCCTCTGAAGTTTCTTCCACGGGATCTTTGTCTCTGGGGATAGAATTGTCCAAAATTGTTGGAGTTGTTGGTGTTGAATCTGCCACCACCACGAGACATGAAGGGTCTTGAGTTTGAATTTCCTCGGCCGGGAAAACGACCCCGCATTCTCCCGGCCCATGTAAAAACACGATCTTGGAATACTCTCTTTATATCTTTCTGTGACTTTTGAATAGAGCTGAAGGCTCCGACATATCTGGCCATATCTTTTATGAATTCTTCTCCAAAAAGAAAACCCTGAGTATTTTGACCTCCGTTGTTTTTTGCTAGCTCAATTAGCTTAGGGTCGATCTTAAATAAGACCCCTTTTCTTCTTTCTATAGATAGGGCGGTATTGGCATTACCAATTAGACATATAGCCCTTTGGACCCACTCTCTTAATTCTTTAGGGTCGACTTGTCGGTCCTCCAGATAAGCTGTTTCCGCCATCTCAAATATCTTTGTTATTGGGCCAATTGAATCTAGTAAGCGGTCTTGGCAGGACCTAAGGCCTTTACCTAATCCCTTTCTAGGGTCTCGAGAGGTTTTAGAAATAAATACTACCACTTTAGGATCAAGCTCAGGCGTTGTGGTTATCTTATTAGGCAGGGAGGGTCTGGGACATTCTGAACGAAGCCTTCCCCTGACCTCTTGTGGGATCTCCCTTCGTAGCCAGAATTAGAGGTAATCTCCTACATGTTGGGAAGGAGCCCACTCGGGGGGACAGAGGGTGTTTAATTAAGAGTGGGTGGAACATAGGATCTTCAAAAGGGTCTAATAGGCCCATATTTTTCTCTAGGACCTTAGATGTCCCATCTGAGCTCCCTGTTACCCTTTCTTGCGCCTCATCCTCGTCGGTATTAAATTCCGATGAATAAGATAGATCTATCTCTGGATCAGAACTATCTTCAGTATCAATGTTGATAGGGAGCTCTGGGCCTTTATCTTGCCCGAATGGGGTGCCCGAGGCACCATTCTTGGCTCCGCCACGAGGGCGAGAAGGGGCGGAGGTAGTTTTGGCTTTTTTTGAATCTTTAACTGCTCCTGGTTGATTTCCGCTAGTGGATGGGCGTGGGGATGTCAAGGCTTCAAATCTCTTTTTAATATTCTCATCAATGGAATCAAGGACCTTCTCAAAGGCCTTATTAACTAGTTTTTCCAATTTTCCCTCAATGTTAGTTATAGGTTCTGACATTTTAAATATGTTTATGGTTAAATTCGTTAATAATTTGTTAATAATCTGTTAATAATAATCCCCTCACCAAAAAACGCTGTAATTGTTTGAGTTATCTGAGGTTGTGAAACTGACAAACTGTCATTGGGCTCGAGATCATAATTTGCCCAATGTCCTAAAATGGCCGCTCAGTTAAAAGTGAATTCGGAGTGCCCAATCTATCAAAATGGCCGTCACGCACCAAAATGCGTGCGTCGGTTGTTGCTCGGGTCAATTTCTTTAATCCGGCCCCGTCCGAATGAAGTTAACGAGGGTCTGGAAAGTTAGTATTAAATGCGGGATATCTTACATGTTTGACCGCAACGCGAGAGAGTAAAAGAGAAAATCGAGTGATCGCGTCTCGTAGGGGAAAAAAGTTTGGAAGGTAGGCATGTTTAACCGTGATGTGTGTGCGAGCGTTAAAAAATAAACAAGAAACGAAACCGGTCCGAAATAGAACCGGAAAGGGAAATTTTTTTCCGAAAGGAATTAAACCGATCGGCAGAAAAGGGGAAGCGCTATGAAGTGTACAGGTGTCATGAAGTATACAGGCATACAGTGATACAACAGGCATACAGTGATACAAGATACAGGCAAAAAAGGAAATATACGATAAAATGATAGTTACAAACCTCTGGGATCATCTAGGGAGGGGTTCCCAAACCAGTAAATTTCCCATATAAGGTAAATATACCATTAAATAAACCTATAAGGAGTAAATATCATACTAAGTCTGAGTATATAAAAGAGCTACTTATCTTTCTGAGCAGCAGCAACAAAGAAATATGAGAGATGTTCCTAAGAAACTTTATTCTTACTCAGAATGTTCATTGAAGTTCTGTATTCTTCAATTGTTGCTACTGAGCTGTGGTAATAAAGAAGATTTGCATAATATGGCCTCCGTGTCGTGCCATAAAATTCAGGGAAATTCAGGATGGGGTGGCTCGACTGCCTACCACCAGGTTATGTTACCCAGAATCCCTTGCAAAGCTAAGAAATTGACAAAAAAAAGCATTTTCCTCACATTTCTGTGGTGGAAAGTTCTGGAATCTGCGTGCATCAACAAATTTCCACCCACCCAGCGTTCCCCCGGGTCTCCCAAAAAAAATGGTACCTCACTTGCCTGGGTCTGCCTAGTGCCTGCGACAGGAAACAGCGCAAAACGCAACGTGGTCGCACCTCAATTTCGCAGTGAAATCCTGCCCTTTTTGGGCAAAGAGACAACCTTTTGTTTTTTACCCTAGCTCTGCCGGCACCTAGGGAAACCTAGCAAACCTATACATTTTTTAAAACTAGACCCCCAGGGAAATTCAGGATGGGGTGACTCGACTGCCTACCACCAGGTTCTGTTACCCAGAATCCCTTGCAAAGCTAAGAAATTGACAAAAAAACGCATTGTCCTCACATTTGTGTGGTGAAAAGTTCTGGAATCTGCGTGGATCAACAAATGTCCACCCACCCAGCGTTCCCCAGGGTCTCCCAAAAAAATGGTACCTCACTTGCATGGGTCTGCCTAGTGCCTGCGACAGGAAACAGCGCAAAACGCAATGTGGTCGCACCTCAATTTCCCAGTGAAAACCTGCCCTTTTTGGGCAAAGAGACTACCTTTTGTTTTTGAACCCTAGCTCTGCCGGCACCTAGGGAAACGTAGCAAACCTATACATTTTTGAAAAGTAGACACCCAGGGAAATTCAGGATGGGGTGACTCGACTGCCTACCACCAGGTTCTGTTACCCAGAATCCCTTGTAAAGCTAAAAAATTGACAAAAAAAACGCATTTTCCTCACATTTCTGTGATGGAAAGTTCTGGAATCTGCGTGGATCAACAAATTTCCGCCCACCCATCGTTCCCCCGGGTCTCCCAAAAAAAATGGTACCTCACTTGCCTGGGTCTGCCTAGTGCCTGCGACAGTAAACAGCGCAAAACGCAATGTGGTTGCACCTCAATTTCCCAGTGAAATCCTGCCCTTTTTGGGCAAAGAGACTACCTTTTGTTTTTGAACCCTAGCTCTGCCGGCACCTAGGGAAACGTAGCAAACCTATAAATTTTTTAAAACTAGACACCCAGGGGAATTCAGGATGGGGTGACTCGACTGCCTACCACCAGGTTCTGTTACCCAGAATCCCTTGCAAAACTAAGAAATTGACAAAAAAATGCATTTTCCTCACATTTCTGTGGTGGAAAGTTCTGGAAACTGCGTGGATCAACAAATTTCCACCCACCCAGCGTTCCCCCGAGTCTCCCAAAAAAAATGGTACCTCACTTGCCTGGGTCTGCCTAGTGCCTGCGACAGTAAACAGCGCAAAACGCAATGTGGTCGCACCTCAATTTCCCAGTGAAATCCTGCCCTTTTTGGGCAAAGAGACTACCTTTTGTTTTTGAACCCTAGCTCTGCCGGCACCTAGGGAAACCTAGCAAACCTATACATTTTTAAACACTAGACACCCAGGGGAATTCAGGATGGGGTGACTCGTCTGCCTACCACCAGGTTCTGTTACCCAGAATCCCTTGCAAAACTAAGAAATTGACAAAAAAAAGCATTTTCCTCACATTTCTGTGGTGGAAAGTTCTAGAATCTGCGTGGATCAACAAATTTCCACCCACCCAGCGTTCCCCCGAGTCTCCCAAAAAAAATGGTACCTCACTTGCCTGGGTCTGCCTAGTGCCTGCGACAGGAAACAGCGCAAAACGCAACGTGGTCGCACCTCAATTTCCCGGTGACATCGTGCCCTTTTTGGACAAAGAGACTACCTTTTGTTTTTGAACCCTAGCTCTGCCGGCACCCAGGGAAACCTAGCAAACCTATACATTTTTGAAAACTAGACACGCAGGGGAATTCAGGATGGGGTGACTCGACTGCCTACCACCAGGTTCTGTTACCCCGAATCCCTTGCAAAGCTAAAAAAATTGTGAAAAAAATGCATTTTCCTCACGTTTCTGTGGTGGAAAGTTCCGGAATCTGCGTGAATCAACAAATTTCCACCTACCGAGCATTCCCCCAGGTCTCCCGATAAAAATGGTACCTCACTTGCGTGGGTAGGCATAGTGGCTGTAACAGGAAAAGGTCCAAATCATACGTTGGAGAATTTAAAATAACCTATTGCAAAACTACCTTGATTTTTTGGGGGGGGCACCTGAGTTTTTGGCCCGGGGTTCAGCGGCCATCTTTGGAAACTACCAAACCCAAACAGTTCTGAAAACTAGACACCTGGGGGAGTCTAGGGAGGTATGGCATGCGTGGGTCCCCCAATGTTTTCCTACCCAGAATTCCTTGAAAATCTTAAAATTAGGTAAAAACACCACTTTTCCATACATTTTTGGGTGGGATCTCCCTGCCGGCACAAATGTCCTACCACCCAGCGTTCCCCTTGATCTCCCGAGTAAAATGATACCTCACTGAAAAGTAGACACCCCGGGGCTTCCAAGGAGGTATGGCTTGCGTGGATCCTCCAACGTTCCTTTACCCAGAATCCATTATAGCTGAAAAAAATCAGATTTTTCACACATTTTTGTGTGGGAAAGCGTGGCATCACTGGACTCATACAAATTTCCTCCCACCCAGCGTTCCCCAAGGTCTTCCGATAAAAATGGTACCTCACTTGCGTGGGTAGGCATAGTGGCTGCAACAGGAAAAGGTCCAAATCATCGGGTGGAGAATTAAGTTTTCAATTTAAGAGCGTGCGATTCTTGGGACAATATTGCATAGAAATTGTGACAGACAATTTCAAGTTTGCAGGAGATTGTGGATAAAAATCAACAATAGAATTCACCACAATGACATGACCATATACTCCCATGGTTTAACAATAATATCTAAATTTAGTAAGTTATTCATAGCTATAATGTACACCTTAACAGAGTTACTCAAAAGTCAAACATTCAAGCACGGCTATCTATTCCTAAAAGACACACACATACAGGTTGGATTTGGCACGAGGGCGAGTGATGGTTCAGTACATAAAATTTTATTAACAAGATATTTCAAAAAAATGAAATGCTCTGTCAATAAATAAATGCATAAAAACCGAACCAGTGACTTGCAACTCATGAGCTGTAAAGCCACGACAAGGCACCAACCGTTTTACAGGCCATTCACACACCTTTCATACCTGATACAAACCAGACCATTGACACCATCCAGAAGGAAAAGCAACACATTACAACAATCACAATAAGGGACAAGGAACACCCTACTTCAGAAAGAGAAAAAAGACAAATATTACTGCACAGCCATCTAATCCGCAAGCACACACACATATTGGTTGGATTTGGCACAAAGATGAGTGATGATTCAGTACATACAATTGTATTCGCAAGTAATTTCACAAAAATTAAATACACTGCGTATAATTGAAAGTATGATAAACAGAACCACTGACTCACAGCTCGTGAGCTGTAAAGCCACGTCAAGGCACCAACCTCTTTACAGGCCTTTCATACACCTTTCGTACGTGTGACACATACAAAACATTCACGCCCCCAGCCGCGGACCCATCACATTTCAACACTCACATCAGCAGACAGCGCCATTCAAGGGCCCATCAGTTTCACACGCCCTTATTTCTGACACTGCAACTACACAAAATGATGGACTGCATGGAGTGTCACTCAACTAGCAGTGTGTGTAGTGACCAACAGAAAGTAACTACTCACACACTGCCAGCCGAGCACCAGTCCACCCACACCACCATCCAAGCACCAGACCATGCACACCGCCAGCCAAACACCACTCTGCGTGCACCGACAGCCAAGTACCACTCCAAACACCACCAGCCAAGCACCACTCCACACACACCACAAGCCAAGCGCCACTCCACACACACCGCCAGCCAAGCATCACTCCGTGCACAGACAGCCAAGTACCACTCCATGCACACCATCCAGCCAAGCGCCACTCCACACACACCACTAGCCAAGCGCCAGTCCACGCACACCACCATCCAAGCACCAGACCATGCACACCGCCAGCCAAACACCACTCCACACACACCGCCAGCCAAACACCACTCCGTGCACAGACAGCCAAGTACCACTCCACGCACACCACCAGGAAAGCGCCACTCCACACACACCACCAGCCAAACACCACTCCGTGCACAGACAGCCAAGTACCACTCCACGCACACCGACAGCCAAGTACCACTCCACACACACCGCCAGCCAAACACGACTCCGTGCACAGACAGCCAAGTACCACTCCACGCACACCACCAGCCAAGCGCCACTACACACACACCACCAGCCAAGCGCCACTCCACACACACCACCAGCCAAGCGCCACTCCACAAACACAACACTAGCCAAGCACCACTCCGTGCACAGACAGCCAAGTACCACTCCACGCACACCATCCAGCCAAGCGCCCCTCCACACACACCGCCAGCCAAGCACCACTCCGTGCACAGACAGCCAAGTACCACTCCATGCACACCATCCAGCCAAGCACCACTCCACACACACCGCCAGCCAAGCACCACTCCGTGCACAGACAGCCAAGTATCACTCCACGCACACCACCAGCCAAGCGCCACTCCACACACACCGGCTGGCAAGCGCCATTCCACGCACACCACCAGCCAAGGACAAATCCAAACACAACACCAGGCAAGCGCAAGAGCACGCACACCGCCAACCAAAGACCAGACCACGCACACTGCCAGCCAAGCACCAGTCCACAGACACCGCCAGACAAGCACCAGTCCACAGACATCGGCAGCCAAGCGCCAAACCATGCACACCGTCAGACAATGGACACTACATGCAAACCAACATCATACTTTAGATTTTTTTGAAAATAAAAGAGAAACAAAAACAAATTGCAAATTGATACAAATCTACTAACTCAACAACTAAATCTAAAAAGACTACAGAAATGCCAACTTTGAAACTGAACAATACGTTTTAAAGAATAAAGACCAACCAGTTCACTTTACCACTCATGGATGCTCCCAAAACTTATTTTGTGTGTGGTACAATCTAAAACAAGCAGGTACACACAGCCCGGGGTTTGAAGGGCAGTCGGGGCAGTACATACGAACCTCTTTCCGCAAACCTCTTCGCCAACAGACTCTACATCTCCGACTGGGAAAGTCTTTTGAGGTTGTAGGAGGAATTTGATCAGCAAAGTGGCGATCTTTCAATCTGGCAACATCCTCCACCACTCCAACTCTAGGAACACTTGCCTGTTCCACTAAAACAAGGCTGCCTACTACAGACTCCTGAAACTTTACAAAAGTCATCTTTGACTGTGGACAAGATTTCTGGAACACAACAAAAGCATTAAAGATTGCCAAGTGGAAAAGATGGATAGCCAACTTCTTGTACCAAATGTAAGCCTTACGAAGAGCAGCATACGGTTCCAACCTCTGATCTACTCTATCAACACCACCCATGTACTTATTGTAGTGCATTATGCACACAGGTTTGCGCACTTCTGCAACCTGACCCCAAACAGTCACCGGTTCAGTGCTTTCATCATGTATTGTAGTCAACATGTAGACATCTCTCCTGTCTGAAAACTTCACAGCTAAAAGCTCCTCACAACGCAATGCACTGCACTGTCCCCAAGCAAGCTTTCGACAAACAAGTTCTTTTGGGAAACCTTTACGGTTTGAGCGGATTGTGCCACAAGCAACAGTGTCCACTTTGGCCAATTCCCTGAACAACCGCACACCAGTGTAGAAGTTATCGACATACAAAATTATGGCCTTTGTTAAAAAATCCACGACCAAGTTCCCACACAATTTTCTCAGTCACTCCAAAAGTCGACGGACAACCAGGAGGGTTAATCCTGGATTCCTTACCAGTGTACACCCTGAAATTAGAGACATATCCTGTCTCACTGTCACACAGCATATACAGTTTGATTCCAGAGCGTGCCCTCTTACTAGGAATGTATTGCCAAAATACCAAGCGGCCCTTGAACAACAGCAAAGACTCATCCACTGCAATTTCTTTCCCAGGATAAAAGATCTCAGGAAATCGATTAACAAAATGATCAATGACAGGCCGAATCTTGAAAAGACGGTCACATTCAGGGTGATCTCGTGGCAAAGCAAGACTATTGTCAACAAAATGCATCATCCGAAGCAGAAGCAAATACCTATCACGACTCATGACTGCCGGAAATATAGCTGTTGCCATCAAGGGACTAGTAGACCAATATGAAGCCATTGATGGTTTCCTAAGCAAGCCATCAAAAAAGATAAACCCAAAAACTTTTTCATCTCCTCCAAATTTGTGGGAGTCCACCGGGTAGCTCTAGCATGGGGCTTAAGGCTGGCACTGTTCACCCTCAAAACATTTTCAGCATACAAATTAGTCTGCTCTACAATCTCTGCCAAAAACACATCATCCATAAACAACTTGAAAAAATCAATAGGCAGAAAGTTTTCAGTGTTCACCCTACACCCTGGAACACCAGTAAATTCAGGCAATGCCGGCTGCACCATGCCTGGTGCAACCCAGAGGTCAGAACTTTCAACGTCAAGTCTTGCAGCCGCAGGCTGCCGCCCAGCTGCCTCTTGTCTCACTACACCAACTGGAAGTCTAGCAGCCCATGGCTGCAGCCCAGATGTTTCTTGCCGCACTATTGGCACAGCAATGTCCTCCGCAAGCACAGGCACTTCATCCACACCAAAAGTAGCTTCATCAGCACTCAGAGTGTCTTCATCATCAGATGAAGCCATGTGTAGAGAAAACTCACTACCTGAATCTTCACCTCCCACCTCTGGCTCAGATTCAGAGTCAGTCTCTGGACCATTGTCAGAGGAAGAATCAAAAAGCATTCCAACAACTTGCTGAGCAGTAATCCGGCGGCTAGCCATTATCCTTACAAATAAAGGAGTCTGCACAAACAACTCAACAACCCCAACACTGTGCAAAGTAAGATTAAAAAAAGAAAGCCTTTATCACAAATATCTATATTTAGAAAAAATATACAATTCACTTACAAGAGACAACTACACTCACCAGCACCTACTCTGCAAAGACACAGCAAATAGGCAACGATATCCCACTAGAAAGAAGAAAAAAAAACTTACATCTACAGAAGGACACATCAAAAACAAATGCAAAACATGTTTTACAATCACAAAAAACAGAAACCAAACATACTCGTATTACTACACACTTTGCAAAATAAACAATTACATTACAATTGAACAAAAAAGAGGTCTCTTACCAAACACATGCAACTACAGAAACAGCAAAACAACAGAACCACCAGTAACGGAACCGCACACTGCAACAATCTAAAGAGAAAAAAATAAATACACATTAGAAGAAACAAAAACAACACACATTACAACAGGCTATGTCACAGGGTATGTCACAAATTAGGTGTCTGTCCCAAAGGGGGGCAGAATATAAATCATTATAAACGTGGGCCCCCTGGAAGCATGGAAGCAACCCTACGGAGGGCAGAGAGGCCAAATAAAGACACGGCAGAACATACTTTTGAAAACAAATGGGCCCAAGGAAGCAACCCTTGGCCAAGGGGTCGCTCCCTATAAAAAAAAAACTGGCGTCTAGTGGGCTTTTCTATCCCCCCTGGGTCCAGAAATGATAAAAAAAACAGCCGATCTGCATCCAGGGGGGGCAGAACAATCTACAATATTTATAATGCCCCCTGGAAGCGACCCTTCCCCAGGGGGGGCAGAAAAGTCTAAAAAAATATAAGGGCCACGAGGAAGCGACCCTTCCCCAAGGGTTCGCTTCCTTTATAAATTAAATGTATTCCCTAGTGTCTAGTGGGCTTTTCTGCCCCCCCCCCCCCCGGGTGCAGATCGGCAAAAAAAACAGCCGATCTGCCCCAGGGGGGGGCAGAAAAGTCTGATAATTAATTGGGCCCAAAAAGGAAGCTTCCCTTGCCTAAGGGGTCGCTTCCTACACAATATTGCTGAAAAACAAACAATCCCTGGTGTCTAGTGGGGCATTACTGGTGCACGATCGCGACGCTGTGCGCGACCGTGCACCAGGAATGACCTGCATTGGGACATCAGGGGAGAGGAAACACAGTTTCCTCCCCCCCTCAAGGCACCGAAAAACGCCCCCCCCACGCCCCACCGGAGCACAAACACTCACCTAGCTGCTGGACGCGCTGGAATCAAATGGCTTACAGCGCTTCCTGAGGACGTCGGCGTGCGCTGTGCGCGCTGAAGTCACCAGGAAGCGTGTGGGGGCCAGGGGGTGGCAGCGGAAAGTCTTCCGCTGCCACCCCTGCTAAAATGACCAGGATCGATGCCCCAGGGGGGGAGCACCAGCGCTCCCCCCCAGGGCTGTACTGATGACGGAACGGTTCCATCATCAGCACAGCCCAACCGATGCTGATGACGGAACCGTTCCGTCATCAGCATCGAAGGGGTTAAGGAATATTTCCCCATTCATTCCTATGGGCCTAGAGTCCCATAGGAATGAATAGTAAAACAATCTCAATTTGCTAATCGCAATTAGCGATTCGCAAATTGAGATTGTGATTTCAAGGGTGCAGGGGTGTCCAACGGACACCCTGTTGCACCCCTGAAACTGATGTGTGCACATATGTTGCGCGCACACATGCCCTTAGGGCATGTGTGTGCGCAACATGAAACTTTGAAAAATGCACTTTAATGCATTTTTCAAAGTTTTTGCAAATTACCATGAAGTTGTACTTCATGGTAATTTGCATGCCCTAATAGAGAATTCGCTATTTTTTTCACTTTCATGCATTGCATTTAAGGAATCTCAATTTGAGATTCCTTAAATGCAAAGAATCGCAATTTAGCGAATTCTTAATTAGCGATTTTTGCATTTGGGATGATGCATCCCAAATGCAAAAATACCGGTCGCAAAGGGGCAGATTCTGAGAATCTGCCCCTTTGCGAGCGGATTTAAGCTTGATGAATCTAGCTGTTTTTGTATATTAACCCCCAGATTCATCATTGTCCCGTTTTGCGAGTCCTTAATAGCGATTATTAAGGAATCGCTATTAAGGACTTGCAAAACGGGATTCATGTAGAAATCGCAATTTTATTTGCGATTTCTACAGCTTCCTTATTTGCGAATAGCAAATTGCTAATCGCAAATAAGGATGCGATTTCAAGGGTGCCAGGGGTGTCCAAAGGACACCCTGTAGCACCCCTGAAATGTCATTGTAGACTGATGTTGCGGACACACATGTCCAAACGACATGTGTGTGTGTAACATACAACTTAGAAAAATGCACTAAAGTGCATTTTTCTATGTTTTCGCTATTTACCACGAAGTCAGACTTCATGGTAAATAGCGGCCAAAAATAGCGAATTCGCAATTTAAAAATGGTTAATGAATTGCATTTAAGGAATCTCAAATTGAGATTCCTTAAATGCAATTCCTCGCAATTTAGAGATTTCGCTATTAGCGATTTTTACATTTGGGATGATGAATCGCAAATGCAAAAATTGCGCTCGCAAAGGGCCAGATTCTCAGAATCTGGCCCTTTGCGAGCCCATTTTTCAATGATGAATCGAGCTGTAAATGCTCTAGTTTCCCTGTAAATTGCTTACACTTTCGGTTTTAAGATTTGATGGTTTCTATTTGTGTTGTGTTTTGCTGACTTTAAATTTTGGGTCAGAGACTTTTTTGAAATTAAATATGCCTTAGCAGAACTGTTATTGTACACAAGCGTATAACACTAGTTTTTTTGACTGTGGAGGGAAGAGGTGTGGCTCAACGGGCAGATCGACTGCGCCGAAACCAAGGGCTCACGGTTCGGCGCCAGCGGCTGATCAGCCCAGCACCATGTAACTGTGGGCAATAATCTTCCTGGCGGCCCCCAGCGCCTTGGTTCCTTTGTGTAATTGTGCTTTACAAAGACTGGATTTACATTTACGATTTCTGTTCATGCTAATTGACGTCGATGGGGACTGGCGGGTCCACATCGACGTCAAATGAAAAATACAAAAACGAACTATCTTGAAAAAATAAAATCCTCTGATATTTTTCATGCAATGTACTTCTCATTTATAGTGGGTTGTTAAGGTTGTGGATGTGCCCCGTCTGGGAGCTGTGGCATTCATGCCGAATGCAGTGCAAATTTCCCACAGTGCCTGTCAGTGGGTTCTGAATACGTGCTCATCCAATACTAGGCCTCGCAGCAGAGCACACAGAGCAAACATGATTATATGCAAAAGTGAGTGAAGGAGGTATACAGCTGTCAAAATATTGATAGGGTGAAACTTAAAAGTATGTGTGGGTAGGTTTATTTGTGTTCTGTGTATGGGCGGGTTGGTGAAATGTAGGACATGCAAGGAAGTTATTTTAAAGGACAAAAGAAACGCTGAGTAGTAGCCAAGCACCACTCCGTGCACAGACAGCCAAGTACCACTCCACGCACACCATCCAGCCAAGCGCCACTCCACACACACCGCCAGCCAAGCACCACTCCGTGCACAGACAGCCAAGTACCACTCCATGCACACCATCCAGCCAAGCACCACTCCACACACACCGCCAGCCAAGCACCACTCCGTGCACAGACAGCCAAGTATCACTCCACGCACACCACAAGCCAAGCGCCACTCCACACACACCGGCTGGCAAGCGCCACTCCACGCACACCACCAGCCAAGGACAAATCCAAACACAACACCAGGCAAGCGCAAGAGCACGCACACCGCCAACCAAAGACCAGACCACGCACACTGCCAGCCAAGCACCAGTCCACAGACACCGCCAGACAAGCACCAGTCCACAGACATCGGCAGCCAAGCGCCAAACCATGCACACCGTCAGACAATGGACACTACATGCAAACCAACATCATACTTTAGATTTTTTTGAAAATAAAAGAGAAACAAAAACAAATTGCAAATTGATACAAATCTACTAACTCAACAACTAAATCTAAAAAGACTACAGAAATGCCAACTTTGAAACTGAACAAAACGTTTTAAAGAATAAAGACCAACCAGTTCACTTTACCACTCATGGATGCTCCCAAAACTTATTTTGTGTGTGGTACAATCTAAAACAAGCAGGTACACACAGCCCGGGGTTTGAAGGGCAGTCGGGGCAGTACATACAAACCTCCTTCCGCAAACCTCTTCGCCAACAGACTCTACATCTCCGACTGGGAAAGTCTTTTGAGGTTGTAGGAGGAATTTGATCAGCAAAGTGGCGATCTTTCAATCAGGCAACATCCTCCACCACTCCAACTCTAGGAACACTTGCCTGTTCCACTAAAACAAGGCTGCCTACTACAGACTCCTGAAACTTTACAAAAGTCATCTTTGACTGTGGACAAGATTTCTGGAACACAACAAAAGCATTAAAGATTGCCAAGTGGAAAAGATGGATAGCCAACTTCTTGTACCAAATGTAAGCCTTACGAAGAGCAGCATACGGTTCCAACCTCTGATCTACTCTATCAACACCACCCATGTACTTATTGTAGTGCATTATGCACACAGGTTTGCGCACTTCTGCAACCTGACCCCAAACAGTCACCGGTTCAGTGCTTTCATCATGTATTGTAGTCAACATGTAGACATCTCTCCTGTCTGAAAACTTCACAGCTAAAAGCTCCTCACAACGCAATGCACTGCACTGTCCCCAAGCAAGCTTTCGACAAACAAGTTCTTTTGGGAAACCTTTACGGTTTGAGCGGATTGTGCCACAAGCAACAGTGTCCACTTTGGCCAATTCCCTGAACAACCGCACACCAGTGTAGAAGTTATCGACATACAAAATTATGGCCTTTGTTAAAAAATCCACGACCAAGTTCCCACACAATTTTCTCAGTCACTCCAAAAGTCGACGGACAACCAGGAGGGTTAATCCTGGATTCCTTACCAGTGTACACCCTGAAATTAGAGACATATCCTGTCTCACTGTCACACAGCATATACAGTTTGATTCCAGAGCGTGCCCTCTTACTAGGAATGTATTGCCGAAATACCAAGCGGCCCTTGAACAACAGCAAAGACTCATCCACTGCAATTTCTTTCCCAGGATAAAAGATCTCAGGAAATCGATTAACAAAATGATCAATGACAGGCCGAATCTTGAAAAGACGGTCACATTCAGGGTGATCTCGTGGCAAAGCAAGACTATTGTCAACAAAATGCATCATCCGAAGCAGAAGCAAATACCTATCACGACTCATGACTGCCGGAAATATAGCTGTTGCCATCAAGGGACTAGTAGACCAATATGAAGCCATTGATGGTTTCCTAAGCAAGCCATCAAAAAAGATAAACCCAAAAACTTTTTCATCTCCTCCAAATTTGTGGGAGTCCACCGGGTAGCTCTAGCATGGGGCTTAAGGCTGGCACTGTTCACCCTCAAAACATTTTCAGCATACAAATTAGTCTGCTCTACAATCTCTGCCAAAAACACATCATCCATAAACAACTTGAAAAAATCAATAGGCAGAAAGTTTTCAGTGTTCACCCTACACCCTGGAACACCAGTAAATTCAGGCAATGCCGGCTGCACCATGCCTGGTGCAACCCAGAGGTCAGAACTTTCAACGTCAAGTCTTGCAGCCGCAGGCTGCCGCCCAGCTGCCTCTTGTCTCACTACACCAACTGGAAGTCTAGCAGCCCATGGCTGCAGCCCAGATGTTTCTTGCCGCACTATTGGCACAGCAATGTCCTCCGCAAGCACAGGCACTTCATCCACACCAAAAGTAGCTTCATCAGCACTCAGAGTGTCTTCATCATCAGATGAAGCCATGTGTAGAGAAAACTCACTACCTGAATCTTCACCTCCCACCTCTGGCTCAGATTCAGAGTCAGTCTCTGGACCATTGTCAGAGGAAGAATCAAAAAGCATTCCAACAACTTGCTGAGCAGTAATCCGGCGGCTAGCCATTATCCTTACAAATAAAGGAGTCTGCACAAACAACTCAACAACCCCAACACTGTGCAAAGTAAGATTAAAAAAAGAAAGCCTTTATCACAAATATCTATATTTAGAAAAAATATACAATTCACTTACAAGAGACAACTACACTCACCAGCACCTACTCTGCAAAGACACAGCAAATAGGCAACGATATCCCACTAGAAAGAAGAAAAAAAAACTTACATCTACAGAAGGACACATCAAAAACAAATGCAAAACATGTTTTACAATCACAAAAAACAGAAACCAAACATACTCGTATTACTACACACTTTGCAAAATAAACAATTACATTACAATTGAACAAAAAAGAGGTCTCTTACCAAACACATGCAACTACAGAAACAGCAAAACAACAGAACCACCAGTAACGGAACCGCACACTGCAACAATCTAAAGAGAAAAAAATAAATACACATTAGAAGAAACAAAAACAACACACATTACAACAGGCTATGTCACAGGGTATGTCACAAATTAGGTGTCTGTCCCAAAGGGGGGCAGAATATAAATCATTATAAATGTGGGCCCCCTGGAAGCAACCCTCCGGAGGGCAGAGAGGCCAAATAAAGACACGGCAGAACATACTTTTGAAAACAAATGGGCCCAAGGAAGCAACCCTTGGCCAAAGGGTCGCTCCCTATAAAAAAAAAACTGGAGTCTAGTGGGCTTTTCTATCCCCCCTGGGTCCAGAAATGATAAAAAAAACAGCCGATCTGCATCCAGGGGGGGCAGAACAATCTACAATATTTATAATGCCCCCTGGAAGCGACCCTTCCCCAGGGGGGGCAGAAAAGTCTAAAAAAATATAAGGGCCACGAGGAAGCGACCCTTCCCCAAGGGTTCGCTTCCTTTATAAATTAAATGTATTCCCTAGTGTCTAGTGGGCTTTTCTGCCCCCCCCCCCGGGTGCAGATCGGCAAAAAAAACAGCCGATCTGCCCCAGGGGGGGGCAGAAAAGTCTGAAAATTAATTGGGCCCAAAAAGGAAGCTTCCCTTGCCTAAGGGGTCGCTTCCTACACAATATTGCTGAAAAACAAACAATCCCTGGTGTCTAGTGGGGCATTACTGGTGCACGATCGCGACGCTGTGCGCGACCGTGCACCAGGAATGACCTGCATTGGGACATCAGGGGAGAGGAAACACAGTTTCCTCCCCCCCTCAAGGCACCGAAAAACGCCCCCCCCACGCCCCACCGGAGCACAAACACTCACCTAGCTGCTGGACGCGCTGGAATCAAATGGCTTACAGCGCTTCCTGAGGACGTCGGCTTGCGCTGTGCGCGCTGAAGTCACCAGGAAGCGTGTGGGGGCCAGGGGGTGGCAGCGGAAAGTCTTCCGCTGCCACCCCTGCTAAAATGACCAGGATCGATGCCCCAGGGGGGGAGCACCAGCGCTCCCCCCCAGGGCTGTACTGATGACGGAACGGTTCCATCATCAGCACAGCCCAACCGATGCTGATGACGGAACCGTTCCGTCATCAGCATCGAAGGGGTTAAGGAATATTTCCCCATTCATTCCTATGGGCCTAGAGTCCCATAGGAATGAATAGTAAAACAATCTCAATTTGCTAATCGCAATTAGCGATTCGCAAATTGAGATTGTGATTTCAAGGGTGCAGGGGTGTCCAACGGACACCCTGTTGCACCCCTGAAACTGATGTGTGCACATATGTTGCGCGCACACATGCCCTTAGGGCATGTGTGTGCACAACATGAAACTTTGAAAAATGCACTTTAATGCATTTTTCAAAGTTTTTGCAAATTACCATGAAGTTGTACTTCATGGTAATTTGCATGCCCTAATAGAGAATTCGCTATTTTTTTCACTTTCATGCATTGCATTTAAGGAATCTCAATTTGAGATTCCTTAAATGCAAAGAATCGCAATTTAGCGAATTCTTAATTAGCGATTTTTGCATTTGGGATGATGCATCCCAAATGCAAAAATACCGGTCGCAAAGGGGCAGATTCTGAGAATCTGCCCCTTTGCGAGCGGATTTAAGCTTGATGAATCTAGCTGTTTTTGTATATTAACCCCCAGATTCATCATTGTCCCGTTTTGCGAGTCCTTAATAGCGATTATTAAGGAATCGCTATTAAGGACTTGCAAAACGGGATTCATGTAGAAATCGCAATTTTATTTGCGATTTCTACAGCTTCCTTATTTGCGAATAGCAAATTGCTAATCGCAAATAAGGATGCGATTTCAAGGGTGCCAGGGGTGTCCAAAGGACACCCTGTAGCACCCCTGAAATGTCATTGTAGACTGATGTTGCGGACACACATGTCCAAACGACATGTGTGTGTGTAACATACAACTTAGAAAAATGCACTAAAGTGCATTTTTCTATGTTTTCGCTATTTACCACGAAGTCAGACTTCATGGTAAATAGCGGCCAAAAATAGCGAATTCGCAATTTAAAAATGGTTAATGAATTGCATTTAAGGAATCTCAAATTGAGATTCCTTAAATGCAATTCCTCGCAATTTAGAGATTTCGCTATTAGCGATTTTTACATTTGGGATGATGAATCGCAAATGCAAAAATTGCGCTCGCAAAGGGCCAGATTCTCAGAATCTGGCCCTTTGCGAGCCCATTTTTCAATGATGAATCGAGCTGTAAATGCTCTAGTTTCCCTGTAAATTGCTTACACTTTCGGTTTTAAGATTTGATGGTTTCTATTTGTGTTGTGTTTTGCTGACTTTAAATTTTGGGTCAGAGACTTTTTTGAAATTAAATATGCCTTAGCAGAACTGTTATTGTACACAAGCGTATAACACTAGTTTTTTTGACTGTGGAGGGAAGAGGTGTGGCTCAACGGGCAGATCGACTGCGCCGAAACCAAGGGCTCACGGTTCGGCGCCAGCGGCTGATCAGCCCAGCACCATGTAACTGTGGGCAATAATCTTCCTGGCGGCCCCCAGCGCCTTGGTTCCTTTGTGTAATTGTGCTTTACAAAGACTGGATTTACATTTACGATTTCTGTTCATGCTAATTGACGTCGATGGGGACTGGCGGGTCCACATCGACGTCAAATGAAAAATACAAAAACGAACTATCTTGAAAAAATAAAATCCTCTGATATTTTTCATGCAATGTACTTCTCATTCATAGTGGGTTGTTAAGGTTGTGGATGTGCCCCGTCTGGGAGCTGTGGCATTCATGCCGAATGCAGTGCAAATTTCCCACAGTGCCTGTCAGTGGGTTCTGAATACGTGCTCATCCAATACTAGGCCTCGCAGTAGAGCACACAGAGCAAACATGATTATATGCAAAAGTGAGTGAAGGAGGTATACAGCTGTCAAAATATTGATAGGGTGAAACTTAAAAGTATGTGTGGGTAGGTTTATTTGTGTTCTGTGTATGGGCGGGTTGGTGAAATGTAGGACATGCAAGGAAGTTATTTTAAAGGACAAAAGAAACGCTGAGTAGTAGCCAAGCACCACTCCATGCACAGACAGCCAAGTACCACTCCACGCACACCATCCAGCCAAGCGCCACTCCACACACACCGCCAGCCAAGCACCACTCCGTGCACAGACAGCCAAGTACCACTCCATGCACACCATCCAGCCAAGCACCACTCCACACACACCGCCAGCCAAGCACCACTCCGTGCACAGACAGCCAAGTATCACTCCACGCACACCACCAGCCAAGCGCCACTCCACACACACCGGCTGGCAAGCGCCACTCCACGCACACCACCAGCCAAGGACAAATCCAAACACAACACCAGGCAAGCGCAGGAGCACGCACACCGCCAACCAAAGACCAGACCACGCACACTGCCAGCCAAGCACCAGTCCACAGACACCGCCAGACAAGCACCAGTCCACAGACATCGGCAGCCAAGCGCCAAACCATGCACACCGTCAGACAATTGACACTACATGCAAACCAACATCATACTTTAGATTTTTTTGAAAATAAAAGAGAAACAAAAACAAATTGCAAATTGATACAAATCTACTAACTCAACAACTAAATCTAAAAAGACTACAGAAATGCCAACTTTGAAACTGAACAATACGTTTTAAAGAATAAAGACCAACCAGTTCACTTTACCACTCATGGATGCTCCCAAAACTTATTTTGTGTGTGGTACAATCTAAAACAAGCAGGTACACACAGCCCGGGGTTTGAAGGGCAGTCGGGGCAGTACATACAAACCTCCTTCCGCAAACCTCTTCGCCAACAGACTCTACATCTCCGACTGGGAAAGTCTTTTGAGGTTGTAGGAGGAATTTGATCAGCAAAGTGGCGATCTTTCAATCAGGCAACATCCTCCACCACTCCAACTCTAGGAACACTTGCCTGTTCCACTAAAACAAGGCTGCCTACTACAGACTCCTGAAACTTTACAAAAGTCATCTTTGACTGTGGACAAGATTTCTGGAACACAACAAAAGCATTAAAGATTGCCAAGTGGAAAAGATGGATAGCCAACTTCTTGTACCAAATGTAAGCCTTACGAAGAGCAGCATACGGTTCCAACCTCTGATCTACTCTGTCAACACCACCCATGTACTTATTGTAGTGCATTATGCACACAGGTTTGCGCACTTCTGCAACCTGACCCCAAACAGTCACCGGTTCAGTGCTTTCATCATGTATTGTAGTCAACATGTAGACATCTCTCCTGTCTGAAAACTTCACAGCTAAAAGCTCCTCACAACGCAATGCACTGCACTGTCCCCAAGCAAGCTTTCGACAAACAAGTTCTTTTGGGAAACCTTTACGGTTTGAGCGGATTGTGCCACAAGCAACAGTGTCCACTTTGGCCAATTCCCTGAACAACCGCACACCAGTGTAGAAGTTATCGACATACAAAATTATGGCCTTTGTTAAAAAATCCACGACCAAGTTCCCACACAATTTTCTCAGTCACTCCAAAAGTCGACGGACAACCAGGAGGGTTAATCCTGGATTCCTTACCAGTGTACACCCTGAAATTAGAGACATATCCTGTCTCACTGTCACACAGCATATACAGTTTGATTCCAGAGCGTGCCCTCTTACTAGGAATGTATTGCCGAAATACCAAGCGGCCCTTGAACAACAGCAAAGACTCATCCACTGCAATTTCTTTCCCAGGATAAAAGATCTCAGGAAATCGATTAACAAAATGATCAATGACAGGCCGAATCTTGAAAAGATGGTCACATTCAGGGTGATCTCGTGGCAAAGCAAGACTATTGTCAACGAAATGCATCATCCGAAGCAGAAGCAAATACCTATCACGACTCATGACTGCCGGAAATATAGCTGTTGCCATCAAGGGACTAGTAGACCAATATGAAGCCATTGATGGTTTCCTAAGCAAGCCATCAAAAAAGATAAACCCAAAAACTTTTTCATCTCCTCCAAATTTGTGGGAGTCCACCGGGTAGCTCTAGCATGGGGCTTAAGGCTGGCACTGTTCACCCTCAAAACATTTTCAGCATACAAATTAGTCTGCTCTACAATCTCTGCCAAAAACACATCATCCATAAACAACTTGAAAAAATCAATAGGCAGAAAGTTTTCAGTGTTCACCCTACACCCTGGAACACCAGTAAATTCAGGCAATGCCGGCTGCACCATGCCTGGTGCAACCCAGAGGTCAGAACTTTCAACGTCAAGTCTTGCAGCCGCAGGCTGCCGCCCAGCTGCCTCTTGTCTCACTACACCAACTGGAAGTCTAGCAGCCCCAGGCTGCAGCCCAGATGTTTCTTGCCGCACTATTGGCACAGCAATGTCCTCCGCAAGCACAGGCACTTCATCCACACCAAAAGTAGCTTCATCAGCACTCAGAGTGTCTTCATCATCAGATGAAGCCATGTGTAGAGAAAACTCACTACCTGAATCTTCACCTCCCACCTCTGGCTCAGATTCAGAGTCAGTCTCTGGACCATTGTCAGAGGAAGAATCAAAAAGCATTCCAACAACTTGCTGAGCAGTAATCCGGCAGCTAGCCATTATCCTTACAAATAAAGGAGTCTGCACAAACAACTCAACAACCCCAACACTGTGCAAAGTAAGATAAAAAAAAGAAAGCCTTTATCACAAATATCTATATTTAGAAAAAATATACAATTCACTTACAAGAGACAACTACACTCACCAGCACCTACTCTGCAAAGACACAGCAAATAGGCAACGATATCCCACTAGAAAGAAGAAAAAAAAACTTACATCTACAGAAGGACACATCAAAAACAAATGCAAAACATGTTTTACAATCACAAAAAACAGAAACCAAACATAATCGTGTTACTACACACTTTGCAAAATAAACAATTACATTACAATTGAACAAAAAAGAGGTCTCTTACCAAACACATGCAACTACAGAAACAGCAGAACAACAGAACCACCAGTAACGGAACCGCACACTGCAACAATCTAAAGAGAAAAAAATAAATACACATTAGAAGAAACAAAAACAACACACATTACAACAGGCTATGTCACAGGGTATGTCACAAATGGGGTGTCTGTCCCAAAGGGGGGCAGAATATAAATCATTATAAACGTGGGCCCCCTGGAAGCAACCCTACGGAGGGCAGAGAGGCCAAATAAAGACACGGCAGAACATACTTTTGAAAATAAATGGGCCCAAGGAAGCAACCCTTGGCCAAGGGGTCGCTCCCTATAAAAAAAAAAACTGGAGTCTAGTGGGCTTTTCTATCCCCCCTGGGTCCAGAAATGATAAAAAAAAACAGCCGATCTGCATCCAGGGGGGGCAGAACAATCTACAATATTTATAATGCCCCCTGGAAGCGACCCTTGCCCAAGGGTCGCTTCCTTTATAAATATAATAAAATCCCTGGTGTCTAGTGGGCTTTTCTGCCCCCCCCCTGGGTCCAGATGCGGCCCAAAAAACGGCCGATCTGCCCCCAGGGGGGGCAGAAAAGTCTGAAAAATAATTTGTCCCCTAAGGAAGCGACCCTTGCCCAAGGGGTCGCTTCCTTTATAAATATAATTCAAATCCCTGGTGTCTAGTGGGCTTTTCCGCCCCCCCTGGGTCCAGATGCTGCCCAGAAAACAGCCGATCTGCCCCCAGGGGGGGCAGAAAAGTCTAAAAAAATATAAGGGCCACGAGGAAGCGACCCTTCCCCAAGGGGTCGCTTCCTTTATAAATTAAATGTATTCCCTAGTGTCTAGTGGGCTTTTCTGCCCCCCCCGGGTGCAGATCGGCAAAAAAAACAGCCGATCTGCCCCAGGGGGGGCAGAAAAGTCTGAAAATTAATTGGGCCCAAAAAGGAAGCTTCCCTTGCCTAAGGGGTCGCTTCCTACACAATATTGCTGAAAAACAAACAATCCCTGGTGTCTAGTGGGGCATTACTGGTGCACGATCGCGACGCTGTGCGCGACCGTGCACCAGGAATGACCTGCATTGGGACATCAGGGGAGAGGAAACACAGTTTCCCCCCCCCCCGATGCCTCAAGGCACCGAAAAACGCCCCCCCCTGCCCCACCGGAGCACAAACACTCACCTAGCTGCTGGACGCGCTGGAATCAAATGGCTTACAGCGCTTCCTGAGGACGTCGGCGTGCGCTGTGCGCGCTGACGTCACCAGGAAGCGTGTGGGGGCCAGGGGGTGGCAGCGGAAAGTCTTCCGCTGCCACCCCTGCTAAAACGACCAGGATCGATGCCCCAGGGGGGGAGCACCAGCGCTCCCCCCCAGGGCTGTACTGATGACGGAACGGTTCCATCATCAGCACAGCCCAACCGATGCTGATGACGGAACCGTTCCGTCATCAGCATCGAAGGGGTTAAGGAATATTTCCCCATTCATTCCTATGGGCCTAGAGGCCCATAGGAATGAATGGTAAAACAATCTCAATTTGCTAATCGCAATTAGCGATTCGCAAATTGAGATTGTGATTTCAAGGGTGCAGGGGTGTCCAACGGACACCCTGTTGCACCCCTGAAACTGATGTGTGCACATATGTTGCGCGCACACATGCCCTTAGGGCATGTGTGTGCGCAACATGAAACTTTGAAAAATGCACTTTAATGCATTTTTAAAAGTTTTTGCAAATTACCATGAAGTTGTACTTCATGGTAATTTGCATGCCCTAATAGAGAATTCGCTATTTTTTTCACTTTCATGCATTGCATTTAAGGAATCTCAATTTGAGATTCCTTAAATGCAAAGAATCGCAATTTAGCGTCCCGTTTTGCGAGTCCTTAATAGCGATTATTAAGGAATCGCTATTAAGGACTTGCAAAACGGGATTCATGTAGAAATCGCAATTTTATTTGCGATTTCTACAGCTTCCTTATTTGCGAATAGCAAATTAATAATCGCAAATAAGGATGCGATTTCAAGGGTGCCAGGGGTGTCCAAAGGACACCCTGTAGCACCCCTGAAATGTCATTGTAGACTGATGTTGCGGACACACATGTCCAAACGACATGTGTGTGTGTAACATACAACTTAGAAAAATGCACTAAAGTGCATTTTTCTAAGTTTTCGCTATTTACCACGAAGTCAGACTTCATGGTAAATAGCGGCCAAAAATAGCGAATTCGCAATTTAAAAATGGTTAATGAATTGCATTTAAGGAATCCCAAATTGAGATTCCTTAAATGCAATTCCTCGCAATTTAGAGATTTCGCTATTAGCGATTTTTACATTTGGGATGATGAATCGCAAATGCAAAAATTGCGCTCGCAAAGGGCCAGATTCTCAGAATCTGGCCCTTTGCGAGCCCATTTTTCAATGATGAATCTAGCTGTAAATGCTCTAGTTTCCATGTAAATTGCTTACACTTTCGGTTTTTAGATTTGATGGTTTCTATTTGTGTTGTGTTTTGCTGACTTTAAATTTTGGGTCAGAGACTTTTTTGAAATTAAATATGCCTTAGCAGAACTGTTATTGTACACAAGCGTATAACACTAGTTTTTTTGACTGTGGAGGGAAGAGGTGTGGCTCAACGGGCAGATCGACTGCGCCGAAACCAAGGGCTCACGGTTCGGCGCCAGCGGCTGATCAGCCCAGCACCATGTAACTGTGGGCAATAATCTTCCTGGCGGCCCCCAGCGCCTTGGTTCCTTTGTGTAATTGTGCTTTACAAAGACTGGATTTACATTTACGATTTCTGTTCATGCTAATTGACGTCGATGGGGACTGGCGGGTCCACATCGACGTCAAATGAAAAATACAAAAACGAACTATCTTGAAAAAATAAAATCCTCTGATATTTTTCATGCAATGTACTTCTCATTCATAGTGGGTTGTTAAGGTTGTGGATGTGCCCCGTCTGGGAGCTGTGGCATTCATGCCGAATGCAGTGCAAATTTCCCACAGTGCCTGTCAGTGGGTTCTGAATACGTGCTCATCCAATACTAGGCCTCGCAGCAGAGCACACAGAGCAAACATGATTATATGCAAAAGTGAGTGAAGGAGGTATACAGCTGTCAAAATATTGATAGGGTGAAACTTAAAAGTATGTGTGGGTAGGTTTATTTGTGTTCTGTGTATGGGCGGGTTGGTGAAATGTAGGATATGCAAGGAAGTTATTATAAAGGACAAAAGAAACGCTGAGTAGTAGGAAAGGTACATAATTCTCTAATGCTAAGACAGCCGCAAGCCACATCAGCTGTTCAGTCAGAAGTTCTCATGAAGCGCTCCAACTGAACATACCAACTGTCAACAGAATGTTGGTACATACCATGTCAGTGGGAAGGCAGGGGAGGGCAGGGAATGGGAAAAGAGGTTAAAGCTGGGTAGCAAATTCAAACCACTTAAAACAGAATAAATTGCATATTACTAAAATAAACTATAACAGAAGTACATGCAAGAGAATGTGAAAAGAGGGGTCTGAAGATGAAAGAAGGTTGCGATATGCAGATTGAGAGTTTCAGAAAGACATCAGAAAAAGAGTGAAAGGGTGTGAAAAGGAGAACAAGCGTGATTGAGGAACTCTGAAGACCTTGTTCATTCCACAGATCATAGTAATCTTTAATTCACATCTGCTTAAAAAGTTTAAATTGCTTTTGTGTATTAGAGGTATTTGTAGATATATAGAACCAGGCCATAAGATATAATAGACTTTTTTCAGTATACATACTCATTTGGCCAGTCCACAGTGTGATCACACCTCCCCTAGTTACTAATGCACTCTTGATCTTTGTATCATGGCCATATGCGCCCCTCCTCTATCAAAGACTATCAAAGATATTCCATCCTTTATTCCATAATACCTAGTGTTAAACATCTAGGGGCATATTATCAAGGGGGTTTATCTCCGCTTTTTTGGCTTTAAAAGCCAAGAAAGCGGAGATAAAATGATCTCCCTATTACCTAGCCGACAGCTAGTAGGAGATAGCGACCATCTTGGGCCCCACTTTGCATGTCAGTGATATTTATCACTAATGACATGCAAAGTGGGCGTGCCAAGATGTTAGCGACTGGAAAAAGTCGCTAACATCATTATCTCCTATTACCAACTTTTGGAGATATTAGCACTAAGCGCGAATATCTCCAAAAGCTATCACCTGCCCTGAGCAGTTCTTAGCCATGTTATACAATGGGAGGTGGATAACATGGCTAAGAGCATTAGCTCGGTAATGCATGAATATCGCTGACTTTTCAGCGATATTCATGCATTGCGGCCGTTTTTTATCGCATTTGCGATAAACCTTGGTAATACCAAGGTTTATATGCGATAAAAATCGCCGCAGCTCAGCGGTAAATTTTTGTCTCTAACCAAGCAATAGCGATAATTATCGCTATTGCTTGGTAATATGCCCCCTAGTCTTCCTCCTGTGCTGAATCTGAGGGAGACATGGGTAGGGATATATGGCAAAATAGTAGCTCTCTTCATGCTGCACTTTAACCTTGATAATACACTTATTTATGTTCTAGGCCTCATATCATTTTAACTTGTTCAGCACATGTAATAAATCTCTGTTTCGACATTTGAGTCTGACAGTTGGTTTTTGGTTGTTTCAATGAGAACCAAATATATTCAATAATTGATGATATGTATTAGGTGCACAATCATTTTTTCATTTTCTATTTATTGTGACATCTACCTTTATCTACCTATCTTCTTTCTTTCTTTTTGTCACCCTCTTACAGCCTGATTCATCAAAGACCCGTTTTGCGAGTCTTTAATAGCGATTCATAAGGAATCGCTATTAAGGACTTGCAAAACGGGATTCATGAAGGAATTGCGATTCCTACATGTTCCTTATTTGCGATTAGCAAATTGCTATTCGCAAATAAGGAATAACTCCCCATGCATTCCTATGGGCCTACAGGCCCATAGGAATGAATGGGGAGTTATTCCTTATTTGCGATTAGCAATTAGCTAATCGCAAATAAGGATGCGATTTCAAGGGTGCAGGGGTGTCCAAAGGACACCCTGTAGCACCCCTGAAATGTAATCTACATTGGTGTTGCGCACACACATGTCCAAAGGACATGTGTGTGTGTAACATGCAATTTAGAAAAATGCATTTAAATGCATTTTTCTATGTTTTTGCTATTTACCACGAGGTCTGACCTCGCGGTAAATAGCGGCCCAAAATTGCGATTTCGCAATTTTAAAATGATTCATGAATTGCATTTAAGGAATCTCAAATAGAGATTCCTTAAATGCAATTCTTCGCAAATGTGCGAATTCTTTAATAGCGAATTTTGCATTTGGGATGATGAATCCCAAATGCAAAAATTGCACTCGCAAAAGGCAAGATTCTGAGAATCTTGCCCTTTGCGAGTGCAATTTAGCTTGATGAATCAGGCTGTTACAGCCTGATTCATGTACGGGCTGTTTTGCGTGTCCCTAATAGCGAGTAATAGCGAATCGCTATTGAGGAAACGCAAAACGGCATTCATGTACTTTTCGGGGAAAAAATAGCGACTCGCACGCGGGCGCTAAATCCGTTAGCGACCAACTAAAAACGCAGAAAAATCGCTATTCCCGGCTACCTGCGTCGGGATAGCGACTCGCAATCCCGTGCGATCGGGAATGCGACTCGCAATCCCGTGCGATCGGGAATGCGACTCGCAATCCCGTGCGATCGGGAATGCGACTCGCATTCTCGCGCGATCGGGAAAACGGGAAGTCGCTTTCCGAGCACAGTGATGACATCACAACCAGGAAGCAGGCAGTTCCCACCCCCAAACACCACAGCGAGGCAAACCTCCGAGGGAGCAAGTCGGTAATCAGACGCCAAACCAGCGATTGCGACTTCTCTACCGACTGAAATAGCGACATATCTGCTGCCATGGCTGAGGAACCTGTCCCTGGCCCCAGCAACAGCGCAGGACGAAAGGAAAGCTCAAGTTCTCAAAGCAGGAGCTCGAGAACCTCATTGAAGGGGTGGTGGCCAACCATGACCGGCTCTTCGGGACCAACTCCAGAAAGGTCCCAGAGCAAGACAAGCGGAGGATCTGGCTGGGTATAGCCGCCAGCGTGAACTCGGTGGGTGTGGCCGATAGGTCATTGGAGGAGCTAAAGAAGCGCTGGTATGACCTCCGAGGTCGTGCCAAGGAGAGGGTGGCGGAGCGCCTTGGAGAGGCATCGGGCACTGGAGGTGGCGGACCGACAGTCCCACCCAACACACCCTTGGAGGACCAGGTCGAGGACACCCTTGAGAGGGAGGCGTGCGTTGGCGTGACCCCTCTGGACTCCTCCCGCCCCACCCAAGACACCCAAGGTAAGTGGCATGCGACTGCGACCCTGTCCCCTATGACCGTCCCTGACCAAATAGGCTCACTTATTGGCCCTTAGTCATGCCTTTGTTGCGCATCAGGGAATGCCCTGAAGCATTGTGGGAGATGTAGTATGTCCACAATGTAGTAGTACCCCAATGCAGCCAGACAGGTCCCAAAGTACGCAAATCCACAGCCATCCAGGGAATGTCACCCAGCATGCATGTAACATCAGCACGTCTGACAGTCACATGCAACTAATGAGTATCCACTTACCCTCACAGGTGGCGCAGACAGCAGTGACAGCGAGAGGCTGCTGATAGATGAGGAGGCCCAGGAGGAGGAATCACAACCAGAAACCCAGGCACCAGCCCCTGCCGCTGCAACAACACCAGCAGCCAGGCCCCCCACCGTTGCTGCATCTGGATCTGCCGCCCCACCCGCAGCCAAGGCCAGGCCCCCCACCGTAGCTGCATCTGGATCTGCCGCCCCACCCGCAGCCAGAGCCAGGCACCCCACTAATGTGCCCCCAGTCCCTGCCGCACCAGCAACGCCTGCTGCAACACCACCTGCAGCTGGTGCCAATAGATCTGGGCCTGCGACAGCGGCAACACCGCGGGCAATCAGCAGGAGGGGCAATGGACATCGCTATGCCTGCGTGAGCGTTGAGAGACGCATGCTCCGTATCCACCAGCGCCAGTCACAGCAGCAAGGTGCCATCCAGCTCCAGCTGCACAAAATTGGGCGCAATGTGGCGGGAGTTGGAGAGCGCATGGACCGCATGACGGCGGCCATGGGCCGCATGACTGCAGCCATGGAGGAGAACACTGCTGCGCTGCTCAAGCACCGCAGTGTAGCGAGCCGGCGCCACCACCAGCTGATGAGCCGGCTGTCGGCCTATAGCAGGTCGAATTATGTGGCAGCAAATGCCACCACCCAGTTGTCGCGGCGCTCTCTCACCCAGCAGCACCAACTAGTGCAGTGCTGTGAGGACATCACCAGGGTCCTGGAGCACCTAACCACCGCGGTAACGGCACTACACACACCTGCGCTACCGGCCACTGTAGTGGGCGACGATGCCAGTGAGGGTGCCTCCAGCGTGAGCAGCCAATCGGCCACACTGGTCCCGCCACCTAGGCGCAGCACCAGGGCAACGCCTGGTACAGGTGCCCAGGAAGAGGAAGAGCCTCAGAGGCGCTTGGGCATTACGCGCAGGAGGCGCCATTGACACTGTCTGCATAACACTGGCACAGGCTGACGCTAAGCCTGCCAAGTACATGCACACTGCAGTATGACGCAATACTGGTATTTGTAAATAGTTGGACTGATTACCTTTTTGTTGTGAATGAAACAAATATATTTATTTTGCTGCACACATTAGCCTTGTGTAATCATTACATTTTGCATGCAATTGTGATATGTGGGGTGGGGGAAGAGGGTGGGCTAGAAATTGTTCACTGTGATGTGGTTGCGACGTCTGTGGCCTTCAGCTGGGTTCTCCCCGCGTGCATGGTGCACATGTGCTGGTGGCCGGTCGTCCCCTTCAGATTCACTGCCTGAGATGTCAACAGGTATCCGGCGCTTGGTTGCAATGTTATGGAGCATTGCACAGACAGCCACAATGCGGCAGCACGCAGCAGGACTGTAATACATGGCCCCACCTGTCTTGTGCAGTATACGGAACCTGCTCTTGAGCAGGCCAAATGTCCTTTCTATACAGTTCCTTGTCCGGATGTGCGCAACATTGTAGCGCCGTTGCTGAGGTGTGGCAGGGTTGAGGTAAGGGGTCAGGAGGTATTCCCGTAGGGCGTAGCCACTGTCACCTGAATGAGAGGAGCAGATGTTGATTGCCTGTGCAGCGCAGTGACTTCAATGCAATGTGACATTGTCGACAAAGTGTACTTACCAAGTAGGTGTCCTTCCCCAAACTCTCCTCTGAGCAGTCGTGTGTGGAGTCCACTGTGCCTGAAGATGAAGGAATCATGGGTACTCCCTGGGTACTGTGCGACAATGTCAGTGATGATGGTCTTGGCATTGCAGACCATCTGTATGTTGAGGGAGTGGTAGGAATTCCGGTTGCGGTACATATACTCCGTGCCAGCTGGTGGGCAGATGGCGACGTGGGTACAGTCGATGCAGCCGAGGACATGGGGAAAATGGGCTACATTGTAAAATTGTAGTTTTGTCAGGTCCAATTCCTGTTGGCTCGTGGGAAATGTGATGTGGCGGTGGAGCTGGGTGAGCATGGCGTCAACAAAAGTGTGGAGGCAGCGTGACATGGTGGGCTGGGATATCCCCCCAGCAGCCGCTACTATGCCCTGGAAACTGCCGGAGGCCAGGAGGTGCAGGCTGCACAATACCTGCACATGTGTAGGCAGAGAATTGTTTCGCCTTGTTGGGTGCTGCATGAGGGGGTCAAGTTCTTGTATCAGCCAGGTGATCATTTCCCCATTCAGCCTGTATTTGGCATAAATCTGTTCTCTGGTTTGGCCCAGCAAGGTGACCCGCTGCCGGTAAATCCTTTCCTGCCTCATGCGTCTCCTCCGTGCTGCTCGCTGTAGCCTTCGCCGCCTCACCACCATGTACATTCCTGGCATTGTGGAACGCCTAATGCTGCTGCTGAATGTCCTTATGTGTGATTGGTCAGGCCTGGACCTGTTGTGATTGGCCAACTGTTTTTCAAATTTTACTTAATCATGGCTTTTATGGTTACCACCTGCTTTGAGTTGTCCTTAATTTGCGCCGCGCAAAAATGCGATTTTGGGGTTTTCCGCTATTGTATATTTTTCATGAATGCCGATTGAGAATAAATTGCGTTTCGCTATTCATTTCGCAGATTCCGTGGTTGGTCGCTATTTCCGTATCGCTAATGCGCGACTACCGGGACTCTGCGACTATTATAGCGTAATCGCTATTTTAATCGCTATTCTGTGTTTGCGAAATCGCTATTTTGTACTTGAATGCCGATTCCGTGTTTTGCACCCGCAATTGCATTTTCGCAGCCATTGCGGGCGCAATTTCGCTTCATTAATCAGGCTGTTTGTTTCTTATTTTGAGGCACCACAGAAGTATTTATGAGCATGAGAAGGTGCTGGTATTAAGGGCTGTCTTGAGAACTGGATTATTTCTGGTAAGTTTCATTTAGCATGCACTGTATATAAACACATTGGTTGCCAGAGACAGCAAAGCACCAACTCATGCATGCACTTGCATGAACCAAGTTTACCAACCGTTTTTAACAAATTGTAAATATATTAAAAAAATTGAGAACGGCTTGCATGATCATAACTAGACTTCTTATGTCCACAGATACAGCAAATTTTCTTTGAAATTGTCGTTTCTTGAGAAGGTTTTCAGCCGAAACGCACATAGAAGGAGCAATTTATAGCATGAAATGACCAACAAATGAGAAATTTGTAGTATGAAATGACCAATGTTTAGAAATACAATAGAAACCTAAAAGTATGGCATTGGAATCACTGTTTGTGACAATATATTGCTGTTTGTGCACAATATTCATTACTGGTTTTGCAAAAAGTGAGGGAGAAAAAAACAGTACCAATTTCACTCACCTGTTATTAAAGCGTCTTGCCTCATGTTTGCGATTGGATGTCTGATATGGATGTATGAAAGGGTCTATTGAGTGAATATTTGCAACATCAATGAAATGAAGATGCTTTTTAAATGTTGAATAAATCAAGTTGCTAATATATAATGCAGATTTCATACAAATAAATAGATTTTCAAATATATCATCTTCCATTTTTATGGTCATTGTATTAAGTGCCCCTAAGGATGACAAGCTGGCCTTGACAGTTCAGAAATAGACGGTTGCCTAAGATTTTTTTACATTTTGTGTTATTTATCCCTGTTTTAGGAACCATATATAGGTACAGGGGAATCCTGTTAGATTTGCATTATATGCTAATCCATTGGATTTCACTCGACGACACTCCACTCTACAGTATTCCACTGCATACCACTCCACTGTACACTGCTCCACACAATGGCACTGTATGCCACTACACTTTACAATAATGTATGCCACTCCACTGTAGCACACTAAAACAGACTCTAGTCTACTCTACCTCACTCTGATATACAACACTGTACTCCACTCTATCCACCTATACTGTACTACACTCTATGACAGCTATACAAACTCTACAAGATGGCATACCATTCCACTGTGTCACATGTCACTTCACTCCATAACACTTTACTCTACTGTATGCTATGCTACTACAGTGTACTACAATCTACTGCACTGTACTATACAAGATGATCCACCCTACTCTATGCCACTCCACTCGGTATAACAGTTTAGCCCACTATATGCCACTGTATGACACTCTAAGGTATTCTGCTTGAATCTGCAACACTATATAGTACTCTGTGATATAAAACTGCTCTCTACAATAGTGCACTACACTCCATGCCACTGTATGACACAACTCAACATTGTATGCCCCTAAACTGCACTATAGAACACCGTAATCCAATCTATGCCACTCAACAACAATCTATTTAATGACAAATAACTCCACAACACCACAGTCAACTACACTCCACGGTATGAAACTCAACTGTACTGTACGACATGCCCTTCCAATGTACGACACACCAAGACACTCTACTATATAACACTATTCTCCACTATACCCAATGCCCCTCCACTCTACTCCACTGTATTCCACTCTACAACATTAGACTCTACGACATTTCACTGTAGGACACTGTCCTCTACTATACCCTACAATGCTGCACTTAACAATACTCAATTAAATGACACTAAACACTAAGATTTGAATGTGATGAAAAAACTAAAGTTTAAAGCTAAGTTGTAGTTAGGAACACTTTATTTTACTTTTACATACAAACCTAACTCAAACTATACAAACAAGTGAAATTCTAAAGTGATAGCTATAACTTACATTGCTAATTTACTCACCATTTGTCACCACTTACACTTAGAATGTATGCACCATCTTCAATTTACTATGCGTCATCCACTGCTGTACATATTCTTCTCACATCAATCGCTACATTACATTTCCCATCACTCGCTACTCTACCATGCACTTTTGAGGTTGGATGTCGTTTCAGATATCATAAGTCTTATTATGACTGCTATGATTTCACATGCTGTGAAATTATATTGTTAGAAATGGGATTTCTGGTAAGCTACGGCATGTGCCTAAGCCAGGCAGAAATCACCACTCAAGTCGAGGCAAAGGAGTTACACGCTGAAAATAACCCCTGGTCACCCCTTGGTAGATTGGCAGAGCAGTTAGGCTTATCCCAGAGGCAATGTGTAAAGCATATGCGCAACACACTCACACAGCAGCGACACACTAGGCGCACCACAAAAGAAGCTCCACATAAGGTTATATAAAAATAGCCTTTGCATTACTCATAAAACACATTAGAACATAATCACATATATTCACTGTGCCACCTGGCTTGTAGCATGACTTTTACAGGGATCTGCATAAATCACTGAGGCCAATAGGGCCACTGTCATAACATATCACTTAGCATCATGCCTTAGGCAACAACCTTACAGTAGGGGCCATCAATAACTACTGATAGGATCACATTGAGCAATACACATTCTGCATACATTAGCAGTAGTGCACCATAGTAAACACTTGCAGCGTGTACATGTTATCAACACCTACCCTCACTGTTCAGGTGGTGCAACTTTGGCAATGTAAACATAATCACATAAGGGTATAACACATCAAAGTATGGCACTTGACCATATATTGTGCATACATCATAGTCACATTATTAATGTGCACATATTGGAACCCTCAGGCCACCAGTAGGCATATCACCACCATTACTTCCCAGACCTTTTGGATGTAACTTCCTGAGGGGATGCAGACCAACACACATCATAACATCAGGGCACATACTATAGCAGGTGGGGAAAAGCACCCAGAAAACAGGAATCACCAACACATTATGATATGCAGCCACTAGCTCCCTCCCTGCGTTGGCTTCAGGGCATCTGCCCACCTACAACCGTGCCTCAGGTACTCCCAGGAAGTTTCAATAGTGGGGGAGGGGTAGGCAGCCCTCCCACAATGGGGCGAACTCTCCGGCTCCCCATGTGTGATCTCACTCACCTGACTTGCTCAGGGCCATTGCCCACTGCAACATGAGCAACTGCTGTGCCAGGCCAATGGTGCTGTGTGTGCACAGCTCCTTCCTAAAAGTGAAAACCATGTCCCCAATTTTAATACATGGGACTGGATCATTTTATCGTATTGCACAAATTTAATTAATTGTTGTTTAGCACCAAATAATGGATCGTTTGAGCACAAAACGTTACATGCATAAAATAAGTTTGTAATAGATTTCGGTACTTTCTAAAAATAACACATTACGTGTAATTGTCCATTTACAGTTACCCCTGACGAAGGTCTGGATTTAAGCCCGCAATGCATTGGGTTCTAAATAAATGAATGCTGCTCTGAACTACCCAGTGTATTTGGATCTTATTTTCTGAAATTCCGGATGGGCGCACGAAAATATGAGAAGTTTCTAAAATGCAGTACGCTATACATGTGGATCGGATAAATGAGATGAAGAAATTGTGGCACACATTAATGAATATTATTGGATGAACTTAGAAGAAGGAACAATGGTTTAAAGCAGGTTGGATCTGGTATCCATTCAAACGCAGTGCATCTGGGAGTAGAGCGTGTACAACGCGCTCCCCACATGTTTGTACTAGGTAAAGTGCATCCAGTGCTTTGCACAACCCAGTCTTGCACGCAATTTGTCAAGTTACATGGACTATATCAAATAGATTACGATGTGTCAATTAAGGTGTGCAGACCACCTCATTCATTGTTTCTATATACTTGCCCTACGTTGATTTTTGCACCCGGCATCAAGTTAAATTGGAAAGAAGGTTGATTTACACTCAAGATTCCACACATGGTGAAACAACATGTTCTGAGCAACAATTGTGGACGATGGTAATGAGAAACCTATGGAAGGATTCGAATATATTTTGATTATGGACATTTTGCGAACATGTGTTTATTTATTTATTTTTTATATTGAAGGTTAATGATAGTACGGATTATGCAACGTGTATTTTAATGCATTATGGGTAATGCAGTTTATGCACTAGCTCGCAAGGGGGGTGGTGATGATTATGTGGGCGGAGTACGAATGGTTTAAAAATTAGGCTTTCACACGCGGGACAAACAATTACCAGCAGCGCATATAGCGCGTGTAAGACACAACTGAGCAAGCAGGTATGTCAGGTCTTTGAATGATAGAAAGGGGGTTTTGTAACACAAAATGTTTTCACCCGTTAGGAGAAAGATATAAAAATGGTAGTTTGACGAAGGACAGGAAGGAGAAATAGTGCTGGTAGAGACACATGATTTAAGTTTAGGAAGACAAGTGAAATTGTGGAGGGGAAGGGATCGTGATTCTTTCTTCGGGTGCAAGTTGATATTTGAGCTCATGTTCGGTGAGATTAACTTCCAAAGGTCAATATAACAGAAAATATGGGGTGTTACATGGTTGATTCTAAAATTAATTGCTTAGTATTAAGTCTGTTTTGAATCACGTTTGTGGAGGAGTGATGCCTATGCACAATAGGTTTTAAAAAAAAAAAAATAATACATGGGACTGGATCATTTTATCGTATTTCACAAATTTAATTAATTGTTGTTTAGCACCAAATAATGGATTGTTTGAGCACAAAAACGTTATATGCATAAAATAAGTTTGTAATAGATTTCGGTAATATCTAAAAATAACGCTTTATGTGTAATTGTCCATTTACAGTTACCCCTGACGAAGGGCTGGATTTAAGCCCGAAATGCATTGGGTTCTAAATAAATGAATGCTGCTCTGAACTAGCCAGTGTATTTGGATCTTATTTTCTGAAGAAGTCCGGATGGGCGCACGAAAATATGAGAAGTTTCTAAATTGCAGTTCGATATACATGTGGATCGGATAAATGAGATGAAGAAATTGTGGCAAACATTAATGAATATTATTGGATGAACTTAGAAGAAGGAAAAATGGTTTAAAACAGGTTGGATCTGGTATCCATTCAAACGCAGTGCATCTGGGAGTGGAGCGTGTACAACGCGCTCCTCACATGTTTGTACTAGGTAAAGTGCATCCAGGGCTTTGCACAACCCAGTCTTGCACGCAATTTGTCAAGTTACATGGACTATATCAAATGGATTACAATGTGTCAATTACGGTGTGCAGACCACCTCATTCATTGTTTCTATATACTTGCCCTACGTTGGTTTTTGCACCCGGCATCAAGTTAAATTGGAAAGAAGGTTGATTTACACTCAAGATTCCACACATGGCGAAACAACATGTTCTGAGCAACAATTGTGGACAATGGTAATGAGAAACCTATGGAAGGATACGAATATATTTTGATTATGGACATTTTGCGAACATGTGTTTATTTATTTATTTTTAATATTGAAGGTTAATGATAGTACGGATTATGCAACGTGTATTTTAATGCATTATAGGTAATGCAGTTTATGCACTAGCTCGCAAGGGGTGAGGGGATGATTATGTGGGCGGAGTAGGAATGGTTTAAAAATTTGGCTTTCACACGCGGGACAAACAATTACCAGCAGCGCATATAGCGAGTGTATGACACAACTGAGCAAGCAGGTATGTCTGGTCTTTGGATGATAGAAAGGGCGTTTTGTAACACAAAATGTTTTCACCCGTTAGGACTGGATCATTTTATCGTATTGCACAAATTTAATTAATTGTTGTTTAGCACCAAATAATGGATCGTTTGAGCACAAAACGTTATATGCATAAAATAAGTTTGTTATAGATTTCGGTACTATCTAAAAATAACGCTTTATGTGTAATTGTCCATTTACAGTTACCCCTGACGAAGGGCTGGATTTAAGCCCGAAATGCATTGGGTTCTAAATAAATGAATGCTGCTCTGAACTACCCAGTGTATTTGGATCTTATTTTCTGAAGAAGTCCGGATGGGCGCACGAAAATATGAGAAGTTTCTAAAATGCAGTACGATATACATGTGGATCGGATACATGAGATGAAGAAATTGTGGCAAACATTAATGAATATTATTGGATGAACTTAGAAGAAGGAAAAATGGTTTAAAACAGGTTGGATCTGGTATCCATTCAAACGCAGTGCATCTGGGACAACGCGCTCCCCACATGTTTTTACCCAAGTGAGGGCCGACACGAGTAGATGCTGCCATCCATGCAGCATTTCTGAGCTCGGACCTCTGTGGGGCTTTCTCCGCCGACACAAACTGTACCATGCCCCCCAACAGGGAAGAAAGGTACAGCGGCCCACCTTCAAGCAGTGCAACAGCATGCGATTCCAGGGACAGTCGTCTGATTCGAGCCTTCATAAGCTGCCCGTCCTACCACATGGCCAGCGAGGGAAGAGGCACTTCTCCATCTTCCCCGCTGGCAGGATTCCTTCTTGCTCACCAGGGGCGGTTTCACAGGACCCGTGAGGCTCTGGTGCCTGCACCGCACCTCCTGTGGCTTACTGTGGATGGGAGCCTGCGAGGCTTTGCTTCCTCAGGATATAGGGCCCTGCCCACAACCAGACTCAACCATGCCTGACTTCCTGTTACCTCTCTCGGTCCCGTTTTCCAGCCGGGACATTCTGACAAAAGAAATGCGGGGTAGGCTTCTGCCAGATCCTTGGACCTGCAGTGTTTCATGCTGGACTTCAGAAAAGTGAGCCCGGGTCTTGGGCTCTTACAAGGGTTTCAACCCTCACCACGCACTTCCTTTAAGTCACCACAGGATGCTCTTCACGCCCTCTCAACAAAAGAAATGTGGGGCTCGCCACGCACTTCTGTCCATCAGCCCAGGCAAGCCAACAAGCCTCATAATATCACTGGGGTAGACCAACACAGGTCAGCTAGCACTGGGGTTCTCCAGGCAAAGAGGTAGTCCTTCCCATAGCCCAACAGGCAGCAGGTCAGCCCTCCCAGCAGTCCAGTCCCCTGACCGTTCCTCCTGGCAGAGGGTTCCCCTGATCCTGCTCTCCACAGGCACTCAGTTCCCCTTACATGGGGTCAAAGCCCCAATACTTATATGGCAAAATGTCTTTGTTCTACCCCCTGGCACAGGGCTCTGTGTCCAGTCCAAACCAGTTCTGGGGGGCACTTACACCCATCTTTTCAGATGCACAACAACCCTCATTGCTAGTCTATGCTCCAGCCCCAGACACACCACCAGGGGTGGAACCAGCATTGTGGAGGGAAGGCACAGTCCTATTAAGGCCCAGGTGCTACTCCTCCCCCTACTCCAAATGCAGAACAGGCTGTTCAGCATAGCGCTGACTCACCCAGCCCCTCTGGAGCCACTGCACCTCCCCAGATCCTGTCATCCAGAGCCAGACATGCAATACACGACAAGCAGGCACAAAGACACATAGCACCCAGAAATGCCCACTTCTAAAAGTGGCATTTCTAAAATAGTGATAATAAGCCGGCAAACACCATTACGCACCATTTCCACTATTCTAAACATACAAAACTTGACCACGCTACTCCTCTCATGTCAGGAATTACCACTGAAACACATATCAGGGAATCCTCAATGCATTCCTATGAGAGGGCAGCCTCACAATAGTGAGAAACCAAAATGGCTGTTTGTCACTACCAGGACATGCCATACTGTAAAGGCACATGTCTTACCTTTTACCTACGAGATGTCGGAACTATATAATTTATAGACATGTGGGAATGACATGTGTACCACACCTCATTTCAATGAGATTTCAGCCTGAACTCAGAACATCATGCGAACGGTGACATCTTAACCGGACACGTTTTCACACTTGAAAAGGACAATATGATCCTTCATATTGCGGGTTAGTCTTTGCATTAAGAACATTGTAACCACATCACACAGTTCATGCGTATCCAAGATATAGCTAGAGAGCAAAGAGCGCTGATCTGGATATACTAGTACAAGGGCGACGCGTTCTCCCAAAATACCAGAAATTAATTTTTCAAACAATGTGCACAACTCTCAAAACAGCTTTGGGCACAGCGCTTACATTTAACACGTGCTTTTACTTCCAAAAACTACAATTTCTAAAATTTCCAAAAAGTTATTCAGGACATCAGCAAGGTATTTTTGAAATACTTTCCGAATTTTCAATCAATAATAGCTATAGACAGCAAGGCACTTGCGCTTGCACTGACACACGTTTTTCCAAAAAACTACAACTCCCAACAAACCTGCAGAACGGGATATAGTTCCCATTTAAATACGCCGACCCGGAAGAGCTTGTATGGCGTTTTTGGATTTAATCAATGCCACAAGGAGACTCCACGCTTCAAACTAACGGTATGCCTGAGATTTAGCTCTATCCCCCCTTTTTCAGCGAACCGATATTATAGTTTGGACACGCTAGGCGAGTCACATTTAATTCTTAGAGAGAACGCGCATGCACAATGTACTTTATTCCAACGACGATCATCATACCCATTAACTCGAGATGCCAAAAAATCCATTTTGTTCTCTTTCTGCTTTATAACGTCTCTGCTAGACACAGCCTTTTGCATGTGACTAACGAGATGGGGCGAAGAAGCATCACCTGTCCCTTCTTCCTTCCCAGCTTCCTAAGTTAAAACATCGTCTATTTTTTAAAATCTTATAGATACGACAATAAGGATCAAACGGAACCTTCATTCCGAGGCATAAAGAAAAAACTAGAGTGCATGGCACTTGAAGGCCACATAAGAAGTGCTCTTTTCCGATTTAGTGAGTATCAGCTCTTTTTCACTACAACAAGTTATCACCCAACATTACAAGATGTTGATAGCTCATTCTTTCCCCCACAGTTCCATCTCTAAACTAGACATCAGAAGCCGATCAGGTACGACTTGAGTGCAAATTGGACTGAATGCAAAGTTGACTTTTGCTTGAGAATATGACTGATGAAAGTTTTTTTTTTAATTTATGTTTTTCAGATTGATTTCACATATGGTCCTGAGGAGAATCCCATCAACCTTGGGGATTCGAAACGCGTCAACCTTTTGTCTTTATTTAGGCCAATCATTTGAAATACTGGGTTAATGATTAAAATGGTATGATGGCTTAATAGTAGATTGTGTCAAAAAAAGAAATTTTGAATTTTGCCTTTGTGGTTTTTGTCACCTGCCCGTTGTAAATATAATCAGTGCAGGGACATTATTCTCACACACACTTTTCAGTTCTTTTCTTCCTTTCCGAGTCTTTTATACTCATGTATGTATGCTGTGAATGAGACGTTGTATGAAGTTGCTGTATGACTCTGAGTAGAATAGCACGTTTGTCAGTCCCTATACTTAACTTCACTTTTATACCATGTTTTTGTAAATATTCACACATAGATTTTAGTATTAGGAGTCCTCCTCCCCCTCCTATGTATTAATGAAGGATATTTGGACTGAGTGACAAAGCCAAATATTGAAAGTCTTCTTGCAATATAAAAATGAATTCTAACCAATGGTAAAAACAAAATAAAAAGTTTTTTGAGATTTATTTCTGGACTGAAAGAGTGGTCTATAGAAATTAGAGATTAGTTGCTCATTTTGATACAGGTCTTAACAAGCTGAGCAGTACTGTCATTTTGTTTTGTTGATTACCTTTTACCTACTAAGAGGGAAGGGGTCCCAGTGTAGAGTTCAACTAATTATCACAAATTAAATTATAATAATGGAAAGGTGATAAGGTGAGGATGGTGCAGGTAGGGAAAAGTGACAATAAAATCAGAAAGAAATCTGACACATTTACACATCAATTGAAATGCACAGATGAACATAAATCAAGATGGTCGTGTAAAAATCACATGCCCCCACGTAGTACATATATTTAACAATTGCAAATAAGGGGCTGGAATGCAGAAAACAGTTGTTGACGTTTCGACCCTTCACCTTGACCCTTCACCTTTCCCTATTCCTTGGGCACTATTCAACCGTCTCAAAATGATTAATGTTGGATACTATATTCTGGTTGCGTCTACTCTGTGAATAAAACATTGTAGACTCATTAAGTGCAGCATTATTATTATTTAATTTGTGATAATTAGTTCAACTCTACACTGGGACTCCTTCCCTCTTAGTACTTAATATGACCCAGGTCCCAGTGACTTCCCTTGGGTAAACCCCTTCTTTTCATACCCTACCTTTTACAGCGCACCCTGCCAATAGGGCTAGCTAGGGCCTACCTTAGGGGAAGAGGTGTGGCGCCGCGGCCAGGGCGACTGACGCTGGAATCTGGGGACCACGGTTAGATCCCCGGCTCCGGCGGCAGGTTAGCCCAGCACCATGTGACTCTGGGCAATAGCTCGCTTAATCTTCCCGACGGCCCCCAGCGCCTAGAGACCCTTACGGGTGATTGTGCGCTTTACAAATGTGGACTTTTAAAAGGTGAGTCATAGACGTGGCATCCACTTTATGTGCCAAATCACAGTGGCAGTACACTATGTGTGCAGGCCCTGCAAAAGCAGAGGCCTGAGACAGATATGAAAGGCTACTTTGGTGGGTGATGCAAGCAGCACTGCAAGCCCACCAGCAGCATTTAATTTACTGGCCCTGTGTATATGAGATATCACTTTACAAGGGACTGATAGGTAAATTAAATACGCCAAACAGGTGTAGACCAATCTAACCACATTTACCATAGAGAGCACATTCACCTTACACTGGGCAGTAGTGATAAAGTGCCTGGAGTCCTAAAACCACCATCACCAGGTCAGAAAAAATAACGGGAGGAAGGCAAAAAATTCAGGGATGACCCTGCAAAAAAGGCCTAGTTCAACATATATAATATGCAAGAGTATAACCAGAGCACAGAGAAAGGTCCCTGGGGAATTTATTTTATAAACAAATGGAGAGTGTGTGCATGTGCCCTCACCCCCCAATTCTAGTTTGAGCCCCGGGGATGACCACCTCCCCGTGATTATATTTATTAATTTGGAGGGGGGCCCAGCTTCTCAGTACTTTGAAGATCCTGAGGACCACCACCTCCCGGGGGCTTATCAGTTATACAGGAGGGGTGCTGTGTGGACCATCGCTTATTTTCTAAATACCCCAGAGACTGCCAACTCCCCTGGGCTTATCAGTCATGCAGGAGGGGCCACGTACACTCCCCTCCTACTGTGACAGCTCCCACGAAATGGGAGCAAACACTAACTTTGATCCCAGCAAGCGGGAGCTGTCAAAGTGCTCTCACTTGCTGGGACCAGAGTTTTCATCTGTTTCCCTGCCCCCTGTGAAGAGGGTAGGGAAAGAGACAAAATGATTACTGCACATGCAGGGAACAGCCTATTTTGCAGCTCCCTATGTGTGGAAGTAATACTGGCTCCTGCTGCAGGTGGGGAGCCAGCTGGGATGGCAGGGGCCTTGAGGTTCCCCTGCGGTCCCCAACATGCACACTTGGTGCCCTGGGTTGGGTTAAGATACCCGGGGAGACATGGCCAGGCCCCAGAGGATGGGGTCCCCCTGGCAAAAATCGGCCTGGGGAGGGTGGAACATGGCCCCTCTCCCCCATTAAATTTTGGTCAGGCCCCAGGGGATGAGGTCCCACTGCTCAAAATCAGAGGAGGGGTGCTGCATGGCCCCATTCCCCCATGACTGGACTATCAGTATGCAAATTTACAAATCACCTGGAAGATCGGCCCGTTTGGCACTGCCCCGTACACCTTAGTAGTATGTATAGGCCTTCCCACCTTTTGCTAGGATGATGGACAGCCTAACAAAAGGCCCCCCAGTGTGTTTCCCAATGATTTTGGTGGCACGTTTTTGATGCTGAGGAATGTGAGGACATATTCACTTACTTCATATAGTTAAGAGGAAGGACCTTTGTTTGGTGGAGATTTACCTCTTTATAGTTTTGTCTTTCCTATGGAAGGATTCATTAGATCACAGATTTCTGGATATAGACCTAAGAGGGAAAACACATTGCTGAAATGCACACAGAGTCACTGGAGACATTGCCTCATGGTCATTTATGTGGCTGAAGTATAGAATAAAGTGGTACAAAAGGGGGTGGTGATGGACGGAGCATCTGAACCAATCAAACACTCACAGCCAGTCAACAGATCTGGCTTTAATCCATCACCGTTCTTTAGCCCACTCTGCCACCCCAGTTCAGACATGGCCATATGCAAATCAGTCTGACCCTGTGCCTCATGGAAACAGTCCAGCCCGAACTGCCAAGCCATGCCTTCCCTGGACTGGAATCAAGCTTCCTAGGACCGGTTTCTGGCATTACAGTAGTCTTCAGCCAGGCTTGCTTGAATCCAGTGGCAAAGTGAGCAAGGGACTCACGTCTGAGCATACCCTGCCAACTTATGGCGAACAAAGTGGTACAAAAGGGGGTGGCGATGGACGGAGCATCTGAACCAATCAAACACTCACACCCAGTCAACAGATCTGGGTTTAATCCATCACCGTTCTTTAGCCCACTCTGCCACCCCAGTTTAGGCATGGCTATATGCAAATCAATCTGACCCTGTGCCTCATGGGAACAGTCCATCCCGAACTGCCAAGCCATGCCTTCCCTGGACCAGAAACATGCATCCTAGGACCAGTTTCTGGCATTTCAGCCGTCTTCTGCCAGGCTTGCTTGAATCCAGTGGCAAAGTGAGCAAGGGACTCACGTCTGAGCATACCCTGCCAACTTATGACAAACAAAGCGGTACAAAAGGGGGTGGTGATGGACGGAGCATCTGAACCAATCAAACACTCACGCCCAGTCAAAAGATCTGGGTTTAATCCATCACCGTTCTTGAGCCCACTCTGCCACCCCAGTTCAGACATGGCCATATGCAAATCTGTGAAATCTTGATGGATAAACAGACAGGTGAGGTTCAGTTGCTCATTATACAGATTTATACTTCAACGGGAAGTAATTCCATATCTAAAGACAGCAGGTAGCCCAGTTGAAGCTCCAGTTGTGTAAAACAGTAATTATCCTAATTTCTTGAGATTTGCAAATGCAAAACAAGGTTGTTTCCTCCTGTATTCCATTTTGAAAAACAATATGAAAATCTTAATGGGGGGGGGGGAATTCGTCAATGATCTAGTAGTGCACAATTTGATTTATAGTGACTGTGGTGAGTGATTTCCTTCTTCTCGTCTCCTGGTGAAAGCAGATCCATGATTCTCCCTTTAAATATCTGTACTAGGCAAATGGCCAAAATCCATAGCACCACTCACACACCCAGTCACTGACATACACAGGCACTCACACACCCACTTGCAGTCCCACACAGACACTCACAGAACCATTCATCCACCCACACAGGCACTTACTCACACAGACACTCACAGACCCACACAGACACTCATACACCCACTCTCAAAGGTTACTGGGTCCGGTTAGGAAAGACAATTAATAAAACCTTAGAAATTCACTCAAAAAAACTAAGGTTACAGAGCCATTGAAGTTAGGCTCAGCATTTACTCATACAAAACCAGGGAAATTCTGCAGTTACAGTTTCATGAGCTAACTATAGCTTATGCTCCCGCAATGCACTGCTTATGACCTCACATATTACATCACTCATATATTATATAACGATGTGGAAGGCCTGCCACTCCTATCTTTTGCCGTTATGTGTCACCCCTAAAAACATTTCTAGAGATGTTGCTGTGGAAGCTGAACGAGACGTTTCAAATCCTCACTGTACCTACTACCTAAATCACTGACAAAATAAAACTTAACCCTTTGTTTAAACACTAGTTTTCAAAATTTGGAAGACGTCCTCGTTTCTTAGAGGCTGTTTTACCACCTTGAATTTACAAACAGCGTTTTAAAAAAAAAGAAAAATAGTATGCATTTCATATTTTCTCTCTTTGAAGCATGCATGCAAATGTGCCTAGTGCATCATTTACATTGTATAAGGATTCATGGCCTAACAAAGAGTTTCCCATTTTTCATGGTCCTTTTAGCTAGCAGCAGAGGAGGTGCAATTTTGTAAAAAATTATTTCGACTGCGCTAGTGCACAAAGATTTGAATCACCCTGTAAGTGCATATCCAACGTTTGCACCAAATGAGTAGTCGAAAAAACGGCAATTTGCACTGGTCAATCAATCTGCACATATAAGATCTATGTGATCTGGATATGTTGGTGCAAAGTTGAACCAGACTGATCTTTATCTATTTAATCCGTTCATATCTGTTTAGGAACACTGCGTAAATCCATCTGTAACATACAGAGGCAAGGGGATACATATGTTTATTCGAGTCATCCACTTCTTTTTTATGTAGGTCACTATATTTTCCAAATCGTGTCTCTACTACTATTTCTACATTTTAAATCTGCATGGTCGTGTTCCTACGATTCTATTTACACTACATGTCCCATAGTGGCCCGTTCACCTGTAGGGTTTCTTTTTCGTGCAGAGTTTTTTTTAAGAATTGCAAATGGTCTTTAATTTGTAAGCATGCATGTGATGAGCAAAACATCAAAGCGTCCTATCCTTATTTGGCTCTGCCGGCACCTGCTGTTTGTTATTTTTTTTAGAAACATCCTCGCTCCCTATGGCGCTCGGTGAACCTAGGAGAGACCCCATAAACATCCAGTCCTTTATTGTTGCATGTGCTCGCACACTGCCCTGGCTTCTGATGGAAAACAGGTTTTCGAGACTGCTTCGCAGATGTCCAGATGAAAGCTCGAACAATTTGCTGATCCGTTATTGACACAGCTCGCGTTAATCTCTCTTTAAAATGGGGGTCATTGGGGCAGTCGAAACTAAAGGATATTACGGGACTGTCCATAACATGAAACCTGTATTTTGTGGTGATGTCAATAAATGACTTTTATATAATAGAAGCCATGTTCATACTCAGATTTCGCCGTGAAAATATAGACGAAAGAAGAATAATGGAACTAACAAGCAGCCGGATTTACAAGGCATTGTGCATGCCGAAAATGTTAGTTGTGATATATTGGAGAAAAAAAGACTGGCAAATGGAAGTGTGAACTGCTACGGATATGATCGATGTTTTCTTGAAGTGTTACAGCGGGTAAAATGAATTACGAGTGCCCGTAGGGTAGCAATATTTATTGTACCTGATCCTGAATTTTACTTGCGCGATATGTATATGTGCTATACGATATGTATGGATATATATAATGAGTCATACAACACAGTTTTTGCTTTTTTTTTTTCAAAGGCCTAGATTTATTACGTGGTTGCGCCACTTTTGTAGCACAGTCTCTACACAAAATCGATGTTGGGATTTACCAATCCATGCAAATAAAGATTTGAGTGGCTTTGTGTGGGATTTTGTCCCAAATCAACACAAAGAAATGCATAGCACTGCCTTGCATTACTTTGCATCAGAGATGGGGGCAGCATGGGCAGGAATGACATCACCTCCTCCCAAGAACTGTGTGACACCCTGGCAGACTTGTTCCACGACAAGATCTCAACCATTTACGAAAACTTTAAACTCTAACCCTCCGCTGCCGACAGCATCAGCCATGCTCGCACCCACAAACTCAAACCCTGAATGCCTGCTCACTCACTGGGCCCTTCTCACTACTCAAGCCACAATCTCCATCATGAACTCTGTGCACTCTGGAGCACCCACGAACCCGGTGCCGACCACATCTTCAACCTCGGGAGCAAGATGATTGGCAGCATGCTCAAGAATGGTCTGAACACCTCCATCACCTCAGCCTCTTTCCCTGAGGACTGGAAACACGCAGAAGTGAAGCCCCTCCATAAGAAACCATCCGGTGACCCAACAGAACCTAAGAACTGCTGGGCCATCTCCCTGCTCCCCTTTCCATGAAAGGATCTCAAGAAAGCAATCAACCAGCAACTCACCGAACACCTGCAACACAATAACCTCCTTGACCCCTCTCAATCTGGATTCCAAATCAACCACAGCACCGCGACAACCTGATTGCAGCCACCGGTGACATGAGGGCCCTCTTGGACCACAGCCAAATGGCAGCCCTCATCCTCCTGGACCTGTCTGCCCCCTTCAACACTGTCCCCCATCACATCTTGATCAACAGACGCCACCACAACAGAAAACGATGAGACTCGGTTAAAAGGATCGGCTCATACCTCACGGAAAGAACACAGAAAATCATTCTCCCATTGTTATTGTTATTATTATTAAGTAATTTTGTAGAGTGCGCAGCTGCCCCAGCAAAGGGGCGTCCCGGCGCTAGCGGCAAAGAACAGAGGCAAATTATCTGAGGCAACTGAAGCAAATTATCTGCGGTGTACCCCAAGGATTGTCCCTCGGCCCCAACATCTTCAACATGTGCATGACCCCCTGGCCAACACCATCAGATCGCATGGACTCTACATCATTTCCTACACCAGTGACACCCGCTCATCCTCTCGCTGACTGAAGCCCTGTCCACCAGTAAAGCCAACGTCCACAGATGTGTGATGAACATTGCCAACTGAATGAGAAACAACTGTCTTAAGCTCAACACAGACAAGACGGAAGTCCTCATCTTTGGAAGGAACACTTTTCCATGGAAGGATGCTCGGTCCCTACTGAACTAGGTCTATCCCCCGCCCTGGCAGACCACACCCACAACCTCTGCATCATCTTGGACAGCAAGCTATCCATGGAAAAAGAGGTTAACGCAGTCTCATCTGCCTGCTCCCACACCCAACGCATGCTTCGCAAGATCTTCAGGCACCTAGTCAACACCAGAAGGACTGTCACGCAGGCACGCATCACCAGCAGGCTAGACTACGGGATCACGCTCTATGTAGGAATCACCGCATTTCTCCTGAAGAGACTACTGACAATATAGAATCCAGTGGCCCGAGTCATCCTAGACCTCCTCAGAAGAACCCACATCACACCCCAAATCAAGAAGATTCACTGGGTCCTGATTCAGAAGAGAAGCAAGTTGGAGATGTTGACCCAAGCATACAAAGCTCTGCACAAGGAAGGACCAGGATACATCAACAAATGCATAACCTTCCACTAACCGACCAGACACCTATGATCCGCCTCTCTCTTCCTCGCAGACACCACCCGGACCCGCTGAAGTAACAGCTGAGCATTCTCCTTCTCACATCTGGTGGCTAAACCTTAGAACAACCTTCTACTCCACCTCAGGATCACCTCATCACTCCAGCAATTCGGGAAAGGACCGAAGACCTAGCTGTTTGAACGAACAGATCACCACGAAGCAGCTAGCAACCACAGCACCATGAGACCCTCACAGGTGATTTACAGTGCTCTATAAATACCTGGTTGATTGATTGATTCATTCATTGATGTATTTCTAATGGCACCCATATTTACTAATGTCAAAAAACATTGGTTTGCACTAAGATGGCACACTTACCCGTGGCTTCCGTAATAAAGTGAAATATCTTTATTTCTGCATTTACTTCCTCTTTGCATGAGAGCTGCATTCTGCAGCATATGTACAATGAGGAGTAAGCCCCTAAGAATAGTATTTAGGAGGAAGGTATGCGTTTCTGCTAAAAACTATTCTGATCACAATGCAGGCGACCTTGTATTCTGGGGCAAGGGTGCCTGCATTGGCCCTAGACATCCAGAAGTGAACTAGTGTTAGGAGGGAGCAGAACTGCTCCATATATTACTAAACATATATATTGCATTTCTGCTCTCTCCCTTTGATGCAATGAAACACAGCAACTTTCCTTGCTGTGATGCATTGTGTCAAAGTTTAGTAAATGTGGCCCAAACTGTGTACGTTCCTGTATTTACCTTGCATTTTTCTGCAGTAAAATGTGCCAGGTTTGAACTTATTGTTAGCATATTTGATTATGTTGCACTTATTAATTGCCAGGCGCAGTAAACTCTGACCAACTCGTAATTGTCACCCCTGCCAAAACAGTCTTAATTACTGGACCATTCATAATCAAGACCACAGGGGAAATCCTTCATAGTGATGTGCAGTAGAAAATGCACATTTCTACTTTCATCAACACACCTTCCATGCACCCTGTGCAGTCATTGGCAAAGTGTTACGGACCAGACCTAAAGATGAAGCAGAAAGAGAGGATGTGCACATTTTCATTGAAGAATGTCCCCGATTTGGTTTTGTAAGAAATTGGGTTGTTAATTGAGTGGGGGGGTGTAACCCTGCTCAAGCAACAGCCTCAATCCTTGTCAGGATGTACAACAAAATGTCACTAAAAAACAGTGCTTAACCCTATGGTAGCTTGTCACAAAAACATTCAGGCTTAACTTAGAGGTAATGTGTAAAGTGTTTATGTAGCATTTAAACTGTAATAAATTGAAAATAAAACGCAAGAAAAAGAAAACAGCAAATTAGAATATAGACTGCATTTTAATAAATTATTGATACCCAAACAACAACAATCCAATCAATAGAACCGGAGATAGGAGTTTTTACCGTTTAAAGTGGAAAATAGTGAAAGTTAGGGCCGACAGCGATGAAGAGCAGTTTGGATACACAAAGTGGATTGGGCTCAGTCTCTACTTGCCTTCAGGCTTAGGAAAAGTTTTGAAGAAAAATGTCTGACAAGTTCAATTTTAGTTAGGCAAGGCAGTGGGCAGTGTCTGTGGAGGAGGTATCATCCTCGGGGTCCTGCTGGACGAAGCCTCAGTGAAGATATCAAAATTCTGACTTAGTCTCTTTTATGGAAGTCCAGAATCTACAAAGGGACAAAGCTGTAGACAAGACCAGATACCCATTCTGCATGATCTCAAGCATCAGGGTAGCCCTTAGAGGGCACAAGGCAGGCTTCAGGCCCTAGGGCAGTCCACTAGGTTCACCAGGGAAATACTCTAAAGTACACAGCAGGCCACAGGGCAGTCCTCTGAGAGTTCTTCCACAAGTCCAGAATTGAAATGAAGAGTGGATCAGAGAGTCCTAATTATGTTGGACCTGGTGCCAGGTTTGAAATGGATGAAACTTCTGGAGTTTTCCCCCCTCAGAGGTTTCTAAAAATGTCTGCCTCCTTGCCCTAGCATGAGGGTTTTCTGGGGGGAACAAAAGGCTTTTGTGAAGTTTTTTGTGTATGTGCTGAGTCAGTTTCTTTGAAGTGCACGTGGATCTGTTCACAGCTCCGCCCCCTCATCCTGTTCCAATGGCTCATTCTGCCATAGTACAGTCCCTCTATCGTGTGACTGTCTGGGAGAAATATGCAAAGGCAAACTGCCAACTACACCTAGTCAGATACAAAAAGGCCACCTTACTAAAAGATACATTTTCAGGATGGTGACTTAAAATCTAAAATTAAAATTAAAGAGGATTTTAAATTATAATTCCTTAGACACCAAACATATTATATTTCTACCTGCTCTCAAACAAAAATGATCAGTTAAATGTCATAAGGTACCTCAATGTTATCCCCTGGGAGGGGTAGGCCTCACAGTAGTGAAAAATACATTTGTGAGTTTTTCACTAGCAGAACATGTAAAGTTTAAAAGCACATGTCAAATGTTTTAATTACACACCTGAGGGTTTTTTAGGGCCTACCATCAAAATAGTTATATATAGTAAAAAGGGAGCTGTAGGCTTGACAGAGAGACTATTTTGCCAAGTTGAATTGGCAGTTTAAAACTTCACGCAGGCTGCAATAGCATGTTTTAAGGGTTACTAAAGTGGGTGGCTCAATAAGTGCTGTAGCATTTCATTTACCAGCCCTGAGTATATGGCATACCACTTTACTAGGGACTTATAAGTAAATTAAATATTCCAAACAGGTGTAAGCTATTTTTACCATGTTTTGAGTAATGAGCACAAGCACCTAAGCACTGGTTAGCAGTGGTAAAGTGCATAGATTCCTAGGGACAACAAAATCAGATACAGCAAAACTGGAGAGGAGTAGGCAGCATGTTTGAGGTGCCAATGCAGAGAAATCCAAGTCCAACAGGTTTGGAAAAAATGTAGGCCCTAAAGGCTCATAGGGTAGAGTGCATTGTATATCAAAAGTAGGACATGTGTGCTTGAATTTTACATGTCCTGACAGTGAAAAGCTACGACAGTCAGTTATCACTGTTGTTAGGCCTAGATCTCCATCTGACTAACACTGGGTTACCTTATTACTTTTAATAAGTACTAACTTCAAATTGGGAGCAGGTGGAATTATGTTGTTTACAATCAAATTAACTAAAATCCTCTTTAATGGTGACAAAGGATTTTAAGTTACAACTTTGAAAATAGCACTTTTAGAAAGTTGAGATTTTTCTGACCCAACCAACTGTTCCTTTCTGCCAGTGTCCTGGGTCACATTACTGAATAGTTCTGCTGTTGGGGTTTGTGGATAACTTCCAGACAGTGAAACAAGGGGGGCTTAGTTGTGGACAGTATGGAACATCCTGGAAGGATGAGAGGGAGGAGCTGTATTCAGCCCCACTCACACCAGAACTGCTCTGTTTTTTATCACCCAGTCAGTTTGGAGCCTTGACCACAGGAAGGAAAGAACATTCCATACCCAGTTGTGGAGTAGGTCAGGAAGCCCCCCCAAAAAGACTGCCACAAGTTATAAATATTAGAATTCCAGAGCCACTCATTCCAACACTCTTTGACCTGTCTAAAATGCAGAAGAAGGACTGCTCTGCTGACAGAAGACTTCCTTGCTACCTAAAGGAATGCCTTGCCTCCAGAGTGAATACAAGGGCTAATTGTCTATCTGTCTGTGTGAGCTTCAGGGACACACAAGTTTTAGAGACCTCCCTACAGCTGCACAGCTGACCAGATGCAACTGGACCTGCCTGGACATGCCTGAGCCCTGTTGCCGGCCTTTGCTGGATTGAGACCTGATGCCAAAGAGGTGTCCCCAAGTCCTGGACCCTTTGCTGGCATTAGTGGGAGATCATTCAAGAAGAATCGGTGAAAACCTTGAAGTATGGGTTTCTCATGAACTCAAATGGGCCTGTTCACGCCAAAACTCTACCTTCCGCTAACACCACCGAAGTGAAGCTCCAGTGGGACCTGCTCTTCGTGCCAACAAAAACCATCCATGATAACTGGCAACATGAGACCTGCACTTTGTGCTACAGCAACGAAAGCCTACGGCGATCGCTAAAGAGAAATTCCAGTGACGAGTGGATCTTCACGCTACTGCAAGGACCATGTGTAATGGTCGACCTACTCGCCACACTAAAAGTCTGCTCTTCACAACCTCCTACAACATGAAAAGAACTCTTTGTGCCAGACTTTATAAGATAACTCTTCAGCAGGGCTAACTTGGTCCCTGGATGTGACCCACACTACATTAACCATTGGCCCAAAATGTGACTTTCTCCTGGTCGAGTGTGACCAACTAACCACAACTGGCACTTGTGCTTTTATGCACTACTCTCTCAAAAAACTTTAAGATTGAATGTCTCAAATTCTACTGATTGGATTTTTGTCAATCTGCTACCATTTTTTTACTACCATTTTTTCTAAGTTGGTTTGGGATTTTTCCTGTGTTGTGTTTTCACTTTATTACTGTTTGTGTTCTGCATAAATACTTTACATATTGACTCTAAGTTAAGCCTGGCTGATTTGTGCCAAGCTACCAGAGGGTTAAGCACAGTTTCATTTAGGGAATTTTGATGTTCACTCTGAAAAAGATTGTGGTAGTTGCCTAAGTGCGCTCACACCCCTTTCAACCAATAATCAAGTTTCTACACTATCAACCTGCATCTCACAAACAGATACTGACATTACACCTCAACTCATTTTGTGAATCACAGGCACTGCATGCACCACCTTATATTTATGTCTGACAATTTTTAGGCACAAACATTTAGTATGTGGACATGAATTTGTAAATGGGACCCAAGAATATTTAGATTGATTTATCGTAAGGGTCATTTCAAAACCCTCCTGTTGGAAATTATGATCTTTACCGTGGCATTCCACTAGATGTTTGCTTTTACTACCATAATGTTTGCTGAACCCTTGTTTGTTGTTGTTAGGATTCTGCACCCTTGACTCCTACTAACTAATAGGATCGTCTGGGAAGCGGGAACAGGCGAGGACAGGTGTATGGGGCCGCAGGGGCAGCAGCGACGGGAAGCGTGGGCTCAGAGAAGCCAAACAAACAGATTCAAAAGGGAAAAACAAGGGATAACTAAACTGATGTAATCATGCTATGTATCCTCAGGGGGTTAGGCGGGTGAATAGGACTGCTCCAACCACGGAGCAGGGCATGGGTGAATTGGCATGCCCACTCAAGTGCGCAATGACTGTCTGGTCTGCCCACTCAGGCCACACAAAGCAGTCTTGCGCACTTCCCTGTTCACAATGCAGGCTGCATTACAGCCTGCATGGAGAACATGCCCACCCCTCCGGCCCAGGGATGCATGACTTATCCTGTTGCGTAGTTGCGACACATGCCATAACATTGCATTCCATTCTAATGCATACTAATACTAGGCACATTGCAACAGTAGAGTAGGTGATGCATAGCTGGGACATAAATATCACTATTCCCACTTCAGTGAGTACAACCCAAAACTAACCTTTGCACCACAAACCCAACCGTGAACCCTGGAATTCCTTTTTAATATCCAAAAACACACCCAAAAAACAAAATTGAGCCAAATGCCCCAAAATTTTACCCCAAAACACATCCCAGTGTTCATATTGTACCCCAAAACACCCCCCAAATTTCATATTTTACCCCTAAAAACACCCCAATTTTCATATTGTACCCTGAAACACACCCCAAATTTCATATTGTACCTCAAAACACACCCCAATTTTCATATTTTACATCCAAAACCCATACCCACCCGAAAAACTTTAAATTACCCCATTACTGACCTCACAATGCATTGTAATAAAATGCGATGTAAAGGCACCTGCGTTGTCGGAGTTGCATTGTTAACGATGTACTGCCTGCATTGTAAGGGTCGTCTCCCGTGCCAAAGGCAACCCATAGGCTACGCCGTTTGTGTCTGTCTGCCCATGGACTGCGCTCAGCACCAAGGAGCCTTCCTCTTAGACACTCCACCGCTACAATGCCAGCACCCTCCTCGCCATCAACTCTGGACGGCACCTCGCCTGCCAGGACCAACCTCTGCTGCGGCCATCACTGACTGCTGAAGTATCACCCGCAAGGAGTATCAAGGAGGAGGCATTGCCATCACATAAAGAAGCACACTCCGTTTGACCACGCACTCTAATGATCCAAGGGTGACAATGGCCCACCTCAACTCCCAGATCCGAACCGAGCCCAAGCACATCCTCTAAGGCACCCTCATGTGCAGGCCCCCCGGGCCATGGCCGCCCCATTCTCCAATACCATTGCAGACCTCATTACACCCCAACCTCTCCCATCCACCAACGACATCCTACTCAGTGAACTCAAGTTCCACCTGTACAACCCCAGTGATCAGGACACCACCCCCTCCTGCGGAAGTTCCCCTACATCAGACGCAAGCAGCAAGTCACCGCAACAAGCCACTTAGCAGGACACACGGTGGAGCACGTCACCTCCACCAGTGGAAACTTCCACTACAGCCACAACACCAGACACTCCTGGACCGATCATCATTGGCAACATCACGTCTTCACCTTGCCCACAGGACGTCACCGCCATCATTGCCCCCCTCGCAGCTGGATTAAGGCCACTGAAGGATGTCTCGTCAACTCTCTCTGCACCAAACTCCGCCACTGCTTCCAAACGATGACACTGAAGCGCCCAACCACCACTGATGGCTCTCCAACAGTGCCGACATTCGGGCACCCCTCATGAATGGCACTGCATCAGTACCTTCCGCCTCTTGATTGCAGGCGTGAGGGCGATGCTGTGCCACAGGGATAGGCTTGCCCCATGCATTGATGGAGTTGTCTCATGGTTGTGAGATGACTGCAGCAATGAGTAACTTTGGCACAGACAGATACATCAGGATTCCTGACGTATCTGTCATTACTTGCGTCATGGAGCACTGTCCAGTGAATACAGCGCATCCATGCTTTCGCAAGAAGTAGTGAGAAGTGTTGCTATGCTGTCTTTTTGCAGTGCTGCAACACTTTTCATGACTGGGGCAAAGGAATGTGCACTATCTTATTGATGGTGCGCATTCCTGCACTGTAGTTTTGTCCGGGGCAGCGCTGCAACATTGCTTGCAGCACTGTCCAGCACCAAAACCTGCTGAGATGGTGCCCCAAGTGTTATCCCTAATTTTAAGACCAGCAATTTTCAGGTCTTAAGTGACTGGCTCTAACTGCAGTTAGAGACAGTTTTTTGGTCTTTCGAAGTTCAAGGATCCCCTTGTGAGTATGTAGTATTGTGTTTGCGGCCGTTTTTGCACGGGAACGCCTCTTCTGCATATAATTATTGCTAACAGAAGTGGCAATCTTTAAAATGGACGTTTTCGCCCAAAAACTGTCGTTAATGGCTGTTAGAGACGGTGCACAGACATAATAACGACTCCAAAATATCGTTTGGACAGAATATCGAGTTTTAAATATCGTTTGGACAAAATATCGACAGGACAGAATATCGACAGTCAAAATATCGTTTTTAAGGTAAGTGAAGTAATATCGACTGTAAATAATATAGAAAGTGAAAATATCCAAGTATATAATCTAGATAGTAAAAAATATTGTTTTTTAAATAATATTTAATTATTTATAGTGTTTTTATGTTATAATATGTGTGAAAAGTGTCATTTTATGTTATAATTATTTTTAATTAATGATTTTTTTAAAATTATTGTGTAATTTTATTCTGTAGCGGGTTGAGGGTTTATAGGGGAATAGGGTGGGAAGTAATTTAATTATAATTAATTAAATATGTAAATTTATTAATTGGTAGTAATAATTAATTAATTGGTAATTACATAATATTTGTTAATTATTTAAAATTTAATTGGTAATTAATTTAATTTTATTGATTAATTGCTAATTATGTAAATTAAAATAAGTTATTTCCTGTAGCGGGTTGTGGGTTTATAGGGGAATAGGGTGGGAAGTAATTTAATTATAATTAATTAAATATGTAAATGTATTAATTGGTAGTAATATTTAATTAATTGGTAATTAAATAATATTTGTTAATTATTTAAAATTTAATTGGTAATTAATTTAATTTAATTGATCAATTGCTAATTGTGTAAATTTAAATAATTCATTTCCTGTAGCGGGTTGTGGGTTTATAGGGGAATAGGGTGGGAAGTAATTTAATTATAATTAATTAAATATGTAAATTTAATAATTGGTAGTAATATTTAATTAATTGTTAATTAAACAATATGTGTTAATTAATTAAAATGTAATTGGTAATTAATTTAATTTAATTGATTAATTGCTAATTCTGTTAAATTAAAGGGGTATTTTTATGGTTCAGGGTCAGTTTTTGGTTTTTGGGTAAAGGGGTATTTTTAGGGTTCAGGGTCAGTTTTTAGTTTTTGGGTAAAGGGGTATTTTTTGGGTTCAGGGTCAGTTTTTAGTTTTTGGGTAAAGGGGTATTTTTAGGGTTCAGGGTCAGTTTTTAGTTTTTGGGTAAAGGGGTATTTTTAGGGTTCAGGGTCAGTTTTTAGTTTTTGGGTAAAGGGGTATTTTTAGGGTTCAGGGTCAGTTTTTAGTTTTTGGGTAAAGGGGTATTTTTAGGGTTCAGGGTCAGTTTTTAGTTTTTGGGTTAAGGGGTATTTTTAGGGTTCAGGGTCAGTTTTGGGTTTTTGGGTAAAGGGGTATTTTTAGGGTTCAGGGTCAGTTTTTAGTTTTTGGGTAAAGGGGTATTTTTAGGGTTCAGGGTCAGTTTTTAGTTTTTGGGTAAAGGGGTATTTTTAGGGTTCAGGGTCAGTTTTGGGTTTTTGGGGTACAGGGGTACAGTGTAAAAATAAAGTAAAATTAAATTTACATTAATTTAATTTAATGAAATGAAATTAAATTAAATTATATTAAATTAATTTTAAATAATTTAAATTATAAAAATTATTATATACTTACCAATACTTACGTTGTAATGGTAGTGCGTTGTAAAAGTTGCGTTGTAACGTCATATATCCTCTGTTGCACTCCTTGGAGTGGGAATAGTAATTTTAACCCCTACGCTATCCAACGCTTTCCCTACTGTTGCACCCACTGGAGTGGGAATAGTAATTTTTACTCTTTTGTATTTGTACATTAATAATATTGGCTATTATTTAATTAAATTTTGTTACTATATATATATATGTTTTAAGAAATATGATTAAAAAAATATTTTTTTACTTTCATTAATTATTTAATTATTAAAAGTTATTTTAAGTATTGTTAAGTATATTTAGTAATTAATTTTTTATATTAATGTAATTAAACATTGTTTTTATTAAAGTCGATATTTTTTACAACTATATTTTTGTAAACGATATTTTTAACTCGATATTTTTGTACTTAACTGTTTGTAGATAGAAACTCGATATTTTGTCTCTCGATATTTTGTCAACGATATTTTTGTTGGTCGATATTCTGTCCCTCGATATTATTTCAGTGATCCGTTAGAGACAGCTTGGTAATAAGGCAATAACATTATTGCTGCATTAGCGGCAGAAAAGTGTTGCTAACATGGCGATAACTCATTGTGAATATGCCCCTGAGTTATTTCCTTAATATCACAATGGTTTGTGTCTCATTAATCAGCCCTAATAGCATCATTAATGGTGTAAGAGTAACCAGCGCTTTAATCACACCACTCAAGAATTCCCCATTCCCTTGTACTAAAAGCTCTAACTGTAAAAAAACACATGGAAAATGGCCACCTGATCTGCTCCACAGCACCTGCATTTCCCATCTGAACCACCTCCCCACATATATTTTCGCTGGGGTATAATATAGATTAAAAACCATCGGAAAATGCTGCGTCCTCAGATTTGATGATAATAAAACCTTTTCTCCAATATCAAGTGATTCCTGAAGCAGCAACTCCTCATTCTCAAGTCTGAGCCTTCAAATCATCCATTTGAGTATGTATCAGCAGATTTGACATGACCAATTTTATTTTGTACTTATGTCTAACTGCCTCTATTAAATTAAAGGGATCATAATCATCAACATTAGGTTTTTCTTTCTTCTAGTCAAAAAATCCCGGATCTGTAAAAATGTTTAAAAATCGCCTCTGGGCACCCCATAGGATTCCTGTAATTCTGTAAAAGAGCTAAACTGAGATTCGGCATAAAAATCCCCAATTGTTGTAATACAGTTATGCCTCCACCATTCCATCACCCCTCCTTGAAAGATGAAAGGTAATAATTTCGATGCAGACGTGGGTATATAAAAGCTCCTCTTTCCCATCTGCAACCGCCGTCTGACATGAGTCAATTTCTTGTATGTTGCCATTAACACCTTAAACCTGTTCTTTTATAATAACTTGGTTCTATATTCTTCAGCAACCAACCAGTTACTTCTGATCCCAATACCGTTTCATAAATTGACTGGCCTCTGTAGCTTCTGTTGTATCTTCTCCTGTTATTTAAATTCACATATACTGTAAGAAGCAGGACCAGGAATAGAATGTAAATATAATTCCACAGAAACTGGTATAGAGTGACTCATTTTTGCAGCTGAGTCTTAATGAACTCCAGCAGTATAGATCGAAAGCAATATAACAATTGGCATAAAACATTCATTTTTGGAACCTTGCACCCCCCAAATATTGAGAGATGTAAGCAATCAATTCTATTGACCTCACTTTTAATCTTAACCAACAATGGACCCCAATTTGTCTACACCAATTGATTTACAATGGCAGTCATTTTGACCCCCAAAATACACTGCCTCCGCAACAACCCTTTGATCACTAATATCAGCCTGCTCGGCGCACAATATCTTGGTTTTAGTCTCAATTTGTTTGTATCGTAAATATAACCAAATTGTTTAACCAACATTTGAATTTCAAATACTATAGTAGCCAGATCCACAGTAACTATTGCAACACCATTGGAATACGTCAATACCCTATATTCTATTTGGTTCCGAAATACAGATTTAATAATGGTGTTTCTCTCAAGCATGGCTAAAAACAGGTCTATATAGACTGCAAAGAATAGAGGCAAACAGGGACAACCCTGTCTTGTTCCTCTGGATATATGTACTATAATGGACTCCAGACCTATAGGGCAAATTCTTGCAGTATGGGTCTTACAAAGAGACCTGACCGCCTCTATAAAGTCTTTCCCAAACCCTTTCCATTTCGACACAGACCATAAAAAAAATCCCATGCCACTCAGTTGAATGCCTTTTCAGCGCCTAATAAAATCAACCCTAAACACATTGTATGCACTTCAACTCTTTTAATATGATATACTGTATTTCTCCCAGGAATACAATTGTGTTGTTTATGTGAAACCAGGAGATAAAATACCCTAGAAAAGTTTATTTGCTAAGACCTTAGCTTAGACTTCCTGCTTCAATTTAGTATTGATATAGGCCTGTATGATCCCGGAAGAAGAGGTGGCTTATCCTTTTTTTAGAGCTAATGGATGAAAGGCGCAGCATATACGAGGGGGGGCAACCAATAGCTGCAAGCAGTCTACAGTACAGGAAGTCCCAGCCTTAGCCACTGTGTAAACTGAATGTGAGTAAGAATCTATTCACACGTTACAAACCTACGTGTTATTTTCTCGCTGGAGTCATGGTTACCAGGGTAAATATCAATCTCCATGCTGACTGTTGCTTGAGAAGTAGGGAAGTCACTCATAAAATTTTCCATCTAATGTCACGTTTTTTATCCTCATGGTATAGAGTTACTGGGAAGGTAAATGTACAAAGACTGCACACATGCTAGTCCCAGGCTAGCTCCTCTTTGAACAGACATATTAACAGTTGACGCTCAGTGGCTCCAATAAAGTGTTAACATGAGTGGAAGAACCTCAAACCTTGTTGGTTTATGGGTTTTCAGGATCTTGTATTCGTGGAATATTTACCTGGAAGCGGATGCCAATGGTTATCTTTTTATACTTTGCCACCAGAGCATGCTTTCTCTAATCAAGGAAATAAAGTGTCATTGTTGCTCCTACCACTATTTAATAATGGTGTTCAGTTTATAGACCTTGAGGGGATTGGAGACTTAGTTGGCCTTCTTAGTGCTCTGTCAGATAAGGATAGATATGGATTCCTTTGGTTTTTATGTTTGTCCCATAGTACAGGAAGTGTGTACACAAGCATATTCTGTCAGCGTTAAAAGGGTTTGGTAGTTCTTTGCCCTGATCCCTGTGACTCTTTCATGTTCATCAGTACCTTAGCTCTTACTGGCACAGTTCATCTTCTTGCTTCACTGATCTCAGGAGTATTCCTATTAAGCTTTATTGTTCAATTACTTAAAATCGTTACAATATACTATCATTATTAAAATCCCACGCCTGTTACTACAAACTGGTAGGGCATAAAACCTTTAAAACTAATATCAAAATCTGGTAATAAAGTACAAGTGCAAATGCATAAGACTTAAAAGGAAGGTTTGTCAGAGTCTATCTTGCTTGCTAGCCGACTGGTTTCTTTTTGTAACTCTATTTTCAGCGTCAGTGCAGCTCAAATTGATTCTGTAAATTTCCCCAGTCGCGCAACTGTTTGAGTGGAGAAACACAAGTCTGAGACTTCTCTGCATCGTACAAGTCCTGAACTTTGCAGATAGGAAGAACTAATCGGTGCCTCTCGCTGGCTAACTTGGGACAACAGCATAGAAGATGGAGCCAGGATTCCTGATGGTAATTACAGAGTCGACAGGCGGCTAAATTGTCCTGCCAGGCCCAACCTTGGTTAAAGTCCACAATGGGCAATGCAAGAAGTCTCATATAAGTGATTTTTTTCCGGGCTGGGACTGTCAGTGCTTGCTCGAAATAAGGCGGTGGTTTTCCCACTATTTAGGCGGCATCCAGTGATGAGAGATTGGAATGATGGTGTAAGCTTTCCAGATCTCTTTCATGTGATATTTTCTTGGCCTGTCTATTCACTGATCGTTTCCATGCGGTAACTGGAATGTTTGAGTTGTGCAAATTTTGCACATCTATTTCTAACAATTTTGTGGCTGCTGTCAACTGCACCTGCCATGGGGATCCAACTTCTTCGAAGATTATTTTAATTTGCGCCTTCAAAGATGTTGCTGCAGCTCGCAAGGTACTAATGTAATATTTTAAAATGTCCCCAGAGCAGGTAATGTCTGGACAGGTAAGTCCCAGCTCCAGCCTTACTCTTGCTCTGCTGGCCTGTCGTGGGATGCCTAATACTTTCTTGAATACCAAGATTTGGTGGCTCATAAGGAAATTAGTGAGAGCACCAGGAAAGATTAATGGACGGCACTACCTTTGCTTTTAAGACTTTCAAGATAGGTTCGGCAGTTGGGCTGTGTAGTCTTTGATTGAGACTTCTCAGGCTACTGATAATACCGGCCCCCTTACTTCTTAAATGTTTCAAATGTACTGATGGTTTGGCCTCTTCCGAAAGCCTGCGACACAAATAATTATAGCTTTTGCAGGTTCTGATTTGCAAATCACCTAGGCGCCATTGAGCTGTCTTCTTTCGAGGGTACTTCCCTAAGATTATTATCCTGGTCTTTTCCTGATTCACCAGCAGGTTGTTATTTTGATTAAATCTGTGCAGCGCTTCTATGGCTTTCTGTAGGCCTGTCCTAGTGTGATCCATAATAACAATGTTATCGGCATATTGGAGAATTTGGAGCTGCACATTCCCCAGCCTTGGTGTGAGTAGGTTTGCCCCTCCAGGAGGAGTAGTTTTATCTCAGCTTCATATCTTTAGCAACAATTTGATTTGCTGATACCTAGATCAAGTTTACATGTTTGATATGAATCAATTATTCAGATTATAAATCTACCATGAGTGCTAATGCTGTAAGAAATGGAAACCTCAAAGAAATATTCAGAATATGCAAATTCACACTCCTTTATCATTTGCTAAACTTTCAGATACACAACCCCATCAACAACAATACATCCCATTACTCATCACAATGCTTTCTTCAAAAATTAATATCTCTTTGTGCCTCAGATCCTGTAGCTACCCAAAATAACAAGATTTACAAACCCTGTGAATGTTAATATCTACGGTGTTGAAATTACCCATTTACAACCATTTCTGTGGCATAAGCCTGAATTTACATTGCAGCCTTTCCTATAAATATATTTTCTTGTGAGTGAATGAGACATTTTTCCGCCTGATTTTTATACCAGCAAAATGTAAATAGGGGAAACGATATTGGATGAGTTGTTCCTATCTTCAGTTGGGCATCTCTTTTATGTGATTGTCTTCCTCAGTTCATTAACACTTAAATTGTGGTTCCAAGGTGGACCAATGCAAATGTCCACTTTTAAGTGGCACTTAGTAGTGGTGTTCAGCCTATTTCTAAGCCCTTCTGAAGATGTATTTTAATTCAGTGGAAGAGCAGATGGATGATGAACTGCCCAAGATCTCAAAAGTGATCAAGCATGGAAGATGAGTCTGTGGCCATTTGATCCAGTGCTTCTGAAAATCGTAACTTCTAGTGAGGTCATCAGTTTAAGGAGTATCCTTATATCTTTGGTGCTAATTACTCATCCCTGGGTATACTGGCAGGTATATTTTGTGCCCCCATCTAGTGTACACTTGGACCAGTGGCTGTCGGTAATTCAACCAAGGAGGGGCAGGTAGGCCACATGTGCACACTCACTCACACCCAATTCACATGTATACACCCATTCACAGAACGCATTCACAAATGCCCATACATTTATACATACACACACGCACAAACCAAACATAAAATAAAATAAAACGAACTGGGCTACAGCACTGATCTCAGTTGGAAGAAGGGAAACCTTTGTGGCTCTTGATGATTGGGACTGCTGCCTTGTTATGGGTCAGCTAGTAGGATGGGGTCAGTGAGACTACTGATCCCACCCCAATCTGTGAGGAGCATAACTGAAAGACACCATGTCCTAGGTCCTCAGCTATCAGTAATACTCTCCCACATCATGAGAGAAAAATCACAGTACTTCAGTCCAGTCAATTTCACCTCAGGCAGCCAGGCGCCTGTGCTTTTAGTGCAAGTACAGCACCTGGCTGCCTGACCTGAACATAAAGAGTGCCTGTCAGGCAGACCTTTGCTCAGCCTGACAGAAGCTCTTCATGTTTGGAAAACGGTGGGAGACGGGCCCCCTGCCTTTAAGGACAGGACGCCACTGCCTTGTACACTGGCAGGCTTTCCTGTTTTTTGTATTCAAGCCAAGTGCATTGGCAACCATAAAAAAGCAAACGAATACATAAAGCAAACAGTATATGATAAAAAAACAGTTAAGGCCGTACAAATAGCAGGTATACCATTGTTGTAAAAATGATATTATATGTGAAAACTAAAATGTCAGCAATCCATTTCTCCACATTCATTATCTCTTCCTAGTCCATAAATAAATAAAATTTGATGAAGGTTAGCACAGCATAACCCACCTCAGTGGTTCCTAATTGCTGTACAAGGTAAAAGGCAACTTTGTAGGACCTACTATTAAAACCACGTAATAAAGGAATAAGAAATCATTTCCTGTGGGTAGTGTACAGTCTACAAAAGAGAATAAAGTGCAACATGCTCAGTTTAGATCTACTACCACATGGACATGTATGTAAAGACAAACTCCATTTGCATTTGGTGTGAAAAGAGACTAACAAGTGGAAAAGATTAAAACCGAACCTCAACACGAACCGACACTTGTCACAGTACTGTTGTCCTCCCCTCATGATGAGGGAAGCATCATTTATACCCTTAGCCCTAGGTTTCATCCAGAATTAAAACTGAAGTACTAAGGTCCGAGGCTATCAGTGATGCTCGCCCTCATCATGAGGGGAGGACCACAGTACTGTGACATCTTCAGCTCAGCAAAGTTAGACTAACAGAGACTCTTCATGTTTGGACACAGGTGGGGAGATGGGTGGCCCTCTGCCATTAAGGAAAGGCCTCTATTTCCCTAGTCACTGGCAGGCTTTTCCATAACCTATATATGCCCTGCCATTGCTATTGAATTCACACTCTGGGCTGAGCAACCACTGATTGTGTCTGTAGTTTTTTATGTATGCTTTGTGTGAGGTCAGTAGAGAGTCTGTTTGCTGTTTAGTGGGAAGTTGTTTGGGTAGATTCACCTCAAAGTAAATTGGGTTGGCTATTGAGAGATAATTCTAGTGTTTATTTAGCTAGTATATGCTGTCTGAGTATGGGTCAAGGCCTCCTATTTGAAACAAGGCAAGAATGGAGAGAAAGTGTTGTCAAATTATATGTTGGAAAATGTTGTTATTGGATAGTATTGCTGCAGACGTTTATGCACATGTTCCATTTCCTAGTTATTGCCCCCATCTAGCCCAGGAGATCTCCTTAAATGTTTTGATGGTGTAGCAGAATTCCAAATGCCTACATTTTGACACTCATTGGCAACGTCAAAAGGGATAGTTTGTTTTTAAGTCTTTTAGTTTTTCATTGAGTAACAAGTGAGTGTGCATTTATGGTGATGGGAGTGTGGCTATCTAAGAGAAATAATCAGTGGATGGTTGGATAAGGGTGTGCACTGATTGCTGAATGGGTGGTAGACTGAATACAAGGACTGGTGAATCAGTCATGTCCTGGTCTGACTGACCAACTTGCAATGGGTCGGTCGGAATGCCAGTGTGCTGCATCACCACCACCGCACCACCATGAGTCTGGCGGTCCTCAGACCGCAAGACTCGTAATTAGGTCCTATGTGTACAAAGTCTAGTACAAATGCACATCTCTGTATTTGAATGAATCAGCATTGGCCAGTCCCTGTACAGTTTTGATGTTTTGACCCATACTCAAATTCTCGTGGGTCTACTTTGGCAATGCATGCTGCCTGTTCTCTGATGAAAGAGGATACACTACAGAGCATGCCATTATGTTTTTTGGCCCACTCTGTATTTCTCAGTTTTTTGCTTTTCAGAGCCTTCCCCCAAGTGAGGTAGGATTCTGAAAAGCCAAATAACAATGAACCAACAAGCAGTGAGGTATCTTCCACTACATTAGGTCACTCTTTGATTTCTTTGGCCAGGTCCGCCTTGCCTCACATAGATAACATAGTCAGAGAAATTGGTGGTACTGGACCAATCCTCCGGTTGAGAGCCCACGGTTATATGGATATATACCAGCAAAGAGATATGAGGCTTTGCCATTGAACACCTGGTGATTTTCCAACCTCTAAATGAGGGAAATGAGCTGTGATTTACCAGTGGGCAGGAGTACACCAGCTTAAGGCAGCCCTTCCCCTCTACTGAACTCTAAATAAGTCGATTGATAGCCAGTGGGTCTGATTTAAGCTCTCATTGTTTTGCATAATTGGTTTATTGTGTGTTCTGATGTGTGTTGTTTTTCTTTTTAGAATTTGTTATCCATTCAGGTTTCATAGATATTAATATATATTTTGAGAAATTTTTAAAGTGTTGTGTACATACACAATTCCTAACTGGCTGCAAATGCACAATATTTTATGCACCCATGATAAGTCTGATTTACACTGCCATAGTAATATTCCTCAATCCTTACCTGATTTAGGCCTGCAGTTACCACTTACATCTACCTGGGAAGTCAAGGAGGCTTGGGAGGCCCCTTTTCTACCACACAACAAGCACTCAGTTTATGGGGAATGCCAGCCGTCTCACCTTTGATAGTGGTTGGTTGACCCTCCAACTGCAGATATTGGGCAAAAGCCTGATACTGTCAATGTGTCAAAGCAACATTTTTTCACACTGACTCAGATGTGAGTTTGATGGTGTTAGCTTCCATTGTACCCATTTCATGGTCACTCTTTCCCCATTGCTTCCATTCCGTGCTCATTGCCTTTTTGATAAACTCTATGCATGAGGGTATTCAATTTCTCATTCTACTTCTCTTTCTCCTATAATGTGGATCTAGAGCTGAACCTCTCAGCTGTGACATTACACAGTTTGTTTCTGACCCAGTTTGTCAAATGAAACCCGGCACATGAACTATTTGATCGAATTGGTCAACATCACTTAATCACTCAATGGCACCTTCTATCAGGTAAAATATAGAGCTCACCTTTTTCACCCTCTCTCCTCCATATTGCAAATTTCCTTCCTCCTCTGCCAAAAATACTTACTAACCTAATCACTTCTCTACATTATTGAGTTCTATTTGGACTTGTCTGCACCTTGATCCACTCCTTGCAGTTCATGTCCATAAAAGCAAATATGCTTGCATATATTCATTTTGATTCATTAAACATGTGCACACTTTGTTGTGTTTATCCAGTTGGTGCAGAAAACTATTGTTTCTGTAAAGGAAATAGCACACCCATACACCCATCTTCTCTATAATGAAGTCAGAAGGTTATATGTGCACTGAAATGTAGGATATGTAATGAGATGCAACAAATGGGATATATAATATAATAATAAATATATATGTATAATATAATGTTTAAATATGTAAATATGTGTATCAGTGTCTCATTTTGTATATAAGTGGCTGCATGGGTTGGTGAGTAGCTACATGAGTGTCTATATGGGTTATTAGTTGGTTTTTTGAGTATCAGAATGACTGTCTGTATGGTTTGGTGGCGGGTATTACTTAGGGCACAGATGCATGAATGACTGACTCACTGTATGTGTTTTGAAGACAGCATGTGTGCAGGACTTCACGGGTGGATGAATGTGTGTATGGGTGTGCTAGTGAGTGAATGACTGCCTCAATAGTGTCTTTATGAGTAAGTACATATGTTTTAAACAAGTATGTGTGAGTATCGATGTATATAAGTAAGAATATATGACAGTGACAGATTCAAAAAGTTCCTCTATAAATAAGTATGAGTTTCTATCACTGATTGTTTAAGAGAGTAAGTATGTGTACGTTTCTGTAAAAGTAAGTGTAGTGGTGTGTGTATAGCTGTATATGCAAACAAATGTATGTTTCACAAGGGTGATATCATCAGTGATGTCATCAGTGATGTCAGTTGAGATGTCATCAGTGATGTCATGAGTGATGTCACTGACCATGTCATGAGTGATGTTATATGTGACGTCATCAGCAGTGCATTGCGGGCGCGCAAGTTATAGTTAGCTGAGCTAACTATAACGGAGGAATTTCAAAGGTTTTGCATGAGAGAAATGTTCAGCTAACTACAACGTGTGAAAACTAGGGTTTTTTCAATGAATTTGCAAGGTTTTTTAAATGCTAATTCCTAACTATAACGTGTGTGAAACCTATGTTTTTTTCAACAAATTTGCAAGGTTTTTTAAATGCTAATTCCTAACTATAACGTTTGTGAAACCTATGGTTTTTTCAGTAAATTTCAAAGGTTTTGTAAATGATAAGTTATAAATGTATTAATTATTATGTCTTTCTTTTTATACTAATTTCTTATATTTTTAATGTAAATATTTATATGTATTTAATTTTTTAGATCATATTTCATATTCTTATTATAAAATAATAACAAAACTAAATTGAAAAGTAATTTTTGGATTAATTATTGCTTGACTTCGGTTGCAAGTATAACACAACTCAGCAATGCTCTGGGGCCATATGCTTACAAAGCTGTATCAATCCTTACACCTGCTTCAAGCATGTGCAAGGTTTTGACGCAGCATAAGCTCAAAAGTGACTGAATGAAATGTTATACATTTCACTCAGTCACTTTTAGGAGGCATTGCTGCATACCCTTCTGCATGGGAGAGCCTCTTTTGGTGCAGGGCTTTACAATGTAATGCACCCTCCAGATGCGTCACATTGTTAATAGCACACACCATGGCACATCTTTTGCACCACCGCTGTGTCTCATAAGTGACACAACGGCTGTGTAAAAGAGGCACAAGGGGATTGTAAATCCGCCCCTAACACATACAAATTCACCCAGGCAGTTTCACCAGCAGCGCAAATTGAAACATATTTATGTACATATCTTACATTCAAGTGCTTCGCACATACTACTGTATACTATAGGTAAACACCTTATAGATTTATGCTGTAGCACTTCCTTATAGCTCTGCACTTTCACATTCTCCATACACTAGTAATATATTCATTCATTCATTTATGAACTACACATTCATTCTGACAAACTTTTACACACTAAAATAGAAATATAGTTCTTTCTTTGACCAGTGAAGATAGTTCTAAAAAGAACTGTTTTTTTTTGTTTTGTGTTTTTTTTTGGTGTTTTCTCAACAAATTCCAAGCGGAACAAAAGAATGAAAAAAAGAACAACTAATGTGGAGGACAGCAATGATCCTGCATCCTGCGTTTCATCAGGTCTATAGACTGTTCCCCATAACATAAAAGTTTATCGCAATAAATGCCAAGAATTTTAACTTTAGCAAAGTCAGAATCAATATGTGGGTGTGGACTGCTTGCTGAAAATGCTGCCGCAGTTGATGTGCTTGGTGTAGCAGCAGGTGGGTTCTTGTGCAACCTCCGTCTTTCAGCTCGAGCAAAGTTCCTGGGGTGCAAGTTCTTCACGTGTCGCACCATATTTGCTGTGCCAAAGGAGTATTTTTTACATGGATCACCCCTTGAAAGAGTTCTTTGGCAAATTTTACAGGTTACTTTTGCAGCATTAACCTTTTTTTGACATTCTGGAAAAGTGAAAAACTTCCAAATTAGAGCTTCTTTCCTCTTCTTTGGAGCTTCTTCAGGAATTAAATATTCCTCTGAAGAACTGCTGGAAGATGACTCCATTGCTCTTATTATGGTGATCGTCCTTCTATTTGAGAAGATTCTCACAACAAATGCTTCTTCTTAGAAAGTCAAAGTCGAATAATTATAATGAGACGGAACTCTCAACACTCGCAATAGGAAAAGTTATGAACCAATCAAATCTCTACTTTTAAAGTCACATGGCTTTGCATACGCTTATGATGCGCTTGCGCAGCTCTTTCAATACGAGTACGCATGATGTTCTACCGCGATTTGTGTAATTCTTTTTAAAAGTAATATAGGATTATTAAAAGTATTTACAAAAAATCATAGTTATCCCAAATGTCTGCCCTTAGTATTCTACATTAAATACATACATGTTTTACACCAAGTAGAAACATTGCCCCCTTTCATGTGCAGAACGCCGTACATGACGTCACACCGAAGCTTTAATGCGACGCGTAACGTCAAAGCATATTCGTACCGTATGCGCGGGTACGCGCTGAGTATGATAAGCAGTACAAACTATGGTGCGATCAACCTCTCAGTGACAAATCAGAGCTCAGGGTGCGCTAAGGAGAATGATTAGAAGTGCTGACTCATTGCAGATCCGATTCTGGGCCTGCCTCTGCGTACATTACAACACCGCCCCCATCTCTCTCTGTTGTTAATTGTTGGTGCACACACTCATACTTGCACATGCGCGGTGCACGCCCGCCCACACTACCCACATGCTTGCTATCATTTAGCCTGGAAACCAATACATTACCCAATGGCATGTCCCCTGGGGCCATCATTCTTGCAGACCACGAAAATGCTACCAATGACGGCCCTCGCCTTGGTGTGATCAGCCCCCGCGGTTCCCATATAATGCGGGCACTGACGTGAGCACGCTCTCTTTTGCCTGCCTGTGCTGCGATGACAGACAGACTGTCGAAAACACTCCAAACTCAGCAAAACCGCTGCCTTTCAAGACACGGCAAAAAACGACAGAAGCAAAGGTAAGAGAAGATGTCACAACATCAGCCTCCACTGTAAATTGTATATACATAATGCTATTTTTTTATCCTTCATATGGCTTTCCTACCCCTCAATGGTTTTAAATTGTACTTACATAATTGAAATATTTCTTTATAAGTCACAAGGTCCTATACACCTCTAATCTTAAAACTTGTGCGTGCATACATTTCTGTGTCGTATTTCTGTACTACGCCACGTGCTTAGGCCTGTATTATTAATAATTGTGCGTCCATGATACTATTTTCTTTTCTGTGTCACGAGGCCGTCCCAGGCCTCTATTAACTTATTGATCTTCATTTGTTTGCTGGAGCAGCAACAGTCTTAACTACGGAATATTAAGAACCCACATTAAAATTCACTTTTGATAGTAGTTACGCAACTCAGTTTACGATGACTAATCAAAATGTCCTATTCTTTCCTTCACTAAACATCCTTCAGAAGCAACCACGGCCTATCGAGCAACAGCAATGGAATTCTCTGCAACTATTGAATATACTTTGACGTATAGAGGCAGAGTTCAAGTCGAATGGTGAACTCCGGTGGCCGCACTCTTTATACAAGGTAAGCACAGCACCCTAGATCTACAAAGCCTTCATAGCAATGCATCAGAAATAATTTGGCATAACGGGCGTCAGTAACGCAGTAGGCACTTCCATATAGACACCACTTGAACGCGGCACTATAACAAATAAAATGTACCAGGTACACTGCACTCGTAAAACTATAGTGTTAGCTTTATTTGTGAAACGAGAGAAGCCATATTATCAACCCTTGGCGACAAAATTATCGCCACTTTATCGGCAGCAAACTGCCGCTAAAGAGGCCATAATAGGTTTGATAATATGCTCTATGGAATTCCAATCGAAACTCATGTTACATGTGAAGGACATCTGACATAACCTTCGATTGAAATTCCATAGAGCACATTATCAAACTCATTATCGCCACTTTAGCGACACTTTCCTGCTGATAAAGTGGCAATAATTTTGTTGCCCAGGTTTGATATTATCGCCCAGAATGCGTAGTGTACAGCAGCTTCTCTGTAAAATCTATAATTACCTCCGAACAGTGACAACAGATAGTTTACAACAGTCTGACAAACAGATCATCAACCTTATTACGCAACTTTTGAGTCACTTTTAACATGGGTAAAGTGATGCAAGGAGCTAGTAAATCTACGTCTGGTTCAACAAAAAATCTCAACTCCAGACTCTGCGACACAGTTTTAATGTTGTTTTCTCTCTCTCTCACTCTCTGTGACATCATTTCTCTTTCTCTCTTAAACTTAGACACTGCTGTCTGCTTGGACTTGTAGAAGATCAGCCCAACTTAAGTTGTGAACTCCACTCCCTAATGTGTTTGGGCACAAACTTTACACAACGGTAAGCACAGAGGCCTAGATCTACAAATCCATCATAGGAATGCATTAGAAATAATTCGGCATAACGGGCATCAGTAACGCAGTAGGCACTTCCATATAGACACCACTTGAACGCGACACTATAACAAATAAAATGTACCAGGTACACTGCACTCGTAAAACTATAGTGTTAGCTTTATTTGTGAAACGAGAGAGGGCCATATTATCAACCCTTGGCGACAAAATTATCGCCACTTTATCGGCAGCAAACTGCCGCTAAAAAGGCCATAATAAGTTTGATAATATGCTCTATGGAATTCCAATCGAAACTCATGTTACATGTGAAGGACATCTGACATAACCTTCAATTGAAATTCCATAGAGCATATTATCAAACTCATTATCGCCACTTTAGCGACACTTTCCTGGCGATAAAGTGGCGATAATTTTGTCACCCAGGCTTGATATTATGGCCCAGAGTGCGTAGTGTACAGCAGCTTCTCTGTAAAATCTATAATTACCTCCGAGCAGTGACAACAGATAGGTTACAACAGTCTGACAAACAGATCATCAATCTTATTACGCCACTTTTGAGTCAGTTTTAACATGGGTAAAGCGATGCAAGGAGCTAGTAAACCTATGTCTGGTTCAACAAAAAATCTCAACTCCAGACTCTGTGACACAGTGTTAATGTTTTCTCTCTCTCTCACTCTCTGTGACATAATTTCTCTATCTCTCTTAAACTTAGACACTGCTGTCTACTTGGACGTGAAGAAGATCAACCCACCTGAAGTTGTGCATCCAAGAGCCTGCAGTGTTTGGCTGCAAGGTTTATACAACGGTAAGCATAGAGGCCTAGATCTACATATCGTACATAGAAATGCATTAGAAATAAGTCGCCATAACGGGCGTCAGTAACGCAATAGGCACTTCCATATAGACACCACTTGAACGCGGCACTGTAACAGAACAGGAATATACGAGTCACACTGCATACGTAAAACTGTAGAGTTACCACAACTTCTAATGCTTCAGCTCATTTACTCACATCTACATAATTCTAAACTTTAATTTTCTTTTCTCTTTTGCAGATTACCAATCGGACACCTTTTGGAATCCATTTCACAATTTCTTTATAACATTGTTTAAGTTATTTTGCCAGTTCTAATATAGTTATAATTGAGTTTTGTTTATATTTATTGTTTAATAAAAGTTAATTAAAAAAAACGACATACTTGTTTTATTTTGTGGGGGAGGGGTATGACGGTCCACAATAAAAATAATGTTGAAATACTATAGTAAGATATTCAAGACTAGGATTGAAAACTACTGAGTTCTAACTAACTGATATAATAAATACAACGCTGAGAAACTACTAAAATGGCGGTGGACGTGCTACAGCGTGGCTCCAGAAATCATTTCTAATCAATACTCACCATTTCCCTGAAACCTTAAAACACACAAATCATGCATCAGTGGGGCCCATAACACTGCGCATTTACCCTGTTCACTTACACTTGGCTTCAAGGATTTTGGTGAATCACACTGGAGAAATGCTGTAACATTTGATGGAGCATCTAAACCTATTTAACTAATTATTATTTACACCTGCAGATTATTTACACATTACCATGGTTTTATTCAGACATTTAATTATTCAGACACACCACCATAGTGGCAATGGATCTACTAGAATGAACATTAGCGTAGGAAGAATTCAAAGCCCAGCTTTTACTTCTTCATTTATCTAATTTATATTCAAAGCAAAACTTTATCATGTCTGACATTTAGGTATTTGTAAATCTTTATTCAGTAAAATCTTAAACTTTATTTCAAATTGATCATTTTATTTAGAGCTCAAGAAAAGAATCGCTTTATTTTAGAAAACAGTTAAAATTTAGCAAAGAAAAGATAGTTCCAAATCATTCTCTCCTAACATCCCTAACTAACACCCTCATCTTATCCTTCAATCCTGCAAAGCAAACAAGGAAGAAAAACCATTAGAAATCTTACATCCAGGAATCGGTCAGCAATCGGGCAGCATCTCCGATGGAAATTGAAAAAGCGACCCCAACTAGACAAAACCAGGGGTTTTTATACCCTAAATCCTTAACTTAATCTATCTAAAATGTAACTAACACCACTTATTTGGGCTGTGTTTGGACAAAATCGGGGTGGGTGAGCATCTCTTCACCATTACAACATCATTTTCACAGCGTGTCAGCAAGTAATAATAAGTCTTTGTTTTAGGACAATCTTTGGCCTAGCCATTTCCTTGAGTGGCAACATCAGGCAATATTCCCATATTCTCAACGTTCAAGCACCCAGGTTTGGCACCCATTCTAGGTTCCGGGCCACATAAGCCTTGAACCTCCTCGAGCACAGGCAGTTCACTTTGACTTGCAGGTTTTGGCGCGCCTGCGCAGTTCAGCTCTTGCTCACAGTTTACCCAAGCGTCCATCTTTGCACAGGCCTCAGAGGCCACTTTTGGAACTATCGTGAAAACAAACACAGATTTATATTAATTATTGAATTTTAAACCCATTCTGTTTACCTCCCACCTAGCTAATGTTTCCCAGTTAGTTGTTACCTAGCAACTAAGCCACATAAATGCATTTTATACTTACATTTTGACCTCTCCACCACATAAACGAATACAATAAGCACATTTAAATTGCGTTTTGATTATTTTCCAAACTGTGCATTAATTCACAACACAATACCAATACATATTAGCTGGGTTTATTTGCAACATGCAAGCAAAGTTAGTTCTCCCCATGTGTAATAATAAAAATAATGTGTGCACTTTATTCTATGGTTGGTTAATTTCGCAAAACATGCAATCAGTAAACGTTAATGTTATGGGATATTAACTTTACGAGGGGTACACAAAATTTTGTGTTTGCCACCTCGCTCCATCAGACGGAGTACGTAATCAATGCTTGGCGCCTCAGCACTGCCTTTCAAATAAATATAAAAAAAATATCACTATTAATACTGTACAAAAGTACAGCACCGGATGAATCACACAAACCTGGAAAAGAAAGCGCCAGATTTACTAACTGATATAAAGAAAGGTTTGCTTCTTGAACTTGAAGAAAAAGAAAACGTGAACTTTGAAACGATGCTGAACATGCGAAGAGAGTACAACTGCTACACCAAAAAAAAGGAAAGCTTTACATACAAAAGGCGATACATTATCGTCTCTTTTATCGGCAGGAAACTGGCGATAAAGCGGCGATAATATGCTTGATAATAGGCCCTTGTAACTTCCCATTGCAGCCCAGGTTCTGGTGTTAACCTGGGCTGATATGGTTATTCACAAGGGCATATTATCAAGCCCATTATCACCGCTTTATCAGCAGTTTCGTGCCGATAAAAGCGACGATAATGTATCTCCTTTTGTTGATAATATGGCCCATTGCTCTTTTTTTGACCAATAAACATAGGTGCATATCATCAAGGAACGGTGTTAAAATTATCGCCATTTTATTGCCAGGAAACTGCCGATACAATGACGATAATGAGCTTGATAATATGGCCTTCTTATTTCCCATAGAAGCCCATGGTAACACCAGAACATAGCCTTCTCTGGAAATTTACAGGGACGTATTATCAAGCCCACCCTCCCAACATTAACAAAAAAACATAGCCCTTGTAAATTCCCATAGCAGCCCAGATTCTGATCCTAACCTAGGCTGCTATGGTTATTCACAAGTACATATTATCAAGCCCATTATCTCCGCTTTATCGGCAGTTTCCTGCCAATAAAAGCAACAATAATGTATCGCCTTTTGTTGATAATATGGCCCAATGCTCTTTTTTTTTACCAGTAAACTTAGGTGCATATTATCAAGGACCGGTGTTAAAATTATCGCCGTTTTATTGGCAAGATAAAACGTCGATAATGAGCTTGATAATACGGCCTTGTTATTTCCCATAGAACCCCATGTTAGCACCAGAACATAGGCTTCTAACGGAATTTACAAGGACGTATTATTAAGCCCACCCTCCCAACATTAATAAAAAAACTCCAGACAATGCAGATACTCGGAGCTAGGAGGTAATTTTACATATCACTGCTCCAGAAAGGTGGCGTTCCCTGCGATGTGTACGGGGAAAAAGAGAGAGAGCTCAAAACATTTTTTTTTTTTAAAGACCCGAGGGGTGCCACTCACCGAGACTGTGGGGAGTATGACCGTAACCTCCCCCCGCATACTTCAAAATAAAACCAGAGGAGTGCTGTTCCCCAGTGCTGGGGCACCTTACAAGCCCCCATTATGCAGAAAAATTGCCCCTGTAATTTACCCCCCCTGGGACCTAATGAATAAAACTGACTTCTACTTTTTTTTTTACCTTTTCCACAGCTACATTTTTTTCACCTTTTCCACCGCGTACAAGTACTGCACGAGTACCCCGCCATTTTTTATTTTTTGTAAATAAAAATTGAGCCTAAATATCCATGTACCACCCCCTGACCAAGACTATAGGCTCAGAATGTTTCTTCCCTGCCCCCTTCCCTTATATGTCAACTTTGTTTTACTGTTTTCTTGTGACTCTGCTCTCCCGACAACAGCATGGCTGCCAACACTTCCTGGTTTGGAGTATTGACAACCTATCAGCATGCAGCTCCTGCTCGTAATTGTAGGTATTTCCATACGTGTACGCCACGATTCTTCTTTAAAAAATTAATTAAAAAATAGAGCCTAAACATCCATGTACGACCCCCTGACCAAGCCTAGAGGGTCAGAATATCTCTACCCTACCCCTTTCCCTTATTTCTCGACTTTGTTTTACTGTTTTCTTGTGACTCGGTCCTAGCGAGGCACAAGATGGCCACCAACACTTCCTGGTTTCGAGTGTTGACAGACAGTTCACAGCCAATCAGCATGCAGCTTGCGCTCGTAATTGAACAGATTTCAGTACGCGTACTGAACTCTGACTCTAGATATCACTATGATTATACTTGCAATTTTCTCAGAAACTACTGAATGGATTTACACCATTTAACAATAAGCACGACCTACGAACCGACCTCTACCTCTCTGCCAAATTTTGTGTAAATCCATTCAGCCATTTGGGCTATAGCCCTGGCTAAACGTCCCTATGGAAAATTGCATGGGCAAAACACGTTTTGGGACCCCCCTTTTTTCTCGGCCCCCACTTGACGAATCACCCCCAAACTTTTAGGGAAGGAGCGGAACCGAGCAGGCCATTTTCTTAGAGAAATTCACAAAGATTCGTCCACCAAATGCTATGCCAAAGCATCAGTGGGGCTAATTGTATTTGAAAAGACAGTGGAGTTACACCCAATTCATTATGACAAATAGTAGCAGGGGTGCTTTTAGGGACTGTCAGCACTCATTTCAGAAAACATATTTTCAGCTCTATGTAGAACCAAAATATTAGAACAACCCCAGACTCCAGCACCATATAAAGTGGCAGCGCATGTGCGTGCTTTATAAATGTCTATAATAGCTTTTATGGGCCGTGAGCCTACTTTTTTTGTGAACCTGAAGATGGCCTTGACATTCTGATTAAAACCTCCAATCCTTGGATCAACTAAATGAGACCAAGAGTTTTTCCCATTAAAAAGGATGCCCAAATAGGAAAAGGTTTGCACCTGAAGCAATTTTTCATTTTTTAAATAAAAGGATTTTGTTTTTAAAGGCGATTTGCCCACCACCATAACATGCGATTTTACAACATTTGTCTTTAGGCCAAGGTCACTCATAAAATTGTTAAAACTGGTTAAAAGCCTTTGCAGTACCACCCCGGTTCTTGCCATTACGACACAATCGTCAGCATATAATAATGCGGCCAGGGACCTACAGCCTATCAGAGGTGCGTCCACATTCCCCATTCTAATGTGGCTTTCTAAATCATTAACATATAAACAGAATAAAAAAAGGGGTAAGGACCCAGCCCTGGCGGACCCCATGATCCATCTTTATTGGTGAAGTAAGTTCACCATCTACTCCATATCGCACTCTCTCTGTGACTCCCAGGTGCATTGCTGCTAGAAAATGGACAATGGGTGGATCAATTCCCATGGACAGCGTTTTCTCCCAGAGCATCCCCCTCTGCACCCAGTCAAAGGCAGAGGTCAGGTCCACAAACCTCAGGTATAAAGAACTAGGCTTAGCCAGGGTGTATTTGCAAATGACCAGGTCCAGATTAAGGCACTGCTCTACTGTGCCCAAAACTTTCCTAAAGCCGTATTGGACATCAGAGAACTTTCCATTTTCAGTTATCCACGTCTCCAATCTCTCTAATATTACCCAACCCATGATCTTGCAGGAACAGTCAATTAGAGATATTGGTCGGTAACATTTGGGGTCCGACCTGTCTCCCTTTTTAAATATGGGGACTATTATGACCGATCTCTAGGAATCCAGAGGTCCCTGGGCATCTCAACATGTTAGTTAACAACAGGAGCCACAGGGGGAGGTTAGCTAACAACAGGTCCGCGAGTTTGCCATCCGGCCCGACGCCTTGTTCTTCACAGTTTGATATCAGGCCTCATGGACCTTATCTAGGGTAGGAGGTTCCAAGGTAGATGCCACATATTGGGGATCAGTACAGCACTAGGGATCATTACCAAACCAGCAAAATGATCTACCCAAGTTTCATGCATAATTGTTGTGTCAATACTGCCATTTTTAGTGTCACTAAAGTACTAATGATTTACAGTTAGAAAAAAGAGTCTAGAATCTTTACTCCAGCATGCCACATGTAGGTGGCCCTATGCTCCCTGCCTGATTTCCAGCTTGCGGTTTTCCAACCCCTGCTTATAATCTGAGCGTATCAGTCTCACCTCGATTCTATTACGAGGTTTAACTTTCATGGTTTTAATTAGCCTATTATGCAGGTGAGAAGATTCGCTAGTGAACTACCTTTTATTTCTCTGTGGTCTATCAATATGGTTTTTAGTTAGGAACGCCTTAGTTGTCTTGGTTATTGCCATGAAAAATGTAATCACAACTTGTACATTTATGTTATATTCCAGGCAATCTAAAATTTGCCTTAGATTGTTTTTTATGATCTGCTCCAGAACGAAATCAGGATCAATGGTGGACCACTTCTATATTAAACCCTTGTTTTTATCGTAAGTTAAGGGGGATATCCTGGCAGTCATAATTGAAACATCAGAAGAGGCCACCAATTCTAGAGACAACGGATAATGATCACTAAAATAAACTTTGGGTATATTAAAAAACACCTATTGTGAGGTAAAATAATCAGATACAGCAATAAAATCAATCAAAGCGCCTTGGCCTCTTCCAACATATGTTACTACATCATAGCTTAATATTTCATTAAGATCTAAAGTTTCAATAGCAGGGAGTTAAAAATATTCCACCAAAGGACTATGTTCAAAATGACACCCACCCTACCTATCACCTGTTAATCGATTACTTGCAGCTCGTTTGGGTGGGGACATAATTTACAGTTAAAATCTCCCCCTAAAGCACTACAAAGTCCGATTTTATCTCTTCTAAATGTTTCATTAGTGACATTTCTAGTTCTTGAGCAATTGCAGTGTTAATATTATTAAAATTATTATGATAAATTTAACAACGACCAAAATCAAGTTTTCTTCATTGAGATGTTAATAATCTGAAAATGCGAGGACTCCAACTGCATCTACCCTACCCTACCACTTAATATTGTTGAGACCAACGTTAATAGTCCTCCTTTATCATGTACACCTAAGGAGGCTTTAGCTGGTGTGTGGATAGAGTAGAAGTCATTTCTATGAACTATATCACACATCCAGGTTTCTTGTAGACACACTATACAATGCTTTCCCAAGATGGCTAGCCATTCTCTAATTTCTAGTTTATTTGACAGGCCTGCTATATTCCAGAAGAGACTGCCGTATGTGGTTACTTTAGTGTGGCTGTTTTAATCACTATCTGAACAGCATATGGCCGCAGCACCGTTATCTTCTGTCACCAAGTCTGTTAATGCATTGGACGGCAGTACTGGCAAGGGCTCTGGTGTTTCAGTAAAGATGGGGCTGGCTAAATCAAATAATGTAGAGTGTGTTGGATTTAGCAAACCACCAGAGTGGACCGGAGGAACTTCTCAAAAGGATTTAGTTTCAGATGGTGGTGTGGGAGTTGTTGTGAAGTGGTAATTATTAACACCATCTATATCTAGGGGTATGTGAACTGGGATTAATTTGTTAACACCAAATGCTCCCACAGTCATTTCACTTGATCTAAAGGGGAAACATATTAAAAGTTGGAATGGTGAACAAGGCAAATGTTTTAATGTGTGACGCGACAACCTCAGTACCCTTGTTTATCAATGGTTTATAAAAATATCCTAATGGTACAACTTCAATAGGACCCCCAGCACTATCTCTCCAAGGGAGCCTATCGAAGAGCCAATGAACTAGGGTCCTATCCTTAAAATTTACCACAAATCAGTCACCTGTTTCAGTTTTTACCTGTTGGCCCACCCATGACACACGTTCAACATTATTTATGTTATCATACAGGCCTTAATTTCCTGACCATTCCAAAGCCTTTGCCAACCAGTGCACTGTTTTATTTTTAAGCTGCTTCCAGTCTTCATCCATATTAGTTGGCAAGGGGGGGACATTTTAAGCACAATGACATAAGGAGTTGCTTCTGGGGGAAGATGGAGTGTGGTGTGGTTACTTTTTTGTGTGCCAGCCAAATTTTTGTTGTGATGTCTGCCAATGGGATTGAACCCACTCTTTTCCCCAGGCACAGGTGTATGCCCCAAATGCCACTTTCAGTCTGTTTTACTAATTGTGTTGCAGTCTGAATGGTGTTGATAGCGTGATCCACTACTGGTGGTAACGGGGGAGAGAGAACCATCTGCAATAAATCTGAGTTAGCATTGGGAATAGAGTTGTTTGTATTTTCCGTGCCAGAAGACATTTTTGAAGCGCTAGAGCCAATTAGTATCTTTAGTGATACATCAATGCTATTTAACACCCCAATAGGGGATAGATAAGTGCCTTAATGGTAGCCTCTACCGATTTAGTGAGATGATTAGTGTCCCCCATTGAATCGTCATTCTTAGGATCCGAAATAACTTCCAATCCTCGAGTCTTTGTTGTTAACTTTCAGGGGGGTGCCTCAGTATTTTGCGTGTTACCATCGGTAAAGTGTCTTTCTTAGCTTTCCCACAAGCCTTACATTTTTTTGATGGTGGAGGGTAGAGAGTATCACAGAACCCCCCCTCCAGAATAGTCCCATTATTTACTTCGTCTCTACTTATGTCCAGACTAGTCGAAGCAGGGGGGTTCTACTAATATATAATGCTGTTGATATATCTCAGTGGAAGTACCATTTTCTAGGGCCCTTTGTGTTTTTCCCAGTCTCTCCTCCACAGACTCAATTTTGCTTGTTATTGCCCCCATTGCGGTAGTTAAGAAATTGGTAATTGATGAGGTGAGCGGGCGACCCTTAGCGGTAGTCATGACTGTTTTGAGCTTCCCCATCTCCTTACATTTCGTTAGATTTACTCCCAGGCAAGGTGGCTGTGGCAGAGGAGTTTCCAGGTGCTCCACTGTGCTATCGGTCGACCAAGAGATCTGGTCCAGCCCAGCCTTGTCCAAATACAGACTTGGCCCAGGCTTTGCCCGGGCGTGGCCCGCGCAAGCCCGGGCTCGTCCTGCGGGTGCCCTTGGCCGTTTTTATGCACCTCTGGTTGCAAAGGTATGACTGTAGCGCCTCCTGGCGCTAGGCCTTGTGGGTGTTGTAGTCCACCCCACAGGCTGTGGCAAAAGCATGTAGAGAATGCGGCAAAACCTGGCCCAAGCGAGGGAATGTGCAGCATGCCTTGGCCCCTCCAACGAGGGTAAAGTGCGGCGTGCCTCTGTCTCTGTGCTGTAAGGGTGTCCCCCTTGGTTTAAAGTGTTGGCTGCCAATCAGATCTCAGATCTAGATTAAAGCTACCCACGGTCCCCGGACATCCGAATGGGTTCCCTTGTTGTTGCAAACAGCCAATCAGATCTCAGGCACGAGATCGGAAGGGGCCGCTGATCCACCATGACCTCAGTTGTATATCCCAGAAATCTTTCTCATGTGCTACTGAACGGACATACACCATTACCAACAGAGTGCGTTCTGGACCAAGAGCTACTTTTCTGCCAAATTTGGTGTAATTCCGTTCAGCAGTTCAGGCTGTAGCCGTGTCTAAAGTTTCCTCTGTTAATTAACACAGAGAAAAAGTGATTTTGAGCCCCCTCTTTTTCGCTGCCCCCGCATGACGGATCACCATGACATTTTCAACCGAGCAGCAAAAGTGGCTGGCATATTAGTTTAGAAAATTTTGCAAGGATTCGTCGAAAGAGGCCAAAGTTATTGCCAAATGAAAAAAAATTCTTCCTAAGGAAACTACATCCTAAATATAACTACCTACTGGAGACCAACAGTAGGTTATATATATATATGAGGTCATGGACGGAGAAAAACACATATAGCAACATAAGTGTCCATATAAATCCTTTTTTATTGTTGCACGTCTTTCTCTTGGATACTTGAAATAGTTTGTCTTCAGTTGGTATAACAAGGGTATCACAACCCAGCACATACATCGGTATACATCTTTATATGCATGTAATGATTCAAAACAGCCAAAGAGCCAACACGTGTTCTGCGATATTTGTATCTTCAGGGCTTCACAAAAATTATTCCAAGACACATTTAATTTTAATGCTAAGCAAATCCGGTTCACTCAAATCTTCGTGATTCTATGTTTTGTTCAATAGTTTCCTTCAATAGCATAATCTAGGCTGTAGCCTCTCGTATGATTCGATTCTATTGCGTATACCGATGGAATCCAATTGTGCGAGAGGATACAGCCCAAATTATGCTTTTGAAGGAAACTATTGAATAAAACATTGGATCACAAAGATTTGACTCAAGGATATCTATCTATCTATTAATCTATCTATCTATCTAGATAGATGTAGATAGATAGATAGATATATCTATATAGAGATAGATAGATTGATAGATTGATAGCTTTATACATATACCCAATAACATGACATTGTTTAAAAATATACCAATTTAATAATAAACACAAAATAAACTATGTAAAAATGAGAAATTTACTAAAAATATATGACAGAATAAAAACATTACTAATTAAAAATATTATTTATATTAATTATATCTACAAAACAATATACATTTAATTAATAAAAACAAATTTTAAAATTCTAAAAATAATACATATACTATAGCCTTTCCTATTTATGAAACAGTACAAAAATCATTAAAATAAGTAAAAGTACAAAATACTATTCCTACTACAATAAATGCAACAGTTGGGAAAGGGTTGGATTGGGCAGGAACAAAATTTATTAATCCCACTCCAGTTAGTGCAACAGTAGGGAAAATGTTGGATTGCAGAGGGTAAAATGTACTATTTCCACTCCACACACTGCAACAGTAGGGAAAGTGCTGGGTTGCTGAGGGGTACATTTTACTATTCCCACACCAATCAGTGCAGCAGTTGGGAAAGTAATGGATTGCAGAAGGGTAAAATGTATTATTCCCACTACACTCCATGCAACATTACACAAACAGTAGTTCACTAGTAAAAACATAGTTAAATACCAAAAGGTGTACATATTTAAATTAAAAGATTACATATATATATTTGTATTTAAAAAAATAAACAAACTACGAATTAGAACCTTTAATACATATTGCAAATTAGTACAAATATCATTATAATTAAAAATACCAAACTACATTCCTAAAATAATAACAACCAACAATACAATATTTTTTACATTTAAAAGGCACAATACAATTTACAAATAATATAATAAAAAACACAATTAAAAAAAATGTGTACCTAATTTTAAGTCCCTCCAAATGCTGCCTCCAACCGCTGTATCATAATGTGGCAGGTAGAACGCAGGGGCAAATGTCAGTCAGATCCCAAGTGACAGGCTTTCGGTTGAAATCCGACCAACATCGTAATCAGGCCCATAAATATTTTTATGAACAATATTAACACTTTGCATATTTTAACATCGATATTGCTTACCTTAAACTTAATAATCTTGTCAATTATAATCTTACTGATAAATGTATGTATGAAAATATTTTTACAACCTGATATTTCAGCAGGTCGATATTACATTTTCAATGTTTTGCCTGACTACCAAAGGAAGTAAGTATGTATTTTAACTGTTTGTTATAATGAGTTCACAGAGATAACTTTGGAGTCATCCCCCATAAAGAGCACACGTTCATGTAAGTTCATGGTAAAATTCAGGTTGCATGGGATAATATTAACACTTTGCATATTTTTAACATCGATATTGCTTACCTTAAAATTAATAATCTTGTCAATGATATTCTTACTGACAAAATTTGTGTATGAAAATATTTCCAACCCGATATTTCTGTAGGTCGATATTAAATTTTCAATATTTTGCCTGACTACCAAAGGAAGTAAGTATGCATTTTTACACAGTTTGTTATAATGATTTCACAGAGATAACTTTGGAGTCATCCCCCATAAAGAGCACACGTTCATGGAAGTTCATGGTAAAATTCAGTTTGCATGGGATAAGTGATGGGTATCTTATTTAGAATAAATATTGAAGTTGATGTGATGTGTATTCAAACAATTATCATTCACAGGTCATTTAGAGAAAAGGCTTCATCTATATACTATTTAAGGCCTAATTACGATGTTGAGCGGATTTAGGTCTGCCCAATACTGTTGCACTCTTGTGTTCCTGACACAGCAATTACAGAGCGACCGCACAAGGTGCAGTCGCATAATCCCATTTGTCTATGGGAGCTTGTGCTGTGGCCGTTAAACCAGCCATAGAACATGCTCCCAGAGACAAATGGGGGATTCTGTTCATCCCTGCACTGCATGAGGAATTAACAGGGACCCTAACAGGAGGTCGCTTTCCAATAGGCTTTCCAAGTTGAAAATCCCGAAATGGAAAGCCTGTCGGAAACTGACATCGTAATCCCTATGGCGGAAATGCCGTCCATAGGGACTGCGTACCAGTTTCTGACTGGCTGAAGGGCTCCTTGAGCCCATCGGAATCCAGCATGAGTGACAGGCAGATGTCACTGTCGACTGCCTGCATCGTAATGCAGCGGTCAAAACTGAAACTGCGATGAGACTTGGAAAACTTCCGACCTGCGTATGGATGCTTTCTGACTATCATGGTAATAAGGGCCTAAATGTTATCCCTTTTTAAGTGTTACACTAGTACATTTGTGCTATAGACTTTTGAGCTGTCAGAATAAATGCATCGAAATGGCCACATTTTTGATTAACCATGTTGGTGCATGTGAATTTCTGTTTGTGGCCTTATGGTTTCTGACAATGTGCAAATTGCACATGAGAAGGAGTGAAAAATTGGGCAAAGTCAGCATTCATTCAGGATGCGTGGAATTTCTGGTCTGAGGTCCCTGTGAACAGTTGATCTGGCAGATTCCAACTATCCTTACAACACCTCATTTGGCATCTGAAAATATTTTTCATTTACAAAGCAGATCCAGGGCATGTCAGAGAATCTTGAATTTCTGCTCTTTACCATTACCATTTAAAATGTTAAATCTACATATATGTTTGGCATGTGCATGTGGTCGGACAAAGATACACTTCACTATGCATTCTGAGATTCCTCAAACACATTGAGGACTACCTCATACTACACATGAATACTTCTCACATTACATAGGTCACTTTTTGCATCTCAGAGCACAATTAATGCAAATCAATTATTTATGAATCATCTTTTTAAAGTGGTTGAAATTTCCTCTGTCATGATGCGTGTGTGGGTGTGTATGCGTTCATGTGTGTGTGTGTAAATATATATATTTATTTCTTTTTATATATATCACTTAGGAGTGTAACGATGAATGCCTTAGAACTATGCTAACATACTATGAACGTGGTATTTGAGATGTTCTCTCAGTAGGCTATAATTTTGGTTTCTGTCTAAGGCCCTGATCAAATCAACTGCCATCACCATGGGAATGGACAGGTTCGACATGCAGTCAGCAGTTCTACCCACCTAATTGCGATGCAACCGCCGTGTAGGCAGTCAAAAAAAATTCATATGTTATAAAGAAAAAATGTTCTTTTAATTCACTATGTGGACAAGTCTGCCAATAGGCCTCCAATCAGTAGGCCCAGTAATAGTCATTGGTGCATGAAACAACTATTTCTCTTGTGCCTGTTAAATTGAAATATCATGTAGACCATGGATGGCATTGGATTCAAATTCTAAATGTGTTTTTTTGTGAATTTCACGTTTTTTTCTGCAAACAATGTGTAAGTGGGGTAACTCTTTTTAGCGGATACATGTTGTACACATTTTTAGCCCTGTTAGTTTTTGTTTTTGGCAATGCTGAATTAATGCTGTGCTCTCTGTATTACCATGCCTCCTTTGTCTGGCCAGTGTGTGAGTGTGTTTGCCATGCCCACCATTTGTCTTTGTTCCCCATGACATGCGGTCAGGGGCCATTTTGTATAGTCTGTGTTCATAGGCCTACAAGTGTTCTTTGTTTTCCAGGCCTCCTACTTGTTGCTTTGACCATGTGGCTGGTGGCCATTTTGCATAGGCAGCCAATGTGCTTTTGCCATAAGCCTCAATGTATTCTTTATCCCCATGCCTTCTTGCTTTGCTTGTTGTTGTAACCATGTGGATGGCGGCCATTTTGTGTTTAGGCAGCCAGTGTGCGTTTGCCATAAGCCTGGATGTCTTCTCTTTGTTCCCAATGACTTCTTGCTCAGTGTTGTTGTTGACCATGTGGCACTGATTGGCCGCCATTTCGTGTGTCCAGCCAGTGTGCACCTTTGCCATAGGCTTGCATGGATGGTTGAGATAGGAGTTTAATAAATGATATGTTTGAAGATAATTTCACTTATTTATAAAAAAAAAAGTATTTTACATTTTTTTAATTTTAAGCTTTTCAATTTTAGTTTTTTTACACAAAAAATAATGTTATTTTAATTGTTTTTCAATGCTAATTAACTTTTTACATTTTAGTTTTTTTAATGTACATTTTTTTTAAAATGTTTTTTATTTTTCTAACATCAACCCCATGTCTGCTATAGGCGCACAGCATTATTCATTGCCTAAGGATTATTCCATTGTTATCTGCACCTCCCTGAGTGGCACATCCCAACCTGATGCACATAAAGCAAACAGTTACATTTGTATGTTGTTGTTGTTGCTCTTTCTTATCCTTCCTGAGCGTACACCAGGAACATTTATGTTGGTGTGGTTTTACAAATGGATACATTGTATTGTTAACTTATTTATAATAACTAAAGTAACCACAATAAATGATATTGTTTATTTGTACTACTATTTGAATTATAACAATGCCACATTCCACTGAAGTAATTCTTGCTTATTTGCTTTTAGGTGCACAAGAGACATCACCCAAAGCATTGTTAGACAGAAGGCCTGTGCCCAATGAGATGCATGACCACACAACACGGACATCTCTTCAGCTTGTGAAGCTAAGTTTGACTGCCAACTCACAGCTTCGTGATGGATCCCAAAGAAAGGTGCTTCCAAAAAAGAGTCTTGTGAGGAGAAGAAAAAGCGGATTTCCATCATTGGTGTGCTGGCCAATACCTTTTTAGTAAAACGTGTGCCTGCCGCTCCGACCTTTGGGGAGCAGGTTGGGAGCAGTGCCAGTGCATCAGCGGACCCACCGTAACCTAGGACCAAGCCCATGTCTGGAACATAGGCATCCATTCTAATCAATTGTCCACCTGCAGAAGAATATGCACTGATTTCAGCCATTCTTTAAAAGCCCGGAAGCTGCTGAGGGACATTCATTGTGATAACAGCATTCCAGTTAAAGCACTCATAAAACAGGTGCCAACATGTGAGAACTCAACTTATTACATGTTGCAACATCTAATTTAGCAGTACAAACCAGTCAATGAATATGTCATGCAATGAGGGGAAGCAACTGTGAAAATTATGATCATTGAGATGAACAAATGCAGCCTAGTAAAATGCCAAACAGAAATGCTGCCTACTTTTGAGGTTTTCACAAGGGAAGTCAGCAAGAAAAACAGTATCATGGGCCAATCTATACTGTTGTAGGATATGTGACAAGGACAGCTAAATGAGGTGTCTGAAATGTATGTAGGCATGGATGAAACAAAGTTGCTCATGAGTTGGTGGAGAGGTTAATCCTACGCTTATCTGTTAATACAAGGGTGCAAAGAGACATTTTGTTACCCAAACATTAAATCTGTGCTGCAATTTTTGATCCACATTACAAACTATTTCTGGCCTCTTTCGTTCCTTTTTTAGACTGGGATATGTTAAACTACAAGATGTGGACTGCCATACAGGCCAGTAACGTAGAAAACGAATGGCTGGGAATTAGAGGCCCACTCCTCCTGGGCACAAGTTCCGTGGTGCAGTCTTCAACTTTAGAGCATGAGGGTAATGCTGTTGGCTCACAGCAGCCAAAACCAACAACAAGAACACCACAACAACAGAAATAGGAGCATCAGTCCCAAAATCAGCATATAATTGGTTTCTAAAGGCAGAGCTTAATTCCAGTGCAGAGACGTAGGCAAAAGAGGTTGAGCAAGGTGAAGCACCAATGACTATTGAGAGGATGATCCAGACCTACATGGATGACCCGACAGAAAACTATCTTGATCAAAACCCATTAGTGTATTGGCACGGGTAGAAGTGCCTACGGCCAGTGCTCAGCAGTCTGGCAATAAACTATGTGATAGCCACTGTGTCCGCTGAGTGTGTGTTCAGTGCATCTGGTACAGTTGGCAAAGTGAGAAGGACCAGTCTCTCCCCCCAAAACGTAAAGAGATTAACCATGATCAAAATGAATCAGCACTTTATACACCGAATTACACCATACCTGAAGTACGACAGGAGGAGGATGAGGGTGATTGGTCAGAATCAGGTCATGGTAGTAGTGTGCTAGCTGACCTACTTCTGGGTGAACTACCTGAGTTTGAGGATGAACTCTATTTCCCTAGCTACTAGGCCAGGGTCACCAACCATAGCACTTTCTATTTTTATCGCCAAAAAGGTTTAACAACAAATATATATAGATGTGATCAAGGCCACAGGAAGTGGCCGAAACGCGCCATTGGCAGCACGCTGTGAGAGCAATAAACTAAATTTTACATGCACCGCATTTTATGGAGTCCGTGCCTGTTTGTGTGCGAAGCGCGCACCAAGGAACTGTTTGATATATATATATATCAAAGAAGGCAGATTGCCGAAACACATCTGTCAGTGCAGGGGGGTTCCAGTACATTAAAATCACTTTAAACTAATTCCTGTGAGTGCCTTCCTTCAATACGCCAGTCAAATGGTTCGGTAAAGTGTATATATATATATATATATATATACATTACAAAACCAAGTGACAGAGCACAGCACATTCAAGTTTATAGCTGATTAACTTAAGTCAGTAATTTCTTTTAATCATTTAGAAAAATATATTTATCTTTAAAACCACATTACAAATCTTATTGTAGGGAAATCGCAACATTCTATTGGGAATAACTTTGGCGCCGGTTGAGGAATCTTCCTGAAATTTTCCTTAACTTTGCCTCGCGGCGCTCCGGTCCTTCCCTGAAAGATTGGTGGGGATTCATCAAGCGGGGGCCGAGATAAAAGGGGGGTCCCAAAACGTGTTTTCCCCATGTTAATTTCCATAGGGCGGTCTGTCGGACTTTTAGCTCGAACGGCTGAATAGATTTTCACCAAACTTGGCAAAATTGTAGGGACCGGTAGCCCGATGTGCCTTTGCTATGTCTCAAGATATGTGCTCCAGTGGTTTTTACGAAAATTAACTTTGAAAAAATATATATTGGGCTACATTGGGCTATATATATGTTAGAGCCCAAATGTAGCCCAATGTAGCCCAATGTAGCCCAAAGATGGCCACCAGAGACAAAAAAAAACAAATGTAGCCCAAATATCAGCCAGATGTAGCCCAACTATAGCCCAATGACAGAATGTCCCAGAGTGTTCTAAAGAACAACTAGAACGCTAACAGTCTTACTTATGACAAAAGTATGGCACACCTGAAGTCATCTTGATTGGAATAAAGTGGTAACACTTATTTGAAAAGGAACAAAATGAGGGGTTTCATTTTGCCATAGAAATTATGATTATTGCTGAAGAAAGAAAAATTAGGGCACACTTTGAATGACTTCTCAAATCCTCTTATATTTCATTAAAAAAATTCTGATATGCAGTCTCCCAAGATGGCCACCAGAGACAAAAGAGCCCAAATGTAGCCCAATATCAGCCAGATGTAGCCCAACTATAGCCCAATGACAGAATGTCCCAGAGTGTTCTAAAGAACAACTAGAACGCTAACAGTCTTACTTATGACAAAAGTATGGCACACCTGAAGTCATCTTGATTGGAATAAAGTGGTAACACTTAATGCATTTAATTTGAAAAGGAACAAAATGAGGGGTTTCATTTTGCCATAGAAATTTTATATATATATATATATATATTACCTATTGGCGGTCGCCAGTAGGTATATATAGTTAGGATTGATTTCCATCGGGAAATCGCAACATTCTATTGGGAATAACTTTGGCGCCGGTTGAGGAATCTGCCTGAATTTTTCAGCAACTTTGCCTCGCGGCGCTCCGGTCCTTCCCTGAAAGTTTGGGGGGGATTTGTCAAGCGGGGACCGAGATAAAAGGGGGGTCCTAAAACATGTTTTCCCCATGTTAATTTCCATAGGGCGGTCTGTCGCACTTTTAGCTCGAACGGCTGAATGGATTTTCACCAAACTTGGCAAAATTGCATGGACTGGTAGCCTGATGTGCCTTTGCTATGTCTCAAGATATGTGCTCCGGAGGATTTTGAGTAATTTAGGTTCAAAAAAATTTATATATCTATGGCCGCGCACCGGGGAGAGCTCCGGGCGCGCCACGCGACTTGCGCACGGGAAGCTGATTGGTTCTCGGGTGTCTGTAAACATTCGAAACAGTCTGCAGCGGCCGCCATCTTGTGTCTCGGTAGGATTGAGACACAAGAGGTGGCAAAAATCAAAGGGGGAAATGACCAAAAGGGGGCAGGGTAGACCTACCCTGACCCCCTAGGTTTGATGTGGGGGCCATTAAAGGGTCCCGCGGGGCAAACAAATAAATAATTTTTTCCCGTTTTTCGTGGGGGGAGCGCCCGGTACGCGCACCGGGGAGCGTACCATGGGGAAAAATAGTGAAAAAAATTATATAATCATAATATTAAATAATAAAATAATCATTTTGAGTGATTACAGGTAGGGTAGCTCTGAAAAGAGCTTTTGGTTCTGTGGCTGTTTTAGGTACCTACAAGTACGTCCCACACACACCCACACGCACACAACCCCACACCTCCAAACCCACACACTCCCCACACACACCTCACACACGCACACCTCCACCCACACCCAAACAACCCACACCGACACCTTACACATCGACACCCACACCCACACATCCCACACACACTCACTTACACACACACCTCACCCCCCCAACACACACACACGCACACACAGATACCTCACAGACACACCTCACACATCCCACACACACACCTCCCCCCACACACACACACACGCACAGCTCACAGACACACCCACACATCCCACACATACACACACATCCTACACACATACCCCCCACACCCACACACACCCCACACACACCTCACACACCCACACCCCCACATACAGCCAAACACCCCACACACCCACACCCACACACACACCTTACACATCCACATCCCCACCCACACCCACATACCCCACACACCTACAAACACCTAAACACCTCATCCCCCCTCAGACACACACACACACACACCTCACAGACACACCCCACACATCCCCCACACACACCTCACCCCTTCCCCACACACACACACACCTCTGACACACACCTCTCTCTCTCTCACACACACACACACACACACCACACACACCTCACACACACACACACCCACACAAACACTCCTCTCACACACACACCCACACACACCCCCACACACCCACCCACACACACCCCACACACACACCCACACATCCTACACACACACACCCCACACACATACCCCCCCACACACACACACCCCCACCCCCCCACACACACACCACACCCACTCATTATTTTTTTATTTTTTTGAGGGGTTGCCCCACACACATACCCCGACACACACACACCCCACACCCACCCCCCACACACACACCCCACCATACCTCATACACCCACACCTCCACCCACACCGAAACACCCCACACACCCACACACACCATACACCCCCACACCGCCACCTACACCCACACACCCCACACACCCCCACCCACATACACCTCACTCCCCCCCACACACACACACCTCACAGACACACCCCACACATCCCCCACACACACCTCACCCCCCCACACACACACCTCTGACACCCCCCACACACACACCTCACACACACACACACCCACATACACATTCCTCACCCCCACACACACACACACCCACACATACACGTGTTACCATCCTTGTGGGGACTATGTGTGAATACCTGCCTTGTGGGGACTTACCTTTCCCAATGTTTTTAAAACACACAACTAACAGAAAAATGTTAAGAAAAAATTCATGATACAGGATCCTGCTTCAAATTTGCAAATATATTGTTATTTAATCGTGCGCACAGCACCATCCTTGTGGGGACTTGAACACGTGCTACCATCCTTGTGGGGACCTAGTCCATAACATTATTTGTGATTGAATACAGTCGAAGGCACATGGCTAAATGTTTATTTTAGCAACAATATACACAAACAACATTATAATATATTCATATATGAATTGCTGCATATATAATAGGTGTATACATTAAAGGCAGATTATCTTAATGTGCCAGAAAATACCATATCATGCTTAACGAAAGACACTTAAAGCTGCATTTAACCTATTTATTAGCGCTTAAAATAAAAATAAGGGAACTAACCATAAAGAAATTAACATATGGAACAAAGGAATATGGTCAAGTGGAATCCAGAGCTTGAGGAGCTGCTGACATTTTTAGCAAAATAGATGTTTAAGTTCCCACAGAGATACTGAAATAGTGTGTACATTCAAAGCTTGAATCCCATTATAAAGGGTGTGAATCTAATGATGTTCAAGTCCACACAGAGGTTGTCTGTAATTATAGAAATGCTCAAGTCCCCACAGAGATAGTGTGTTATCATAGAGATGTTCAAGTCCCCACAGAGATGGTGTGTTATTATAGTGATTTTCAAGTCCCCACAAAGATAGTGTTGTATTACAGTGTTGTTCAAGTCCCCACAAAGATAGTGTGTTATTATAGCGATTTTTAAGTCCCCACAGAGATAGTGCATGAAGGTGATTGTGTTTAAGTCCTCATTAAAATAGGGCCCGATTCACAATGGTAAACTTAGACAAACATTCTAACTTTTGTACATTTCAGTTTCAACAATGTAAATTTAGACCAAAAGTCTAACTTTACTACTTTTCAGTATTCAAAAAGCCCCATACAGAGAATGCAAAGCTGGTGATGCTCAAGCCAAAACAGAGCTTGTATGTAATTAAATGAATGTTCAAGTCCCCACAGAGATGGTGTGTGACTATAGTATTACCACGGTCACCAAATAGAATGTGTGTGATGATAGACATGCCCAGGTCCCCACAGAGATAATGTGTGATTATAGACATGCCCAGGTCCCCACAGATATAGTGTGTGATTATAGACATGCCCAGGTCCCCACAGAGATAGTGTTTGATTATAGACATGCACAGGTCCCCAAAGAGATAGTGTGTGATTATAGACATGCCCTGGTCCCCACAGAGATAGTGTGTGATTATAGGGATGCCCAGGTCCCCACAGAGATAGTGTGTGATTATAGACATTCCCAGGTCCCCACAGAGATAGTGTGTGATTATAGGGATGCCCAGGTCCCCATGGAGATAGGGTGTGATTATAGACATGCCCAGGTCCCCGCAAAGATAGTGTGTGATTATAAAGATCACAGGTCCCCATAGAGATAGTGTGTGATTATAGACATGCCCAGGTCCCCACAGAGATAGTGTGTGATTATAGGGATGCCCAGGTCCCCACAGAGATAGTGTGTGATTACAGACATGCCCAGGTCCCCACAGAGATAGTGTGTGATTATAGGGATGCCCATGTCCCCATAGAGATGCCGGGTTGGTGGTAGCAGCCCGGCGCCATTGGTTGAGAGACTGCATAACGGCAGACCTGACTACAATTGCTCTTATTTTAAAATTGTATTAATTTCGGGCCATTTTGTGTTTTTAACTGGTACATTGTCACTCTGTGCAAAGCGGTGATTATAACTGTCAATTGCACGTGCGAGTGTTTTAAAACTTGTAGGTGCGCAGGGCGGCTGATCAATAGCGCCACTCGCACTCTCACCTGAATTGCGGCCCCTCTGCCTCGTTCCATCGCGGCTTCTGCCGATTGTGTGGAGGGCGGCTCACTTACCGCGGCTCCTAGTGCCGGTCCGGTGGTGGGAACGGGCGCCATATTGGGAGGAGTCAGAGAGCGCAGGGACCTGTGGCAGCGGTCCAGTCGCTCGAGGCTCCCTCCCATAAAACGTTTGGGAGTCTCTTTTCACTCGTGGATTCCGGGTTGGTGGTAGCAGCCCGGCGCCATTGGTTGAGAGACTGCATAACGGCAGACCTGACTACAATTGCTCTTATTTTAAAATTGTATTAATTTCGGGCCATTTTGTGTTTTTAACTGGTACATTGTCACTCTGTGCAAAGCGGTGATTATAACTGTCAATTGCACGCGCGAGTGTTTTAAAACTTGTAGGTGCGCAGGGCGGCTGATCAATAGCGCCACTCGCACTCTCACCTGAATTGCGGCCCCTCTGCCTCGTTCCATCGCGGCTTCTGCCGATTGTGTGGAGGGCGGCTCACTTACCGCGGCTCCTAGTGCCGGTCCGGTGGTGGGAACGGGCGCCATATTGGGAGGAGTCAGAGAGCGCAGGGACCTGTGGCAGCGGTCCAGTCGCTCGAGGCTCCCTCACATAAAACGTAATGTGCTGGAGGGAGCGCAGCGGACGAGCGCAGCGGGCGCGACGGAGGCGCGCCGGAGTCGCGCTAGAGTCAAGCTCGTCTGCGCTCGTCCGCGAGCGTCCGGGGCTAGGGGCTAAGGACCCTGTTGGTCCAGTAATGTATACATCCGCTGACCTGTTAGCGTTGCGACCCACTATTACCACATGCCCCCCCGTACCCCTTAATACGGTGAAACGGACATTTCGCCTAGGCATTACCAATCCCATTAATATAGCCATGGACCCTGGTTCTAATTACACGGTGCTGGAAAGTACGGCTGGTGCTATTTGTAATTTTAAATGTGTTTATTTAAACACTCGCTCTATGCCCAAACATCAGATGGACATTTTTTTGTTGCTATCCGATCTTAAACCGGACTTACTTTTGTTGACCGAGACATGGCTCACATTGGATTCTCTACCGAACATCTTGGCTGCCTTGCCTGCTGAGTATTACATTATGTCTGTGCTACGATCGGCAGGTAAAATTGGGGGCGGGGTGGCCATCATTTCTAATAAGAAACATCAACTTAGACAACTCTCCTCCTTGGACTTACCTAACGTGGAGAACATTGTTGTCAAGCTGGATACTGTTAATGGGACACTTGTGGTGGTTTTGTTATACCGCCCGCCCCAAAACATGGCTATGTTTCCTGCTATTCTTGCTGAGCAACTGGCCATGCTGACCACCAATAATTCTAAATTACTCTTGATCGGGGATTTTAATCTCTGGTTTGACAATATACTATTAGACCCCCTAGCAGCTGAAATGAAGGTTCTTTTGAGTGATCTGAATTTATTACAACATATAGACACTCAAACTCATCAAAAGGGCCATAGTCTCGATCAAATTTGGTCATTGAACCTACCTATTGATTTTATTGATATTAAACCATGTAGTTGGTCTGATCATTTTATTATCAGTTTCTCTTTTTGTGTTGTGAAAGCCCCCCAATTTAAACTGAAGGCTACCAGTCTGATTCGGAAATGGTCCTCTTTGGACATTTCAAATTTTTTAAATTTGTTAAAGTCTACCTTGCCAGAACAGAGCTTGGATGTGGAGACTACTGATTGTAGGCTTCAAGAATGGCTTAATTTGGCCATTAATGCATGTGTCCCTCTCACTCGCTTCGATAACTCACGCGGTGTGGGTGCACATAGGTGGTACACACCGGAGTTGAGGAAATTAAAACTTGAAGTGAGGCAATATGAGAGGACATGGCGTACTAACTACTGCCCTCATGCTAGGATTGCATACTGCCTAATCCGTAAAGCCTACCAAAAAACACTGCACACTCACAAAACTGATTATTTCTCTTCTAAAATACTTAATGCGACTAATAAGTCGAAAGAAATTTTCAGGATTGTGACTGAGTTGTGCAATGATGAGAGAACTTCTCCTCCAGTTGTCCCCTCACAATCTCTATGTAACTCCTTGAATGATTATTTTTATGACAAGATAGCATCGATTAAGGATACTCTATCTAGGCTGCCAGCTTGCATGCCGATAGATGATACCTTTTTTAACCCCCTTACTTTGCATTCTTTTCCTCTAATTACTGACCAAATCCTCCCAGATCTGCTGACCAGAGTTAAGTCTGGGTCTCCTCAGGATGTTTGTCCTCCTCAAATAATGAGGGAGATTGGTCGGGCAATTCCCAACAGCCTACTTCCTTTGCTTAATAACTCCCTGATGTCTGGGACTGTCCCGGTCAGTTTCAAACAGGCCTTGCTGATCCCTCTAAAAAAGAAACCCGGCATTGATTCCTCCGACCTCTCAAATTATAGACCAATATCGTTACTGCCTTACCTATCCAAAATATTGGAGGCCCATGTGACCAATTGTCTATCGAGTTTTGTGGAAACCTCTGGTTATTTACAACCTAACCAGGCAGGTTTCCGGCCAGGTCATTCCACCGAGGCAGTGATACTGGCCGTTCAGAACACCTTGAGGTCTAATGCTGACGGGGACCTGCACCAGGCCTTGGTGTTATTAGATCTGTCCGCCGCGTTCGACACGGTTGACTATACCATCTTGGTCAACCGTGTCGAACAGGCCGGACTTCGAGATTCGGCTTTGGCTTGGATCAGGTCCTTTATTTCAGAACGTACCCAGTCGGTTCGTCTGGGTTCTTTTACAGCCCCTAAAAATATCTCCTTCTGTGGGGTTCCCCAAGGATCTTCCTTGTCCCCTTTATTATTTAATTTGTATATGCGGCCTCTTTTGTTCTCCCTACAACAGTTTAATGTTGATGTGTACAACTATGCAGATGATCTGCAGTTGGTCTTTGTTTTAAACGCAGACAACGCGGCTGAGGATTTTCGAGCAACCATGTCTTTTATTCAAAGGTGGATGTCGCTAAATCACCTTAAGCTAAACCCGGGAAAAACTGAGCTCATTCTACCTGGGAAGAGTGAGATCAGTTGGAACCCTTGTTTTTGGCCATCGGACATGGGCTCGCCTCCTAAAAAATCTCGTACAACTAAAAGCTTAGGAGTGACTCTCAGTGAGGATCTTTCCTTGGAAAGTCAAATTGGAACAGTGGTTTCCACGGGATTTTTCCAATTGAGGAAGATCAAGAAAATAGCACATCTCCTCACAGGTATGGCTTTAATCCAAACAGTCAGTGCTCTTGTCCTTTCTCACATCGATTTTTCAAATGGCCTCTATTTGGGGGCTCCTATTGGCCAGCTGAAAAGATTGCAATATCTGCAAAATCAAGCAGCAAGACTCATTTGTAAAGTCCCGAAGTGGGAATCGATTAGACATGGACTGGAGACCTTGCACTGGCTGCCTGTGGAGCAGAGAGCAATGTTTAAGGTGGGCTGCATTGTGTTTAAGGCCTTGGAAGGTAAGGGCCCTATCTTTCTTAGACAACTACTGCGTAGATATCAACCCTCGCGCAGCTTGAGATCTGCCCAGCACGACCTACTTGAGGTTCCCCGTTTTAAAAGGAAACGTCAGGGAGGTAGCAGCTTCCAATTTTTAGCGGCCTCATTGTGGAACTCTCTCCCCCTGACTCTGCGACACAGCAGGGACCTCCTCACCTTTAGGAAGACATTCAAAACTTTTCTTTTTTCTCAGGTTTATTGTAAGTAGTGATTTGTGTCTTTTTATGTACTGTTATGTTTGATTCTCTCCAGCGCCAAGAAGCCTTCGGGCGTATGCGCGCTTAACAAATAAAAAATAACATAACATAACATAACATAGAGATAGGGTGTGATTATAGATATGCCCATGTCCCCGCAAAGATAGTGTGTGATTATAAAGATCACAGGTCCCCATAGAGATAGTGTGTGATTATAGACATGCCCAGGTCCCCACAGAGATAGTGTGTGATTATAGACATGCCCAGGTCCCCACAGAGATAGTGTGTGATTATAGACATGCCCAGGTCCCCACAGAGATAGTGTGTGATTAGAGATGTTTAGGTCCCCACAGAGATAGTGTGTGATTATACTCATGCCCAGGTCCCCACAGAGATAGTGTGTGATTATAGACATGCCCAGGTCCCCACAGAGATAGCGTGTGACTATAGTATTACCACGGTTGCCAAAGAGAATAGTGTTCTTTAGATAGTCGTTGGAAGTTCATCCTGTCTTTGTATTTCACTTCAAAGGCAAGTAATGTTAGCATTGACCACACACTTCTAAAGCACAGGATTTTACATTGCCTATCATAATAAGAAATAACAAATGTTACACCCCCTAACCACCTTTTGATTTGAAATCTAGCCACAAACACAACATGATCACCTGTTTAAAAAAAGACCTACAGAACTTCCCCATGACCCTATTCCATTAACTCTGCAAATTAGGTTGTTTATAGGCTTTTATTTTGCGATAAACACTCCCATCATTGATAATAAAACCCAACTTAGATCCAAAAGTCCCCAGTAATTATCGGCTCATACCATGTTATCCCAAACTGAGCTAGATCATTGAGAACCCAGTAGGATCACCATTGCAAGTGTACTGCAACAAATACCAGTTATAAAATACCTCTCACGCTTGGACAGTATTACTGATATTAGTGGATTTTCAGATTGATAACAGACAGAGGGGCATATGTACAAGCCCCTATCGCCACCACAATATCACTTTTTCTGACGTTGTGGTGGCGTTAGGAGCTTAGCCTTATTTACCAGGCAGCATTAAGCCACTTACCGTGGCTTAACGCGGCCTGGTAAATAAGGCCCACTTTCATGCTATTTTTAGTGTGAATGGGTTGGGCAGTGGAGGTTGGGGAGCGTTCCACCGCAACACCCATTGATTTTGACGCTGCCCCCTACGTACAAGGGCAGCGTACATAGCAGGCAGCGCCAAAATTAATACTAGGGAAAACCTGGTTTTCACTTGGCAAAATGAGGAGAAATGCTTTATTTTCCCTCGTTTTTGCATTTTCCATGTGTGCTGCCTTGTGCAGCACACATGGAAAAAGCAAACAGCCATGGATTGTTATGTACAGGAAGGTCCCCCTTCCTGTACATGAACAATCTGTAAAAAAGTGTCATTGTGTGACTTTTATGTGTGCTACATGAAGCAGCACACATAAAAGTGACAAAATGGCATTTTAGGATTATTTATGTGCAGAAAAGGACATAGCCAATAGGTCTCGCCTTTGGGACCTTATAAGTATTTAGTTATGCAGCGCAATATCCTTGGTGCAACAACATGAACTGTTGCATGGCTAGACACTTATAAGGTCCCAAAGGCGAGACCTATTGGCTATGCCAATGCATGTTAACTAGTGTGTTTTCTCTGTAGAGGCAACGGCCAAGTGAATATACTTACTCTGCTCTGACACCAAGAATTACTGTAAATTTCTAGCGATGGAATTGCTATTTGTAATGTGATAGCGCGAAAAGACTTCAGGGTATGTAGCTGTCTCAACACTTTAATTGATTTTCCTTTTCATGTTACAGCATACAAACTGGTTACTTTTATGTATTTATAATTTTACCAGTGCTTCCTCTCTCTGCACAGACTGTCTCTAGGCAAAGCAACACTTGTTACCTCTGTGACATAGAAGCTTTTCTCGGGAGGAAGCAGAAACACATTAGATCCCCTGTCTTGGGCTCATTTTAAACCACCGTACTGAGGGCCAGATGTAGGAAGGCAAATACCGGTCGGTAACGGCCAATTTCGTCCGTTATCGACCGGTATTTGGAGTTTGGGATGTAGGGACATGTTAAAATACATATTCGGTAATTTTACCGAATCTGTAATTTTACCGATTCGGTAAAATACCGATTTGGTAAAATTACCGAATCTGTATTTTGACATGTAGGTAGCGGTTTAAGAATTCGCTATTTACCACCAACTAGAAGTTGGTGGTAAATAATGAAAAACGTTTAAAAAGCATTTCTTTTGCTTTTTAAACAGTGCCATGTTGCAGACATACATGCCCTGAAGGCATGTATGTCTGCAACATGTGCACCCATGCACAATTGAGGGGTGCAACAGGGTGTCAAAGTGACACCCTGCCACCCTTCAATGTTTCCCCAATTACCGAATCGGTAAGCGCTAGGAAAAGGCCATTTTCCTTTGCAGCGCATGCGCTGCGAAGGCTCGACCTAAAAAGAAAGGCCAAGAAACACCTACCATCGATGCCTTGAGGCTTACTGCAAAGAGATGGGTTACACCCGGAGTCCGATTGAAAAAAAGCTCACAACAGAGATTGCTCGAGATTCCTGGTTCATGGCCTGTACCGAGTAAGTAAGTATCCTTTGAGATACAGTTCTTGCATTCTGAAATTGCAATAATGTCCTCTCCTGTAGGATATATCTTAAAGCCATGGCTTAATACAGGAGGGCTTAACACCAGATAAAATAACCAGACGTGGTCTACAGACAGACAGCAGAGCCATGTTTCTAGTTACAATGCTCTGATAGATGGTGCAGTTACACACTACAGAGCACTACTCAGGCAGCTGGATGATGAATGTTTTTAATCATTCTGAGTAGCAAAATAAATAGAAATTAGAGCTAACACAGAGTCAGTGTTGTACGTTTTTAGAATGGAGGAATATAAAATAAGTCCTTAATGAGGGAATACTTTGAACTGCTGGCTAAACCCATAGAAAGAATGAGGCTCACTTAAGAGGTATTTTCTTGAAGTGTCTGTGTGCCCATCCCTTTTCAACTCAAGGTTGATGGGCATGTGATACAAAGAGCTTGTTTAACAGTACAGAAATTCAGAATTTGCTCAAATGATAGAATGTTTCTGTACTGCTGGGGTTACCAATCACCCTCAGTGCGCTCTTTAACTTGATAAGTGCAAAATTGGGTAATTTAAAATAAAATGTTACCCCCTTTTTGCCCATATATGCCTTAGTCTCCAGGATTGTCATTTTTCAATTCCCCGAATCTCTCTATTTGTAGTGTGCATTGTCTTCAATCTGAGGACTTAAGAAAGTGCTCCAAAATAATGCTCAGCGTTTATCTTGTGAAGGGATCTTGGAGTTGGTTGTCACTATTACCTAGTACAAGTTCCTGAGACAGCTGCAGACACAGACAGGAGGATTTCTGTGAATTACAACATTTACTATAAACACACTGATGCATTTATTTTTACCTTACACTTTAAAATCACACACTTGGCTTCATTGTTTTAACGCAAGATAGCGCCAAGCTGTAATCCGAGTCAGCCCAGTTGGACACCTGAGTCTCAGGAGTTCAGGAGCCCCCGATGCTCCTTCTTTCTCAAAGGTGTGCTGTCTTCACAGCAGGGCTATTCCCTAGTATGGAAATCAACTGACTTCAGGAGGTTCCAGTACACAGCCTGTTGAGGTGCTAATGGTTCCTTTGGTTCCTTTGTTTTGCACAAAGGTGTATTTATTTGTATACAACTACTTAGTCCTAAGTCCTGCCTTATATTTCATCTTGAAGCAGGTGATAGTAACATCCAAGCTGCGGGACTGCAGGAAAGATTTTGTCTACAGGCTAGAGCAAAATCTGTCTTAAATACTTTCGTTCATCAAATTCAGTGTGAAAAATGACTCTTTATGAGTCATGACATTGTTTTGTTTCATGTTGATGTGCATTCATGTTTATTCCATGTGCTATATTTAATGCCGAAAATCTTCATAGACATTTATGAAATTGTTAGTTATTTCAATAGGACTTTCAGATTATAATAAAGAAGTATAATACAAAACGAGGACACTTCGTATTTAAAATAATACCTAAAATATCGCATTTCATTTTTTTAAGAAAAAGGTTGACGGCTTCTCTGATAATGAGGCTCAGAGTGAAGCGCATTTACAATATATAGAAGTGCACCTTGAGGCTCTATTGTGAGGAATCAAGTGTGTCTAGATTGCTCCAGCCCTGACGAGTGGAGTTCCCAGTCTGGGAGACTGCGAGCAGGAAACATTGTTCACATTGTTCTGGGGGTAGGCTATTGTGGACACCTAAATATTGCGACCCAAGGATGGGGTCCCCATGGTGATCACTGGGCACAGATCTGCAGCCTAAGACTGGCACAAATTTGCAGTCTCAATTTGGTACATAACACACTATGGATTTTTGTGATTTTGTATTTAACAAAAGAATTGAGTAGCATAGTATGGTTATTCTTTGCTGTGAAATAAGATCAATGAATAACCAGTTTTATTTCAAATGCAGTGTCCATGGAGGAGAAACACAACATAAACACATATGTGTTTATAGCCCCAAAGACAGTGACATTAAATTGTCCATATATAATGATAGTGATGGTTATGGTGGGGCAAACGTGAACACACATTTAGAATTAATAAGTAGTGGTGTATATCTAAGCATGCACGTAGACATGGTTTAGTGAGTAATGATTCAAAGCTGGGCATGTAGTGAAGATTTCTAGGTAGCGGTGCAAATCTGACAATATACTAAGAATTAATTATCATATATGCAAACCCAAACAGGCACTGTTGATTACTGAGTCATGATGGACATCTCAGCATGAGCTGATGATTATAGAGAGATAGTGCAAATTCCAATACTTACTAAGGATTACTAATGGCCGGTGTAACTATGAAGAAGCAGATCTGAATAAACAAATTAAAAGCCGGACCTATTGGCAGGTCAATTAATTATATTCCCTGCAATTCATACTTTCTAATTAAATAAAAAATATTTTATTATTTATAGCCCTACTTTGACAGGTATGGGACAAGTAGCTATTACACTTTTGGAGTTGGCAGTACCAATGTTCAAAATTATGATTTTATATAGATCAAAAGCTATAAGCTTGGCACCCCACTACTCAGAAGCTTACAAAGTCATCTCTAGGGTGCCTCGAGGTACATGACCCCTCTAACCAAAATCATCAGCACATACCTCAGCATGCTTTCCTACACCAACGTCACACAATTCATACTCTCCCTCTCAGACATGAACCCCAACACAAGAAACAAGTTCATCACTTGCATGACGAAATCGCTAACTGGATGAAAGCTGACTTTCTCAAACTCAACACCAACAAGACAAATGTAGTGATCTTCACCATACCATGGGACTCCACCTGTTGGATGGCTGCACTCATACCCACAGCCACACCTAGCACCAGAACCTCGGAATCATCACTGACTCCAAACTGGCAGTGACAGCACAAGTAAGCACAGTCATCCTGCTTCCACACCCTAAAGATGTTGAGGAATATTCTATGGCTCCAGAAAAGAATGTCACCCTAACCACCAGCAAACTAGACTACTGAAATATTCTCTCTGGTCGTACCATCAAGCATTCATTCCGGTTGTATCACCAAGCATCTCACAAGAAGACAACAAACCATCCAAAATGTGGCAGCCAGACTCATCCTCAACCCACCACGTATAACCCACATACCATCACATCACATCCCGGGGAGCTCTACTGACTCCCAATGCACAAATGTGTGCATTTCAAACTTCCCACACACATGTTCAAGCCACTACACTACTTAGGCTCCACTTACCCGGCCACCCCCTCTCCTTTCACCCACCACCTAGTCACCTACACTCTGCAGTACGATTCACACACATTCTATGCATGCACAGAACCACAGCATTCTCTTACATAACACCTAAAGCATCAAATGATCTTCCATTTCACATCAGACAGAGTCTTCTATCTTCTTGAATTCCAAAAGAACCTGAAGATCTGTCTCGACTGGTTTCGATGCACAGACACCTGGCCATCACTAGAATTCCATCATGGATGAGAGTACATTCTACAAATACACATACCATTATTGTATATGGCACATAATTATACTCTAGAAAACAATAAATAAATGAGATTACATACATAACACAACCTAAAGAAAATTAGGAATATTGGATTAAAATGTCTTTCCCGCGCACACACAATTTGATGTAGCGAGTAAGTTAAGACCAGAGCCTAGACTTCTGTCACAAAACATTGAATTCAGTAATCGAATTATTTTCTCCTGTACTGGCAATTTATATGAAAAAAATGCATTTATAGTATGGCATATGTAGCTGGTGAAGGGCCGAAATGCATTTATAAATGGGTATTGTGAAACTCTGTGGCAGTGCCAAGGATTGAAGAATGTGTGAAGATAAAGCAAAAAGTAGTGTGAGATAATGTCCTTAAACCTTAGTGTTAAGTCTATGGATGGGGGAAAAGTGAGTCGGTACAATCTGGCCCATTTGGGAGATGTTTCTGTTTTTTTATTTTTTTTTTAATTTTTGCAGAGTTTTATATAGCACGAACTAGACCCGAACTGAATCGGGTATCAGTGCGCTTACATAGCACCATGTATGTTACATGAGGACACACATTAATTTTTGTTAGGCACGGGGAGATGAAGTGATTTGCCCAGAATCACAGGACGTTTGGCGTCGTTACCGAAACTCGAACCCAGTTCATCCAGGTCCGAGGTTGAGCGCCCTAGCCGTTAGGCCAACTCCCTCTCTTGTGTGTATATGACAGCCGCTTTGCAAAATTTGTCACAGCAGCAGTATAGCTGTGTATATGCCTAGGTAGGTGGGAAAAGTGTTAGAAAAGATGTTGCTGTTCATGCATGTGGACAGTAGGAGTGTGAGAAATTCATGTGATTTGCTTTTACGCACTTACACAACATTTTATGAAAATTATACGAAATGCAAAATGTGAATCTGGCTTTTAGTGCTATATTTTAGCACAAAATAACCAATAAGTCATTTTTTGACACAGGCACACATTCTGCAGCATATTATAGCTCAAACAAGACAATTGGCATGAGCAATACCTGCTCACATTCTGTTTGTCCGCATTCCTCCTGAGTGTTCAACATAAATGTTTGTAGCAAATGCCACATAATTAGGTGATGTGACATAATGGCATACTTTCAGGGATTTTACAAAACAAGTGCAACACGAAATTCCCCAAATAACTCAAACTATGCAAGGGTAATTTACATTTTTCTCAGGCCTAGTGGACATCTACCATTTGGATTAGACTATCAAACAGTTCAAAGAACACTGAATATTGGCATTGGAGGTGTCCAGATGTGAAAGAAGCGAAGATGCGAGGGAGCTTTGGTGGGGGTCAATCATGGATTAACTATAGTAAATACTCTTGCCTTCACAGAGGACCATTAAAAGAGCTACCCATCAGAATGGCTATTTTTTAACCAGAAACAATATAAACTCTAATGAATCCACTGTGTACAAGCAGAGGAACAATCATTGTATGGGCAGCTATAGTCGGGGCCACTGGAATTATGCAATTGTGTGCCAGCAGCGATTTTAACATGAGTATAGATATGCTGCATTGGTCACAGAATCTACTCTCTACCGCATAATCTGCAGATTGTAACAAAAAAAATTATTTCTTGTTTGAACGTTCAAAAGTTACTAAAAAAGAAGCAACATCTATTGCCACGCAATGGAAGGATCTTTGCAAAGGTTAACTAGTCACCTTTCTGTTGCAATTACTATATTAGGGTGGTAAACTGGTTCCAAAGAGGCACAGCCAATGCCCCAAGTTTAAAAATGAGAAAAGAATCAAGTAATACTATTAAAAAATCGGCCATCTTTTAGTGCATAATTTCCCTTTTCTTGCTGCATAATCTGCTCAAGCCTGCTGCATAATTTGGTCCTCCCCTGCTGCATAATTCATGTGCCCCTCACTATAGCATATGCCTGAAGAGATCACCCAGGTATTCCGTGCGCAACCTATAGAAATGAGCATTACACCAGTGGATCGCTTGTCTCTCGATTGCTGAATCAGTGCACTGCATTTAATCAACAAAAAAACAAAAATAATAGGAGACATAAGAGGCCTCAGTCATAACATGTCCAGGAAGACAAAATACAAATACTATTTCAATAGGTAGTGGAAATCTAATCAGTGAGCAACATGGAACGAAATGCATGTGCTTTGTTCTTTGTAGCACTAAATGAATGGCTTGGAATGCAGAGCGCCCTACATATATGATGGCCCGCCTCTAATTTAACAAATACAACGTTTTGCAAAGTATTCCAATGTCTCAAGAAAAAACAAACATAATTTAGAAGCCAGTGACTTTACAGAAGGTCACAAAAGCACTTTGACGCCTTGTCACGGGTAGTAAACGCTATATAAATGCAATTAAATAAATAAATAAATAAATTACAAACTCAACTTGTTCAAATCCACAAAGGAAATTTAGCAGTCAACGCCTACAATTTTGCTCTGTGACGTTTTAAATACAATTTTAGTGAAGGAAGTAATACAAGTTTGAAATCTGATTTTGCAGGTAGTGCTTCACAGGTTAACACAAGAGTGCCTGTGTTACTCTACACCTGCTATATATGCTGTTGCCTTTTTGAACTGATCAGGGATGTGCATTGCCATCCACGGCTAGGAATCGTTTACAATTTGGCTTCCACATAGCGCTTTGCTTTTTACCTTGTATGTCTGCGTCCACTCTGTTTGAGAACAGCCTAAGTGGGGGGAATCCTCGAATTGTTTGAATAGGGCTGTGCTCACCATTCTCTTTGATTATCTTATTCAGGCCTTAAATGAGGTGCCAAAGTGTGTTAAATAGGTTTCGGAATGTGCATAAACTAATGAAAAAGAAAACTGCAAAATTGCCTCATGCTACACCATGCAAAACCACGTCATATATTGTTTTTAACAGCAAGAGAACATGCTCATCATAATTCGGGCCCTACAAAACAGCTGTTAAGAAAATATCTCCCCTTTTTCAGGGGACAGGTGCAAGAGCAGGGCGTTAGCAGTTCCTTCTGGGCAGAGCACTTCCTGGGGAGCGTCAAAGTGTTAATGTATGCAGATCACAGCCTTTGTGTTTCGGCTGATCACAGAGGTGAGCCTCAAGTTAGGATTGAAAGGAGCACCTCCCCTCCCCCAACCTCCAAACACAGGTTGGTTGCAACAACGAGAGCCACTCTTGAAAACATAATATGGACACTGAATTTAACAAGGCAACCGCGGAAGACCTATAGTTTGTTTTGCGTGTGACAACTTGTACCATTAATAGGTATTTGACAAAGGCTGATACATGAAACTGGCATTTCTTTGCAGTCATCCAATAACCACATGATTATGCACTAGAAATTCCAGGGCGACAACACAAAAACTAAAGTTAATAGTTTTTGATACATTTTATTTTTTGTTAGTGAAGCAAACAAGATGGAGGACTTTGGTGCACTACATGCTGGCAAATAATTCAAGTCTAGTTATTCATCCTTCAATGTAAACATTGCAGGTCTAACCTTCCAGGACTGAAACCTTTGCAGGTTTATGTAGCAGAAACTCGACCCGAAGGCATTGGAGCGCTTTACACAGCACCTGGTACATTACACAAGGACACATTAACGTTCCTAGCCACAGGGAGAATAAGTGACGCCCAGAATCACAGGGTGTTGAGCTGACACTGAGCGCCGAGAATCGAACCTGGATCCCCATTTATAGAGTCGGCATCCTCTTCCTTTCATTTAGCATAAATAGCTAAGCATAGGAAAATAAAGCATTGAGCCTCTAATGTACATTTCACCCATGCCAGTAAGAACGGCCCTGGGGAGGAAAATGGGGAGGGAATGGGGAAAATAGTAAGAGGAGCATAGGGAGAAATGGACAAAGTCAGAGAAAACAGAGAGAGATGGGGAGAGATACAAGTTGAATCAAGATTTAGGGAGAGAACAACGTGGTAAAAGTCTTGGAGACAAACAAGGAAATAGGGGTACACAGGAGAGAGAGATTTAGAGATAAGGAAAGTCAAACAAAACCAGTGAGAGAAATAGACAGGGAGAGAGAAAGTAAGAGATATGGGGAGACAGGGGAGGGCACAGGAATGACAGGAGAGGCAGATAAATTAAAGCTAGTAAGAGGCATCGAAAGATAGAGATACAGAGATGGACAGGGAACAAGAAAGAAAGACAGAAACAGAGAAAGACAAGAAGGGAGAGAGAAAAAATAGGGAAAGACAGCCAAATATGAGACATATGTGACAGTCAAGGAGAAACAGGGTTAGAATTGGTGAGAGAGAAATAAAGCCAGATAGTGTCATAAGGAGGGAGAGATAGGTGGGCAAAAGACAGAAACAGAGATGGAAAAATAGGAAGAGAGAAAAAAAGAAAGACAGGGAGAGATGTGAAATCAAAATGGAGTGAGCAAGTGGGAGAGACAGTAAAAGACAGGGAAAGAGTAAGACAAGGAGAGGGGTGGGTTTATGAAACATACTAGAAAGACAGGAAGGAGGACAGAAGGAAGAAAGGAAGGAAATACACACTGAACTGAATCTAAATGCAATTCTATCTAAAACTATTTGTCTGTCCAGTAACCTCTATCCCACCCTCTCTTGATCCCCCTACCTGTAACAGAGAAATCTTTAGCTACATAGATCGGTCTTTGTCTATATTTGTTTCTCCTTTAATCTATCCTTAGTAGTGCATCTGTCTTCTATATATCCCTTTATTTGTATGTACATCTGTACATCTGTCTGCCCATCCCTCTATATAGTTGTAAATCTGTCGATCAGTCTATCTATCTGATTTATCAAAATTGTATCCACCATACATCTGAATGCACTTTCGGAAATGAGATCCTTGGTCACACAATTGGGAATAGGTGAATTTTACCCAGCAACTGACGTGAGAAGGGGGCTTGCAACCTCCCTCAGGCATCAGGTGCACAGATTTTAGGAAGGTAGGAACAGACATGGATTACAACCATGCTGAGACATCGGACATAGACAACACCAGCGGACCCATTATGCTTTGCAGTACAAGCAATGGATCCCACTATGCATCAATTCAGTACCCGCCATCCCACCCACATGAAGTCATGCACACCCCTGACCATCAAGTTGGCAAGACCTGTTGTGTCCAAAACATTACATGTACTTAGAGTGGACTTTGGGACAGCCACTTGCTCGTGATTGGACAGCCATTGTTGTTTATATGAGATGTCTTGATTCAATGGCTTTTCTCCCTGTCCCTGTGTTTGTTCCACCCTGGGGCATTTTGATCTCACAGTGTTGTGAGTGAATGTTTTTTATCCTTCTTCTGAATAATTGTGGAGCTGTTTTTTATTTTAGATTTAACATTCCATGGCAGTGCAGGTATTTCCTTCCTGTCAATATTTATTGGTTTACAATGGGTTGGCATCTGCAAAATGCTTCTGCTCCATTTGCTTCCTTCTGTATATTGCACTCTTTTATTTTCACTTTATTTACATTTGAATTTACTAATCTAACATGGTTGGCCGCCATGTTAGATTAGTATATTTAAAGCAGAGGCTTGTGTCATGACACATTCTTGTGTCATGAAGCTCATTCACACATGCATTAGGACACACATCACGGCAAACACTTTTGCATGTGGCATATTGCCGGCCTCCTTAAAATGAGGTTTCTTTAATAAAAACTCTATTGCAAGATTGTGAACCATACATCTGTTAGTATGTGGTGGCCATGATATTCAACTCCCCACAGAGGTAGTAGTTATGACATGTGAAATCCGGGGGTCTTCCAATCAGGAGAACAGAAGGTGATATATATTTTTCACTCCCCTTTTTGTTTATGCACTTAAATAAGCAGTAGTATTGAAGGTCCTGATGAAGCAGTAGGTGACCCATGGGCCCAAGGTAAAACTGCCGAAACATGTCGACCGTGACCATTACAACTGTCAAGGTAGTTATTTGTTGATACTACCTCTTTCACTGTTTTTAATAGTGGGAATGGAAGGTCTCTATTAAACTCTTTTCCTTCCTTCACCCCTTTTCAGCGACACTACCCATTGTTGGTATATTTTGTTTATTACACTATTGAGCACTGCTTATGAGATACCTCCTGATACCTACCAAGTAATGAAACACATTGGAATATAATAGACAATCATGCCAAATCGTGCATTGGGTCACTCCCTGTGTGCCACTGGTTATCTTCCCAAATGATGTAGGGCGGTAGCCGCGGTACAGGATGGAACTCTGATGGGAACACTACAAACTTTTTGAGAGTGCCCAGTGAATGATTTCGCTATCAGCTCACACACATTCTTTCATTCCTCTTCTGAGGTCTCGACCAAAGGCTATTAATTAGTTGGTTTTCAGTAGTTATGATATTCATATCCAAGACATGCAGAAATAGTGTGTGATGAGAGTAATGGCCAGGTCCCCAGGGAGATAGTATGTTATAGTGTTCTTATTCAAGACATCCTGAGATAGAGTGCGTTGATAGCTGTGCAAGTCCCCACACAGATAGTGTGATTACTGTAATGACCAGATTGTCTCAGTACATGATAAAAGTCATGTTCAAACCTTCACACAGATAGTATGTGATGATAGACAAGTTTAAGGTCACACATATATAGTGTGCTAATCAAGTTCATGTCTCTGAAGAGGTAATACGTGATTATAGTAATGCTACGGCCCCTACTGAGATAGAGTCTAATGATAGTCTAATGATTGTCCCGTCAGAGTTTATGCATCATGATAGTAATTGACAAGCCACTTCCGAGCCCATGACAGACAGTGAGATGGAGGCCTTTTCTGTGTGGGGACATCAAGGAAGATGAACTAGCAATGCCCTGGACAATATGAGTAAGGGGAACGATAAGTATGATGATTGCTTTCCAGTTCAATATTATAAATCGAAAAAGCAAAGTTGGTACCACTATTATACAGGTGTACAAGGATGCAGTGGTGTTTTTTCTAGGCATATGAGCTGGCAATCACCTTAGAACCATTATACATCTACAGTGGCACGTAAAGAATGAAGCAAATGACAAACTAGCAATATTGCTGGTTGCAGAAAAGGCCTTTGACTATGTAGAGTGCAGGTATCTATTCATGGTAATAGGTAAATTGAGTCTGTGCAGGGATTTCATTGAAAAAGTGCAGAAGCTATATGAAGTGACTGACTCAGATAAACATTAGGAGCTTTATCTCACAACCGTTCCTCATCTTAAGGGGCACTAGAATGGTCTGTCCTCTGTCCCCGCTCTTGTTTTACTAACTCTGTTTTTATTTGAGATGGTAACCACACAAAGCAGAGACATATGGAGCATAATGACACTTCTGTTTTATGCAGATGGTATTGTGGTTGCACTTGTAACGATCAAGGTTTCCTAACCAACATTAATGTCCTGATAACTTTTTTACAAAATTAACTGGTCTGTATGTAAAGCTCTGCCCAAGACAAAAACCACAACAGCAGTGTTAGGCTGTGTGATGCTGAGAGCGTCGATCCACTGGTTCTGAGTGACACTGGTCCAGCTGTGGAGTGGGGCAGTTGGGGGTGTCCATCGAGGGTGAAGTGTACGATGGAGTGGTCTGACCAGGTGACTTCTGTGGTGTGGCTGTATCATATTCTGTTGATGGACGTGAAGATGGGGTCTAGCGTTTGTCCTGCTTTGTGTTTGGGATATGTAACCATTTGCTTGAGTCCAAAGTTGTCCAATCTTTCCAGTAGGTCAGTGGAGTCCAGGTGGAAGTTGAGGTCTCCCAGGAAGACATAGGGCCCGATTCACAAAATTAATCTGAGGCAAAATCCTAACTTTACGATTTTGTGTATTCACAGAAGGCATTTAGGAGTATTAAAGATAGGATTCCTAACTTTACTGCTACAAAACTGAGAAAAATCCTAACATTTTGACTTTTGGTATTCACAAAAGGCGTTTAGTTGTAGTACTACTACTAAATGCCTTTTGTGAATACAAAAAGTCGTAACCTTAGGATTTTGTCTCAGATTACTTTAGTGAATCTGGGCCAAAGTGTTCAGATTCTATGGTGAGTGTGCCGTGTGACCTTACAATAGAAATATGCATTGGCTTTTTTCTGACATAAGTGTCTCCAAGTGGTACTTCAGCATGTGTAGTGATACCGGGGCCCGAGCATGCAAAAGACTCACTCCCCTCAATTATGATAGTGTTTTACAGCATAACCTTTAAGCATTTAAAGTCTGACAACATTACCCACCCAAACTTTGAGCTTTTTCGCAGATGTGCTTTGTGAGCCTGGGACTCCGACAAGTGTAAATAAACACTTGCGCTCTGGGCTTTTCTTCCCCTCTGCCCTCCAGTGGCTGCTAAATGCATGGGCTGATGGAGGCCGGGTCCCATTAGATGCTGTCGGGGTTTGCTGTTTGCTGGGTTACATAATGAGAACCACGATTCCCAGATAAGGGGGATACCACCTCAATGATCCTGAGATAAGAACGGTTGCCAGCAGCCCTGTTGTGACCACCTCAGCAGTCGCAGGTAAAATGTGATCGATTGAAGTAGGACAGGGGCCTTTTCAGCAAATCACCAGCAGTCTAGAGCAATGGGCCATCTTCAGGTCTGTGGGGGTCACTCTAACCTGCACCGTCACTCAACAGGGGCGAACGGCGTGCCATATGTCACCCTCCCTGATACACCCTTTTGATGCTGGCTTGCTAGACTACATTTTGGAATAACGAAAGGTCGGAGCCCCTACAAGCGGAAAGCTAATTATTCCTACTGCCAGTGCTTTAAATGGGCCGGTACTCACCGGTACTGAGTATCGGCACTTCTCAGATTTATCGCTCTGAGTACCAGCACTTCTCTACTGCCGTTGAGAGTACCAGTACTCACGAAAAAAGTAAGGCTCATTGGCTGTGCTGATGAGCCGGAGTGGACTGTGTATCTGGCAGCCAAGGCGCTGCTTCTGCAGCCCCGATCTGAGCCCCAGCTGAGCTATTCAGCAGGGCTCATTTGAATAATGAATGAAAGGGAGGGAAGGTGGATGGATGAACGGGTGGATGATGGATGAGTGAAAGGAGGGGTTAAGTGAGAGGGTGGATGGAATGAAAGGGTGGATGGCAGGGGCGGCTGGTGACATTTGAAAGTGGTGAGGCGTAAACTAATTTGCATATTGCACCGCAGCGATCGAGCGCAGCGAGCGAGCCCGAACCACCTTGCATCCATCCATACATCATTCATGCATCCACCCATCTATCCACCCACCCACCCTGCATCCATACATCATTCATTCATGTATCCACCCATCCATCCATCATGCATCCACCCATCATGCATCCATACATCATTCATACATCCACCCATACATCCACCCACCCATCCTGCATCCATACATCATTCATTCATGCACCCACCCATCCATCCATCCACCCATCCATCCATCCACCCATCCATCATGCATCCACCCATCATGCATGCATCCATGCATGCATCCATCCATACATCATTCATGCATCCATCCATCCATCCACCCATCCATCCATCATGCATCCATCCATCCACCCATCCATCCATCATGCATCCACCCATCATGCATGCATCCATGCATCCATCCATACATCCATACATCCATACATCATTCATCCATCCATCCACCCACCCACCCTGCATCCATACATCATTCATTCATGTATCCACCCATCCATCCATCATGCATCCACCCATCATGCATCCATACATCATTCATACATCCACCCATACATCCACCCACCCATCCTGCATCCATACATCATTCATTCATGCACCCACCCATCCATCCATCCACCCATCCATCCATCCACCCATCCATCATGCATCCACCCATCATGCATGCATCCATGCATGCATCCATCCATACATCATTCATGCATCCATCCATCCATCCACCCATCCATCCATCATGCATCCATCCATCCACCCATCCATCCATCATGCATCCACCCATCATGCATGCATCCATGCATCCATCCATACATCCATACATCATTCATCCATCCATCCACCCACCCACCCTGCATCCATACATCATTCATTCATGCATCCACCCATCATGCATCCACCCATCATGCATGCATGCATGCATCCATACATCATTCATACATCCACCCATACATCCACCCACCCATCCTGCATCCATACATCATTCATTCATGCACCCACCCATCCATCCACCCATCCATCCATCATGCATCCACCCATCATGCATGCATCCATGCATGCATCCATCCATACATCATTCATGCATCCATCCATCCACCCATCCATCCATCATGCATCCACCCATCATGCATGCATCCATGCATCCATCCATACATCCATACATCATTCATGCATCCACCCATCCATCCACCCACCCACCCTGCATCCATACATCATTCATTCATGCATCCACCCATCCATCCATCATGCATCCACCCATCATGCATGCATCCTTCCATACACCATTCATGCATCCCCCCATCCATCCACCCAACCATCCTGCATCCATACATCATTCATTCATGCACCCACCCATCCATCCACCCATCCATCCATCGTGCATCCACCCATCATGCATGCATCCATCCATACATCATTCATGCATCCACCCATCCATCCACCCACCCATCCTGCATCCATACATCATTCATTCATGCACCCACCCATCCATCCATCCACCCATCCATCCATCATGCATCCACCCATCATGCATGCATCCATGCATCCATCCATACATCATTCATGCATCCATCCATCCATCATGCATCCACCCATCATGCATGCATCCATGCATCCATCCATACATCCATACATCATTCATGCATCCACCCATCCTGCATCCATACATCATTCATTCATGCATCCACCCATCCACCCACCCATCCATCCTGCATCCATCATTCATGCATCCATCCACCCATCATGCATGCATCCATCCATGCACCCATCCACCCACCCATCCACCGAACAATCATTAATGCACCCACCCTGCATCCATCCATCATTCATGTATTTTTATGACCATATAAAAATAAATTATGGACTCTAACAAGCCTTTAGGATCGATGTTGAAGGATGTGCCAGTTTACATATTACATCACCCCTACCTTTTTTATGCTGGAAACCTTCTACCGCCCATGTATGTGCCATCCTGTAAGCCCTAGGTATGTACTATACAAATTCACATACAAACATACACCAACATGGATGCAATAATAAATGCATATATCATGCTATTCCGCCTCTACCGTTTGTTAACATTTTGAAATTTTATAACCTTAGTTCAAAGAGTACATTATATTTTTGGTGACAAAGTTGTTAACTGGAGTGGAGTGGTGTGGCTCACTGGTTAGAGGCGGCAGACCCGGAAGCAGAGAACGGCCCGGGACCAGGGTTCAATTCCCGACGCGGCAGGGTCGTGGACCAGGGTCAGCGGACTCAATAATTCTCGCCTCGGTGCCTACTCTAACCAGGGATCACACTCGGCAACTCTGGGCATTAGCTTGCCTCATCTCTACAACGGCCCCTCACATTCGCCAGGGATGCCTGGTTTCACTTTGGAGATACCCAGTAGGGACCATCTCACAGGGATAGCCAGGACGGGTTCCCCAGCGGTCTACAGCACCAGGACGCCTCAGGGCAGCAGTGCGCTTTACAAGACACATACATTTACATTTAACTCATTTTCTGGAAAAATTTTATAAAATGAAATCTGTTGAAGGCTGTTGTTGCAACTATCAAAATAGAAATTCTGAGAATTTTTACATTTCCAAAACCCCATGCCGTGAAATAAACGGGTGACCTGGAATAGACGCACACATTTCTGCAGCAGATGCTTTAACACACTGAACTATCTCAAGTCATTTGTGCAAGCTAGTTTACTGGAACACCGAAAAACACACACTCTTACATTGCTGCCGGTCCTGCACACGTCACAGGCTCACAGCGCCCCTGGCCAATCCTGGCACCAGGGGCACAGGTACCCTCTCGCCCGCAGCACACCCATTAGGGCTCCTGATGGGCATGCGCAACGCTGCCAAAACACAAGTGCGCATGCGTGGGCACGGGTAAAAATTCACCCTCCTTCCCCACGCATGCGTACTTGTGTTGCCGTCTGTACAATCATGTCAATGAATCAACATGACGCCCGCCCGGCGGTCTGACGTCATGTTGCTTCATTGACATGATTGTCATGAGGGAGCTGCGGGCGGCGTCGGGCAGGGGGGCTACTCCCCCACGCCCCAATGGACGAACCGCGCCTGGTGGATGGAATAAAGGAGTGAAGGGATTGATAGATAGATGAGCGAAAGGATTAATAAATGAGCGAAAGAGTGGATAAAAAGATGGATGAGTGAAAGGATGAATGGATAGGTTTTGAGTTGTATGGATGGATAGGTGTTTATATGAAGGGTGGACAGACAGAATGGTGAAAAACTGAATGATGGATGAAAGACAGAATATAAATGTTAAATGGTGGACATCAGCAGGTAAATGGTAGGATGAAAGGATGAATGGATAGATCTACGGAAGAGACAAGACATATCTTCTGAGGAGGGTCATGATGATTTGCTTCATTTGCTTGGTGCCATAAGAGCTTTGGTGTGATGTGGGGGTATTTTCAGTTTCTTTCTACTCATGTGCTGAAAAATATATGGTTTTGAGCCAAACAACAGCAATTAACAGTATGGCATTGAGAAGGTGCATCTATTGCAAAAAAAGGAAATGTTAACATATTATAGCATTTCTCTTTCATTTTTGGTAATGAGTTAACTTGCTTTGTTTATATAAACACATTTCTCATGTGTTTTGATGTGTCCTGCAACTAATAATAGAAGTCATGAAGTATCATCAGGTCTTACCTTTAGCCCCGCCCCCTCACTACACCTCTAGCTCATTTTAATGAGTACCTGCACTTATTTTTCCCATTTAAAGCACTGCCTACTGCCATATAGGGATGTATGTTGGGACGTTTTCTCAATGTGAAAAACTACTTATATGATTATTCCCTGACTGTAAATGAAGAGGTAATTTAAAAAAGGGTGCATTGGAATGTGACCATTGTAATTACGAGTGAAGGAGATTCACTCAAGTATCCCATGTATCACTTTTTGTGCTGTTCAACTTGTAGGTTAGACCACTTCTCAAAAGTTTAAAATTATATTATACCCCTTGGTACGATATGGCCTTGCGATACTTATATGGATTTGTGAAGAAGACGAAGGATAGCAACTATTGCTTTTGGAGAAAGTGGCTTGTATCCGCTTGAGTTACAGAAAACAAAATTGGAGCAGGATTACAAATGCTTGTTTTTAAGGCTTCTCTATAGTAGGGATCTGGTTGGTCCCGTGAGAGCGTAGGAAAGCGCGGGGAAGGAATTGGTCCAGTCTGTAAGCTTGGATAGCCTCGGCAACCATGCTGGTCCATTAGTTCTTGATCTGCTGAATGCCTCACCTGGTTTTAAACGTGGCTGAAGGTGGCTGAAGGTGGCATTCAGCTCTACCCACTGGCACATTCGTCCACTGAGCTATCTTTCTAGTTTGTGAGCATTAGCATTTTTAATGCAGTTCTAAGCAATGCTGCGAGGTTTACGCTGCCTAAGCCATATGTTGTGGAAATATGGAGATATAATTCACATCTATGGGCTACAGCATTTAGTTTCCATATGTATCGCCTCATCAGGGGTTCCTAAGTGCTATATAAATAAAAAGGAGACAATAAGGACTCCAGAACGGACCAGCTGACCATTTATACTTAGTGAACAGTTATTGTTTACTCTACCCATCAAGTCATAACCATAGCTTCAGGAGGAGAGATTAAAGAGAATCTATTTACAATTAATCAATTGGGACTTGTACAGTGGCTAATCAACCTCGAGGGTATCCAGGCGCTAAAGATGCGTTTAGAATTAAAGGAGTGCGCCCTTTAATTAAGGAACGCGTTTGGTGTGCTGATAGCCGAAAAGCTGTATATGGCACTTTCAGACATTTAATATTTTAGCGAACTGTGTATTTTAAAAATGAAACTGCAAGTCACACAACACAATTTGCTGCTGGGTAAAAGCCAGGCTGACGTTGTCACTCATTACTAGTTAGCCCTATAGTCAGACTTCTACAACTGTTCCAATTGTAAGGCACACTCCCTTTCCTCTCATTCTCTTGCTCTCTTTCTTGTCCGCTCCTTCTGTCAGTCTCTTTAACTTTAAATCTCGGTCTCATTTTCTTCCTCGCTCGCTCCTATCCTCTCTCGAGACCTCCCATTTCTTTCTCCTTCTTTGTCTTTGCATCTTTCTCCTCCTCCTTCCTCTTTTTGGATATTACTCCACGCTCTTCCCTTCATATTCCACTACCTCTATTTCTCCTTTCTCCCATCTTCCTGTCTCACATTTTCTATTTTGATCCCTATATTTCTTTCTTCACTCGTGTTTGTTGTCCTTTTCTTTTTTGATGTTTCATTTCTCCTCCTTTAATTTTACTCTTGCTGATTCTGTTGTATTTCACTTCCTCTATTTCACAGTTTCTTTCCTCTCTGTCTGACACTCTCTCTCCTTTTACCTTGAGCTCTATATTCATTCACCTTGTTATTTATGCTCCACTCTCAATACTCTATTCCCCTGAGCCACAGGTTTTGCGTGTTAGACCTTTAAACCGCGCATGATGAGCAATATAATTTTTAGTGCCGCAGTAAATGTACCAAAGTAAAGACGTGTTCACTAAATTACTTAATAAGACAAGTAGAAGAAAAGTAAATTGTGTTTCCACCACAAATGCCTTTGTGATTGGCTGCTTTTACTGCTTATTATGGGTAATTTTTAATTGTGTGCACGGTTTAGGAATTGGATGTGATGCAATAGTTGTTGTTGTTGAACTTCTATCATGAAGGGCAACATAGATCGGTTCTGATGACTTAATAAATCCCAAAAGTTTTTAAGATGGCATTCTCGCACCCCACCTATTGACTTTTGAAGTTTTATCAAAAATCACATTTTGTTCAGAGATTTGTAACACCACAGTGCTGGGGTTTAATTGCCACTACTCATTTTCCCAGGTCCTAGCACTATGTACTCCTGTCTACAGAAAAGCGATGTAATCCTCAAACAAAATGGAAGCTGGACTGACTAAACTGACCATATGCATACTGATCCTCCCCCTTGACTCCATGTATGGTCAAAAGAGGTAGCTACACCAATATGCATTCTTTCCAGTAAAATGTGTAGAAGTGGCCCTGAGGGGACAGTTAACTATGGGACAGACTTCTAATAAGAAAACCTGCTTTCTATGTAATCTCTATCTACAGTGAACAACACTGGCCTCACAACATTCTAGGCAGCTTTATTTAATAAAAGTCAGATTGGTGTTAATTGTTCCCTTCGTTCCTAGCATCTAGAATTCAGTATACACACATTCTTGTTGTACATAGCCTCCTTACATCCTCATTGGTACATGAAATCACAGTAGATGTTGGAACACCCAGGATAACGTGCTGCATCACTAAACACTCATTAGGTGCCAAAGGCAAGATCTATTGGCTATAACAATGCTTGTTTTGTAGGCACTGGGAGAGTATGTGAATTGCCCAGAATAACAGAATGTTGAGGCGACATGTCACATACTCTCCCAATAAATGTTAATGACAAATAAACCTCTGTATGAATTAATGCCTGCATCTCTAAATTACACAAAATTTTTTATTAATGTTTACAAACTCGCTAAAAGATTTAGACTGGGTTCAGTCTCTGGGTGCCTAAACCTCGTTCTGCTCTCAGTGTCCCAGTCAATCACGTTGACTTTCCCTCCAAAGGTGCCGTCTTTTCAGCAGGGCCCATCCCCCAGTCTGGGAGAGTTTCCTGTTTCAGGTGACTCCAGCGCGCTCGCCTCTTGAGGGGCTAATGTCCCCTTTGTTATGCGCGAAGGTGCATTTGCATACCTGCGCCTGGCCATCCTGAAACCTTACAGGTTTTTTTCTTTAGGCAGCCAGTATTATCATTCCAAGGGGCAGAGGAAAGGCTATTCAAATCGGGTAAACTGATTTCTCTTTGAGCAGACTTGCAAAGTTGTTTTGCTTAAATCCTTGCGCATAAAGTTCACAGGCATGTTTTTCAAACCTTTCATTTCACGGACTCTGCTTTAAAAAAAATCACGTTTCAAGTAAGCGCGGCATGTTCAGTAAAGTCCAAAACATTATGCAAGGCAAATATCCAACAAATCGTACATTACTGCTCCTGATTTCTCCCTCGTAGGAGTCGGGGCCGCTTCAAAACCCCTAATAATACCACTGCAATTTAAACTCAGCACTAGTACAAGTTGTGGAGGGTAGCTATGCGCTTAATAAAAACGAAACACCATTTATTACTGGTGTGTACATAGACAATTGTTTTCTGTGCCCCACACGAACTGTTTCAAGGTGAAAGTTAAAAAGGGCATTTTTAGGAAAGTATTACTCCATTCAAGATAAAAATGGAAGTTAAAAGAATCCATTAATTGTATGTGCAAATGATAAATAACAAGTTCTGTCCTTTTCTTACAAACACACTTCCTTCATACCAATGTAAAATCTAATCTGATTTAAACGGAAAACGGAAACAGGGCACACGTATCTCATCCCAAAAATTTTTACTGGCAGAATTTTCATCAGGAAAGAATGGGGGAAACATACATTTTGCACATTACCTCATCCCTCAGTTCTAAGTGCAAAACTGAGAACAGTGAGCACATTACTCATCAGTAATTAACGTACCCCTCGCGTGGTTTATTTATAACTTTTTTTATGCAGCTTGCCTCTTATTGAAGTGGCATATTTGTGCACTTTGCAAACGAGACAAAGCAACAGTATTTGCTCTTAGATTAGCCCTCACATTAAAATAAGAGCAATAGGTTTAACCATTGGTTAAATTGATATGATTTCAAAATGAGTGATCCCTAAATGATATGTGTTTCGGATTGTCCAAACTGTGAACGGTGTATATATGTAAATTGCAGGTATGAGGGGACAACGGGCACAAAGGATGCAATAGTGGCCAGCCTGACATCCAGCACCGCAGCTCCATGGTGTCTGCTGTGTCTTACCATGCACCACCAAGTATCCATGTGGCAATGTAGAGTGCAAACCTAGAGCAATTGAGATTTCAGCAAGGGTGGGAGCCCTACCTAATAATCTTGGATCAGTTACACTGAATCAGCAAGTTTGTGGATGGTGCATCCCATCATGTGTAGAAGAGGGTTCTCTGAAGAGATGTCAGGAGTGTGTGCTCCACAGAAGGCCACCAGTAACAACACCCTTAAATACCCAGTGATTACTGTGTTTTTTCAGTCAAAGCAGGCAATAGGAACTGTACTCTTAGGTGATTTTCCATTGTTGATGCCTTCAACACTAATGGATGCAGTTAGACACCAGGCTAGAAAATGCAGAGCTGTGTGCCTTGAGCGCTCCTGAAATTTCAAGAGAGGCTTGAAATGCAGAAAAAAGAATGGTTTGAAATGATGTAAGTCAGAGGATGTGAAAGAGACACAGCACAGTTAGCCATGTACATACAGTCTAGTGAAACCTAGACTATTGCGGAGAATGGATAATACCACTTGAAAATTAAAGAAGCCCCACTCTGGGATGAAAAGCCTGAGGGTGGGATGCTATCTACAGGACGGCTTTAGAGCGGTGCAGCTGGTGAAGCCGCACCTGGCGCTGAGCTCAGTGGTGGGCTGTGTTTAGAAGTAACGTATGAGCTTAAAAGCACCTGCTGCAGAGTTCTTTGTGTGTATATCAGTTGTCAGGCAACAATAAAAATGTCAAGATAACTCTGGTGATTAATCTTCCTGCTGGAGAGAGTTCAGAGTTTTTTCTAGTGGTAGTTTTGATTCATCTGAAAGTAGAGCAGAGGGTTAATATTGGAGGTGGGCATAACTCGCGTAATTAGTGTAGCGGAGTCAAGCGGAATTATCTAAAAATTCTGTGAGATTATGCATAATTACGCAAAAAGAGTAATTCTATGTTAAGTGCTATTTCATAATGCAAAAATACACCCTTGTGTCCAAAAATGAGTATAAGAAATCTTTTTATGTTAAGAAATAGTGCTAAATGCAACAGAACACGAATAGCAAAGGAAAGGAGCCAATCATGCTTACGAAATGTGCTCCTGGGGTGGGTTTTTCAAAACATTTACCTCCCCCGTATTTGGCACTATTTTCTTATTGCCAAATGCCCCCCAAACAGCCATAACGGGCGTGAACAGGCATTTAGTGCTAAGCAGTAGCACTAAATGTGCTGTTGCAGATGAATTTTCCCTCCAACTTACTCCCAGCTTCTAGTGCTAAATTCCATTTTGGACGCAAGGATGCATTTTACATTGAGAAATAACACTAAATGCAGCAGAACACGAATAGCAAGCTCAATCAGCCACTTGCACTCACTAGGTGTGTTCTCCTGGTAGGATTGTTTTTCCCCAAATTACTCTTAGTTACGGGAGCAGGTGTAATTGCATTATTATCGGTATTTCTATGTCAAAGAGTACCTACCAAAAAGGAATTAAAAAAATTACTCTGATTAGCGTGATAAAATTATGCCCAGGCCTAGTCAATATGCCTACTGCAAAGAAAGTGTACCATGCAGACAAAAGGACTGTATTTTATGTGAGTTGCTCAGTGGATAACTGCTCTTGTTGCAGAGATCTTTTTCTTACTTGCAGTTCATAAATTACTATCTTAAATAGCACAGTGACCAATTAACTTTCATCAGAGCTGCATGCGACTGTATGGTATAGGTTAGAATGTTATGTTTTCCCCCAGACTTTCATTATCCTATTATCGCTAAAAATGGTTTGTTTGGATAGTAGTACATTTGGATTAGAAAATCGTATCCTAATCACTGTGGTGTGTTTTAAATCCTGAGTTTGTGTGTCTCCAGAAAAATTACTCAATGGATGACATGTGATTCCTACACCTGGTAATCCTTAGTGTCTTTTGTAGCATTACCTACATATATATTTAGAGTTGTATGATTCATTGTCTCTGTATAATGTGTGTGATGTATAATGCTCTGACAATCTACACTAGTATCAGTGGTGCAATAAAACAAATGCATGTGAGAGAGGGGCTATGAAGAGATGAGGGGCACATTTGAAGGGTTGTAGTGAGGTCATCCATGCAGAAGGAGGTCATGGGGGCGCACCAAAAAAGACTGTTGAACCAGGCACCATTAGCCCTAAAGTCGACTCTGGCTAGCTAGTCCGCCAAAGGATGGTCACAGTCTTGGAGTGAATTGACTTTGTCATAGCGAAAAAAGGCAAGGGCTCTGAACACTGGGCCTGAATAGTCCTCTAAGTTCTTTGCAAAACATGATCAGAATCATTTACTTTATATCACAGTGCAGTGCCCCATCATTCCTTAATTGAAGATAAAGATCACATGGCAATAGTGAAGTGTTCCAACTCAAATAGATTTTACAAATGCTCATAAAACCACAATTTTCAGACACAAAACGACTAAATTCAATAGCAGCATCATGTAAATAAGTTTTTTTGTAGAGAAAAGGTTAATTTACATTTAGAATATTTGGATGTATAAATGATTATGGAGCTTTCCCTTTGAAATATGCATCCTTTCTGCTGCTAGTATTTGTTTCTATGAGCAATGTGTGTTTAAATGCAAAGTGTGTTTAGGACTGCAGTACCACCTCCTGCCTACGGGGACAGAGCGAGCAAAAATATAAACACACTTTATGAAACACAGGTCCCCACAAGGCAATTTTTTCAAAAGTTGTAAAAATTGACACAGATGTTCCTGAAGTCATTTTTAATCATTTAGAAGACATTACCTTGTGGGGACCTGGGTTCAGGTCCCCACAGTGCAATCAAGTCCCCACAGCGTGAGTGTGTTATCATGCCCAAGTCCCCACAAGGATAGTAACACAAACCCACACACACACACCCACACACACACACCCCACACACGTACACACACACACATCCTACACACCCCCCACACACATACCCCCCACACACACACCCCACACCCACCCACCCCACACACACACAACACTCACACACACACTCATTTTTTTTTTCTTTTTTTGAGGGGGTGCGCGCCCCGGTACATGTATCGGTGCACGTACCGGTACGCGTACCCTGGAGAAAAAAAGAAAGACAGAGTTTTTTTAAAATGGAGCATTTTTATATAAATTGGAGGTAGTTCTGAAAAGAACTGTTTTTTTATTCTTATTGTTGTTTTATATTTTTTTTATTGTTTTTTTGTACCCCGCGACTTTAAAAAAAAAAATATATTTTTTTTTTTTGCCTTGGGTGTCCTTGTGGGACCCCCTGAGCAGGCCTAGGGGGTCAGGGTGTTTCTACTCTGGCCCCTTTGCGAGTTTCACACCTTTGTTTCACTGCTTTCTTGTGCCTTGGTTTGAACAAGGCACAAGATGACTGCCAGGGACACCCAGTATGCAAGGGGAATTAGTTCCCCCTCTGCAAACGCGCCAGGCGGCTGCGTTGCAGAGAGGTGTAACAAGGGGCATAGCCTCATTACACCTCTGCAATGCAGCTCCCTGGGGCATACTGGAGGTTCCAGGTGGGCTAGTTGGCCCCCAGGGGCCCCCAGTATGCAGGGGGAATGAGTTCCCCCTCTTCAAACATGCACAGGGGCTGCGTTGCAGAGAAGTGTAAAAAGGGCCGTGGCTTAATTACACCTCTGCAATGCAGTCCCCTGGTGCATGCTGGAGATTCCTGGTAGGCTTTCAGGTCTTATATAGTTAGGAATTAGCATTAAAAAAGAACTTTGAAATTCACTGAAAAAAAACATAGGTTTCAGGCCTTATATAGTTAGGAATTAGCATTTAAAAAACCTTTGAAATTCACTGTAAAAACCATAGGTTTCAGGCCTTATATAGTTAGGAATTAGCATTTAAAAAACCTTTGAAATTCACTGAAAAAACCATAGATTTCAGGCCTTATATAGTTAGGAATTAGCATTTAAAAAACCTTTGAAATTCACTGAAAAAAGCATAGGTTTCAGGCCTTATATAGTTAGGAATTAGCATTTAAAAAAACCTTGCAAATTCACTGAAAAAACCATAGGTTTCAGGCCTTATATAGTTAGGAATTAGCATTTAAAAAACCTTGCAAATTCAATGAAAAAACCCTAGGTTTCAGGCCTTATATAGTTAGGAATTAGCATTTAAAAAACCTTGCAAATTCACTGAAAAAACATAGGTACAGACCTTATATAGTTAGGAATTAGCATTTAAAAAAACCTTTGAAATTCACTGAAAAAACCATAGGTTTCAGGCCTTATATAGTTAGGAATTAGCATTTAAAAAAACCTTGCAAATTCACTGAAAAAAACATAGGTTTCAGGCCTTATATAGTTAGGAATTAGCCACAAGAAAGCAGAAAAAAAAACGTGTAGAACACAAAAAGGGGGCAGGGTAGGAACACCCTGACCCACTAGGGCTGCTCAGGTGGTCCCACTAGGATATTAATATACTTAAACGTTATCCGCTAATAGAATTAGCATTTAAAAAACCTTTGAAATTCACTGAAAAAAACATAGGTTTCAGGCCTTATATAGTTAGGAATTAGCATTTAAAAAACCTTTGAAATTCACTGAAAAAAACATAGGTTTCAGACCTTATATAGTTAGGAATTAGCATTCAAAAAACCTTTGAAATTCACTGAAAAAACCATAGGTTTCAGACCTTATATAGTTAGGAATTAGCATTTAAAAAAACCTTTGAAATTCACTGAAAAAACCATAGGTTTCAGGAGTTATATAGTTAGGAATTAGCTTTTACAAAACCTTCAAAATTCACTAAAAAAACTATAAGTTTTAGTGGTGTTATAGTTAGCTGGACATTTTACTCATACAAAACCCTTGAAATTGCTCCTATATATTTAGTTGTACTAAGTATATATCGCGCACCCGCAATCCACTGCTGATGATGTCACATATTACATCATTCATGACATGGTCAGTGACATCACTGATGACATCTCAAATGACATCACTGATGACATCACTGATGACATCATCCACGTGACAATCACATACACCTTTTCATACACTATTACAATTTTTCATCACTCTTTGTAAAATACAGAGTATCATATTTTAATCCATTGTCACAGCAATACAAGTATCTAAAAATCCACTCAGTGATTCATACATGTATACACACATCTAATCCCTTACCTATGGATTCACTCATACATGCTGTCAATGAACAATAGAACACTATCAAAAATACGTATACATCTATATCGACATTAAACAACAGCACGCATCCTATTCACATATGAAGTCATCCTACTCACTTATGCAAACAATGGATCATACTTACATATTTACTTAGCAAAACACTTATACAAACACCACTTCTTCTATTCATTTAGATAGTAAGTCATACTTAGTGAATTAAAAAATCATTACAAGTATACAGTTATCCATACAGTCACTCACACAATCATTGTGTCTTATGTATACTTATTTATATACAACAACTGACACATACACTGCCTTTTATTTTTCTAGTTTGTTGGACCTGTACCTTTGAGAAATATATTTGCTCATCACCACACCCATAAAGAGATTCCCTCACCCAAACTGTTAGAACATGTAGTTTTAACTTCATATATCTACTGAATAAACTATTCACACATCTTTGGACAGTCACACACCCTCCACCAAACCACACACACTTTCACACTCCCATACAAATACTCAGTTAACTAATCAATAACTAATATAGACTTTCACATAGCTAGTAACCAACTGTAGAATCAGTTTACACAACAACTGACAAAGTGATACAGATATTCACACAGTTTAGTCACTATCCACTATATTTAGTGAGACATTATAAATTGGTCAAGTAAACAGTCAATTACACTGCTACTAAATCCTCCATCCAAATATTTATTTATATATCCACTCATTCTTCAAAGCAAATTGCTATATATATAATGCATATTTAAATAACGAAGCAAACCACATTCACTGGATGATGTCATCAGTGATGTCATCAGTGATGTCATTTGAGATGTCATCAGTGATGTCACTGACCATGTCATGAATGATGTAATATGTGACATCATCAGCAGTGGATTGCGGGTGCGGGATATATACTTAGTACAACTAAATATATAGGAGCAATTTCAATGGTTTTGTATGAGTAAAATGTCCAGCTAACTATAACACCACTAAAACTTATAGTTTTTTGAGTGAATATATATATATATATATATATATATATATATATATATATATATATATATATATATATATATATATCAGCTCCACCTCGCACTAGCTCGTACGTAACGCACTCCTTGCAATGAATCTCGCCAATCAACGGTAAAGCTTGGAAGACTTTATTTCACATCACAGCCAAACTGCAAAAACCCTGTTTTTCTTAAACATTTGGGAGAAATATGTTTACATTGCTATGGGCACTATGCCCTTTATGAAATGCTTGCTGCCGCAACATATATGCAGTATTTTTTCTCTGTTCATGGCTTAATTGTAAACAGCTGTTACAATGCACTGATTTTGACTATAAATGCCCTCATTTATGTTTATATAACAACAAAGAGAATTGCCTATACTGATGTTAGATTGACAAAGGATTTGCCACCAGAGCAAAGAAAATGTATCAAAGCTGGGATGTGCTTATAAGTAGCCTTTTATTCGAATATCTTAATCAAAAAAACAAGGGTATATTTGTATCAATCATATACAGTTTGAACAAAAGCAACATATTTTGAATACACTCAAGAAATTGTGGACAGAAAAAAAACTCAATAGAATATTAAAATTCAACATACATTCTAAATCCAGTCATATCACAATCATACCTTATCAGTCATACACAAAACACGTACAAAAACAAATACACCCACGGCTAGATAGGAATAAATAGTCGTGTGATGTATTAGGTCTGCTACAGTCTATACAGTTATATATACACAATTACATTTACAGGTGTAACTCAAAAAATAAATCAACAGAGTTAAATGTCAAATCAAAAACACTATATACATCAATTTTTTGTAAGCCAGTAATATGTTTATGGCACATCATGTGATCAAGCCTCTTTGGAGGCGAAATGCGTCATGGCGGATTGCTGGCATGATTTTGCACAAATAAAGCACTAAGGATTTCAGCACAAAATGGTGGTTTCACTCTACGTTATTCTGTCTCTGGGGGAGAAGGAGACATGGTGAATGGAGTTTTCTTGCATATATATATATATATATATATATATACATATATATATATTACCTACTGGCGGTCGCCAGTAGGTAGTTTCAGTTAGGACCTAGTTTCCATAGGAAGTCCACAACATTCTATTTGGAATAACTTTGGCGCTGGTGGACGAATCTTCGCGAATTTCTCTAAGAAAAGGCCTGCTAGGCTCAGCTCCTTCCCTGAAAGTTTGAGGGTGATTCGTCAAGTGGGGGCCGAGAAAAAAGGGGGGTCCCAAAACATGTTTTCCCCATGCAATTTTCCATAGGGACCTTTAGCCTGCCCACAAACGGATACTGCAGCACCTAAGAGCCATAACGGGAAAAGACCAAACATATCCCGTAGCACGACACTTCGAGTCAACTCACAATAGTGACCCCGAGGGTCTTCAATATTATCTTGTTGACACGATCCTACCTCTGAAGAGGGGAGGTAATAGAGAGGCCAAGCTACAGCTGCTAGAAACGAGGTACATTCTGGAATTTAACAGTAGGAATCCGGGAGGACTCAATGCCAGTGAGGATATGTATACCTGCTTGTGATGACCTTAAGACCAAGATAAACTCTTTTAAAAACCAATTTATATATCTATTTGTCGTGACACAACTTAGGAACCTGGGATCAGGTGTTGCAATAGCTGATTGATTTGAGGAATTTGATTCGTATCGGATACAGATTCGTTATCTTCCATATAATAGGTAAGGTTTTTTTTAACGATTGCATATGCACTTTAGTCAAACACATTAGTTTATCTCAGCACCCCTATGTGGGCATTTTAATATGTTAATACCGGAGACTTTTTTTGTAAAACTTTTTTATCACCCACATGGGTTAGACGAACAGAATTGTGAAGATCTGCACTTTACGGTTGGGGTATGAAGATTGCGAGGTAGGATGTTGCGATGTCATAATCATCCACTCCTCTAAATACTCCAACTCTGAATAATCACAAAACCAATGTAAATATATGGATAGATGAAAAATATGGATTTACCCCTGTATATAAACATGTAAAATTGGTTTTATATTGTAGAAATGTTTTTAACATTCTCTATTTATGTATATATATTTTTTTCTTAAACATTTGGGAGAAATATGTTTAGATTGCTTTGGGCACTATGCCCTTTATGAAATGCTTGCTGCCGCAACATACATGCAGTATTTTTTCTCTGTTCATGGCTTAATTGTAAACAGCTGTTACAATGCACTGATTTTGACTATAAATGCCCTCATTTATGTTTTTGGCACATCATGTGATCAAGCCTCTTTGGAGGCGAAACGCGTCATGGCGGATTGCTGGCATGACTTTGCACAAATAAAGCACTAAGGATTTCAGCACAAAATGGTGGTTTCACTCTATGTTATTCTGTCTCTGCGGGAGTAGGAGACATGGTGAATGGTGTTTTCTTGCATATGCCGTTATTGGTTCTGAAGGATGTCGGGTGAAACAAAGAAAAGGACATTTGATTAATCTCCATAAACTGAGTTGCAAAACACCTGACACAAGGGAATTTTACTATTTAGCTCTTTTGCAACTTTTCAAGCCATGGCGTTTAGAATTAGAATTACTTGGAGATTTCGAGAGCTATGAAGATTCCTTCAATGCAACTAAAGATACTATAGAATGTCCTGTTTTTGCTAATTATGTGAAAATGTTGAATGACGAAATTGAGCAAGAAGCTAGAATTGTAGCTGAGATTGCTAGAGACAGTTCTCAAGACAGTCAAACTTCTGCTCCGTTGAGTCAGGACCCACTAGGAGAACCCATTGTTCAAAATGAAGCAGCAACTGCTATGGAAGAGGTGGAAACAGTAATGTATCAAGGTCAAGAAGATGTAATAAGCTTAGGAAACTTGGAAGAACAACTAAATCTTGACCAGAAAGAAATATATGAGCAAGTGAGAGAACAGATTGACCATGGATTACTTCATGAGAAGAAAGAGTGCTCTGGCACATCATTTGAACCTATCCAAATGTATGTGAGTGGACAAGCTGGAACAGGCAAAAGTTTTTTAATGAAAGTAATCACAACTTTTCCACAGAAAACAACTGAGTCGCGTTTGTCTTGTGTTGTCACTGCTACAACTGGATTAGCAGCGCACAATATTAAAGGAATTACTTGACATCGTTCATTAATGCTAACAGTAGAGCATGAAAATAAATTAGAATAACACAAGCTATCTGGAGAAGCTTCTTGTGAAGTTTCAAGAGTCTTGAGGAAAATGAAACTTCTCATTATTGATGAGGTAAGCATGGTATCAAACTTAATGCTTGCTTTTGTGCATTTAAGAATGCAGCAAATTCTTAAAACAGAGTATGACGTATTATTTGGAGGCAAGCACGTCATAGTTTTTGGAGATTTACTACAACTTAATCCTGTAAAAGGACAGCCAGTGTTTAAAACACTGTTGCATGAAGATACCAGAAAGTCTCTGGGGAGCATTGGAAATGTAAACATTTGGTCATATTTTGAGTATAAGGAACTTATTACAATTATGCGACAGGTAAATGATGCTGATTATGGAACTATTCTTCAAGATATAAGAATTGGAAAAATGACTGAACCTGGCAAACAAGCTTTACAGAGACGATTACTTTCCAATTTGTTTCCAAATGAAAATATTGTCCCAGAGAAAATATACATGAGAATTGCAGAAAACAAATCTGTAATCTGCTTAATGCCAACACTACGTGAATGTTCTATATTCAATGAAGAAATGTTAAAGTTGGAAAATTAAGAAATTATAAAATTGGAAGCTATTGATAAAATAGAACATGAAGGAATCACTTTTATTTTGACTGAAAAGTTGAAGAGGAAATTGGATTCTTTAGAGAAATCGATAAGTAAAACCGCTGGTTTAGAAAATAATTTGTATGCATGTGCAAACTGTAGGGTAATTTTACGACATAATGTGAATGTGGAAAAAGATTTAGTAAATGGAGCAATGGGTAAAATTGTTGATTTTGCCAATTATGTAAATAGAGATGGGATTGAATTTTTGAAAATCAAATTTGATGAAATTGCTGAAGTACAACAATTTAGTCGTTGTTCATCTCGTTTTTTGCTTGTAAAAGATTTGTATGTATGCAGAAAACAGTTTCCTGGTTGTTTGGCATATGGGGTGACCATTCATAAATCTCAAGGTTTAAGTGTAGATAGTGCTTTAGTGAATATTGGAAGTACCGTGTTTAAAGAGGGTATGGCATATGTTGCTTTGTCTCGAGTCAGAACTTTATCTGGATTGTACTTGATTGATTTTGATGAGACAAAGGTTAGTGCAGATGCCAATTGTGTGAAAGAGTATAATAGGTTAAGAAGAGAATATGCACCCAATTTAGGTCAATATCCAGTATTTGAAAAGTGTGTGGTAGGTAGAAAAAGAAGATTTGAGAATATCTATAGTGAAACTGTAGAGAAAGAAAAAAACAAGATGAAGTTGCACCTGCAAGCAAAAAGAAAAAAAGGACAGTGTTGAAGAGAATGTTGGTTATCGGTTTGAAAATAGTTGTGGTGTCAACTGCTATGCTAATGTAGTTATTAATGTTGCTTTTGTTCTTCAAAGTTTGCAACTGCAAATTATTGAAAATCGGGACGAAATATTCTATTCATTGTTGTATTCTGTTTATGACAAATGTATTAGTGATAAAAGTAGAATCCAAAGTGTTTCTGATATTCAAAATGTTTTGGACATATGTTCTGGTTCTAGTCAATTTATGCAGAATATTCAGCAAGATTGTCAGGAATTTTTAATATTTATGCTTGGTGTACTGGAAGATGAAGGTATAGATATTGAAAACCTTTTTGGCTTTTCTTACAAATGGCAACATGACTTTCAAAACTGTTTGTTTTTATGTAGCACTAACATAGACACTGAAAGATTGATATATTTGACTTTACCTGACTGTGAATCAGTGTGTTTTAACTAATTAGAGGAGCAAGTCAAAACATGGAGTGTAGCCAATGTAAATCAGAAATGCCATCAACATTATTTTTACAAAGGTATGGACAGTATGTAATTCTAATGCTGCAACGTTGTAGACCTGATGGAAGAAAATTGGAAACTTTAATTAAAAATGTTGTAGCTGGTCAAGTTTCAATATGAGGAAGAACTTTTGTAGCTGTTGCAATTATTTTTCATGATGGACCTTCTACAACATCTGGACATTACACTGTTTATTTAAAATATCTGAAAGGTTGGATACATTGTACTGATCGTCAATTAGTTTTTAAGCAACGTTTGTCTAAAGAGTTACCAAATTCTTACCTAATATTTTTAAAGCCAAAATTTTAAGATCAAAATTTGGCCTTTCAGGATTCTTGCTGTTAAGGTAGATTAGTCTGGTGTTGTAGAGTATTTTGTAAGTGAGGGTGAGGAGCTTGAAGGTGATCATCTTGTTGATATTGAGGCAGTGTAGGTATATCAGGTGGTGAGTGATGTGGCTGCAGCAGGGAACATTCATAATCACTCAGGTGGAAGTCTTTTGGATTTGTTGTAGTTGTTGTAGGTGTTTGGCTGGAATTCATGTGTAGAGTGTTTTGCTTATGATAGCGTCATCCCAGTCGGGGATGGCGTCCCCAGATGCACACAGTGTGGAGAAATTTCCTTTGTACACTTAATGCTTTCAGAATAAAGTTTTATTGAAACATTCAGTTTCTCAAATTGTGATCCTTATTTTTTTCACGTAGTTCATAAATGAAAATTACATTTGGCCCAATGCATTTCGGGCAATAATGCCCTTCATCAGGGGCATAGTTTCTCTGTTAAGGAAAAATGAAACACAACTGTCATCTATTCGTTCTTAAGTACATGTTAATTCTGATGATTTCATAATTCTAATCACATCATATGAATTTGTACGTTGGTAATAGAGTTAAAGCATCATGAAGATATACGGACATTTACCAGTATTTGTATACACAAATAAATAAACTGATATTATAAAACGACCTGTACACTTGTGGTCAAGGTTGTGTATTAACACATACATGTCTAGTACACGGCGTAAAAAAATGAGTGGACAAAAACAGAAACAAACACATACCTTCCAAACTGTCGGAAGTTTGTTTTCCCAAAGAGTATGTTTTAAATAAATTCAATACGCATGAGCGTCAACCTGAAATGAATGACAAAGTTTTTATGTGTTGATTGCGTGTAATCTAGAAAAGACGTTGGATATAGCGGACGTTCATACCTGAAAAATTTAAAGCGCCTCCATCAGGCTTGACACGTGAACGAAGTCAATAGCGGTTCACAGACCGTTTTCTGAAAATAAAGGAACCCGACAGATTCAGTGTCTACGTTATGTCACGTTCGGATAAAGATAGAGCGACTGCACCGGTGAAATGGTAGCATAGTGGGAGTTACGACACTCACCTACTTTCCGAAATTTCGGCGGGCAGTTAGCTGGTCCTGCAATAGGTTCGAAGTAATGTTTTCACTGGCGTCGGGTGTATACCACTCCCGACCCGGAAGTAATGGGCGTGATGGCTAACGACACGAAAGACGGACCGTGTGTAGTTTCTCTTGGGAGAATTGTGCGAAAGGTCGGACATTCAAAACGAAAACGCGGTGTAAAAAACGTGTACATGAGAGTGTTAACAGGCGAATCTAAACGCTATGAAAATGTGTGATACATATCTAGGACATTACATGTCAAGTACTAATAATCAATCTGCACACGATACGTGTTGCTCTAGAAAAATAACGAAATGTCAATTATGATTCATTATATTACCGGGTTCGGGTACATAATGTCCAGCAACTTAAACAACAATGTGTTTAAACTTGTAATAAACATTAATAACGAAAAAAAAGGGTTCTGACATGAAGTTGTCGTACTTTGTTCAATAAAGTTCATAAATTGTGTGGTTTACAGGAAACAGTTCAAATCCACACGTTCATTAAGACCTTTCGGTTGAGCCGTATTCAAATGGGAAATCCAAAAGATTTCTCTTCTCAGAAGATATTGAGTATTGTCTTTACCTGGTAACAAAGGGACGGTTTCCAGCACCAGGAAACGTACTTGGCTGGGAGAGTGATTGTTGTTATTGAAGTGCGATGCCAAGGGGGATTTTGTATTCTTGGTTCGAATATTACTCTTATGTTCAATTATGCGTGTCTTGATTTTGCGTTCCGTTTTCCCAACGTAAGCTAGGCCACATGGGCATTTGGAAAACAATTTGTATACAAAGTTCCCCCAGGATGAATTAAATTACTCTCTCAGGAAGAATAGATAGTGTAGCAGGGGATCAAAGAAACCCTTGACGGAATTAAGGATGCCTCACACAATTACGAGGTTGGACAACGGTTGCCATCCTCCCCTGTGATTGTATTGTGTCATCATTGGCCTCCTGCTCCGACGGCGGGCTGGCGGTGCAATGCCTGCCGGGTAGCACGTAGTGCTACTCTTTGGTGGAGTTCTTTTATTCCTGGCAAATAGATGCATGTGTGTGAGGTACCAAAACAGTGCAGTAGTGAGCGTGAGTGAAGGTTTTAAAATAGGTCAGTAGAGTCCATTAAGAATACTTTAATGAGATGGCTCACTGCCTAATTAAAAGGTGAAGGGAGGGGTAGCGAGGCACAAGGAGTTAGGTAAATTGCCCTCGTTCAACCCTCACCTCAAGTGCGGTCAACATGTTTCTCGCCATAGAGGCAATTCGTCAGGACCTATACATGCTCATCAGCACATAAAATGTCACCCTGGTTGAAATAATTTCTAATACAACCTGTGTGTCAGTGCAGGTGATGATCCTGCAGGGGTTCCCAACCTGAATGTTTAGGAGAGAAAGAGATACAATCAAACCTAGGAGCATTAAGTGGGAACTGTACATGAAGTTCAACATGGTTCAAGGTGTGTACATGCACAAATAAGTGGCGTGCACAAACGGGTAATTGTGACTTCGTGAGAGAGAGAGGAAGAGAAATTATTAAAAGCATGGTGATGTATATTCTAATACACCACTGGCACGAAGATATCTGTGTGATATATATCGACTTGTACACTCCATGCATCCATTCAAGAGTTGTCCTATGGTAGTGTATTTCATAAAATCAGTTTTTAACATGAGTCTCAGAAAACAAAGCCAATGCCGCTAATCCGGGAAGACCTAATGCCGAGTGCATCTGAGTGGAGAAGACGCTCGAAATGTCCTTACCCTTAAGCCCTGGTGGAAGACCCCCACGGTCTGTCCTTGGGGAGCCCGAGCAGTAAAGAATTTCCTAAATAAAGAAGTAAACAAGGTGTATTCACTAACCGCGAGCAAGGCATCTCTGCGGTATGTAACCCGATACGTACAACAGTTATTGTGCACGATCGTGAAGTCTATGAATTACGTGAATTAACCAGCCCCCATCGGTACCCGGGTCCCAATCTTACCTAGATTACTCGGGGCGCTGGACTTGTAGACACCTACCCTTCCCCAGACGGCGGAATCACAGGACAGCCGGTAAGTCGGTTTGTCACTGCCGGGTTTAAGAAAAGATAGCCGCGAGGGTTGTTGGTGGGCGTGCCCGAGGTGCGTTGCTCGGCAGCCCATGCGCGCGTAGTGTGGAAAGCGAAAGCAGACAAGAGAAGCTGCTAAAGAGCGTCTACAGGGGAACGCCATCTTACAGTGGTGACGTTCCGTTTACTGGAATGTATTAGGATGCAATGCCCTATGTGGACGAGATGTACTCGGGGCCCCAGATTGTTGTGGGTGACAAGGGTCCATAGTAGGGGGACAGACTGAGCGTCTGCTATCTAACCAGCATATTCCAAGGAATGGAGTCATTAAGGCCCAGGGTATCTGTCTGAAGGCGGTGCACCCACCGCTGTTCCAGCCTATAGAGTGCTTTTTGGTTGATGGATGGGTGACACTCAATGACAGTCCATTGTATGTGTTGAGCCAAATGGTCTTGTTGTTGGCAGTGTTCATACAACCTTGTGTGAGTCTTCTTACATCGGATGTTGCTATTGTGCTCCATGATGCGTAGTTTGACGGCACGCATCGTCATCCCGATGTAGATTAATTTACACAGGCACGTAAGCAGATAGATGCACTTTGAGCTATTGCAGTTAGTATGTTTGTTACGGTGCCACTCGAAATTATTGGGGAGTTGTAGAGTTTTGCCCTGGACAGTCTGGGGACAGACCACACAGGATCCACAGCGATGGTGGCCCGTAACTGGGGGCAGATCCCATAAAGTATTCAACGGACGTGTGCTGAATTTTTTGGGGCGAGTGTGGATCAGAGTGTCTTTGAGGTTGGCTGTCCTTTTGAAGGCAAAACGTGGACGTGGTATATCAAGACCTGCCGTATTTAGGATACCCCAATGGGAGTTCACCGTCTTCTTTATGAACGTGGAGTTCCTTGTGTAAGCTGTAACGCAAGTAATCAAGTCCTCCTTCTCCTTGGGGTGAGTTTCCAACAGTGAGTCTCTGTTGTTGTTGAGCGCCCTCTTAGTTGATTTTTAAGGAGTTGTGTCGGGTACCCCCTGTCCTGGAGCTTATGTTGGAGATTGTTCGCCTCTTGTTTGTAGTCGCCGATTGATGTGCAATTTCTGCGGAGTCGTAAAAATTGCCCGAATGGCAGATTGTCCCTCAAAGATCTGGTGTGGTGGCTGTTATATAGCAGCAGGCTGTTCCGGTCAGTCTCTTTTTTGTAGAGAGTGGTGGAGATTTCTGTGGGATCCAGCTTGATAGTTAGGTCTAGGAACGGGACAGACCTCTCAGAAATCGTGCCTGTAAATTTCAGGAAGGGGTCTTGTTGGTTGATCCAGGTGCAGAAGGCCTCACAAGCAGTTCGGTCACCTTTCCAGAATATTAAAATGTCGTCGATGTATCGACGCCAAAGGGTGAGGTGTTCACGAAACGGATTCTGGTCGGGTGGGTAAATGTGGTTCTTCTCAAAGGTCGCCATATAGATACATGCCAGGCTCGGCGCGAAGGTAGAACCCATAGATGTCCCGCAGATCTGATGGTAGAGCTGTGACTCATACCTGAAAAAGTTTTCTGTGAGGGCTATGTTGGCTAGTTCCATAATGAATGTTATGGGGGTTGGGGAGGACCAATCCTCCAACCGCAAAGTGGACTCCACCGCTTCTAGTGTTGCCTGTTGCGGAATGTTAGTATATAAGGCCTCTACGTCTAACGTGAGGAGGAGGTCAACATCTTCTCTGCCATCCACTTCTTCAATAAGGCGAAGGACATCTCTAGTATCCTGTAGGTAAGAGGGGATTTGTTTCACCAGAGGCTGCAGAAAGGCATCGCAAAATTGAGCATTTGATCAGATAAATCAAATTTCTACTGTCGCACGTTGCAGTGACTCTTAATTTGATGGTAAATCCTTGGCTTGGATGTTTTATTTCGGTTCCTTTTATGATTGCGTTACAATTGCCACAGTTATGGCAGGGTAGCGTGCCCTTGTGCTTGATGCTATGACTCTCCGTTTTTTTGTTTAATGTCTCTTTGATATTGGAAGATCTTTGAAATGCGAATCGTGGATTTAGTTGAAAAATGTTGTTAAAATCCTCCTCCAATGTCAATAATGACCAATTCTTCAATATGATTTTTTTTATTTTGGTGCTTTCCGTTGAGTATTTAGAGACGAATACCATTCTCTCTTCTTCCTTTGGCTTTGGTGGAGACTGCAATAATGTTTTTCTGTCAATTTTAGATACTTTGATTTTGGCTTCTTCCAGAATCTCCATGGGGTAACCTCGCTCATGAAATTTATGTATGCACGTTTGCATACTTTGATTCAATGATTCTTCTGTTGATGAGATCCTTTTTATTCACAATAGTTGAGAATATGGTAAGTGTCTTTTTAGGGAATGTTGATGGAAACTTGCAAAGTGTAATAGGTTGTTTCTATCGGTGGTTTTGATAAAGACACTGGTTTCAAGCTTGTTTTCAGTTTTCTGGATGAGCACATCCAGGAATGGTAAACTGACCGTTTGGATGTTGTAGGTGAATTTGATCCGATCGTTGACTTCATTCAAGTCTCCAATAGCTTGTTCTAGCTCAATTTGTGATCCCTTCCATAAAACAAAAATATCATCAATGTATCTCTTATATGTGATAAGATTCCTTGACCATTGATCTTTGCTCAAAATGTTGTCCAATTCAAACCTGTGCATGAAGAGATTCGCATAGGCCGGTGCGGCACAATTGCCCATGGAAGTACCAGAGCTTTGAATGTAGAATGACTCGTTCCATGAGAAGTAACTGTGGTATAGTGTGAAATTTAAGAGTTCCATGATAAATACCTTTAAACCTTCTTCCATCTCTGATAACATGAGAAATGACACGGTCGCGTCTAAACCAAGGTTGTGTGGAATAGAGGTATATAATGACTGTACATCAATAGTGCAAAGAATCATTTCGTTGGTGAATTCTTCTTTCTGGTCTTCAAGAATGTTCAGAAAGTGAGTGGTGTCCTTAATATAGGTAGTCATCGATTGTACCAACGGTTGTAAATGTTGATCTATGTACTTGCCAATTGGCTCATGAATAGAGTTGATTGTTGACACACTGGGTCTGCAGGGAGGATGAGTCTGATGTTTGTGTACTTTTGGTATCATATATATATATGGTACTGATGGATTGGATTTGATAAGGTATTGTTTCTCCTTCGATCCAATTACGCCTAGGTCCATGGTGTGGTTTATGAGCTTGGAGAGTATCTCAGTGAATTCTTTTGTAGGATCTCTATCTGTTTTGTAGTAGATGTTTGAATCATTGACGTGTTCGTTGACCTGATTGGTGTAGTAATCCGTGTCTAAAATGACAAGGGCGCCTCCCTTGTCTGCTTGGCGGGTGGTAATCTCAGAATTTTCTGCCAATTTTTTCAAAATGTTTCGTTCTTTGTTAGAAAGATTGGTGACTCTTGACTTAGGCTGTTTGTGAAGTTTTTCCACGTCCTTACTTATGATTTTTTCGAATGCATCCAGGACTTTGTGGCTCACCGGAGCGATGAATTTGCTTTTGTTTCTAAGGCCCTTTAAGGTGTCTTTGGGAGATTCATCTGTTGATTGAACGACGTTATTGAAAAAATGTCTTAACCGTAGTTTTCTCATGAACTTGTAAATACATATTTGTGTATCCAGAAGTTTAGAATGGTATGTTGAAACAAACGTGGATCCTTTTTGTAGAACGTTAATTTCAGCACTTGACAGAGTTTGTTTGGACAGGTTAATGACTAGGGTTTTTGATTCCGAGTGTTTTGGGAAATTGAATCTTCCGTTGTTTGGCCTCTTGCCCCTCCTGGTTCTTCGGACGATTTTTGGCCTCTCTCCAAAAAAGAATCCCCAGTTTGTTTAGCGCCACTGGATGTGGTTGGTTGTTCTTGTGTGGCTTTCGTGTGAGGTTGAAATCTAGAGGGTTGTGTCCTAGATTGAGAGTCATCCGAGGACGATGTTTCATCAGATTGTCTGTTAGATGTAAAATTTTGTTGTCTTCTCCTAGCATATATGTCAGCCCAATTGTAGACTTCTCCAAGCTTGTAATCAAGCGTATCACGTTTGAATTTTCTTATTTTTCTTTCATTTATTTCTTTAGTGTATGACTCCAGTTGTTTTGAGATGTCTTTTAACATATCGTCCATTTCTTCTGGTGTTAACATGTTACTTAAGTCCTGTTTTAATTGTTGTGTTTCTTTAGTCAGATCCTCAATTAGTTTGGCCAGTTCTTCTACGATTAGCAGAATGAGGTCAAGAGAGCACTTGTTCAATATTGCTTGCCATCTTTCCGTGAATTTCGTATTATTTTTACACAGTGTTGATTTCAGCAAGATGCGTAACCCACGGGGGATTCTTTGAGCTTTGTGATAACGTATTAACGTGCTTGCGTGTAGTTTTTGATTGACTGTTTTCTTTGACATGTAAAGGAGTTGTTTTATATTGCTTTGTTTAGATCCTGTACTTGATAATAAGGTTTCGCTTACCTCTATTAACGAATATATTCGCTGTGTATCATCTTCCGTGAATCTTAAAGTTTGAGCTCTTTCATCAGTAATCTTGATTATGTCATCGAATTGCATTTTGTTTGGTTGTTGGTGCGTAGGTTCGTGTAGTCTGCTGCTGATGAGGGACTGTGTCACTGTTCTTCTTCTTTTGATAAGGATCCACTTGTAAATGTTGCGGAGCATGTGGAGGGTGTTATGGCAGTACGAGGAGATGGTGTAGACTTGATTACACATGGAGAGGGAGAAGTTTAGGATGAATCCTAGGTTGTGGACATGGTTGCTAGGTGTTGGTACTGTCCACAGTGTAGTCAGCTATCAGGAGTCATCTGAGGCTGAGGGGGTGGGTCTGAGGATGAGAACTTTCATTTTGTGCGAGTTCATGTTTAGAGAGCTGCTCTTTATGTAGTTGGTGATGTCCTTCATTGTGTCGTGGAGGTTGCTTTTGGTGGTATGTGGATTCTTGGTGAGGAGGAGGATGAGCTCGGTTTCGTTGATGTAGGAAATTATGTTGAGGTTGTGATGGTGGGCTACTTCTGTGAGGGTGGCCATGTAGATGTTGAATAGCGTCGGGTTGAGGGAAGAGCACTGGGGGGACGGAGCAAATGATGTTGGTGGTTTTGGATCAGAAGGCTGGGAGGCAGACGCTCAGGATTACTATTGAACAATTTCCAAACTAAGAATTCAACGCATACTATTTGGCCATGTGGAAAAGTACGTGAAACCATAAAGGACTTGTTGTTGTATATTTTGTCAGCATATATTTGTAAGTAATATTATTTACAGTGTATGAAAATTAATCATAATGTTTTGTTATGTTATGATTGTTTGAGATGTCATATTTACGTAAGAAATTGCTCTTAGAAAAAAACATTTAAGATATGTTTTATTTCTATTTTTTAGATTGTTATTGAGAATGTTTAATATTTTTTTTAAGATAATGTTATTGATTGTCTTTTTTTTGCCCGCTGTTATGTGATGAGTACTATTGAACTCACTGTTTCTAGTGAAATTCAATATATTCTGAGAACAGCAAAAAAGGTAAATGTAATACTTTGCAAATTATTTTGTGTTATAAAAGATATATTGCATATTTGCAGAACTGTAATGATCCACTCACTATCTAGATACTCATGGATTAAAACAGGCCTTAGTCCATAGACTGTTTCAAACCCCTATAGACTGTGCATGCAATGTTCTATGCACCAGCAAACTTATGTTTTATACCTTCAATTCCTCAATGTGTATCCTTACACTTCCAGCAAACACTCTCACACTACTGTTTAAATATTATAGTGAGCCATTCAGCAGTATGTGTTTATCTGTATACTGTGGTAAAACTGAGGCTGTTATAAATTCAATCAGGCTCTTTCCTTGCAGAACTGTAATCATCCACTCACTTCCTAAGTACTCATGGGTTAAAATAGGCCTTAGGCCATAGACTGCTTCAAACCCTTATAGACTATGCATGCAGTCTTCTATGTACTTGCACATTTGTATTTTATACCTTCAATTCACCAGTTTGTATCCTTCCACTTCCACCAAACACTCTGTCTCTGTTGTTTTAGCTTTTTAGTGACTCATTCATCGGTATGTAGTAATCCATTCACTACATTAAAACACTAATGGGCACATATACAATAACAGTTATTGTGCACCGTGACACCACCACCATTGATGCGCCGTATTTACAATGCGGTGTACCATGGGACAAAAATGGCACATATATGTGATGTATCTGTGCTGTAAAGGTGGTGCATTGTTTGAGTTATGTTGCAAGTGCAACACATCTCCAGCAATGCTCTGGGGGCCCTATGCTCAGAATGCTGTGTCAATCCTTACACATGCTTCAAGCTAGTGCAGGGTTTTGACACAGCATGAGCCTAAAAGTGACAAAGTGAAATCTTGTTGATTTCACTCAGCCACTTTTAGGAGGTGTTCCAGCGCCGGAACGCCCACCCCCCCCCATGTAGGAATGTCTCCTTCTGGTACAGGGATTTATAATGTGACGCACCTCCCAGATACGTCACATTCTAAATACCACATACCATGGCGCATCTTTTGCACCACCGCTTCATCAGAAAAGTGATGCAACGGCGGTGTAAAAGAGGCACAAGTGTGTTGTAAATCTGCCCCTAACAAACACTTACAAATTCACCCAGGCAGTTTCACTAGCAGTGCATTCTTTTTTTAATTTACTTTTGTTATTATTTTACATTAAAAAATATGAAATGTAACTTTAAAAATAAAATAAATATAAGTATATATAATAGAAATGTAGGAAATTATTATAAAAAGAAAGAAATATAATAATTAATACATTTTAAAATTATCATTTACAAAACCTTTGAAATTCACTGAAACAACCATAGGTTTCGGGCACGTATAGTTAGGAATTAGCATTTAAAAAAACCTTAGAAATTCACTGAAAAAACCATAGGTTTCACACATGTTATAGTTAGCTGGACATTTCACTCATACAAAACCATTGAAATTCCCTTGTTATAGTTAGTTCAGCTAACTATAACTTGTGCGCCCGCAATGCACTGATGATGACGTCACATATTACATCACTCATGACATGGTCTGTGCGCCGAAGCTGTTGTGAATGTCGGCGATCTTGCTGTGAAAGAATGAAGCGAGTGAGTCGCAGAGGTCTTGCGAGGGAGTGATGTCGTTGTTTCCTGCGCTGGGGTTGGAGAGCTCTTTGACGATGCTGAAGAGTTCCTTGCTGTTTTGGGCGTTGTTGTCCAGTCGTTCCTTGAATGCTGTCTTCTTGGTGGTGTGGATCAGCTGGTGGTGTTTGCGGGTGGCGTGCTTGAGGGCAGTCATGTTGTCTGTGCTCTGGTTGTTGCTCCAGGCTTTCTGGAGGGTACGGCAGTTCTTCTTGGAGTTCTTGAGTTCGTCAGTGAACCAAGAGGCTTTCTTGCTGCCGGGTCTGCTGGGAGGGGTCTTCAGTGGTGCAAGGTTGTCAGCGCAGTTGGTGATCCACTGTGTGAGGTTGCTGGCTGCTTCGTTTGGGTCCGTTGTGCTGGCCGGAGGGTTCTGGCTGAGGGAGGTGGTGAGCTGGTCGGCGGTGATCTTGTTTCAGCTCCTGCGAGGAACCTGTTGCGGGTGGTGGTGGGTCGTAGTTCGTCTGAAGCTGAAGTGGACGCAGCTGTGGTCCGTCCAATGAAGTCCGGTGGAGTGGCTTGAAGAGATGTGCTTGCTGGAGGAGAAGACGGGGTCAAGCGTGTGGCCGGCGTAGTGGGTGGGGGTGTTCACCAGTTGCTTGAGTCCGAGGTTGGCGAGGTTGTCCAGCAGGGTGGTGGTGTTGGTGTCGTTGTTGTTCTCCAGGTGGAAGTTGAAGTCCCCTAGGAGGATGTAGTCAGCGGAGGGGAGGGCGTGTGGGCTGATGAAGTCTGCGATGTCTTCGCTGAATTGTGTGCGTGGTTCCGGGGGTCTGTAGATGAGGGTGCCTCTGAGGGTCGTCTTGGGGTCAGTCTGTATCTGGAAGTGGAGGTGTCCGGCGGCGGTGAGGGTGTCGTCGGAGTTGGTCGTGATGCGGATGGTGTTCTTGTGTACGATGGTGATGCCTCCTCCAGTCTGGTTGACGCGGTCCTTCCGGGTGACCTTGAATCCGTCCGGGATGGCGATGGCGATGTTGGGGGCGGGGGCTATAAGGGTATTAGCCAGTACTTTCTGGCTTTTCTGTAGGAGGGGCAAAAGAAGAGGATGTGCAATTCATCCTCCTCTGTCGCCCCACACCCTGGGCATGATTCGCTCGTGGTTGTCGACCACTTGCCTACAAATGATCCTGGAGGTAGTGTCCCATGCCTCCATTGGATGTATAGCTTCCTTGCTCCTACTGGATAGATAACATTTAAAAACTCCTCGAAAGCATAGGAATCCTTGATCGCTAAAAAAGTTGTTGTCAAGGAACCAACTTTGGAGTCATGCAACCATCTTCTCTGTTTATGGTCTATAAATAGCTTAGCAAGCGTTTTGCCTAGGACCCCCCAACATGCCTGTTCTGGGTCATACCAGAGGTCTGGTAGTCCTATTTTCCCTAGTTCATTTTTCACAAAAACAAGCCAGGGGATTTTTGCTGCACTCCCATGGCTCAGGACATCTCTTAGTTCAGACCTGTAATTGGACAATTCTGGGGTTGTCCATAACCTGCGCCAGAACCTTAGAGGTTTCAAAGCTAGCTCGTCCTGGATAAAACTCAGTCCTAAATCCAATCTCAGTGGAAGTAGAGGGGTACTTTGAGGGAGGGCCAGTAACTGCCTCATAAACCTATTTTCCGCATTAACAATTTAAGGCCCACAATAGTTGCCCCAAAGTTCCCCACCGTAGAGGGCCGACGCCCTTACCTCCACTTTGTAAATCTCCAGTGCCGGGCTCACTGGCTTAAATGTGGATGTGTTAGACATTTTGAGGATTCCACCCGCTAATTGAGTTAGTTTGAGTTGGGATTTCACCTGTTGGGGACCCCAGGAAAGATTTTAATTTATCGTCACCCCCAAGTATTGGAAGGTCTGTACCCTCTCCAGTCTGACCATACCCAGGAGCGGTGATGGGCGGGTGCGTGCCGGCGGACTGAAGATCATGAATTTGGTCTTATCAGCATTAATCTCCAGTCCGCGGGAGCGGCAAAAGTTAGTAAAGCCGTCCAGCACTCGCTGTATCCCCATTGGGGACTTGGAAAGCAGGAGGGTGTCATCGGCGAACATTATCGCTGGCACCCTCCTGCCTGCCAATCTGGGAGCGTCGTTATTTGGAACCGCATCCAGGTGTGATATAATGCCATTTACATAAAGGCAGAACAGCGTTGGTGCCAGAACGCACCCCTGCCTAACCCCCCTGGAAACTGGGAATCTGGGCGACAGCACCCCATCCCTCCCACATCTGACCTGTGCGTAGTTTTGCGTATGCAGCCTCATAAGGACCACCAATAGAGCGTCTGGAACACCCACATCCAGGAGCACCGCCCACAGTTTGTCCCTAGGTACTAGGTCAAACGCGGACCAAAGGTCCACGAAGACCATGTAGAGGCTGCCACCCTCCAGTGTTGCCGTCTTGCAGAATAACATTATGAGACGGAAAATCTGGTCCACAGTTGAAGTTTTTTTCCTAAATCCAGCCTGGTAAGGACTGAGGATATCATGCTCCTCGATCCATTCCTGTAGGCGATCTAGGATTAGTCGGGAGAAGATTTTTTGAGGGACATCTATGAGGCTAATGGGCCTGTAATTGGTCGGTAGCAGAGGAGAGCCCTTCTTAAAAATTGGAACAATCTCTGCTCCCAACCATGTGCCCGGTATCTCCATGCCCGCCAGAATCGCATTGAAAAGGACACTGAGATAAGGGGCCCAGATCAGCGGTTGGTCCCTGAATAGATCACCGGGGAGCCTATCTAGGCCAGGGGCCTTGCCCGTGGCCAGCTTCCCGATAGCGACATAAATTTCCTCAACAGAGAATTCCTGCTCACCACGTTCGCCCTGCTGGGATTTTTGAATTGACGGGCTTCCTACACCTGCGGCTGCAGCATATAGGGTCTTAAAATGGAGCTCCCAGACCTCCGCCGCTATGTTTGGCTCAATTGCAGATCTAGGGGCTCCTGACCCTGTGCTGACTATTGCCCAGAATCTGCGTGGATCTCTGGAGTCTAATGAGGAGGACAGATTCGACCATTTGTCCATATCCCATTCCTTCCGCGCATGATTCATTATTTCTTTATAGTGTGATCTTAAGGTGCGAATATTAGTTTTATCTCTTCCATCTTTAATGGCCCCAATTAGGTCTGCTTTTGCCTTCCTGCATGAAGCGTTTTACCACGTGGATATGGGCACCCTACGTTTTCTTTTGGAGGCCGGGGGATTAAGGAATTCTGATAGACAGGTTACTAGGTCCTGATGCGCGGACAACAGATTATCATTAAAATCCGAAGCCGTGTGCTGAGAGGTTAAGAGTGCCACTTTCTCAAGGAAAGGTACAACTGCGCTATATAATTGGGGCAGTCCGTCCCGTGATACAGCCAGCTTATCCCACTTAACTCTGCGCCTGTTATTAGTTAAGGCCAGCCCTTCTGGCACATCCAGGTCGGATTCCCTTCCATTTGCTCTAGGCCGTGGGCACTCTAGCTTCAGAGTCAGGGTATTATGATCACTGTCCGCCCTAGATAAAACCTCAAAGTCAATGACCTTTGGCCATAGGGAAACCTCCACCATAATATAATCTAGTCTAGATTTGTGGCCCCTTTTGTTAAAGGTGCACTTGGACACATTCAGGCTGAAGGGGTTCTTAGTGTCGAGGAGTATGATGTACTTAGACTCCGAAATTAGCATTGTTTTTCGCGGTTGCCCCCTCGGGGACTTGCTGCCCTCCTGTCAACACCAAAGAAAAACAAACTGTTAGCGTTCTTGTCATGGTATTTCAGCCAGTGTTTTGCAGTAGAGTAACTAAGGTCACTGGGGCATATGTAAGTAGGTGTTTTGCGATCGCAAACACTGCGATTCCCAGAATCCTGGGTGTATGCAATCGCAAAAGCGAGTGTTCCGATGTAGGTAAGTATTTTGCCTCGCAAAAATGTGAATCGCAAACTTAGCGATTAGCAATTCTGCAAGGCATGAATCTGCGGATCAAATAGCGAATTCGCAAGGTGCATGTTATTTGCGCAAATCGCAAATATTGTTTACGCAAATTGCCAATTCGCAATTTGAGATGTAGCAAAAATTCACAATTAGCGATTTTACGAAATTCGCATTTTTGCACTTATCTAATACAACCAACTCTGACCAGGTGTTAACCAGTGGCAACCTATTTAAACAGGCCCACAATGCCACTGGGGCTTCTCACAATGGCTGGTCTGTATGTGATAGCCAGGAGGTTGCGAATCTGAGAGGCTGAACAGAGAAGGAGATGCCAGGAGAGGATCTACAGAGCACGCATCACCCTTTTCCAGCAGACCGAGGAGGACATCCATGTGCACGACAGGCTGCACCCAGACAGTATCCTGGAGTTGATAGAGGAGCTGACACCCATACTTAAGCACCCCACATACAGGCCACACACCATTCCCACCCACATACAGGTTTTGTGCTCACTGCACGGCCTAGCATCAGGGAGTTTTCAGGGGTTATAGCCGCAGCCGGAGGGGTCTACCAGTGTGCACTTTTGTGTTTCTTCCACGCTTTCCTTGATGCTATGATTCAGAGGATGCATCACCACATACAATTCCCAGACAAACAGCAGGCACTTGACCAGACCAAACAAGATTTTTACCAAATAACACAATTCCCCCACGTGATTGGCTGCATAGCCGGAACCCATGTTGCACTGTCCCCCCATCACACAATGAGTATGTGTTTAGAAACAGAAAATCCTCTCATTCCTTAAACAGCCATGTAGTCTGCAATGCTAAACATGTAATCACGGATATTGTAGCAAAATTCCCAGGAAGCACACACGATTCCTTCATTTCCCGACACTGTGGTTTACATCGCAGACTCACAAATGGCGAGTTCGGAGCGGGATACCTGCTAGGTAATTGTATGGCACAAACGCACACAAGTAGGAAAGGTCTGAACTGGCAGGACAGTATTTAACATCAACATACTTTTGCCCTGCAGGTGACAGTGCATATGCTGTGCATGACTACATCCTCACACCCTACCTCAATCCAGCTACAGCAGCAGAGCGGAGGTACAACAGTGCCCACAGAGCCACAAGATGCACCATTGAGAGGACCTTCGGAATCCTAAAGAGCAGTTTCCGGTGCCTCCATAAGAGTGGAGGTACCACACAGTACAGCCCTGAGACGTGTTGCAAAATTGTGGTGGCCTGCGCAATGCTACACAACATCGCTACCAAGAAGGGCACCCCTGTGGATCTGACAGATGCAGACAAAACAGATGAGGAGGATCCAGCTCCCCAACGCAGTCATGTGGGTGGAACCGGGGCAGCTGCTGGGCGCCTGAGATGTGATGACATCACACAGAACTACTTCTAGGTGAGAAATGAGTACACAATGCCAAATGATGATGTTCAAAGAAAATATGTGAATTCCCTTAACAGCAGGATTACTAATGTCACACACCGTAACTGTAATTATGTTGGTTGCACATGTTGATGTCACAGTGCCATCATTGTTCAGAGTCACTTAGTCCATATGGCATGTTTTGCCTCACAAGATGCCATAGGTGCATGCAGCCCCTTCATCTCCAGCGTGCACGCCCTGTTGCCCCTCTTTCGGGCTGTGCACTGGCCTTACTGCTCTCTTCCCCTGCTCTGCCCTGACGCCCACTCTGGCGTCTTTCAGCAGGAATTGGAGGAGTTGGGGTGCTCCTGCTGGACTGACCATCAGTGTCCAAGCTGCCCAGTGTCCCAATGCCACTGGTGGCTACAGCACGCATTTGGTCAACCCCATGCGTGACCTGCATCAGGCCCCTACCCACATCCTGGCAGCAGTGTGCCATTTTGTGTTGCATGCTAACGCATCTTCTAGTTAGCAGGGAGATGGCGATGGATTGGCGGTTCACAGCCTTAGTGAAGAGGTCCAGGCGGGTGTTTCGGCGGTGTTGTTCCCTGCACCTGGCCAGCCTTTCTCTTCTGATCTCCCTACAAAGACCCTCCGAAGCTCCAGACATGTTATTCACCCCGAGCCACAAGTCTGACATATGGCGGTTGTGTGTGGCTATTTGGCACTGTATTGAAAAAATTCTCAGGCATAAGTGTGCCCTCCACCAATTCCTCCAGGGGCGTCGGCTCTGGTGCAGTTGAGGTCCAACCTCCAGTTGCTTTTGCCTCTGCTAATCTGGTGGCCGCCCTCTCCTTGGATCTTTGCCTCATGTCATACCACCGCTTGCGTAAGTCATCAATTGAGGGGTGGGTTACGCCAATCGCTTACACTTTCTCTTGTATGTCGTTCCAGATTCTCCTCTTCCTAGCCTCTGGAACACGGAGTGATCTCTTTCCAAACAGGAGGTCATGTTGCCTCACAACCTCCTCTGTTAGCACCTCAAGCTCCCTCTCATGGAACTTTTGTTTCCTCTTTCTGCTGTGATCCTCTGGCTGCTTGTCACCCCCTTGAGAATCCATTTTAGCTTCTTGGAAATGCAGAGTCAGAAGCACACTCCCTCCTCACAGTCTCTCAGGCAGCAAATGAGTCAGACACAGGTGCTGGCAATCAGGTGCAGCATGGGCAGTCACACTTCCTGGTTGTGATGTCATCATTCTGCACCTGAATTGCTATTTTCCGTTTTTGCGATTTCTTATTAGCGATTTTGCTATTAAGGAATCGCTGTTTGAGTAATCGCTTTTTAATTCAGCAAATTTTTGGTAATCGCTATTTTTTAGAGGTATTTTACCTACATCGTGTTTTGCGATTCCGAAAATGCGATCACATTTTCAGGATCGCAAAACATATTTTACCTACATATGTCCCACTATTCCTTATTGCTCTAATGTGTTCCAAAATTCTCTTCTTCACAAGGAAGATGGTTCTCCCTAAGTACATTTTGTCACAGGGGCATACTATGGCGTACATACAGTAGTCTGTATTGCAGTTTATGAATTTGGTTATGTTTCCTGTCTTCCCTGTTGGCAATGGGTATGTTTTTCTGTTCTTACTTGTGCTGCAGGCCTTGCACTTCCCGCACTTGAAAAAACCCTTCTGCTGCTGTATCCAACTTTGTTGCTTACTGGTGCCCATGTAGCTATTGACTAACATGTCCTTCAGGGAGCGTGCCTTTCTGTATGTGACCATAGGGAATTCACTAACTTTTGCTCCTATCACTTGATCATTTTTAACAATGTGCCAGTGTTTCTTCAGAGTTTCGCGGACCATGTAGACTCAACGTTGAACTCTGTTATCATCCTTATCTTGTTGGTCCCCCACCGGGTCATGGTCTCTTCACCAGTAGGGATGCCCTATCCTGTGCAGCTGCTCTCTCACTGGCTATGCTGAGGATGTTGTCGGGATAACTTCTCTTCCTGAATCTGTGCAACATGGTCTTTCTCTCTTTCTTATAGCTTGGGTTCGTATTGCAGTTACGTTTGGCTCTTATTAACTATCCATATGGGATACTCCATTTATGTTTGGGGGGATGGTGGCTGCTGGCATGAAGGAGACTGTTCCGTGCGGTGGCTTTCCTGTGTAAAGAGGTTGACAGCCTTACTTCCCCCAATCATACACATGCATCCAAAAAATCCATCTCTTGTTTGTCACTCTTGTGGGTAAAACGCGTGTGGAAAAAGGGTCAGGCAGATCAGGTCGATTACCCCTTTTCAAGATTTGCCCGGCGCTAGCCGCCTCTCGCCCAACTCACGGTTACCAAATAAAGAGGCAGGCGCAGGAGACTGGAAGGCAGGAAACAGGAGTTTATTCCGACGGAGCAGAACACGTCAAATCAGACAACAGGGTATCTTCTCGAGGTGCTCTAACCGCATCTCTGAGGCCTGGCCTCTTATACACAGGTTTATGGCTTTATTACATTTATGACATCAGTAATGTTTCTTTGAAGGACAGAAAAGACATCCTCGGAATCCCCGGTCCAGGCCCGTTCCCACACATATCTACAGTAGAGTTCCCACCCCGATCTCAGCATGTGGTGGTTATCGCGCAGCTGGGCATTCCGCTGGGAACGGGGGTGTGTGATCAGTCGGATCTTCGGGGTGCGAAAGCATTGATTAATCCCCGTTCCTTTGATGTGAGGCGAGGTCCTACTGTAGGGGTAATAAAACTGCATCTGTTGGGCTAGGTGATGGCCTGGGATCAGGCCGGACAATCAGGCAGGGAGGAAGGGGTTATCAAATGGGCCTGTTCTTTGAATGAGATAAAAGAGCGAGGGGGTTCAGCACGGGATGTGGCTCGGAGACAGGGTCGCGTTAGAGGTGCATTCATGGCCCAAGCAGGAGAGACCGGGGGCTGTCGGGGCGCGGGGGAATGCTTGCGAGGCCGGGGAGTGAGGGGGAGAGACGTGCAGGCTATTGGTAATGGGCAGAGAGACCATGGTTTTCAAAATGGCTGCCACTTACGCGCACGAAGGGGCCTAAAAAGGGACAAGATGGTGTGGCCAATGTTTCATGATTTTCACTTTACGCTCAACAGTGGCTATGGTGAACATAAATGAACGCCGCTTATGTATACCGATTTTAGTCATTTTCCACACGCAGATTTACATCGTTTTCCCCTAATCCCTTGAAAAACTGGTCCAGTTCTATTTTGCTGCCTCCCCAAATCATGAATACATCATTGATGTATTGGGTCCAAAACACCATATGTCTAGTTAGGCGTTCATTCACATCACTCCAAACCACTTTTTCCTCCCACCACCCCATTAGCATACAGGCGTAGCTCGGCGCAAAGCAACTTCCCATTGCGGTACCAACCACTTGCTTGTACCACTTGTCTTCGAAAAGGAAAAAGTTGTTAACAAAGGTTGAGATATATTAAGAGTAATTGTTTTTTGTGAGTGTGTTGAGATGATTCATGTGAAGGTAGGCAGTGAGACTGGGTGTTAATTTTGTATCTATAACTATTAAGCTTGATTATGTTTGTGCTGGTTGATTTTCAATGTTGGTGGCTTAACAATGGGTGTTTATTTTTGTTCCTAAAGGTAATTTGTTTCCTTTCCCTTTGATACTTAGCGAGATTTGTTTGTTGGGTCCATACTGCTTTGTTGTTTGCTTCACACTCCTCAAAGACATGACCAAAAACAGTCTCTTTAGCTAACAAACTCAAATCTAGTCTGTACAAAAAAATGACTCAATATTTTTCTTGTTGTTCATCAACAGCATTGCAGTACAGGTCAATCTATCACATTTGAGTCTGGACTCAGTTGGTACGGAATTGGACATATTAGTTACTCTGAGTCAGGAGAATGACGGAAGGAGTCTCGGTGTCACTACTTCAACAACTGCCACCAGAAGAAGGAAGTTATCAACGTCACAGAAACCAACATTTGGTGATGAATCTAAGAGGACTACTCAACTCCGTGGAGTGGTAGTGAGAGAGGTGCGTTGATTTTACTTGTTTTGGAAATGCAATGTTGCTAAGTGTGTGTGCTGGCTGGCTCAAATTTGAAACTATGTGGTGGTTGGGTGGGGGAGTGTTCCTGTAGGTATGTGAAGACAGACATGTGGTGATCCTCACATTATGCAAATGCTAGGCTACATATTGTTATTATTATGATGATGATCATGACAGTTGCAAGTTTGATCAGCCCGATAGTACATGCGGCCATTTGTCTTTGATTGTTGGTTGTTGTAATTGCTCTCACATAATCGATCGCTCATTTGTCATAAAATGAATGATTGCAAAAAGGACTATTCTTCTCCCTTGCAACGCCTTTGAGTCTTCTTGGTGCACTCTTTATGAAGTTTAACTTCTGTCCTTCTCCTTGATTGTACAATATCATTTTTATTTTTCAATTCACAGACCTTCTCTTATCTGGCACAAACGGCAAAAGCACCATAACACACAAGCTTACCTTACTGAACTGCATCAGCTAGTCACCCAATATTGACAGACAATCCAAGAAGAATGCAGATGCACCTCCCAATTTGGCAATAAAGTATCAGTTTTCTTTTAATACGTTTTTTAATTGTGTGTGTTGTTCACCTACCTCCTACATATGTGCATTCACTATTTTTCAAACATAGGTGACAGAACATTTAGATATGTAATAATATAATGGGTCTCTCTGGGTCTGATAGACTGTTTGGGATGCACTGCATTTAAGTTAACTCTGTCATAAATATTTCTTTGTTTTCTGTGCCTCTCTCAACAGATTGATGTTGGTTGGCTGCTTATTGCTCAGATGAATAGCGTCTTTGTGCAGTGAATTTCTTTGTCACACCTTTACCCAAATCCCTTTCCCATCCATTCATCAAACCCCTAACCCTCTTCCCCTGGGCTGCATGATTTGTTGAGTTGTGACTTTATAATTTACACCATTAACTGATCATACACTTGGTGGGGCAGATGTGGTGTAAGCAACAGCATTTCAGTGTAGGATCTTCAATTCTACTTCTATTACCGAAACAATTGCCCACACTGGCCCCATTTACTCACCCAAGCACAAAAGTGATCTATATTTTCGATATAGAGGAACGTCTTTCGTCAGCATCATCATTTAGGCATTGTGTTGCGTAAATGCTGATCCTTGTCCCTTTCATGATTCGAGTATTTACTACTTTAGTGTTAATTAACATACTACCTCACCATTGCGCTGAATAATTCATTTGAGTAAGGGTTTGGATGGTTGTTTATGGGATTTAATCAACCCGGTGTCGCTATTGTTTTTTAGAAAAGAGACTATATATATTGAAGAGAGCAATTAGCGCCTAGTGAAGAGGACATTTCTAGCAAGTGGATACTTGCTGGAGGTAAGAATGGAGGTATAAACAAGCGGGCATTTGCTATCACTAATGGGTATTACCCAGACACACATTTGATGTTGGAACTATTTGTTTTTAGGGCGAAGCGACGTAGTGACTACTAGCGCTTCGAGTGAGTATTAAGATATTTGTTGAACACGTTCGGGGTGTTGGTTGAGGATAGATAGACACTTGGAGGTCACTGGTTGTGCACTAGGTGGTTATGATACACCACATGTGTTCTGTATGATACACTTTTGGCTTAATCATGGTTCATTTGTATGGTTTGGTCTGAGCAGACGATCACCATTGTACATATGGAGAAGGTTTTAGAATTGTATGTATAAAACGTAATGGATTTGTTATGTTTTATAATAGATTTATGGTGCAACATCTTTCGTCCTGAGGATGGTCTTGTGGAATTAATTGTGTTTGAGACCGAAACGTTGACACCATTACACCATTTGTTTGCAAGAAATTATTGATGAAAACTGAATAATTTAGAAAATATCTTGAACTGTTGATAATGTATAGCGAATCATTTCATCTAGTCCATACAAATATACAAAGGGTGTAAGATACTACTATAGATAAGAAAAAACTAAAACAGTGGTTACTAGGTTGCCTTATGTCAATTGTTGTATATATATATATATGTATGTTCTTCACTAAAAAATTGAAACTCACAAAATACGTTTTTGATAAAAGAAGCATTTTTGATATTACCTTGTGCTGTGTTCTAATGAATAATGTGTTCATGATTGTGACGATATTAGTATAAGAACATTTTTAGGTGAATGATTCCTCAAAGAACATCTTCTATGTAATAATTATACCAGTTCCTTGGGGAAGATTGGGTTGCCCTATTGTTGTTAGAATAATTTAGTACAGCGTGTTATATTTTCACTATCAGGTATTCTTTGTTGCGTAGTAGTCTAGTCTCAATTGCTTGTAAAACTATAATATATATAACCCACTAACTCAGTTTTTATTGAAATTTAGTTGCCTGCGATGAATAATCCTTCTGATTAATCCTACAGTTAGATTTTACCTAGGTGGTAGTGGGACCTCGCTTCTCCTTCACTGTTAGTGTACCAGCCACTACCACCACCATGGCACCCTGGGAAATCATGAAACCCTCACTTCCACTAGTTAGGTAAGAGAACTATAGAGCATCGTTACTGTAGGCAAATGAAAGTGGAAAGTTAGAACCCTCCTCCCACCTCCCATTATTGGTCAATATAGTTGCAGCCTGCACAGACTAGGAGAGTAATAGTAGGACAAGGGTACCACATAACTATTTGTCATATTCTAGCAGCTGGTTTAAAAACAGACTGTTGCTGAGCTAAAAGGCAGCGTGCAAACTAAAATACCTGAATAAAGATTTGAAGCATAAATAATTATATTTATTACCCTAAGTACTGAATCAACATTATACACACCCACCCCTTTAACCCTAAAATGGCCAACACCTCTACCCAAACAATTCTTTCCGTCCCCAACCAATTTCCAAAATATCAGAAAAAAAGTTCAAACTAAAATCCAAACTGTCCCAGTCCCAACTCCCATCCCACCCACAACAAGTCCCAATCACCAAAGCAAAGGTTAAAAAGGGACAGAAGAGGACACTAACTGCAGGCAAGGAACTTTTTAAGGGGCCTATACATCTTGATTTGCCTGGCTTCCATGCGGTTGAGCCCGAGCATAATGCGTCCGAAGTTGCAGTCAGAAATGAGGGGGGCAGCAGTGTTGGAACGCCAGCGGGTGGCTGCCAGTGGACTGCTGCACCATTGTTGTGAGGCTGGAGGATGGCTTGGGGCCCTGGGCAGCGGCCTCCATTTTCCCACCCATGCATTCTTTCACCCATTCACCCATCCTAATTTAACCCACCCGAGCATTCCTTTTACCCACCCAGGCAGGCATCTTTTTACCCATAACCTTTCACCCACCCAGGCCGGCATACTTTCACAGCATATATCCTTTCATCCATCCTTCACCCACCCATGCATCGTATCACCCACCTTTATGCATCCTTTCACCCACGCATCATTTCACTCATATTACATTCCACCCATCCTTTCTCCTTCAATCCCTTTTCCCATTTCTATCAACCAATTGTTGGTAAACTTCATTATCAACCTCTGTCTGCTGAGTTCCAGATAGAAGAGGCCATTAACTACTAAAATCTCACTGTATCTGCTAAAGTGGGGTGTTCATTAGTCAACACCCTTGGGCTGAGTATATATTGCTAATTGTCAATCAGCAAGTAATGTGAATTGTCACCGCCTGTCCTTGCCGCAGCTGGGACCACCAGTTCATCTGCCGCTGCTGCATATGCTCCACTGGCACCCTTGCTGCCGGCTGCAGCACTGGTGTTCTGTGCGGCTAGGAAAAACATTACACATTTGATTTTAGACGCCACATATGCCTCCCCAAATATTTTCTTTTAGAAAAATGCAACCACAATATATCACAACAGTTCGGTTTCAGTATTTTCTTCAAAATATCACGGAGGGCATTTTGTTGTTTGGCAGTGTTTGAAAAGCCAGACAGTCAATCAAACCAAAAATCTTTTATAATGGAGGGGCAGAACTATGATGAATCTGAGTCAATGAAGTGCAATGAGGAGGTAGAATAATTGACCAACGAAGGACATCTGGTCTTGGTTGAAAAATGCAATTGGCCATCCTTATACTTCAAGCCATGCTGCACTGTCATCAACTGGTGGTTCAAAGGGGTGCAATTGTGGATTTATCAGTCACCGCCCCTTATTAGGCTCCCAAGTTGCAGGGCCATGGAACCAAAAATCTCAATTCTTCGAGAACAAGGAACCTGGTGTAGGTGGGGCCAACCGTTTCACCTGCAGTTTGAACCCTGAAGGATGCTTCCCTCATTTTGGGCTTTGATCAGGAGATGCCCGAATTTGACTTGGCGCAGCAACAACATTCTCACTCACTGACGCCCCACTATTAGAAGATTCTGTCAACACCCCAGGATGAAAACTGGTAAACCATTGGCTGCTGAGATTCAGATAGAACGCTCGTCCTTGCTTCCACATCTCTGATGGAAGGAGCATCCCCAGGCTTCGCTATTGAATGAAGTGTCCCCCTGACTTCTCTGAAGGAGGTCATCTGTCTGGGGGGTCGGTGATTCACTTTGGGACCTGGGATATTGATTGCTTTGTCTGGAAGCCACCTCCCATCAATCTAAAGGCTTATGGTTTGCCCCATCCGCTAATCGGGTCCTCTTAGCGGTTCATAGGTTGTGGCGGCATGGATTTTTCAACTCAAAATGTTTATTACACCTCGTTTCATTGTTTCCCCAGGTCTCAGGATGCTTACAATTAACAGCTATATTGTACTTCTATATGAAGCCTACTAATTATGGAATGCTAGCTCACACCCGTGGCCCTGGTCTTAGTCCGGTTGGGTCCTGTCCCTTTGCAATCATGGTGAAGATTCTGAACCTTAACATCCGGGGTCCCAATGTCTCAGTGAAACGCCTAGCACTATTAACCCTGTTGAAAGACTCTCAAAATTACCTATGCCTCCTGCAGGACACCTACCTCCTCCGGCGTGACTGTGGCAGACTGATATCTAAATGGTTTAATAGACAATATTTCTTCTTGAGTACGGGAAAGAAATCTAGATTGCAATCCTCTTCACCACACATTTACAGGGGCAAGTGCTGCAAATGCATTCTGAATTTACAAGCTGCTTGTTAATATTGCAAATCTCCCATTATCAGCACCCTTTTACTCTTGCATGACTTTATGCCCCTAATGACCATCCAGAGACATTCATTCAACATACGATTGGGAAAGTACTCACTTTCCAAGATTAATACATATTGATCGGAGGAGATTCAATTTGATTCTTGATGCTCTTTTAGACCGTTAAACGCAATCAGTAGGTCAGATAGGGTCATTTTCTGCCTCATGGCTGCAATGGCAAGCTGAGGCGGGTCTGGATGATTTGTGGCGGTCCCAACACCCCACTCGGGACTGTATTATTTCTTTTCAGCTGCACACCAGACATACGCTAGAATAGGTTATTTTTTAACTCCTACCTCCCTAGCGACTGTAGTTCAACACACCGATATTGGAGTGACAGCCTTATTGGATCATGGCCAATCTCCCTTACCCTACACTTACCCCTTCACTTACCGCAAACACTTACATGGAGATTAATTCACAAGCTTCTGGCCTACGAGCCCACTATTAAAGAAATCCAGGAGGTTCTTGGGTCCTTCCTTAGAACTAACGATGTCCCTCACACTCTTATTGCATCTCTTTGGGACACACTTAATTCTGTGGTCTGGGGGGCTCTCATAGTGATAGCAGCTAAACTACACAGTGACTGACAGGAGAAATGTGTCACTTTAGAGGGACAGGTAAAGATGTTGAAGGAGTCACACAGACAGACAGGCTCACATAGAACTGGAGGCAGCATACCCTGTCTGGGCAGCTGTTTAAGGCATTGGACATAGATGTTGCGTAACATGCATTACTCTGTTCAAAGCAAAATACTACGCTGGGCGACAGGGCGGGTTGTCTTCATCGTCTACGCACCCAGATGGAACATCAGAGGGTCTCAGAGATAAAAGATACCTTAGGTGATGGACCTTGCCATGATGTGGTGATTGCAGTGAATTTCTAATGTTTTTTCACTAATTAATATACTGCAAATACTTTGGTCCCTGGTGATACAGCAACTTATGTTACACAGGCTCCTTTGACTAAGTAACTAGAGAGAGACTTCCAATCCCTAGGCCAAGATATTACAGTGGAAGAAGTTTTGAGGGCAATAGGATCATTACACCCAGACAAAGCTCCAGGTCCAGACGGCTTCACAGCAAACTTGTATAACCAGTAGGGGGTTCCCTTTCAAGATTTGCTGGGGGAAGGCCCTGGCAGTGATCTCAGCAAGGATTGGAGCTAAGACCCCCAGAGAAGAAGTGTAATGTGACTCCTGGGTGACACCATTTTGAAATGTCCCAGCAGGCTGGGCAGGAAGGTTGAGATAGAGGCGGAGAGGTGATGTGGCACACTGCGTGACTGCAAGACCCTCTCCCACCCCCACTTAAAAGGTCTTACACAGGGGGAGAGCTCTCTCTTGGTTGTCCTTTTCTGCTGGACACCAGATCTGGAGGCAGCTGCCTTGGACAATTGGAAGGAAGAAACCCCTGATGGCCATGTGACCTAAGGAGTCTCCTTCAATTGACCCAAGGACCATTCGGGTTCTCCCCAACACCAGGAATGCTGGTCCCTGTGACCCCCCTGAGGACTAGTTATGGAAAAGTCTGGGCTTCTGCACCAAGGAAGAGGTGTCATGTAGATCCTATAAACCTATATAGGATCTGCACATTAAGACAACTTACACTGCGGGACTGGTGTCCAAACTGATTCCGAACACCCCCACAGGGTCTGTTAGCCTGTATACCAACTAGCTCACAGTGCCACTGTAAACTCCTCTTACCAAGGAGAGAACAGTTCTTGGCAACTATCGAACATGACAACTCTGTCCCATCCGGGATCGTGGAAACAGTGTACTATTTTTCGCTCAGCCACTTGTGCTCACTTTATCTCAGAAAGATACATAGAATAAACGGTGGGGATATTTTCCAATAAGTATTTATTGAACCAGCGTCATTCTAGCATAAGATAAGTGTGCTGAAACAACCATTAGACAGAAACAGATATAAATTATTAAAAGCACCAACAGAGTAAAAGGATGGTATATTTCTACCATTGTACTAAAACTATGAATACAGGCAAGTATATAAAATACATGACAGTAATAATAGCGTACTCCTAAGATGCAACCCTAACTAGATGTACCTGAGTGTACATAGCATGTATGTAGGTGTAGAGCCCGGAATCCCTCTAGGGTAAAGTCAACCCCATTACCTGAAGTAAGAGACTGTTGTACCCCCATCTTGGTCTTGAGATGGACACCCTGCAAGGGATGTCAGATCACTGTGAGCTGGAGTGTCTGCGCGCAGGAACCTCAGCGTCTTGTGTCAGTGTGTCAGAATGGAAGTCCTTTTTCTCCTCTGCCTACCCCAGCAATATATTGTGTTTATATACCCATAACTAGGTAAAAGGTCAGTCCCAAGAACTGCTGTGTAGTTTAAAGGCAGGGACAGGTATAGGTGAAAGGTTAGGTTGCTACCTGTGCCTAAATTGGGGTACCTTTAGGAAACAAAACAGAGGGAGTCCCAGAGGAACACAAGGAGAAAAGCAGTTTTGGGGAGCCAGAAGAACCAGCTCTTTGAGGACTGTACCACTTTGGAGGTAAAAAGTGTTGTTGCGACTGGCTAGAGCTCAGCACCAGCAGTAGAATAAGCCCAAGATCATCACAATTCACTTAACCGCTTGCATGCGTCGGACGGCCCCTGGCCGTCTGACGTCACAGTGGGCCAGCCGTGGCCGGCAGTGAGAGTACTTGCAGGGCGGTGACGTGGGGAGGGGGAGGGGCAGGGTAGGGGGTAGTAATGTATGGAGTACGGAGTTTTACAGGTAAGTAAACATTTAAATAAATAAAACAAATTTTGTTGTGCGCACTGCATGGCAATTGGGGATGCAGTGCACTCAACGAAATTTGTTTTATTTATTTAAATGTTTACTTACCTGGGAAGCTCTGTAATCCATACATTACTACCCCCCACCTGCCCCTCCCCCTCCCCACGTCACCACCCTGCAGGTACTCCCACTGCCAGCCGCGGCTGCAGTGGGCGTGTGCAGAGGACGGCCGGGGACGTCCGAAACACGCCCACTCATTATTTCCCCAGCACTGCAGCAGAATTTGCACCGCGGTCAAGGGGTTAAAGGGGCCCAAGATATGGTATTTCCAAATTTGGTGACCTTTTCCTCGCACAGACGTTGTGTAACTCCACTGCCCAGTCCAGTATATACCCCCAAGTTGGGCATGGGCCTGGGGGTCAGTGCAAGGATACTTTGCTGGTTGACCCCCAGGAGAGTGCTTGTGCAGGGTCCCCAGGCATACTCTTTTTTAAGGGACTGGGACCCCATCCCTGACCTGCGTATGCATACAATGATGGCGGGAGTGTCATTGCACTCCCCCACGAGGGGTCAGCCACCATGCTCCTCATGCCAGTGTCTGCTGGGGGAAGCTGGAGGCTGCCACAGACCGCAAAGCAGGCAGAGAGACCTTGCTGGTTCCCACTGCAGTAGGTAGAGTGTTGCCCAGGTGGGGATCCGGCAGGGGTGGTATGGGGTGGGCCGCTCCATAAAATTGAGAAAGTGGAGGGATCCTGGGTGGGAATTGGCACTTCTAAAAACAGGAAAGGCCACGCGGCGTGATGCCATGCAGCAGAATAGAAAAGTACACAAAGATCAAGCTCTACCCAGCACAAAGGGAGAGTCTCTAATAAAATATTCACTGCTCCCAAAGCAACACCCCATAATTCCCTGTGGGACGGGATCATAGCGCATTGTTTTGGCTTTACTTTTGGTTGCTTCACCCTTTGTGGTGGTCCTGGGCCAAAAGGGTCACCACCCACCATGTCAGAAGGTGAACAGTCTCCTGCCAAAATAGACTTGAGGAGTCACCACCCTAAGTTGGGTGGGACTCGAAAAAACTAAACTCCCTAGGATTTCTCCATTGATTTCAAGCACTCCCTAGGCAGGAGCTTTTGCTCTACAGCTGGGAGATTTGCACCCTCTAGAGGTTAAGTCAATAGCTGCAGTTATTGTGGCCTGAATCTTGTTGAAAAGGTGTATGTGTTGTGCAACACCTTCTAGTGGCAATGTCTATGCTTGCAACTGTTATTATCATAATGTGATGTTTTCTAGGGTCCATGCTAATAATTTTGCTTCCATATTGGCAGGTTATTATAAGCTCACTAACCAGTAACACATGCACATACATTTTTCTTGTAAATGCTATATTGAAAAAATTATGTTGACAGACACTCAGTGATCAAAGTCCATATGCTTTATTGCCAGTAATAAGTGCTCTTATTCATAGTTACATCCAATTAATGCATTGCAATACAAAATATTGTTTTGACATGTAAGTTGTCGAACTAGACCCCCCTTTAAGAAGGTCACAAGTGATTACACAATGTCATCAGCCTCATGTATATTTGTAGATTGCTGTGTAGTGTGCGTGTAATAAAAGCTTAGACAGGATAATCATTTATTGAGTGTTGAGGTAGTAGAGGACCCACACATCAAAGTCAGTCAAGGCCTTGAGCGGGTCAGTCCACGTGTATCCACTTATTTGATCGTCCAATTCATCCATTGGGCTTAGCAGCAAATAATTTTACATTGGATAACATGCCTACTCACAACATTACCAATATTAGGTCTATGGACTTATTCGGCAGCCCCAAGTCCCTACCCTTTGAACTTACAACTTCTAGCCAGATGCAAGGAAGTAGAGGTAATAACTACTTGCAGCTTATTTCATGGAATGTAGCAGGTCTTACGCTAAAATTATGTCTCTTCCAGAATGGATCACTTTTATGGACCAACATGATGTCTGTCTTTTGCAAGAAACGTGGTTGGTTGATCCTGGCAACAAGCAAGGTTATCTTAACTTTTTTATTCCTGCTATTCCCAGTCTGAGGGGCAGGGCTGCAGCTGGTCTCTTAATCTGCACTAGGAACTCCTTTAATTGTACGATATGCCAACTTAAGATCAATTCCCCCGATATATTGGGTATCCAGTTAACCACTAGCAATCGCCTAAAGAAAATAATTCTTAACATCTATGCGAGGGGAGGCAGTAAGGGCTCAGTGTCAAAAACCCTTCAAGTTCTTAACCACATTCTTGATTCACTACCCCAAAATTATCATCTCATTATAGGGGGGGACTTTAATAAAACTTCGAGCCGTTGGCTGACCAAGATGAGCTTACATTGGAGGAAGAGGACGCAGCCAGGGCCGTTCTACTCCTCAATATACCCCCCCCTTTGCACCTGGGCTTGCTCTGCTGTTTACTTAAAAGCACTAACTACTGAGTATGGCTTGAGAGCACTCAATGGTCGTGTTAAATCTGATATTCAAGGTGTCCATATTTATAATAAACCATTGCATACAAGTCATATAGATTATATACTGGTTGACTTGAGGTGGTGGGCAATAGTCATCTACCTGGTAGTCACAGAAAGAATTGACAGTGACCACAATCCTCTAACTGCAATGTTCATGTCTTTCTGTGAATCTATTAACCTAGATCATGCTACAACCACCTACTCTAGAGAGGCCATCCCCACAGGTGAAAAATGCCATTTGAAATTGCCCCAAATTGCTGCTTCTCCTCAAACACTGGCTGAGATACAAAAAGACTTTTATGCAGCTCACGAGCAGATTCAAGACGCTTGTGAAAGCATGCACGAACCATTGACCACGATCCATGAGGCTTTTTTCACGCAAATCTTATCGCTTTTTCTAATACCTAATGCATCACTGAGGAAAAGGCAACACTCGTGGTATAACAATGAATGTCATGTCATAAGTCGTCAATTAGTCAAAGCCGTAAAAGATTTGACCCAGGTACCTATTTTAAGGAAAGCATGCAAAAAAACTATCTTGCATGCTAAAAAAGAATGAAATGAGCAAAGGTGGAGGGCCCTGTTGAATTCATCCTCCATTGGAAATGTGTCCAAGTTCTGGGCCTTGGAGGCTCAGGATCGTTCAAAAGCCACACAGAACTTGGATAATAATGTGGCTGCCTCTGATTGGGTAAATTAATTTGTCAATTTTTATGATGTTGATTCTGTGGACCCCATAACATCAACAGTTTTTATATCAATCCAGACAACATCCAGCAACATGCCGATGTTGAAAACTGCAGACATCATTCAGGCCCTGAATTCCTTTTCACGGGGGCGTGCAGCTGTCGTTAATTTTTAATTCACATAGAGCCCTGGTTCCAGTATATTTTAGCCTTGGCCAATGCAATTGCAGCAGGACCCCCATTCCTGACTCGTGGAAATGTGCCATAGTCTTACCCATATTGCAAAAAGTCAACCGTTCCTTACCATCTAACTATAGGCCAATAAGCCTTATAGATTGCATTCAGAAAATCTTTGGTCGCTGCCTACTTAACAAGATACAATATTGGATAGATGAGAATAATATTCTACCCATACTAAGGTTTCAACTATTGACCAGGCTTTTCTATTTATGTTAATATACTGGAGAACAGTACTGATCCGTGGTGACAGCTTGAATGTTGCATTTGTCCACCTAAAATAGGCCTTTGATATGATTTCTAGAACAAAACTGTGGAGTATTTTAGACGATTTGCACTTGCCCCCTACAATGTTATCTCTTTTAATCCATTTGCATGAAAGCAACTATGCACATATAAGATGGGAGAGTGACCAGACACAGCTGACCGAAGTCAGTGTAGTGTAGTTCCTATATTCCCAATAGGCTCTGCGCATTGGAATAATATAAACAGCAGTGTAGACGTAGGACTGAGGTCGACTAGGTCTCTACTGACTATATTAGACTTAATTAGTTTTGCCAGCTAGCTCTGAGGTCACTAGAAACGTTCTCGAGTAAACAAGGAGGAGTTTATCTTCCCTGGATAGACAAGAAGGGATTAGCTTCTGACAACCATAAAACATGACAACTTTGCTCCCTCAGAATAAGAGTGTATCTCTAGAGTCGTGTGAAAACAATAGACAGCTATTTTACTCAGTCAATCGTGCATACTTAGTTTCACCAGAGTGCAGAGAATAGAGAGACGGGCGTTTTCAATAAAAGGTGTTATTTATTGAGCAGTCTTCTTTCTCATGCAAGAGAAATGAATTGCCACAATTGCAATACTAAGTATAAAGTAAAGTGCGTACAGTAAAAGGAGTATTATAAAATAATACTGTAAAAGCATTGATATGGTTTCTTAGCCATATGATACTTTAAAATAGATAAAATATATATATACATAAATACATTGACTAACGTACTCAACTGGTGCTTCTAAATACGCCTACCCCGGTGTACCTGACCTAAGCCTAATACGTGGGAAGGAGTAAGTAAGTAGCAGTTTAGTTAAGTTGGTTTTTGCCAAGGAGCTGAATCAAGAATTCTCTTTAAGGGTTTAGTCAGCTCCGTACTTGGGTAATAGAAAGCAGGAGGCCTGGTATCCCTTTCTCAGGACTCGATATCCCAGGCAACCCGCAAGGGCAGCTGGAAACACCGGAGCTGGATTTCTCGGCTGGAGAAAAGACAGCGTCGCTCTCAGTGCATCAAAAGGGAGGGGCGGCGTCCGTGGGCTCTCGCATCAGCTGGGCTCCCAGGCAAGTAGATAGCCGCTCTGGTCCAAACCACTGTGTGTTTGCTTAAGGCAACGTTGGTATATTTAGACCTGAAAGGTGCCGGGGTTGATGTAAGGTTTGACATAAGACGTCAATTAAAGACATCACTAAGAACTGGCCATTCTTACAGTGCTCACAGGAGTTCTAGGAGAAATCAAAACAAAAGCATGGGTAATTCCCAGGTTGCTGGAGGTTTGGTTTGTTTAGAGAACTTGTTGTACTTTCTAGGAGTCTGGGGAAGTAGCCTTGCTTAATTTGGACTGCATGGGCTACGACTATATATGGATATGATTCTTATGCCTTTATAAGGATATTATTTATTATAGCCATATAAGGGCATAAATCGAAAATATCGAATTAGGGTCCTAGATAGAAATACAACACCCACTCCACGATCTAATGTCCCTCATTACTAAAACTAAGCAATAGTAAACATATAATGGTGCATGTGTTTTCCAACCCACCCCAAAATACATAATAGTCTCTCAGTCAGCGAAAAAGCAAAACGCTTACCCGCACCTGCATCCGTCGATGCCGTGGCTTCCCAGCTTCTCCAGGATTATCGGCCGCTCAGCTGCACGGATCTGCGGTCTGCTCTACGGATCCGAGATCAGCTGGTTAGGTCTCCGACCCGCCCGAACCTGGTGGCAGTATACGATGTCTCCTAAAAATCCGCCGCGGGCCACACGGAATACTAAGGCTGCCCCCCCTCCCGTGGATGTTAGCGTGGGGGGGGCAAATGCAACGAGTGCTGCCGATGCAGCGGTGACTCCCGCAGTGGCAGGAGTCGTGGGAGCCGGGATGGGGGTCACCGGCGCTGCAATTGGACCGGCTACTATTCCAACACTCAGCTCATTGCCGGTAAATGGTTCCTCGGATCAGAATGCTGTTGCACGGCAGATTCCAGAGGGAGAGACAGCGTCCCATGGTTCTAAGGAGCTCCCTTCAACCGCATTAGTTGACAAAAACATGGGAAAAAATACTGGAAAACCAACTCTTGGTAAGCCTTCTTGCTGCTCTGCAAAAATAACTGATTCAACTGACTCTAGTATCTCCCTGTCAAAAAAGACTGCAAAAAATGTTATTAAACCAAAGGGCAAGATGGGTGCGGGGAACCCTGGACTTAAAAACAATATACTAAATGACACTAATATCGATAACTTTATAAGTCCAAACAATATGCCTAACACGCCTGGGGGAGTTATTGTGGAAACTACCAAAACAGACAATGGGTCAGGTGACACATCATCTAAAAGCCAAGAGATAGAAATAAATAAAATATTAAAGGAGAACACAAGGGAAAAAGATAATCTAACCGCTGATCTAACCGTTGACTTAACTGTGCAACCCGCTGATGGGGCGTCCAAACCTCAAGCTGCGCGACTTACTAAATCACTAACCGTTTCTGAAATAACACAGACAACTGAACCTGATGGCGGATGCGACGACACTAATTTACAAAAAAAAATCAACTCTACTGTGGCGATAGACGAAGAGAGCGCAGACCCAGGCTCTTATGATGAACTTGAAAATGAGACAGGAGAGGAAGAAGAATCAACTGATCCATCCGAAAATGTAACCAAATCTTTGGCGGCCAGAAGACGCAAAACAAAAGGCAAATTTAAGACTAAAAGGGGGGCAAAAGTAAGCACCACTTTAAACCGAACTGTCATAAATAATATAGCGTCAGCTAAGAAAACTTTGGCTGACAAGAGCCCTCTCAGAAAATGGATTGAGGCTAAAGGGCTGGTCAAAAATATGACATTAAGGTTATCTGGTACAAGCCCCACGGACCTTGACCCAAATTCTAGTTTGTCAGGCGATTTAGCTGCTAAGGCCGCACTAGAGCAAAACACGACTATACCTATGCCACAACATACATCAGTAAATATAATTGGTGACTCCACTAATCTAAAACTGGCAGATACCAATGTGGGGGAGAAAGATAATAATACTACAGATCTAACCGGCGACGATAATGCTCCCGCTCTATCTATTGCTTCATCTGTGCCAAATACGCATATCTCCCCTTCTTCTTCCCCGAAGGCCAGCAACAGTACTAGCACTCTAACGCAGTATTCAACCGGGGAGAGCAAGCAAGAACCCAAATCTACTCAGTTTGATACTATACTTCAGATACTAATAAATCAGCCCACTGAAGCGCAAGAGCACTACTCGCAAGCACGCGAAGATAATGATAAACTTCAATCTGTCTTATCTGACTTAACCTCCAAACTCTGCGGGGTTTCACAAGATGTTGAAGAGCTACAGCATAGAGTAGTAGGTATAGAGGAAACTACTACCCGTACGCAATCAACAGTAGACCAACATGATACTCAGATAACGACACTCCAACTTAAAGTAGAAGATTTAGAAAACAGACAGAGGAGATCAAATCTAAGACTTTTTGGGGTGCCGGAAGGATCCGAGGGATCGGACCCTAGAGCCTATCTGGTGGGACTACTGCAAAAGGCTTTCCCGGACATAGCTGATTGGGATTGGGACTCTCAAATCCAAAGAGCACATCGTTTACCTCTAATACAAAAGAACAAAGAAAGCCAATTTCCCCGTCCCTTTATTATTTTTTTGGGCAACTTTATACTGAGACAGGCCATTTGGCAGAAAGCGCGCCCTAATACCCCTATAGTAATAGGAAATTTGTCTTTATTTGTTAGGTCTGATCTCAGTAAAGCCACAATGGATAGACGCTGGGAATTACGTAAATTGATAGATCCAATAAAATCAGCGGGGGGCCAAGCTTATCTTCAAGAACCGGCACGGCTGAAAGTTTTGAAAGACGGACGCACCCATTTTTTAATGATCCTAAAGAAGCTGGACACTATCTTTCTGGGCTAAGCAAAAGATAAATCTAAAGTAAAAACTAAGACTATAGAGATCTTGTTATATAGCTAAGATTATCATGCTTTTTTTCTTCTTTTCTCTTCTCTTTTTTCTGCGCCGAGCTAGATAGTATAAACAAAAGAAACTAACGAACTTCTCGAGACGCAAAGGTATTTAGTGGGGGTGATGGCAGGATTGCTCAGGTGGACTGCTGCAGAAGCTGCCTTTTCATCGGCAGCAGAACCTGAAGGGTGGTCCCTTCCCGTTGTGGGTGGGTGACAGGGGGGTGGTGGGGGGGGTCTATCGATTCTCCGCAGGGTGGGGGGGAAAAAAAACTGTGAAAAAATATATTTGCAAACTAGGAGGGAGACTGGTAAAAAACGATAAAAATATAAATAAATATTCACTTATGCACGACTTTGAACTCAGGAAGTACTGGTTTACTATTATACTGAGAGGAGAGGGTCCCAGCGTGTTAGAGGAAATGATTACATATAATTATCCATAGAATTACTCAACAACAAATGATTTTATCCACACAGTTTAATTCACAGTGGGATAACGTATATTTGATATACATCATGTCAAAAGAATTAAATCAACTGTATTGAACATCATACAGTGCCCCGAGGAGGGAAAAGGGAACGTGATGGTGAGGAGATCGTGCAGTGGTGGGAGTAAGTGACAGTAAAATCAATCTTTAGAGCACTTATTCATGCTATCAACAAAGTAGCAACAACTTGCATGCCGCATAGTACTGTTATTCAAAGGAAGGCATACGACAAAGAGTACAGTGTATATACAATTTTTGGCGTGAAGTTGCCACAGTAAAAACAAACAGTCGACGTTTCGACCCTCTAGAAGTTGCAGGATCGATTAACCTTGCTGTGGGGTCTTCATCAGGACCATAAGGGGAGGGTTGGGGCAAAGGACCTATTGAGGGTATAAATTACGAGTTAGAGGATACTAAATAAGCCTCAGATTTAACACATAGGTAGAGACAGACTAGATTATATCACAACGTGAACAATATTAATTCAGCATTATCGCATGGTGCGAGTATTGACAGTAGTGAACACATTGACTGCCCGTTGATGCGGACAGACTAGATTATATCACAACGTGAATAATATTAATTCAGCATTATCGCATGGTGCGAGTATTGACAGTAATGAATACATTGACTGTCCGTTGATGCGGACATGGGGCTTGAACAGACGCCTTGGAGAACAGGGACTGGTATGCATGGCCGGACCAGGGCCTGCTAACCGCGATACCAGAAGGAGCAAATTGCATCTAGGTGCGCCGCAAAAAAGGTCGTGAGTGGAACAAACGGACACTGATTGCGAGGGTGTGGGCATCGAATTATTGCACCAACCAAACATAAACGAGTTCCGTGCTGTTACATTGGGAAGAGCGGACACTGGGAGTGCTAAGGATAGCTGAGGCTATGTTCGTGGACCTGGAAAATCTTAAAATAGTCACAACATGTAGACTCCAAGTAATTACCATAAACGCTGGCGTGTACCGCTGGATACTACGTCGACCATTGAATCAGATGAGTGCTATTACATTGGGGTTATCCCGCATGGTGAGCATAGCGGGAGGGTTGAAAATTAATAAAAGTGAAATAATAATGCACATTACACCGGCTGAGCGGACACAATGAAAACTCTTACCAAACGGTCCGCGTGCAGCGGTTGTCTGGTCAGGCCGATGAATCAGGTAGACTCCGGTGGCGTGGTACTGTATCTGTGGGGATTAGCAGGCCACGAAAAAAAACTCAGTATTACAGAATAGGCGGAATACTTTATGTCAAACAAGGGGCGGGTGCCGCGTGGCTTACCAACTTAAGGCATAAAGATGAACCATCGGTACTTTGGCAGGTTCGTAACTTCTGGCGAATTCCGCAATCGAGATGAGTCTAAGTGAAATATAACAAAATGGGACTAGTGAGTTACCAATCTATGGGAATGGATCCCACTCAAGTAGGTAGCGGGCCGAGAGGTACTTACTCGATCAGTGCGACTCGCAAAGCTCCGAGCGCGGGTTGCGATGTCTAAAGCCGCGCTTCCTGGTTTGAACCGGGAGTCATGGTGACGGGACACGTGATTGGCCCAGGAGGTGATGAAACTGGTAAAAAGACTCGCTGGTCAGGCAGTAGCATTGGGACACAAGGGAGTGGGAGGGAACATTCTAACCTGAAATCATGGTTCACACAACACAACAATAGGTGTATTGGGATAATACAATTATCATAGTATTGTACAGTTGTTGTTATTCATTATTGGAAATGAAAATAAGCAAAGTACATATGATCAGAGCGTACCTCTTCAACCATGAGAGTAAGGGCTCAACAATTATTGAATATAATGAAAGACCAGCATGGCCATATTGATAAACACCTTAGTGGAACTAGCATATGATCATAGCGTACCTCTTCAAACATGAGGGTAAAGGCTCAACAATTATTGCATAAATTAAAAGAACGGCATGACCATAATGATAAACAACTTGGTGGAACTAAGCATAATTATATATTTATCAGGAATACTGAGCGTACCTCTCAAGCATGAAGGTAAAGACTCCACAAATTTGTACACAGACAATTGTTCCCTCCCCACCTGTGGAATTGTCATAGGGCAGGCAACCCTACGAGTGGGAACATCATGAAAAGGTAGTTGGACGACAAACTGACAGATCAATTAGGGTAATATGGCCAGCTGAGAGAATGAGCTATCAGATTCATTGAGGCCGGTTTCGATTGAGTTGAAGAAATACATCCATTTAAGTTCTCGAATATTGAGAATATCCGAAATGTTACCGCCCCTTGGTCCAAGCGTTGCTTTTTCTATAACTACCCAACGCAAGCTTTCGGGCGAGTGATTGTTCAACTTGAAGTGTTCAACAAGTGGTGCGCCTTCAACATCGCAACGAATCCTACTCATATGTTGCAGAATCCGTGCTTTGATTTTTTGCTGGGTCTGTCCAATGTAGATCTTGTGGCACGGACATACAATGGCGTAGATGACGTTGTTGGAATTGCAATTACTAAAAGATTTGAGTTTGACAGTTAGATTTAGGTGTACAAAATCCTTGGTCTGTATGGCTGAGTCACACGCCTTGCACCCCCCGCATTTAGAATGACCAGTGATGGGTGGTAAGTTCCATAAGGTGTTAATCGTAGGCTGACCTTCAGAGGATAAGAAAGAATTGACCACATGGTCCCTAATGCATTTGGCTTTCTTGAATGCGTGAAGTGGAGTCATGGGTTGTTTGATGTCATCTGATACCAAGTGCCAGTGTTTGTTAATGATTTTCTTGATACTGTTGCTTTTGGTGTTAAAGGTCGTTACACACACTATGCGACTCTGCTCCAGATCAGTTCTGTTTTTGGGTACCAGTAGTTCTTCCCGAGGATAGAACCATGCCCGTTTGCGGGCATTTTTGACCAATCGTCTTGGATACCCACGGCTCAGCAAGCGATTGGACAGGTCCTGCAATTCAGAGAAATAATCCTCTTTGGTGGAACAATTACGCCGTATCCTAAGAAATTGCCCAAAGGGCAAATTATCTCGAAGGGCACGAGGGTGATGGCTGTTGTAGGCCAATAAAGAATTTCTCTCAGCCGGTTTCCGGAATAGTTTGGTCTGGAGTCTCCCAGATTCATGATATATGGTGACATCCAAAAAGTCAATAGAATTGCTATCCGATGTGATAGTGAATTTGACCTGTTGCGATTGCTGGTTGAGCCAAGTGAAGAAGTTGTTAAGCTGATCTTGGCTGCCATTCCAGATCAAGAGAATATCATCGATATACCTCATCCAGAGGCCAACTTGGTCTCTGAATGGGTTGAGTTGACTGAGAACCGTATCTTCTTCGAATGCTGCCATATACAGAATGGCTACGTCAGGGGCAAATGGAGCTCCCATCGCCACTCCAGATGTTTGTAAATAGAAGTTGTTATCAAATAGGAAGAAATTTCTGGTCATTGCGATTTTCAGCAGGGCTACAATGAATTCGGTTGGTACTTGGACTGGTGCAGGGCGTTTCTGAAGGCACCGAGCTATCACTGTTAATGCTTCATGTTGAGGGATACAGGTGTAGAGAGAGACAACGTCACAGGTGGCTAGTATTTGGTTTGAGGGGTCATAGGATATGCTTTCAGTTATGTTGATGGTGTGCATTGTATCTCGAAGGTAGGATGGGGTAGACTCTGCCAAGGGTTTGATGAAAAAGTCAATGTACTTTCCAAGCGGTTCCAAAATAGACCCACACCCAGAAACAATGGGGCGTCCCGGTGGGTTAGTCATGCTCTTGTGGAGCTTGGGGAGGGTGTAGAGTGTTGCCAGCCGTGGGTGCTTACTGTTGAGAAAGTGGAATTCATTTTCCGAAAGGAATCCTAAATCCAATCCGTCCTGTGTTATTTGAAGGATCTCCGTAGCAATGGATCTGGTGGGGTCAGATCTTAACTGTTGGTAGCAGTTGGTATCCTGTAGTTGTCGTAGAATTTCCGATTTGTAAGCTGATTGATCCTGGATGACAATGGCGCCGCCTTTGTCAGCAGGTTTGATCACGACTTTGGTATTTTTAGCCAGTGATTGTAAGGCTGTTTTTTGAAGTTTGCTAATGTTGTACCGAACGAACGTTTTGTCTGACAGGACCCGTTGTACATCACGCCAGACAACCGCTTCATATGCCAAAATTTGGTTGGACATGCTGCTGGCATATGGAACAAATGTTGATGGTGGTCGTAGGCCTGTGACAGATGCTTTCAGCTGCGTGTCAGAATTACGGAAGAAATACTTTAGTCGGATTTTCCTGAAGAATTTATATAGTTCCGTTCTTACCATGAAGTTGTCTGGATTGTATGTGGGGACATATGATAGTCCCTTACTAAGTACTTGGATTTCAGTGTTATTGAGTGGTTGACTGGATATGTTCACAACAGGGCATAAGGTTTCGACCGGTTCAGTTGATCCTACCACCGGTAAGTCTTGTTGCGAGTCACCCTCTCGCCATGTAGTTCTGGTTGGAATTGAACTTGTTTGGAAGGTTGGCCTCGTCCTCCATTCCAGTTGGATTGATTCTGTTGGGGACCACGATGATTCTGCCCGCGGGGCCATGAATTGCCTCTTCCTCGTGGAGGTCGCCAAGATCCACGGCCTTGTCCTAAAAAAGGTGGTAATTGCTGGGGTGGATAGTTGTAGTCGAAGTATTGGTAGTTTAGGCCTGTTGAGTCCTGCTCCCCTTCAGAGCTATAGGACGAGTCGGAGAAGGTGGGGTAATTACGTCTACCTCTGTAGTTCCCACGACCTCTGGTGATGTAACGGCCTTGTGTGTCTTGTCGGTAATATTCGTCTTGTAGGTAAGGATATGTCTTCTTTTTATCGTATAAACGAATATCACGTGCCAATTTCTCCAGCTTACGGTTTTGTGTGGTTAGGTCAAAGTCTTTAAGTGTAGCTTGTAGATTCGTTAAAGTTTCCTTTGCGCTTGCAAAGTTGGTATCAGCAGATATCTCAGCTTTCAAAGCAGTGATTTCAGCGGTTAGTAGTAACACCTGATCTTTGGCCGTTTCCACACCCAACACCATCCAATGGCGGGAGCAATTATTGGATATATGACTGAATCCTTCTCTGAATTTCGGGACTTCAATAAAGATCGCCGGCTCAATCTTAATTTGAAGTCCCACCGGGATTATGTTCTCTTTCAAGTACTTGGTAAGCAGGTGGCCATGCCAGCGAGTGCGCACCAGTTTCTTCTCCAGACGTTCAAGGCGGGAAATTTTGTCCTTGAGTGAAAAATCAATTGATGGAATATCTGATTGAAAGAAGATGTTATCAGGGTTTTCTAGTAATTTGTCAATGTAGTCCTCAGAGTAGGACAAGAGCTCTCTTTCTACCATATTGTGATGATGAGAGAATAATTCGGAAAATGGGGGAAGGGAACCTCGCAAACATGCGTCTGCACGAAGTAGTATATGAACAAGGGGGGTTGACCCATATAAGTCACTGGGACCTGGGTTGTATAGATACTGAGAGGAGAGGGTCCCAGCGTGTTAGAGGAAATGATTACATATAATTATCCATAGAATTACTCAACAACAAATGATTTTATCCACACAGTTTAATTCACAGTGGGATAACGTATATTTGATATACATCATGTCAAAAGAATTAAATCAACTGTATTGAACATCATACAGTGCCCCGAGGAGGGAAAAGGGAACGTGATGGTGAGGAGATCGTGCAGTGGTGGGAGTAAGTGACAGTAAAATCAATCTTTAGAGCACTTATTCATGCTATCAACAAAGTAGCAACAACTTGCATGCCGCATAGTACTGTTATTCAAAGGAAGGCATACGACAAAGAGTACAGTGTATATACAATTTTTGGCGTGAAGTTGCCACAGTAAAAACAAACAGTCGACGTTTCGACCCTCTAGAAGTTGCAGGATCGATTAACCTTGCTGTGGGGTCTTCATCAGGACCATAAGGGGAGGGTTGGGGCAAAGGACCTATTGAGGGTATAAATTACGAGTTAGAGGATACTAAATAAGCCTCAGATTTAACACATAGGTAGAGACAGACTAGATTATATCACAACGTGAACAATATTAATTCAGCATTATCGCATGGTGCGAGTATTGACAGTAGTGAACACATTGACTGCCCGTTGATGCGGACAGACTAGATTATATCACAACGTGAATAATATTAATTCAGCATTATCGCATGGTGCGAGTATTGACAGTAATGAATACATTGACTGTCCGTTGATGCGGACATGGGGCTTGAACAGACGCCTTGGAGAACAGGGACTGGTATGCATGGCCGGACCAGGGCCTGCTAACCGCGATACCAGAAGGAGCAAATTGCATCTAGGTGCGCCGCAAAAAAGGTCGTGAGTGGAACAAACGGACACTGATTGCGAGGGTGTGGGCATCGAATTATTGCACCAACCAAACATAAACGAGTTCCGTGCTGTTACATTGGGAAGAGCGGACACTGGGAGTGCTAAGGATAGCTGAGGCTATGTTCGTGGACCTGGAAAATCTTAAAATAGTCACAACATGTAGACTCCAAGTAATTACCATAAACGCTGGCGTGTACCGCTGGATACTACGTCGACCATTGAATCAGATGAGTGCTATTACATTGGGGTTATCCCGCATGGTGAGCATAGCGGGAGGGTTGAAAATTAATAAAAGTGAAATAATAATGCACATTACACCGGCTGAGCGGACACAATGAAAACTCTTACCAAACGGTCCGCGTGCAGCGGTTGTCTGGTCAGGCCGATGAATCAGGTAGACTCCGGTGGCGTGGTACTGTATCTGTGGGGATTAGCAGGCCACGAAAAAAAACTCAGTATTACAGAATAGGCGGAATACTTTATGTCAAACAAGGGGCGGGTGCCGCGTGGCTTACCAACTTAAGGCATAAAGATGAACCATCGGTACTTTGGCAGGTTCGTAACTTCTGGCGAATTCCGCAATCGAGATGAGTCTAAGTGAAATATAACAAAATGGGACTAGTGAGTTACCAATCTATGGGAATGGATCCCACTCAAGTAGGTAGCGGGCCGAGAGGTACTTACTCGATCAGTGCGACTCGCAAAGCTCAGAGCGCGGGTTGCGATGTCTAAAGCCGCGCTTCCTGGTTTGAACCGGGAGTCATGGTGACGGGACACGTGATTGGCCCAGGAGGTGATGAAACTGGTAAAAAGACTCGCTGGTCAGGCAGTAGCATTGGGACACAAGGGAGTGGGAGGGAACATTCTAACCTGAAATCATGGTTCACACAACACAACAATAGGTGTATTGGGATAATACAATTATCATAGTATTGTACAGTTGTTGTTATTCATTATTGGAAATGAAAATAAGCAAAGTACATATGATCAGAGCGTACCTCTTCAACCATGAGAGTAAGGGCTCAACAATTATTGAATATAATGAAAGACCAGCATGGCCATATTGATAAACACCTTAGTGGAACTAGCATATGATCAGAGCGTACCTCTTCAAACATGAGGGTAAAGGCTCAACAATTATTGCATAAATTAAAAGAACGGCATGACCATAATGATAAACAACTTGGTGGAACTAAGCATAATTATATATTTATCAGGAATACTGGAGCGTACCTCTCAAGCATGAAGGTAAAGGCTCCACAAATTTGTACACAGACAATTGTTCCCTCCCCACCTGTGGAATTGTCATAGGGCAGGCAACCCTACGAGTGGGAACATCATGAAAAGGTAGTTGGACGACAAACTGACAGATCAATTAGGGTAATATGGCCAGCTGAGAGAATGAGCTATCAGATTCATTGAGGCCGGTTTCGATTGAGTTGAAGAAATACATCCATTTAAGTTCTCGAATATTGAGAATATCCGAAATGTTACCGCCCCTTGGTCCAAGCGTTGCTTTTTCTATAACTACCCAACGCAAGCTTTCGGGCGAGTGATTGTTCAACTTGAAGTGTTCAACAAGTGGTGCGCCTTCAACATCGCAACGAATCCTACTGGTCCGGCCATGCATACCAGTGCCTGTTCTCCAAGGCGTCTGTTCAAGCCCCATGTCCGCATCAACGGACAGTCAATGTATTCATTACTGTCAATACTCGCACCATGCGATAATGCTGAATTAATATTATTCACGTTGTGATATAATCTAGTCTGTCCGCATCAACGGGCAGTCAATGTGTTCACTACTGTCAATACTCGCACCATGCGATAATGCTGAATTAATATTGTTCACGTTGTGATATAATCTAGTCTGTCTCTACCTATGTGTTAAATCTGAGGCTTATTTAGTATCCTCTAACTCGTAATTTATACCCTCAATAGGTCCTTTGCCCCAACCCTCCCCTTATGGTCCTGATGAAGACCCCACAGCAAGGTTAATCGATCCTGCAACTTCTAGAGGGTCGAAACGTCGACTGTTTGTTTTTACTGTGGCAACTTCACGCCAAAAATTGTATATACACTGTACTCTTTGTCGTATGCCTTCCTTTGAATAACAGTACTATGCGGCATGCAAGTTGTTGCTACTTTGTTGATAGCATGAATAAGTGCTCTAAAGATTGATTTTACTGTCACTTACTCCCACCACTGCACGATCTCCTCACCATCACGTTCCCTTTTCCCTCCTCGGGGCACTGTATGATGTTCAATACAGTTGATTTAATTCTTTTGACATGATGTATATCAAATATACGTTATCCCACTGTGAATTAAACTGTGTGGATAAAATCATTTGTTGTTGAGTAATTCTATGGATAATTATATGTAATCATTTCCTCTAACACGCTGGGACCCTCTCCTCTCAGTATCTATTCAACCAAGGTCCCAGTGACTTATATGGGTCAACCCCCCTTGTTCATATACTGGTTTACTATTATGGCGGTTGTTTATATCTTCAATGCATAGAATAAAATGCTTGGCCTGGAACGTGGCGGGGTTAAACAGTAAAAATAAGCGACGTCTGGTGTCTGAAGAAATAAGGATTTATAGCCCCCATTTTTTATTACTTTCTGAAACACATATGGCTGGTAAAGATAAAAAAATATTACGTCAACTAGGCTATGATATTATTTGTTGTACTGCATTTGGGGCTTCAATAAGAGGGGTTGCGATTCTCAAAGACAAACGATTCAAAGCTGAAACTCTACAAACTGCTTACGATAAGGACGGCAGATGGGTAATAGCTCAAATGGATATTGAAAATCATAAATACGTTATATGCGCGATCTACGCTCCAAACTTAGATGAACCTAAGTTTTTTGATGATCTGAATATAAATTTGTTGGGGTGGGATGGGGAGCTCATTATAATGGGGGATTTCAACTGTATTATGGATTATCAAATAGATACTACTAGGCCAGGAAGCTTTCAGCGGATGCGTAAAACTAGAGCGTCAATCCTAGATCTATGTCGCACTCATAATATTAAAGATGCATGGCGATACCTACACTCAACATCTCCTGGATACACCTATTACTCTGCACCCCACAACCTTTGTTCGCGGCTGGATATGGCCTTTGCCAACATAAACTTTTTAAATACCTGCTTAATGGAGGTCTGTCCCCGAATTTCTTCTGACCATAATCCTGTACTGCTAACATTCGATATTTCACATAGAAACATTAGCCCTAGATTATTTTCTTTTCCTAGACATTTGATTACAGACTCTGTTTATATTTTACAGCTGAAAGCTCATATTACAGAATTTATAGAAATCAACCAAGATTCTGCTACCTGTAACATAGTTTGGGATGCCTGTAAGGCAAGTATCAGGGGGTTTACGCAAGGATATGTGATTAGACTAAATTACGAACGTAAAAAAGCCAATCAATCTTTGATTTCAAGCATTTCGGCTCAAGAATCGCTGTTGTCAACTGCACTACGCCTTAAACTGCCAACGGCTGTAGAAATAGGTCTCAAATTAAATCAGATGAAGTTAGAAATAAAAGCAAAATTTATTAAAAAAAACAGTATCAAATTACACAAATATAAGATAGAACAATACGAGGGGGGGGATAAAATAGGGAAAATCTTGGCCTACAAAGTAGCAGAAGACAGAGCTAATACTATAATTGCTAGTATTCGGGGCTCTGATAATCTACTACACGACCAGCCTCATGATATACTAGACCAGTTTGCCGAATTTTACAGGACTTTATATACTCCAGAATCCACCCCAAACGAAATAACAATACAGAAATACCTAGATGACCTTCCGATAGTTCCACTTAGCAAATCAGAATCAGACTCTATGTCTGAAAACATCACCGGACAAGAACTACGCCAAGCTATTACTTCTTTACCCTCTGGAAAGGCTTCAGGCGAAGATACAATACCGCTAGAGATCTATAAGATTTGCTTAGCAGAACTTCAACCGTTACTATTACAGGTAATGCTATCGATCGGGGAAACCAATAAGGCACCCAAATCATGGAACAGAGCTAAAATAATATTTTTTCTTAAAAAAAGTAAACCGAAACAGGAAAGAGGGTCATATAGGCCCATTTCTTTGATCAACACGGACGCAAAAATCTATGCAAAAATTTTAGCTTCCAGACTAGCACCTCTTATGCCTAAAATGGTTAATCCCCAACAACACGGGTTTGTTACCGGACGGGATACTACCATACACGTCAACATGGCCATCACAGCATTTGATGTGGCTGAGATTGAGTCGACCCCACTCGGTATGATATTATTGGATGCCGAGAAGGCTTTTGACCGGGTGGGGTGGAACTATCTATGGCATGTTATGAATAAAATGGGGTTTAACGGATACTTTCTAAAGGGGATAAAAGCATTATATGACAATCCCACTGCATGCATTAGCTATGGGGGTCTGACCTCTGTAGATTTTCCGATATTGCGAGGCACTCGTCAAGGCTGTCCGCTATCACCATTATTATTTGCCCTGTCACTCGAACCATTTTTACACTCTCTTCAAACACAACCCAAAATTATACCGTTTAAATCTAAGGAACAGGTGCTAAAAATAACCGCATACGCTGATGATATTGCTGTATACTCTTCGGACATTCCCCAGACTTTAGAAGGCATAAATATAGAGGCCCTTAAATTTGGCAAAGTATCTGGGTATAAATTAAATATAAATAAAACACAAATCATAGCCAACTATTTACCAACAACAGAAGTCCCTAAGATTTGTAAAACCGCAATCTATTTAGGCGTTAAAATCACATCGAAAATACGAGAAATAAACAATCTTAATTACAACGATTTAATTAAATCTATTATTGGTATATTAAAAAAATGGCATAGGCTGCCTTTGAATTTAATTGGTAGAATAAATCTTATCAAAATGAAGATACTTCCTAAATTTTTATATTTATTCCGCTCCATTCTATTTGCTTTAAATAACTCTTTTTTCAAACAGCTCGATGGGATTTTTAGTAGTTTTATATGGGGATATAAAAAAGCTAGAAGATCGCTGAAGTTTCTTAAAAATAATACAGACAAAGGTGGTTTAAATTTTCCAGACCTGAAATTATATTTCTGGTCGTCGTTTATTAGGCGCCTTCGATCTTTATTACATAAAGAAAATACTTTTTTTTTTCATGCATTTATGCTAAAAGCAGAAGCCAACATGTTTTTACTGCGAGTTAACGACCCTAATTACTTTAAACGGGTGAAATTCAAGACTACTAAAGACATTATTAGGATATGGAATAACATTCTGACTTACTGTAAAACGTCCTTTTACCACCCGAAATTACCACTCTGGGACAATCCGGGTCTCCCGGGAATATTTAACGATGGAACGACTCAAAGATGGTCAACACTTGGCATTAACACTCTTGGGGATTTATATGGGGCACAAGGATTTTTATAGTTTCATACTTTACAAATTCTGTATAACTTGACGGAAAATATGAGGTTTAAGTATATACAAGTACATGATTTTCTAATAAGAAAGAAAAAGCTATTTAACATCTTAGACTCTGACATCTGGAAGAGCTTATACTCTAATAAAAGTAAATCTGTGATAAGCGAGGCATATAAACATTTCTGTGCTGCTAAAACCGATGACTGTTTACAATTAGCTCAAAAATGGAGCAACAAAACTGGTTTAAATATAACGTCTCAACAAATCAAATGCTCTTTAGCTAATATAAACAACGCTGTACGTTCATCTAGTTTGAGACTACAACAGTTCCGCACAGTCTGTATGTTATACTACACACCGGAAAAGATCTCAAAGTGGTCCCTTAATGATACTCAAGGAGATCGCACTAAATGTCCTAAATGCCTTGCTTATGCAGCAGATCTAGAACATATGCTGTTTTCTTGTCCAATGTTAAAAGACTTCTGGGGGGAACTAACTAAAATTTTAAAAATTAAAAAAATATTTCTTCCCACGCTTACTCCATCGATTATATTACTCGATTTATATCCTACTGGTATATCACAACCTGTTCTGACAACAATCCTTATGTCTTGCGCCAAACTCACACTGGCTAGAGCCTGGATTTGCCCCAAACCCCCCAATATCTGGGAATGGTGGTCATTAGTTAACGAAATTCGCTCCATGGAATTTGGGTTAGCTAATTTGAGAGGAACTCGTTCACGAATGAAAGTTGAAAAAATATGGGGCGACTTCATTGATGGCCCTGAGTTCGGCTATGCTTAAAATGTTTAAATATTTGTATCATAGAAGTATTGATTTTTCTGAAATGTGCCTCAAATGGGAAACCGATATTTGTTTTTGTAAAGATCGTGCAATGTATACTTTGTGTTTCATTTAATGTATTTCTGCTATGTTTCTCTCATTAGTTTGCAAATAAAAAAATTATTTTAAAAAAAAAAAGATTGTGGTTTTACCAGGTCGACTGATACAACTCGGTTCTCCTTTTTACCAGCAAGGGGCGGTAGTACAACTGATCTTGTTCCGCTGACAGCTAAGACAGGTACTGCTTTTCTGTAAGAAGGCCCAAATTCCTTCTTTACCGCGATCTTCTCTCTGACTAGATCCCCAATCTTTGGAATCCAGACAGGTCTTGCTGGGACAGGTGGTTTTTCTTCAGTGGCTGTTGGCTGTTGCTTAATCTTTATGTTGCTCAGGCTTTTTCTTGTTTCATTTAAGTCCTGTAAAACAGCCAAACAGTTTTTGATATCAAAGCATTTTTCTTCTACCACTGAAGTCTGACTATCAAGGTCCTGAATATGCATTCTAGTATCGAACAATAGTTCGTACGGACTGAGACCTTTTAGAGAATTTCTTGGCAGATTATTAAGACTACGTTGGACACTTGTTAAATGTTGGACCCACCCATCACCCGAACCTAATACCCTCGCCGTTATAGATCGCTTTATGTCCCGTTTTTTTCTTTCCACTACCGCATTTCCCTCAGGATGGAATCGACAAGAGTACCGCAATGCAATGCCCATGCTGGCCATGGCCTCCTTGTAAGCCCTAGAGCTAAACGCAGGACCCTGGTCAGAATGTAGCATGCCAATTGCGTATGTGCCGATAAAGACTCGCAAATCTTTTATAACAGTTCTGGCGTCAGCCGAGCGCTGGGGTCTACATTTTAAGTGAATCTAGCCTTAAACATAAGTGGGATGCATTTCTCCTACTGGATTTCTGCGTATAGATAGCCTTATGCTTTCTAAAAGAAGGGTCATGGCAATACCCCGGTCGGGTCACGACTGCGATCTCTGTTGCAGTTTTGACAGCCCATTGCAAATTTGTAAAATTGCAGGCTCATCCCCGGCCACCAGTATTCTGATTGTAATTCTTTCAGAGATTCCTTGATCTCTTGGTGCCTTAGACCCAATCCCATGTGTGCGTCTGCTACTAAAAAGACTCTCCTGTTCGTGTTTGGAATTACTCTATCCCCCACTCCAGGGATTCGAGCAAAAGGAACGGAGTTTGCATCAATTATGTATGTATAATTGAGTGGATAGTTCACAGGTAATGCTGCACAGTCGCCTTTCAAAGACGCCAGCATTGTTTCCCCGTCTATGTATTTTTCTGAACGCTGTTTTGTGGCTATGGAAGCCGGTTGAGCTGCTTCCGCTGTGGCTCTGTGAGCCAATGAATTCCCTGCAACGTGAACGCCATCACGTTGATGACTCAGTGTATGTATCACGTGAGTCTTTTGTAGTTCTTTCTGCAAAAGAACTACCTATTCCCAAAGCTTTTTATGCTCTATTGTGGCACCTGTGTCATCTTTGTAATCGTTTTGAACCCAGTTCTGCAAGTCATTATTGTAAGATTTGACGCAATAATGCGAATCGCACACTATTAGTGAGGGGAATTCGCGATCGGCATTTTCAAGCGCCATCTTTAAAGATCTTATTTCAGCTCGCTGAGTTGAACAGTTTCTGAGTGATTCAGTTTTGGTAATTAATGGTATGAATTTACCCAAGCGCCAGCGACCTTTAACAATCGCGCACGCTGCGTTGTGGGATTTTTTCTCTACATCGTAGTGTTGTGCAAATCTGTCCATGTAGATTGCACATGTGTATTGTTCGAGAGGCAGAATTTCGATTGGCAGAGGATATTCTTCTTCATATTTTAGATCTTTTAGTTTTTTCATTTTCGGGTCAAAATAGTACTTCACGTCTTCTGCAGCAAGAGAATTTTCCCATTGTATCCATTTTGGATCTAATGCCACAGCAGTCAAATTGCGTGGACTCGTTAATGCCTCAAGGGCTGATTTTGCTGTTAAAACAGTTATCCTTCTGCCTTGGGCTTGGGCTCTTTCTTTCGCTACAGCAGTTTGAACCGCTATTTTTTCAGTAGAATTTTTTCAGTAGAACTGAATTTCATTTCAGCTTGTGTGTACAAGTGTGATTTGTAAGCTATTGGTACAGTTTCTCCCTCATTAGAGCTCAGGTACGTGAATCCGCATCTTCCTGGGATGATTCGGATTACAAGGATGCGTATATTTTCGCGTGTTTGCAATTTTGTTTTAGCTAACATGTCTGTTTGCAATGATCTTAAAATTTCTGTATGTTTCTGAGTCCAATTGATTGGTTTAAAATCAGGTTTTATTAATTCATAGAGAGGTTTAACTTTCTCTGCATAATTTAGAATGTATGTTCTTCTGAAATTCAGGAAACCTAGTATTGATTGTAAGTTCCTCAGCGTTTTTGGTGCTTGGAGTACAGCGCACTTCTCTAAGAAGTTGTCTGCTAGGCTTTTGCCTTCACTTGATAATTCATATCCTAAAAATAGGACAGTTAGATGGGCAATTCGTGACTTTTTAAAGTTGAATTTGTAACCCTCAGCTGCGAACCCAAGTATTATGGTGTTCACTCTTTTCAAGTGAGTATCCAGGTCATCATCTGTGAGATAGATGTCATCGACATACGATAATGTTTCATCATCATATATTTGTAGTAATTCTGTTACCCTTGCTGAGAATAATCCTGGGCTATTCTTGAATCCCTGTGGGAGTCGACAGAAATGTTTTTGCAACCCCCATTATTGAGAACGCGGTCAAATACCAGCTCTCAGGTGCAATGTTTTGACAAAAGAATCCATTAGAGATGTCTAATGTTGTTTTGTATTTTTTGTGCACGATGTTATTCATTAGTGCTGCACTGTGTGAGTTTTGTACTGCAAATGTTTTGCAACATGAGTTAAGGTGTCTGTAGTCCAAAACTAGACGATATGAATCGTCTGGTTTGGAGACAGGAAACAAAGGATTGTTAATTTGTGAGGTGCATATTTCAATCACCCCTTGGTATTTAAGTTGATCTAAGATCTCCCTGACTTGCTTTTTAGCTTCTTGTTTAATTGGGTATTGCCTTTGTGCAGTGGGTTGACATTTTAACTGGATTTTGTGAGGAGGAGAGTCCTCATCCCATCCTACATGATTTTTATATAATGCAGGAGCTTGGGCTACTGCCCATTTTCTTGCATATGTATATTTTCTATGAATTGGAATATGATTTGAGAAGGCAGGTATGATCATTTCTTCGCCATGAGGGCACTCCCTGACAAACTCTGGTGGCCAGTCCTTCTCAGCTAAAAGGATGTAATACCCTTTCGAAAGGTTATCCCAAAAGAGACCCCTTACTTTCCTAGTCTTGTCCCCCTCTATACGCAAAGTTATTTCGTATAATTTATGGGGTTTGCTAACTCTGGTATCTGCAGTTTCCACTTGAATGTATTCATTCGTGTCCACTGTCTCCAGAAGATTCATCAGGATCTTGCGAGCTATGGTCACTTCTGCTGCGCTGTCTAGCATTGTCTGAGCCCACTCTCCGTTTTTCAGTTGTGTCCTCAGTATCCTCGGCATGTTTAATTATTTTAATACTGGCTACCTTCTTTCTTGGAAATTGTAATTTTTTACTTTGATGAGCAGGTTCCTTGTCTTTGGACTTGACGTGCTCTTCCTTGTGTTCTGACCGTCCTCTTCTTTCCGATTTCTGTGAGGAAGTCTGAAAAGATCGAGAGGGACGTGTATCAATATTTTGATATCTATCAGGTTTTCTCAATTTATCCCAATCTCTAAGGTTGTATCTTTTCTCAGAGGGCTCCCTCTGGGGAGACTTGTTTCCTTGGTCCGGAGATCTATCTCTCCGTTGAGGAGACCTTCCTCTGGACTGGAATCGTTTTTCTTTGGGAGTGGATTATTTCCATCCCAACTCTTTTTAGGAGTGTTTAAATTATTTTTAATAAATGTCTTTTCAGGATTTTCAAGTAGTTTGGGTTTTACTACTTTCCCTCCCAAACTATCTCTTCCTAGTTCTTTATAGGATTTTTTCTATGATTCTGGCAAGTTCAAATGGTTGGTCTGCTATATCTGTTTCTTTCAATCTCTGGCGGATCGTGACAGATGCTGCTTCTCCTTTTTATGTTGGCTAATAATATAGCCAAGACCTGCTTGAAGTCTTTCAGTAATTTCATACCCAGAGTTAAAGCGGTTCTGGACCGTATTCATTTTGAATCTGTCCTAGTATGTCTGGTATAACCGCCATGGACGGAATACCATGTGTCTTTGTGTAGATTGAAGCAAAGACTGTGCCCCAAGTGTCACAGTCCTCCACATGTGGTGCGATCCCCATTGGAAGACAGATAGTCAGAATTCTGTGTTTCTCAGTAGGTGTAGTATCAGGAAATACTGCCTCTATTTGAGTGATTTTCTGAGCTAACCAGAATGGAATTTGTTCCCGTTTTGTAGGTACTTTGCCAATGGCTGATTGTATATTTTGTGGTGTAATTTTGTTTGTGTCAGATGTGGAATGTTAATTGCTGGTTGGACTGTTGAAGTCCGCATTACATATTGGACCAATTGTCTGTGTATTTTAATTAACAGTTTTAGTTGAGCTAAGAGCTCTCGGTCTGACATTTTATCAATGTCTGGATGTGGTGTGTAGCTGGCTAGAACCGGCCATGTCGCTCCTGGTCTACCTAGTGGACCGAGCCTGGTGATGTGATTATGATGTTTTAGGGCGCCTTTAAACCAGAGCAGGTGCTCTTGGTAATTTAGTGGGATTTCAACGTCCTCGAAAGGAGTGTATTCATCCGGAGGTTCCTCTATTTTGTAATAGTGGAATTCTTTTGTTACAGCGTTTGCTGCTGGAAAGTGTATCCATTAATAGAATACCTTTGTCTGCCGATATTCATGGGCCTCTACCACGAATATGACTGTACCACCTCGTGATGTCAGTCCATTTTCTATAAGTTTAATAGTTATAGTTCTTCTTATATTTGCCGGAATGAGTATAACATTCGGGTCGTTTTCTTGGAGACTCGTGTCATCCGCTAGGAGTTGAGCTGCTATTCTAGCTGCCTCCCTTTCGTCTTCACTTTCCGTCATTTTATTGAAGGAAAGTTTTGTTGCAGATCAAGTTTCAAGGGAAACAAAGATTAGGTGCACAATATTTTGGAACACCGTATCCTTCAACGTTGACTAAACCAAAAACTATACATAGGAATCTCTTCCTACAAAATTCCGGCGGATTTTAACCTTTTACCCACTCCAGACGTCTTTTGGAGTTTTTACGGGGAAAAAGGGTCTGTGTGAAAAAGCACGACTGAGTTACTCTAGTGTCTTGCGTTAGATTATCGCCTTACCAATCGTTGGGCGCCATGTAGCGTAGTTCCTATATTCCCAATAGGCTCTGCGCATTGGAATAATATAAACAGCAGTGTAGATGTAGGACTGAGGTCGACTAGGTCTCTACTGACTATATTAGACTTAATTAGTTTTGCCAGCTAGCTCAGAGGTCACTAGAAACTTTCTCGAGTAAACAAGGAGGAGTTTAACTTCCCTGGATAGACAAGAAGGGATTAGCTTCTGACAACCATAAAACATGACAACTTTGCTCCCTCAGAATAAGAGTGTATCTCTAGAGTTGTGTGAAAACAATAGACAGCTATTTTACTCAGTCAATCGTGCATACTTAGTTTCACCAGAGTGCAGAGAATAGAGAGACGGGCGTTTTCAATAAAAGGTGTTATTTATTGAGCAGTCTTCTTTCTCATGCAAGAGAAATGAATTGCCACAATTGCAATACTTAGTATAAAGTAAAGTGCGTACAGTAAAAGGAGTATTATAAAATAATACTGTAAAAGCATTGATATGGTTTCTTAGCCATATGATACTTTAAAATAGATAAAATATATATATACATAAATACATTGACTAACGTACTCAACTGGTGCTTCTAAATACGCCTACCCCGGTGTACCTGACCTAAGCCTAATACGTGGGAAGGAGTAAGTAAGTAGCAGTTTAAGTTAAGTTGGTTTTTGCCAAGGATCTGAATCAAGAATTCTCTTTAAGGGTTTAGTCAGCTCCGTACCTGGGTAATAGAAAGCAGGAGGTCTGGTATCTCTTTCTCAGGACTCGATACCCCAGGCAACCCGCAAGGGCAGCTGGAAACACCGGAGCTGGATTTCTTGGCTGGAGAAAAGACAGCGTCTCTCTCAGTGCATCGAAAGGGAGGGGCGGCATCCGTGGGCTCTCGCATCAGCTGGGCTCTCGGGAAAGTAGATAGCCGCTCTGCTCCAAACCACCGTGTGTTTGCTTAAGGAAACGTTGGTATATTTATACCTGAAAGGTGCCGGGTTTGACGTAAGGTTGGACATAAGACGTCAATAAAAGATGGCACTAAGAACTGGCCGTTCTTACAGTGCTCACAGGAGTTCTAGGACAAATCAAAACAAAAGCATGGGGAATTCCCAGGTTGCTGGAGGTTTGTTTTGTTTAGAGAACTCGTTGTACTTTCTAGGACTCTGGGGAAGTAGCCTTGCTTAATTTGGACTGCATGGGCTACGACTATATATAGATATGATTCTTCTGCCTTTATAAGGATATTATTGATTATAGCCATATAAGGGCATGAATCGAAAATATCGAATTAGGATCCTAGATAGAAATACAACAACAGGGATGTGTGCTGGCACCCACCCTGTTTTCACTTTTTATTAATGACATCGCTATCATTTTGGTTCAACTGGAGGCCTAGCCTCCATCTTTGGCAGGTCCTAAAACTCCAATCCTTTTATTTGCTGATGACACCCTGCTGATTTCCAAGACCTTGCATGGTCTCCAAAAACTTTTGGATCATTTTAATGAATTCTTTGAGGAACGGGGCTTTGAAATTAATACTTTAAAGACCAAGGTGATGTCCTTAAGGCTGCATAAATCTTTCAAGAGCAAACTAATCCTGGGTGGAACCTCTCTTGCGACTTACCTCCATCTAGTACCCGTTACTCCCATTGTTCAGTGACCTCGGTGTTACAGGGGTCACGCTTAAAATTCTGCTATGGCCATTGTTGTACTGGAGGCACTTATACTGACAGCCTAAAGGATGTCATGAAGGCTGACCAAGTTAACTAAATCGCTTGGATTTCCAACATGAAGTCAGCCTTGTATTCATCAGGTTTTCATGATTTGTGGAAATAACCTAATACATTTGTTTTCCCACCTAAAGATGAGCTCAAAATGAAATACTGGTTGCTTGTGGATGATGAGGTCATTCAGACATCAGCCACTGCTATGCTAACAAGTGACTACATGGACATCGAGATACAAGGGGGCAGGAGCTGTTCTGGGACGCAGTAATGGTCCCATTGCATAGGAAACTTTATTTCCAGTTTTGTACAGGTACCCTACCCTTTAGGTCATTCACAGCAGGTTGGAAGGGTTAAGGAGGTAGCACTTCTTCTTTGTGTGACCATAGGATAGAAAGTGTTCCACATGTTATGTGTGCTTGCCCTGGCTATTCATCCACCTAGCATAAATGTCTGGCACCGATATGTAGATCACCAGGTGTAAGGAATCACCAGGATGCCCTCCGTTTTCTCAGATCAGACTCTTTTATACCACTGGTCATCTCTATTGTAAAGTTTTTGGGTGCAATTTGGGTGCTACGCAAGAAAGCCCTAGGTCGATCACCTGTCTAATGACTTAACTTTCAGTTTGGTTTACTTGTGCCCATTGTGTTACTTTTTTTCAATACCCATTTTTTATTGCTATGTCTTAATTATTACTATCTCTATATAGGCATATAGATCTTATATGATTTCATGGCAAATGGACATATTTTAAATTATTTTATTGAGCATGCTGCTCTGTGATGAATTGTTCTTTTATGGCCCTGGCATCCAAACGAAAGAGTTTTTAATTTGATTTGATTTGAGTGTTAATATTGTGTGCCACAAATGGTGATTACTAGCCCACACCACTTCCCTTGTGTAGGCCTTGGACTACTCTGCTTTGTTACCCCAAGAGAGTCATTTGCTACAATGGGATGCTTGGTTCCCAGTGGAGAACAAATGTGGACCCATTATTTGTGCATGCACCACAACTAATTGGCCCGTTTTCTTACACCCTCTTACAGCTAACTGCTATATTGCCCCATTTGATTTCAGCGCTACTTTTTGGGGGAGGGGGAGTTTTATATAGCGCGAAATTGACCCGAAAGTATAAGGAATCAGGTATCAGAGCGCTTTACATTAGCACCAGTTGCGTTGCACAAGGACACATTAATTTTCTTTTGTTAGGCATGGGGAGATTGAGTGATTTGCCCAGAATCACAGGATGCTGAGCGTCATTGCCGAGACTCGAACCCAGTTCCCCAGATCTGAGGTCGACCGCCCTAGCCCTTAGATCACTTTGCTCTCCCAACCCTTTTAGCACTGTGTTTCTCCTAAAGACATGGTAAATATTTTATCTGGAGAATGAGAGTATGAGCCAGGACAGTTTTGATAGGAGCACGTACCCGCCCTGAAGTCCTTCCACCAACTGATCTGGACAACCACATGCGCCACTCTGGTGGACCGCATCAAGGCCAACACTAACAAAAGTAATGAAATCTTCACCATTGTGAAAGATTTCACCACACCATCAGCCCTCTCCAACTCGAACACTTCCGCTCAGGACCTCTGCAACAATTTCTCTCAATTCTTCAGCAACAAAATCTCTGCCATTTACAGCAACATCAGCCCACAACCAGACCCGACAGACCTCGACAAATGCCTCCCGATCTTATCCAAATACCCAATGCTCACCACAAGTCCTGTCATCACCCCAGAAGAAATTGCTGCCACTACAAAGCCCATTCACTCAGGGGTACCATCGAACCCCAACCCCTCCACACCTTCTGCAGAGGACTGCAACCCTTCAGTGCTATGCTCACACCCATTGTAAATGCCGCCACCTCTTTTGCAACCTTCCCAGATGCTTGTAAAAAAACAACTGTCCTACGATTGCTGAATAAGTCTTCTGTGGACCCTTCAACACTCACTATCTACAGACCGATCTCCTTGCTAACATTCCCGGGAAAGGTCTTGGTGAAAATCATTAACAGACACCTCACAGAATACCTCGATGACCACCGTCTCCTCAACAACAAACATTAAATCAGGTTTCAGACCCAACTGCAGCATAGAAACTGCCTTCATCGTGGTCACTGATGACATCGGTATGACTCTGGGAAGAGGAGACACGGCAGCCCTTATCCTCCTGGACCTCTCTGCACCATTTGACACAGTCTTCCACCCCATCCTCATCCAATGAGTACAAAACATTGGAATCCAAATACACACATACCGATGGATCTGCTCCTTCCTGACTGGAAAAACCCAGCCAGTCAGCCTGGCACCGTACACCTCAGACACCCACGACCAAATCTGCATCCATACACTCTCTAGCCGTCATCATCCGCTCTCATGATGTCAACACTACTCTTCTATTCTGATGACATGCAACTCATTCTCTCCCTAATGGACAAGACCCCCAGTGTCCGGATCAAGTTCAATGCTGGCATGACTGAAATTGGCCACTGGATGAAGACCAGCAGTCTAAATATGAACACCGACAATACCATTGTCATGATTTCTGGTAAAAGCACATCACTGTGGGACTGCAACTGATGGACAACAGAGCTAGGACACCCATCCCCACCACCCACACAAGAACCTCAAGAACAAAATCCAATGCAGCCTCATCCAAGACTGGACATGCTACTGGGTGTTTTGGTGTGCTGCCAAGCTGGGGGCCAATATCACTGCAGTGAGGGCTGATTTCGTTGATGGGACCTGCGTGTGCTCCTGAATAAATAAAGCAAAACAAATTATTTTAATCACATGCAGGTCCCCATCAACGAAATCAGCCTCCAGCTTGGCAGCACACCAAAATGCTCGGTAGCCAGTCCGGCCCTGGCCTCATCATGACCACTCAAGTCATGGTTGTCCATACCCTTAAGATGCTGAGGAAGATTTTCAAATGGCTACCAATGAGCCACCGGAAAACCATTATGCACACCATATTCACAAGCAAGCTGCACTATGGGAATACCCTCTATGCTGAAATAAAAAAAAAACTCACCAGAAGGCTTAAACCATTCAAATCTCAGAGGGCAAATCACTCTCAGCTTTGCAGGCCACACTCACATCACACCATACCTGAATGAGCTCCACATTCACAAACAAGCACAGTTCAAAATCCTCACGCACCCATTACATAACACAAGCCTAACATACCTCAAAAATAGCATCTCCTTTCGCAAACCTTCCAGACTCCTTCGCTCACTTGAATTCCTACTTGCATAAAACGTGTACATGAGTAAAGTCAGATCCGGCAGTCCAGCCTTCCACTAGCAAGGAACGACCTGCCGCTACACATAAGAGCCTCCTCCTCACTTCCTGAATTCTGCAAGAAGTTGAAGACCTGGCTGTTCGAGTAGTCCCACTAGGCCCTAGTGTGCCTTGACTCACACCTGCTCAGTGCCAGGACACCCTCCTAGGTGAAAGTGCAATCTACAAATCTGCATGACATAACATAACATATCAGCGCCACAACTAAAAAATATAGTTGCACATGTATGTAAAGTGTTTTTGTGTAGTACAAGCATTACTATTTATTTTTCCCAGTATGTCCTGTACAAAAATACTTTCCAGCACATTAATTTCTGATTATTCCCATCTGAACTACTATTTTGCCCCTGATCTGCCTTCACCATTTTTCAAGCTGATACGCACACAGTCATTAGATTGTTGTGCTTTGTATCTTTCCTGGAAACATTCTCATGAAAATTAAATAAGCTTCTGTACATTATTGTAATCACGCACATATCCTATAGAGACATATACTTATTTTAGAAAGTTAGCTTACTTTTCTTGTCTGCATGTGGAAACTGTAATTTCCATGAATATTTAACGAACTCATGAAAATCATACATGAATTGGTGCTGAATAAAATAAACATGAAATGACATGCAGCACATTTAATCCAATGACCACTTTAATATGCGATTTCAACAAGAGTTATCCATTGTTAGTAGCCCTAGAATGTTCTCTTTATTAATTCAGACCAAGGTTGAGTATCCAGATAATTCATTCATGTTTTAAAGTGTGCCAATCATAGCTCTCGACAGGGGGAATATTTGATAATAAGATAGTAAAATAAATGTGCCTGGGCTGTGGTATTATAAACAGCAGATGTGTGGTGTACTTTTTATATGAATTCTGCAACCTTCACCTAATTGGATGTTTCAGGACTGCAACATACCCTAGAATACTAGGAATGATTTAGCAGTTAAATTGGCTTGGCTTTATCCCTCCAAACTCTCAGTGCACTGGCCTATTTAGAGGTGGAGAAACTGTCATCACCAAGCTGCAGTCATGGTAGTCTTTCCCTATTTAAAGCAAGGCCATCACAGCAAACAATTGGTCTTTAAAAGCAGAGAGAAAGGTTTCTGTATTTTAGGATCACTGATTGTTTTTGTTTTTCTGAAACAAACTCTTGCTTTGGAAATTTTGAGAGAAACCAAAAATATCAAACAGATGCCTGCTTCATTCAGCTCTGAAGGCAGAGCATCTTCCGCTACAGAAATTCCACTGTAAGCATACAGTTCCCTGCCAGGCAGACTCCAATTCGGTGAGCCGACAGGCCACCCACCACAGATTAGATCAGCCCCTTGACCTTTTGAGGTTTCTTCTGTGCAGGTGATGTTAGCAGACAGCGCCTAATATCTATCAAATCCGTCATAAAGAGCCACCTTTCTACCAACTTCAGAATAAGTACACATCTTGCAGGTATCTGTTTTCCATAAAACGATCATGCTAGCTGGTGCTTCCACCCCAGCTCTGGAACATGCAAACAACCATGCCACACGCGGAGCTCTGTAATACATGTCATTATTCTGCGGCATGCAACCATTAACCGAATGCACTATGTCATAAACTTTATTCACCACACCTAGACACACCCAGATACTGCCCAACTGATTACATATCTTTGTAAGGAGTCCAGCTAGGACCACAAAGGTCCTGCTGCACATGACCACATGACACCATGGGGCATATTTACTAGAGAAGTGGTGGAGCGTGACGTTAGCCTCCTTGGCTTAAAGCCACGCTCTGCCACTTTTGAAATGCAGGGCTGTACCATATTTACAACAATATGGTGTAGCCCTGCGTTTTCCCCTGCACGGGATCAAATTTAGGCAGTCTGGCGCCAACACAGACACCCTTGCACCATATTGCAAGGGTGTCTGAGTTGGGGGGAAGATTGTATATGTGCAGGAAGGTGTCCCTTCCTGCACATAAACAATCTTTAAAAGGTGCTGTGAAATTTCTATGTGTGCTGCTTAACGCAGCACACATAGAAGTTGAAAACGTCATTTTTTTAATGGATTTTTTATCTGCAGGAAGGGACACCTTCCTGCACATAAACAATCAAAGGTCTTTCGCTGTTTCTATGTCTGCTGCACAATGCATCACACATGGAAACAGCAAAAACGAGGAGAAATTAAACATTTCTCCTCATTGCGCCTGTTTAAGACCAGGTTTTCCCCGGTCTTAATTTTGGCGCTACCCCATATTTACGCTGCTCACTGTAGTTAAAAGCATATGTGACAGGTTGAATTATTCAGTGAATGACATCCTGAAAGAATTCTGCAGCCATTGACACACAATGCTAAGTCTTTTGCATCTGAACAAACCAACATGTGTTGGAAAAATAGTAATGTACCTGCAGTTCTCTTCCAGCTCGAGCTGATGCTATACTTTGTTCATATCAAGATGGGAGTAAACTTCAGCACCATTCAGCTGTGTAAGCACGCCCTCTATGTGTGGACCTGGATGTCTTCCTCTTTCGATTGCTTTGTTGGCCTGGCGCATAGCAACACAAATGTGCACTGCACCTCCACTGTCCTTTTTTGGCCCTACCACTATGGGCGAAACCCATGCAGTGGACCAGTAAAGAGCCCGATGATATAATGCTTTATTAATGTTTCTAGTTCTTTCTCAATAGCCTCCTGAAAATGAAAAGCAATACAACGGTATCGCAGAGCAGCAGGACAAATGTCCTCATTAATTTGAGGTTGCACCATCATTGTCTTGAGTTTCCCAGGTCCATGAAATTGCGACGGGAATTGACTTACTATTTCAGAATGTGCATTGAAGTTGTAGTTGATGGATATCAGTCCTATGTCAGCAGCAGTGCTGAAACTGAGTAGACATGCACTCGATGAAGTACCTTGGAGAAAATGAATTGGTGTTTGTACTGTTGTTTTCTTATGCCTCATGGTCGCTACAAATGACTCTTGACTTTGCAATGTTGTTGAAGCAATTCATGTGTACACCTTTTTATCTGATGGCATTCAGATAAAAAGGTGGTACTGGAGACAGCTTGTTTTATTTTTCTGCCGGCATGATATTGATCGATACACCACTATCTATAATGAAAGTTGTAGGGCAGCCATTCATCTTTAATGTGATCTAGAGGCATCAGCCAAATGAGTTTGGTTGTTTCACGTGGCAATCTCTCTTGGACTTGTGTTCTTTTTTGCAAGCCGCCAATCCTACATGTGCATGTCTTTCTGCGTTCGCCATCACCATTGCACATCCATCTTTTTCACTGTGCTAGATCATGACTCTGAAGAGCCCTAGGACGATGAATTTAATGATGATCAACTTTGTTTAGTCTATGCTTGCCTCAATTGATGTTGCCACTTGGCCTTGTGGGCATGGCTAGAATGCTTCTGAAAATTATGACGCCCATTTTCTCTTCTCGTCGTGGTGATGTACTTAGGGGCACATTTATGAGAACTGACGCGTCATTGCCGCAAGGCAGCAATATGCCAGAAAAACTTGGACTGCAGTACAACAGTTGAAAGCGATATGGATGCGGAGTATTTATGGTATCGCTCACCATGTCATGAAGTCCCAAGGTGTGCCAATAATCTTGACGCATTCGTGGGATGGATGCTAGAGGGAAAAGTGACGCATTTGCAGCCAAAGTGACGCAAAGCAGCTTTGAGCATCGTAAAGCTATTTTTAAGTGCCGCAAACCAGTTTTCCATCACATTGGAGTGCCTCATGCATCAAAAACCCCTAAAAAAGCAACACATTGGGGGAAACAAAATCCTGCACATGTTAAATGAAGAAATGGGACAGCCAGCAGCAGTCAGGGCAACAACTTCAACAACCCCAACACCAGCCAGGATGTACAAACAGAACCACAGAGAAAGAGAAAGAGTGATTTCAGTAAGGAAGAGAATCAAACTTTGATAAAAGAGGTGACAAAGAATAAACAAAATCTCTTTGTAAGCTCACAATTGCCATTAGAGAAGAAAGACACCATCTGGCAGTTCATTGTGAAGAGGATAAATAGTGTAGGGCAAGCTAAAAGGATAAAACCAGGGTACAAGAAGCATTGGAATGATTATAAGCCCAGGGCCAAGGAGAAACTGGCCAAGAACCTAGCCAGGAGGACCAGGAGGTGCTGGACCCCTTGGAGGAGAAGGCAGCATTAGTTATACCAGCAAAGTTGGTGGCAGGAGTTGTCGGACATGACAGTGCTGGGTTCAAGGAGCAGGAAGACCTATAGGGTAAGAGGCAGCAAGGGACAATATGGTTAAAAATGTCAGGCAGTGCAGCACAGAAAGATGTGTTCCTGCACTGCATTGCGCTGTGTGCAACAGAAAGCAAAGGAATCTCTCACATATTAGTTCATGTGTCACACAAACTTAAGCTATATTGCCCAGTTACATTTTGTACAGCCCTCCCCAGCTCTGTCAAGTTTGTCCGGTCCGTGCGTGATGTGATGGCACAGTCCAGGGTCACCTTTATAAACTAGGACTTGAAGAGGAATGTATATCATGAGTGACCAGGACTACAAGTCCCACAATACAAAGCTTAGTGAGTCTTTGGTCATGAATGCTCGCTCTTTCCTTTACCTGCAAATTTTTTCTGTAAAAAGGCCCTCTCAACATTGGCACTTGAGACAGGCAACACCAAAACAGCTAGTACACAATTTGCTAACTCTGGACACTGATATAGCTTTCTATGCCAATACTGGTGCATGTGAAGATTGCGATTCTCTGGGATAGGTTCTGCAAAATATGCATTGAACTGAGTGCATGTGCACTCAGAGTTATTAAAGTGGTCAAAAATGAAGCTGTACTTTTCAAAGCCTCGAGAAAGTTCCCCTCAATGTAAGGGATCTAGAACTTGTGCAAAATACCACAATGAGGCTTCATTGACTTCAAATGCCATGGCTGGTAAAGGGACATTTCTATGCATCAATGCAAGCCATTTCTCATGCATTGTAAAATATAATGTCCTGAGTTGCTCCTCAACATGTCTTTGCTTACCAAGTGGCAAGCATTCTAACGTGGAACATGTTGCAGTGCCAAAGTCCCTAATAGCGTCTCCCAGCTTACTCTCAAGGAGATGTTTCACATCTATCAAATACGCTGAACACTTGGTAGACAAGGGTGTTTTCAGACTCTAGTTGTTTTATGTCCACCATAGCAGTCATGTTTTCCTGTAAACATCTAAGAATACAGTAGGGTGTACTTTTGTTTCACATCACTAGCAATATGCGACCGAAGACCCTCACATTTCTTTCCTTTGGCATCATCACTAAGCAAAAATTCTGTAAATGGTTGCCACATCGATAATATAGCATTCATGGCCTCTAGGACTGAGAATCACCGGCTAAATGACACAGTTGGGATGACATTTTCTTTGATGCCACACAAAGCACAAAATGAGTAATATTTGTGTTTTAGTTCCCGCGCATAACCAAACAGTGCACCAGAATGGACTACAAAGTCAATAGCATTCTTCATTCACTCTGAAGTTTGTACAGATGCTTTCAGCATACCATCTTTCAAGTGGCAAGGATCTTTTACAGGGAGGCACGTCAGCTCAGGTATCAATTTTTACAGGCCATCACACAACTTTTTCAAATACATAGCTGAAGCACTGCAAATACAAACAATATCACTCCAATCTTTGTTGAACTTGGAAAGAAAGTTTTGCAACAACATTCCAAGTGGCACTGCATTCCATATTTTCCAAATGTCTGATGTCATGTTTTCACCACTATTCCAGATGCTTGATGATGGCACTCTTTTCACATATACCTATCACTACACCTTGAAGTGAGGGTTTAAAGCCTGGGGTGTTTGACAATTCACCTACTATAAATACTTAATCACTAGAAAACGTGGCTGATGTTTCAAAGGGTTTCACCAATTCACTGTCTGTGGGTACATGTGTTGATACATATTAGGCTACGTTCTTATGAAACCAGCCATTTTACCTCTCAGTGAAAGAATCAAACCTAGCCAAAATATCTTTCTGATTCTCTGCAGTTTATATAATAATTGAATAAGAGTTAAACCAGGCTTCTAAACCCTGAATCTTTAGACGAAAGACCACTAAACTGAAAAAAGCAAAGGGAAAAGGAAACAATATTTTTGTGACATCCCTAAACAACAAAACTCAAGCGGAATAACATTAGCCCAGTCTTTCTTGTTGCTACTTTGTATAACAAAGTTACGTTGTATTGGCCCTTTCAGAAAGGAATACAAATGACTCTTCACCTCCGTTTTCTTTATTTAAACGGCATTTAGTTTGTGGTTGTGTAGGTGTTTTTTCAGTGTTTATATGTTTACACTGGTTAAAGCTATTTACCTCTCTGTGGTGTTTTATTAGTTATTACAGGTTTAAACCTAAAACAGGATAGCCTAATTATAATGCACCCCTACAAATAAAATTAAATTACGACTTCATCACTAACAAACGTACTTGTTAATAAATGCGCTCCTACGAACCAATGTGTTATATGTCTGTTGCAGAATAGAGTAACTAGACCATGGTGGGTGTGTGTATACAAAACCCACTTATTACCACCTCAAGGAGATTGTGCTAAATTCACTATGGTCTTCTCTTGTTGTATACATTCACATATCATATGCATCCACTGCCATAGCATCATGTGGAATGTCTTGTTTACCAATTGAACATCATTGTGTGACAATAATCTTCAGTAACTTGACTGGCACACAGAGAGAAGGCCTTACTAATCACACACATGACTACCCACTCAAAATAGGCCCTGTGAGCCACTAATACTGTTTCTCACATCTACCTATATCTCGCTCAATGACCATGACAAAGTGATCAAGCGTATATGATAACCCTAATGCTTACACTGAAGAGATTATAAAGTAATTAATTATGCAAGCACCAATAATATGCAAATACTCACACCCAGACTCCTTCTGAATTAGCATCATACCTATACCACTCAAGGATGTAGAAGGTCAGTCCAAGACCTTGAATGTCAGTATAAATGAAATGCAACTAATAAGTTTTGAGGTTCTGTGTCAACTGATGAATGGTGATGAAAGGAACACCGGGATATGTAGAGTAAATGTGTTTTTCTGACGTGGACAGCCCTCATATGCATTGAGTGTGAGTGTAGCAACACATGACATCAATTGGACCATCTACACACATATCACTAATTATGAGCCAGAGCACAGGCCTATAAACAAAGCTACACTTCCCCAGAGCAAGAGGAAATGTGAGGCTCATGGTTTTCAAACTTTACAAGTAGATGCACAAAGTCACATGCATGAAGTGCTACACTTAGCAAGTTCTCAATGCCAAGGATGATTGAGGTCATCAAGGCACTGGGGGACACATTCATGATTTTTTTACTAGCTAACAACAATGACCTAGAATGGAATGGAATTGAATTTGTAAAGTGCGTGGCTACCCGTGGGCATCCCAACGCTCAGTGTATGAACATAGCAAAGGAGCAAGGGTGGCCTAGGGAAAAAGGAAGGTTTTTAGGAGTTTGCGGAATTTAAGGAGGTTGGCTTCTTTCCGTATGTTGAGGGTGAGGGAGTTCCAGAGCTTTGCGGCGTTGTGAGAGAAGAGACATCCACCTGTTTGTGCCTTCTTTATTCTAGGAGTGCTTACAAGAAAGAGGTGATCAGATCTTAAGGCTCTATTGGCTTTGTAGGGGGTGATCAAGTCTCTCAGGATGGGGGGGGGCCTTTGCCCTGGAGAGATTTGTGCGTTATACAAAGGGACTTGAATTTGATTCTTTCCCGGATTGGAGCTAATGGAGGGATCTCAGGGTGGGTTTAGCTGAGAGTTGTTTTTTTGTTCCTGTGAGCAGTCTGGTTGCCGAGTTCTGGGTGAGTTGGAGTCTTTTTATGGTAGTCTCCGGGGAACCTAGATATAGAGCATTGCCATAATCTAGCCTGGAGAGGATGAGACCCTGAATGAGGAATTTTCTAGAGTGGGGAGGTAGAAGAGGGAAGATTTTCCTTGCGGTGCGGAGTAGGCCAAAGCACACGCCAGCAGTTTTCTTGGCTTGGGTTTGAAAGGAGAGGTCTTGGTCGAGCCAGACGCCAAGACTTTTTATTTCACTTTTTGGAAGGGGAGTTGGTCCCATGCATGTAGGCCACATGGAGTTGAAGATGGATTTGGCTTTGTGGCCCAACAGCAGTAGCTCCGTTTTATCTCCGTTAAGCTTGAGGAGGGATTTATTCATCCAGCTAAAGATTTCTGAGAGACAGGGCCGTATGTTTTCAAGGGAGTGGCCTGACTGGTTGAGTGAGATGACCAGTTGTGTGTCGTCTGCATATGTGATCAGTTTGATCCTAAAAAGGGCGACGATATCCTCCAGTGGGGACATATATGCGTTAAAAAGTGTTGGGCTCAAAGACGAGCCCTGCGGCATCCCGCATTGGAGAGGGATTGCCTTGGAGCGTACACTGCCTTCGGAGACCTGGTAGGTTCTCTTTTCTATGAATGATTTTATCCATGCGAGGGCTGACCCCGTGACTCCCAGGCTGCTGAGACGTTGAATGAGGATACGGTGATCAAGCATATCAAAGGCCGCACTTAGGTCCAGGAGGATCACAGCTGCTGAGCCTCCTGAGTCCAAGATCTGCCTTGCCTCTTCTACCACCGCTATCAGGGCAGTGTCTGTGCTTTGGCCAGGGCGGAAGCCTGCCTGGGAGCGGCGTAGAAGTTTACCGGCTTCAAGGAAGGCGGACAGTTGTTGATTGACAAATTGTTCCGCGACCTTGCTGATACCTGGTAGTAGGGAGATGGGCCGGTAGTTGGACATCTCTAGGGGGTCTAGCAGGGGCTTTTCTAATAGGGCTTTTACTATGGCTCTTTTCCAGCTTGGCGGGACGGTGCCTTCAGAAAGAGAGGAATTAATTAGGTTAGTAGCCAATGGGGTAATAGTTGGTGTAACTAGTTTCAGGATGTTGAGGGGTGCGGGGTCTAGAGGGGAGCCACTTTTTATTGACTCCAGAATTACAGGAAATCCCTCCATGGTGATAGGGTAAAAAGAGTCAAGGTGGGGCATGACGCTTGGGGGAATGGGAGAACTAGGTTCTGGTGGATGATCTATGGTTGGGAGGCTTTTAAAAAGTTTTTGAATTTTCGTTGAGAAGAATTCTGCCAGTTGGTTGCATCTAAGGCCTGAAGTGTCGGGCGGGGAGCGGATCTGGGATTTTGAGGAGTTCCTTAACAATGCCGAAGGTCTCTCTGGATGAATTTGAGGAGGCTCGAATTTTCTCATCGAAAAAGGCAGCCTGGGTGGTTTTAAGGGAGGCTTTGTAGGACCTGATGGCTGCTCTGTATTCAGTTTTCATGTTGTTGGCCCAGTTTTTCCTCCAGGAGCGCCTAACTTTTTGCATAGTTTTTTTTGGTGCCGGAGTTCAGGGGTGAACCAGGGGGATTTGAAGGGTCTACTTTTTTTAGGTATTATTTTCCTAGGTAGAACTTGGTCGAGTGAGTTTTCTATCCAGTGTGAGAAATTATTGTCCGCCGCTAGGGGTCTGGATCGTGTGTGGGGGTTGTGAGCTCTAGTTGGCATTTCCAGTCATCCAGGGGAAGTTTGGACCAGGGTTCTTTCTAGATTACGTGTGGGCGGAGCCTGGGGGTCCCAGTGATGATTTGCCAGGTGAACGGGATTAGGAAATGATCAGACCATGGAATGGGTAACAGCTCCCTCGGTTCTAATGCAGTGATGTTTGAGAAAATTGGATCTAAGAGATGCACTTTTGCGTGGGTGGCGTGCGGTCTTTTAAGCAGAAGCTCATAAGACTTTAGGTCGAGTGTTAACTCGCTTGCCACTTTGTCTGAGGGGTTGTCGAAGTGCAGGTTTAGATCACCCAACAGTTTAAAGTTGGAAGAAGTACTGGCTCGGGAGATGACGGTCTCTAATAGGGAACTGCAGAATTGCCCTAGAGCACCCGGGGGGCGGAACAGGAGGAGACCTGAGATTGTTTTTGTGGGGGAAATCTGGATAATAAAGTGAGCGTTCTCGCAGTCTAGGATGGAGCTGTCTACTAGAGGGCAGGAGAGATTGTTTTTATAAATAATCGCAATCCCACCACCTTTGCCGCTTGATCTATCTAGGTGCTGAATGAAGTATCCTGGGGGAGGGCCTGGACTATATCAGGGTCGGAGTTGGTGGATAACCAAGTTTCTGTTAAGAACAATATGTCTAATCTTGTAGCGTGAAGCAGTAAGGAGATTTCCAGTGAGTGTTTGGGCAGGGATCAGCAGTTCAGCAGGGCCATGCTTATTAGTGTTACGGGGTGAAGTGGGGTCTTTTTTTTTAGATAGGGAGTATTGTCAGGAGGCGCAGAGGCTATGTGGTCCCTCTGGGGTGAGTGAGTGGAGGCATGCGGAGTTTGTGGCCGGTCTCCATTGGAGAAGTGTGTTCCTCGAGTAGGTGAGGGGGGCAGGTGGGAAGGGGGCAGGGTTTCCTGGCCCTGGGCCCTGTCTGGAACGGATGGGCACAGACGGGCTTGCCTTTGGCGCGTCCGCTGCACGTCGTGGGGGACATGGGGTTTTAAGTTCTGGCACTGAAGACTAGAGCGCTAACCTTGCTGCACACGGGCACTTCCGGTCTGCGTAACCTTCCCTCCACTCAACCTAGCAGAACAATGGTGCAATGGTGAGTGTGTTAGTGGCAGGCACCGGTGTGTGTCCCAGCACAGCCAGGAATGAGTAATCTGGAGTGATAGAACCATCTCTACTATGCATGCAGCATCTCTTACATACTCACACAGTGCTACAGTAGGTGACTATCTGTGTTGGGCTGTGCATCAATTCACACAAAGAGGAACTCTCACAGTGCCTAAAGAATGGTGAAGAGTCCTTAAGGGACTCCATTGTGAGGTAGACTAACTCTTATCCATAGGCCTCTCACAAAGTATCACATGTCTACAAAGAATAGCACCATCAGATACTCAAATAAACCTAATCAGTGATGACAACTCTTAAGTTTGAAATGATTATGATGTCGTGAAAGTAGACAATATTGTTTATATAAAAAAAGTCATCATAGCAAAATAAAGCTACCTATCCTACACTAACTTGCACAATTTAAACTTAGCCTAAAGTACCTTAACCTAACTATCCTTCTCTAACTTACACAATCTAAACTAAGTGTAAACTACAATAACCTACCTATGCTACACTAATTAACACTAACTTACACTAACTTAACTTATCCTAAATTATACTAAACATTTAACACAAATTACAAGTTAAACATCAAACCCCATTCCCTTTACACACATACATTGGCACAATATTAACATCAACTACACCTAAACATAAACTACATACACATGTAAACCTAAGGGAATATATATATTTTTGGATTTATTTTTTTTACCTGTGCTAAACATCAACCCCCCACCCACTAAAAACCTTCACTTATCTATAAATACAATTAAAATCTAAAACCTAACTACAGGAAACCTACCTTATCTACTAACTACATCTATGCCTAACTGACTATTAAAATACCTAAAACTGTTGCAGGGATTCTGCACATGCACAGAACTTTGCGCACGAAAACAGCACCTCAGTGGGTAGGGGCTGAGCCTTCCTACCGCCTCAGTACTTAAAATCCCCAAACGGGCTAGCTATAATCTCTCATTTGTTCTCCTACATAATCACGAAGCTACAAATGATTAGACAACCCAGAACACAACAATCCTGACTCTCTCAGGAATCACGGTAGCAAGACATACCCTTTCGCTAACTCGCTCATACCTGTCCACAATAAGAATTGACAGAGTCACTGTTATAGTTCAAAATTTTTATTTTAACTATAGTACGCTATAATGCAGTATATGAGCCACTACTAGAAGAATAACACATACACCTAAAACAGTTAGCATTGTTGCAATTCCATAGATAATAAAGGGGAATGTCATAATATACAGACAGTGGATTAAGGACTATAAGGTCTAACCATCCTCCATTTGGTAAGAAGAAGTTTTATTATATAAAAAAAATCTCTGGGCTTTGTCAGCAGACCCCATACCTTAGTGCCTAGATGGTGTTTCTACATCATAGGAACAGCATAGCTCTTCTCCCTGGAAAGGTCCCTCTGTGTGTGTGTTAAAACAACATGCAACCCCATAATATCAAAGCACTAGTTTCCAGCAGTAGCATCTGTATTAGAATGTTTTGTCTTGGTTCTAGGGACTTACCAGGACAGAATAACAAGGGACATTGTTTATTGCCCTTGCACATCGTGTTCTGACTAAACTCCAGGAACAGGCAGAGAAAGCAGAAAGCAGATGATTTCCATGTGAAAGGCACAAACAGAGTCTTGCAGAATAAAGTCATGTAGTAACATGCGCAAAAGCGGCATCCTGGTAGCAGAGCTCATGCTAACTTAGCAATGTCGACAATGACCCTAACAGGCATATGACAAAACAAAAACTACACACGAAATAACATTGTCCACAACCAAGTTCAGAGGAGTTGGGACACCTGCACCATGACCTCCTCCATTTTCTCCAAACGTGTACGCAGGCAGGCCTGCTCCCTCTGTATGGCACCCAGCCTCAGGGTAATTTTCTTAAGTTCCCATAATATACAGTACTGGAACATAGAGCCATGCTGTTTCCTGTGCCTCCTAGCCTGTGTGGTTGTGGGCTGGCTGGCTGCAGATGTAGCTGCTGGTATCTGGGGTTGGTGTGGCTGTCGCTGACTTGGTCCTACAGTGGTTGGTGTTTTGGAGGTTGCAGCTGATGATATTCTCATGGTCCGAGGGACATTTCAGGACCCCGCTGCCTTAGCACGCCTGTACAGTTTCTGGAAGGTGCTTAGTCTATAGCAAGTTAAATTAAATTTATGTTCACTGTTTGAGACCCATGTTACGTAACGTCCAATCCTTATCTCACTTTTTATATTTAGATAGCCCTGGACTGAGCTCAACTGTGATTTTGGGAAAATCTAACTTGATTTCTATTTTGGCAAAATACGTGTTTTCACTGCAAGATTTGAGCTGTTATCAATTTAATTTGGAGAGTTAAAAAGATTTGAAAGAGCTCCTTCATAAAACCTCTTTTTAGCATTGGCAAACCAAGGAACAGAAAAAGATTGATCCTGTTTTTAACAGTCTTAAAAAACTAAGTGTGAGAAGTTGGCATACTTTGAATGCCAAATCTTAAGATGCATATGTAGTGGAGCAACCTGGACTAAATCCTCTAAGAAAGGGAGTCCAACCTCCAGGTGAGCAGTAAGGCTGGCCATAGTTTTTGGAGATCGCTAGTAGCCTACAAAGAAAAGTGTTTTCAATTTTCTGGAGGCTGCCAGGAAGGGTATATCCCCAGACACTCACCCCATAACACCCCAAGGAAAGACATTTTCTTTTGTACAGGGTGAAAAGTTCCTTAATGGGTTTTTGACCAAACTTGTTAGAAAGTCTAAAAATATCATCACTGGCTCAAGCAAATTTATAAGCTCTCTTGGAATAAGGTCCTTCCCAGATCAATATTTCTGGAAGAATTATACCACGGTAAATGAAGCTTGGACTTTTGTATTATAGATACCATCTATATTAAATTAGCGGGAAGGGGAATTTTTGGGGCCACAGATTATAATATGTGACTTTCGGATGTTTATTTTCTGATTAAGTTCCCCATAAAATCGTTAAATGTGTCGAGAAGAAGTTGCAAGCCATTGGCAGTATGGGCGATCAGGACAGCGTTGTCCACATATAATAGATCGAGTACTAGGCGGTTACCAACTCTAGGGAGATCTAAGCCTTTGGCTGTCAACACAGTCTTGGGGGCATTTATTTAAAAGAGGAAGAAAAAAGGGACGAAGATGCAAGCTTGCCTCATGCCCCTGGTGGAATAAAAGGGAGTAGTTCAATATCCATTTATGTTGAAGCAGATCTGTACCTTTGTATTGCTTTGGAGGCGTATAAAGAATTCTACCAGAGCTGGGTCAAACCATGCTTTGCACTTCGTAGACCATAATTGGCCGCTATCCACCAAACTGAACCTGCTAAAGCGGTCCAAGAGGTCCATATAGAGAGCTGCACCTCTAGCTTGGACGTTTTTCCCTGATATCAGAAGAAGGTTTAATGTTTGCTTAACTGTTTTTACCCCTGGGTGGAAAGCATATTGTGTTTCTGAGAAAAATCTATAGTCAAAAACCCAATGCTCCAAAATCTGTAGGAGGACCTGATCCAAGATCTTTGCGGAGGAGTCCAGGAGGGAAATGGGCCAATAGCATGAGGGTACTCTTCTGTTTCCTTTTTTAAATATGAGGACGATAGTGGACTCCTTCCATGAATGTGGGATGTTACCTTTAACTGCAGCAAGGAAACCTTTGGCTATAAGAGGTGCCCAAAAGGCAGGATCCTGCCTGCAGATGTCAATAGGAACCCCATCGGGCCTGGTGCCTTTCCAATGGATGTTTGTAATATGCCCCTAGCTATAGCCTTGACCTCTATGGAGTTACTTATGGCTAAGGTTTCCATGCCTGTGGGAGTCCTGGGAAAAGATTATTGGAAAATAACCCACCCACTCCTCTGGGGGGATATGAAATTCGATTTTAGGTTGCTTCTAAACCATGAAGTATATTCTATTAATTACTTCCCAAAAAGTCCTGGGGTCTCTAGATAAGGCGGCAACTTGGAGATCGTCCAAAGCTTGCTTTCTTATATCCTGTTTCCTTATACCTAGGAGGGTTTTGTATGAAGATTCACACTGTCTTATGACTTCACTGTTACAGTGATGCGCCTTAGAGGACTCCTTCAACTGTTTCGGAGCAGCTGTGCAAGTGGAGTGGAACCATTTGTGCAGGCGGGGTTCCTTATTTTGGGCTTAATAACCAACAGCCTTGGGGCATGGTTACAAAGACTCTTAGAACTGGTGAATACTTTCCCAGCTTAAACCACCTCTTCTAATCAGGTCATCATGCTTTGCTGAGATTAAGTTTCCCATTTTAAATTAATACAGCTGTTTTTGAGAACTGCAAGTCAAGGGCGAGGTGTGTGTTTGGGGACTATCAGGATCCTCAGTGAGACTAAATACTAGTCGGTTGTGACCACTAAAGATAGATGATAAAATAAATGAGTCATATATATGCCGCATGAAATGGGCAGAATATAGAATAAAATCAATAAAAGGTACTTTCCGCCACCAGTAAAAGTTAAAGGGATGGGTTCACCTTCCTTAAAGAAGTCAATGATAAAAAAACTAAATAGTTTTTTATAATGCTCTGGTTCAAAGCAGCCCCATATGAGGTGCACATGAAATGTGTAAGATTTTCTTCCAGCTAATCAGTTATCCCACATGCACTATCGCCACTAAAAGAACAGGAAGAAATATTAAAATCACCAACTAATAGAGTGGCCTCCCATCTGGATATCTCAAGCAGTAATCTGTAATAAAGTGGTCTATTAAAAGTATTAAAAAATTAGTAGTAAACAACTGAAAACACACCTCTTTCCCTTAGGGTAGAGTGGGTGTACTCTACTGTGGGGATAGAGCAACTTGGACCTCATAACTATTGCTAGCTGTACCATAGCGCGGGGACACACTGGCCTTGGTGTAACCAGGCACTTTAAAAATTTCATATTATTATTATTATTATTTCATTTATCAGATAAATGGGGTGGTAGGAATAAAAGTTAAAATACAAATTTATTAGAAGGACATACAAGAAGCCTGGGAATGCTGAGCGCAAGATTTGGGAACATGGGTTACACAAAAGGTATTCAATGTTCAAGTTCCTAGACCTTAAAGAGTTGGGAGCTCCTAAATCACCTTTGGCTATGCCTGAGTTTGAAGAAGTGTAAGCAGTACATAATTATTGCAACCCATCAACATAAACATTCTCAAGTGCCCCAGTCTCCTGACAGCATACAACAACAAATCCTTTAATCAACTCTAACCAGGCTCTGTTTTCCAGCTTGTTGTTGCAGAGTCCGTGATATTCTAGGACAACAATTTTAGGCAATTAGAACTGGTGTGGGGTGAGGACAAAGGATTACTTAAAGTAATCTGAGGGGGGTGGAGGTTTGAATGACTTGCTCGTCAGTTTCCGGGCCCGTATTATCGGGGGGGGGGGGGTGACTGAAAGGCTGGACAATTACTGTCTGTCTGACATGGAGACCAGAATCTCAATGCTGTTCACATGGGCAAAAAGAGAAGTGCACTTATGAATTGGGTCAAGGCCTTGGCCTGTAGGCTGACAAGGCATTGAAGTGATGGATTCAGGTTGGTTAAAGAAGCCCAGTGGCAGGGATCGAACCGTGTCTTTGGTGCGATGGTCCAATCTAGGTGGCCTACAAGGCAAGGGTTTCAAAGGTTTATTACCACACAGCCACTTCTTGAAAACTTGGGAGAGTAACCTAGCCAAACCACTTTCTTGACCATGATAATTTCATCAAACAAGTTTTGTTGGCCAACCTGTGTTTGCTGAACACCATTGCACTACGTCACATCTTAGGCTTTGCCAGTCCTCTTGTGTGCCTTTGGGTAGGGAAGGGACACCCTCTAGAACAATAAAGTATGGTGTGCATACAGGCGGCATTTGTAAAAGACCCTTGATTCACTCATAAGTGAGAGGTGAACTTTTTGCAATTAAATTTCCATGTGGGCGGATGCCTTCTCCCTCTTAAGATGCTTTGGAAGGCAGTGGATGGCTGGCTACAGTGGGTGGTGGGTGAGCAATTGGATGACCAATGATTGTAGTTTTCAGATGAAGTAGGGGGTTGGCTGGATGTGGGGGAATTGAGCTGGAGCTAGTTGACAGTTTGGGTTGGAGTCTATTTTGGTACCTGCTTTGACTGGCTTCATACTTGTTTGTAAGGGCTTGCACTTTGCCACCCAATGATTTAATTTGAGGGAGACTTTCTCACTGAATATCCTTCAATATGGTCTCCAGCTTATCAAAAAGAGGTTTAAATACAGCCTTAAATATTGATCTGAGATTAACTTCTGATAAGGATCCATATAGATTTAAAGGGGCCACTGCATCAGGCCTGGTACATGTTCTTTTTGCTCATATGCAGCCATTGTGTGTGAATTCATTTAATCTTTTCCGCTTAGTCAACAAGGTCTTTTTGGTGATAGGAGAAGAATTAGCTGTAATAATCAAAGGGGAATATTTGGGAAGAGTTACGGGTGGTGCCGGAATTAGGGGCTGCTGTAGGTGCCAGTGGGCTTGCTGGCCGGGGATACAGAGCTACTTCAGGCAAACAGCTAACTGGTTTTGCTGGGGAGCGGGAACACCAGATGAATTGTTTGTTTCTATTCGTTTTTGTACTGCGTCTATCTGGCTTTCAAAGATCTCCAGTTCTGATGAAATAACTCCCAAGGCTGAAGAGAGATAAGAGGTAATAAGAGGAGTACAACCTGTCTCGTTGGCCCCAGACTTCCTCCGGGTGACAGCAGTCTGTCCCTCCCCCCCCCCATGGTTATGTGCTAAAGACATGGTAAGTGCTATAATAGGCTTACTTTGAACCACGACTGGCTCAAATTAGTGGGCCAGGAGAGAAGGCCCAGCTCAGCCACGACTGGCGGTGGACTCTGGGAGTCCAGCAGTACTTTTACAGCATCAGTACACAAAGTCTGTGGCCTCTTTTTTTGCTCTGGGGAATGCTGGGGGATGAAGTCCCACCTCAGCAAAGGCCTCTTAGCAGCGGGAATGCAAGCAGTATTTGATGCTGGCAGAGAAACCACCAAAATAAGTATACCAGACTGCAGGAGTCCAGCAAGCTTTTACAGCATCAGCACCCAAGTCTGTGGATACCTGCTTGTCTCTGGGGAAATGCTGAGGGACAAAGTCCCACCCCAGCAAGGGCATCTTAGCAGCTTGAATACAGACAGTATTGATATAGGGTAGAGAAACCACCAAAGTTAGTATCCCAAATCATATGTACCTCACCATACCAACCCCAGAAATAGAGATGGATATATGCACAATATACTGTCACTACATGGACACAAGTCTGGTGCCATCTGTGTAGGTGCACATTATGTAAATATGCTCACAATGAGATTACAACCATATCATACAGAACAATGATTCACACTAATGATGATGCAAATATTTTACATGGGACATATGGTACAGATTATGGAAATTGGGTTCCGAGTTTGCATCCTGCGAGTGGGCTGAGACTTGCTCATCAACATAGGTGAACGTGATTAATCTGATACAATCCAGGTAGTGTGCCTCTACTTTGCATACTCCATCTGGAGTCACACAAAGCAGCACACATTGCTTACTTCACTTAATTAGTGTCAGGTAGCTAATACATGGAAAGGGTTGTCATTTATCTCCTGATAAACATGACTAATGTAAATTACAATTATTTACCCTCAGGTACATGTACAGAAATGTGACAAGTGGCTTCTGGTTCAGCTTGTAGCCAAAAACATGTTGAGTCCAACTTAAGCATGTTTCTGTACATAAATTGAGCCAGATATATGAATTCTTATTTTGCATTTCCTAAATAGCAATCCTGTAGGAATCTCTAATCAGGAAATGCAAAATGGTATGCACAAAATTTGTGATATCGTAATAGCATAGTAGGAATTGCTATTAGAAAATCGCAAATAGGAAATGCTATAGCATTCACTCCTATGGCCCAACTAGGAAATGCTTTGCATTTCCTGAATTGTGATTTCCTAATAAGAAATCGCAATTTAAGAAATCCAAACCAAAGGGTGTCTCTGGGCTTAAGGTCCCCATGGAGTCATCCCAAAATGACATTTGAAAGTGGTGGGGCGCAAAGTGATTTGCATACAGCACCGTAGCGAGCGAGCGCAGCGAGCGACCCCGACCCCCAAAAGGGGGGTTTGGGGGGATAACCCCCCCTAGAAAATTTTGAAAAAAAAGAAGAAAAATCGTGCATTTTCAAGCAAATTTGAGAAAGCAGGAAGGTTAATAAATCAATTGTGAAAGTGCAGTTATTACATTAATAGATGGCATAACATAGGTAGCTGCTTATTCAGTATAACCACAGAGCTTCATACATTCCGTCCTATTACGCTCAGGTGCTGAATTCAGACTGTAAGACTTTCATGAAAATCTCAGCTCTAAGAGTAGAAGAAGTTGCATCAGGTACATGTTTTTTGCAGCAGGCACATTAACCTTCTGTGCTGCCGCCTGCTGCTATTTCACTACTGGGACCACAAACATAGGCTAGCTCTGCCAGACTGCCAACGCACCTACATATATAGGCCAACAACTGATGTTTCTATTTTTTGTTTTATATAACGAACTTGACCCGAGACATCGGGTATCGGACGCTTTACATGAGCACCAGTTTCGTTACATTACCATTAATGCCTAAATAAACCTTAGAATAAAGCTTAAAATACATGCTGGGGTAATTTGCCCCAACATTGTCCGGAACGTGAAAACCACCATTTCCACAGACCGACCAGTGCAAAAACAACATTTCTGCCGGTTGGTCAATATTGATGCAACGTCAGAACAGGAAGGTATGAAAAATGCTGGCATGCATCTCTGGACTTATAACATAACCCCTGAAGGACCGGCTTTTTCAATGTTTTCCACCTTATAAGAAATAGCTGTGATTAAATTGTTCCACAAATTCTGCTGCATGCTGTATCCCCATTATTACCAGTCAATCATCTATAATGTTGTGTGACATATATTAAAGCAGATTGCTATTGCTGACCATAGAGGTTTTTGCTGATTCACAAAGTATCACCCCTGCAACGTTACTCTTAAGTTTGTGACATATTCCTGACTTTCTTGGAACTCACAAAGAATTCCAGGTGTAAGGCCCAGAAGCTGAGTACTCACATGCATAAATATTTACACATTCCGTAATATAACATGCATTTTTCTAAATGCTTACGATAAATTGCATCAATGTAATTGCTATTTTATTTTACATCTAGCCCACATGAAAACCATTTATTTAATACCACTTCTAGCAATTTCAACATGTTCCTCCCCTTTGTCACCCAGAAAACGTTTTTACTCCAATTTACTGCACTCCTTGACAGGAGTGAATCTGATTCTATTATTAAGGTGGGAAACTACCTGCAAATGGGTTCTGAATGGCCGCAAACTTGTGTTTAGTAATTTACCTCATTTTGCAAGGACATCCACCCCTTTAAAACCGTTCACTACTCAACCCTGTGAAGAAATTCACTTACATTGATAACATCATATTGATATTTACTGTGCACATGTGTGAAAACATTTACCAGTGCAAATGTGTGGTTTGTGATTCACAAATTCCCACTAGTAAAACATGTCATTTACGCACATCTGGTGTGCAAACAGCTCCGTGACCCTGGCTTCTGGGCGGTAGGTAAAGAGATCCTCATGATAACGATAATGTGCAGATAGTAAATTTTGTTAACTCGCCCACCAGTTTGAAGTCAGCGGTCTATACCAAAGTTCTCCAAAGTTGGCCCTTGAGGGCTGGATCCATGCCAGATTTGAAAGATAACTACATTTATCTAAATGGGGATATGCTACAAAATCTGGCATGGATCCGACCTCCCAGGACTGACTTTGGAGGATCCTGGTCTATATTACAAGCTCGGTCTTTTGTCTGGCTGATGAACATAACGTTTGAAAGGGGTGAGGTTACTTCTCTGTGGTAACTATTCGCTGCTAAAATCCTCTGGGTTTCCCTGCACAGTAAACAAATGTGGTGTGGTTTGAGTGTACGTTTCTTCCTGTATCTTACCCGAGTAGGTACGGGTGGAGGTGGACTCACATTCCAGATTGTAACCTCCAAAGCCTTTGACCAAGTGAACACTAGCCACCTCGCATTCTGCTACTCTGATCGTGATTCAGAATGGCTTTACCATGGGCATAAAGTCACAAGTAACCATTCCGACATGGCAAACAAAGGGTATCTGTGAACAGATAGCTTCTTCTGGAACAAAAACTGAAAAGTGCTGGTAGTGCTAATGGAAAGTTCTATTTTCTACCACTGGTTGCTTAATAGTCATATAGTGTGCCCATAAATCAAAACAGTGTGTGGTGCTGATATACAGGACCAGAGGGGATTATGAGAGTCATCTGTAACCAGACAATTTTCACCTAATGCCAAGGATTGGTTACTAAGCACTTTGAAGATTGTCTTGCACACCCAGTCAGCTTGCCCTCATTACGCAGTCTCTCTCCCAGCATTATGGCTGTTCAATATAGACAGTGTGGGTATCTGAGGTAAGTGCCTCTACACTCTACCAATGGGCTCTGTCTCTACTATGCACCGTTTCTCACAACCATAAGAAAATTTCTAGCTCCAAGTCATTCAATTCTAGCCCTACATACATCTTGATTGACGAGAACTGGATAATTGCAGCCTCCCTGGTGACAAAGTGCAAAGAAAGTGTGGGACACCAGGACAAACCACATATCATAGAAACACACATAGACAAATCTGACTTATATCAGGTGGTGTGGCTTTCTGAGAGGCAAGGGATGCGATGAGTCTATGAGGGACAGTGTGTCCGCCTTAGAATAGGTTGTCGCTGTAGAATAATGAAAACCCATCAGAGAGCAGAAGGTAGGGATGCAAGTATTGACACAGTCTCAGAGAGGGGTACTGCTACCACATTAATGTAAGACGTCACATGCCAAAATGTCAGAGAGGGATCATAGAGAGATCTGGGCATAGAGGGACACTACTTTGGAACCACCTTCTCCGTTTATGTGGTCATTAGCACCTACTGGGGGTTATAGTACTGAGGTGGGTGTTAAATTGCTGTTGGTTTAGTGTGTGAAAATAGAATAATCATGGCATTTTGGGACACTGCACCACCTTAGGAAAAGTGGACACTGGAGTCTAGAAGCAGTAACTAATATTAACCACAGATCCAGAGTTGGTGACTTGGTGTGTGGGGGGGGCGGTAAGACGAGCAATGTCATGTGTTCATAGATTGAACTAGAGTGACTAGGACGGAGAAGTAGGCTGACCATCAAAGGAAACACTGGAAGAGAACAAGACCATGGAGCCACCTTCTACTACAATGGAACCACATGATGGTCAGGAGCCCATCAGGCGCTGCTTTGGCCATGCCAGTACAGTCAAAGATAAATCCTTTAAGCCGAGGATCCCTATGTGTCCACTGTAAGCCATCATAGACAGAAGCACTGCACCCTTTCTTTGCCTCTTCGATGCCCCTTTGTCAAGAGTAAGGAGACTCCCTGATCAGTCTTCTCTATGAAAGATGCTAGATTCTTGGTAAATTAGCTTACCCTGGACTGCACTGGTACTAAAAACTGAGTGCCCGATTCGAAGAGCCTCCGCACTCTGGATGATGAAGACCCTGTAGTCGTGGTGGTGAGCCCGCACTCATGGAAGTGGCCCACAAGAGGTGGGTTGATCCTCTATGACCAACAAGTGTCATGGATCCTCAGTAGGTGTTTCACGTAGAAGGCTGAAACGTGTCGATCACCAGTGAAGTTAAAAGACTCCCCAAATGTTTTAGTTCACCACCAGAACACCCCAATACATAATAACCAATCCTACCAAAATGTAATTTTAGCCCACTTCTGTGATTTCTTCACTTTATCTTTAATGTGAAAGTTAGGCGCAGTGTGTCCCAGGAATTTATGTCTCTTTGATAGTGTACCTCATTCTACATTCCATTAGTAGTAAAGTCACTTTATATTCCCACTAAAATAACTCCTGCATTATTAAGGTGAACCTACCATAGCATGTGACAGTACATGCGGGTGAGGTGGCAACATCCTCTCCTTACGGGAGGTGGGAATGGAGTTGTGCTTAATTGGTGAAACTTGTGGCAGAGAGGTACAAACTCACCAGTTTCCAAGTTTACTAAAATGAGATGCAAGTAGGTCCATGGAGAAAATGGCCATGACAGAAAGTTTAAACACACACACACACACACACACACACACACACTTGAACATTTTAATAAACCCACACACCACACCCAACCAAACATTTAAAACGTGGAAATAAAAATGACTGACAAATTCATAGTTATTGTAGTAAGTCAGTGTTAAGAACGACACGGTAAGAACTGCTGAAGAGATATTGTGGAGACTTTTTATACATTTTGTGACTAACAAGCGCAAACCATTGTGCAGAACCTTCAGTTCTTCCAAAGCCCACGGGTTGTTAGTCATTCAAGAACAAGGAACCACCAGGACACGAAGGCCTAGATTAAAAAGGCCTGAGGCAGCAGTTCCTTCTACAGATTGCAATGAACACAACCATTGCCTAGTAATTGGAAGCCAGCCGCGTACTTTGGAAGCACAATGTGTGCCAGGCCCGATTAACACACTGAACACGAAGGATGAGTACATGTGCACAGGAGGGCAGGTCTGCTTTCACGTCTTTGTGTTCACGTCTAGCGGAAGGGACTGACCACATACAGACTCCCGACCAAACCAGATTCTTACAGAACTAGACACAGAAACCGCCTTGTTCTCCCTGGCCAGGCAATTTTAAGTAACATTAACTCATCCTGCCACTGTAGAGAGTTTCAAAATGAAACAAAGATAAAGCACAGGAAAAATATACCTTCAGTAACTAATACTTTTTTTTAATTTTATGGAAGAATTGGCTCTCGCTCTCATAAAAAAAAAATGCATAGTAACAAATGTGTTAAAGTTTATTCGTCATTAGCATACCGGAGGGACCAAACAAGCAGCGTTCCTTCATAATATTATTTAAGTCCAATGCACGCATGGTCAAACTTCATTTTGGACAAGCAGTTTAAAGTCATTGGACTCTTGTAGGAGATTGAGGGCTCTGCGTTTAATTTATGAGAAGTCGTTTTAGCCCTCATAAATTTTTTTTTAAAAAGTATTAATCACCCTTTTCTGGCCCTGTGCACCATGTTAAAAACCATGGTATGTAATAGTAGGCCCGGGCCGCCGCCTACTAAGACTGATGCTGAGTTTTTAAATGCACTGATAGGAGTCAGAGCCACAGATATAACCGATTCAAAATCCTCCCACACAGTTTTATACTTCAAAACCTGCCTCTGTGCTCAGCGTTGAACCATATGCATAATATCCAGCACTCAAATTACTTTCATGTTTCACTATACTAATTTACAACTAATCCTCTATGGGTCCCGGAGTAGCATGCTACTCGCCGAAAAAAGCGCTTTAACACCCCATCAGGGGTAACAAGCACTATATAAATGCAAACCTTTTTCCCTCTTTTATCTATCTCACCGCTATCCTTCTGAATCCAAATGACTGACTAACCTATCCACAACTCAAATTTCTTTCCTATTTCACTATACTAATTCAACACCAATCCGTTATGGGTTCCAGAGTAGCGTGCTACTTGCCAAAAAAGCGCTTTGACACCTCGTCAAGGGTAGTAAGCGCTATATAAATGCAATTACAATACAATATGCAAACTGCAGAGAGGTCTTACTAGCCTCTAGTACATGGCCTGTAATCAGGTTACCTGGCCAGTCTTTCATGAGGATGCTGCGCTCTAGTCGTTCTTGGTTTTTATTTCACATCCCAGTGCATTCTGCTGGAGACGCAGTCCTGGTACCCTGCAGTTGATCCAATGGAACTCAAACCCTATCTTGGTGAGGAGATTTCGAACAGTATATCCTTAGCAGTGATATGATTATTGTGTATTGGTCTGTTGAACTTTATTAATTTGTTTAATCAAAACTTGGACACTTAAAAACTATGGTTTGTTACCAAAGCGCCGAGGAATGGAGCGTTGCACTCTTGAAACTTCAAGCTATATGGCAGCCTTGGCTATCAGCTGGTGGCAAATGACATTTTTATTTAAGATATTTGGCTGCAGCGTGAGAAAGTGCTGGAGGAAGTGGTGGGTCTGCATACAGACGGAGAGTGTAATATGCAACTGTACATATTTTGAATGTATTTTTAAAGTAGTTTTATGTAGCGTAAAAGAGGCCCCTGTGGGCATCAGAGCACTATAATATGAATGGGCAGACGCACAAGGTATGTGAACCTAAATAGAACAGGAAAAACAGTCTGCCCTTTCTAATATATCTCAAGGCTCAACGCGAGTCCTTTATTTAAATACGCAGTGTTGGGCTCACTGAGACAAAAAAGACATTAAGACATCAACTCATTGGTAGAAGCGATTTTCGTAATTTATTTCATTCCTTTTTATAGTTATACAAATACAGTCGTTATCAATACACATTATACAATAGCATTAACAAATCAGGAAGAATTGAAAATCTTAACAAAAACGGTAAAAATTCAATGACTTATTCGTGATCTGTGCTGTGGCCTTACCTGGTAGTGTAGTAGTAGGCGCAGTCGACTCGCAGACAGAGCACGTGACGAGTCACGATAACAGCAGTGACAGGCAGCAGGCAGGCACACTCAGAAGCACAGAAACTTTCAGGAAGTCGGGCGCCTCAGGCAGCAGGAGTCACGATCTGCCCACGAGGCGAGTCACTACAGGCAGGCTACAGACGAGAGTAGCAGGGACTGACATCACAGGCAGGCTCACAGCGCCATGGCCAATCACTGCATGGCTTCACATGAAGTCACACAGTGATTGGCCATTGCAGGGCGGCATCCAATAATGGATTGCCTGCCCTGCTGCGTGGGTGGACCAGCCAATCCTGATTGGCTGGGGGGGCCCACTGACTCCTCGCCCTGGCACCTTTCTAAACCACGGGGCCCGGCTACAGCAGCACCCCTCCCCAGCCCCTTCATTCCCTCTGTGCATTTACCCTAACGCGCATGCTCGGGCTAGGTGCAGCCCGAAATTTCTATGCGCACCTAGTCTTCCAGGCCTGCTGCTGTGCTGACGTCTGCAGAGTGCAGACTGTCACTCAGCAGACCTGCCAGCCAGCCCCACCCCCTGCGCACTCCCTAGTCAATCGGGTGCGTCCCGCAACCCGGATTGAAGGCTGCAGCTGAACATTATATTAATTGCTGCTTCTCTCGTGACTTGCGAGGTGTGTCCAGGGGTTAGAGGGGCTACGCCCCTACGCCCCAATGGACGCACCGCTGCTGGTAAGTTCACATATGCCATAGGAGCACATGTGCACTTCATGTCACATTAAAAAATTCATTTTTAAATGCATTTTTTATTTTGCACGTAGTTACCATCAACGTTGAGTCCATGGTAATAGCATTTCCGGAAATGTCCAATTCGCATTTGGGAAATGCTTTGTACATGTACTTTAGTAACTGCAATTAGGTAATCCCTATTTGCGTTTCCTAAATCACAGTCACAATTTGCGATTTCGAACGGGTAGAAATTGCGACTGTTTTTTGGCCTTTGGACATATGAAAAGGCTTTTTTGCATTTCTTATTGGCCGAAAATGCAACTCAGCCTGTTAAGAAATGTAAAAAACTTTCGGCCATCTGGCCAATGATCCAAATCCTTAATTCAGATGAAAACATTGTGAATTAAACAATGCTTCTCAGTAGTGTGTTTGCAAGCCATACCACTCATTTGACCAATAATATTATTGCATATAATTAAGGCCTTCATGCACAATGACTCTGAGGGAGGCTCAACCACCCATGAGGCTAGATGATTACAACAGCCATACTTCATGGTAGTTTAATAAATCAAAGATCTAGATATCCACACAGTGATATACAAACATATGAACAGACACATGCATCCATGTCATTTGTTGTCTGTCATGAGTCAATTACATTTATTATGATGATGTTTGTCCATCTCAAAAACATATGCCGCAAATATCATATTCAAAATTGGTTAGATTGTGATATCTACCCTGCTGAAACTGACATACATCTTTTCCCAAATCTGCATTTTGTCAGTCATACTGCTACAGAGACATATATGTTCTCTACAATCAAATTAGGTGTAACACATCAGGTAGGTGTAGCCACACTTATGGTCAGTCAAACAGACTGTTTTTAGCTGGGGAGCTCAAAAGTATGGAACATGTCTGAGGTAAGTATGCTGCATGATGATGGAACATATGTGGCATAATAACACACTGTGTGACTAAGACTCCATCATAACTACTTGTACATGTTTGCTAACAGTGTCTGTGTAAAAATAATACACACCATCTGCACCTGTGTAATATACAATTTTGGACATAACTAACAGTATCTTGCTCAGACATGCTTCAAGACTCACATTTCACTGTGCAACTACATACGTTAAACATGATTGTATAGCTAAGTACCATTTGTTGTACAAGCATATTTGTTTCTTTTGTTCACTTGCAGATTCAGCACCAGATGATCGTTACTGTGCCCAAGTCCACAGGACAATAGATGTGCAAACATTAACACAAATGTTAAGATGCTTACATCCAAACATTCACAATGGAATTCTTCCTTGTTCATTCCAAATTAATCTGTGGCCAGGTTCTGTTGAGTTTCACACACTGACAGCAAATTAATTGTATGTGAATCTTACCTCTCACAACACATCACAATGTTACCTTTCGCTTTTCACATACAGGGTTACAAATGCTGTGATTACCACTTACCAGTAGCATTGGGGACTAGGAAGTATTCCACCTCTCCATGTGTGAATGATAGATATCCACTTACAATACACGATTTTGGACATTGCATTGTAAATAGTGCTTTATTATTATTAATATTTTAAGCTTGTAAAGTGCGCGGCTACCCCCAACGGGGGTGTCCCGGCACTACAGACAAAAGGCAACGGGAAGGTCTGGAGCGGCTAGAGTTTGGAAAACAGCCAGGTTTTGAAATTGCTTCGAAACAGTGTTTCATATGTAAACAGCCGCAGGCCCAATGGAAGGCTGAGCGAGGGGAGAGGAGGAGACGAAGATGATTAGATCTAAGAGCTCGGGTTGACTGAACAGGCTTAAGCCTATTTCTAAGATAGGCCGGGCCACGGCCATTAAGGGCCCAAAAGGCCAAGACCAACGCTTTGAATTGAATGCGGTAGGTAACTGGCAGCCAGTGCAGTTTCATCAGGTAAGGGGTGATGGAATGGCGATAAGGGATGTTGCATATCTGCCTAGCTGCGGCATTCTGCACAATCTGCAATGGCTTAATCAAATAAGCTGGAGTTCCCACATACAAGCTGTTGGAATAATCTAGATGTGAAGTGATTAAGGCATGTATGACGGTCCTGCGCGAGTCCAGGGGAAGAAAAGGTAGAATTTTCCTAATCATGCGGAGTTTACAGAAGCAAGCTGAGGTGACCTTGTTAATTTGAGTCTTACAGGACACGTCATTGTCAAATAGAAAGCCCAAATTACGAGCTGATTTGACTGGTACCGGAGGGGGGTTAAGCTCCGATGGCCACCACAATAAAGAAGGAGGTGGAGTGCTTTGATTAAAAAATAAGACCTCGGTCTTATCCGTATTGAGCTTGAGGGTGTTAGAAGTCATCCAAGAGGAGATGTTAATAAGGCAGCGTCTAAAGTTGGCCAGGCTGCTGTCAGAGTGATCTCTAAAAGAAAACACAAGCTGAGTATCATCAGCGTAAGAGATCACTCTGACCCCCCACGATTCGACTACTTTCGCTAGAAGAGTGGGATAGATATTAAAGAAAAGGGGGCTTAATGCTGAGCCCTGCGGAACTCCACAGAGAAGAGGTTTTTCTTCAGAGACAAAAGGCCGGAGAAAGACCTGCTGTGATATGCCAATCAGAAAAGATCTGCACCAGGCCAGAGGAGAACACCGTATACCAAGAATGAACAATCTATCTAATAGAATATCATTAGAGGCGGTATCGAAAGCCACGGAGAGGTCTAGGAAGACCAGCATGGCCTCCTCGCCTGCATCCACGCATTCCCAAATGGTCTAAAACACCTCAAGTAGTGCGGTCTCTGTGCTAAAACCCGGTCTAAAACCGGACTGAGTGTCATGGAGGAGTTGTCTAGATTCAAGATAGTCGGTTAGTTGTTCTTGCACAACTTACTCAAGGATTTTCGCTGGCTTAGGGAGGAGCGAAATGGGCCGATAGTTGCTGAACAATGAGGGGTCAGCGTCAACCTTCTTCAGGATTGGAATTAGCATGGCCTGCTTCCATGAGGTAGGGAACTGACCTGAGAGTAGGGATGTGTTCCAAATTGAAAGAAACGGGCCAATCACGAGGGGAGCAAGCGTGCTTTACACCAGTGCCGGAGCAGGGTCAAGTGGAGAACCTGATTTACACCGCTGCAGCAATATCAGAGCAGATTCCATAGATAGGCTTTTGAATGAGACAAACGCCTCTTCTAGGGAGGCCCTGGAATTAAGTGAAGGGAGAGCGCAATCCTGATTAAACGTGGAAGAAATATTAGTGATTTTATCATGAAAGAAATTTGAAAGACCGTCACAGAGATTTTTACCAGGGGGGATCGGGCAGGCCAAGGCTGGAGGGTTAGAGAATTCCTTAATGATATTAAACAGAGTGTTTGATGTGTTTTCAGCAGCATTGATTTTATAGACAAAATAATTCCTCATAGTGGCATGCTTGAGTTTGTGGAATTTTTTTAGGGCGGCTCTATAGGTAGCCTTGGCGACAGAATCATTCGTCAGTCGCCAACTGCGTTCCAATTTTTTACATTTTCTCCTTTCCTCACGTAGAGCCGTGGAGAACCAAGGAGATGAGGGCTTAGATCTCAAGGAAGCTAAAGGTAGCATCGGAGCAATGAGGTCGATTGAAGAGGACAGGCAAGTATTAAAATTGGAAACGTCTGTGTTCATATCATTAGAGGGCTGTCTTATCAGGTTAGCAAAGATGGGTTCTAGGGCATCGCAGGTAACCTCGTGCCATTTTCTACCCTGGTCCCTGACTTTCAAAGGGATATCAGATGACTGGGACACAGTCAGCCTAAAAGGGATCAGGTAATGATCCGACCAGGTAAGGGGTAGAGGAGGAAGGGTAGTTAAACCAGAATGATTAGAAAATTGGAGATAAACAGTGTGGCCAGCCAAATGTGTAGAGCCCTGTACCTGCTGAGAAAGGTTCATGCCAAGCATAGAATCCAAGAGATATCTGGCCCTTGTGCATGCCGCAACATCTACATGAACATATGCTTACATTTACATCTGACAAACTATGCTATCCCAGTATTTCAAATTTACACAACAGCTTAGATACACATATTTGCATGTGGCCTTATTATTGGATGGAGCTAGTCTGCTGGCAGGCCTGAGCTGGCTGAATGATTAAGTTCAGATATATGAAGCATGCCTCAACCATGTGATATGTTTAGTTATGCTGGCCAGCATCATGTTGGACTACCTTGTACCATGACAACAGTCACCCACAGAATGACTAAGTGGTGTAATGTGTGAATAGGACCAGCATACACCATATGTAACATTATAAAAGTCATATAAGGGTTTACTGGCACTGGTGCATAGAGTGCTGACTTGTGTGAATTATTTGTACCTTCCACCAAGAATGCATGTCGTGTCTACATGTATTAATTATGTTTTGGTGTTGCCCTAAAAAAAACACAGTTCTGCACATGTGGATGTTTATGAGACATATAATCTGTGTACATGTGCAGCACAATGCAGCACACATGGAAGATTTAACATATATGGACTTTGGACTTAGATCGGCTGCTTCACCTTCAAGAGTGAGTGCTCTGGCAATTTGAAAGCATCATCTGCTCATTCAAGTATATCACATAAGGAAAAGCTAATGATTCCATACATTCCATACATTTTAATTTAGAACTAACACCCATGAACCATTGAACAGGTTCTTGAGCAAGGTTATGACAATGGAGCAATTCGCAATGTGCTTGCTTAACGTAGGCATACAAAGTTCTCTTACTTTCCTTCAGTTCCTGATATCATTGCGCTTTGATGAACATTGTGTACATTGCTATAAGTAAAAACCACTGGACAAATTATGTACAGTCCATGTTTGGCATTCCTGATATACCTACATCACAAAAACCTTAAGGAACATACATACCTACGGGTCCGCCAATCTCCAATCCATCGGCCTCTTATGTCACCACGCCAGCCCATCTATGCTTGATCTGGACGCAGGTCAGATCGACCTTGAAGTAAGCTAAAGAACGATGATGGATTCAACCCAGATCTGTGACTGGGGGTGAGTGTCTGAAAGGTTTCCCCGTTCCATCCATCATCTCTTTGTGCGCTATAGGCCAGGCCATTCATCGGTGCAGGTTTTCTCCTGTTCATCCTCTTTGTGGCCCGTTTCAGTGCCCTTGTAACGGATGGGTGCTTGACCGTCCGGGGTTTATCCTCCGGAGGAGTATGCCAGCTGCCCCCCCTGTTAAGGGCTTGCCACCTTTTTTGCGGGTCCTGAATTTGAATGTCAGATCGTTATCGAAACACTATCAAGACATCTACGATCTCATTGAGGATGAAGCTCCCGATGTTTTTGCCATTACAGAGACCTGGCTGCAGGATGCGGATGCAGCTATTATTAATCTAGCTTGCCCCCCGGGTTATTCTATGTACACCTTAAATCGGTCATCGAGAGGTGGGGGTATAGCCCTAATAGTTAGGTCCTGCTTTGCCTGCGTATGGAGTAGCCTTAACATCGCCGGTTGCGAAAGCGCCTCGTTTAAAATCTCGGTCAGCCCCCAGTGTACGTTCTCTGGGATGATTGTATACCGTCCACCGGGTAGTGATGTGGTGTTCAGAAACTCATTCCCCGATGCTGTCATCACATTAGCTATGGGTTGTGCTAATTATTCCATCCTGGGTGATCTGAACCTACATTTTGATATTCCAACTCACCCGACGATACGCAGCATCCTGGCTGACTTAGAGGCTCTCCAGCTTACCCAGCAGGTATCTCAGCCCACTCATGTAGGGGGTCATATTTTGGACCCCTGTTTTACCAATCTGGCTGAGACAAAGGTTATTTCCATCTCTCCGCTTGGGTGGACAGATCACTTTTTGGTGACCATCCACTGCCCTTTACCTGTGATCCCCTCCATCCCCTCGGTCAGAAGGGTATCCAGGAGACATTGGAATAAACTTAGGCTGGATGATCTCCATCGTCTCCTAGCGGTAGAGCCACTGGGCCCACTGAATGATGTGGAAGCAGGCTATGACCAGTTTTGCACTTGGATCTCCAGGGCCTTGGACTCTCTGATTCCCATCGTATCGAGTAAAATCAGTACCAGAGAGTCGAGCCCTTGGTACGACGGTGCCTTGCGTGCCTTGCGTGCCTTGAAGGGAATCTACAGACGGATGGAGAGAGCATGGCGGAGGACTTATGAGGCTGATTTGAAAGCCGCATATGTTGCCTCCGTCAGGATCTATCACCGTGCTATTTGTAAGGCCCGTGCGGCATTTTATGCTGCGGAATTTCGTAACAGCTTAAATCCGTCAAAGACTATATTCAAGGCCGTGAAAGATCTTTTGGCGAAGCGGACTTCCTCTGTGGATTCGGGGTCTACCTCCCACTGTGATTCTCTGGCCTCTTACTTTTTGGGAAAGGTCCAGGCTATCTATCGGACATTCCCCAGCACAGGGACTGACCTGGGAGCCTCAGATGGGGCTTTAAGCCACCTTACCTTGCATTCTTTCCCTCCCCTACTCCCGGAAGGGTTTGACAAACTTGCGTCGAAGGTCAAATCTGGCTCTCCGTTGGATCCAGTAAGACCTGCTCTTTTTAGAGATCAGGCCTTCTTGGGACGCTCGGTTGTGTGTTCTTTAGTCAACCTCTCACTGGAGTCAGGTGTGGTTCCAACGAAATGGAAGCAGGCGGTGGTTTCCCCAATCCTTAAGAAGCCCACCCTGGACCCTTTGAAGCCCGAAAGTTACCGCCCGATCTCTTTGTTACCCTGGCCGGCGAAGATAATGGAGGCTCATGTCAATCTGGCCCTGTCGGAACATCTTGTCCGGTCTAATGCCCTTGACCCCACACAGACTGGCTTCCGTGCTGGGCACAGCATGGAAACCGCCCTTCTTGTGATGGTAGAGCATCTGCGAGCGGTGTTGGATGCTGGTCAGACGGCGGCGCTGATATTATTAGACCTCAGCGCCGCCTTTGACACGGTGTCCCACAGCATCCTGTTGCACCGGCTCGCGGAGATTGGTGTCGGGGGCCAGGCTCTGCAGTGGTTCCGCTCCTTTCTTGATGGTCGTTCCTTCTGTGTGGCCACCCCTCCCTTCAAGTCCAATTTTCAGCCGCTGGCCATGGGGGTTCCGCAGGGATCCTCGCTGAGCCCCACGTTATTCAACCTATACGTGAGACCGCTGGCTGAAGTCGTTAGGCAGTGGGGCCTAACCTTGGTCTCATATGCCGACGACACTCAGCTGGCGGTTACTCTCAGCGGGGACGCGGAATATGATGCCCCCAGGTTTCAGAACGGACTGAAGGCGGTGGCTACCTGGTTGACAGGGAACTGTCTCCAGCTTAATGCCACCAAGACTGAGGTGATGATCATCGGAAAGAGAGTGGAATTATGGGGCGATCAATGGTGGCAGGCTGAGTTGGAACCTGCTCCAACTCCTGTATCGGAATTGAAAAATCTGGGAGTTTGGCTGGATGCCGGTCTTACTTTTGTGGGCTACACTAAGAAAACAGCAGCATGCTGTTTCGGACTTCTTAGGGGTTTAAGACCTGCCCTTAAGTTTTTTGATGCCCCAACCAGGCAGCTGGTGATCCAGGCCACTGTCATCTCGCGCCTGGATTATGCCAGCTCTCTCCTGGTAGGGGCTAACCTGGCAGAAATTACCCATTTACAACGGGTACAAAATGCCGCGGCCAGAGCAATTGTAGGCCTGCCCAGATTTTGCCCTGTGTCAAACGTCCTCCGCTCCTTGCACTGGCTTCCAGTGAGGAAGCAAATTTATTTTAAAATCTTGTGTCTGGCCTTTAAAATTCTGAAAGGCATAGGCCCTCAAATCATGTCTAGCTTCCTGTCTTTTTATGTACCTACACGTACTCTTCGTTCTCAAGGTCAGGCTCTTGCTGTAGTCCCCAGATTCAGGCTCTGTCGGGCGGGCGGACGCTCTTTTAGTGTTAAAGCTGCAACCCTCTGGAATTCCCTCCCGGTTGAAATCCGCCTGTTGGAGGACCTTATGCTTTTCCGGAAAGCTATCAAGACTTTCTTGTTTTAAAATGCTCTCCAGTGGTCTTAATGTTTAGTTTCTGTTATGTTGTGTCCTACCTTGTCACTGCGCCAGGACGCTCCTTCGCTGGAGCAGCTGTGCGCATAATAAAAATCAATAACATAACATAACATGTATTTCTGGTATCACGTCCATATGTTGTTATTGGCCCATTAAAAAAGAAATAACAGCTTATGATGGGAGACACAGAACATATCTTATATATTTCATACCAATACAATTTTCCCTCAATACAAACATCTATGTAGCAATTTATTTAATCAAATACCATTATACTACTAAACATGCCTATTATAAAGCTGACATCATATACATCACTGATGTATAAATACTTTAATATGTAGACTTAAGGTAAAAAATTAGCAATGAAGAAAGAAACATTGAATATGTTTCCACAATCCTATAATTGTGTGGACTCCTCATCTGGGTTGCTGCTTTATTGAATTGTAGGATAGTGGAGCACCAGACTGGTTGCATGGACCTCCTTAATATTATTTTGAAGGACTCCAGGGGCCGTGCTATTCTAAATATTTACAATATTTATGCACGAGGCACAAAGGGGGGAAGGCAGTCCCCAACAATTGCACTTCTAGAGGGCCTCTTAAGATCAACTCCATACAAGGCATGCACCCTGGTTGCTGGTGATGTTAATTGTACGTTCGAGCCCTTAGGCTCGGACGTCTCCCTGGACCAGGACGAAGAGGATGTTAGGAGGGGGATTCCCGCTCTAGAGATAGCTCCCATTAGGAGGTGGACAGAGGTAGCCCTGCAGGTGTTTACCCTAAGTTTGGAGTTCAACCTGAGGGCATTAAACGGGAGGTCAGAATCGGACAAGGGGGGGGCCCACACTTACAACATGCCCAATCACACATCAAGAATTGACTACATCTTGCTTGATGTGTGTTTGTGGAACTCGGTGAGGGACATGGTTGTGGTCCCCTCAGTAGAGAGCGATCACAACCTACTCTCCCTCACTCTAGTCTCCTGGTGGTTAGCCGGCAGGGGAGGCTCTGCTCCCTCCTCCACAGCAGATCTGGCGAAGGCGCTAGTATCACTTTGTGGGAGACGAATGAAGTGGACGGAACTCGCCCTCTCTGTGGAGAAGGTTGCAGCAATAACCCATCTCCTAGCCCAAGCACAATTAAATTTGGGGACTACTACGGGAGGGGTGGGGGCGACCTGTGGGGCTTTTTGTGACCTTACCGAGGCCCTAATTAATCTGTTCACTGCTCACCCAAGTAGATCAGGGTCCAAAGAAAGGCAAGAGAAAGTTAAGGGATGGTACACCCACAGATGTAGGGTGATGAAGACCAGACTGGTAGAGGCAGTCAAATCCAAATCGCAAACTAAGATCAGGGAGGCCAGAAAGACTTACTCTAGGACCCTCCAAATTGCCAAGAATGAATGGGAGGAAAAGTTCTGGGCGGACCTACTGGTTGCCAGTAAAAGTAAGGATGCAAGAGGCTTTTGGAATCTGGTGGGCTCCCGTAACAGACCCGACGAGACCTTGAGGACATGTAACATCCCTCCCCAGAGCTGGTCAAAACACTTTGGGGCCTTATACTCATTGGTAGAAGGACCCCCAAGTGACCCAGCTGCACTCACCCTCTCGCTAGGGGATGTCACTCTTGACCTTTTTACGGCACGGGAGGTAGAGAAGGTTATCAAGTGGGTGGCACCACGGAAAGCTGCAGGACCGGATGGGCTTCCAGGAGACCTCATGCGTGCATATCCATCTGACTGGGGCATTGTAATTTCTGCGCTTCTAAATGACATCTTGAAGGGTGGCCCAGTACCAGACTCATGGAGAGGGGCGATGGTTGTTCCAATTTATAAAAAGGGTTGCAGAGATAGCCCAGGGAATTATAGGCCAATTAGCCTGCTTGACTCCACGCAAAAGGTGGCAGGAAAGGCAATTCTGGGAAGGATTCTCCACTGGGTTGACGAGAACAGAGTGCTATCTGATTTCCAGGCCGGATTCCGCTCAGGAACGGGCACCATTGAGCAGGTTTTCAGGCTAGCACTCTTAAACTGGAAGGTCGTGGAAATAGGCAAGGGCAGTCTTTACTTGGCCTTTATTGACCTGAAGACTGCTTTTGACCTGGTCCCTAGGGAGGAACTTGGAGGGTACTACAGGGCCTGGGGTTGCCCCCCTACATTTTGTCCCTACTCATTAAACTTCATACCAGCAACTATGCCCAGGTCCGTTGGGGGAAAAATGGGGAAACAACGGATAGGATTCCGGTTTGTAGGGGTGTCAGACAGGGTTGCGTGTTGGCTCCCACACTCTTCTCGCTGTATGTCAACGGTGTGGTTGAGCATCTCCAGCAAGAACCAGCGGACGCACCCTGTCTGGGGGGAGTACGGATTCCTACTCTGTTGTTTGCAGATGATACTCTCCTCATTTCCAAGACTCCCCAGGGGCTACAGAAGTTATTGACCCGCTTCCAGGACTTTTGTTCACCCAGAGGATTGGTAATCAATGTGGACAAAACTAAATACCTGATTTTGCACCCTCCAAGGAAACTAGGATGCCCGCCTGTTTTGAACACAGTCCCCTTGGAGAAAGTTTCCGAATTTGATTAACTGGGGTTACGCATAACTGACAATATGAGTTGGTCCTCCCATATTGAAAAGATGGTCCTGAATCACAAAAAGGTAGGGGGTGCCTTGCTTAGGGAATTTCGAGCATCACCCAAACAATTCGTGAGACCTGCAATCGAGATTTATAAGGCCAGAGGGGTAACATCAGCATTGTATGGGGCAGAGTTGTGGGGTCACTGCAATTTGGAGTCCCTATCCAAGGCTGAGAGCAAGTTTCTGAAGGACCTCCTAGCTCTCCCCTCGAGCACCCCAACAGTCCCGGTGCTCTTGCACGTGGGTTTCAAGAGCATCAAAGACCAGGCTCGCCTTCGACCATTGCTCTTATGGGCCCGCATATGGAGGGGCCCGGAGTTAAAATCTTATGCTGACGGCTTGGCGGAGGTAATGAGCATGGGAGGTTGGGCCAAGATAAAGTGGCTGAGGGACACCAAAAACCCTTTGGCGGAGCTGGGCCTGGGGGACTGTTGGACTACAAAATCTGCTCCACTAAAGGCTGTCCTCAAAAAACTCTATTGGGACTGGGTCTCTGGCCATCTTATTGGGAACTCAAACCACTGTAACTCGACTGCAGTATTTTTGAAAATAAAGGATGTGGTAGTCTACGAACCCTACCTGGACTTAATTACCTTGCCAATAGATAGGGCTCTGTACTTTAAGCTCAGGGTAGGTACCCTCCCGATCGGGGCCTTTGTGTCAAAATGGAAATCCGGGGCTCAACTATCGCCCTTCTGCGCCCTTTGTCCATCTAGGCTTGAAACGGTAGCACACATCTTCTTTGAGTGCCCAGATTATATTAATCCCAGGAGATATTGGCTTAATCCTCTATTTAGATGCCTGGGAACATGTAGGCATTTGGTCGCATTACGAATTTTATTGTCTGATACCTCCCCTTGTATTGTTTGTGGTGTCTCCAAATTTTTAAAACGTTCATGGTTGATTCGCAACAAGAGACTGTCAATTTCAATTTAATTCTTTTTTAGCTAATTTATCTAGGGTTATACCCTATTTTATTGTCTTAAACATCTAAATGTTGACATATCTATTTATTATCGTGAAATGCTGTTTTTTTTATGTGTATGTATGCTTTCAAGATATCTTGCATATCGAATAAAAGCTTTCAACCAACCAATAATTGTGTGCCCTACTTCAGGAGAGCCCCGTAGAACATGTTAATCGGTAGCATGCTCAGTGACACATTTATGTATTGAAAGTTATGGCATAATCACTTGCAATTGCATTGAACCATTGTCTAATGGTTATCATGTGTATGCCTTCAGTACATTTTTCACTGTTTCAATGTGTAGGGCCAGATTTATTAATGCTTCATGCTGACGTTAGGGACACATGAAGCAACACAAAGCAACACAAAGTTGTGCCAAGTGCCAGCCTGGATTTTCTTTCCAGCACAAAAACTAGTTTTGCTGTGGAAAGGTGGCCTTTTCACAATGGGGCCTACGGGGCCTTAGAGGCAAGAAACATGTTGACCTAACCGGATTCTACGGATGATTATGTGCAGTGCATCCTCTCCGGGAGATTAATCTTACCAGGGAGTCAACCCCTAATAAAAACCTTTCATTGGACACTTCCCTAGGTAATTTTACCAATTATTTTCTGTTAGGCCCAGTCATTCATCACTATCCCTCAAAATGGGAAAAGACAATCCGTAGATGGGGAGCAGGGCCGACTTTAGGGGTTTTCCACTTGTCTGCATTCTGGTATATCTTTATCAGACATTTGCTGCTGGGTTACCTACACTAGGGTGGGGGCATCAGCATGGCAACTCAGTATCTAAAAATCTCAGTCAGACTCTGATGGGTTTGCAGGCAATATTGACATGAAATGAAGCAGAATACTAGGGGTAAATTTGTTTTAGCTCCACCCATGCCTTGGTTTATGTGGGAAAGGCACACCTGAAATCCACAATGGGACATGACACAGCTGAAATTCTCTGAGAAGAGATCAAATTCCTTTGATTTCGGAGGGCTATGCCTACGGTGCCAGCTTGAGGAATGGGGGTACTATCTGGCACAAGAATCTACTCTTCCCCTCCCAATGACCCTCTCCAGTGGGTCCCTATTTTACTTGATGGTGCTGCATATGGCTATCAGTTTGAACCCTGAACTTTGGGCCTTGTCAAGTGTGGGGAGAAACACAAGGCATAACCAGTTCCGAAATGTAAAGGTACAAATGTGTACATGGTGCACAACAGAGTATATAACATGGAACTGTGGTTAACAAAGAGAAAAGTAGTTTCAAATCGGTCCCTATGGATCCGCTGATGAAGCTGACAAATGGCGGTAGTGGGTAAAGATAACTGAATTGGGTCACTACAAGAAATAACTTATCAACAAATATACTTAAGACACTTTGAAGCATTCTCCTTCACTCAGATAGCATGGCTGGGTCTCCCTGGCATGCATTGGCGTAGTTTGGCCACAGCTGCATCTGAGATTAGCGGACGCGCGTCCCTACCTCTCATTTAGTAATTCACCTTGGTGGCTAGTCCTCATCTCCTTGGGGCGCTGCACGCTAATCAAGGCAATGAAGTAAACCATGGGTGAAATCAGAAAATTCATAAGGCACTGTGAGTTACAGTGGTTCAAGATAATCCCACATAGGGTGTGGCAGGGAGAAAGATCTGGCGATTCCAAAAAACATTCCTGCAGAAGGGTAAATAGCACCATGCACACAATTACCAAGCAGAGGGGCTCTGGTTTTATAAGGCATGGCCTAAAAAGTACTATGGGGTACTTCGAAAGGGACAGAGTACACCTGTCAAAAGTTGATATGGACTTGGTCCCAACTGTGGGTTGCAAGTAATTAGAGAGCCTGTCTTGGTGGGGGAGCCCTGTATGTGACAGTAGCAACATCCAAGGCGCTGGCGATTTACAGGGGGATCTGGAGGCAGTTTGGTGCATGAAGGTACCATCTCATGGAGCATAACAGTGGGGCTCTACACCAAATCCTAGGAGTCTTTACGGCAGAACCCTGGGATGTAAGCGACAGAGCCTCGTTAGTCCCTCAGGCAGTTGCAAGCCTGAGCAACTGGGGGCTTACCTGGTGACGCTCCGCCCCTAAAAAGGCATGAGTAAAAATCCTGGACTGGTGGTCCACAGTATTTCAGGGAGAAAAACTTCACAAATAATATTGTAGCACCTAATGGATTTGGCCCATGGTGCCATTTTGTTAATCAGGCGGGTGGGCAGCTTAGGTTACTCATTGCTGCCTGCCTTTGGATCGTCCGTTAGTTAACCCACCACATTGGCATATTCCTTTTACGAAATAAACCTGCAGCAAACTGTTTTTTCGCCAAACCATGTATTGTGCGATTTATTTAATACCTTGTGTGCTAAGTTGCCATTTACCATTGTTTGCTGGGGAGAGATGCCGATATCGGCACTTACAGCTAGATTCATCAAGCTCAATTGCGCTCGCAAAGGGCCAGATTCTGAGAATCTGGCCTTTTGCGAGTGCAATTTTTGCATTTGGGATTCATCATCCCAAATGCAAAATTCGCTAATAAAGAATTCGCACATTTGCGAGGAAATGCATTTAAGGAATCTCTATTTGAGATTCCTTAAATGCAATTCATTAACCATTTCTACATTGCGAATTCGCAATTTTTGGTCGCTATTTACCACGAAGTCTGACTTCGTGGTAAATAGCGAAAAAATAGAAAAAAGCACTTTAGTGCATTTTTCTCAATTGCCTGTTACACAAACACATGTCCTTTGGACATGTGTGTGCGCAACACCTGTGTAAATTTACATTTCAGGGGTGCTACAGGGTGTCCTTTGGACACTCTGGCACCCTTGAAATCGCAATCTTATTTGCGATTAGCTAATTGCTAATCGCAAATAAGGAATAACTCCCCATGCATTCCTATTAGGCCCATAGGAATGCATGGGGAGTTATTCCTTATTTGTGATTAGCAATTAGCTAATCGCAAATAAGGAATCAGTGGGAATCGCAATAAATATTGCGATTCCTACAAGAATCCCGTTTTGCGAGTCTGTAATAGCGATTCCTTATGAATCGCTATTATAGACTCGCAAAACGGATCTTTCATGAATCTAGCTGTATGCTCTTTGCATTCAAGGCAACCCGACCATCACTTTTTCTATCAAAAGCTCTAGAAAGAACACATTAAGGTATGTTCCTCTGTTTGCAAAAAGAGGAAAAGCAGGTTCCGCAGCAGACATGAATTTTTATCGTCTACCAAAAAAGCTTCACTGTTTTATATTTCAAAAGAATATACAATGAATTTAAGTGAACAAGTATAAAATGCAAAAAACATTGAACTCTAATCTAAAACCACAAATATTGCAAGCATTTGCATTTAAAGTTTAAGGGGCTGCACTCAGAGGATTGGGTTAAAAAGATAACTGAACTGAGCGCTACTAAGGGTGAAACACTGCAAGACCTCTTTTTGCTGATAATTCTCAAATAATTTGCATAGAGCAGAATAAAAGAAACAATTGACAGAGAAGCATATGTAAATTTGACAGTAATGCTTACTCTACATTTTAAAGGGAACACTGAAGGCAGTGATCCTTAGAAGTGGGTTCTATTGCAGACAGTGTAATCACCTTCAGAAATATTTCCTCCTGCGAAGAAGGTTAATCACAAGCAAACCACACGACTTTAAAAAATCATTCCTTGCAAAGTTACTCTTTACAGGAAGGTTGTCAGATTTGTGTCTGCTAACAGTCCATCATTTTCTCTCTCATTTTTGAGAAACCTAATAATCTAAGGGAAAATAAATGATTTCATTGATGTAAACTGTGTAGTATGTAAAAAGGTGAAATTTGCAATTAAAATGGTGGCCTTTTTTCAAAAAGTTTATGATTCTAGACAAATCATTTAATCTCGCTGTGCCTAAACTCTGTGAATGTGAGATAATTGTGAAATGTAAATGTGTAAAAAAACCTTGATGTTTACAATTGAGAATCCTTTCCAACTGGCAAGGGTCTTCCCTACGCTCGCCCACTGTGCAACCGCACCTAGTTGCTTCCCAGCAAGACTCACACTCACACAGTACAACATTTGGCAAATCTAAATATGCATGCAAGTTACATGTTTATTAAAAATTGTGACATTTATTACATTTATTAAAATGAATCAAGGTTTCTTAATCTACAACCCGTCTTTTTGTTAGAATATGTTGTGGTACTGAAAGTCGAGCATGATGAAAAGGTGAAAGTATTTCAATATCCCTAATAAATGCTGATCTCTTGGAAACAATTAAACACATTTCTCTCCCGTAATTACGTCAGCTAATAAAACAAACATTGACAAAGCTAATCATTCTGACATTTGTGTAGTGCATTCATAAGGGCACACAGGCACACATGTTCCACAGAGTGGTTGACATAGATGGCACATGCATAAAAAGATGCAGATAGATCAATATACCTACACATATATACGTGCATACTAACACTATTACAGCCCTCCAAGCATATGGACCAGCAGACAAAAAACACCCCCATGACAGACCTAAATGCACCACCACATACTGACCAACAGCTATGCAGTCATCAATAAATACACACTGTCAGATATGTGTTAAGTTATGTTGGTTACTGGGCTATATCTATTTCAGTTTCAGTTTCAGTTTCAAAAATGTTTTATTCGGTATGTATAAATACAACCATATAGCAACAAGCAAAATAAAATTGTAATGCATCATACATTTGTATCAGTTTTAGTTTATCAAATACCATCCTTACTCGAATGCGATATTCATTTAACAGCTCATGTCCGGTAGTCTTAAAGTGCTTTCTGATACGTTTGTCTACTAGTACATGTCCAAAAAACAATATAAGGTGCCTTACTAGTGTACTTTATACATTTTAGCAGCGCATATCCAACATTCTTAAAGTGCTTATTTAGTGCATACATCTAATAGTACACGTGCAAATTAACAAAGTAAAGTGCAAAATCGATATACCATACTTCCTAGAGTACACAAACATTAAGCAACACATGCCTGAATAATCTAAAAAATGTTCACCAGTGCGTTCTTCTGTTGGTAAATGTGCAAATTCGCAATATAAAGTGCTATAAGTGGTCAAGGTACTCAATTTCTGATACATGTGCAAACATTAGCTATATTAAAATGATTTGATCAAGTGCAAAGTCAACAAATAAATGATTAATAATCACAGTCACGGGTTGAATTCATACGATAATTGATTTCCGTGCAGATATACATTTTAAAATATAAGTGGCCACATAGAAGCATATATCTGGGGTCTCTAAATTAAACATCAGTTGCATCGCTGTTTTGTGCTACGCGTTTTATATTTTAAAAAGATGGGTTTCAGATAAAATTTTCTAAAAGAAGTATACAAATTACAAAATAGCATGAAATGACAACCACTCTGTTTAGATTTACCATCGCATGGGCATAGACAGGTCCCAGGTTTCTTGATTGTAGGGAATGCCACTAAATGGTGCACAATTCCCAACCGCAGACGGGTTAGTACAAAACGGTGAGAACTGGTGCTAACAATGGTAAGATAGGTTTGAAAGCCTTCATTAATGTTATATTCCAAATAGGAATTGAACGTACTTTGTTTTGCATATCTATTCATTCTGGTCCCGTCTGTATGTTTAAAGAATGTGACTTTAAGCTCCTGTTTAGACAACACTGGCCCCGTTGTTGGGTCTTTAAAGATGTTACAGCCATACAGTGTCTTATACCAGTGTTGTATATGGCATAACCAGGAAATTCTTGAGCAGGGGTCGAGCTTTAGACAATCATTGATCACATCCTGAGTGAATTTTGTCTCTTCTTTTGCCCAAATTGAGCGCCATAGGGACAAGGGGCGTAGAGCAATTAACTCATTAACATAATTTATGCCGAGTTCCCTATGTACTATCTCAGTTGAGGCCATAGCCGGGGCACAAAGTAATCGTTTCAGGAAGGCATTCTCCTCACGCTGAATCAAGTTAGCACTCTGGGTGTGATATCCCCATATCCCGGCCCCGTAAAGGGCTGATGTTATACATCTTGAGTTATATATTGACAACATCTCATGGATTCTACGGCCCCCTAATTTAGCAGCAAATCTAAAAACGCAACTTGTGTTCCTAGCCAGTTTAAAATGGACACTATCTTGTACTTTGGCCCATCTCCCATCTCCTGAAAAAGTTATGCCTAGGTAGCAAAAACTCCTAACGGATTCTAATTTCTCCCCATCTAAAAAAAAGGACCTACATTTTCTTGGTTTCTTACCACATGTCATTGTGAATGTCTTTCCTTTATTGATTATCAACTTCCTACTCTCAGTGAATTTATAAAACCTATTAATCAATTGTTGCAATCCATTTTGGGTCCTGGAGAGAAGAACTGCATCGTCCGCGTATAGAAGGACTGGAATTGGGTTACCGTTAATAGTAGGTGCATCTGCGTTAGTTTGTTTTAAAATTTGATCTACCTGATTTATAAAAAGGGAAAACAGGAGTGGGGCAAGTACACATCCTTGTCGGATACATCTATTAATTTAAAAAAAGGGGGTGCACTCTCCATCTGATCCAAATCTGACTTTACTAGATACCTTTTCATACAACCTGGCCAGAAGATGGATAATTTCAGTTGGGGCGCCGATTGTCAGAAAAGCAGGCCAGAGCAGTGTGTGTTCCACCAAATCGAATGCTGAACTCAAGTCAGCAAAGCACAGGAATAGATTACCATCTTTAGCTTTGGTGTACTTGCTGACTATAAGTTCCAGGTTCACACACTGCTCCATTGTACCCATCCCCTTACGAAACCCGTACTGCACTGGGGATAAGATGTTATTTTCCTCGACCCAGGCTTCCAATCTCACTAATAGAACTCGACTAAGGATTTTGACTGACGAGTCCAAGAGTGAGATAGGACGATAATTTCGTGCTTCTGACCTGGAGCCCTTTTTATAGAGCGGCACAATAATTGACTGTCCCCATGTTGCAGGAAGCTTGTCTTCTATGGCCGCGTTAAAATAGCGTGTCAGTATTGGGGCCCATAATGTCATTTCGTATTTATAAAAATCCATTGGCACCCCATCAGGCCCAGGGGCTTTGCCACCCTTACTATTTCTGATTGCCTCAGTAACCTCAATTAAGGTCACTGATAGCTGCATTTTCTGCCATTTAGAACATGGTACTGTATCTACAGTTAGAATTGGCCCATCTAGGTTAAAATCAGAATTAAAAATCCCAGTAAAATGAGCGATCCATGCGCGGCAACTAACATGAGAAGTAATTCCAGGGATGTTATCATTCTTTAAAAAGGGACTATTTACAATTTCCCAGAATAATTTATGATCTTTTGTTTCTGCAGCCATATCCAAATTCATTCATGCATCATTTTGCAGCTCTCTTTTTCTGGATGCTAGGGCAGTCTTATAGTTAAGGCGCTCTTCTCTAATTTTATCTATATCTCTGGGCTTAACTTCAAGCGCTTTTTTTAGCTTTTTTAGTGACTGAGCACAGTGCTTATCAAACCACACAGCTTTAATTCTCCTGGGCTTTCTATTTCTTGCCACAAGGGAGTTTTCAATTGTTTTAGTTATCTGCTGAAAGTTGGAAAGTAAAATGGACGGGATCACATTAGGTGCTAAGCAATAGCCTACCTCACTACTGCATTTGAAAATTATGTCTGCCATAAATTGTGTGGGGTCTATTTTAATCCACTTAATCCTCATGCCATTAGGTCTTACAGCCGTAATCCCTTGGATAGGTCTTCCGTACACATTTGTATTAGGGCCCCAACCCATTAATTCCAGCAAACTGCTGTTGTGGTCACTCACTGGCTGTTCTATAATCCAGACATTAGAGTAAACAGATCCGTTAGATACCAGGATATGATCAATGTTTGTATGGGCATCTCTCCCTCTAAATGTTGGGCGCTTCTCGTTATTTTTATTCTTTGTACAATCTAGTAGCTCTAGATCTAATTTGGCTGCTAGATTGTTCAATGCACTCCCGTAATTAGTGTGTGGAAAATGATTAAAAACTATGCTATTGCCACCAGAGTATTCCTCACGATGTCCACAAATCCCCTTCTGGGCGTAACTACATGCTTTAATATTAAAATCTCCTGCCCAGAGAATTACTGGCCGGTTACTTGATATCGCAAGTATTTCTTCTATTGCCCGCTCTACGTCTGAAACAATCATACCCCTATTTGGCCCAACAATATTGTTATAGAAATTAACTATAACTAGATCCCTACTTTTACTATGTACCAGACGCAAAACTGATGCATGCTGACCCACCTCCATATATCCACCTTGGCTAAACTCAGTTAGGGTAGTGGATACCAGAGTCAGTAAACCACCCTTTGCTCTGCCTGCCAAAGATGCTACTGCATTCACACTATATGTGGTGTATCCGTCAACTTGAATTTGTGCTCTATGCCACGTCTCTTGCAGACATATTATGTCGTACCCCTGCTTGATAAAATTATCCCAAAATGGAGTAGATATTTTAGCAGCAATTCCCGCTATGTTCCAGGTAGTGACCTTTAAAGAGTCAACCGGGCTGCCATGTAAAGGTTCAGGATGATCAGTCACTCGTGGTGTTTCTAGACTCCCATTCGAATTTATGTCCCTAATCATGGTTACATTGGGCATGATTATGTCATAGTTTTTACACTGATCGCTATTAATCACATTTGACACATTATCACCTTCTGCCCCATTTTTACCCCGTAGCCCCTGTTCATTTATGGCTATTCCACCAGGTACAGTAATATCAGGGTGCAAAACTATTGGTATTTCCTTCAGTCAATCATTCTCCTCTAGGGAGCTAAACACCTGAAATCTGTTGGAAGTCGGGATTGTAAAGTTGTCCCATACATTATACAATGGTGCTGGATCATTAGCTACATTGAAATGATTAAGATGTACAGCCCTGGGGTGGTTAAACGTCTGCATTGTAACTTGTCTTCCTAACTGTTTCCTGGAAAAATAGTCTAGGGGGAGCAGGGTAGTGTTATATTCATGATTAGAGGGCATAGGTGCATTTAAAATCGAGTCTCTAGCCCATTCGGGAACCCTGAAATTTATAACTATGCAGTCCCCATTTATCTCTTTTTTGCTCGGTCCCACCCATCCTACTCTCTGCGTGGAAATAATCTGATTTGCCCCTCTTGTTGGGAAACCACAATTTTTGGCAAGCCAGTACAGAGTTTTGTTTTTCAGGGTTTCCTGATTTTCGAATTGGGTGGGCTTCAGTTTAGGGACATTGGCGAGGATAGCTACATATGATCTACATTCTGGTGGTAGGTTGATCATAGCAGGGATAATATTATTAATGTGTCGCATGGGTGCTGACATATTCTTGTTGTTATGAGTAGGACCACCTGTCTCCCTTTGTCCCACATCGGCTTTCTGACCCATCTTTGTATTTGGGACAATGGTGAGTAGCTTTTTCGGTTCACTTACTGTTACTACTGGGGTTGGAATACTAGAAGCTCTATTTGCACTGCTTGGCTTATTATTATTATTACTGGGTTTCCCAGTTGATGCGTTAGTTACAGTTAACTTAGCTTGTGTTCCAAGGTATTCTAATAGATCTAAGTTAGCTATACCCAGTTTTTCCAAGTTCTCCACTTTTTCATTTAAGGCCTTTAGTCTTTCCGCCACTGGTGCAATCTGAGATTTTATCATGCTCTCTATTTGTTGAGCCAGTCCCTCTGTGTTAGTTAGGGTTAGATCTTTCTTTCATTTATATCTATATCTCTTGCCCAATCTATTAACAACCAACAGTTTCCTACTGTGAGCGGATTTATGTTTAGGTCGGTTAGACCCGTGATTGCTCACACTACTTAGCAGACTGATGCTAGATGAATCAGCTATGGGTATAATATCATTAATGCCATAGCCATCCATCTCTGCTATGACGTTAGGAACATCATTCGATATTAAGGGTTGGTTTATCTCACTTGTTATCAGGTTCGGAGTTAGTGACAGTCTACTCTCCCTAGCAGCAAACACGGTTGGTTCTAACGGTTGCGATATATCAGCTTGGTTCAACTCATTCCCTGGCAAACCTGCATAGGATTGTAGCAGCATTGAATCATGTAATAAATTTGTCACACTTGATGTATTTACAGGTGAGTTTACTACCTGTGGGGATTGGGTTATAAGACACATACTTGGTGGTAAAGATAATCGTCTCTCAGTGTTTTCAATAGCATTAACAACGACCCCAATAGTTTGTTGCAGCATTCTGTCAATTGCGGTTAGAGTAGGTAGTGGGGTTGGCGCCAATGTTAGTTTCCTAGTTACTGATCTTGTATGCATGTTTTTTTTTTTTGCCGTAACCCTGCTTTTGGCCTCCATCAGAAATTTTGTTGGCCACTACCGATTTATACAAGAACATAAGGAGTGGTTACCTTTGTTGGAGTAATGACAAGGCCAAGGGGGGTGGCCCAGCCCGGTCTCTTTCGGCCTCTGAGGGCCTTAGAGGGCCCGCCCTTTGCCCGGGCTTCGCCCGGCGTCCCGCTGGCGTCCAGCGAGGCGGGGCTTGCAGCACCTTTATGCGCCGCCTGGCACCGTCCGATGACACGTGTATTTCAAAATCCTAACATGACAGTAGAGGAGAAAGGTGGAAAAAGAGAGAGGGACCAAGAATGGAGTGTTGTGAATGGACTGACCTACCCTAGAACACATTGGTAGTCAGTAAACAACCTTTGGCATTTGGCTGACAAGAAGTAAGCAGGAGAAGAAAAAAAGATTACAGGGACGAAGAAGGGGGCATGAAGTGTAGCAGGTATAAACTAATAGGGTGGGCAGTTCCAAGAATTGGGGACTGGCAGAGTATTAGTAATAATAAACTGTTAGAGAAATGTCAGAGCTAGTCAAAAATGCCAGGCACTCATGTCTACAAAATAACATAGGGATGTCTAGTCATACAGACAATAGATTTTCAAGTGAATATCCAGTCCCACCTAACACAGATATGATTAGACAACAAACAAGCAGGTAAACATGGATAGTCAGGGGGTCAAACAGACAGAAAGTGGGAAGTATGTATGTAAGTATAGAGATGATGTGCCCTTTAAGAATTATGGTGAAGATCTCTGATTTGGAGATTTGGGGTACGGTAAAGATTTGTGTCAATGCTTAGTTAATCCATGAGTTTTTAGAGGAAACGATTCTACTGGTTGATGGAATTCTTTAGTCTTCATGTGTATTGAATCACTGCACCCTTACGAATGATCAGTTGCTGATGATAATGCAATGCTTTCTCTGTGCCAAATCCATCCTGGAATTCTTCGCTTTAAACATTCATATGTAACAATTCAAGCTAAGTTTATAATATCGTTCCATACGCACCAAGGGCCTCTATTATGGGACATTTGCCACACGTTTGCACCACACAACTACGCAAATCACTATTTCAGATTTTTGAAGACACGCAAAGCCCCTTTGCATGGCTGTGAGTGGCTTAAAAAATCTGGAGTAATACAACCCAGCAAAAAATGCATTGTTGCGTTAATCTGGCCTGGGTAGGTGTTCCATGGGCATTACATGGGTGTTCCCACACAACTCCCCTGGATTTTGTTGCATCCCTAGATTAGCAATAACTTGTAAACTTGGGGATGCACCAAAAACGTACTCCTTTGTTGGGGAGGTTCGACATCAAGAAATGTCTCTATTTCTCCATGTTTCTTCCTCTTTCTATGTGTGCTGCAGAACGCAGCACACATAGAAAGAGGTGAAGGCTTCCTTATAATTATTTGGAGCAGGAAGGTGCCCCTTCCTGCACAAAAACAATCCTGCATGCAACACAGGCAACCTTGCACAATGGTGCAAGAGTGCCTGTGTTGGCACTAGTCTGCCTAAAGGTTGCCAGCGCAAGGGAAAGGGCAAGAATTCACCATTTTGACTTACAAATGGTGCATTCTTGCCCTTTCTCTGCCATGCAGTGCAGCACAGCAAGGTGACTTGTTGCACTGCACTGTGTGAGTTCCTCATAAATGAAGCCCCAAACACTGAGCAGCCATTCCTCGACTTTCCCTGTACAAATCACTGATAGCAAATGTGTTGGTTATGTGAAGCAAATGAAGAATACAACTTAATGAAGGCAATGATTTGTAAATAAAAACCATAGGCCAGGACATTTTCATCCAGTATATATACACTTAGCTAGCATATAATATTTTTATCTGCATACTCCTGATTCCAAATTAAGTTCCATATTTATCATTCTGCAGCACACATAGAAAGACCTATTAGGATTGTGCTTATGCAGGAAAGTGTACCTTCTTGCACAAAAACAATCCTGCTTACATAGCAGGCACCCTTACACCGTGGTGCAAGAGGACTTGCATTTGCACTAGGCAGCCAAAAGTGCTCCAGACCAAGGAGAGGACAGGATTGTGTGGTAAAATGTGAAAGATAATGCATTCCTGCTCTTTCCCTTTCACGCCGCGCAGAGCAGCAAAGTGGTTTGCTGCATTGTGCTGCGTGAAAGTATGATAAATATGTCGCTAAACGTTTCTTGCAATTTCGCAAAGTTACTTTGTTAACTATATACTTGTTGTTTCAAATACTTTATTTTTGCGTTCTTGCTTTCTCACAAATTCAAGGCTTTTTCTATTTTTAACCACGTCACAACTTCTTCTTAACTAATTTACAATGTCCAGCTATCTGCATCTGATTATTTGTCTTGCTGGCAATTGCTGTGCAGTGATTATCCACGGTAACAGCTGTAGGAGATCTCTGCTTTGGAAAGGTTAACCACAACCATGGTGCAAGCAGCCATCTCATTACATGCTTGACAAGCACACTTTGGGTCTGATTCACAAACTGCACTTTTGAGTAAGTTTAACACTTTTTGTTATTCACAGACTGCACTGTTTTAGTAACTTTTGTGGTGATGTACACTTTTGTAATACGTCCAGTACTACACGTGACAAACCACAGGTACTACAACCTCCTTTATTTTCTGAGGGATGGTGTTGCAGTACCAATCGTTGGGCATGAGTAGTGCTGGACTATCGTTGGGCATGAGTAGTGCTGGACTTTCTACTGGTTTTTAGTAGTAACTTACACACAAAGTTTGTAAATACTGAAAGTAGTACATATACTCAAAAGTCGAAGTCACCTTTGCTAATCATTGTAAATCAGGCTCTTGGTTTCCACTAGTGCAAGTAGGCCTCCAATCACACTAATAGCTAATGAATGTGCATGTATAAGAAGTAAATCACTTTCTGAATTATGACATATGAATATATCTTACTCCTAACCAGTTGCAAAACACTTCTACAGACCTCCCTCATTGTTCTTTATTTCTGTCTATTATATACACTAGTTTGAAATGAAGACTCTCTTGTCTGTTTGTTTAGATTAAAAAGGAATCCCCGGATGGTATAATTGTTTGCTGCACCAAATAAATTGGCTGAGGTTTGAAGTAAAGTTGCTTATGTCATCATCATCATTAAGCTTTATTTCGAATGTTCAAGTCATAAAAGCTGCACAAGACTTACATGGTAAAACACAGTTTAAAAAAAAAAAAGAAGAAGAATTCAAACAAGGCAGCCCACAATAGACATGCAACAACTTAAGTCCCAAAATTATGATTTGACAACAAAATGCCTGCATGGATAAAACATGTTAGACTTCATAAAATCTTTCGTAAATTTAAAAAAAGATTCAATAATTAAAAACAAATTTAAAATATAAAATTAGTGAAAGGCAGAGGATGTCATGGGGTTGACCTTAAGGTCCACCCCTAGCAATGAGGTTACACAATCAATTTAAAATAAAGTGCTTGTGCAACATATAAAACAAGTGGGGGTAACCTTAGTTTAGTCACTGGGACCCAAAAGACATCTAAAACTAAGGGTCAACCTAGCCATTAGTAAGATGATCTCATAAGTGCCTTCCTTCTAGTTCTAATACCCCACATGTGGCTTAGGAACTTAGCAACAGTGCAGGCAAAAAGGGGCCTAGTATCCAACTTAAGTATACAAAGCCACATGTCCCTGGGCTGCATGTAAGCAGGACATGCAAATAGCATGTGAGCTATGGACTCGACTGGGGCATTGTAACCAGGGCAATTGCTTAAACTTAAAAGAGCTGGAGTGCCACTTAGCAGTAACCTCGCCCACAGGAAGGGTACTAAACCTGAACTGAATGTATAGCGTTCTGTTCTGGGGGACCAGGATGTAATCTAGATAGTGTTCTAGTGATCTAACCTGTTTATGAAGCACAAATTCCTCAGTAAGTTTCCCCAGAGTAGGCTTGGTAAGCTCACTTTGCTCCACCCATTTCCAGTAGTATTGATTCAAGACTTCCTTTTGTAGCAGGGTGGGATCTGGCGTGTCCCAAGGACCCTTGAGCCCGTCATCTGACACCAAATTCCTGACATTTTTTTTAATACACCCTACCCTGTTACATACTGGTGACCTCTGCCAGGGCTTCCGCAAAGGGCAGTAGCTCTGCTGTCCTCTTAATGCGTGCCCAGTAAAGCAACGTGCGAAGCTTCGCTCTATCACTTATAGTGTGTCTACCCATATTGAGCATTAGTGGTGTGAGAGGGGTACTTTGGGGCAGCATCACAAGGTTCCTGAGAAATGTATTCTCTGAGGTACTAAGCTTGGTTGTCTTATCAAAGCCCCACAACTCTGCACCATACAGCACTGCACTAACTGCCTTCAGATCATAGATCTGCAAGGCGGCAGCAACCGGTCTACTATGCGAGGATCGATGTTCCCTCACTAGCACTTCCGTGACACACTTGTGGCCCAGTAACATCTTGGTTATGTGGGGATTCCAGGACATTCTATCCGAAAGGTGAACACCTAGGTAGTCGAAGGTACAGACTCTTTCGAGGGGGGACCCATCTAGCACTACAATGCCTTTGAAGGACTTATGCAGATCAGATTAAAGGCCATGAATTTGGTTTTGGTAGAGTTAATGACCAAATCCCTGGTATCACAGAATGATTGAAATCTACTGAGCAGAAGCTGATGTCCCGCTGGGGTCTTGGACACCAGCAAGGTATTGTCTGCAAACAATAAAGTTGGAACCTTGCCCCCCCCAAGGTTGGTGTGTCTGCAGGTTCTTGTTGCAGAAAACTATCCACCCCATTCATATACAATGAAAAAAGGGTGGGAGCCAAGACGCAAGCTTGGTGCACTCCCCTACTAACTGAAATGCACTCTGTAAATTGTCCCTGTGGCCCCCATTTGACCTGTGCATAATTCCCCACATGCAATAGAATTTGCAAGCTGAGGATAGGTGGCAGAATCCCCATATCATTAAGCACAAGCCATAGTATATGCTTGGGAACTAGGTCAAAGGCAGTCTTTAAATCGATAAAAGCTAGATAAAGACTGACCTGACCGATCACAACTACTTTCCAGCAGAGGAGCAGGAGCCGAAATACTTGGTCGATAGTTCCCGTCATTTCCCTAAAACCTGCTTGGTATTGGGATAAGATTGTAATTTCTTCCTCCCAAGCCTGGATTTTGTGCAGAAGGGCTCTACAGAAGACCTTTTGGAGGGCATCCAGCAAGCTGATAGGCCTGGAATTTGAGGGTTTGCCTCTGTCCCCTTTTATATAGATTGGGACCACTTCTGCCCCCTTCCATGACCCTGGTACTGGAGCACCATTAGCCAGAGCATTGGACAGGAGTAAGATGTAATTACCCCAGCTTGGAATATCTGATAAGAATAAGTCCCCCAGTATGCCATCAGGCCCTGCCGCCTAAGACCGTATAATTTTCCTAAGAGAGGGCTCGATCTTGTTCAGAGTGAAAAACGAGTTTGTTGAGTGCTGGATAAGGGGCCCAGCTTCCTCCATAGTGGACGTCTCCTCAGGGACCTTATAGATTTTCATAAAATGATCATACCAGGCCTGGCCAGTAATGTAAGTGGATGGTGATTGGGCCCCTCCTTGGTTACCCCAAGCAACTGGGGGCCAGAAAGTTTTGGAATCTTTATCCACGCAGGCTTCCTTTAATTGCTGCCTCCGCAATTCATCCCAGGCCCATCTCACCTCATGCAAGGTTGACTTATAGCTCTTCTTAGAGTATTTAATTAGGTCACCATCTTTGGCTTTGATGGCTAAAGCTAAAGTTGAGCGTGCATGTTTACAATCCTTTGTGTACCACAAGACTGTCCCACATTTTAAAGCGATTTGCCTTCGGTCGGTTCTTGAATCAATGAAGTGGGAGAAAAGATACATGTATGGGCGGTAACTATCTCATCCTGGCTACCTGGACATATAGCCAGAGACTGAAGCTCAATAGTGCCTGCTTCCGGGTCATTATGTATGTTCCTGATCTTATCTTCCTGTAAGACTATCTTTCGCCACTTTAGTGTACGCATGTCGTTGGATTGATGAACTTCCTTGCTGTTACTCAATTGGGGGCCTCTCATAGGGATAGGGAGATCGTCCCACAGGGGCTTTATGATGAGACAGAGGGGATTGTGATCACTGTATGTTGTAACACCCATGTTCATATCGATCACATTCCTTCAGAGCCCCACTTCGAGGAGGATGTAGTCGATACGGAATGGACCACTGGGCCTATTAAACGTATTTGCACCCATCCTAACCCAGGGAGTTCTTCCATTCACTGCCCTTAGCCATAATTCTACGCTTAGGGCATTCACTTGGACTGTCATCTTTGTCCATTTCTTAACTGGCGCAAGGTCTAAATGGGGGACAGCCCAACTAGAGTCATCATCATTCCACCACATCAGGTCGACTATGTCAAGGGGCTCAAAGGAGGTGTTAAAATCACCTGCTAATAATAGTCTTGAATAGGGTGGGCACCTATGTAACTCCTCTCCCAGAAGTGTGAACGAGGGCGAAGGCCTGCCCCCTTTGGATCCCCTCACATAGATGTTAAATAGATCAATGGAAGCACCCCCCCCTTAGGACCTTTAATGCGGACCCCCAAGATGTCAGGACTGGGGCTTGGGAGGAGGGTGATCTGACATCCCAGCATGATCCCCACCTATATTATCAACCCCACAGCTGGCGTCCTCTTCCACTAGTGGTCGCTGGAGAACAATAGCATGTATACCGAGATTTGAACAAGAGGACCAGGCTCCAGGTCTGCTGAAAAATACAAATGTAAAATCCCTCAATTAAGTTGTTTCAGTGAGGTAGTGATATTTTGCTTCTTAACCCTGCCACATTCTAGGAGGCAGTTCTAAGCTGCCGGTCACATTCTAGTCTGGGAAGCAGGTTGTATCCTGGGCTAGCGGGACAGGTGCTGGTGGGGCACTGCATGATTGCATGGCAGTCAATGTTTCGACCAGGGTCGAGCTCTCTGGAGGTAAAACAGGATCCTCCCACCCCGGCCTCCTGTGCAGTTTCATCCCCCCGCCCTATGGTCCTTCTCTGAATGTCCAGTGGACTAGCCCTCATGATCTTGTTTGTTTTGTGTGTGGGAAAAGGCACAGCGTTATAACGCTCCTCCCCCTGGAGTCAATCATTTGTATCTAATTAGAACCCCAGATCCTCCACCATGATAAGCTGAGGAGCCAGGAGCTCTTTGCATTTGTGGGCTATACCGCTTAATTTGGATTCAAGAATCATCAGGGGAGCAAGTGCGATATTCCAAAGCAAGAAGACCCTCAGCCACATCTGCGCCCTTAAGACTTAGTTCAATCAGTTACTTATGTTAAAGAGATTAGCAGTTCACCTATACTTGAAAATGGACACCTACAAATACTTTAATGCTGTTTCTCCAAGCCAAATAGATGAAAGTGTTAGAGCAACGAATAGCTCGCGAGCTACTGGTAGCACCCTATCTACCTAAAAGTAACTCTCCTGTGCGTAGCCCAGCATACAAAATTAGATGCTTTTGCTTGGTTGAATTAATATGTGTGTGTCAACAAATAGAAAAGCAAACACAAAGAGATGATGAACGAAGCGCTGAAGCTTTTCAGACACTCTCCCCAGTCACAAATCTATTGCATATAGCTGAGTCTGAACTAGGGTGGCGAAGTGAGCTGAAGCACGATGACTGGGGTGAGTGTCCAAAAAGTTTCAGCACTCCGTCCATCATCTTCTTGTGATTGCTTTATCAAAAATTAAAAGCATGTATTTGAGATGAAAATCTGTGTAGATTTAGAACTCATAACCTGATATTTGAAGGAAAATGATTGAATTTCCAAAATATATATGAAGCTGATTATTGGGTGATAAGTCATGGATTATAAGGGAGACTTATTATCATTACATTGTCACCGGGAACACTGCAGCTATAGATGGTATGTATTACCAGGGAGAGGCATTCCAGATTGAAAAACATTTTCTTCATTAATGCTAGCAACAGTGCCTGATGAACTGAAGAGATCATTGATGGTCATTGTAATCTTGTAAATGGTGGCCACTAATATAATATTGTCAGTTATGGTCACTGTTACAACACTAATTACTATCTGGTGATGACTTCTTTTAAACAAAAGTAGCTCCTTTTACAGAAAAAGTTGGAAGCCACTGGGTTACAACAATGGTTTTCTCCCACCTGGACACCTGCAAGACAGTGATTGCAAACAAGTGTGTATCCTCATGTTTCTGGCATCACTGAATAGTATCCAGCATACTGCAGCCAAACTCAACAAAAAGTTAAAGAACTAGGACTAGATAAGCCCCATCCTTTAAGCACTCCACTGGCTAATGCTCCATTAGCTTTATAAACCATTGAATCCTCTTCAAGGTTTTTACATTCAGCACAACACTTTATCTTGCAGGTAAAGTTGAGATCTTGGATATTAAGCAAAATAAACATGGTTTCAACATTGACAGGTTACAGATCAAGAAGTACATCAAAGAGTTGACCAGAAGACAAGTTTTCTCCTTCATGCTTAAAGAATCTAGTACCAATAAGAAGATAACTATTGCCAAAACACCATCCCATCAAAAATAAAGAGATTCTTTTCTCAAGGTTACCTTACACGAATTACCTGCCTACATCATGAGAACAAGACAATGCTCATGAATGACCATTCTACCTGTGCCAACCGAATGTGGGCTTCATAAAATGCTTTTATCCCTAGAAAATAACTGCCATATTAAAGAGGCATATTAAACCTTTATTAATATTTTGACCACAGTCAAGAAATGTATTTTGATTCCATTCATACTTCCTTTGTATTACATTTTTGTATTTTCTGGAGTCAAACCTGCTCAACTTTTTCTTTGTGTAAAATGATTTGAAACATTAAAAAAAATTCTTGAAGATTTAACTGCCAGACTAATACATTAAATCGTATGCTATGAGGCTATGTTGTGTTTATTATGGCACATTCACTGTTAGAAATTGGGTTTCTGGTTGGCATAGGTATGCACCCTGTCCAAGCACGAACCACAATCCTGGTCAGGGTTTGTCACAAACACACCCTAACTTAACTTGTGCTCATCCTCTGGTTAATTGGCACTAAGCAGTCAGGCTTAACTTAAGAGGCCACGTGTACGGTATTTGTGCAACACATCAAACAGTAAAACAGTGAAAACACCACAAAAAAAAGATTCCACACTAAGTTAGAAGAATAACTCTTAATTTAATAAATAAAACAAGATCAAAATGACAAAAAGCCAATGAGTAGAAGTTGAGATATTAATCTTTAAAGAATAAATGCTTAAATAGCACTTAGATTAAATGAGTACCTACGTGGAAATCTGGTCACTCGACCGGAACAAAGTCAAAAGTTCAGTCCGACTGTGATGGAGGGTGAATCAGGTACAGGGACCAAGTGATGCCCGCTGAACAAAAGTAACTGGATCCTTGTCACAACATGAAGATGAGAGGTGCAGTCGGGTGATGCGCCGGTGCCGATCCTGCAATTGAGGGGATACTTTGATTTTTTCATGCCATGCGGGCGATGCGAATGTTCCAAAGATGAACCACTGGTTCCAAAATCTGATGGTTCCAAAGCCGATGCACCAGCTTTCTCCATGCAGTTGAGGGGATGTATAGATCATCTCTCTGCAGAGGCAGCGATGCGGTGGTTCCAATAGCAATGCACTGGTTAAGAGTGCAATGTGCCAGGTCTGTTCCCGCATCAGCGGCGATGTGGTAATTCTGCTCTTGCAGCAGAGGGTTTTTCCACTGGAGCAAGCGCCTGGGCACACCTCCATGTGGTATCAGTCTTCTAGAGCAGCAGTCCAGCAGAGTGGCAGTCCTTAAGCACAGCAGTTCTTCTCCTAGCTGAGTGGGTTCAGGTCCAGAAGTGTTCTGAGTTGGTAGGGTGAGAGGTTTAGTACTTATACTCAGTTGTGCCATTGAAGTGGGATGGCTTCAAAGAAGGGCATTTGAAGTGCACAGAGGTCCTTCCTTTCTGACCTGGCTCCAAACTCACTACAGGGTGGTGTGCATCCATTTGTGTGTGGACGGGACAAAGCCTATTCAGGGCAAGTGTGAGGCTGTGCCCAGCTCCTCCTTCCGATCCTCCCAGGAAGATGTATGAAGTTACACACAGGTTCTCTTTGTGTGTGGTTGTCTAGAGTGAATACAAAAGGTCCAGCTGTCATCTAGCCCAGCCAGTGACTACAGACTGGCAGCAGACACCAAATGGCTAACAGCAAGAAAATACCTAACTTTCTATAAGTGGCATTTTCAGAATAGTGATAACAAAACCAACTTTACCATTAAAAGGGATTTATCCTTACTATTCCATGGGTACTAAATATGAGAATTGTACCGTCTCTCAATTAGTAATTCCAGCTTATTAAATGTAATAAGGAATCCTCAGTGTTACCTATTAGAAGGGTAGGCCTCACAGCAGCCACGGCCCGTGGAGGGAGTTGCGGTGGGACAGGGAGGCGGGGAGGGGGAGGGGCGGGGTGGAGGGTGCTAAAAACCGGCATATGGATAATTGCAGGTAAGTAAACAATTTAATTAATAAAACGAATTTGGTAGTGCGCCTTGGATCGCAAAATGCGATGCAGTGCGCGTTACAAAATTTGTTTTATTAATTAAATTGTTTACTTACATGCAATTATCCATATGCCGGTTTTTATCACCCTCCACTCCGCCCCTCCCCCTCCCCGCCCCACCATAACTCCCTCCACGCGCCGCGTCTGCCTCACAGTAGTGCAAAACTAATTTGGAGGTTTTTCACTACCAGCACATGTAAAACTTACACAGCACCCTGCCTGTTGGGCTGCATGGGGCCTTCCTTAGGGGTTACTTATACGTAATGAAAGAGGAGTTTAAGGCTTGGAAAGGGGCTTTAAATGCCAAGTCAACATGACAGTGTAAGCTGCATACATAGTCTGTACAGTGGCAGGCCTGAGACATGTTTAAGGGCTACTTGAGTGGGTTGCACAAGTAGTGCTGCAGTCCCACTCGTAGCATTCAAATTGCAGGTCATGGCCATATGTAGAGAACTTTAGTAGAGACTTATAAGTAAATTAAATGTGCCAACTATGGATACATAAATCAAACCATGTTTAGGGGAGAGAACATATGCACTTGAGCACTGGTTAGCAGGGATAAAGTGCACAGAGTCCTAAGGCAAACAATACAAGAATCAGCAAAAACATTAGGCAAATAGACAGAGAGTTTGGGGAAGAATGCCCTAAGGCTGTCAGGTCTAACAATCACTATACCCACATTTCAGTTTGATCTGTTGAATACCTATTGTTCTAATTGTTTTGTGAGTTTATGTTATATTTGGCTTTACTGTCCATTAACTGTTTTCCATCCCTTCCCTTCACATATACGCACTTTGGGAAAAAGTGTTTGCACTTTGTATTCAGACATTAACACATCCATGTACAGCTTTCTCATTTGAAGAATGAGTTGCAGGTTTTCATGTGCCACAGAAATGATTTCCACATAAATCTGATTCATGTACATTTGCCCATAGGGATTTGTCTAAAGGTGGATTTGAGCTCTCCATCCCTTCATGACATCCTTGCACCTCACGTAGGAGGCCCATAAGACTGAAACAGAGATGAATATGGTTGGTTTGTATATTACTACAGATGAGCAAAACAGCAATGGAATGGAATACAACCATATGAGTTACATGTAGTTCAGATTGAGTCAAACACTTACATATATCACTGCTATGATCCAATGTCATAGCAAGGTTGCCTTTAGCCCTAATACAAGCAGGGAAACTACCTCATTATCCTTTTGTTTGTAGTGCAAAAACCTCCATAATAAAGTTGCAGAGGAACCCTCTCAACCCTACCGCTTAGTGTCAACCCAACTGCTGCACCATTGATAGCTATTTCCCTCTTTTGCACCCTTTGCACCAGATGTCATAATGGAGGAGACCAGCTGAATCCCAGCATCCTCGTTCTCCTATTAACTCTGATATCAGGTCCATACATTTTGCTCTTACGGGGAGCACCTACACTGAGGTTTATCTTGAAATGATGCATGTACATAATTTATTAACTTGGCCCACAAGTATAGTCCTTTTTGAGGACACTGGATACTGAGAATCATCCTCTTCTCAACCGGCGCACCACACTTTGCACATTCTGGACCATTCTCTTGGGTGATTACAGGTCCATCACTGGAATGACATTTGGAACACCGAAAATATGGTATATCTGGCTCATATAATTGCATTGTTTATACATAGGATTTTTTTATAGGTCCGGTCTGCATTTTTTTAAATGTTTAAAGTAATTTTAATTGATGCAAAGCTGAATTATTTATAATTTTTTTATCCATTTTTAACCATGCACTTTTATGCATACTTATGATTTCTCTATTGCAATGGTTTGTATTAATTAGGCAAATAAAATTACTTACCTATTTACTTACTCCTTTGCTCAGCAAGTCATCCTAGATGGTGAGGTAATGCCCTGATGTAAGTCTCTATGCTGCTGAGCAAAATAATCTTACTTTCCACCTCACTAATACTGCCTAATTAAGCTAAAATTCATCATGAATTGCTTTAGTTTCTTTTCAGAGGAGTCAAGACCTATAGGTACATTCTAGCCTGTAACTTTTGAGACAGCACAAAGGCTTATTTTCACACAGTTGTCCCTATTTTTAATGGGATGGTCCAGGTATTTTACAGTGCAATGGAATATAATCAGCATTAGTATTAGTGCTTCATGTTACTGTGTTTCATTTTATTACCAGCCTTTTCATCCTTCATGTTAGGCTTGATAGCTTGTGGTGTGGTCTTACCACAAACCTTTTATTTATTTATTTAGAAGGTTTTATAGAGCGCGAACCAGACCCTTGCGGGTATCAGAGTGCTTTACAGGCAATGAAGAAAAATTATAAATCGAGGTACACAACGAGTCAAAACCAATATAAGTGTAAGAACTGTGCAAGAATACATCAAACAAATGAGGTAGATAAAATATAAATAACACATTGTGCAAAATAAGATAGAGAGAGGGGTACGGGCTGAGAGATCGTCAGTGCCAGAGGGTTGTCTGTTTGCACCCATAAAAGTCATGGTATCTATAGGTGATGATCATGTAAATATTTTCATGAGAATCGCCTTTACATCCTTTTTGAACAATGAGGTAGATGGGATAAGTCTGGTTTCTGGGGATAGTGCGTTCCAGATCCTAGGAGCCATCCCTGAGAAGGAGCGTTTATATGCTTTCGACTTATTAAATCTGTGTGACTTCAGTAATACGTTTTATGAACTCCTTGTGGATCTCTTACCACCAGAGATAGTCAATTTCTGAGAGAGATAACTAGGTGTCTTGTGGTGAATGGCTTTGTGAGTCATGCAGGCTATTTTTAGGTGAATTCGGGCTTCCCATGGTAGCCAATTCAAGGCTTTTAAGTCCAGGGAGATGTGGGCCCTTTTTTATGAGCCCATGATGAGTCTAGCTGCAGCGTTGATGGTGGCTCTGAGTGGTACTGTTGTAGCTTTGGCTTTGGAGATTCCGCAAAGAGAGACACTACCGTACTCGATCCTGGGAATCACTAGAGCTTGCACTGCCATCTTGAAGTCGTTTTTTGGTAGGAAGGGTTTAAGCTTCCGTAGAATATTAATCCGGAAGTTGGCTCCCTTTTTTGCGTTGGCAATATGTTTATGCATGTTGAGGTTGCAATCAAGGGTTATACCCAGTGATTTTGCTGAGTCAATGATTGTTGGTTGAGTGTTGAATGCCGTGAGGTGTTTGAACCAATCCTGGAGGAGGGGTATTTTGGAGGGTGGAGAAAAGTAGGAATTCCGTTTTGAGTGCATTAAGCTTGAGATCGTTCTCAGCTAGCCATGATTGGGTGTTCAGCAGCGTTTTGTTAAGTAGTTGATGTCTTCTGGAGTATGAATCTTCAGGTAAAGTTATGTATCGTCTGCGTACATGTGAAATTGGACGTTGGATGCTTGCAACAAGACAGTAAGAGGTTCCATAAATGGATTGAAAAGTATAGGGGATAATGCGGACCCTTGTGGTACTCCCAGGGTTACTGGTACGGATTTGGATAAGGAGTTATTGACCTTGAATTTTTGGGTCCGGTTTTGAAGAAAGGAGGTAAACCAATTAAGTACTGAGCCTGAGAGGCCCATTCTGCGATTCAGGAGGTCAATCAGGTTTTCGCGTTTGACCGTATCGAAGGCTGAGGAGAGGTCTAATGAGATGAGTAGGCATGATCCATTCCGATCGAGTATTTGTTAGGCGTCGTCGATAATGTGAGTCATGGCTGATTCGGTGCTATGCCCCGCTCTAAAGCCAGATTGGTGATTGTCAAGGAGGTCGAAGTGGTCAATGTGTTTAGTCAGTTGTTTGAGTACACATTTTTCCAAGAGTTTCGCTAGAGTAGGGCTGTTAGAATTAGGGCAATAGTTATTAAGGTCCATTGGGTCAGCTCTGTTTTTTTTTTAGGATGGGTGACACTTGACCAATTTTGAGGATGTCAGGGAAGCAGCCTTGATGCAGAGAACTGTTGATGATCCTAGTCCAGAGTGGTAGGATCAGAGGGGTTAGATCTTTAACGGCATTACAGGGGAGAGGATCGGTGGTATGATTGGCCGCCTTGAGGGTGCTAAGGATCTTGCCTAATGCTTCTTCAGTGTAGGTATAGAAGGAGGACCAGGTTGCGTCATTTTTTAGTTCAGTCTTTGGGGATGCTTGTTGTGGTGGAGTTGCAAGTGAGGGAGAGATTTTGGTGTGAGGGCAAGACTGTAAGCCTGTAAGGTCATTGAGAAGATCTCTCTTGATATTTTCGGTTTTTAGATGAAAGAAATCAGAGAATTCGTCGCACGTGGGTTGGGTGCGCGAGGTAACTTATAGTTGTTTAAGTTCATCCTTAGATTGTAATTTGATTAAGTCAAAAAGTTTTTGCGGACGATTTCTGGCTTGATCTAATTGTTGGGAGAAAAATTTGGCTAGGTGCGTTTAATCTTCCTGTAATAGTCCTTTCTCTTATTCCTTAGCATTTTAAGGTGCTTGGAAGATGGGACTGATCTCCAAATGCGTTCCATAGTTCTAAGCGCACGTCTTTCATTGTTCAGAAGGTCGTTGAACCAGGGTTTAGAGTTTTTTGATGAAACTCTTTTAAGTTGCAAAGGAGCAACCTCATTGATAATCGTAGACATTGAGTTAAGGTAGTGGTTGGTGAGGTCCTGTACCGAGGAGAGGGCCTCCGGAGGCTGGAGTAATTTATGTGAGTGGATGGGCAAAGTGTTGTGCTTGAGTTTTTTCAAGTCTCTTTTCCAAATCTTTGGTTTAGTGGATTGGGCTGCGTTGAGTTTCACGGTTTCCTTGATGAAGAAAGTGATGATGTGGTGGTCTGACCAATGACAGGGAAGGATTGAGTCAAGCTGAATGGAGTTGCTTTTGGAGATTATTAAGTCCAAGATTGCGCCTTTGTGTGTGTGGGGCTGTTGCAGATTTGGATGAGGTCAAGTGCGCTGATCAAGTTTTTGAGACTGTTGACCCATGAATCATTGGTGTCGTTCCAATGGAGATTGTAGTTGCCTAGGAAAATGTGAGTGATTTGACGTCCGGTGGTCGCTGTGATCATGTCCATGAAGTGTTCAGTGAAACTTAGGTTATCCCGAGGTGGATGATATATGATTTGTAGGGAGCATACTGGTGTACTATTACTGGTGATGTCAATGCACATGTATTCACAAGAGGAGAATGTGGGGGATAAGGCTATTTACTGAGATGGTGCTCCTGTGTATGCATGCTATTCCTCCCCCAGTTTTTTCACTTCTATCAAGTCTGATCATGTCGAAGTTTGGAGGTACCAGAATGTCCAAGAGGGGTGCGGAGGATTCGGTTAGCCACGTCTCTGTTAGCACAAGCAAGTCAAGCTCCTGAGAAATGATGAGATTGGCGACATCTACTGCGTGTCTGGCGCCGATCTACAATTCAGGAGGGTGCATTTAAGACGGGGTGTACTGAGGGAAGGGGTGGGATCGAGTGTGAGTGTGATTCTTCTAAGAATATTGTCAATGATTCCTCTATTGTTGTGGGAGGCAGATCTGTGCGGGTTGGAGGTAATAGCCCGAATGGCTGTGTGATTGGGCAACTGATTCCAATATTTTAACTAGAGTCCAATACGGCTTCCGGAAAGGTTTGGGCACATTGGAGCAATGTGTTAATTTGGACCTTTTAATTAATAAATACACTGTGGCGAAAAACGGTAACCTTTTTTTATGTTTTGCTGATTTGAGTAGCGCATTTGATTTGGTTAACCACGCTATTCTTTGGGAGGTTTTGCTCGATGCCGGGGCACCGAGGGAAATCGTTCACTTTTTAGCCAGACTTTATGAAAAACTCACCTGTAAAGTCCGCTATGGTACCCTAGGCGAATGTACCCCGTTCTTTAAAGTATCTCGGGGCATACGCCAGGGCTGTGTTTTGGCTCCGCTTTTATTTTCTCTTTTTATCAACGATGTCGATCGTTCCTTGGTGGAGATCCCAGCAGATGCCCCCCTGATCAGTGGCAAACCCGTCCCGTTGTTACTTTATGCGGATGACGCGGTACTCTTATCTCGAACACAAATCGGCCTCCAGCGTTTAATTGACAAATTTATGCAGTTTATTCAAGGCCGGAGGCTTCGAGTGAATAAAGCTAAGACTTATGTCATGTCATGTGGCCAGGCAGTAAAGCAGTCTAAACATTCCTTTTTCCTGGATAAAGAAAAATTGACTCATGTCAAATCGTTCTGTTATCTAGGTATCACATATAAGGATAGTGGGGCTTGGACCTCTGAATTTGATTCAGTTAGGCTAAAAATGCTGCGGTCTACTGGCAGTATTTTTCGATTTGCCTCTAAACTCGGCTCACGAAGCATCTTAGATATGATGCACATATACAATGTTTGTTGCGTCTCCTCAGCACTGTACGGGGCAGGCGTATGGGGCCACAGTAAGGCTATACCCATGCAAATTGAGGAAAACAAGTTTCTAAGGAGGCTGTTATGTGTTCCTCCGTCTGCCTCCGTTCAAATGATTCATGAAGAAGTCGGGGTCGAGTTAATCTCCGACTTAGCAGCAGTCCGGCCACTTTTACTGTGGCGTTCTATTTGGGCTAAGCCGGAGACTCGATTCACTCAGGATATTATCCTTGATTGTATAGGCTTGCATCATTCTTCACGAATACATTGGTTGAGATACATCCATCATTGGTATCTCCTTCTTTTTAATATTGATGTGTTCCTTGAGCCAGAAGAGGTTGTCTCTATTTCAAAAAAAGAAATCAAGACAACATTCTTAAATTTTCAAAAGGCAGAACGAAATAGAATTTCCGATGATCTTACTACTGTGAAATTCTATAAAAATCTGAACCTAATTCCGGGGTTCCAACCTTATTTGGGGTTTGTGACTCGTCCCACTCATCAGTATGTTTTGACACGTGTTAGACTGGGTATTGTCCATCATTTGGTTGCATTTCCTAACGCAAGAGCCAGATCAGAGTCCCCTTGCCCATGTGATAGTACCTCTCGCCAAAGTAGTTGTCACTTTTTACTTTTTTGTAAATTTTTCCATTCTCTCAGGTTAAAATACCTCAAACCAATCTTTAAAAAATATAATATTCGTACTACTGAAACAGCAATGCTATTTTTATCCTCTTTAGAGAATGAGGAGATCTGCTTTTTTTTGGCCACTTTTATCTTGAAGTGTACAGCTGCCAGGAAAAGTATAGTACTGTAATATCTTTTTATGCTTACCTGTCTGTACCTAAGTTATTTATACAGCTGCCAGGAATTTTATTATGCTGCTATTTTTCTTCTGACATTCCTGTCTGTATATATGAGCCCTTAAATTTTATAATAATTCTTTTAATTAAGGTTATTTCTTTTGGTTGATGACCACAGTGTGTTATGATTATTTAAATGATATGTATAGCTGCCATGAAATGTTTGTTGAGTAATCTTTATTGACTTCCTGTCTGTCCTTTTTTGAGTGTTTTGTATATGTTAACAGTTTGTTGATCAAAAATTTGCAAAGATTACTTTCTCAATTGTTGCCCATTACCCTTTGTATAGCTTCCTACCTCCTTTCTTATATATGTTATATGTCGATTTTCAATGTCTTAATTGTGTATTTTATTATGCTTGTATGATTTGTATGTACAAATCGAATTAAAGCTTTATGAATAAAGGCTATTTACTGAGATGGTGCTCCTGTGTATGCATGCTATTCCTCCCCCAGTTTTTTCACTTCTATCAAGTCTGATCATGTCGAAGTTTGGAGGTACCAGAATGTCCAAGAGGGGTGCGGAGGATTCGGTTAGCCACGTCTCTGTTAGCACAAGCAAGTCAAGCTCCTGAGAAATGATGAGATTGGCGACATCTACTGCGTGTCTGGCGCCGATCTACAATTCAGGAGGGTGCATTTAAGACGGGGTGTACTGAGGGAAGGGGTGGGATCGAGTGTGAGTGTGATTCTTCTAAGAATATTGTCAATGATTCCTCTATTGTTGTGGGAGGCAGATCTGTGCGGGTTGGAGGTAATAGCCCGAATGGCTGTGTGAGTTGCAGCGATGGGGATGATGAGAAGGGGATTGTAGGAGAGTAGGAGGGAGCGGATATCATTCTCCGAGAATGGGTTGGTGCTACGAATTGGGCGGGAAAGGAGATTGGGGGATGGAATGGAGTTCCAGGAGAGGGGATTATGCTTGGTGCTGTGTGGAGGGTGAGCTGGGGGGTATCTTGATCTAGACGTGTTTGCAGGTCTAATGTGCATTGGTTGTCTAGTAATCATCTTTTTGACAGTGTGGAGAGTTCATCTTTGATTTGAAGGAGTGCAGACATGATCATATCGAAACTGGTATCTGGGGCTATTGTGAATGGGATAGATGTGTGTGATGGCTCACCCATCGTGGTATCCGGGGCGGATGTGAGCGGGGGTGTGAATGAGATATGCATGTGTGGGGTTGTGCTGTAACCTGGATGGGCATGTGCAGAGTAATGGGTGGTGCTGTATATGTGGTTGGGGGGACTGTTGGTAGGGAAACCATATGTGCTAGGGTAGGTTGTTGGTGGATAGAAGTAGTGGGTGGAGCTGGGAGTGGAATGAGGGCTGGAGGGGGAGCGTGTTCGTGATAGGATTGGGGGAAGCAGACGCGTGTGCACGCATAAGATCTGTATGTTGGAGGTGGGGTGCATTTGTATGTGCCGGTGCATCAGGCGTAGGGGGTTGGGTGGGATGAGAGGGTGGGGATGTAGGCTGGTAGATAGCGAAGGGATGGGGTTGTGTTGGGGGAGAGGGTGATCTGGGAGGTAGGGGCATATGGATCCGAAGCCTGAGGAGAGTGGTGATGAGGGGGCAAGGGGGTGATGAAGGGGGATGATGAGGTGGCGACAGATGTGTTGGCAGAAGGGGTAGGTAAGATAGAGGGGGAGGGTTGGGTTGAAGTAAGGGGGTTGGATACATGATTTTTAATGATGGAGAAGTTCTTCTCTAGTAAATTTAGATTATGATTCGTGGATTGCATGAGGATAGTGCCATTATTGTAGATTGAAATTGTTGCTGTAGCTTGGAAGAGCTGTGATGGTGCAATAGTGATTGTTAGACCATGTGGAGATTTTCTAGTGGAAGAGATCGAGAGTAGTGTTAGGAATGCTTTGCGCCATTGGGCTCTGCATTTGGTGTGAAGATGATGTCAGTGGTAATGTGACCTTTGTGTAGAGAAAAATAGGGGTCAGCGAAGAGGGTTTCAGGGTGTACTTTTAAGAAGTTGTGCTTGAAGCGTTTGGAGGCTTTTTGTGAGAGGTGTGGGGGATAAATGATATTGAAAGTATGTGTGCCAATGGGTTCTATTTTACGTGTTAACAAAGTGGGCAGTGTGGGTGATGTGGGTCACCAGAGGCAAAGACCAGGCTGGGCAGAGGTACGAATGAGTGTGAACCTGTGTCTTTAGAAGTATGTTGTGAGGAGGTGGGGGGAGTGAGGTGGGAGGGTGGGAGGTCTGGTGGTCTTGGAGATTATATGGAAGGTGCTAGGTGAGAATGGTGGTCTAGGTAAGGCAGGGATGGCATGTGATGAAAAGGGGCGAGAGACCGGCTTGAGCTGGCTAAATATGTGAGAGATCAGTCTAAAGCAATGTAATGAGAGCAGTCCAAGATTGCCGTTTCCTTAGTATGACTTGATGCCCGGATATATAGTCCTTTGTTAGTGTCCAGCATTGGTGAGTCCTATTATCCTGTTTAGTGATTGTGGGGACTATGGTCCTCTTTCAGTTGCCATAGGGTAGTGGGAACACACCAGCAAGCGGCCATTTTAAACTAAACAACTATGTTGAGGAGTCCATAGCAAATAGATACATACAGGGCCAGTAAAATAAAGTGAAAGTAAAAAAGAAAAGTCACAAACTGAGATTCGGTTTTTCAAAATGAAAGGCAGCCGAGGAGGAGGAAAAAAGCAACTTGCCTTTGTTGTTAAAAGTGCCTCCTATGTGGTGTGAACAGGACGGTGATGGCGCTGTGGTTCGTCTCTGGGAGCTTCGTGTGAGCCCATGAAATCGGCATAGGTGGGGATGCGAGCGTGCTGACGAAGGTCCAGGCAGAAAGAAGAGAAGAAGAGAGAAAGAGACAGCTCACCTCTTGTTAGCTGGAATTCGTTTTTGTTGGCTTCTGACCTATGTGCACTTTACTACTGCTAAGTAAAGTAAAGTAAAGTAAAGTATTTTATTGTGATGATTATTTAAAATCTTACAGCATAGCACATATAAAAGAGACTTTTAAAATATATGTTACAGCATAAAATCGCATAAAATTATCATTGCAGGACCTTTACAGACAATTAAGTTTTACAGCAGTTACGTCTTCTAGTTTCCTTTCAACCAGCAGCAGGAACTTTACGAAGAATGCGTTTAGAGCAATATCGTTTGGGTCCATACACTTAATCACTGCCTGCTTGCATGTCCGTATGCCGCGTGATTTTAGAGGAAACTTGAGCATTGATTTTCTCTCTTGCAGGAGTGCAGGGCAGATACACAAAAGATGTTGAATTTCTTCTTCGCCCATGTTACATAGTCTACATTTCGTTTGAGTTTCTTGAAATTCCCATGGCGGAAGATGACATCGGCCTGGCAGGGATCCAAATCTCGCTTTAATGAGCACCTGCTTATTTTTTTCCGTCCACGGGGTTTTCAGATATTGTTGTATCTCCTTCTTTTTATAGCCATTTAGCACCGTCCAGGCATGTTTTCTGTTGGTAAGGGTAGCCTTGTCCTTTAAAATGGATAGGTGGTCTGCAGCTTTATTAATAATTTTCTTAAATGAAGACTTGGTTATGTTCATTTCCCATATCGTCATAACCCCAAATTCATTAATCGCATCTCTAAGGTAAAGAGCTGCACTAGAGTTGGTGTCCTTCTTATTTCTCTCCATAGGAGCAATGATATCTCATTTTGATGGTCCATTTTTATTTGATTCCAAACTTTAATAAAGTGGCCTTGCCTTGCAACGTGTTGATTTATTAGGCCAAACTCCATCCTTACTTGTGCTGGGGAAGCGTTCACTGGGAGATGGAAAAGCGCTCGGTATACTCTGGTCATAATTTTATTCAAAGTATCACTATCTTTACCCATAAGTGCTTCACTCCCATATGTAATAGTGGGTAGGAGTTTTGCACCAATAATGCTCAGAAGAAGACCATAGGTCAGGCTAGGGAGAGACTTTTGCACAGTTCTAAATGCAGCAATTAATGTGTTTGCTTTCCTTTTAGCGTTAGCTTTTTGAAGATGGTAATTGCCCTTTGCATCGAATAATACCCACAGGTATTTGTAAACCTCAACTTGTTCGAGCTCGATTTTATCCATGAACCATTTACTTTTTTGTTTTATCTTTGCATTTTTAGCAACAACCATAATCTTAGTTTTGGTCTCGTTTATAACCATTCCATTCTCTTTTGAGTAGGTATAGGTCCTTTTCATTAAACGCTGAAGGCCCACTTTTGTGTGACTCATAAGTATGACATCGTCGGCATACATCAAACTTGTGAGCCATCCATCCGCTAATTTCGGCGGATGGGCATTTTCATTGTCCAATAAGCCTGGTAGGTCAGCAAGAAACAAATTAAAAAGAAGGGGGGCTAAAACACAACCCTGCTTCAATCCTTCATTTGCTGGGATCTCAGTAGATAGTGTGAGCCCGTTACCCATCCTCACCCTCACCCATGTCTCTGAGTATAGAAGGCGAACTAGCTTGAGCAAAGGAGCCGGAATTTTCATTTTTTCTAGTTTGTCCCAGAGTAATTTTCGGTTTACGCAGTCAAATGCCGATTTAAAATCTATAAAGCAAAGATATAAAGGTTGTTTTAATCTAAGCGATTTGTTCATAAGTAAGGCGAGAATCATTATGTTAGTAGTAGTTCCTAGTCCTTGAATAAAGCCTGTTTGGTTTAAAGGCATTCTTTTTTCTTCCGTCACCCAGTCAGTTAGTTTAGTTAGTATTAATCTGGCAAATAGCTTGGCATCCGAGTCTTGCAATGTTATCAACCTGTAATTTTCCGGCAGTGCCCAATTTCCTTTTTTAAATATTGGAGTTATTAGGGATCCACGCCATGACTTAGGTACCCTTCCAGCCATCACAACTTCTAAGTACAACTTCTGTAGGATTGTTGCCCATAGATCCAGATTTTCTTTCAAAAGCGCAAATGGAATTCCATTGGTCCTGGGGCGCCATTCTTCTGTCGTTTTATAAGTTTAATTAGCTCTTCTTTTTGTAAGGGAAATTGCATATCCGTATCACTATCTTGGTAGATAAAGTCATTCACATTGTCAGTTTTACGCCCCTGTTGCATTTCCATTGAGGAAGCGTGTATAAGTTCTTGATTCAGATGTCTCCTTAGGAACTTGACCCATTCCTGCTCAGTTAAGGGAGATGAGACTACTTGCTTGTTGGGTCTAGCAAGGCCATTAATAATGTACCAAAAGTCTCTTGAGTTCTTCAGTTTACTGGTGTGGAATATTTTTGCCCAAATAGCTTGTTTCGCTTTGGTTTTCTCGCTCCATATTAGTTTCTTCAAGTTCTGGTTTAGTAACTTTAGATTTCCAAGATTTTCAGTTTTTAAATAAGTTTTTTTGCTTAGTCTGATAATCCTATTTCGTTCTTTCTTCAGTGATCTTATTGTATGTGGGAGGTTTAAATTTGCTTCGTTTTTTTCTTCTGGTCATTCCCATATTTAGACCTTTTTTTCCTGTTTGCCCTTGTGATGTAGTCAACATCCCAGTCAGGTTTTCCCATTGTTCAATTGCTGTTTTTGTTGCAGTATCTTTCATGCTTTTTTCCACGAACTTTTCCACTTGCTCATTAATTTCATCTTTATTGCCTAAATTCCAAATCAATTTTTTATAGTTAATAGTACCGCAATGCCCTTGGACCATCTGATAGGTCTTTTTCATAGTTAATCCAATATCCATTAGTATTGTCTGCTGGGCATGATCACTCACGTTTACTTTCGTTAGTTGGTATGAGGTGATGCTTTGGAACATATATAGGGTTGTCATGGTGTAGTCAATCCTGGATTTTGTCTTGTGTCCAAAATAACTGTATCTTGGTGGGACATCCGTTTTTACTTTGCCGTTAAGTATTCGAAGACCCATAGCTTCCATATTTTTTACAAATTTCTGACCCATTTTGTTTTTATTGGAGTTATTATCAGTCCCTAGATCCTGCTCAGGTATTAACCATTGATGGTTTTGCAGTTGCGTGGCTTCATCTCTTAAGTGTGGATACATTAAATTGAGGTTAAAGTCCCCGGTAATAAGAAAATCTGCTATTGGGTCCTCGAGCATTCTATTAATTAGTACATTGTTCAGCGTTCCACATGTTTTCGCCCTACTCTTATTAGTGGGAAATATATAAACAGTAATCAAATATATTGTTATAGGTTTTTGATTATTTATTTTATAGGTAAGTTTGACCATCAGAATGTTCGACTCATCTATTTCCACTTGCTCATGGCCAGTGTGCAACGCATTAGAAATGAATATAGCCTGCCCCCCACTGGCTCACCCGAACTTTTGGTCTTTTTTTGCGTTTTCATAGTAACCTGCATACCCATGTAGCATAAATGGGTTAGATTCCCATGTTTCCTGCAGCACTACGATATCAGGGTTTCCCACTATCGAGTCTATATGTGCGTTGTTAATTTTCCCCCTCAAACCGTTAATGTTCCATGAACATAGACTTATTATTTCTTTGTTTATGCTGTTAGCTCCTATTTGTAGTTGACTACTGTATCATTGTATCTGATTACTATGGAGTGCCATGTTAATCCATTTTTCATTTATTTCTGTGTTTCTTTCTACCTCTTTTTGCAAGGTGTGACATTCATTTTTTTCTGGTGATCTGCCAAGTGCAATTTTTAGGACTGATACAGTCTTTGTCCCCACCTTTTTTTGTTTCAGTGGAGTATCAGCTTTTATAAAAGGGGTAGGGTAAACCTCTGGGATTTGTTTGGTGAGTATTATGCCCCAGGATGTAAATATCTTATGCTCCTTCATTATCTGGTCAGCTATGGATGTTGATGATAGTGAGATTAAGGTTGGGGTCTGGCTACTCTGGTCATCCTCCATAAATTGTACAGATATAATGTCATTACTTGCAATGTTACTGAGTGAAGGTATGAATTTGAAAAGTCGCAGTAAGTTCCCACGATTAAGAAAGTCGTGTCTACCTCTAGAGCGGAATTCTGGTGTAAATTTAAGTTTCTCACTAATTTCAGTAGTGTGTTGATTTGCGGCCTCCTTTATCTTAGTTTGTTTCGTTGTATAGCTTACTGTTTTATTCCCATCCATGCTTTTAATCTGCAAATAGTCACGTTCGGATGTTATATCAAGGCTACTTACTGCCCTTCTCTCTATCAGGGCGATGTCTTTTTTTGTATCTTCCTTCATACCTGCCTTGAGATGAGGAATCATTGTTTCCGTCTCGTTAATAGAGATGATTCCATTCGTTGTATCAGAGTAATAAGTAATTTGATCTCTTTCTTTTTTATTTTGGTTTTCATCCTGGTTAGGTTCGATTTGCAGACTCTCTGGCATACTGTTTTTTACTCGTACTTCCACTACTCTATTTTCTTCCCATACCAGGATTTGTGATTCGTTTATTTTGTCATATTTTATTGAACCACGGTCGTTTAGTGGTTTTTTTCCGAAGATAGGGAAGAAGTTGTTAGATCCGGAGCTAGGTAATTTGAGTTCCTCCGATGGTTTACTTGTGATAATCAGCTTCGGTTTCTCATTTTTTCTTGCTTTGCGGAGTTTTTTCTTTTGGCGTTTTGTCATCGTAGAGAAACCATCTGACTCAATGTCATTCAGATTTTGGTCGTTTTTGGAGACTTTACACGTAGTTTCGCACAGGATTTCATTTTCCAGTTGATCCTTTGCCTGTGAGATATGTAAGTTAACTGTATCATCAGATTGTCTTATTGGTTGTTGTGATTCTGTGGGATTAGAGTTGTCCGTACTAACCCCAGGTGTAATTGTTTCCATTCCCATCATACTGGCGATGTTCGTTCTAGATATATATAGATAATAAGTGTGCCACTCATCCGCTACACTAAGCCTAAATTTGAACTTAATTATTAACAAAATGCTTTACAAAAGCTAAAGATAATTTGACTGGCATTTTCAATGGTTGAGTTAAATTGCTAGGAAGAAGAAATTTAGCATTGTATATGTCATCATCTATGACAAGGCCATTTCCTCAACGCAGAGGTTCCTATGAATGAGAGTGGTGTTTAAATGCTTGGGCATAGACATCAAGATATAAACTCATCTCCTTAATGTTTTCATTACCTGATTGCTGATAAAGTACCCCCAAGTGGGTTCTTCCACCATTGGCAGACTTCTATGCTGTGTTATCTGATGTTTAATTTGAGTTGCATCATTCCTGAGATCTTCAAGATGACTCTTGAAGCGATATTGACCCTGTGGTGTTTCCCAACAATATTGTCCGTGCAGTCAGCTCTTTGTGGTAATGTGGTATGGGATTTGACCATTACTTTCTCAGATATGTTGTATTCAAATTGATGTATATGGCTTTTCTATCTAAACATGTGCAAACACTGTGACCACAATACTTTAACCAAGGGCATGGCTAAGCCTTGTGCCGCGTGTGGTGGACCCTGGGTTTTCTCACCCGCAGCGGAGGGGGGTGCTGACGATTCCCCCGGTAGCCACCTTGCAATGGCCGCAACCACTACGGCACTGACACTTTAACTATAATACAATGAGTGCATGATAAAAATGCACTGTCTCTCCTCCTCAGTCAGTTTACCCGAAAACCGTTTGGTATGTGCAAGGTCTCTTCGTGGGTATTTCTGTTAAAGTAGCACCAAATACACTTTCTTTCTTGGAGCTCTGCCATTGATTTATTCATTCCCTCTGGCTGGTGAACATTAGTATTTGAGTGGCACATGGTACAAACACAGGTATACAGAACTGGTACAAGGAATGGGGAGTTGGTCAAAGGAATGGGGAATGGTCAAAGCAAGCAGGCCTGCCGGCAGCCCTTCTGACCCCTGTCCGCCACAAACTTTCAAGACAATTCTTTTAACAACATCTGCTGCCACTCCAGTAAGAAGAATCATCAATGATTCCTTAACTACTGGAATATTTCCAGAAGACCTCAAAAAGTCAGATATACGCCCCTTACTGAAGAAAACAAACTTGGACCCGCTGAACCCTGATAACTACGGACCCATTACAAATGGACCTTTCCTGGGCAAACTGATAGAAAGAGCAGTGTTCACCCAGATGTCACAATTCATTGAAGAGAATACTTTCAGACTTCCAAACAGGATTCCGTCCGGGAAGAGGCACTGAATCTGCCCTCCTTGCCATCTGGGATGACCTAAAGAATACAGTTGCCGCAACAGGTTTGCTGCGCTACTTCTCTTGGACCTCTCATCTTTCTTTGACACAGTTGACCATGACACTCTGAAAAAAAGACTTTATGAAGCCGGCATAGAGGGAACTGCTCTAGACTGGATCGCGTCCTACCTTCGAAACAGAACTAATGTCATCCATACCCCACCTTTCTCGTCCAAACCGTACTCCACAAAAGCAGGGGTCCCTCAAGGTTCTATCATCTCGCCCATGCTTTTCAACATCTACATGAAGTCATTACCAGTACTGATCAATAAATTTCACCTCATGTGCTACAACTATACAGATGACACGCAAATACTCCTTCAACTGGAATGCCTCAAAGGCATTGGAAAATCACCAGTTTGCAGGTGACTCAGAGCCATGGATCAGTGGATGACTTGGAGCCATCTCAAATTGAATGCTTCAAAAACTGAAATACTCATGTGTGGCAATTGGAAACATTACAACCCGCTTGCCGCATGGCCTGATGAACTGGGATCACTGCCTAAAGTATCAAAGGAAGTAAGAAACCTTGGAATGACCATGGACTCCAAGCTTTCGATGAATGCCCAAGTGGATAAAATAGCAAGATCAAGCTTTGCTACTATAAAAACGCTGTGACAAATTTTCCCTCATTTGGGATTTCCACACAAGGTCCAAGCTACCATCTCCCTTGTTCTGTCCAAATTCGATTACGCCCATAGCCTCTACCACGGATCACCTTTAAGGACCACGAAAAGACTACAACAGATTCAGAACTCGGCTGCCAGACTACTCTTGCATATCAAACCGCGAGACCACATCTCCCCTGCCTTGAAAGTCCTGCATTGGTTACCGGTTGCCAGAAGATCCACGTTCAAGCTGCTTCGTATCACCCACAAAGCAATACATGGAATAGAACCACTCTTCATCAGAAATAAAATCACCAAGTACATTCAACAAAGGAACATCCACTCTAAAGGAGCATCTCGCCTCAAAATCCCACCATAAAAGAAAAAAAACATGGGTAGCACATCCTTCTCTGTTAAAGCAGCTAAACTATGGAACTCTTTACCCCCCAACATAAGTTCCACCGACAACCACCTTATCTTCAGAAAACTACTCAAGATTTGGCTCTTCCCCCCATAAGCAGCATACGCAAACAGAAATTTACAGCATATCCCTCTGTATATAAGCATTTGTTTTCAATATAGGTATGTACCTATCTTTGTGTATTACTTTGTATAAACATTTAAAATAATATTATGTTAAGAGTAAAAATAATAATAAATAAATAAAAATCATCTTTGGTCTACATGTACATACTTCCATTGTGCATCTATGTACCTTCCATGTACTTGGGTCTGTGTGTCTGTTACTTTTCTCCTGCAAAAGCATATCCAAGGCACTACCCTATTTCTCATCCTGTGCCTCTATCAATATCTTTAATCTACATATACTTACCTCCTTTATGTATCTATATACTTTCAATGTACTTATGGATCTATATATTTATCACTTTCTTCTAATTTAGCATTTCCAATGCACTACCCTATTTCTCAGCCTATATTTCGCCCAATATATCTTCTAGTCCAACCTTCTGACTCAGCTCAAACTTCTTTCTACTACTCCTTCCAATGCACTACCCTATCTCTCATCCTATACATATATCAATACATCCTCTACATCCACTCTCTCATTTATCCCAAACCCCATACCACTACTATGATCGCCAAAATAACCCTTTCTAGACTCTCTCCTACTCTACCCCTCCTTGCATCATCTGACACCTCTTTTTACTATACCGATCCCCTAAAACAAACCTTTATAAACTCTTCCCTCTGACTCCTCCCCTCCAAAACTCCTTTTTACTCATCCAAAAGCCTCCTCCTACTGCTAAGACCTGAAAAAAAAATCCTTCACTCTTTTATGCCTCCACTATCCTTTTCAATCAAAATTAACAGACTAACGTTCACTTTTCAAATTCCATATTCAACTATACTAATATACTACCCAAATAACTGAATAACATATCCACTACTCAAATTACTTCATATTTATACTATACTAATTTTCAACACTAATACTTTATGGGTTCCGGAGTGGCGTGCTTCTCGCCAGAAAAGCGCTTCAACGCCCATCAGGGGTAACAAGTGCTATATGAATGCAAATCTTTCTTCCCCTTTTATCCCTCTGCTATTCTTCTCACTCCAAGTAACTGACTAATATCCACCACTGAAATTACTTCAAATTTCACCATATTAATTCACCACTAATACTTTATAGGCTTCCTGAATAGCGTGCGTCAACAAGCGCTATATAAATACAAACCTTTGTCCTCCTCTATCCTTCTGCTATCATTCCAAATCCAAATAACTGACTAACCTAGCCACCACTTAAAATGTGCTTGCATGTTTCACTATACTAATTTAAAACTAATCCTCTATGGGTCCCGGAGTAGCGTGCTACTCGCCGAAAAAGGGCTTCGACGCCTCGTCAGGGGTAGTAAACGCTATATAAATGCAATTACAATACAATACATTCAAATCATTGCTGTCCTGACTAAAGAGGAAGGGGACATTTAATATAAATTTGTTTATTTTTACCCACTGCATCAAACTGAGTACGTGCTGCAGTTGGGATATTTTTGATTTTTTTTTTACTTTTATTGTTTTTTGTGTGTTTAATTGATATTTACTCGCAAATTAAAATTGTATTAGGGTGTGCAAACCAAAATGGCCGAAAAATGTAAAACACCGTAAATAATGTAATAAAATGAAAAGTCTTTCAGCTTTTATCTTTTGAGTTCAATAAAAGGAATACCACTCTGGTTGGGTGGTAATATTACTAACTCTGACTACATAACACGCTTATAAGCGTGCTCTGGAGTATACAGCGCTATATAAATTAATAGCAATAAAGAAGCTGTTCTTAATTTCCTTCTTACTTAGTGTATCTGCACATGCAGTATGTTGATAAAGACAAATTCGATTTTTATGGGAAAACGAGGGACTACAGAGGGAAATAAACAAAACAAGCAACGCTTCCGTCTAAGTAAACACAAAAGGCTGTAAAACCTTCAAACTAAAGCACCAAAAGAGCACAGCAAATGAAGGCGGCGCACAACTGTGCCTTTCGGAGCAGGCTGAACCCACCCCATGAGCCGGAGGCGGGCCTTGCATAACAATGCAGGGGGTGGATTTCCCATTAGCGGCCCTTCTGCAGGCTGTCAGTTGTTCTTGAAAAAAAAACACCCATTTCCTAAACACGAAAGCTTCCTCGGATAATTTCCCGCCCATGTGTAATAAAAGTGACTTTCCTTATTTTTGTCAGATTTTTTCCCCCTTCAGATGTGACTCTGGGGGCATGACGGCTGGTGCTTGGTCAAAGGCCCCCTACCTGTTTACCTTGCCTGGATTATCAGCGCAGGTGCTAATATAATTGAAGGCGTGGTGGCAAAGGCAGCTCCCTAATGGCCTTCCTGTATGGAGATTACCTAGGTAGAGAATGCCAGGGTACCTGAAGAAAAGGCATGCGAGGACCTTATTAACATATCACCATTCAGCGGCAGCTGCATATCTGAAAAAAACCTTTAAAGAGCCTATTCATCTATGTTAATGGGCCCATTGCACAGCACATTGTGTGAGAAATTAAGTCTCTGGCTGTGAACTTCCTGTGCTGTGCAAGCTGCCTTGACTCTGTTTTATTGCTTCGGCGTTATTATCTCCTCCTGGAAATAAAAACAATCATGTTCTCACATTTGAGAAGCCAACACATTCCAGGATAACAAACTGGTAATGTTGGCTGAAAGTTGCCTTTGTTTCCCTTATTAAGAGAAAAATATGTTTCGAAATTAAAGCAAACCCTAAATTAACTTCAAAGCACATCAAATTAGTTAAGCTGTCATGTGCATGACAATGTTGTTTTTCCTTGCAAAAAAATACAATTTAAATATATTTCCTGTTTATTGTTTCTTGCTTCGAATTAATTTATACTGGGAGTTATGTTAATTTATTTAAATGAGACGTGATTTTTTGAATGCGTAACTGGCTAAAGAACTGCTGTCTTGTAGAAAGACGAAGATGATAGAAATGACGCCGCTTTTTTTGCCTTTACCCAGTGTGTACGAGCCATGGACGTAGTTCGTTGCGCCTACTTCAAAATGGATGCCAGAATAAAGCAGGGATTACTGGCTCGGAAGAAGGGTACTTCTTTTAATATGCTTCTTTTTTTTTATTAGGGAGGAGAAGATGTCATTGGTTTTCTACTGTTCCGTATTCTTGCTACCTTCTTTGCTAAAATCCTTAACATATGTCTATTAAAGATAGTCAAACAGAGATCACTGCATGCAACAACTCTAATTCTTTCATAATAGGGGTAGAGGCAGGGCTAATGATCAGTACTTCCTTATTACTACTTAATTAGCAAGAGGCACTTTTGGTTATTTGTTGTATCCAGGCTCCTCCTCAGTGTTTTTTATGCTGCATCTATGCTCCCCCTCTGTATTCTTTTTTATATTAACCATAACAACCCTCTGTTTAGCACATGCTAATGTAATACAGAGCTGGATACAAAATTGCTCTGTCACCCTCTGCAATGTGAAAAACACAGTGCAGGTCCACCCCTTCTAGGATTGGCCAGCTTCTGGTGTCATTTTTAGCACTGTTGCACAAATGGGCTTCCTTGTGTGGGAGAGTCTCACACCATGGTGCAAAGGTAAATGTGCGTTCTCCAGCATAAGATTTGTACTGGAGGCATACACTTTCAGTACAAATTCCTATGCGTAGATAACTCAGAACAATCCTACTCCCACCCAAGTGTAGGCTGAGTCTCACAGTATACCCTCCAACTAAGGGGACCATTATGATTGCAGGCGGATTGGCGGACAGAAAGTCGGTCCGCCGGTTTTTCCGCCCGGTCAAAGAGTCGACCGGGCAGAAAAGCTGCTAACATGGTTGTGGTGTCTGGGAGACACCGCCATCCCAATTCTAAACATGCGGGATGCGCCCGCCACTGTGGTGGGCGCTTCCTAATGTCCCCCACGGGACCCCCACCCTTATGGCGGGCGGTCCCTTTTTGCGCCGGATGGCCCTAAATGTTTATAAATGTACAACATTTTTATTCCTGGGCTATGGAGCAAGTATGTGTTGGGTAAGGTAAATTTTAATAAAACCTTAGGGCTTGGAATAGGTTTAGGTATGGCTATGAATAGGTTGGCCATAAAGATAGCACCGACACAGACTGTGTGGGTGTCTCTTAGGGCACTGATTCTTGTACTGGAAACACCAGTAAACCTTCGATAATGAAAATAATGAAAATAGTTCGTTGAAACCAGTCGTTTTCTATATTCAAAGTATTTTATTCATACTTCCATATGGATCAATGGTAATTCATGAGTTCATAAAATTACATTTTCGTTGATGAATTAATCACCACAAAAACTTCCAATGCATTTCGGCTAATAGCCTTCGTCAGGGAAGTCTGTAAGGCAAAGGACATTGCTGTAACCCCTCTATATTATACCAAAATCATTATATCAACTAGAATACATAACTTATACTCAGTTATATTGTGTTATATTGTGATAATAACCTCATGTATAGAAAATAACATCATGTATTAAAAATCCTAATGTAAATGTAAACATGACTTCTAGTACGGTAATCACAGGATACATGTCCTATATTTTATGTTGCTCTGTAACATATAATTTGCAAACGTAAACCATAATCGAATCAACTCATAACTTACAACAAAGCCTTCTTAAAAGGTCGGTGCATACGCTATGAACATGAACAGTAAACAATGGTATCGCTATGGAAAATCCCTCTAGATCCTAATCTCCAACGCTGTTAAATGGTTACTCGCGGGTTTACGAAAGTGAGCCTCATCAGTGGTCTTACCGTGCATATAAAGTCGTAGCTCTCAAGAAACCGGGTGCTCGCCCATGGGATCCATGCGGTTGAATTGGCGTGCGACGTATCCGGTAGGAAAGTGCTCGACTAATGGCTAATGTTATCGCGAGAAGACGCGATGGGGCATATGACGATGCGGAAGTGTTTGATGTGATCGTAAGTGAAAGTGATGTAAACAAGAGCAATTTAAAGTGATACTATTACACATACTAGGTAGAAAATAAACAATAACAGTTCATGATAAGATTCCAAACAGAAAATATGTGAGGATGCAGGTTGCAACCTCTGAAAACCCAAAACGTAATGGTAGAAATGCAGGTAGCCAAAACACAATATAAACTATGCGCTGCACAATGAAATGTCTACATCAGTTCAGTACTATGATTGAAAAATGTGAGGATAAACATGATTCATAAATAACAAGAGAACTCTGTCCGTTCATTCATCCCTCTCGGTTTGAGCGTTTGTAAATGGTATATCCAAAAGTTCTCACGCATTAGCAACGCTTTCTTATTGTCCTTGTCATGATTCTTTTCCACCACTTCCAAAACACAAGCTTTTAATTGGCTTATTTGGTGCTTAGCCTCAATGAAATGGGTAGCCACTACAGATTTGGGTGCTTTGGTTCTTATGTTACTTTTATGTTCATTAAGTCTTATTTTTAGTTTGCGTTCCGTTTGGCCAATGTACGCTTTGCCACACGGGCACTTGATCATATAGATTATGTTTGTGGTGTCACATGTTGCATTCAGGTGTAAATTTTTTTTGTTTCCTTTCATGGGATGGTTGATGCTCTTGCCTTCAATGATGTTATTACAATTGTTACAATTCCTACAAGGGATTGTGCCCTTAAAGTTTATGTTGGGTCCACTTTTGGGAGAATGTTTGATTAACTCTCCCAAATTTTTTGCTCTATTGAAAGCAAAAATCAGCATGTCCTCAAAAATGTTCTTGAAATCTGGTTCCATCCGTAATAATACCCAGTGTCTTTTGATGATTTTTTTTTAAAAGTTGGCTTACTGTGGAATATTTACTGACACAGGTTATTGTAGTTTCCTTATTGATTTTGGTTGCTGTTAGCAAAGTTCTTCTGTCTTTGGACTGTACTCTTTCCATTGATGATGTTAAAATGGGTTCCGGGTATCCTCTATCTCTGAATCTCTGTAGCATTTTTTCAGTCTGCATTCTGAATTCCTCTGGGTCTGAAACTATCTTCTTGACTCGCAGCAACTGCGAATACGGTAAATGATGCTTGAGCGGTGTAGGGTGAAAACTTTGGTAAGATAACAAATTGTTCCGATCTGTCTTTTTAGTATATAAGCTTGTCTCAAATTTGTTATTCTTTTTCATGATGTTGACATCCAAGTAATTGATTGTTTTGTCATCAGTTTCAAATGTGAATTGCAAACGTTGATCTATTCCATTAAGTTGTATCATGTTGCTGATCAAGGTTTCTTTGCTACCCTTCCATAAGATGAAAATGTCATCTATATATCTTATATATAGACGCAAATTGTCCTTCCATTGTTCATTCTCTAGAATGTGTTTTTTCTCAAATTGATACATAAAGATATTAGTGTATGATGGTGCTGCCGAATTGCCCAAGGAGGTTCCAGACTTCTGTCGGTACCACTTGTTTTCCCATTTAAAATAACTATGCATCAGAGTGAAGTTAAGGAGTTCCATTAGAAATACCTTCATTGGTTCTTCGTAGTTCATTGAAAGTAGTGCTTCTTCCACTGCCTCCATACCCAATAAGTGCGGTATGGAGGTGTATAGTGCTTGAACGTCTATGGTACACATAGTGATTTCCTCATCTGGTTGTAGATTTATACTGGCCAGTTGGTTAAAGAAATCAGTGGTATCTTTGATAAATGTACTCATTGTATTCACAAAAGGCTGTAGATATTTATCTATCAATTTACCCACGGGTTCATGGATGCTTCCACATGTAGACACTATGGGTCGGCATGGAGGATTGATAGGATCCTTATGTATTTTGGGAGTGAGATAAAATTTCGGATCTTTTGGATAATTGGTCTTAAGATATTTTTCCATCTTTTCGTTGATGACCCCCTTAGATGCAGCATTTTGGATGATGTCTTTTAGAACAATTTGTATCTCATTGGTTGGGTTGTAGTCTAATTCCATATACGTGTTAGCATCTTGTAAATGCAGGGCTGCTTGACGATTATAATACTCCACGTTCATTATAACCAAAGCTCCTCCTTTGTCCGCTTTCTGGCAAATAATAGTTTTGTTGTTCGCTATTGATTGTAAAACAGCATGTTCTTTTTGTGAAAGGTTTTTGTTTTTAGTATGTTTGCGGTAGTTAATTTTAGCCAGATCTTGTTTTACTAATTGTTCAAATAAGTCCAATGTCTTATGGCTCACTGGTGCCATATAGGTGCTCGTAGTTTTAAGTCTTTTGAGAGGATCTTCTTTTTGTTCTTGTTTTTCCAGGATTACATTCTCAAAAAAATGGCGGAGTCTCAACTTAGGAGCACGATAAAATAGAATATACCATTGAATTAACCAGCAGTGCACAGGCTCCTTTCTACGTTTATATGAATAGGTTGGCTCATATTACGTAGGAGGCTTAAGCGAATGGCTAATGAAAGGTAGAAGATGAAACAATAATGGAAGCCATGAAAAGTAGACACTATGGTCCAGATTCACAAAGGGCCTCAGCACTCTTGGCGGAGGGTCCGCAGTCATGGCAAGGGGCCTGCACTTGTGGAAGGACCTCTGCACTGTAGTTACTCATTGCATAGGTCTTGCCACCAGCGAGTGGCCCTATCCACGAGCGCTGAGACCCTTTGTGAATTGGCCCTGTGACAAGATGGGATTGAAATTTGTGCGCTTGCTGGGATAGAATGGAGGAAAGAGTGGGAAAGAGTGGCCACTGTGCAGTGCATCTTTTCTTCTACCAATTACTTTCAATGGTTGAGAGGCTGAGAGAGAAATATTGGAGGCTGGATAACTTATAAAATGATTGGTTTCTATGCTTGGAAGCAAGAAAGGAATACCTTAACATCAGTTATCATTAAAAAACGAAAATAGTTTACCACTCATCCCAGCAGCTAATATCTTCCCTCCCACTACCACGATGGTCCATGTCTCTTATAGCAGCAGCATCAGCCCGAAGTACTTGATGAGCTAGACAAAATCATAACACACACATTTAGAATATCAGTATGAACCACAGTATTTTGCACAAGTGAAAAAAATAATACCTAACTAGACTAATGAGAAGTTTTAGATATCCAATATATAACTTTGAAAGGTTTACTATTCAACATTATAAAGAAAATTAGAAATGGAGGAAAATGGCTAGAAAAAAACAATGATGAAATGGGGGTAGAGGAATGGAAAGGATATATGGTATTGGTATTCTTCCATGCTGATCTTTCATGACATCATGGAACCTTATCTGATGGGAGGTTACACAAAGTCGGCATTGTGAGAATTAGACCTGTGGGGAGCTGCATACAACATCTAGTTGGGGTCCATGACCATCCATGTTCCTGCACTATTGACTGCTGACTCAATAAGGCCTCCTATCAACCTATATGTTGGGAGCCTATGTTCCTTCCTTGTCATTTTACCAACAATGTCTGATACTACAATTTATGTAAAAGAGGAGTGAGGAAAAAGTTACTAACACAGTATCAAAAAAGTAAGAAAGAAAGCTACAGACATGAGAATGACAGCTGTGAAACCAAAGGGAACATAAAAGAAAAATATGAGCAGTTATGTGGGGATAACGTGGACATTAAAGGAGATAAGGCGAAGCTGGAAAATACAGAAGGCCATAATGCATACTATGTGTTAAAAGGAAGATCTAATAAACATGACTTACAATCATGACTGAGAATGTATGGTGTGAAAGCTTTGGTGTCACCATTTCCCTAGGCCATGGATGTCTTCTTCCCCTTAATGTTTCTTTTTCGTTGTCCTGACAGGAGTAAGATAAAGGGGACACTGATTAGTATTTAGTAAAAATCTCTACCAAAGAGAATTCTTCAGACAAACAAATCTAGTTAATCCTTTTTGTCACTTCACCTCCACCAAAAAATGCTAAATATTTTTCTGTCCTACACATTTTTTCTTACAAATGATATTAGCCTTTCACTTGGTTGATACATTTTTGCCATTTGATCACTCTGAAAGCTGCGGGCAAAGTCAGTCTGCCTTTGTGTACTGCACCTCACAGAGATGGAGAAAGTTCTATTGACAAAATCATAGAATTCATGGAGGAACACCAACACTTTTGATATCAAGCTATACTTCTGACATCCACTACATCAGCCCAAGCATACTTCGCTTATTGTGGATCAGAATCCTGGCAGAATAAATCACTTGACACCCACTCACATTAGTTTTGGGACAAAAAAATATGTCTCTGGTGTCATTTGTTTGATAAAAGGCGCTAGCGATGCATTTTTTGTAATTTGGAATAATTTCCTATAATCTTATGTGACTATGTGAAAGGAAACAACACCAATAAAGCACACCCTTGTTTTTGACCCCCATTTACACCATCAAACATTGTGAGTGGGGCCACAAAATCTGTCACTGACTGCCCACATAGCTCTCACCAACCCACATTTAGGCCGGCTCCAGTGATGGCATTGGTTACAGGCTGCCCATTAAAAACAAATCACTGTGAACTTCCTAGGGGAATACCAGGGGCATACCGGGAAAAGAATTAAACTTGATCTGCTATCTTTGCTACAGTGTAATGGATCTAATGAGGTGGGAGCAAGAATCTTCACATGCTAATATAGGAACTCCTCCTGTTGAGTACATTGTAAAATAATGTAGTTGAAGCCTTCTGTATTCTGTATTATTGATGGAACCAACTTAGCCTTTTGTAATACCAGTGCAGGGTGGAAGTGCGCAAAAATACTAACACTGGTTTCAGTTGACTTGTTAGGACTGCAATTGTTTTGTAATAAAGGGTTAATCACCTCATGGTGCAGATTGGAAGGAGCAAAAGCATCACATCAGTGCTTTGACTTTATTTTTCAAATAGAAGGTCATTTACATCGGTGAACATGCAGTCAGTAGTGCTTTTTACAGCTGGGATTCTTGGACAATCAACCCACTTCATGCATTTAAGGGATCTAGAACTGACTTTAAATGGATGAATACAGGGACATATGAGGGTGTCATTTATTGAATTTCATAGATTTGGGTAACAATATTCGATAACAGTATGTCAAACTATATTTGGAATGTAATTGCTCTTAATAATTATTTTGCACTATAAAATATGAATTGTTAGTGAACATTAGCTTGCAAATAAAAATTCACCAGTTCGCTTAAGCCAGTGCTACTCTTACTACTTAAAAATATTTGTTTTAGATATTTAGTAAGAGAACATATTTTTAATTATCTAAATAATAAACAGAAATGCATAATAGTTACCAATCTCATTATCTCATGTGGAATGACATAGATTTAGATTAGAGAACCACTAAAGAAATGTAAGTTTTGTCTGTCATTTTCACAAGTTAACTTCTTTGACCAAAATATTAAATTAAAAACTAGCATCGCAACAAAGCATCTGCAATTTCAGTAGTAATCTTTAAATTCTTTGATGTGGAGTTATTCACTAAATTATGCATCCAGGAGAAACATTTTAGAAGGTAAGACTTTTGAAATGCAATTTGTGTTTCTGCGAAATAGATCTTTCTGCAAGAAGCTGGAAATTGCTCAATCTGTGAGAGATTGGTGTCCGGCTTGCAGGAGGGCATCAGAGTCTTTGCCACACATTTTATTTATCGGAATGTGCTGGCCGGATTCCTTTCCGACTGAGCCATTCCGATGGGCGCGGTCGGAAAGGAATCCGACTCGGATTTCAGGATGGCTTACGACGGGCTCGGAGAGCCCGTCTGCTGTCTGGAAATCCTTCAGTACTCCCCCGGTCGCCTCTTTACAACCGAGGGAGTACGATGGCAGTTTTTCACTGCCTTTTAGTGCCGGTGTTTCCGGCATGAAAGGGCAGTCGGAAACTGTCTCTGGGGGCCACCAGGGGTGCGAGGCCACCGAATGGCTGCCTGGGAGCCCCTCTGTTGATCCCTGCACCCAGTGGCAGGCACCTTATATGTGCCGGCCACAAGGTGCAGGGATGAACTGCACCCCTGCTTTTCACAACGCAGCCATGCATTCCACTCGAGTGCAACCAAACAGGGTCCGGTCGCATCGTACTTGCAGGGCCGTAACCGACGACAGCAGGTCTGTCGGTTACGGCCCCTGACCGATGGGAATCGGCCCCTAATAGTTATACACAAAAGGGGATATGTATGAAAATCGGATTTTGCCAATTCTCAAAGTGCGATTTTTTGCAAATCGCAAATTGAGAAACACAAAATGCGATGTAATTAAAAAATCACAACATTTTTGCGATTACCAAAAATGTGCAGAGTAAATTCGCGAACTCGGTATTAGGGATTCCTTTTTTTTGAATTCGCAATTAAGAAATCATTAATTTAGCAAATCTGCATTTCAGGGGCACTTGATGACATCACACCTAGGAAGTGTGACTGCCCATGCTGTTCCTGATTGCCTGAGGATGTGTGAGATGCTGGGAGGAGAAGCAAACCACTTTGAACTGCAACACCACCAAATTTAAATGGATCCCCAGGAGAAAGAGAAGGATAAGGAGGAGGCTGTGAGGAAAAGGAAGCAGAAGTTGAGTGGGAGGGAGCAGGAGTTTCTCATTGAAGAAATGGTCCTTAGCCATGAGTTGCTTTTTGGGAAAAAAATCCCTTCATGTGCCAGAATCCCCGAAAAGAAAAATAATTCTGGACATACAGGCAAAGGTCAATGCCATTGGTGTGACCCAGCACTCCGTTGCTGACCTCCGCAAGCGCTGGTACGATATGCGCTCCAGGTCCAAGGACAAGGTGGCAACCAGGCTTGCAGAGGCAAAGACGACTGGCGGGGACACATCCACAGAGACTGAATCTAAGCCCCTTGAGGAGTTGGTGGAGTCCACCCTACAGCCTGAGAGTACCAGTGGTGTGTCTGCCATTGAGAGCTCCGACCCTCCCTACACCGGACAAGGTAAAGTGCATGCCAACTCAGCCCACACAATTTACCATCTCATTCACACACTCAGGAATACACCAACTACAAAGTAACAATGCAACTCCATTCCACCATTTCCAGCACACCCAGCAATGCATCATGGGAGATGTAGTCACACACATTAAACAGTGGAGCAATGAGACAGAGCAATGCAGAATCAGTAGAAGTAAATTAGTAAAGGCAAAAAACGCTAGACAGTACTTAGCTAACCCAAAATCTGAAAACTTTATTCAGTGAACAATGTGAAGCAGAACACACAATTAAAATGTGCCTTTTCATTTACAGTTACAGGATGACAGTTCAGGAGCTGAGGAGGCAGCACACACAGAGGACCAGGCAGGGCAAACAGACACAGAGCAGGTGAGACTGCCAACATCTGTAAGAAGGAGACATCGTCAAATTGTGCCTCCACTTCCAAGGTTAGAGGGAGAAGCAGAGTCCATAGGGGATGAGGCCCAGCCAGACAAGGAACAGCGTGCACAACAGGTACACGAGCAGCCCCCTGTGCACCGTAGGGAAGAAACATGCAGCAGACGCAGGCCAAGGGCAACCACCAGCGCAGCTGCTGTGGAGGATCCAACGGTGTTTGCCGGTCTGGAAGGCACCATGGTTAAGGTACAGCACCTGCAAACAAAATCAATGAGGTCAATACACTGGCAGCTGGTGTCTGTTAACCACAACCTGAGTGACATGAAGGAGGGCATCAGAGAAATGAAGGACACAATTAAAGATCTGTGTGCCACCATCAAGAGAGACCACGCAGCCAGACGCACGGGGAGACAACGTCTCTACAGCCGTCTGGACACTTATGGCAAGGCGGTCAATTGTCTGTGTAATGTCACTTCCCTGCTTTCACGCTGCTCAGTTAGCATGCTGGTTGAAATGGCGCACTGCAGCCAGGATGTGGCCTAGAGGTTGGTGCAGGTGACAAATGCAGTAGAACAGCTGCAGATACCTACCATAGGTGGCACAGGACTCCTGGGCTCAGGGGATAGTGAGGAGCTCTCAAGCAGAAGCAGCATCACCCCACCAATTGCCGAATACAGACAGCGCAGTGTGAGGCAAGGAACAACACCGAATGTCTCTAGGGAGAGCAGTCAGCACCGTGAGTGTGAGACAGCACGATGTGCACATAAAAAATAGACTGTCACCACAGCAGAATGCCAATGGGTGATGTAACCCATTGCATGTCAACTTTTGTTTGGCCTTCATCCATGAAATGTGGACATAACATGTGCAACAGATTGTGACACACATGAAGTGTGTGTTTAGGCTGTGTGACTGATATTTATCTGCAGCTAAAGGAAAAATAAAACACAGTCATGGACAAAACATATTTTGCTTTGTGTCATCATTACTCGCTTAGAAATAGTTTTGTGTTATCTCATCATGTCCTTGTAGGCCCGCAGATGACCCTACACCACCTGCTGATCAGCAACGTGGACCTGGGCCCTCATCCTCAGATGATTCTTTATCATTAAGTTCAACTGGAATGCCTTTTTTAGTTGCTATGTTGTGGAGCATGGCACAAATAGCCGCAATCTTGCAGAATGTCTCTGGGGTGTATTGTAGTGCTCCTCCACTTTTATGCAGGCAGCGGAACTGGCTCTTTAGTATCCCAAATGTCCGCTCTATTAAACAGCTCGTAGATTTGTGTGCGCGATTATATAATCGCTCCTTAGATTTGCTGGATTGAGGTACGGTGTTAGGATAAAATCTCGCACAACATATGCACTGTCTCCTACAGGATGAAAGACATAAGGTAAATCACTGTCCTCTCATGTCAGACCATAACTGTATGTTAGAGTGTTAGACATGCATTTACCTAGCAGGTAGCCCTCGTCCAAATCGCCACCAGTGAGATGTGTGTATATCCCACTGTGTTTAAATATAAAGGAGTCCTGTGTACTGCCAGGGTATTTTGCAACAATATCGGTCATGATATATTTAGCATTACAGATGACCTGTATGTTGAGGGAATGATAAGATTTGCGGTTCCTGAATACATACTCATTGTTTGATGGAGGTGATAGGGCTACATGGGTTCAATCTATACAGCCAATGACATGTGGGGAAATGGATGCAATGATGTAGCCTCTCTACCATTGCATCCAAAAATGCATGGAAGAAGCGCAACAGACAACTCTGGGAGACCCCTCCTGCTGCTGCTATCACCCCCTGGAAACTCCATGATGCCAGTAAGTGCAGTGAACACAGGACCTGCACATGGGTTGAAATGGTTTGGGTCCTGCGGGTTAGGGGTTCACGCAAGGGTTTCAGCTCAGCAATCATGTCCATAATGGTAACTGAGTCCAGCCTAGACTTCTCATGGATCTCCTCCTCAGTCTGCTGGAACAGAGTGATACGCACTCTGAAGATCCGTTCCTTTTGTCTCTTCTCTGTACTGCAGCTCGCATTCCATTGTTGAAGTCTCTGTTGCATTGTGGGCTTGTTTAAATAGGTTGCACCTGGTTACCACATGCTTTGAGTTGGTGGTAAAATGCATGTGCAAAATTGCAAATTTTGTCTGTTCGCAATTTGTGATTTTTTCTTACATTTCTTTGTGAATATGCAATATTGCGATTACTCTATTTGCGAATATCGCAAATAGCGTGTCTGTTATTTCAATTTCGCAAAAATAATTCTCAAATTTTGAACATCGCAAAATAGGTATTCACAAATTTCATGAATGCCTATTTTGCGCTGCGAATCTATGTTGTACATATGAAAGGCTATTTTGCAATCGCAAACACAGTTTTTTTGTGTTTCGCAGTGTTTGCAATCTCAAAATAGCTTGATACATATGCACCAAAATGTTTAAATCCATTCCTAACAAAGTCCAAGCCATTCAGTTTTTATTGGTTTAGGAGCATAGGGTGTTCAGTCACACAACTCCAGTCGATCTTTACTCTCAAGAGTTCTTTGTTCAGAGCCATATGGTCATCGTCGTCCTTCAGCAGAGGAAATCACAATATTCTTCTTCCTAGGCTCACGCAACATTTTGCTAGAGCAGTTATCCACAAAACTAAACATTTCCTCCGACAGTAGGAAGTTTCACCGATACTCCAAGCATGTAGCCTTAAACAAGGAAAGAACACAACATTCATAACGAAGGACACATTTTTTCTGCAGCCTCGGTTTAAAAAGCAAATTAATCCTAACAGTGGCTTGAAGCCTTCTCTGTAAAGCGTGCAATTTTCTCTAAGAGAAATAAACAGGCTCAATTATTTGTTCACAATAAAAGTTCCTTTTCAATATCCATTTCAATTTTCTATTATCTAAATATATATATAAACGAATGTATGTCTGTCTGTCTGTCTGTCTGTTTGTCCTTTATGCATCATTCATTTGATCACCATGAAACTTTGGGAAGTTGTTGAGTACACTCCCGCGAAGGTTTCTCCCATAAAAAATTGTTAAATATCGGCCCCCCAGGGCCCTCATAATCTTTTGAATACTTAATATTTCCATTTATTTATTTTCAGCGAATTTGCGAGCATCGTCGACAGTTATGCCCCCCAAAAGGAATTCGATTGGTCGATCTACATCTGAAGCACAAAAGAAAAAGGCATTACAAGCTTCAGAAACAGACGAGCAACGGGAAGATTAGAAGCTATTCGAAAACAAACTGCTCAAGCCCGTTCTTCTCAAATGAACGAGCAACGAGAATCAAGATTGGAAGCCGATCGAGTACGCACTGCTCAAGCCCGTTCTTCTCAAACGAACCAGCACCGAGATTCAAGATTGGAAAGACATCGATTACACACTGCTCAAGCCCGCTCAAATGAAACAGGAGAGCAACGAGAATCATGATCGGAAACCAATCGATTACGCACTGCTCAAGCCCACTCGAATGAAACAGGAGAGCAACAAGAAACAAGTTTGGAAACCGCACCAGGTGGAAAAACCAAAAATATCGTGTATCCACAAGCACTCGAATAAATAAATAGAATCAAAACGACACTTTGAAATGTTTTCATATTAAAATGAATAAGTTTCAATAAAAATTACACAATGTAAATTGAATGTTAACATAACAAGTTTCCTTGAATTTCCTTTCTTCTGAGATCGCAGCAACGCGCAACGGGTAAGCTAGTTCTAATATAAACACAATCATTTTCAATAATTAATTAATGTAATTATTATCACTCATGTAAAACTCTTTTGTTAACGTGTTTTCATTCGTGTTGCTCATAAAAACTCAAACCCCTTAAGCTTACTTCTCTGCAGTCTTTCCTGGAGAAATCATTTGTGGCCTACAAAAAACATTTGTCATTTTCCTGCACATGTCTCAATTTTCTTTCCAAACACCCCATGTTAGTTTTTCTCTGTTAATTTCACAACTTTTGTAAATAATTTTCACGCAGCATGAGGTTTAATCTGAGCAGATTTATTTACGAAAACCCTGCTCCATCAGTATCCTAACAAATGGTTTTAAGTATCTTAAAGTGTTGTATTCTAACTTTATGGTCATTTATAAATATCTTTCAATGTTGTATTCTAATTTTATGGGCATTTTATTTTACAGTAGAGAGCCTATGTTTTCCACCTGCTTTGCATTGTAAGCCCAACTGTGTGCAAGTGTACTTTATTAATCATAAACTGATGCACCTAAGTTCAACTAGCACTTTAAAAGTGTTTTGGTAGAACCCTGATTCTCTCATGGAGAAATAATAGATATTTGTCTAGGTCTTTTGCTTTCCTTTGTATAAATTGCCCCTAGTATGGCAGACTATTGAGGATGAGCCTAAATGGAAATTGTATATTATTGCTATGTTTCTGGCACAGTGTATATGTCCCTAGGGTCACATGGTTCAAGAGGCCTGTTAAAAACTGCCCATTTGTGGTCCATAAGTAAAACATGCAGCCTACTGTACGTTGCTTGGGTCCACTTGTTTCGCTGCCTGGGGGTGTTAGTGAGAGTATATTTTGTGACTACCTGCCCCTCCTCCAGAACTTCTTAGTAGGTGCTTCTAACATGTATGGTTTTTATGTATGTATGACCATACCAGTTTTGCCCGGTCTTCTGTGCCTATCTTCACCAACTTTTGCCACCTTTATTTGTTCAAAGGAATTAGGAGTCTCATAGACTGTGCTGTATATAATCAATTAGCTTTCGTTTTATATGTTCGTCCCTTGTTGTGTTATTTGTGCGGCTCTTTTGAAAAATGAACTGTTGATTTTATTGTGTTTTATGTCCTTTTAATATCCTGGTGATCGATAATAAAGCATTTACGATGATGTTTCTGTTAATAACAGAAATGTGATTGGTAAGCTGGGTGGTTTTGTAGTAGTGTATGTCATGTTGCTTTTATCTGAGGTATTTAATAAGGATAAAGAGGATATATGTTGTAGTGACTAAGGGCCTCTTTACATGTTTGGCAGTGAGGGAACTCCTGTACCACCAAACCCGAGCGCTGCCTGCCCACCAGTTTCCGATACAAATCGTCAGTTGGGCAGGCAATGTGCCAATCCCACAGAGGTACAGTAAAAAGGCTCAGTAAGCCTTTAATACTGCACCGCCTTGCGACCGCGACAAAGCATTTCAGCACAGCATGACCTGTAATGCCCATGCTGTGCTGGAACTATGGGGTGCTTGCACACAGGAATGCACAACATGTTCCCCCTGCATGTACCTACCTGGATGGGGCCTTTTGTTTTGCCACCGCCAGCTTTTATATGGCAGTGCTGGCCGCCATGTAAGGCAGGCAGTGGGGAAACTCAAAATATGCATGGCGGTGCTGGAGCAGCACTGCCAGCATATTCTGAGCCCCTGACCAGTGCGTCACCATCAGGGAACACAGTGTCCTGGTGATTGTGGTGGTCAAATAGTAGTCCTGCCGCCAAACTCATAATACAGCTGTCGGATCTCTGGTGCCGCAATGGCTGCACTGCCACAGCCATGCTACTGCAAGTCTGGTGGTCCTTAAGCTTTTAGTCTTGGTAAATTGACACCTGCATTTAAATCTTGGATTTGGAACTTGGACTAGCTCCCTACACATTACTGTCCCTGTTGCGTTTTCTATCTGCTCCCTTGTCACATCATATTGTTTTCTGTGCTTCAGTTCTCTACTGGATCAAATGCACCATATTGTTCCATGTACAGAGTTTCTAGCTCTAGATTTCACAGAGTTTAACATCTAGTAACTCAAACTTTAATTAATATATTAGACTTGATCCTTAAATGTCCTATGCATTTTTTCAGACTCTGTCTCAAAATCCTCTTGAGAATATATGATGTGCTCCTAACATTTGTCCATATGTGTTGCTTGTATTACATCTAGGGGGATTAAAGCTATGTGCGTACAAGCAGGAATTAGTTGAAGCAATTTTATGATATAGCTTCATGTGTAGTTCTTTTTTTTACTAATAGGTTCAAATCTAGCAATTCTTAGTTCTGAGAGCTGAAATTTTATGAAATTATAAATTCACAGTGTTGTTACTTAAGGTTGATGCATACGCCTTAACCTCATCAATGTTATCACATAATCAGCAGTTTATCATTGTATCTCATTTGTAACAACATGTTTCTCCGGTTCACTGACAAAATATCGCCTCTGGAAATATTGCCACACCAAAATAGTGTCACATAAATATCGTTATCAAAAATATATACGTGCTGTCTTTATAATGTAAATGAAAAACGTATTGAATTAAAAATATAATTGTCATTATTGTAATTGTACACATATTGTTTTTTAAACTATATATACATCTTAACCATTATATACATTAAAAGTTAACACTAATATAAAACAAATTAAATATATGTAAATAATTTTGAAATACATATAACTATTATAAATATTCACAAATATATATTTATGTATATACATTTAATTACATATACATAATTAAACATATTATTAAACAAATATTTCCAATGTATATTTATTTACAAATGTATTTTTATGAATAAACATACATATATACATATGTATGTGTATACATATACACACACACAGCCAATAACATAATAACATTAAGAAACATACCAATTAAAATATACATATACCCATTCACATAATAACATTAAAAACATACCAATTTAATTACAATTAACAGGTAACCAACATCAAAATTATCAATTTACAAAAACTATATTAAACATCAAATATATTACTAATGATAAATATCAGATTTATACATACAAAACAATTTAATCATTTTATTTTAAATAAAGTAAAGGAAACTATAATATTCTGTAAATAATACATAAACTATTCCCACTTCAATTTACACAACAGTAGCAAAAATGTTGCACTGAGCAGGGATGCAATTTACTACTCCCACTCCAAACAGTGCAACAGTATGGAAAATGTATAATTGCGGAGGGGTAACATTTTCTATTCCCACTCTAGTCAGTGCAAGAGTAGGGAAATTGTTGGACTCACGAAGCGTAACATTTACTATTCCCACTCCAGTTAGTGCAACAGTAGTGAGAGTGTTGGATTGCAAAGGGGTAAAATGTACTATTCTCCCTCCCGTCAGTGCAACAGTGGGGAAAGTGTTAGATTGCAGAGGGATAAAATTGACTATTCCCACTTCAGTTAGTGCAAACGTTGTGAAGTGTTGAATTATGAAGGGGTAAAATTTACTATTCCCACTCCAGTGATTGCAACGGTAGTGAAAGTGTTGCAATGCGGAGAAGTAAAATGTATTATTCCCACTACAGTGTATGCAACACTAGGGAAAGTGTTAGATTGCAGAGGGGGAAACTTTACTATTCCCACTCCAGTCAGTGCAACAGTAGGGAAAGTGTTGGTTTGCAGAGGCGTAATGTTTACTATTCTCACTCGAGTCAGGGAAACAGTAGGGAAAGTGTTGGATTATGAAGGGGTAAAATTTACTAATACCGCTCCAGTCAGTGCAAACCCTATACCCCTAAAAAAAACTAAATCTGCACATAAAACTTATCATTAAAAAAAATATATTTACACAATTAACATAATTAATGATCAATTAAGTAATTCATATTAATAAAAGAATAATTAATAATTATAATTATTTACTTCCCATCCTATAGCCCTACAAAACCCACAACCTGCACTTGAAACTTAACTTTAAAAAAACGAATTACACAATTAACATAAATATTCATTAATTATATATTTAATCTATATTAATTAAAAATTACTTATTAATTAATTATAAATAATTTAGTTCCCACCCTATACCCCTACACAACCCACAGCCAGCACCTACAATTTAATGTAAAAAAGCTCATTACACAGTAAACATAATTAATGATCAATTAAATAATGAATCTTAATTGTTAATACATCATAATGTATTTACTTCCCACCAGAAACTCCTACAAAATCCACAATCAGCACCTTAACCCCTTTAAAGCTAGTAAACAAACCTCCCCAGTGCTGCGCTGTCCATTATCCGGTGCTGAACTGGACGTCCAACGGTCGTGCGCAGCACTGGGGAGGTAGTGCCTGTGACGACCGTTGGCCGACGGCAGCACTTAAGGGGTTAAAGTTAATGTAAAAAAAGAAACGACATTATTAACAACATTAATTATTAATGTAATCATTAATATTAATAACAAATAATTATTTTTCTTTAGTTTAATGCTTTTTATTGAATTTCCAGAGAGAAAAAACATTATCAAACACATGAACACATAGAAAATAAAATATAACAATTAGTAAATAAATAGAAAAAAGAGTAAAGAAATAACAGAGGAAAGAAAAAGAAAAAGGGAAAGAGCGAAGAGGGAAAGAAACAAAGAAGAAAAATAAGAAAAAGATATATGAATAAAGATATATCAAAATGGAAGAATAGTAAGAAGGTATAACTTAAAGCGTAGATGCATATGCAGAGAGATAAGATGTAAAGGGTGACCGAAGAAGGTCAGATTTAATTTTCTGAGAAAGAGTAAGAGAAGAAACATTAGCAATTCTGTGCTCATCACCAATATAGTTCCACCAAGTTAATGATAGCTTAGCATTATCTTTCCAGCAGGATAAAATTACTTTAAATGCTAAAGCAATAAATAGATCAAACAACAAAGCGATAGGAGTAGACTCATCCAAATCAGGTGAAGATGAACGTAGAAAAACATTTTGCAATTATAGTGGAATATTACATTGAAAAATAGTCATACACTTAGACCAAATAGATTGCCAAAACTTCAATACATTAGAACCCAAAATTGATGAATTAAGGTGCCAGTGAACTCAGAACAAGACCAATACAGGGGCGAGGAGGTAGGGGAAAACTTGGATATGCAAGCAGGGGTAATAACAGCTCTATTGTAAATACAATAGAGAGATTGATTTATATGAGGGGCAATAGAAATGTTAAATAACTTAGACCATAATTTCTCCCAAGCAGAGACAGAAAGTAATAGAGATAAGTCTGTTTCCCAGACTAATTCTGAATGAGATTTAGGAATCTCACTATCAGGTGATAACAACATCTTATAAATATAAGCAGCTTTAGGCCTATGGTCTTTAGAAATACTATATAACGGTGTAAGTGGACTGAGTGAGGGAGAAACTGAAGGGAAATTGTAAGAGGTTAAGTAGGATTGCAAAGCTGTTGATATTAAAATTTATTCATGGAGAAATGTATAAGGTAAATGATATTTCAATTGTAACTCAGTGAAGGTATAACAGAATTATGGTGAATCAATTGATGAATGAACATAATTCCTGTCTCCTGCCAATGTTTGTAATAGAATGATTTACATTTATATTTGAGAAATGTATTATACCAGATAGTAGAGGATAAAAAAACATTGAAATGGATCTTGACCATCAGAGAAAATATCACATAATAAGTGTTGGGAATATTTTAAAATAGGATTATCTGATAGGAAAGCACAGTTAGACATGTATAGTATAGTTCGAAAAGAAAAATCTTTTAATTAGGAGGGTTCAAAAACAATCCAGCGAGGATTAGGGATATCAGCAAAATTATAAATTAGGGCAAAAAATTGTTGGATTAAAAATGCAGAGTGATAAGATTGAAAATCAGGAAAACGCACACCACCCTCTGATTTGGGACATTTGAGTTTCATAAAGGCAATGCGGGGGTGCTTGTTATTCCATAAAAACTTTGTGCAAAAAGAGTTAATCTATGAAAAATATGAAATAGAGATCCGAAAGGGTAACATAGTGTATAGAGGACATGAGGCACAATCAAAATTTTAATAGTATCTAATCTACCCCGCCATGATAAGTGAAGCGGGGACCAAGAAAGAAGGAGTGATTGTATTTTGGTAGTTAGTGGATTAAGCGTGTAATTAATTGAGGTAGACAAGGTAGAAGAAAATCAATTCCCAAGGTATTTAATTTTTGTGGGACACCAAATAAAATTAGTATCATTAAACATACATTGGTAACAGAGAGAATTCAAATGTAAAACTTCTGTTTTAGAAAAGTTCAATTTATATCCGGAAATACTGGAATATAACCGGACCTCATCCAAAAAAGGAAGGAGGGAGGTATTGGGATTAGACATGTATATCAAAATATCATCCGCTCAAGCTGAGATCTTAGTTTCTATAGAATTATGTGTAAAACCAGAATAAGTGTATTAACATGAATACATTTAAGGAAGGGTTCAAAGCATAAAACAAATAATAAGGCTGAAGAGGACATCCCTGACGGGTGCCCCTAGAAAAAGAAAACATTTTAGAGAAACGACTATTTACAAAAAGACTAGCACGGGGACGTGAATATAACAATTTAACATAAGAGATAAAAGTCGGACCAAAAACCAAACCATTGAAGAGTTTTGAACATAAATTGCCAATTTATACGATCAAAAGCCTTTTAGGCATTTCAGGACAACGCTGCAAGTGGAGACTTACATTTTTTCCTGAAGGAAATAACATTGGAAAACATACGAGCATTGTCTGCAGCCAATCTGCCCTTAAGAAAACCAGCTTGATTAGTTTTAACTAAAATTGGAATAATAGTCTCCAATCGAGATGCAGGAATTTTAGCAAATATCTTACAATCATAGTTAATTAATGAAATGGGGTGATCGTTTTTACAAAGGAAATTATCTTTATCAGGCTTAGCAATAAGAACAATCAAGGCTTCCATAAAGGAACCAGAAGCTTTAGACTTTACAAAAAATGAGTTAAAAAGGGCCAGCAGTTGGGGAGCAAAAATAGAGGTAAAAGTAGAAAAAAATCAACAGAAAGGCCATCTGGGCCTTGTGCTTTCGATTTTTTTAAAGATTTAATTGCATCACTTATCTCTTGGAGAGTAACTTCTTTTTCTAGTAATTCAAATTCATCAGGTAATGAAGGGGGGTTAGAGAGGCCTGAACAAAGGTGTGTAAATTTGAATCAGAGAGATTTGTATCATCGTTTTCTATCTGCTCCTTTGTCACATCATATTGTTTTCTGTGCTTCAGTTCTCTACTGGATCAAATGCACCATATTGTTCCATGTACAGAGTTTCTAGCTCTAGATTTCACAGAGTTTAACATCTAGTAACTCAAACTTTAATTAATATATTAGCCTTGATCCTTAAATGTCCTATGCATTTTTTCAGACTCTGTCTCAAAATCCTCTTGAGAATATATGATGTGCTCCTAACATTTGTCCATATGTGTTGCTTGTATTACATCTAGGGGGATTAAAGCTATGTGCATACAAGCAGGAATTAGTTGAAGCAATTTTATGATATAGCTTCATGTGTAGTTCTTTTTTTACTAATAGGTTAAAATTTAGCAATTCTTAGTTCTGAGAGCTGAAAGTTTATGAAATTATAAATTCACAGTGTTGTTACTTAAGGTTGATGCATACGCCTTAACCGCATCAATGTTATCACATCATCAGCAGTTTATCATTGTATCGCATTTGTAACAACATGTTTCTCCGGTTCACTGACAAAATATCGCCTCTGGAAATATTGCCACACCAAAATAGTGTCACATAAATATCGTTATCAAAAATATATACGTGCTGTCTTTATAATGTAAATGAAAAACGTATTGAATTAAAAATATAATTGTCATTATTGTAATTGTACACATATTGTTTTTTAAACTATATATACATATTAACCATTATATACATTAAAAGTTAACACTAATACAAAACAAATTAAATATATGTAAATAATTTTGAAATACATATAACTATTATAAATATTCACAAATATATATTTATGTATATACATTTAATTACATATACATAATTAAACATATTATTAAACAAATATTTCCAATGTATATTTATTTACAAATGTATTTTTATGAATAAACATACATATATACATATGTATGTGTATACATATACACACACAGCCAATAACATAATAACATTAAGAAACATACCAATTAATTTATACATATACCCATTCACATAATAACATTAAAAACATACCAATTTAATTACAATTAAAAAAGTAAACAACATCAAAATTATCAATTTACAAAAAATATATTAAACATCAAATATATTACTAATGATAAATATCAGATTTATACATACAAAACAATGTAATCATTTTATTTTAAATAAAGTAAAGGAAACTATAATATTCTGTAAATAATACATAAACTATTCCCACTTCAATTTACACAACAGTAGCAAAAATGTTATACTGAGGAGGGAACAGTGCAACAGTATGGAAAATGTATAATTGCGGAGGGGTAACATTTTCTATTCCCACTCTAGTCAGTGCAAGAGTAGGGAAATTGTTGGACTCACGAAGCGTAACATTTACTATTCCCACTCCAGTTAGTGCAACAGTAGTGAGAGTGTTGGATTGCAAAGGGGTAAAATGTACTATTCCCCCTCCAGTCAGTGCAACAGTGGGGAAAGTGTTAGATTGCAGGGGGATAAAATTGACTATTCCCACTTCAGTTAGTGCAAAAGTTGTGAAGGTGTTGAATTATGAAGGGGTAAAATTTACTATTCCCACTCCAGTGATTGCAACGGTAGTGAAAGTGTTGCAATGCGGAGAAGTAAAATGTATTATTCCCACTACAGTGTATGCAACACTAGGGAAAGTGTTAGATTGCAGAGGGGGAAACTTTACTATTCCCACTCCAGTCAGTGCAACAGTAGGGAAAGTGTTGGTTTGCAGAGGCGTAATGTTTACTATTCTCACTCGAGTCAGGGAAACAGTAGGGAAAGTGTTGGATTGTGAAGGGGTACAATTTACTAATACCGCTCCAGTCAGTGCAAACCCTATACCCCTAAAAAAAACTAAATCTGCACATAAAACTCCTATGGACTCCTGAAGGTCCTAAGGAAAATCCTGGACCTACTGCCCCCGAGTTCCAGAAAAACTATGGTACACGCCTTGGTCACCTCCCAGTTGGATTATGGGAACTCCCTCCTATATGGACTTAGTAAAAAGGGCCTAACACAGCTCCAACGCGTCCAGAACGCAGCTGCGAGGCTGGTCCTTAACCTCCCTAGGAGAGCCTCTGGTAAACATGCATTGCACTCCCTTCATTGGCTCCCAATGAAGGAAAGAATCAAATTTAAAACTAAGTGCATCACCCACCGTATAGCTCACAAAAAAGCACCTCCATATCTTCAGGACTTGCTCCCAGTCTATCGCCCTGCACGTCCGTTGAGGTCAATGGGTAGCATGCAATTAGTGGTGCCTCGGATACATAGAGCAAGAATGGGAGGACGCTCATTCAGACACCATGCCAGCAACGACTGGAATAATCTACCCATCGAACTGAGGATGGAGCCGTCTGAAACCAGGTTCAGACAGAGGCTGAAAACCCATCTTTTCCCCACGTTAAATTCAGTATAGTCCACTCGTGTCCCTGTGTTCACCCTCTGCGAGCCAAGCTGAAGAGATGTAGGTAGGGTCGTCAGCGCGGGGACGCACTGTTCTCTGTGCAACCAAGCGCTTAACAAATGTCATAAACTAAACTAAACTAAACTAAAACTTATCATTAAAAAAAAAAATATTTACACAATTAACATAATTAATGATCAATTAAGTAATTCATATTAATAAAAGAATAATTAATAATTATAATTATTTTCTTCCCATCCTATAGCCCTACAAAACCCACAACCTGCACTTGAAACTTAACTTAAAAAAAAAACTAATTACACAATTAACATAAATATTCATCAATTATATATTTAATCTATATTAATTAAAAATTACTTATTAATTAATTATAAATAATTTAGTTCCCACCCTATACCCCTACACAACCCACAGCCAGCACCTACAATTTAATGTAAAAAAGCTCATTACACAGTAAACATAATTAATGATCAATTAAATAATGAATCTTAATTGTTAATACATCATAATGTATTTACTTCCCACCAGAAACTCCTACAAAATCCACAATCAGCACCTTAAAGTTAATGTACAAAAAAACTACATTATTAACAACATTAATTATTAATGTAATCATTAATATTAATAACAAATAATTATTTTTCTTTTGTTTAATGCTTTTTATTGAATTTCCAGAGAGAAAAAAACATTATCAAACACATGAACACATAGCAAATAAAATATAACAATTAGTAAATAAATAGAAAAAAGAGAAAAGAGTAAAGAAATAACAGAGGAAAGAAAAAGAAAAAGGGAAAGAGCGAAGAGGGAAAGAAACAAAGAAGAAAAATAAGAAAAAGATATATGAATAAAGATATATCAAAATGGAAGAATAGTAAGAAGGTATAACTTAAAGCGTAGATGCATATGCAGAAAGATAAGATGTAAAGGGTGACCGAAGAAGGTCAGATTTAATTTTCTGAGAAAGAGTAAGAGAAGAAACATTAGCAATTCTGTGCTCATCGCCAATATAGTTCCACCAAGTTAATGATAGCTTAGCATTATCTTTCCAGCAGGATAAAATAACTTTAAATGCTAAAGCAATAAATAGATCAAACAATAAAGCGATAGGAGTAGACTCATCCAAATCAGGTGAAGATGAACGTAGAAAAACATTTTGCAATTATAGTGGAATATTACATTGAAAAATAGTCATACACTTAGACCAAATAGATTGCCAAAACTTCAATACATTAGAACACAAAATTGATTAATTAGGGTGCCAGTGAACTCAGAACAAGACCAATACAGGGGCGAGGAGGTAGGGGAAAACTTGGATATGCAAGCAGGGGTAATAACAGCTCTATTGTAAATACAATAGAGAGATTGATTTATATGAGGGGCAATAGAAATGTTAAATAACTTAGACCACAATTTCTCCCAAGCAGAGACAGAAAGTAATAGAGATAAGTCTGTTTCCCAGACTAATTCTGAATGAGATTTAGGACTCTCAGTATCAGGTGATAACAACATCTTATAAATATAGGCAGCTTTAGGCCTATGGTCTTGAGAAATACTACATAACGGTGTAAGTGGACTGAGTGAGGGAGAAACTGAAGGGAAATTGGGAGAGGTTAAGTAGGATTGCAAAGCTGTTGATATTAAAAGGTATTCATGGAGAAATGTATAAGGTAAATGATATTTCAATTGTAACTCAGTGAAGGTATAACAGAATTATGGTGAATCAATTGATGAACGAACATAATTCCTGTCTCCTGCCAATGTTTGTAATAGAATGATTTACGTTTATATTTGAGAAATGTAATATACCAGATAGTAGAGGATAAAAAAACATTGAAATGGATCTTGACCATCAGAGAAAATATCATATAATAAGTGTTGGGAATATTTTAAAATAGGATTATCTGATATGAAAGCACAGTTAGACATGTATAGTATAGTTCGAAAAGAAAAATCTTTTAATTAGGAGGGTTCAAAAACAATCCAGCGAGGATTAGGGATATCAGCAAAATTATAAATTAGGGCAAAAAATTGTCGGATTAAAAATGCAGAGTGATAAGATTGAAAATCAGGAAAACGCACACCACCCTCTGATTTGGGACATTTGAGTTTCATAAAGGCAATGCGGGGGTGCTTGTTATTCCATAAAAACTTTGTGCAAAAAGAGTTAATCCATGAAAAATATGAAATAGAGATCCGAAAGGGTAACATAGTGTATAGAGGACATGAGGCACAATCAAAATTTTAATAGTATCTAATCTACCCCGCCATGATAAGTGAAGCGGGGACCAAGAAAAAAGGAGTGATTGTATTTTGGTAGTTAGTGGATTAAGCGTGTAATTAATTGTGGTAGACAAGGTAGAAGAAAATCAATTCCCAAGGAATTTAATTTTTGTGGGACACCAAATAAAATTAGTATCATTAAACATATATTGGTAAGGGTGGAAAAAGGAACAGTGTTTGAATGAAGTAGGTAAGACTGTACTGTGCGATGACTGACACCTAGTGGCCATCGCCGAACCCACAGAGCGAGCAAGTCGAGCCGAGTGTGAGAGCAGATCGTAACGGTCAGAGGACGCCGAAGAAAGCAGCGGTGGCAAACTTTTGCTCACGCACCCCCCCTCCCACCCCCTGCCAAAAGAGGACCGGGAAGCCGAAGGGAAGCCGAAGGAAACGCAGCACAACCAGGAGGTAGGAGGCCGTAGCAAGCTGTAAGCGGGGAACAGCGGGGAGCAGTGCAAGCGAGCCGCACTTACCTGTTGTCCTGCTGTCCTGCCGTCTCCCGGCTGAATAGTCTGCCTACCTGCCCGCGTGCTAATTGGTTGTAGCTGCTGCCCCCACTGCTGCCCCACTGACGCTGACGCAAACTGGATCGTGAGCGCCCTAGAGCTGGGTGCAGGGTGCTGAGGCTTGGGTACGGGGAGTTGGTCTGAGAGCGGGTACAACTCCTCATACTGGCCCGCAGCCCCGCGGGGACATGAAGCGAAATGGCTTAACCGGCAGCGCCCAAAACCCATAAAAGAGACACTGGGAAACAGTGAATTGTCCGGAATCTGCCAGGAACCACAGTGGTGCTAGTGGGCACAATCCATTAACCTGCCCCTCTGCCCCGCTGCAGCTAACAGTGGTTTTGGTCCAATCGGCAGCGCCTTAACCCACTAAGAACACTAAGGACACGTTGGGAATCTTGTCAGGAACTGCAGTGGTGCAAGTGCCGATCACTTGACAATTTGAACAATTGTACAATTGAATAATTTTTCAACACTGTGTTTAATTGAACTTATTTAAGCGGCAGTAACAGCAACACCTGCAGCAATCCCTTGCTGCCACCTAACCTGCAGCCGCGACGGGGGTACAGTTGGACAGTGGTGTGAGCGCTGGCAGTAAAAGGCATACCGCTGTGACAACAACTACCCTGAATGTACTTTTACTTTTACTTTACTTTTACTTCCACCACAACAACCGTCACTAAAAACTACACCAGTGGCAAGCCCAAACTCCCTCGTAGACAGCTACTGCTGAATAGGGAAAGAGGGATAAAACGCGAATCAGCATTAAGGTCGTGGCACACACCGCATCCCGCCCAGGCACAGGGAGTGCAAGCCAGGGGGGTAACCTGTGTGCCCTCTTAAGGACTTCAGTGCTAAACAAGGTGCGAGGCTGTAAGCATCCAACCCAGTACCAGGAAATCTCAGAAAATACTAATTAATTCAAAACCTAATAAAGCAAACCACCTGGAAAACAAAAAGATGAGATCTGGGAAGCAGAGAACAATTCCACCGAGAACCACTAGGAAGAAAGCCAAGACTAAATCGCCCGCTCACCTTCAACAAGCTGGTCCACTCCCCAGTTTAACATCCCCCACCTATTCAATTTTTGGAACCCTGAAACCTTCTGGGAAGTTTACATTCTTGAAGGACCCAATGTCGGTGATCTACTCTATGCCGTCAATCCCAAATGGTTTACAAAAACCTATGACGCCGAACGCTTGTAAAACAAACCTAGAGAAAATGGACATGTCGCTTCCCAAATCAGTCTCAGGCATAATGCCGAACGGACCTGAACTGAATCACAACAGCGTGGATCTAACTCATGACACAAATACAGGCACAATGCAATGTCAAGCTCAAGTCCATAGGGATAATATTACATCCAACCCGCCAGTAGGACTTGATGATGAGAACTCATTGACAACAATGCCTACTTCCAAAAGATCTCTGGACACTTCCCTTGAAGGACACACAAGTAAAGTAATACCTAACAACAGTGGAACAAACCTACCTATGATTGAAAGTAAGCGTTCAGTAAGCACAAGGGATAGTCCTTGTGAGAGGAATAGCCCTCACAAAATCAATTTGAGAGACTCCCTAGACAAGGCTCACCCTAATAATCAGTCAACTCCAAGACCGGTTTCACGCGCAAACAAATATTTAAAATCTAGTACAGAAAAAACAAAAGACCAAAAACTGATATGTAGACCACACACAATAATAAATAATAATGAAAACATCGCAAGGCACAAGAACTGTTCATTCATTAACGCAACTAGAAGTGATTTGGACCTAACCAGTACAAGCGATAAATCATTCCTTGCCGCACTGGAGGACCAAGTAATAACGATTCATGACTCACAGTCAGAAGTTTCATTAAACATAGGTCGTATGAACAAAAGCAAAATAAAGACCCTTAGTAGAACGAAACCGGTATCAGATACCAAAACACTCACTTATGCAAGACCTTGTGACAAGGATGGTCCAAAGAAAGCATTCATATTAGAAATCTCAAGCTCATCTTCACCAGACACTGCATCAATAGTAAGCAACCCAAAACTTGAACAAAATCAAACCCAGGAAATGAAACAAGAAACATTGTTCAGCGAACAGGCACACCTGGAATTCTGTACTACTCAAAATAAAGACCACATCATTCAACCAGAAACTGAACAGGATGTAAAAAGCAACCAAGAATCCATATTGACTCTTCATAGTGCGCTGGGGTGCATATTGGAAACGTCCATAAAAACCCTCAATATGCAATCAGATAAACTTGACATACAAATATACTTAATGGGCTCAATAGCTGACCATATAGTTGGCATAAACAAAAAACTTGACATCATGGCTGGCACATTCAACAGCTTCATGGAGCAAGTTTGCCCAAGTATGCCAACCCAGCCGTGCACTTGTTATCCAATACTGGACAAACTGCAGGACTTGCCGTGCATACTAAAGGATATCCTGCAGGAATGTAAGCAGGCAAGTCAATCCATTAACAATATCCAACCAAGTGGCGATTTGATCTCCTTTGACCATCAAGTGACACAACTAAGCGATGTAAGCAAGTCTAGGAACGTAGAGGCAACCCACAAAGTTGCTCCTCTACAACAGCTGACAGAAGGAAATGATAATCCTAACAGCTCAGGCATAACAACAGACGAAGGAATGGATAATTTAAATGTAAAATCCAACACTCTCTTGATAGGTCAACCTAGCAGCACTAAATCTCACACAATTGATCAAACTACCAAAAATGACAATGGGACAAGACTAACCAAACGTAAAAAAAAAGGGCCAGAAAAAACAGAAATCAACAACCTAGATGCAAACCTGAAAACAAGCAAATGATAGCAAACTTCCCTATTTTCGATCAAGCAAAATCAAAAGCAAAAATTAGGAGTGTCATCAAAGATGATTCACCGCAGTTGATGATAATGAAAGACAAAAAATATAACGATCAGAAGAATGTATCTGATTGCAGGACAGAAATTCTTAGCAAACAAGCACAGAAAAACTTGTCCAGCAGACCCTTACACGCAGCAGTAGCCACCCCCCCAAAAGTCTTGGGTACAGGGAACCCCCCAAATATTGACCAATGTGATTCTATAGGATCAAGTTCCTCCTTTGATCAAGGAACTACCCCTGCAGGACATTCAAGCATGCTATTAACGACTTACCAATCCAAACCAGAAAAACCTGATCTTGCCTCGATACAAAGTCCTACTCTGCAGAGCACAAATAAGCGACACCCAATAATAGAGAAAGAGCAAAATAATGGCAAACCTGGTAAATACAGGCTTTACAGTCAGGTAACCAAAAAGTCAACCAACACTGATATAGCACCCATAATTTTAACCACCACCTCAAGCGCGGGCACAGAAACTGACAGGGAACTGGCAACAAATGTTAATAGGAAAGACTTTGAACTCATCAAAGTAACCTTCTCCACCGACATAAAGGTAGTTAACGCTGAATCAACAAACAAAGTAAGGGGAAGAGACCACCCTGAGAATCCGGTTGACGCAAATGAATGCATAGCAGCAATGAGGCAAACAACAAGAGCGGAACAAGAAGCAAAAACATTAACCATGCCACAAATACGACTCCAGAATGGTAAACATCACTTACTCGAAAATTATCACATCGTTAACATAACAGACACTGGAAGTCGCAAGCAAACGAAACAACGTCAAACCATTAAAACATGTGACAATTCGCAAACAATAAAGGAGGAAACAAGTAACAAAGGGAAACTTCTCTTCATCCCCGAATATGAGCTACAAGGCCCACATGATTACCTAAACCGAGGGAACATACTCCGTTTAACATCAGCAATCCCAAGCCTTGGTCACCTCACCTCAGCAGATCTTCTCTCGGTTGAGTTTATAACAACGAATGACGAGGCAAAAAAAGAATGCACGGTTACAATATGGAGCGACGCAAGAATAGTGACCCACATTCTTTCTGAGACGGCTAAATTTAAGAAATGGGGAATCGTTCTGAAGGAAGTGGCCAAGGCAGCCTATCCGTCCCCGCTCCTAAAAAGGAGCTACGAGACTGTAAATCAAGTACGGACGAATCGACCAACGCGCTCTGTCCTTCAATGTGCCAGGGGACCCGAAGTAGCTGAGTGTGAGCATCCACGGCCACAATCGTCATCTCCCAATTGAACCTCCCGCAAATCAACCAATATTGAAAGACATGTCATAAAGGTACTCTCTTGGAACATTGTGGGCGCAAAAGACATTGTAAACAAAAATGGCAAAGCTGCCACCTGGGCTCCATACGCCATAATAGCCCTACAAGAAACGTGGCTAATTGAACCAATTGACATACCAGGCCGGCTATGCTATCATGTAAGTGCGACCCGCCCACAACGCTTCGGGCGAGCTAGTGGGGGCCTCACCATATATATTTCAACAGCCTTAAACATCAAAGCATCACAACTAGCTGCAACAACGCCGGACATGCAAATTCTAAAATTGGAAAGTACGATAATGACCATAACCAGAACTTTAATTTTAATAAACACATATGCTAACCCAAAAAAATCACTCAAAAAAGCTCTCTTTCAATGTATAATAACAGTGGTCTCAAATATGCGTTTGGAACATCCCAATTGGGAGATAATGCTCACTGGTGATTTTAACTCTAATCTGCTACAAGAATCAGAAGATGAAATTAACATCAACTCAGCTAATGAAATCTGGAATGTCATGCCGCAGGTGATTCCTCAAGTTAGGAAGAGTGACAAGGAGGGCAAACAATTCACATGGGATCTAGAAAATCTAGGCCTAAGGGTACTTAATGGAAGATCTAACCAAGATAACCCCCCCTCTATGACCTATACAGGTTACAATGCAAGTTCCATTCTGGACTATACGTTAGTCACATTACCCCTGTTAAGCCAAGTACAAGATTTCCACATAATTTGTTCCTTGGACAGTGACCATTCAATGCAACATCTTGAGATTTGGATGGGCATAACTAAACACGCACCAGCGCCCACGTTACCAGGCAACACCACAACCATTAACCTGAAGCGGCTTAAGTGGACGAGTGAATCCCTCCCTCAAATAGCTAACGATGCTAAGAACTTATTACAAGCGCTCCTTATAGAGAACGTTCTGAGCCCAGAAATTTGGAGTGACTATTTGAAACAACTCCCGAGGACCAGTATAAACAATAAAACCAAAACTCCTCTCAAATTTAACATCAGATTCGATAGTACAGCACGATCATTAAGGAGGCACTTGAAAAAATTAACGCATCGAGTACATGGTCAAACCCAAAATTCCAGCATCTGGGTAGCAGTACGTCAGGCAAGGAAACAATACAAGAAATTAATATGGACTGAAAAGCAAAATCTTGTAAATGAATTCTGGTCCAAACTACTGTATAATATAAAGAGAGCAGACACGAGGGCGTTCTGGCTACAAGTTAACTCCGTAAACCGGACAGCTCAACCAATAAGCATGACCTGTATAACCGAACCGGAATGGACCCAACACATAACGGATACATTTTCAATAAATAACTTGACGACACAGATAACTTTGCTAAGCAAAATAACAGACAAACCAGTGGGGGAACACATAGCCCAAGTCCATCAAGGGGACCGCTTAAACGTCTGCGAAAGCTTGGTACCGCGCTCCAGGCAAGATGAAGAGCAAAGCATACTAAAAATAATCAAGAAAAGTAGGCAAGATAGCGCCCCTGGTCCAAACGGCGTTCCGCAAGCCATCTATAAGGAGGACCCACAGTACTGGGCTAGCAAATTCGATTCGCTTTTTCGAACAGTAAACAACACAGGTGGTATCCCAGAGAGCTGGAGGGGGGCGATCATAACTCCAATCTACAAAGGCGGAGATCGTAAAGATCCAAATAACTACCGCCTGATCGCCCTCATCGACGTAGAAGCAAAATACTATGCGTCAATGATACTAGCAGACCTGGCTCAATGGTCAGATAAGAACAACAAAATACCACTGAATCAGTCTGGGTTCCGCCGTGGCATGGGAACAATGACGAATGCTATGGCCCTGTGCCTGATCGCAGAAAAAAGCCTACAGAACCGCCAGGAGCTCTATACCTGCTTCGTGGACTTCAAGGCGGCATTTGACCGCGTCAACAGGCAATTGCTATGGGCAAAACTAAAAAAACTGGGCCTACCGGATTCAATTCTCTTGCCCATTATTAACCTGTACACTGATACCTGGATGCAAGTAAAAATCGACAATGGACATCGCTTAACCCGGAAGATCAACACTGCCGACGGCCTAAAGCAAGGCTGTGTTTTGGCCCCACATCTATTTAATCTATTTATGGGTGATCTCACAGAAAGCCTGGACAAGGTCAACGCACATCCTCCCCGGTTAAGTAGCCTCCGTGTAACGCACTTATCGTACGCAGACGATGTGGTACTGCTGAGCCAGACAAAAATTGGCCTCCAACGCCTACTGCATGACATGTCCGATTATACAAAAAAGAACTTGTTAACCATAAACATCAGGAAAACAAAGGTAATGCTCATAACGCGACGGCGCAAAACTCCACCAAACTTCCAAATAAACAATGATCAACTGGAAGTGGTAAATAGCTACAAGTACCTGGGGGTACATTTAGACAACCGTCTCAACTTCCAAGTGCACTTTAAGGACATGGAAAAAAAAGGGTCCACCTTACTGCACGCTTTCACTAGTTTGGCAACAGAGCTAAAAGGTCCTCTTGTCTCCCCCTTGCTAACCGCAATGAAAGCAAAACTGTTACCCACAATAGCATATGGGAGCGTACTACATCATGGGAAAAGTGCTACTCTCATAGACAAAATACAAACTAAAGTCTACAAACGGGTCTTTTCCCTACCGAACAGCTCCTCACCAGCGCAAGTAAGACTTGAATTTGGACTACAATCTCAAGTACTACTGAAAAAATATGAAGCCATCCAATTCTGGTACAACGTTTGGAGGAACAAGGAGAACAAAATAAATGGGGCATTGTGGGAAGCAATTCACACAAACCCGAGCTCCGAGCACGCAAAGTACCTAAAACTCTCACTAGATACAACCGAGCTGGAACCATTGTGGGAAACAAAACTGCCAGTCTCCTCGTTCAAACAAGCGGTCGTTAGGATCGCCAAGAAACACTCGTTCCTCAACGACAAAATAACCTTCAGTGCCCGGACCCACGCGTGGATGACCATCAAATCATACATAAAGCCCATACCAGCAGCTTATTTAGACATTGCTTTCTCATTTTTTATTAAATGTAAATTCCTTCAATTAAGGCTGGGCAATCTCCCCACAAGATTTGATCAACCAAAATGGAAACCACAAGAAACAACGGAATGCGACCTTTGTGGGGCAGGCAAGCAAGACATTATTCATATAGTTTGCATCTGTCCAGCTATGCATCAAGGTCGGCGGCATTGGCTAAAGAAGAAGCTCAATGAACAAGGAGTACGCACCTGCCGGACTGCGATAATCCAAATCTTATGGACCGCGGATCCACAACTGATTTGTAGATCAGTTAAATTCTTGGACAGTTTCGTGGAAAAACGAGGCCTATCGTCATAGGCCCGACCTTCATTCTTGACTTAAGAACCCTGTTTCCAAAGACAATTTGTGTTCTGAACAAGTTTACTGAAACTCACGACAGCCCCTTGGCTACTTAGAATTCACACTTTTTCTCTTTTTTATACAGTTTAAAAGTTAATTTTAATATTATGGAATTGTATATATTGTAATGGTTTTAATTAACCAACAATAAAGAACTACTTACTTACTTACTTACTATATTGGTAACAGAGAGAATTCAAATGTAAAACTTCTGTTTTAGAAAAGTTCAACTTATATCCGGAAATACTGGAATATAACCGGACCTCATCCAAAAAAGGAAGGAGGGAGGTATTGGGATTAGACATGTATATCAAAATATCATCCGCTCAAGCTGAGATCTTAGTTTCTATAGAATTATGTGTAAAACCAGAATAAGTGTATTAACATGAATACATTTAAGGAAGGCTTCAAAGCATAAAACAAATAATAAGGCTGAAGAGGACATCCCTGACGGGTGCCCCTAGAAAAAGAAAACATTTTAGAGAAACGACTATTTACAAAAAGACTAGCACGGGGACATGAATATAACAATTTAACATAAGAGATAAAAGTCGGACCAAAAACCAAACCATTGAAGAGTTTTGAACATAAATTGCCAATTTATACGATCAAAAGCCTTTTAGGCATTTCAGGACAACGCTGCAAGTGGAGACTTACATTTTGTCCTGAAGGAAATAACATTGGAAAACATACGAGCATTGTCTGCAGCCAATCTGCCCTTAAGAAAACCAGCTTGATTAGTTTTAACTAAAATTGGAATAATAGTCTCCAATCGAGATGCAGGAATTTTAGCAAATATCTTACAATCATAGTTAATTAATGAAATGGGGTGATCGTTTTTACAAAGGAAATTATCTTTATCAGGCTTAGCAATAAGAACAATCAAGGCTTCCATAAAGGAACCAGAAGCTTTAGACTTTACAAAAAATGAGTTAAAAAGGGCCAGAAGTTGGGGAGCAAAAATAGAGGTAAAAGTAGAAAAAAAATCAACAGAAAGGCCATCTGGGCCTTGTGCTTTCGATTTTTTTAAAGATTTAATTGCATCACTTATCTCTTGGAGAGTAACTTCTTTTTCTAGTAATTCAAATTCATCAGGTAATGAAGGGGGTTACAGAGGCCTGAACAAAGGTGTGTAAATTTGAATCAGAGAGATTTGTATCATCAGAGTAGAGTGATTGGTAATAATCCTGAAATGCAGTAGCAATATCTTCATCTTAGGACGCTAAGGGGGTCATTAGGATAGCGTGCGGAAAACCACCCCGACCGCCATGGAGGCGGAATACAACCGCCCGCCTGCACCGCAGAAACACCGGCGGGCACATTAGGATCAACCGCCACAAAAGACCGACCGCGGCGGTAGCGGGCCAAGCAAAACCGTCCGCCTCGCGGTCGATGACGGCTAAAAACTGACCGTGGCGGTCGGAAAAGCAACAAGCCACCGCAAGGACAGCGGACACACCACACGGGAAATTAAGATAACCCCGAGGGTGTCGCGGTCGGAACCGGTGTTGCCGACTGCCGTGGCAGCACACAGGAGTGAATAGGAAAAATAGCGGAAGAGCTGCAGCATAGACACCGCAGCAGACGGGACATGAAAAACATGGCGGACGATGCCAAAACACCGTAGTGATGCCAAACATTGCACAAATAAAATCAGCCATGCCCCCCAAATACATAACACACATACAAATAAAACAAATAAATAAAAAAAAAAAAAAAAAACCTAGGACAACTCCCACAGCACACCTGACACCCAAAATCCACTTGGACACACCCACACAGCTGAGTATAAAGCCACCCCCTTCACTAACCACAATCCTTTGCAACACTCCAGAATAGAAGGCCATACCCCATATCTAACAGGAGAGGAAAAGAGCACAGCACACACACACATCCACCACCACCATCACCAACACCATTATACCAGCACAAACAATCCCCTAGCACACAACATACCTCACACCTCAACACCATACCCCTGAACCCACACCCTGCACCCTCAAACACCTCAACCACCACACACCATGACATCACAAAAAATTCCCAAATTCACCGAGAGTGAGTTGACAGTCACGGTCAATGAGATTGTGAGAGTAGAGCCACAACTGTTTGGTATCCTGGTCCAACAGACACCATTAGCCACAAGGACACAAATGTGGGAAAGGATAGTCCAAAGGGTGAATGCAGTAGGGACCACCCCAAGATCCAAGAAGGAGATCATGAAGCGGTGGCATGATCTCAAGAGGGTTGTCAAGGAGAGGAGGAGTAAGAACTGGACGCTGGCGAACGTGATTGGCAGTGGCCCTCCCATCCCACCGAAAACATTCACACCATGGGAGGAGAAGGTGCTTGCCATACTGCTCCCTGAGAGTCTCACAGGAGTAGCCGGGGGAGCAGAGGCTGGTAAGTACAAACAAATACCAAACAACACACTGAGAAGTACTTCCTTGCAATGTCCAAACACCATTACACTGTCCACCCTCACCCAACAGGTAGCTAGCCATCTTGCTTAGGAGGCCTGTATGGGGGAGGGAGGCCTGCACTACCACTCCCACCATGTCACCTGGCCCACAGCTGAGCAGGAGACAGGCCTCCCCACCCAGGAGCGTGTGTCAGCCATTGCACAGTTCAACAAACAGGCTTACAGGTAGGTAGCCATCTTGTATTGGAGCACTGTTTGGGGGTGGGAGGCCTGTATCACTACTCCCAACATGCCCCCTGGCCCACACTCCAGCAGCATGGAGGCCTCCCCCACCCAGGAGCAAGTGTCAGCCATTGCACAGTTCAACAAACAGACTTACAGGTAGGTAGCCATCTTGTATTGGAGCACTGTTTGGGGGTGGGAGGCCTGTATATCTACTCCCAGCATGCCCCCTGGCCCACACTCCAGCAGCATGGGGGCCTCCCCCACCCACGATCAAGGAGCAAGTGTCAGCCATTGCACAGTTCAACAAACAGACTTACAGGTAGGTAGCCATCTTGTATTGGAGCACTGTTTGGGGGTGGGAGGACTGTATCACTACTCCCAGCATGCCCCCTGGCCAACAGCTGAGCAGGATACAGGCCTCTCCCACCCAGGAGCATGTGTCAGCCATTGCACTCTTCACCCTAACCTAACAGGTAGGTAGCTATCTTAACTCCTTCTGGTGTGTGTGTGGGAGACCTGCATTCCTAAACGCAGCAACAATTGCATGCAATGTATTGAGATCCAACATGTAGAGTAAATGATGTTCCACTATGAAATTACACACAGTGTTGCCATGAAATGTACTACAGGTTACTTCATATTTGTGTAGTATACAGACAGTCGATTATACGCAGCTGACACAATACTTGCACAGTGCACAACATTAACAATTCACCATCTACTCCACAGGTGATGAAGAACTCACTGCTGAGGACCACACCAACGACCAGCAGAGCCAGTCTCCACCCCCGGCACTTGGACTCTCAGATGTGGACTCCCAGGACAGTTTAGACGATGAGCTCCAGCCCGGCCCATCTGGTGTGCCACAGATCCAGAGGTCCCAGGCCTCCATCCACCCCACCACCACGTCTGCTGCAACAACAGCGCAGCAGACCCCTGATGTCACGGCCTCTGCCTCCACCGCAGCCACCACCACCGCCACCGCCACTACCACTAGTACCACCAGTAACACCTGCAGCACCCTCCCTGTCCCAGGGGATGACCAGCCCACAGCAACAACTGTGGAGGGCAGGGAGAGAGTGTGTGGATCCACAGTGGTGAGGCAAGAGGTCCATGGCAGAAGAGCAGGTGGGAGGGCCAGGGTCACCACCAGACCTCGGGAGGAGTGGACACAATCCCTGGACCACTTCACCAGAGTAGTGGAGGCATACCAAGAGGTCCAGGGACAAAGTGGCCGGTCTGATGAACATTTAAGGGAGCTCATCCTGCTGATGAGGTCCATCGACAACCGCCTTGGACAGACGGTGGACCTCATGGGCCAGGAAGTGGCGTTGCAGAGGGACAGGCTTGTGTCCTAACCACCACCTCCGTCCCCTCCTGTTGTGCCGCAGGATGACAGTGCACCATCCTCCCCTGGGCCAACAGAGAGGGGCGAGTCCCATCACGCCGCTGGCCATTCAGCAGGTCCCCCACCACCAAAAAGATCTAGGGGGTGTTCAAAGAAGAGCCTGGGAGTCTCCGGAGGCAAAGCACCTGTCACACACCAGTCACGGAGCCAGCCGTGATGACAACCCTCTTCCCCACTGCATTAGCTGTTTGGACTGTCTTTCCCCACATTTCCTTGGCAATGGCACCTGTCTTTTGGACTGGGTCACCACATCCATGTGGACTCTACTCTTGCATCTCATCGAACAGGACTGTCAACTCACTGCTCATTCCCCACTGTCATGTAAATATTCCCGCACAAATCACATGTCCACTGTCAAAATAAAATACCTGACGCACCAGATTTTGTGCAGTATCATTTTTAGTGCAATATTTACAATGTTGACAAGGTCCATGATGTGTCCAAAAGATGTACAGTATGTAGAGCATGATTCATCTGTAGCACCTAGGGAGACACAACAGAACAACAGTCACTGGTCTCATTGTGGCATCACAGGCAGAACACTACACAAAACATACACAAGACACTACAGGCATACTAGACAATGGGCTGCAGGTGTGAACAAATAGGGTCCAGCATACGTTCCCATATGGAACGTCAATGTCACTTTTACCACACACAGGTGACTGAACGTGTGCCTGTCTGCTACATCCGCGCATAGCCCTTCACAACAACAGCAACCACACCAGACAATGTACACATTGTACCTCGTCACACACCTTCAAGTGAAGTAGCGTTCAATGAGCTGCTGGCGCAGGTCTACTCCTTCATCCTCTCCACTGTCCTCATCACTGGACTCAGGTCCTTGAGCAGGTGGTGGCCTTGGTTCCTCACCATCGTCCAGAGCAGGGGGACCCCTTGTGGATGGCCAGGTTGTGCAGCATACAGCATGCCACAACGATCTTGCACACCTTCCCAGGCGAGTATGCCAGTGCGCCTTCTGTCCTGTCAAGGCAGCGGAATCTAGACTTCAGCAGGCCAAAAGTCTGTTCGATTACCCGTCGGGTCCTGCCATGGGCGTCATTGTAGCGGATGTCAGCTGGGGTCCTGGGTTTCCAGAGGGGGCTCAACAGCTATGGCCGACTGGGATATGCAGAGTCACCTGTGAATGACAAACACCCATTGCAATGTTGGACAGCCAGAGTGCAGCAGGTAACACATAGCACACCATATCAATAGGCATACTCACCCACAATCCAAGCACGCTCGGGATGCAGATTCTCCATCATCCGTGGGACCATGCTGTTCCTCATGATGTACGAATCATGCGCCGAGCCAGGATACTTTGCACACACATGAGAAATGGTCATGTCCGCAAGGCACACCACCTGCACATTGATGGAATGATAATGTTTGCGGTTCCTATATATGTACTCCGTCGCCTGTGGTGCCACCAGACCTACATGGGTGCAATCGATGGCACCAACAACATGTGGGATGCGCCAAAGGGGATAGAAGTCCCCTTTCACGGCAGCCAATTCTCCTTCTCTAAGGAAATGGATATAGCGATTCCGATAGAGCATCATGGCTGCAAGAACATCCCTCAGCACCATGCTGAACATGGGCTGTGACATCCCTCCAGCGCTAGCCACAGTCTCCTGGAAGGAACCTGTTGCAAAAAAGTGGAGTGCTGCCATCACCTTGTATGTGGGTGTAAATGCCGTCGGATAGTGACGGCGAGGCTGCAGGTGGGGCTCCAATAGATCACACAGGATCTTCAGTTTTTGTCTATCCAGGTGGAATTTCCGGATTATCGCCTCATTCTCCATGTCCTCAAGCACTGTCAGGTGACGTAGGAGATTCGGCCTCCTCCTAGTTGAGATGTAAATTAGAAAATGTCAGTGACAACCATCATGAGATGACCACAGCACATACCATCAATGAAGTCATGGAAAACCAAAGACTGCCTGAGAGACTCATGGCACACCAGGTTACATGGGTGGCCTTTTGATACACACAGAGGGCACACCTCTCCACTGATAATATACAAGTGCCACGAACACATTGGGGAATGTGAATGCGCACATATTGGAGAACACAATTCACATGTGCAGGCAAGGTGCTGCAACATCCGCCAATGTTTTGTAAATTACCATGTCTATATCATACCCATCTGCTGTACCTGTCATACCTCAATGCATCATGTAAACTCTGCACACATCCATCTACACAATGATCACAGCAGAAGGAAAACGTTCAGTTGTGTGCATGAGCTGTTGTGAAATCCCCAGTCTGGTACGAAACAAGCCTTGTCAACGTCAGCACTGACCCACAACAAATTGATTTGTACTACCTAATTAACACCAGCTCAAGAGTGTCAAGCATCATCAGCCATCATATGCATAACATGGCAGGGACCACAGACCAAAGTGTGTCACACTGAATGTGCGTACACCTGTGGATGACATGGAAGTATGGCATTGTGTGTACAAAGATGTGCCCTTCACCATGTTGCTGCTGGTTACTGATACAGTGTTCTTGATTGACATCGTCATTAATGGTTACGAAAATAGTGGTTCCTACCGCCTGGCCCCGGCGGTGTGACACCAGCACCCCCCCCCTGCACAAGTGCGGAAGCCATTGGCATGTGGACATGTGTAGATGGCGGCGGGCATGCTCCGCCGCATGCATCGCGGTACCTACCACCTGGCCCGGGCGGTGTGACACCAGCACCCCCCTGCATAAGTGCGGAAGCCATTGGCATATGGACATGTGTACATGGCGGTGGGCATGCTCCGCCACATGCATTGCGGTACCTACCGCCAGGCCCCGGCGGTGTGACACCAGCACCACCCCTGCACAAGTGTGAAAGCCATTGGCATATGGACATGTGTACATGGCGGTGGGCATGCTCGCCAGCGCGTAGGTAGTCATTGGATACATTTGAATGATGCACCATCGCGGTAGCGCACCCCGGGCACCCGCGGTGCATCACCGCCATGGAGCATTGCCTACAGCCAATGGGAGCGATGATCGTGGTGGCATGATGCAGATTTGAAAAACGCGGATGGTGTGCTCCGCCAGCGCGTAGGCGGTCATTGAATGCATTTGAATGATGCACCATCGCGGTAGTGCACCCCGGGCACCCGCGGTGCATCACCGCCATGGAACATTGCCTACAGCCAATGGGAGCGATAATCGCGGTGGCATGATGCAGATTTGAAAGTCGCGGAAGGTGTGCTCCGCCACCGCAGAGGCGGTCATTGGATGATTTTGAAAGAGGCAGACCTGGACAACCAATTGGTGCTGCTTTGCAGTTTATAGACGACCCCAGGGGGCTATAAGTTTGTGTGGGAGTGAGCCTCACATTTTCACTGCTCACAGAGCCTGCTGCATGGGACCCTCTCCTGCTGCTGCCTCCTGTGCCTGCTGCCTGGGACCCTCTCCTGCTGCTGCCTGGGACCTCTCCTGCTGCTGCCTCCTGAGACTGCTGCCTGGGACCCTCTCCTGCTGCTTCCTCCTGAGACTGCTGCTGGGACCCCTCACCACTCACTTCTGCCACAGGTGTTCCATGTCCACAGGATGGCAAGGACAGAGAAGATCCGTGCCAGTCCATTCACCAGCGAGGAGCTACAGGTCTTTGTGGACGAGGTGCTAGCACAGTACCCAAGGCTGTTTGGTGGTCCCAATGTCGTGGTAAGTCACCATGAAGGTAGCTGTCGGGTAGGGGGGTGTCAGATGTGTAGTTGTGCTGCTGCAGTATATGCCTGAGGGTGTGGGGTTGTGTCAAACACTGACAGACAAGGTGTCTCCAGGGCGAGGGAGTGTGTGTGTCACAATGTCACTCTTTTCCATGCCTGCACCTGTATGTGTGAGTGGGGAATGTTATATTGTCAGCCATACAGAGCCACCGAATGTTTGCCATGTAGGTGCCAGGACAGTATTTGCTTGTGTGAATATTTCTGTGTGCCCCTGTTGTCTGACTCAGTGTGACCCAGAGAGTCGGACCAGTGGCTGCCCACCCAAACGAAAAACACCACCAGACTTACATGGTCCTTGCACCAGTTCCTTCCCACTGAATAGTAGATATGCCCCATCTGTGCCCTGTGTAATTGCAGACTTGCACACTTCTGTCGATGAATATTATGTTCATGCATCCTGCATTTGTGAGATTATCCTGGACCCTCTACGCCCGTGGCTGAGATGACATTGGGGATGCTACCACGCACAGGGCGTTTTGCACGGTGCAGCATGACTCCAGTGATGGACCGCATCTTGGCAGTGACTCATCCAGACCTGAATGCACGTCTGAAGGAGCATGGCAAGCAAGGCAGGGCTGATGAGTATCTGGGGAGCGTGACTTTTGCTTGGAATGGATGCATGTGTACAGGGCCTGTGGCAGCGGTGAGCCATGTGATGTGCGTGTGTTGCTGTGCTGTGCTGTGTCATGTGAGTGGCTGCTGTGATGTGTACTTGTATCAGGTATTGTGCCACCCTGACCTTACTGCGCAGATACTCCCTGCTGTACTTTCCCATTGCCAGATGTGTTGGGCTCCACATGGTCATTCAGCGTTGGGATAGTGTGGGTAATCTATTATGGGGTGAAGAGCAGTGTCCACTTGCTGAGTGTGAATTCATGTATGCCTACTTTGCCTGCACCATGATCGTTGGTGCCCCAACATCTGCAAATAATGTGCCCCAGATTACCACATGATGCTTGCTATGGCCTACGTGGCATTGGGGACTGTGATGTCCTAATAGGTGTGTGTGTTATCCCCTCCTGTTCCCTTAAGGTCGGTTAGTGGTAACAAGTGTTGTACCCTCATCATGTCCCAAGGTGTGGGCAGGCCAAGTTGTGTGTGTGGTACACTTCATCTACGGGCAGGGTGTAGTGCTGTGTGGCATCAACATGGCTCACTCACGCCAGATATTCAGCGTTACAGCCACTGTTGTGGTCTGTGTTCTGTGTAGCTGCACAGTGATTGCAGGGTGTGGTGGTTACCATGTAGATTTGGGCCTCTCCTGTAGTGCATTGTCGTGAATTTGTGTGACCAGATGATGACACTTACACAACACTGTATCTCTCTCTCACTAAGAGGGGATGAGTCACATTCGCACCTGGCACCGCTGCCCCTGCACCTGTCCCCCCTGCTGCCCTCAGTGCAGAGTGTGTAGAGCTCCTTCGCCAGCTCTGTGTGGGGCAGACTGCCCTGCTCAATGCCTTCAGTGACCATGACAATAAATTAGGCCAGGTGGTTGCATACATGGAGGGCATACACTCTGACGCGGGTAGGCTACACCATACAGTCCAGGCTTTGTCATCCACAGTGACGTCAGCCCTTCAGCAGGCACATGCTCCCATTGCAGCTCAGGTACCTTTGTCCACCCCCCAGTCAGTGGCCACATCAGGTGACAGTGACCACGGTTCGCCTGCGTCACCAAAAAGATACAGCACAAGGAACACACAACAGACACAACCCAGGCACTCCCGCCCACAGACACCATTTCCACTGAAGAGCAGGGCCACCCCACAATGCACAGACAAGAGACAGTCAGGGAAGATCAAGGCCAGGTGATCAATGAGGCAGACATCAGGCTCACATGCCGCAGAGGCATCACCAGTAAAAGACTCTCTGTCACTGAAACTTCACATAGACCTACCCATGCAGTGTCTGTGTCAACTGAGGAGGTGTTGCATATCAAGGGTACACCTAGGAAGAGCACAGGGACACATTCACCCACCACATCTGCCCCAATTCCTAGTCCATTGAAGAAGGTGGAGGAGGGCACTGTAGAGATCACCCCTAGCAAGAAGTCAAAGGAGGGCACTGTAGGGGGAACACCTGGCAAGAAGGCAAAGGAGGTCACTGTAGAGACCACCCCTGGCAAGAAGGCAAAGGAGGGCACTGTAGAAACCACCCCTGGCAAGAAGTCAAAGGAGGGCACTGTAGAAACCACCCCTGGCAAGAAGGCAAAGGAGGTCACTGTAGAGACCACCCCTGGCAAGAAGTCAAAGGATTGCACTGTAGAAACCACCCCTGGCTAGAAGTCAAAGGAGGGCACTGTAGACACCACCCCTGGCAAGAAGTCAAAGGAGGGCACTGTAGAGACCACCCCTGGCACGAAGTCAAAGGAGGGCACTGTAGACACCGCCCCTGGCAAAAAGGCAAAGCAGGGCACTGTAGGGGGTACACCAGGCAAAGAGGGGAAGCATTCCGCAGCATCCAGCACATCACCAGAGGTAGTGCCAGTGTCTGCACCTGATGTGGGACAGTTGGTGTGTGTGCCTATTGTGTCATCAACACTTCCCACCAACCTCAAGACAGGGAAGCCAATTCATATTCCCAAAAAGTGGAAAGGCATCCCTCCAACCTCTCCCACCCACACTGTGTCAAAAGTCTGCATGACTCCACCTCCACGTGCCACTATGCCACCTGGTCCACACAGCCCTCCAGCTTGCCAAGCCACTGTTAGCCCACATCACCTGGGGCTCTGTCACACCAGTTAAGTGGGACTGCTGTCCCCGACACACAGCCAGGTCCAAGTCTGCATGACTGCCAGGAGTGAGTTGACATCCCCCTCATGAGCCTGTGCCTCATACATGTGTGCTAGTCCTGACCATTGTTTACAAGCATGGACACTGACCCTGTTGCTCTGCTGTGCTGTACTCTCCCCTGCCATGGACACTGGCCCTGTTGCTCTGCTGTGTTGGGCTCTCCCCTGCCATGGACATTGGCCCTGTAGTTCTGTTGTGTTGGCCTCTTACCTGCCATGGACACTGGCCCTGTTGCTCTGCTGTGCTGTACTCTCCCCTGCCATGGACACTGGCCCTGTTGCTCTGCTGTGTTGGCCTCTCCCCTGCCATGGACACTGGCCCTGTTGCTCTGCTGTGTTGGCCTCTCACCTGCCATGGACACTGGCCCTGTAGCTCTGCTGTGTCGTGCTCTCACCTGTGCCTTGGACACTGGCCCTGTTGCTCTGCTGTGTTGGCCTCTCACCTGCCGTGGACACTGGCCCTGTTGCTCTGCCGTGCTGTACTCTCCCCTGCCATGGACACTGGCCCTGTTGCTCTGTTTTGTTGGCCTCTCCCCTGCCATGGCCACTGGCCCTGTTGCTCTGCTGTGTTGGCCTCTCACCTGCCATGGACACTGGCCCTGTTGCTCTGCTGTGTTGGCCTCTCACCTGCCATGGACACTGGCCCTGCAGCTGTGCTGTGTCATGCTCTCACCTGTGCCTTGGACACTGGCCCTGTTGCTCTGCTGTGCTGTACTCTCCCCTGCCATGGACACTGGTCCTGTTGCTCTACTGTACTGTACTCTCCCCTATGCAGCCTCTCATGTACTTGCTGTTTGACCTGCCTTGGACACTGGCCCTGTTGCTCTGCTGTGCTGTACTCTCCCCTGCCATGGACCCTGGCCCCGTTGCTCTGCTGTGTTGGACTCTCCCCTGTGCTATGGACACTGGCCTTCCTGTTTGTGTTTCACCTGTGCATGGTATATAGCATTTTTGCATCATTTTGAGCCTTGCTGTTGTCTACTATTGTTGTACCACTGCATCTGTGCAATATGTGAATAAATACAGTTACTTCTGGTGTGTGTTTTGTCGGTTTCCTTGCTGATTAAAGTTCTGTTTCTGTTCGCATTTGATTGCCTGTGCACCATGCTCCATGTATCACTTCAACATTGCAAGGCTCTTTGCAGCCATCATAATTTTGGGCAGGGGTGACAGGGTCTTAAGTTTATTCTGAGCCTGCAAATTGGGTGATCTGTGATGGCTATTTTACCTGGCATGCAGTCATCTTGTTAATGATTTGCTGTTGTTACCTACACTGTTCACATGTCTGGTTGGGGGACACTGCCAGCACAGGGTGTGATGCTGTGCAAACGTTTCGAAGCTGGCTGGGATATGTAATGAAGTATGTGTGTGGATTGCTTTCTGTGTGCCCAGCCTTGTATGTGTATGGTCATCTTGTGTTAGCCCTTTGTCCGGGTGCCATGGCCTACATGAGATGCGTGGTGTTGGGTGTAGCAGACGTGTGCAGATTAAAGGGTGTCAGTTTGTAGTGGATGTGTGTGTGCCCCTGTATTGTGTGAGACACTCATGTGTCGCCCTGAAGTTGTATGCCTGTTGTTTATTTTGTCTTGCCCTGGGTAGAGGATTTTATGCACTTGTGTGAGCTGTTTGTAGTGCACTGTGCTGTGTGTTGGTGTGTCCATGGTGTTGTGTGTGACTCCTCCTTGTTGTGTTTGTAAATTTGAAGTGTACAAAGTGTGTAAGTTGCACATCAGTGTTGTGTTTGATTGATCCTCAATGTGTCTTGGGTGTTTTGTGTGAACTGTGTGGCCCTGCATTGCATGCACATGGTGGTTTTAACACTCCTGTATGGCATGGTATGTGTGGTTTTAGACCATCCCCTATGAGTGCCACTTGTGCCTGGCCATTGTGGGTGTTCCGTCCCTCTATTTGTGTGTGGTACACCCCTTACATGTCTGCTACTGACATGCAGGCTGTTTAACTTTGATGTCAGCTTTGCCCTTGGTTTCCATGTGTGTGTGCCTCCCCATCACTTCATATGTGGGCTTGTGCTTTGAGGTGCAGTTCTTGGGCCATAAGTGTTGTTCCACTCTGGGCATTGCCCCAATGGTTTACGTGTGCTGTCCTTGTGCTATTGGTCATTCTGTAGTGGTCATGTGCACTTCAGCTGTGTGTGCTGGCCTGTGCTCTGGTGGAGGTGGCTGTGCTCTTGTATCCCAGAGTGGTGCATGTGTAGTTGTTGTGTTGGATGTGTGGATGTAGGCTGTGGTATTGCTTCAGATCCTGGGTGTGGTGTTGTATTTGTGCAGTGCTGATTTGTGGTGTGTGATGCGGTTTTGTCAATCATGCCTGTTATGCAGACACTGCTTGTCGTGCATGCGGTGCTGTGTATATGTGGCCTTGGCATTGCCTGATGTGCATCTCCTGATGTCTTGTGGTGTTTGTTGATTGAGGTTTCATATGCATCTGTGATGGGTTTGATGTGGCTGTGTGTGTTGGTCCAGATGCACTTCTTGTGTGATTTGTGTTATGGTGTGTGTGTTTTGTTCCTGAGTGATGTTGTTGTGTACTCCTGTTGTGTCTATTCTCCCATTGATTTTCCCCAGTTTGGCTGACAGGGTATGTGTTTTTCTGTTGGAGTTCAGTATGTGTTCCTGTAGTGTTTGTGTGTTGTTCTTGTGCAGGCATTGGTTGAGGCATCCCTGTGTGTGTGTTGTGTTTGTGGCTACACCCAGGGTGTGTGTTTGTTTGTGTGTGTGTATGTGCTGGCAAGGATTGTGAGTCTTGAGTGTGTGTGGCAGTGGTGTTGTGTGTTCCTTGTCAGCCACTCCCGCAGTGGCTGTCTCACTGGTTGTGTGTTGTGTGTTGCAGAGAGTGTGTATTGTGCTTGTTGTTGCAGTGCTTGTTGGTGTACATGGGGGTGCACGGGATGGGCACCTGGCCTGTGGGTTGATGGGGTGTGTTGCTGTGTGGTTGGGGGCTGTGTGTCCCTGTGGTGTTTGTGCCCTGCCCATGCCTTGGAGTGGCCCTGCCTTCTGCATAGTCCGCATGTGTTGACTGCGGCGGTGACGTGACCGGGACGCTGCTGGATGGCGGTCGATGTGTGTCCCGGATGCTGAGGGGTGCCTTGTTGTGAGGTGGGTGATGTGTGGGTGCCCGTGTGGATGTGTTGTGTCCCCAGCAGGGTGTCTGTGTGGTAATTGAACCGTGTATCGGCCTGTGTGTTGTGTGTTGCATATGTGTATTTGCCTACCTGCGTCCGCATCCGCAGTGGCCCATCTGACAATAGTGTTGTAGGAGGAACATCACCGGATGCATATGGAAGGCTGGGTTCATGGCGTTCGGGACCGGGTCTCGACTATCTTGCTCCGCTGTCGAGTTTCCGCCTGCTCAGGCTGGGCGGTGTCTCCACTGCGGTGCGTCTGCTTGTTTGGGCCATCCTAATTTGTCGAGCGGGGTGGACGTCATTCAGCACGGCGGAGAGTCTCAATTGGCTCCCGTCGCCGCAGTGGCGGGCGCACTTTGATGGCGGTGCGCAGCGCTCCGCGGTGCACGGGAAATGACATATGTTTACCTATCCTAATGTGGCGGACGTGAGTTCCGCTGCTTGCGGGCGGAAAAAAACTGTTTTTCCGCCCCGCCACCACTGCGTTGGTGCCACCGCCCAACATCCTAATGGACCCCTTAGTTGTTTACAAATTCATTTAAAATGGGTCCACTATTTTTATGTACAGATTTGATTTTTAAGTAATTGGCCAGCATCTTATCAGTTTTATTTTGACCCCGGTGATAATTAGATTTAATTTTAAGAAGAACATTACAAGCATCAACTGTAGAAAGTTTCTTAAAAACAGATTTGGCCATAATCAGTTCATGAAGAGCAGAGGAAGATTTAGACGTAAAATAAGTATGTTCTAACAGTTTGAGTTCTGTTAGTAAAGCTGTATACTTGGCCTTTGCAATCTTCTTCTTTTTTGCTTAATATGAAATAGTAAAGGCACGGAAAGAGGCCTTAAAAGCATCCCAATTATTAGAAATAGCGGTGTCCAAAGGATTATTGATAGAAAAAAAATCATTAATAAAAGCAGTGGCTTCAGTTATAAAAACGGTGTCTGATAACAAAAAATTATTACGTTTCCAACTACCAAATTTTGAGAACCCAGGGAAAGGTCAAGGACAGAAAAGACGGGAGCATGATCAGAAATAAAAATAGATCCAATGTCCGAGGGTTGAATAGATGGAAGTAAGGGTTTACTAACCAAAATATAATCAATTCTGGAACGAGTTTGATGAACATTAGAAAAAAGTAAATTCAAGGGAGTTAGGGTTACATGTCTTCCAAACATCATATAATGAATGAGAGGCAATGGCAGATTGAAAAGATTTGTGGGACTTATCTGGGTTGAATTTACACTTAGATTGTCTATCAATCAGAGAAAGGATCCATCCATTGGTTAAAGTCACCAGCAACAATAATATTCGGATTATCAATGGAAGAAAGAAAAATCTTAATACTATTCCAAAATTCCAGGTCAGGTTTGACAGGGCCATGGATATTCAATAAAACTAGTTCTTTATTTTGTATAACAACCTTAGCCATTACCCATCATCCAGCAGTATCACATTGTGTAGATAAAATGTATACATGCAACAACTTATGAAATAGCATAGCATTACCCCCCTTCTTATTAGATGCTGGAGAATAAACAACTTGACCCACCCATTGTCCTTTTAATTTAAGCAATTCTGCTTCATTAAAGTGCGTTTCTTGAATGAAAGAATCCTGAGAATTTAATTTAGACAAATGAGAAAGTTGAATTTGAATTTGAATTTAAAAATATTTATACAGCGCGCGTACACCAAGCGGTTTCATGGCGCTAAACAGTGCTACATATCCAGAGGACGAAATGGTGCGGGAGATGGGGAGCATTAAGATGGGAAGGCCTGAGTAAATAAAAAGGTTTTAAGGGTTTTGTGGAAAAGAGAGTACTGGGGGCAAGATCGCAAGTGAATCGGGAGGGAGTTCCAAAAGGCAGGACCCAAGGTCGAGAACTTGGAACCACCCCATTTTTTTCATTTATAACGGGGGATCACAAGAAGTTGGTGAGTAGATGAGCGCAGTTCTCTAGACGGGGTGTAATCATGGATGGCTGAGCTGATGAAGGCTGGAGCCAGCCCAGCCCGAGCTTTAAACATGATACAGCCCAATTTGAACAGTGCACGTTGCTGTACAGGAAGCCAGTGCAGAGATCTAAGAAGGGGAGTGACGTGGTGGAATTTAGGAAGGTTAAAAACTAGCCGGGCTGCCTGGTTCTGAACCATCTGGAGGCGCCTCACGAGGTACTGTGGCATGCCACAGTAAATGGCATTACCATAGTCCAAGCGGGACGTTACCATCGCCAGGAGAATGAGTTTGAGGGCAGTGTGGCTCACTGGTTAGAGCAGGCAGACCCTGAAGCAGAGGTCAGACCCGGGACCAGGGTTCAATTCCCGACGCGGCAGGGTCTTGAGCTCAAATGTCCATGGACTCGATAATTCTCGCTTCGGTGCCTGACCTAATCATGGGTTCACACTCTGCAACTCTGGGCATTAAGCTTGCTTAATCTCCACAACGGCCCCCCTGCGGCGGGATGCCTGGCTTTCACCTTGGGGATGCCCTGTAGGGGCTATCTCACAGGGAAAAGCCAGGACGGGTTCCCAAGGCAAGCGCGGAGATACCCCTTCGGGGGTCGATTCAGGCGCTATATAAGAAACATAATAATAATAATAATAATAAGGGGAAAAGAACCGGGAAACTTTCCGAATGGTTCGGAGGGAGAGAAAGGCTGAGGATACCACCGTGCTGACTTGAGAATGAAGAGACAATTGGTCATTGATTTTAAAGCCAAGAGTTTTAACAGAGGAAGAGGGAGTGGGTGGGGAACCTAAGGAGGGGGGCCAAAAGAGAGAAGACCAAGGACTGGAGCAACCACCTGTCAACACCAATTCCGTTTTATCAGGATTGAGTTTCAGGTGGTTGTGGTTCATCCAGTCCTGAAAGAAGGTCATAACTGAATGAAAATTAGATATTGAAGCAGGGGAAGAAGATAATGAAAAAATGAGCTGGAGGTCATCCGCATAGTTAAACACGGAGACCTCACGCTGCTGTAACGCAAAAATAAGAGGGGCAATGTATAAATTAAATAACAATGGAGAGAGGGAGGATCCTTGAGGGACCCCATACTGCACTGGTCGAAAGTCGGCAGAATAATCCCCCAGTCGAACAGCTTGTGAGCGATCACTCAGGAAGGAGGACAGCCAGACCAAGGCCGCACCCCCGATGCCCGCCGCTCCGACACGGAAAAGTAAGATGGTATGATCCACCGTGTCGAAGGCGGCGGAAAGATCGAGGAGGACCAGGGCCTGGGGCTGACTAATGTCCATTCCTTCCCTGAGGTTATCCAAGACTGATAGAACCACGGACTCCGTGGAATGGGCGGGTCGGAAACTGGCCTGCCTAGGGGCCAAGACACAGTTCGTTTCCACAAAGGAGCTCAGAGTTTTTACTACGTGGCGTTCCAGTATCTTGGCCAGAAATGGGAGAAGTGAGATGGGGCGATAGTTGGCTGGAATGGAAGGATCAGCACCGGATTTTTTTAAAATGGGTAGGATCACCGCTGATTTAAGTGAGGGGGTGACAATGCCCTGGGACAGTGAGCTATTTAGAAGCGTGAGGGGGGTAAGGGACAGGAAGAGTAAATCTGTTTAAGGATGTGAGCGGGACAAGGATCCAAGGGGGAGCCAGACTTAACCAAGGGAAGGAGAGAAAGGAAAGTATCCCTGGTAAGAGGCGGAATAACATCCAGGCACGATGTTGCTGGGAGACAGTGCGGAATAATAAAAGAGGGGGACGGGCTGGGAATGTTAGTTCTGATAGTACTAATTTTGTCCAGGAAAAAAGAGTTGAGGGAGTCGCAGAGAAGCTGTGAGGGAGAAGGTTTGAGTGTGGGCCTGTCCGAGTATGCAAGCTCCTGAACTATAGAAAAAATTTCTCTAGGCTGATTTTCAGCAGACTGAATTTTTGAGGAGAAATAGGCCTTCTTAGTTTCCAAGATAGAATTCTTATAACGGGCTGCAAGAGTGATATAGTTAGTTCTTGAATTGGGGCAGTAGTCCCTCCGCCAGGTGCGCTCCGCTCGACGAAGATTAAGTTTTTGCGTCTTCAAGTCGTCATTAAACCAGCGGTTTGCGTCTTTTGCGCGCTTAGATGATATGCGCTTTAGGGGGGCGACTTGGTCACAGCCGGCTCGCAACCATTCATTGATGGTTGCCGCTTGATCAAGGGATGAGAGTCCTGTAAGGGCCGGTCTGGACGCGGAGAGCGAGGTAGACAGGGAAACTACGTCTACACGGTTCCAGGACCGTGCCCAGATATTTTTGACTGGAGGGGGCTTGGGGACAAAAAAGAAGGAGAGGGAAAATGAAATGAGGAAGTGATCGGACCAAATGCAGGGAGATATGGAAAGTGAGGAGACTAGGCACTCTCTATGCCAGATTTGGTCGAGGGTATGGCCCTGACTGTGAGTGGGAACATGAACCGCGGAGGTGAAGTTGAGAGAGTTCAGCGACTCTGAGAACTCCTTGGAGACCGTACACTCCGCGGGGTCAGAGGGCCAGAAGTTGAAATCCCCAAGAACGATGATAGATGAGTGGTTAACTGGGAGGGTAGCCAACAGGTCTTGGAAACTGGAAAGAAATGATTGTGGGGGGGACGGTGGACGATAGATAAGAACACAGGTGAGAGGGGGGGGTGAAGGTAAGTGAACGGGCCACTAGGCAGTCTGAAGAGCCTAGGGGGTGCGAGACTAGAGGTTGGAACGTAATTTCTTTCCGAGCAATCAGGGCAACTCCCCCTCCTAGCTTTCCGGGAGGGCGATCAGCTCGAAGAGCGTAGTAAGAAGGGGGAAGCATCGCCAATAGGGAAGGGAGGGAACTATCAGTATACCAGGTCTCGGTGAGGAATAGGAGGTCCGGTTTATGCGAGTCTAGTAACATAAATAGTTCGTGCTGATGCTTCACAGCCGATCTAGTATTAAGATACATTGCGGAAACAGACACGCAAGAAGAGCTGATAGATGAAGATGTGGTGGGGCCGCTGGATGGAGGCAGAGATAAGGGCCGGGAATCGGAAGGAAAATGAAAAGTGGAAAGGCCAAGCCTGGTGATTCGAGATGATACCGAGTCATCTAAAGGCCATGGGCCTTGAAGTCCGGTCAACTGCGCAGAGGAGTATTGAAGGGGTGAGGCATAGTGGCCTGCCCCTGGTCCCGGTCGGTCGCGGACGGGCGCAGACGGGCTTTCCTTTGGCGCGCCTTCGGCGCGCAAACGTCGCGCCCGCTGCGCTCGTCCGCTGCGCTTCCTAGGAAAGCACATGATATGAAGCCGAGGGGACCAGGGGGGTGGGTGTGGCCTCCGAAGGGGGCGTGGCCTACGGGCGAGGCGAGGCGCTGGGGAAAGCGTCCTGCGCCAGGTCACCAACAGCGCTAAATCCGCTGTAAGATGCGAGCAGTTTCAGGTAAGTGAGGTTTAAAAACACAGAATAACACAGGTTTAAAAACACAGAATAAGTCACAAGAAAAGTTTAAAACCAACAAGCAATCTCCCGGCTGTTTTGCCTCAGGAGTGTAACACCATAATGGTGGCGCTTTCAGTCAGCGTCCCTATATAATGTTGTGTGGGTGTGGCCTCCGAAGGGGGCGTGGCCTACGGGCGAGGCGAGGCGCTGGGGAAAGCGTCCTGCGCCAGGTCACCAACAGCGCTAAATCCGCTGTAAGATGCGAGCAGTTTCAGGTAAGTGAGGTTTAAAAACACAGAATAACACAGGTTTAAAAACACAGAATAAGTCACAAGAAAAGTTTAAAACCAACAAGCAATCTCCCGGCTGTTTTGCCTCAGGAGTGTAACACCATAATGGCGGCGCTTTCAGTCAGCGTCCCTATATAATGTTGTGTGGGCGTGGCCTCCGAAGGGGGCGTGGCCTATGGGCGAGGCGAGGCGCTGGGGAAAGCGTCCTGCGCCAGGTCACCAACAGTGCTAAATCCGCTGTAAGATGCGAGCAGTTTCAGGTAAGTGAGGTTTAAAAACACAGAATAACACAGGTTTAAAAACACAGAATAAGTCACAAGAAAAGTTTAAAACCAACAAGCAATCTCCCGGCTGTTTTGCCTCAGGAGTGTAACACCATAATGGCGGCGCTTTCAGTCAGCGTCCCTATATAATGTTGTGTGGGCGTGGCCTCCGAAGGGGGCGTGGCCTACGGGCGAGGCGAGGCGCTGGGGAAAGCGTCCTGCGCCAGGTCACCAACAGCGCTAAATCCGCTGTAAGATGCGAGCAGTTTCAGGTAAGTGAGGTTTAAAAACACAGAATAACACAGGTTTAAAAACACAGAATAAGTCACAAGAAAAGTTTAAAACCAACAAGCGATCTCCCGGCTGTTTTGCCTCAGGAGTGTAATACCTTTTGTCTTTTTTGACGGGGTGTCCAACACCAAGAACATTCCACGTAACAGCATTACACATACTGGAGGGATGGAAGGGTAATACATGAATGGAGATGATACACTTCAGGGAAACAACTCGAAGGAGAAAAATACCACATACGAGATGAATCAAAAAAGAAAACTGTGTAACAGTAAACAACAATCAAAGACACATGCAACATGTAGAATAGTATCAAGAAAAAGTAACAACCATAAGAAAATAGAGGAAGGATAAAGGCGAAGGGAGGAAGAGAAAAAAAGAATAGAGAAAAGAGAAGATAGATCAAGGAAAGAGATCCAGATCTAAGAGGAAAACGCAATGAATGAAGCATGGGGCTCAACAGCACCGAAGACAGACGGAACAACAGAGAGGAGAATATAAAGAAATAGAATTATGAACAGCCATAAAGAATTAGATAAAGAAAAGAGGCTGGAAAATTAGAGACGATGAGAAGAACCATCAGCAGAATTCATTGAGAGATTTTGGACAAAAGACATCAATTTATTAGGATCATCAAAAGAACGTGACGAGCCCTCATGGGTAATTTTACACAGGCAAGGATGGCGAATGCCATAACGGATATGCAATTGTCTCATCTGCAGACGGAGAACCAAAAATTCCTTTCTTCTTGCATTAGTGGCATTGGAGAGATCCTGTGAAAGATAGATGGCGTGACCAGCCCAGATGAGGAGACGTTTCACTTTAGCTGCTGAAAGAACGCGCATGAGTTCTGTAAATTCAAAAAACAACATTATAATTCAACTAGGTCTGGAAACATTTGATTGAACACATCCAAGGCGGTGTGCACGTTGGATATTTAGTGGGGGTCTGGAGGAAGATCCAAAAGTTCTGAAAAAAATCTCTGTAGGAAAAGAAGAAAATCCGGACCGTCAAGATTTTCTGGTAGTCCATAAAGACGTAGGTTGTTGCATCTGCTACGATTTTCAAGGTCCTCAGTGTGAAGTTTGGGACGGTGGATTTCTTGTTCCAAGACAAGAATCTTGGTTGAAACATAGTGCAAATCACTGATGCGTTGTTCCATGTCAAGTACCTTAGCTTCCATACTAATCCACCTGTCTTGTATTTGCTGGAGTTTCTCATGGATATAAAAGATTTCAACCCCCTCACCTCATCCAAAATGATATCAAAGACAGGATTTTGAGACAACAGGATGGGAGAGGGGGGTCATTCTTAGCTCTCTTGGGCTTAGTACCTGAAGACGAGGCCTTGACAGAAAGTGAAACTTCACTAGCCATCTTGAAAGGACGAGAAGGACGAGGAAGAACTTTTAATAGGGGTTTCAATCCACCCATAAGCTTAATAAGTATACTGCCTAAGTAAGTGAGGCTCCAGAAAAGAATGCCAATTAATCAGAGACAAATACGTTTCCCTCCGTCTGTAAGAGAAGAAAAAAGATGCACAGCCAACATCCAAGAAGAAAGTCAATGCAGATGAATATCAAAAAATGAAGTATGAGGTATCTTCATGAGGTAAAAAAGTAAATGAGAGTATGTCAAAAAATTCATAATATGCCTCATACTTGCTGAGAGGAGTAAGAAAAACAATTTTGCCGTGCGTTTAGAAAACAAAAACGCCGGTTTATCACAAAGGTGAGAAGGAGTGACAAGAGTAAAATGGCAGCAATACACAGTTATATCAAGAGAGTCCAGGAGCTCAAAAATAGAATCAGAATGAGCACATTTTAAATGATATCCATGTATGATAATAGATTAACAGACATTGTTGCTGTAGAAGATCAAATTCAGTGAGAATGTGATGAGGATTAGCTTATTCATAGTCTCTGAATGTCCATAGGAGATGTAAAATACTGCATTCAATGAAAAGGACACATTTAATCCTGAAGCAGAGTCACAGAAGGAGCAGGCAATTAAAAAAATAGAATAAAGATGAAAAAAAAAACAAGATGCCAAGTGTTTAAATATTGAAAAATGCTGGTTTACCTCAGAAGAGAGCAGGTGAGGCAAGCGGCAGCTAAAAAATGGTGGCCATTTGTGTTTGTGTGAAGTAAATTCACTGCCGCTGGGTCGCTGCAGACCGCAAAGAAAATCGGAACGGCTCCATATGCCGCTCCAACCATTCAATAGCACATTTCCAGCACCTAATTGTGCAAGTGCTTCAAAATAAGGCTGAATTAAGTAGATGAGCTCCGCGTCCGAGCGGAGCTCAGGTGAAAGCCCCCATCTCGCTTCGGCGCGTGACCACGCTCCCCCATTATTAAATATTTATAATTAATTTACTTCCCACCCTGTACCCCTATAAACCCCACAACCTGTTACAGTACTAAAAATCACAAACAATTATTAAACTAATTTTAATAACGACTAAAAATGTAACAACTATCTAAAAAATACACAATAAGTATACAAATCATTTATATAAGGTACATTTAAAATATATACTAAAATACACACCAATAATTAAAAAATTATATAAACCATTATAGTCCTGATTACAATGTTGGTCGTCATTGTCTACGACCAACATTGCTGCTGATGCGAAACTGACCGAACATAGGTTGGCGGTCCCGACTCCTTCATCATGATGCAACCCCACATGGTGCGGTCGCAAGCTCCATTTCTCTATGGGAGCCTGTGCTGTGGTCAGAAACCGGCCGCAGCACAAGCTCCTATACAAAAATGGGAGTTTTGGTTAATTCCTAAACCGCTTGACAGGCACCTCATGGTGCATGTTACTCAGTGGGATTAACAGGAGGGCACCACATGTGCCCCCAGCCCCCCAACCGGAGGCCGCTATTGCAAGGAGACCCTGCTAGAGGCCCCCAAAGTCACTCTGACAGGCTTTTCATGTCGGAAAGCCCGACATGAAAAGCCTGTTGGAAACCAACATCATAATCCCGATGGCGGAAACACCATCCTTAGGGATTATGTGCCGGTTCTTCCTGCCCAATGGCTCCTTGAACCCGTCTTGACCCTGCCAGAATGACCGGCCGGTTTTAATTCCAACCTCCATATTTGTAATACGGCGGTCAGAATGAAAATCGAAGATATCTGTCGGAAATGCTCCGAACACAGTTCGGAGGCATTTTGACTGACATCAAAATCAGGGTCATATTTTCCGTAAACTATACTAATGGTTTACATATTTGCAAAATCAATATTACCTACCTTAAAATCGATATCCTTGAGAATGATATTTTTAATAGCGATATTTATATCTCACAATGTTTTAGACACAATATTTTGCTATGATGATATTTTGGTTTCGATATATTTTGTCTGCATACCGTATATATGACTGCTCTTGTTCTGAAAGCTGTGACTCATTGCAGTCTCAAAACCCCATAGAGAGATTACCAAAGGTATGGGAAATATGACAACCCATGATTAATACTTGAGTTTGAAAATAAAAGAAACAATTAAACATACTATGGGCCTCATTACAATGGCGGAGGGACCACCTCCCACATGCTGTCGGTGACGGGCCGTCCACCATCGAAATGCAGTTTTACCCGCCATTTTATGATGGAGGGGGAACCGTGGTGGTCAGACTGTCACGGTCCAGATGGGCAGATCAAATCTGACCGCCCGTCGGACCAATTGCTAATCCCTGCATTGCGGTGGTGCCGTAGGGATTATGATATCCCTTTCCCCGGGTCGTTCGGCAGCAGTCAACCCGCCGCAAAATGGCTGGAGAAATGGGATTTGGGGGCCTGTAGCTGTTACACCTTTCTGAACCTTTTGGCAGACAACAGAGTGTGCTGCAGATCCTACGAGGGTGCATAGATCGAATCCTTCGATAGACTTGAATCACATTCTACGAGGCAAACTCCCAATCCCAACAGCCTTGAGCCCTAGATCACTGATGCACAGTGATGACACCGTGAACTGGTTGATAAAAGATCTGTTATGGTGATCGTCACTTGCTGAGGATTCTGTGCTGAAGTGGCTGTGTTTCAGGCCATGTAATATTTCTTTCCCGGAGTTAGCAAGGGGATGGTAAGGGTGATGCGGTCACCATTCTCTATTTATTTCCTTGAACAGGACATTGCTTTCCTTCCTCCGAAACCCTCCCGAAGCCTTGACTCTGCTACTAACATCCCCAAGAGGCTAATAATTAGAGGTGGGGGGCTTGCACAGAATAACCCCTTAGGTCTGTTCAGAACAAATCCTATCGAAGGGGCTATATATCTAAAGGTTCAAGAGTTGATCTCCAATATGGCTGTACCAATCGCATATCATTCTACAGAAAAGCAATGTGGTATTATGAGAGCATGATTTACAGATATCGATACCTTTTAGATCAAACCTGGCATTTTTCTTGATATCTTTATGCTTCGTATTTGAGCCATAATCTTCTGACAATATACTGTTATGAACCTTAACAAGAGTGTCTTGTTACTATTGATGGACAACAAAGGACATGTGTATTTTAATACCTAATAAATCGGAATAATGATGATGTGGTGATCCATGTAGAATCTTTTCTTAGCAGGGGGAATTGGTGTGTGTAATTTCAACCCCAGCCTGTGATGCAAGGTCGTTTTGTATTTGTGGTGTGTAAGAAATAGGCATAATTATGTGTGAATGGTTACCTGGTTGTGTAAGTCATAGCATTAAATGTATTTCTCCTTCATAGACAAATGTTTTTGAGAAAAGAGAGAGCTTTCAGATGATGGATGGCACGCTCCTACTGGAGTGATTTACAGCTCAGCATTACTTTCTTTTACAGGTATTTCAGACCTATAAAATATTATATTATTCTTGTAATAACAACAGTATAGTGATACTGATTGCTTTTTTTTAAATATTTGTTTATTTTCTAGGTCTCCTTCCCCGCTGTGCCTATCCTTTCCTTCCCTCGTTTAATCTCCTCTACCGTCTGTGCTATTATAGCTTTAGAGGGTGAGGCGAGTGAGCGGTGGACCTACTTGTGCATCAAACCAATCCTGGGTGTTTGCAATAAAACCTTGGCAGTAGTGGGCCCCCCTTAATCCCTGGGGCAGGGACATGTACCCTGGGGGCACCTATGCTGCCCCCTACATATCGCTGCACCATTTGGCAGGCAAAACATGATGCCTGCCACGTAGTGCAGGGATATGTCTGCCCCATATTTTTTGTATTGCGGCGGGGGCTGCTGACCTCAACCCCACCACAATATAAAATATAGGTAATGTGACCACCACCGTGGCAGTCGCATCATAATTCGTATGGAGGTAGGTCGGCTCGTAGGCGGCTGGTCCTAAATCCGATACAATGCCAGATAGACTTTGTAATGACCCCCACATTCATTACTAAGGATGGAATCCATCAAATTAGAGAACATCCGGTTATTTGAACAGAACAATACAGAAGCTAGCAACCCTTGGTCTTGAGAGATACATGAGTTTAATGCATTTATACTGCATCAAGAGTCACATACAACATTAGGGTACCAGGGTAAATACATTTGTAAAGACCATCATAGAATCTCCAGTTTGTGAAAGTAACTCTCCTTGTAAAGGTATAGAAATGTATTCACATAATGAGTTATACTTTCAGTAGGGCTTCCAACACTCACAATGATTTGCCTCCACATTATATCTTCAATAGAGTTATAAATCTTAGGTAACAAATATAAAAGGTAGGATAATGGAATGACATATTCAAAAAGTCATCCTTCCAAAGAGATATGATTGTTGCAGCCATATAGTAAGAAGCTCCTCCAACATATAATGTGGAGAAAAATCAATCTGTAGTTGTCTGTAATAATTCACATCTAATAGCTTACTATACATTTCTTTGACATCATTGGCATCCCAAAACACAATGGCCCTCATTACGATGACATCGTAGCGGGATCGGGACCAACTGACATGTAGTTGGCGGTCCTGCCTGCCAAATTACTATTGGACAGCTGTGTAGGCAGTCGGAAACATGCCCTTTGCCATTCAGGCTTGTGCTGCAGTCCGTAAAAGCCCCAATGGCAAAAGGTATGTATACAAACATCCCTGCAATGTGTGGCAGGCACAACGCGGTGCCTGGTACATAGGGCATGGATATTTGGTAGGGCACCACAGGAGGCCCAGGGTGGACGGGGCCCTCCTGGGACCCCTAAGGCCCCTTTCCAACAGACTTTCTATGGCGGCCTGACATCATAATCCCAATGGCAGTGACTACGCAGACACCACTGGCAGTCAGGGATGACTAGTTTGACCACTGCACTGACGGGATCTCCTATCCAGTCAGCGGTATAGGTTCTACCCCCTGACTACAGCGCTCTGACCACCATCATCATAATCCAGCTGTTGGACCGCAGTCAGAGATAGTCTGCCCGACATCGTAATCAGGCCCAATGCTACTACCTTTATTGGAAGGCTTGCTATCAATAATAATAAATGTATTTTGAAAAATGTTACCTCCAATTTCATTGCCTAAAATGATTTTCTCAATCTTCTAATTTACCACTTGTTCACAAGTGTTATTCACATTATAAATCAGTAATTTTTGGACAGAATGAAGATTTTACCTTCAAGCTATTATTCAAACAGAAATCACCATCAAAACACCATTTCAAATAGTTGTTCCTTATGATTTCAGGATTCTTGATAATATTTGCCAGATAATCTGAGGTAAAAAATCATTAATTTCACCTACAATTTTTTAATCAGTAACACAATTAATCATAAAAACAGAATTCTGTGAATATTTATCTTTATTGCACAACTATTTAAGGGGCCAAAATTTACAAGCTAACTTGAATAAGCCAATTTTCATGTCAATCATATCACAAATATGTGAGGGACACAAATTGAGGCCTAGTTCTAATACATCCTTTGCCCCTTTCTGTCAACACTCCAGCTAACTATAACAGCCCTGAAAACTATGTTTTTTTCAGTGAATTTCTAAGGTTCTTTAAATGCTAATTCCTAACTATAACATGTCTAAAACCTATGTTTTTTTCAGTGATTTTCTTTTTTTTAAAAAAATATGTTGATTGTTTTACAACAATTTTATATAACCCCCCCCCCCCCCCTAAGCACAGGACATTATACTGTATGGGAAAAAACACAAAAAAGGAAGATAAGCACACATAATAAAAAAAAACATAGAATAACATCCGAGAATACTCATAACACCCAACAGAAAATCCCCATACCTAAAGCTTTCTTATGCATTTGCCCCAGGCCTGAGACGGCAAGGGAATATTAAACAAAACACAAACAAAGACAAAAACCCAGCTACCTAAGCCCTTTCCTTCCACGTAGTGAGTGGACTCCATATCCGTAACCCTAGCGCTCTTTATTTTTTCCCTTTCTGGGCATAAATCTCCTTTTCCAAATTATAGGAGCTTAGGGCTAGATGTAGGTAATTCATATTTACCGACTCTTAAATACCGAATTTTATCGATTCGGTATTTAAGAGTCGGTAAATATGAAGGGGGAGATGTAGGTATTACAGAGTCTGTAAATACCGAATCGTTAAGATTCGGTATTTACCGATTCTGTAAATACCGAATCGGTATTGCCCATTGATTCCTATGGGCCTTGAAGCCCATAGGAATCAATGGGCAATACCGATTCTGTAATTACAGAATCGGTAAATACCGATTTTAGCAAGGGTGCAGGGGGTGTCACTTTGACACCCTCTAGCACACCAAAGACGGGCATGTTTGCCATGTGGCACACAGACATGCCCTAAGGGCATGTCTGTCTGTCACATGGCTAGGTGTGCATGCACACATGTGCATGCACACCTGGAATCGGTATTTTACCACCCAATTGGATTGGGTGGTAAAATACCGATTCTGTAAGGCCTTAGGGACTCTGAAGAGTCCCACCTACATCTGGCCGTTACCGAATCGGTAAAAATAACGATTCGGTATTTTACAGATTCGGTAAATTTACAGATTCGGTAAATTTACCGAATCTGTAAAAATGGCCCCCTACATACCAAATACCCATTTACCGGTCGGTAACAGCCAAAATCGCCCGTTACCGGTCGGTAAATGGCCTCCTACATCTGGCCCTTAGTAGCCTAGCTATCCATTGATGCTCCGTAGGTGGTAGCGGGTCACCCCACACTGAGGCAATACAGATTCGGAGCACTGCCATGGCTACAAAAAGGAAATACTCATATTGGTGGTGGTGTGGGTCCTGCCGTACCCCTAATAGAATCAAATCCGTTGTTAACTTAACATCTATTCTTAAAGATCTTTTCAAGAATGTTTCGATAGATCCAAAAAATGGTTGTAGGTTAGGGCAGGTAGCGAATATATGTAGTAGATCTCCTTCTGTGCTATTGCAGCGTGGACATGTGATCCCTTGTGTACCCCCCCATTGTGCAATTCTGGCAGGTGTGTAGTATAGCATATATATATATAGTTTTAAAATGCTGAGTTTGTAGGGCTGCAGAACAAAGAACCTCCTGACTTAATTGTAATGATTTCTGGAATACCGCTTATTCTATTCCTATCTTATTTATCCATTCGTATTCGAATTTTTCTAGATCATCCTCTCTATTTACAATAAGCTCCGCGTACAACCTTTTAATTGTACACATCTGTTCCCCCTCCATAACCCCAAAAATTGTGTTAGCTTCAAACCCTCTTGAACCCCCTTTTTTGCTGGTCAAGAAACTTCTAACTTGTAAGTACTTAAAGAAGTTCCTTGAACTAATGCCAAATGTACCTTGTATTTCTAAAAATTGCCGAATTCCTACTGACCCTATCATATCGCCCACTTTCCTAATTCCCAACCTTCCCCACTCCATAAAAGTTGTGTCTGCAAAAATCTCCTGGGGAAGCGCAGGGTTCTGGTATAACCTAGTGTAGGCATTAAATCTCCCCAACCCAAAACTTTTCGCAAAAGCCTTCCAAACCTTGTATGCCGCATCCACTGTTTTAAACCTAGTCCTCTTAAAGTAGCTGGGTTCTGTATACTTCAGAAAGGCATTCTCCCCATCATCCCCTAACACTAATCCATAGATAGAAACTGACCCTGATTGCCTCCCTGATTCCGCCTCCGCCCCTCCTATAAGGCCCGCCATTTGCTGTAGGGCTGCTGCCCAGTAGTATACCCTCAGATCCGGAAATGACCAACCTCCTCCATCCCTAGGTAATGACAAGAATCTCAGCGCTCTTCTTGTTTTACCATGAGCCCAAACAAAACGATTGATTATTTTCTCTATTGTACAAAACCAGCTAGTGTTAAACAACAGGGGGATTGACCTAAATAAGTTTTAAAATTTGGGTAGCGGGTCATTTTGACAAAGTTGACCCTTCCTACTAATGACATAGGTAGATTATGAACCCTGTCCAGGTCTTTCTTCGCCTTGTTAATTACAGGACTTATGTTTATCTCTATCAATTTATCAAGCTCCGCCGTTATAGTCACCCCCAAGTACACCCCAGCCTGGACCACCCTTGAATCAGTGCATAAAGCCTGTGTATTTTTAATAATTTGAGTTTTAGCTTTGTTCAGGGCATATCCTGCAACTTGCCCGAACTGCTCTGCTTCCTCCTCTATAGCCCTAATAGCCTCAGGGGGTGATGGTGTAATAATCGCCACATCATCTGCGTAGGCTAGCATCTTACACGTACCCCTTTTGGTTATCAGCGGGGGAATCCAGTTATTTTGCTCCAATTTGTGGATCAGCGGGTCAATGCACATTGCAAACAGCAATGGTGAACATGGACATCCCTGCCTACTGCCGCGCGTGATCTCAAAGGAAGCAGTGCGGCCAGCATTCACCCTGATACATGCTGTAGGAGCGATTTACAATGTCTGGATGGCTTTATTAAAACCCTCCCTGCATCCTCCCCGTCTTATCACTGCCACAGGAAATCCCAGGAGACTTGATCAAATGCCTTTTCGGCGTCCAAAAGCAAAACTGACATTGGGTTTCCTGGGACCTCCTGTGCATCAAACAATGTGATCACACTCCTAATATGTTGCCTGGTGCCCCTTTGTGGAATAAACCTGTGCTGATTTGTATTTACCAGTGTGTCTATAACCCTAGAGAACCTTGCTGCCAATGCTTTTGAGAAAATCTTCACAGCCAAATTTATCAGAGTGATTGGCCGGTAGGAGCCCGGCTCCGTAGGTGGGTTCCCTTTTTTAAGAATGATTATAATGTCTGCCCCACCCAGCTTGCTGGAATGGAGTCCCTTAGCTGTGCTTCTTTAATTGTCCTGACTAAATCAGTTTTTAGTGCTTTGAAGAACACCTTATAAAACTCTCCCGGGATCTGGTCCGGTCCGGCCGCTTTACCTGAAGGTAGGGTAAGCATGGGAGACGTGATCTCCTCTTCCTCTAGAGGCCCCTCCAATGACTCCCTGTCTGCATCTGATAAGATATTGCTGGGTAAATCCTGTAAGTATCCATAAATCTCTACGGGGTCCCTATCCTGCTCCTCTTTATACAGTTTACAATAGAACTGACGAAAGACCTCCCGAATATCCTCTGTGTCTGACACCAGGTTTCCCATAGGATCCTTTATCTCTTTAATTTCCCCCAGTGCTACCTTCTGCCTTGTCCGTATAGCTAGTGTGTGGCCCACCCTCTTGCTATATTCATAGCATTTTTCCTTTTGTGTAGTGAAGATTTTGGCCGCCCTTGTGGTGATTCTTTCCTCTGCCTCTGCTTTTGCCAATGCAACCTCAATCAAACTCTGCTCAATAAGAGCTCCCGTTATCGTAGCCTGTGCCAACCTGTGCTCTGCTAATAGAGCTGTATTTAGTTGTTCTACTCTTACTCGCTCTTTTTTGTTTAGACAAGCTGAAGCTGAGTGTCTCCCCACGCACCCCCGCCTTAAAGGCGTCCCATGCATTCCCTGATGCCGTCCTACCCCTGTTAATCTCCCAGAATCCTTCTATCCATGTGTGCATGTGTTCAACATACTCAGTGTTCATCAATAGCCCCCTCTCAAATGTCCATCTCGTCTCCTGTCTGCGTAACCCCCTCCCCTTAAGTGTTATTATCAGTGGATTGTGGTCAGAAACAAGTCATGGCAATCTTTCCACCTGCAAGCTAGATAGTAAGGAGATTGAAACAAAAAAGTAATCTAGCCTGACACACCATTTGTGCGGGGCCGAGTAGTAGGTGAATCCTGGATTGTCTGGGTTTAGCTTACCCCACACATCCAACAGTGCGTTGTTGCTGGCCATACTCAAAATTGCTTTGCAGACTGTCTTTTTCCTTCCTTGATAGCGCCCTCTAACATCCATACCAAGACCAGCTGCACCATTAATGTTAAAGTCTCCTGCTAGAATAGCCCTTGGGGCCAATGTGGCCAATTCTAAATCTAAAAAATCTAATATTTCCGGATCGTCTTCAGTGGACCCATATATTGAAGCCAAAGTGACCCAGTCTCCCCCTATCAAACATTCTACCAGCACCCATCTACCCCATTTATCCTCCAGTTTCTTTCTTATTACAACATTACTATGCCTTGATAGAATAACCACCCCCTGGTTTTTGCCCCTTGTCTTGAGAAGGCTAGCAACTGAAACCCTAGTTGTTCCAATAGGAAAGCCCTGGTGCCCTCTATATGGGTCTCCTGAAGACATACAAAATCCGCCCTCGTATTTTTGAGCATCACTGCAACACGTTGCCTTTTCATCCTGTCGTTGAGTCCACAAACATTAAGCGTTATTAGCTTTACATTCGTATTCATTTACTGTTGTCTTTTGTCTCCCCTGCCAGCCAAACCTTTGCCTTTCCTGAACTGTCCTGGTTCAGTTTCCTTCCACGTTTTACTAAGCTTCCTGTCTGTTTGGCTGCCTTTACCTGTGTTAATCCCCTTCCACCCACTGTCACTTTCAACCCTTCTCCGTTTATTATCTTCCCAACCAGCTGTGCCCTTACCCCATGTCCTGTGTTCCCCCTCCCAACCCCCCCTCTGATGCCCTCCCCCCTTACCCCCCTCTACAGGCAAATAGGTCAATCCTGACCTATGTGTGACTGCTTCGTAGCCTCCCGGGACGTCGCTCCCCCTCTCCCCTCTCCTACTTATAAAAGAAAAAAAAAATCAGCTGTGGAATCTGTTCTACACAACTCGTATTGCATAGTGAAATAAACATAAATCTGCCCAAAGACTACAGCCCTGTTGCTCTATCTTGACTTCCGTACAGGTTGCATGGTTCTATCTCGGCCCCTTCTTTCCTTAAGTTCTGCCAGGAATGCCTGTGCTTTAACTTCCGAAAAAAACATCCTGGTCTGACCATTTACTATCACTTTTAGCCTGGCTGGGAATAACAGGTATGCTTCACATCCCGTCTTTTGAAAGGGGTCGATCAGTTGCCTTAATCTCCACCTCCTTTCCACTGTAACGTGGCAAAAGTCTGGGTGTGCAAAAAAGGATATCCCATTAAAGCTACGACGGGCCTGGGGCTTAGCTCTATCCATGATCTCCTGCTTGGCCAAAAATTTCCCTAGAAAAACCAAAATCGCTCTAGGCCTATCTGATTGAGACATAGCATGTGCTTTCTTGTGCGTTAGAGGGAACCTGTGTGCCCGTTGAACCTCCAGTTCCCAATCCCAAGCAGCCAGTTCTAGAAAGGCCCCTTTTAATAGTGTGATAACGTAGGCCCGAGCATCCTGCCCCACTGCTCCCTCCGGAATTCCCAGCAGTCTGATGTTATTGCGCCTCTGTCGGTTTTCAAAGTCCTCCATCTTCCATTGTATGTCCTCAGTTGCTTTTTCCTGGGCCTCTTTAAATTCCTGCCATCTTGTTACTTCGTCCTCCAATTTTCCCGTTCTCTCTTCCACCTCCGTGACTCTGCCTGCCATCTCCGCATACAGCTTGTTCATTTTGCTAAGGGACCCTTGAATTTTTTTGTTTGCCTGTTTGGCCCTTCTACTCTCTGACCTGGCTTCCCCCTGCATCTGTTTGAGGGTAGCGTATAGTGGATCCATTGTTGGCATTTGAACCTGTAAAGTAGCAGTTGTCATGTGCATCTGCTGCTGATGTTGACTGCACAACCCTTCCTCCTCTTGATATAGATTAGAGGTGGCCGAATAATCCCAAACAAGTTTTTTTGCCATCTCTGTCTGTGTGGGGCTGCTGGGGGTCAGCATCTGTACTGTCCTCAACGCTCCCCCCTGAGCACTCTCCTGATGTTGGTCCAGTGTCATCGGTAACTGAGAAGAAGCACTTGTCACTTGGAGAGCCGGGAGGTGTGAGAAGTTGGCCTGGTATATGATGTTCACTATTCTAGTGAGCACCTTGCACCAGTCCAAACAACCCTTATGGTGATGGTTGTAAAGTCAACCTTATAGACCAGCTATCCTAGTGGTAGTATGGACAAAAGCAGTCTTAGGCTAAACTCAAAGGGCATGGGAAGCCAGCTGTTTTACCATATGCAAACCTTTTAATACCAAATGAAAGGACACCACACAGGTTATATATTCAAAATATATATGTATTTATTTCTAAAACAACCCTCTGAACTCTTTATAAGCACCGAAGCACAAGCGCATAACAAGTAACTTAATATAACATACAAAAGTTTCACAAATATGGATAGGCCTTGGTGGCCCGCTAAACCATATACTAAAATAGTGGTATAAGAACCATGTCACGAACAATGGTAAGGCCTAGGGCCTTGGGAATCGCTGGGGCTACACTGGACTAACAGTTGTTAGGAAGCAGGAGGCCCACGGGATGCGGGTGCAGTGTCTAAATGCACACGCGTGCACACATAGAAGTCAATGGGTGCGTAAAGTTAGAAAGTTAAAGATTTAGGAGTCTTCCGACTAGACTAGAAACTAACCACTTGAAACTAGGACACTAGGAGTGTAAACCTTTACAGGAGCACCGCAGTACTAGCGTTACCTCACCCACAGAAAGCGGGTGCATAGGTGACAAAATGTGTCGGGTTTCGTCGTGGAGTTCTATGGAGCCTTGGAGAAAAGATGCTGCAGGCGACCAGGAGAGAAGAGTCCGGTTGGATCCAAGGGCGGATCGAGGATGAAGAGTACCTGAAAGCAGAGGGGATAGAGTCTGGGTCACCAGCCAGTGACCAGGATGAAACCAGGAAGGAACCAGGCGATGTCAGGAAGCGATCAGGTGCTTGCGTGAAGTTTGTCTCCGCTGCCACGTGGACCCGGAGGTGTCGACGACAACCAGGAGCTGGGCACGGACTGTCCCACGAAGGCTCTCGCTGTTGGCTGTGTCGGTTCTCGATTCTGAATCAACCGGCCTTGGCAAATCTAACCCATGCAGAAATCGAAGATGGCTTCTGGATCAGACCAGCAAGGTCAGATGGGCTGCTCCTTTTCAGGGGAGCAAGGGCCAGTCTGGAGCAACCAGACCAGCATTGGAAATTCAAGGCTTCGTCGTCGCAGAGGCCACTAGCCAACGGGCAAGTGACCGGACAGACGCTTCGAGCAGGAAAATGCAAAAGGGCCCCAAGCAGTACTCGGTGAGTGTGGAGAAGTGATCTTTGGTGCAGTTGGTGCTCGGGCTGGGGCTTCTCAATCGCCAATGCACAATTTCGAAGGTGCCTCAGAAGTTGCACGGAAAGCAATTCGCTGTCTTTACAAGATGGCCGGTCCCACGTCTCTCGTCACATCCACGGGTCTCAGCTTTGCTGTGGCTGTGGATCGGGCTGAAGGAAGTCTGGAAGTCTGGGTCTTGTCAGGCTCTGTGTTCGAGCTCCGGCGGGAGCAATGACAAAGCAAACCGTTGAGCGCTTGATGGTGCCTACTTCCACAGGGTGGTCACTCCTTGACCACAAGGGAGATTCTTCAGTCTTCTACGTCGAGTAGGATGTCGAAGGGTCCAGAGTTTCATATCAGAGTTTCAGTCAGGATTATCTAAAGTCTTGGGACTCAGCTCCTACCTATATACCAAATCTAGGGGCTGGATTACCTGCTAGGTCCCTCCTATGTGTGGGACCCAGGAAGGGGGTGGTTACACCCCTTTCCCTTTGTCCAGTTTCGCGCCAGAGCTGGGGCTGGAGTGCCCCAGCACCGGTTTGAACTGACCTATGCATGGGACACCTTGTGTGCCCCATACAGGGTCTCATTTCATTCAGCCCTCCCTACCCCAACACACCATCGCCTATCTGGGGTGGTGCTAGCACCTCCCTGTGACAGGAAACCTATTGTCCAAGCCTCCCTCGCTGGAAGGACTCCCAGCAGCAGGAGGTCAGACTTGTGTCTGTGGCAGCAGCATCCATTTTGTGATGCTGAGGCTCTGGCTAACTTTAACCGGGATTAATGGAAGTAACATGTCTTTTCCCTCTAGAAGGGTGGAATACTACCCCCGTCGCCAGAATTGGCGAGGGGGTAGTATTCCAAAGCGTATGACACCTTACCCGACATGTTTTGATAAAGCCAAACCAAAGTTAGCATCTGACCGCAAGGTTCATAATGCACTTAAGAGTATATGGTATGGCATTATCCTAGAACAGCTATAAGGACATGGTTCCGAAAGCTGCAGACAGTCTCGGCTCATGCTAGAGCACCATCTCACATAAAACCAAGCACTCTGCCTGCAGGATTGTTAAGGCCTGCCATAGGAGTGACTTATAGGTGTATATGTGTCCAAATATAGGTTTAGACATAGGAATACTATATCTAAGCAATGGGTGATTACACGACCTTGCCCCAGCTGAGTGATCAGCCAGTTGTGTCAGTTTGGATGGCCAGCCAGGGGTGGCAAAAGATATGCTGGTAGGCCTTGGGTGCACCTATGCCCTGGGTACCTATAGTACACTATACAGGGACTCACAAGAGTGGCCAAATATCCAATTAGCTATGTACCTAAGGTACATGGAGTCCATTTTATAGAGAGAGCAGATAGCCTGGGGTCCTGATTAGCAGGATCCCAGGCCAACTAAGTCGAAAAGCAGCTAAACACAAGGCAAAAAATCTGGGGTAACCATAGTCAGGTATCTACCTCCCTACACAACCCCCCCAAACGAAAGGAGATAAGGCTATCCTTGACCAGGTAAGCCTATATTGCCTAAGTGGCCATATAAGGAAGTACCTGCACTAGCATGGTTACCCCCTGTCTCATAGTCCACTAAGCAATCCCTCACCCTAGGGGTATCAGAGGGTCTCCCCCATAGGGAATCTCTACCTGTGATGTGTTTTGGCAAAGTAAAAAGGCTGGTGTTGAGATGGAGTACTGAAGTGAGGCTCCACTAATGTAGGGCCCAGCTTCCTCCAATCACTATCCACCATGGATGCCTTTCTTTCCATGACTGAGTTGCACTGTGCTCTCAGGGTCAACCTCTGGCTGCCTACAGCTGGAGGCTGGGTCCCTTTTGTTGGCTTACTGGAGGGACAGGTCAGGTTTGGGACCTTTGGGTACCATGTTTGGCTGTGCCCAACAGTGTCCATCTGGGGGAGGTTCCTAACTAAGTGTAAGGGAGATCCCTCAGGAGTTTTTGAATTTTTCACCTTGCTAGGGCTGCTAGCTTTGGTGCCCCTAATCTGCTGATAGGGGTGTTCTTGTGGACAGGGGGCCCTTTGGGGTCCACTGGCCTTCCTGACCTCTACAGCCTTGGGCTGACTGTGGCAGGCTAGACAGGGGCAGGTTACCTGCTCCAGACTGGGTCCCACCTTGGAAGGGTCCACTGACATCAGAGGCTCTGTCAGGCCAGGCCTGGCTACCTCTGGGGCAGTTTCTTCACAAGGGGTAGGGTCAGTTCCCTGAGGAGGCTGACTCTCACCTAATGTCTGGTGGGAGGGAGACTTGTCTTCCTCCCCAATGCTCTCTGTCTGAGTGGAGTGATCCATAGTTTCAGGCTTCACAACACTAAAATCTGTCCTAGTTTGGGCTGTTGCCATCACAGCCCCGCCAACCTTTTCAGGAAGGGACTCATTTTGGGTTTGGGCTGTTACCATCACAGCCCTGTCAATCTGTCTAGGGAAGGAGTCTGCTTGAGATTGGGCTGAGACTAGCACCGCCCTACCAACCTTTTCAGGGATGATATCCTGAGCTGGGGCTGTGGCCATCACAGCCCCACTAACCTTTCCATGGAGATTTACCATTTTAGAATGGGTTTCTTGTTCTACCTCAGCCCAGGTTGAGATTTCCAGATCCTTTCCCATTAGACAATCTACAGGCAAGTTTGTAGACACTGCCACTCTCTTGGGGCCAGTGACACCTCCCCAACTGAGATTAACTACTGCCATGGGATGATCTTTCTGTACTCCATCAATGTTGGTTACCTGGTATGTGGCTCCAGGTAAAAGTTGCCTTGAGGGAACCAGACTCTCAGTCACCATAGTGATGCTAGCCCCTGCGTCTCTATAGGCCTCAACTTTCTGACCATTGATGAGGGCCTCCTGTCTGTACTTTCCCAAAGTGTTGGGACAAGCAGTGAAGTTGCCAACCCCCATGCCATCTTCACAGACAAGAGTAGCTGTGGTAGGGGACCTGGTTAGGCCAGAATCCACCTGAGTTCCCACAGTAAACCCAGCCAAATTCTTGGGGGCACTCCCACCACCTGGGGGATTACTGCTAACAGTTACAGGAGGTCTGGGAGTATTACATGGGGGAATGTTTTCCTTATTGTTGGACCTTGGGCAACTGCTGTCAGTCTTCCAGTGGCCAGGCTGTTTACAGACCTGGCAATAAGGTTTCTTTTGGTTAGAGGAAGTGTTTGGGACCCACCCCCACCATTGGAGTTTTGGGGCCCTGTTGAGGACTTGTCTTTTGATTTATCCCCACCTTTCTCTTGAGGCTTGGTAGAATCTTTCTTCCGGTCACCACCCTGATTTTTAGGCCTAATCCTGATTCTGACCCATTTGTCTGCCCTCTTACCCAATTCTTGTGGAGAGGTCAGATCTGAGTCCACCAGGTGCTGGTGTAGAAGCTCGTTTTGACAATTACTAAGGATCTGCTCCCTTATAATCAAATTATACAATCCTGTAAAGCCATGTACTTTGCTGCCCAATAACCAGCCCTCCAGAGCCTTAGTAGCACAATCTACAAAATCAGTCCAGTCCTGAGTCTGTGTCTTCAGGGTATCCCTGAACATCAACCTGTACTGTTCAGTGGTTAAGCCAAACCCATCAATCAGAGCACTCTTCAGGACAGAGTAGTTGTTAGCATCCTCATAACTAACTGTGAGGAGCTTATCGCTCCCTTTTTCTGAAAAGGAGAGCCACAAGATTGCTGCCCACTGACGTTGGGGTACCTGCTGTACTTTGCAAGCCCACTCCAAAGCAGTTATCCACTTGTGGATGTCATCCCCATCTTTGTAGGGGGGCACAATCTTACTCAGGTGTCTATTGTCATAGGACCTGTCTTTATTCTTAGGGATATTGCTGCCACCAGTGGAGTCTAATCCACTTAACTTTTGCTCCCTTGCCAAAGCAAGTTTTGCTTGGGCTAGGGCAAGTTCTTCCTTCTCTATTCCGAGTTGGACCTCCCTCATCCTAGCCTCATGTTCTCTCCTTTTAGAGGAAGTCATTCCCCTCTGAGAAACTCTAGAGCCATTGGAGTGGAGAGATTCACCTGAGTGAGATCTGTCCCTCCTATACCTCTGGTTAAGTCCACTGTGGGGTCTGGGAAGGGCTAGCCCTTCTCCAGCCCCATGTAGGCTTAGGTTAGCCTGGCTAAGTCTCCTAACTTGGGCCTGGCTGTCTACCTCTTCCTCAGAATCTTCCTCCTCCTCTTCTTCCTCATCATCATCTATGACAGTAGGATCAGGGGCCTCATCTTCTGTGGAGGGTATGCCCTCACCTGTTCTTCCTGTAGGCTCTGCGCCAGAGGCATTGAGTCTATCATTCTCATCTAGGACTTCCATCAGGTGTCGAAGGGTAGGGTTAGAACCCTGTTTCAACTTTCTTGAGGTACACAAGTGTCTCAATTCTCGAAAGCTGAGGATGTCATATCTGGAGGGTGCCCTGGGAGGGTCACTCACCACAGGTAGAGAGCCAGATGGGTCACCTGTGCCAGACATGATCTAGTGAGGTGTGGTGTGTGCACTTACCTACACTAAGTGTTTTCCTACTAAACCTCCCTAGGAGTTGTAGTCAGGGTGTGCTAGGCCCTTTGGTCTCCAACAACTAAGTTCAGTAGAACTTAAGTATTCTAAGTGCAGAACTATAAGGAAGTGCTGCAGCATGACAATGTAAGCTCTTTAGCTGCACTGTGCTGTGGTACTTCCGAAGCACAGGGATGCAACATATGTACATAAATAAGTTGCTCTTTGATGCCTCACACGAGCGATGAGGAGCCTTTCGAAGAACCTTATGATGCAGCAGGGTCAGTAGTCTGAATAGAATAACTCTTAGCCATCCGAATTCACCGTGCATTCTGCGCCTTCTCCACAGCCATTAGTATATTAGGAGAGAGGGGTCAGTGCGACTTACTCCCACGGCTGGTCAGCGGCCATCTTGACTCTCCTTTTTTTCCATAAATTTCAAAGATTTTTTAAATGATAATTTTTAAATGTAATAATAGTTATATGTATTTTTTATACTGATTTTCTACAGTTTTTTAACTGTATATTTTTACATATATTATTTTTTAAATGTCATTATATAATTTTAATATAAATGGACAAAAAAGGTTTTTGAAATATTAAAATGGATATTTTTTTGTTTTATATTTTTATTTTAATATATTGATATTATTTCCTTTGTTATTTTTTTTTCAAAATTTTTGGGGAGTCGTGCACCCAAAGCGTACCTGTCACGATCGGTGCTCGGATTTTAGCTGCCATTTTAGAAATGTTGCGAAGGATCCGCGTACGGTGTGCGACGAGTGCTTATTTTATGAGATGTGCATGATTGCAATGCAAACGGTAAGTGACTCCAGCTCCCGCGCATTCACGACGCATGCGCATCACTGTACATGACGCTTGCACGCTTCCGTGAGACGTCATATACGTGTTGGGCGCAGTGGGTGCGCGACTCCATCGAATTTTTTTTATGTCTAAAATTATATATATATATGTCTTTAATATACATATTAGGGCAAGACATTATCTAAGGTACTCATGAAAATAATATCTTTTTACTTGTAATTAACATATTACTTTTAAATGCAATTTTGCGAAGTCGTGTAGGGTGCTTGCTGCGTGTGTGCACAGTGCGCGGATCCCATGTGACCTGAAAAAAAAATATTTGATTGGTTCATAACATTTCCCATTGTAACTATTGAAGGACCCCACCCATTTCAATCATACTTCTTTGAGCTTCTTTGGAGAGTCATCTCTGTGCTCCGAAGAACCTATTTCCATAATTTTTTTGGGGTGTTTTTGAAAACAAAAACAACATCTTGGCTTCAGGACAGCAGCCACAGGAGGAGTCAGAACATTGTTCAGAGGAAGAATTTTTACCGGAAGCTCCACGTCCACAAAGGTCTGCAAAGTCAACCTGCCTGATCTGTGATCGTGTGTTGTCCAGAGGTAGTGCCAAAAAAAAATACTCTTGGGGTACTGCCTCCATGTACAAGCACCTCAAAACTCTACATCTGGTGAACCTGGCTCGAGAGGAGTGTAGGAGAGCAGAACGGCTCCCTCCACCTGCAGTTCCTGGTTCATCTGGCACTTCTACAGCTGCATCAGCACCGGAAATACGCCCCGAATTTGCTTTACTTAAGCAGCACTGCATAAAGTGCAACAAACTAATTTCTTATGGGGAGCAGTCTGTGGAAGCAGTGCGTGCTGTGCAACGCAATCATCATTGCTAGATTTTTGTTTGTTTTTGGGGGGAATGCAAGTTAATTCCTGAAGTTTCATGTTTTTTTCATTCTTTTTTCATTTTTTTTTTAAATAACCAAAAAAATAACAAAATGGTTCAGAAAAATACAAAAAATATTTTAAAAAAGTTCTTCTCAGAACTAACTTCTCTGGTTAAAGAAAGAACTACATTTGTATGTTAATGTGTGAAAGTTTTGTTGAATGTATGTGTGTAACTTAATTGACTTAAAAAATGCATTAGTAGTGTATTATGCGTGTATGAGTGCAGAACTATAAGGAAGTGCTGCAGCATGACAATGTAAGCTCTTTAGCTGCACTGTGCTGTGGTACTTCCGAAGCACAGGGATGCACCATATAGGTACATAAATATGTTGCAACTCTATGCTTCCCTCTGCACTTCTGCACAAACCGCAGACATACAGTGACACAGGCATCCTTTCCTTGCACCCTGGTGCAAGCATGTCTGTGTCGTGTAGAGATTGTTTTGGTGCAGGAAGGGACACATTCCTGCACAAAAACAATCAGTAAAGGCATTTTCCTCCTTCAATGTTTGCTATGCAATGCAGCATACATTGAAAAAGAAAAATCGAGGAGAAATGAAAACAATTCTCCTTGTTGTGCCTTGCTACACCAACCGGAGGATGCTGCAGCATTCACCCACATCTCCAGATTTATGATTTATGATAAATCTGGAGATGTATCTTCTTCTATAAGTGTTGTGTGGAAACACCCACAGCGACACCTATTGAACGCCCTTTCAATGCAAAGTGGTGTGTATGAAGAGGTCCTATTAACAAGGAGAAGAAAAGCTACACAGGGCGCCTTTTCCTCAACCTTATAAATAAGAAGTAGTGTCTGGCGCCATTACTATGTTACAAAAAGTGACATATTGTTGGTACAGGATGCTTCTAAATCTGGCCCATAAGTGCTTAGGTATTGGTAGACTATTGCAATAAATACATATTGCTAGTTAATTGATAGAAAAATTGCATGAGAGTGACAGAAGGTAAGCACAGAGCTATCTCTCCAAAGATGCTAAAAAAAATGATTGAAATAGTTGCGGTCCTTCAATAGTTACAAAGGGAAATGTTATGAACCAAATCTTTTTTTTGTGGTCACATGGGATCCTATGACAGAGAGATTCCAAAACTACATAGATATAAACTGGGTATTTTGAAGAGTGTATTAATACTTTGTAGCTTGTTGCAGGTCTGCATGCATAGTATATTAAGAAATTGATTTGTAATAGGGTTAGTGGCTAGGACAATGCTTAAGTATATGACTAATAACTAGAGTTGAGCGTCCATGTCACTCTATTAAACAACATAGAACTGCGTTGCAGAGAGGTGGTCCAAGGCCATGCCCCATTTTACACCTCTCTGCAATGCGACACTCTGGCACCTACTACACATATCTGGTGGGTTAGTTGGTCACCAGGGACTCTCAGGATTCAAGGGGACTTTATTCCCTAACTTAAAATGCCCACAGACCATGTTTGCACACATATCAACTCAGTTCTTCCCTCCTTTCTTCACCAGTGTGCAAACACAGCCCATCGTGTGTTTTAATACTTAGTTAATCTTACCTGGACAGTAGTAGATATTAAAAAATGCTAACTTTTTTTTAAGTTGTTTTTCATAATTTACATTTCGGAAAATTTCATAATTTAGAATTAGGATCAGTGAAAGAGAAGAATAAAACACATTTATAATATATAATATATTTTTTACAACACAACATAATTTTAACATTATATAAATAATTGTGTTTGCCTTATTTTCTGTTCACAGAATATAGTGAATTTCACTACAAAATGTGATTTCAATGTTACTCATCACATAACAGCGGGCAAAAAACAAACAATCAATAAGATAGTTTAAAAAAACAAACAAATCTGTGTAAAAAATATTTTTTATATACTCAACTATTTCTGAACATTCCATAAAAACTACATCCTCAATAACATGCCATGTAATACAAATCACACATATATAACATGCTTCCTTCTAAGAGAATGTTCTTACTTGAATATGAAAGAACTCAAATAATAATTCAATCAATAATTCTTTTTAATTTCCATACACTGTAAATGATGTTCTTGAAATATATATGCTGTGAGAATATGCAAGAAAAAATCCTTATTTCAAATTTATACCTTTCCTCTAGGCCAAATGGTATTCCTGAAATCTTTTATACTGAAAGTGTCCAATAGTAATCGTATTAGTATATTTTGATATATTCCTCATAGGCCGAATTATGTTCTTAAAATATAAAAATATTAGGTAGGAATTTGGTAATTCATTAGGCAAACGATGTCTAAAAACCAATTGAGCATCATTACAATATATCCATCCTTTATTACATTTTAAATAAACAGTGTACTGTCCAGATGTAGTAGAAGGACCATCATGGAAAATAATTGCTACTTCTGCAAAAGTTCTTCCTGATATTGATACTTGACTTGCTAAAAAATGTTTAATTAAAGTTTCCAATTTTCTTCCATCAGCTGTACAACGTTGTATCATTAAAATGATATATTGTCCATATCTTCGTATAAATATTGTTGATAACATTTCTGATTTGCATTGGCTACACTCCATGTTTTGATTTGCTGCTTTAACTAGTTTGTTGAAAGACACTGTTTTACAGTCTGGTAATGTAAAATATATAAATCATTCAGTACCTATGTTAGTGCTACATGTAAACATACAATTTCACATTGATGATCCCATTTATAACAAAGGCCAAAAAGATTTTCAGTTTCTATTTCTTCATTCTCCAATACTGCAAGCATATACATTAGAAATTCCTGAGCATCATGTTGGACATTCTGCATAAATTGTGTAGAACCAGAACATATATCCAAAAGAATAGGAATATCAGAAATGCTTTGCATTTTACTTTTATCAGTTCTCAATTTTTCATAAATACAATGCAACAAGGAACAAAATATTTTTTCACGATTCTCCATAATTTGCTGTTGCAAACTTTCAAGAAAAAAAACGCTGACCACTACATTAGCATAGCAGTTGATACGTGAATTTCTAACTGATACCCAACAATCTCTTCAATAGTGTCCTTTTACTTTTTGCTTGTAATCTCAATATTTTTTTCCTTCTCTATAACTTCACTACAGATATTATCATATCTTCTTTACGACCTACTACATGCTTTTCAAATACAGGATATTCACCTAAATAGGGAGCATATGCTCTTCTTAACCGATTATACTCTTTTACACAGTTTGCATCTGCATTAATCTTTCTCTCATCAAAATCAATCAAATACATTCCAGATAAAGTTCTGACTCGGGACAAAGCAACATATGCCATACCCTCTTTAAACACGGTACTTCCAATGTTCACCAAATCACTGTCTTTATCAAAATAGTAATACCTAGGCAACTGAAGGGTCCTGCTAGGTGATCAGGTACAAGCAAACATGAATGGTAAGAACACAGACTTGTTGTAAAGTGAGGCAGTGTACAGCACAAAGGATTCAGTGATGTAATATCATATAAAACAAATTTATTAAACACATATCATGAAACAATTTTTAAACGTAGTTTAAAAAATATTACAAAGAGCAAATGCACAATCGATTTTTATACAGACTGATTCCTAAAAATAACACATATTTTTCACAGTTAAAAACAATCTTACACAAAATAAAATGATGCTTTTTTGTACATAAAATAAACAAACAACAGACAAGTGGATGAGTAGAAATGTCTCACAGTATTACTATTTTGATAAATATTGTGCCCTGACCTAGGTACTTGTAACTAGTCGCAGGGGGTCCCTTTCTTATTTTGACACCAAAGCACTGTCTACACCTAATCCTTGAGATTTATGAATAGTCACTGCATATGCCAGAGAAAGTTTAACCTGTTTTCTACGGACATATAAATCGTTAACATGCAAAAAACAAACTGAACAACAACCAATCTGTTTTACTTCGTCACTTTCATCAAATTAGATTTTTAAAAATTCAATTCCATCTCTATTTTGATAATTAACAAAATCAACAACTTTACCCATTGCTCCATTTACTAAACCTTTTTCCATATCCAAATTATGCCTTAAAATTACCCGAAAGTTTACACATACATATAGATTATTTTCTAAATCAGCAGTTTTAGATATAGATTTTTCTAAAGAATCCAACTTTGTTTTCAATTTTTCCGTCAAAATAATAGTGATTCCTTCATGCTCTATTTTATCAATAGCCTCCAATTTTAATATTTGTTCATTTTCTAGCTTCAAAAGTTGTTCATTGAATATAGAACACTCGCGCAGTGTTGGCATTAAGCAAATTATAGATTTATTTTCTTCAATTTTCATATATATTTTTTCAGGAACTATATTTTCATTTGGAAACAAGTTTGTAAGTAGTCGACTGTGCAAAGCTTGTTTGCCATGTTCTGTCAGTACTCCAATTCTTATATCTTGAAGAATGGTTTCATAATCAGCATCATTTGCCTGTCGCATATTTTTAATGAGTTCTTTGTATTCAAAATATGACCAAATGTTAACGTTTCCAACTTTCTGGTGTCTTCATGTACACGTGTTTTAAATACTGGTTGTCCCTTTACGGGAGTAAGTTGCAGTAGATCTCCAAAAACTTTCACATGTTTTCCTCCAAATAAGACATTGTACTCTGTTTTAAGAATTGGCTGCATTCCTAAATGCACAAAGGCAAGCATTAAGTTTAGGACCATGCTTACCTCATCAATAATCAGAAGTTTCATGTTTTAGCACTCTTTAAACTTCTTAGCAAGCTTCTCCAGCTAGTTTATTATATTCCAATTTATTGTCATGCTCTACAGGTAGCATTAGTAAACAATGTAATGTAATTCCTTTAATGTTGTGTTCTGCCAACCCAGTTGGAGCAGTTACAACACAAGACAAATGCGAGTCAGTTGTTTTCTGTGGATAACTGGTCAATACTTTAATTAAAAAACTTTTTCCTGTTCCAGCTTGACCACTGAGGTACATTCGGATAGGTTGAAATGGTGTGCATGTGCATTCTTTCCTTTCATGAAGAAATCCATGGTCAATCTGTTGTCTAACTTGGTGATATATTTCTTTCTGTTCAACACTTAGTTCTTCGTCCAAGTTTGCTAAGTCCATAATATCTTCTTGAGCATGATGCATTGTTGTTTCCACTTCATTCATTGCAATTACAGCTTCATTTTCAAGAAGCGATTGTCCTAGTGGATCTTGACTCAGTGGAGCAGAACTTTGACTGTCTTGAGAACTGTCTCTAGCAATCTCAGCTGCAATAGTAGCTTCTTGATCAATTTCATCATTCAACATTTTGAGATATTTTGCAAAAACAGTACTTTCTATGGTATCTTTACAAGCATTGAAGGAATCTTCATAGCTCTGAAAATCTCCAATTAATTCCAAATCTGTATGCCACAGTTTGAAGAGTTGCAAAAGTGCTAAATAGTAAAATTCCCTTTTATCAGGAGTATCACAACTCAGTTTTCTGTGATTAATCACATTTCTTTTCCTTTGTTTCACCAAGCATCCTTCGGAACCAATCACTGCATTTTTTCCATCATTTATGTTTTTTGTAGTATTCTGTTTAAAAGTGTAATATTGTAGCACTTCATAAAGACATATGTTCTCAAGATGATGACTTCTATTTGGATAATATGTGTCCAAGATGTTTGTTTTGACAATATCTGTACTTTTGGATGTTTTTCTGCTAAATATTTGATTTCTTGTACAGATTTAGGTACTCGATTTCGCGTTGCAGCAAGACCTACACTCACCGAAATGATTTTTCTAGATTTTAAGTATAAACTTGCAGATGATAACTGATCTGAGCATTCATACGCTCCAATTTCTCGATGGGATAACATCTTCAAACTGAAATTGTATAATTATTTACTAAGACTCTTCTCATGAGAAATTTCTTCCCACATTTCTTTCAATTCCGTCTTTTCTGATTTTGTAATATAGGATGTCACATACCGGGCAACAGCAATGGAATTATACCAGCAACATACTGAATATACATATTAGCATTCCACATTGAGAGAATGACGGGATTATAATCATTGATGTATTTTGATTCTTCACTTCTTCTCAAATTGCATGTATTTTTGGGAGATTTTCTAGTGATGGTATGTCTCACAGCTGACATAAAACTGTTTACTCTTCCTTTGGATATTACAGGACGTGGAAATCCAAAACGACACTTGGTATAAAACTTTCCTTAGACTTGTACTTTCATTGACAGTATTTTCCACATTCGGATGATACTGTTTTGTCTTTTATTGAAGAATATGCCACATGTGCTACACCAAAAAGAACAGAAGAAAACAACTTAAGGAAATAAGTCTTACGATTTCAAAGTCATTGACGTGGAAAATACTATCGACGAAAGTACAAGTCTAAGGAAAAGTTTTATACCAAATGTTGTTTTGTATTTCCATGTCCTGTATTATCCAAAGGAAGAGTAAACAGGTATAGCACATGTGGCATATTCTTCAATAAGAGACAAAACAGTATCATCCGAATCAGTTCCAAATTTGGGCGCATCCTTGATCCATATCAGCATATGTATATGAGGAGCACCTCTAGCTTGATATTCCTTTCTTCAAAAGAAATCCACAACTTCTCCAAGAGGAGGATTCTTTTTATTGCAGATATAAGACATCATAGCTTCAAACCTATGATTGAAATATCTACATACATTAACAGGATCCAAAGAGCACAATTCTCCAGGTGTCTTGTATCCAATATTTTTTATATTGGAATTTGCCTCTCGAAGAAATTCAAGTAAATCATCCCAAGCGTATTCAGCACAGCTTAGGGTAAGAAACCTTAGGAGTTCCTTAGCATACATTTAAGTTCTCCATGACAACGGTACCAATGCTCATTAGTACCACACAGGCATGCCATCAAATTAATCAGCTGAGATTCTAAATGATCGTCTCTCTGATGTACTTTATCTATGAATTCCTTTGCAGAAACATTTTGAAGATGTACTCCTGTTTTTTTAATATGTGGTTAACTGCATATGAAAGTCCAGAAAAGTCACTCTTAAACAAAAGATGAAATATATATGGGATACATTGTCGAAATCTTGGATCTTCTGCATACAATCTTGTTGTCCGATATTCAGATGCAAGAATCTGCACTGAACGTTCATCATATCGTCCACCTTTTCCAGTTGGGAACAGCTGCGGAAAACAATGTTCCAAACTTTTTTCCCATACACTCATGGGACTCCACTTAGCTTTTTTCATTTGGAATAATTCAATAGTATTCCACATCACTTATTTCGAATGAAGTGGATGTACACTATAATGTTCATAGACTTCTTCAGTTTTGGACATGTCCACTTTTTCAATTTGACCTCTTGATGTTTCAGTGTCATCTCCTAAAAGTGTTTCTTCTTCTTCAACATACACATTTTTGTAGTAATCATTGTTTTTTATCAGATATAATGCTGCCTTTTGCACTTTCCTGACATCCACTAATTCTTGCCAGATGTTCTTACTCTTAGTAGGAACACCATTAACTAGAATAACTAGTAGTTCACTTTCTACATTCTCTGCACCAATAGTTTCAATATTTTTCTTTAAATCTAGAGGTAAATATACAACTCTTCCTTTTAATCCCCATTCCTATTTTTTCTATTATTTTTATTCACATTCTTTTTTTCTGGTCGAAGCCTTTTTTGTATTTTCCACAGACTGTATACTCTTTCTAGGCTTTGAAAGTGTTTTTCAATAAATTGTTTTGTTCGCTTACCGGAAGACTTATTGTGTTTCCCCACATGTTGTTGGTCATCCAATATTTGTTGTTGATTTTTCTTCAAATAATAGTCCCTTTTCTGTCTTTTTCTCTTTTCTGTTTTTTTAGGCATAAGTTTATTTTAATGATGATAAACAATATCTGTAAAAATATATATATATGCATTTATTTTAATAAATATATATATTATAGTTTTCTATTACTAAACAAACACATTGTATATAAAAACCATTTAAGCACTTTCTTTTGTAATCACTAATTGAAATTGTAATTGAAGGTGTGAAATACAAGTGTGTAAGTGGTTAGAGAACTGCATGCATACTGGACAGGGGTTTTTACCAGTGCATGTGTTAAGGCCTGGGATATTGAATGTCTACTTGGGTACTGACAGAGTGATTAGAGTACTGCAAGGAAACTGCATGGGTGAATGTATAAGTTATTGTGTTTTAGCGTAGTGTTTGGATTAGTATATGGTGCTGGATAGCTGACCGAAAAAGTGCATGGGAGTGACAGGGTGACTGCTGGAGTGTATAGGTACTGCCTGGGCAAATGAAGGTGTAAAAAAGAAGTATGTAGGTGGTTAGAAGACTGCATGCATAGTGGACAAGAGTTCACAGCAGTGCATGTGTTAAGGCCTGGATCATTGCGTGAGTACTTGGGTAGTGACTGAATTGTTAGGGTACTGCAAGGAGAGTGCCTAGGTGAATTTATAAGTGTTTGTGTTTTGGCACAGTGTTTACATTAATACATGCTGCTGCATGGCTGACTGGAGGAGTGCATGGGAAGTGACAGGATGATTGCTGGAGTGTATAGGTACTGCCTGGGTAATTGAAGGTGTGAAAGACAAGTGTGAATGTGGTTAGAAGACTGCATGAATGGTGGACAGGAGTTTACAGCAGTGCTTGTATTAAGGCCTGGATCATTACATGACAACTTGGTTAGAGACTGAATGATTAGAGTACTGCAAGGAGAGTGCCTGTATACATTTATACTTGGTTTGGTTTTGGCACAGTGAATGGATTAGTACATGATGCTGGATCGTTGACTGGAGGAAAGCATGGGGAGTGACAGGGTGTTTGCTGGAGTGTATGGGTACTACCTGAATAATTGAAAGTGTGAAAGACAAGTGTGTAGGTGGTTAGAGGACTGCATGCATAGTGGACAGGGGTTTGTAGCACTGCCTGTGTAAAGGCCTGGGTCACTGCATGACTACTTTGGTACTGACTCAATGATTACAGTACTGCAAGGAGAGTGTCTGGGTGAATTTATAAGTGTTTGGGTTTTGACGCAGTGAATGGATTAGCACATGGTGCTGGATGGCTGATTGGAGAAGTGCAATTACAAAGACTCACTAGTCTGGAAGGGGTTAGGTGACAGGATAGGTTTTTAAGCAGTTATGTGTTAGCAAAAAGATTAAGTAACCCCATGCTTCGGTCAGAATGGTTGCACAAGTGGACACAGACTCACAGTGTGATTCTAGACAAGCAAAACTATTTCCTGGACTTTAGCAGAAGAGACTCACTAGTCTGGAAGGGGTTATGTGACTGCATTCATTCTACACATTTCACTATAGTACTGCTAGTCTGAATGCCTGAATCATTCTCCGAATGCATAAGCAGTGACTGGTTACCAATACTACTAAAACTTGACAACAGCATAGCTATTTAAGCAGTTATGTGTCAGGACAGAGATGAAGTAGCGACATTCTTTTGTCAGAAATCTTGCACAAGTGGACACAGACTCACAGTGTGATTTTATACAAGCAAGACTATTCCCTGGACTTTAGCAGAAGAGACTCACTAGTCTGAAAGGAGTTTGGTGACTCAATATTTTCTACACATTTCACTACTGCACTGCTAGTCTGAATGTCTGAATCATTCTGTGAATACATAAGCAGTGACTGGGTTCTAATACTACTTAAACTTGACAACAGGATAGTTTTTTAAGCACTTATGTGTCAGGAAAGAGATGAAGTAACCACATGCGTCTGTCACAATGGTTGCAAAAGTGCACACAGACTCACAATGAGATTCTAGACAAGCAAGACTATTCCCTGGACTTTAGCAGAAGAGACACACTAGCCTGGAAGAGGTTAGGTGACTGCATACATTCTACACATTTCACAACAGCACTGCTAGTCTCAATGCTGGAATCATTCTGCAAATCCATAAGCAATGACAGGGTTCTAATAATACTGAAACTTGACAACAGGATAGATTTTTAAGCAGTTATGTGTCAGCAAAGACATGAATTAACCACATGCTTCTGTCACAATGGTTGCATAAGTGGACACAGAATAACAGTGTGATTCTAGACAAGCAAAACTATTCCCTGGGCTTTAGCAGAAGAGACTCCCTAGTCTGGAAGGTGTTAGGTGACTGCATACATTCTACACATTTCACGACAGCACTGCTAGTCTGAATGCTGGAATCATTCTGCGAATGCATAAGCAGTGACTGGGTTCTAATACTACTAAAACTTGACAACAGGATAGGGTTATAAGCAGTTATGCGTCAGGAAAGAGATGAAGTAACCACATGCTTTTGTCAGAATTCTTGCACAAGTGGACACAGACTCACAGTGTGATTTTAGACAAGCAAGACTATTCCCTGGACTTTAGCAGAAGAGACTCACTAGTCTGGAAGGGGTTAGGTGACTCGATATATTCTACACATTTCACTACAGCACTGCTAGTCTGAATGCCTGGCTCATTCTGCGAATGCATAAGCAATGACTGGTTTCTAATACTACTGAAACTTGACAACAGGGTATATTCTAAGCAGTTATGTGTCAGCAAAGACATGAAGAAACCACAGGCTTCTGTCAAAATGGTTGCACAAGTGCACACAGACTCACATTGTGATTCTAGACAAGCAAGACTATTCCCTGGACTTTAGCAGAAGATACTCACTACTCTGGAAGAAGTTAGGTGACTGCATACATTCTACACATTTTACAACAGCACTGCTAGTGTCAATGCCTGATTCATTCTGTAAATCTATAAGCAGTGACTGGGTGCTAATACTACTGAAACATAACCACAGGATAGTTTTTTATGCACTTATGTGCCAGCAAAGACATGAAGTAACCAGATGCTTCTGTCACAATGGTTGCTCAAATGCAGACAGACTCACAGTGTGATTCTAGTCTGCGCAATGGTATGGAAAGCGTTGGACTTCGAAAGGGTAATATTTACTTTTCCCACTCCTGTCTGTACAGCATATAAAAAATGAAAATTAGACAATTTACATTGTTTTAATCAATTTAATAATTAATTATCAATTGAAAACAATTGCCATTAATTTAGCATGTGTAGCAGCCTGCACATAAATTACACCTAAAATAAATAACTATAACACACTTAAAATAATTAAAAGCCTATTAAATACATATTAATGCATTAATTAATAATTGTTAATTAAATATTTAATTATTGATTAACTTCTCAAGCTATGTCCCTTCAAACCCAACAGCCCAAACCTAATGCAGAACTTAAAAACATATAATTATTATACAACTTACATAATTGATATTCACTTACATAATTAAGAATAAAGTAATAACTAATTGTTATTTTATTATTACTTAAATAACTTCCCAGCTATATAATCCTACAAGCCCAGCAGCCTGCTGCATTTTAAATTAATGTTCATAATTAAATGAAAAATTATGGATCACTTAAATTTACAAGATATATTCAAAAATATTATTGCGAATTATACAAACAATAATAACACATACAATTAATATATATTAACTAAAACATGGAAAGATAATAAAAAACAATATTTGTTACAATTACACTATCAAAAATGATGTTAACAACAACAATATTCTTGACAACAATATCACTTACCTGAAAAATGCATATTCTTGACAAATATTTTTCTGCATATGATATTTTTGTATCAAGATAATTTTTTTCTGATAATTCTGTAACGCAATATTTAAAACTTGATATTTTAACTGATAACCATGTTTTTAAGTGAGAACATCAAGACATTACATGAAATTCCCAATGAATGGGATTTAGGAATTCATGATCATACTCTTTAAAGGTTTTTACTGCATGAGATGCACTATTTTAAAATCAGATAGGTTGATTTATGAACTGAACTTTGCGTGTTCCTCAATGTTTACTGTTTCAGAAAGAAAGTTCATTAATGTGTGTGTATTACAGGTCTTCATTGTAACTTTTCCATTGAAAAGCTGATTTTACATTGTTTATAACTTTGGTGTCAATTGATAAATCTGTTTAAAACATTCAAGTAAAGTTGCAGGACAGTTATGGTTAAGAATAAAAAACCCAAAACACTTATATTCAAGAGTAATATCTGCACAAAATAAGTTACGTAACAGTTATGCAAACCATATTTCACTCACCAAATAGAATGCTTATCATCACACGCACAGAACCAGTACATTAGGGTGGGTTTTATACTAGTATAGATTTATTTATTTTATTTAAAGAGTTTTGTATAGCGCGAACAAGACCCATGGGTATCAAAGTGCTTTACATAGCATGAGGTAGTAAGGAGACACATCTTTTACAGAAGGGTTAAACAAAGAGATATGACCTAATTTACGTGTACAAACCTCAAGATATAGAGAAACAAAAACAAAAATACAGTAAACACAATATATGAAGTGTCTGAGATTAACTTAGTGAAATAAAACTATCTCTATAATGCGATTTCCAGATTGCAGGAAGATTTTTAAGTGTTCTTTTCGATGTGTTCTATATTCGTTACACTCTAATACCAGGATTACTATAGTACCGGTCTAGGCCATCTTCCAAAATAATAGTGGATCTATACATCGGGTTAACAAAGTATGGTCTGTGACATGAGGTAGATTTGGTTTTTAGGATTTAAGTTCACTTGTCCTGTATCTTGTCCTGTGATTTCCATCTTCTCCATCCCTGGAGTATATCACTCGAGTATGACCTACCCCGCTGTTGTGATTCTTTTCACTTCTTGTGAGTAAGTGTCTTGGACTTAACTCAGCCACTGTGTTAAAGAAGATCGATCTAAAGCTATGGTAGGAATTTGCTCATTAGAAATATTTTCGTTTCCCTCTTAAATGTTGCTGTGTTTGTTATCTTTCTAATGTTTGGTGGAAGAGAGTTCCAGATTCATGGGGCTGCTCCAGAGAACACTCTATCATACGTTCTCTTCTTCCAGAACATGGGTGCTCTCAGTATCAGCTCCTTGGCACTCCTTGATATGTTCTTATCAAGTGTTATTCCTAGTGATTTAGCTGAGTCGACTAAGGCAGGGGTGCAGTTAAGTGCCGTGATCATTCTAGCCCATTCCTTAACTTCTGTGTGCTTCTTTGAGGGTGATATTAGAAGGAATTCGTTTTTTTGAGCTTTTAGTTTTAGATGATTGTTAGTTAACCATTGTAATGTCATATCTAAGGCCTCATTCATTAACCTGATGTCTTCTAAAGATGAGATCTTGAGGTATATCTGCGTGTTGTCCACGTACATGTGAAAGGAAATTTTGGAGTTTCAAAGAATTTCTGTGAGCGGTTCGATATATAAGTTGAACAGTGATGGCGATAGTGTGGATCCTTGAGGTACTCCAATCGTGTTAGGACATGATGTTGAAAGAGATTGATTGACTAAGAATCTTTGTGTTCCATCCTGAAGGAAGGATTCAAACCATTTCAACACCGTACCTGATATTCCCATCCTGTCCTGGAGCCTGTTCAGTAATTTTACATGATTCACCGTGTCGAATGCAGCTGATAAGTCTAGGAGGATGAGTAGGCATGATCTATTTTGGTTCAAGGCTTGCAAAGCATCATCGACTATATGTAAAATTGCTGTTTCCATGCTGTGTCCTGTTCTGAAGCCTGACTGGCATTCATCCAATAGAGAGAAATTGTCTATGTGTTGGCTGAGTTGATTTTTCACACATTTCTCTATTAGTTTGGCGAGTACGGAATGTTAGTTACCAGGCGAAAGTTATTCGGGTCTGCCGGGTCCGCCGTCGGTTTTTTGATATTAGGGACTACTTGACCAGTTTTTAGGCATCCTGGGAGAATCCCTTGTGATAGAGAGGCTTTAATAATTTTTGTCCATAAGGGGATCACGGCTGGCTGATTTCTTTCATGCATTTCGACAGGAATGGATCACTACAGTGGTTATTAGGTTTGATATCTCGTAGCGTTTTGGTAATGTTGTTCTGGTCTAATAACTTGAAAGAATCCCAATGTGCCTTGCTTTTTGCCCACTATCCTTAATTAAGGCGTTGGTAACGCTCGTTGTAGGTTTTTGGATTTCTAGGTTATAGGCGATTATAGGTCAAGGCTCATCGATCTATCTCAACTAAAAGTGACATCATTTAAACTTTTTAATTTACATTTTTTAATTCTTAAATTATTGAATTGGGAGGAAAACATTTCAGAATGAAATGTCTCCCCCTACAAAAAACAAAAGACAAAACAAAAAAACCAATATGTATGTATACAGTTTCACTGAAAAAACAAAGGTTAAAGTAATGTTATAGTTAGGTGAATTTGTCAGTGTGGACATTTAGGTTTTTAAATTAAAATATCACAAAAATTCACCAGTTATAGTTAGCAGCACTAATCATAATGTGCGCTCCAACCATGTTCTGCTTCTGAGCTTACATATCACATACTTATGACATGTTATATGATATCTTTATGACATCATTGATGACATCTCAAATGACATAATTGATGATATAGGTAAACAAAGGGGGTTGCTGAAACGTTCCTAGTGAGGGGATTGTGTGTATCTGGCGTGACCGAGGGTGTAGATGTGACACCTTAGGGCATCCATTTTGTTGGATGTGGTTGCCTCACACACCCAAATGGGTGTCATGCTTCATCATTGGCGTTTGCTCCTCATCGGGGAGGCGGTGCAATCCCCGACGGGCTCACCTCTAGGAGGGGCTCTTTAGCGGAGATCTTTTCAATCCAACTGCCTTATGGTGAAGTGCAGGTGTGTGGGTAATAAGGCTGGTCGCCTAGGGGTGATTAAAATGTAGGGGGGTACCGGAAACTACTTTATTCTGGGGGTCTCCCACTACAGTTAAAAGCGTGAATCTAACTCGCTAGGAGCCAACCAATTAGGTTTATTGGCCCTAGATGAGATTAGGAGAGGAATTGGTCAACATGTTTCTCGCATTGGGCTAATACCCGCGATTCATCAGGACCTATCAAGAAAAAATAATAAAAATTGAAAAATGTTCATTAAACAGCATGCTAGTGTCATGTGTATCCTCCCAATGGTATGGAAAGTATGTTACCTCTGTGGTGTTTTTCCTATGCCTAAAGTGGAGACAAGAAAACGTTACAGGGTTAAAAGCAATGAGTTCTGTCTAGAAGACAAATCAGGTCAGTGCCCCAAGAACACACCGTGTATCATGCTAGAAATCATGGAATTCGTCTTGCTTCAAACAAACGTGATCATATTGTAGCATCGTGCAGAGTAAGTCACACACTAACCTTAAGTATGTGGAATGGTGCTACACAATACAACCACAATGTTGGTGCAAAGATATAAAAACATATTAAAAACTGCAGGCAGCAATTTAAGGTATGCAAGGTACATGCTCCAAACATATCAGGTGCGGTGAACATTGGTGTACAAGTGCTCACTCCATCAAAGTAATGCCACTACTTATACCCGCCCGACTCACCTCTAGGTCAGGAAAGGATTGCCACATGGGCGTTCGGCGGGTCACAGACAACGGGGATGGACCTCCAGATGTGGCTAGGGGAGGAGGAGACGTGGAAACCGTCAGGTCGGGGCTGTCAAAATTGGTTGAAAAAGCCCTCCCCGGGTGCGTGAATGTGCAAGAGCTAGCGCGGGAAGAAAAGGGGGGGGCCGGGGCCGCTCACCAGGCGCATAAGTAGCGTCCGCCTTACCTCAAGCTTCCCGTGTCCTTGGCGATTCACCTACCCATCGCCGCCGAGCTCGGATAGATGGTAATGCTCGGCGGCGCTTGCCATAACAACACAGGGATGCCGGGCCGCGGCGTCTAGCCCCGCCCCCTTCGTTAGGTCAGGTGGTGCGCTTGGTTTACGCGGCCGCCATCTTGGAATGGGTAGTTATCGTGTGGCTAATAGCTCAAGGGGGTGAAAAACGGCATGAAAAAGCACCTCATTCGAAACAGTGGCCAAACAAATGCTAAGAAACTCTATCGTAACATCGCTAATGGATATGGAATCACCATAAATAAATCCATAAATAGCCAGTTGCTCCCCCATAGACAACGGGTGGGGGGGGGTTGGCAAGTGGGAAGGAAGGTCAGATGGTGCGTGGGGATTGTGTGGAGGCCATCATGGAATGGTGTGGCAAATAAGCTAAGTGTAACTTGGATAGAGACATCTAAGCTCCCTGTGGTCAAGAATAGGGGTGTCAACTGTCGTATCAGTTGTGACTAGGACAATGTATCGGTTATTAAACCAAGGTGGCAATAAATGGACTACGGGTATGAATATATTGGATGTAGGAAGTGAATGGTGAATCCATATGTTCACTACCAGTGTGTTGTAAATTCAAATGAGTCATAGAAGTGGGTTATGTCATAGAGAGTGCCACGGAATGTCCTCGTTCAAACCTCTGTTGTCCGACGACAGTCAGTGGACCCACCTTTGCTCTTTCCTAAACAGGGCTTGTTTTGAGCAGTTGGGGCTGGATTCTAAAACCAGCCATTTAAGTGAATCAGCAGTGTGATTAGATTCAACATAGTGCTTACACATCTTGGTATGTGTTTTCTTACAGCCGAAGTTACTGCGATGTTCAATAATTCGTGTTTTGATTGGACGTGTCGTCATGCCTATATACTGCAGTCCGCATGGGCATGTTAACATGTAGATACAGTTGGAGGTATTGCAATTTGTGTGTCCCCTCATTTCCCAATTGAAGGTGTCAGTCAATTGTATCGTTTTGTGTATGGATGTGTAGGCACACACTCCACAGGACCCACATGGATAATGACCCTTGACCGGAGGTAAGTTCCACAACGTCTGTTGACCACCCTTCTTAGGTACTCTTGGTCTAGTACTGACCAAAATGTTTTTGACATTCTGGGATCTTTTAAACGCAAATCTCGGTGTTGTTAGGCTCAGGTTGCCTGTGTTCAAAATGTCCCAGTGTCGTTTGATCACACTTTTGATTTGGTTAGACACGGGGGTGAAGGTAGTGACACAGGTTAGAGGCTGATCTTCAATAGGTGTCACCTCCCGTTGTTCAAGAAGAGCCTCTCGATGATTGTCTCTGGCTCGTTTCTGTGCCCTAGAGACCTCTTTTTTGGGGTAACCTCTGTCCAGTAGATTCCTAGACAGGATCGATGATTCTTTTTTGTAATCCAGTAGATTGCTACAATTTTGCCGAATCCGGAGAAATTGTCCAAAGGGGAGGTTAGACCGTAAAGCTTTCGGGTGGTGACTTGTGTAGTGGAGCAGGCTATTCCGGTCAGTAGGCTTTCTGTACATGGTGGTACTGAGTGTCCCCTCTTGCAGTCTTATGGTCAAATCAAGGAAAGCAATTTCTGTAGATGATGCAGACATCGTAAAGTGAAGGTAAGGGTTCAGGGTGTTGACCCAAGTAAAGAACGCCTCATGTGAGGAGGGTGGGCCAGTCCACAAGATCAGAATATCATCTATATAGTGCCTCCACAACCGGATGTTATCCAGGAAGGGATTGGACTGATGATGTATATGTCTGTCTTCGAATGCTGCCATATAGAGACAAGCCACCGAAGGAGCAAAGGTACTGCCCATTGATGTGCCTTGGGTTTGATGGTAAAACTGCCCCTTAAACTCAAAATAGTTCTCCATTAATGCTAGAGTTGCACACTCCATAACAAAAGCAGGTGGGGTAACAGAACTCCAGGTTTCAAGCCCAAGTTTGTCCTCTATTACTTCTAGTGTGGCCCTCTGGGGGATATTAGTATACAAGGCCTCTACATCGAGAGTAATTAGGAGATTAATCGGCTCGGTATCATGGAAAGTGTCCAGTAGGCGTAAGACATCTGATGTGTCTTGGACGAAGGAAGGAATGCGTCTGACTAGGGGTTGTAGGAAATGATCACAAAATTGTGAAAGTGGTTCCAAGACGGAATCAATCCCCGACACGATAGGTCGCCCAGGTACCGGTCTAGATTCTTTATGAATCTTGGGAAGAGTGTAAAAGTAGGGGACCCTGGGATCTTTTTTCATCAGGAAATCCGCCTCTCTCTTAGTGATCCACTGTTCACATTCTGCACTATCCACCAGGCCTGCAATTGTGGTCTGCAGGCGTGCTGTCGGGTCACAAGGGATAGGTGTGTAGTATCGTCTATCATTCAGTTGCCTTGTACATTCTCGGTCATAGTCACCCGTGTTCATGAGCACAGTGGCCCCACCCTTGTCTGCCTGTTTAATAGTGACAAGGGGATCATCAGCCAGTGACCTAAGAGTATCCATCTCATTTTGTGAGATATTGCAATGCTTTCCTTGCTGGTCTAGTGTTTTGATGTCTTTCAGTACTGCCTGTTCATAGGTAAGTACTTCATTCGGAATCATCCCATTGTGGGGTGTGAAAGTCGAAGGGTTGTGGAGGCCTGAATCTACCACTGGATCACTAAGCCTCCCCTCAAAAAAGGCTTTCAATCTGATTTTCCGGAAAAAAGCTTGGATCTCGCGAGTTTGTTGGAAGAGGTCAGTTTTTGGGGTTGGTACAAAACCCAAACCCTTTTGTAAAACCAGCTCCTCTCTGTCTGTCAATAATCGGTCTGATAAGTTCACCACCAGACTCATCTTTGTCCCGACCGGTTTGTGGTTCTCGTGTCCATTCCCTGGGGGCGTGTATCCTCCCACTGTACTGTTTTCTCTGGAACGTTGCCTCGCTTTCGCCCTCGCCCTCTGCCCCAGCCTCTGCCTAAAAAAGGGGGGCGTGCGGAACCTTGGGGGGCATAGTAGGGTGGGTATTGTGGTGCAAAGGGTGGTTGGTAATTAGGGAATTGTGGATATTGCCAGAAAGGAGGTCCAAGGGGAGGCCCCTGGGGTGGGAAGTTATGGTAAACCTGTTGTCCACGTCCCCTGCCTCTTTTCCCTTTTTGGTGCATCTGGGGGGGTCCAAAGTCCCCGCTATCCTCTGATCCACTATTGGATCCCCTTCTGGAGGAAGTGGCACTCGAGTCCGAGTTGTAGTTAGTACCCGAGGGGACATAATCTTCCTTTAGATATGGGTAGACTTTTTCTTTTGAAAACCTTTTAATATCTTTTTGAAGTTTGGTAACTTTCTGGTTCATTAGATATTCTCTGTGGTCAGATATTTCCTTATTAAGTTCCGCCAGTTTAGTTTTAAAACCTGGATTTTGAACCGCTGTTTTTAAAGCAGCTTCTGCCGCTTGAATACGCGTCAAGAGTTCGTCTGCTAACCTTTTAGCGGTGTTAACAATGAGGATAAGCAAATCATGGGTGCACTTCCACGAAATCTGCGACCATTCAATTTTAAATTGTCCATCTTCCCAGAAGATCCTGGGAAAGTTTTTAACAATTAGGCCGTTTGGTGCAATTTTGGCTTTAAAATATTCAGCCATCATTGCTCCATGTATGGTAATTCAAATCCATTCTCGTTTAAGATCTGATAAAGTTTGCCATTCCACTGTATTGCTCCCTGTAGCTGGATCTATATCTATGCCGAGGAGTGATGGAGTCCTCATAATGGCTGCTGCATCTTCCTCGCCGAAACTAAGCCCCTGACCATCCATCTTGTGGAAGTCAATGAGGTCGTGTTCCTGAACAAGGGTAGTCCTCACTAGGAGGACAGAGGAAAAGGTGAATATGAGATTAAGAAAGGTGATATTACCACTACCCAATAGGGGAAGTGGGGTGTGACTGACCACAGAGTTGGAGGAGTCACAGGGGAGGGGGATAGAACCAGTCTTACCCACCGTCAGGATACTCCCACGGGGTGAGCCGTGCAACAGTAATCAACAAAGGAGGGAGGGTGATCAATTAGATCAGTAAGGCACTCATTACCACTACAAAGTGGAAGGTCCAATCTCAGCTGGTGCCCTAGACAAGCATAGGTAAACAAAGGGGGTTGCTGAAACGTTCCTAGTGAGGGGATTGTGTGTATCTGGCATGACCGAGGGTGTAGATGTGACACCTTAGGGCATCCATTTTGTTGGATGTGGTTGCCTCACACACCCAAATGGGTGTCATGCTTCATCATTGGCGTTTGCTCCTCGTCGGGGAGGCGGTGCAATCCCCGACGGGCTCACCTCTAGGAGGGGCTCTTTAGCGGAGATCTTTTCAATCCAACTGCCTTATGGTGAAGTGCGGGTGCGTGGGTAATAAGGCTGGTCGCCTAGGGGGGGTACCGGAAACTACTTTATTCTGGGGGTCTCCCACTACAGTTAAAAGCGTGAATCTAACTCGCTAGGAGCCAACCAATTAGGTTTATTGGCCCTAGATGAGATTAGGAGAGGAATTGGTCAACATGTTTCTCGCATTGGGCTAATACCCGCGATTCATCAGGACCTATCAAGAAAAAATAATAAAAATTGAAAAATGTTCATTAAACAGCATGCTAGTGTCATGTGTATCCTCCCAATGGTATGGAAAGTATGTTACCTCTGTGGTGTTTTTCCTATGCCTAAAGTGGAGACAAGAAAACGTTACAGGGTTAAAAGCAATGAGTTCTGTCTAGAAGACAAATCAGGTCAGTGCCCCAAGAACACACAGTGTATCATGCTAGAAATCATGGAATTCGTCTTGCTTAAAACAAACGTGATCATTTTGTAGCATCGTGCAGAGTAAGTCACACACTAACCTTAAGTATGTGGAATGGTGCTACATAATACAACCACAATGTCGGTGCAAAGATATAAAAACATATTAAAAACTGCAGGCAGCAATTTAAGGTATGCAAGGTACATGCTCCAAACATATCAGGTGCGGTGAACATTGGTGTACAAGTGCTCACTCCATCAAAGTAATGCCACTACTTATACCCGCCCGACTCACCTCTAGGTCAGGAAAGGATTGCCACATGGGCGTTCGGCGGGTCACAGACAACGGGGATGGACCTCCAGATGTGGCTAGGGGAGGAGGAGACGTGGAAACCGTCAGGTCGGGGCTGTCGAAATTGGTTGAAAAAGTCCTCCCCGGGTGCGTGAATGTGCAAGAGCTAGCGCGGGAAGAAAAGGGGGGGCGGGGCCGCTCACCGAGCGCATAAGTAGCGTCCGCCTTACCTCAAGCTTCCCGTGTCCTTGCGATTCACCTACCCATCGCCACCGAGCTCGGATAGATGGTAATGCTCGGCGGCGCTTGCCATAACAACACAGGGATGCCGGGCCGCGGCGTCTAGCCCCGCCCCCTTCGTTAGGTCAGGTGGTGCGCTTGGTTTACGCGGCCGCCATCTTGGAATGGGTAGTTATCGTGTGGCTAATAGCTGAAGAGGGTGAAAAACGGCATGAAAATGCACCTCATTCGAAACAGTGGCCAAACAAATGCTAAGAAACTCTATCGTAACATCGCTAATGGATATGGAATCACCATAAATAAATCCATAAATAGCCAGTTGCTCCCCCATAGACAACGGGTGGGGGGGGGTTGGCAAGTGGGAAGGAAGGTCAGATGGTGCGTGGGGATTGTGTGGAGGCCATCATGGAATGGTGTGGCAAATAAGCTAAGTGTAACTTGGATAGAGACATCTAAGCTCCCTGTGGTCAAGAATAGGGGTGTCAACTGTCGTATCAGTTGTGACTAGGACAATGTATCGGTTATTACCCCCCTTCCTCCCTATACCTCCCTCCATCCCCCTCCCCCACCCCCAGGTCCCCCTCTCCCCCTCCCCCCCTCCCCCTTACAGGCAAATAGGTCAGAAGACCTATGTGTGCCTGCCTTGAATTGCGCCAGTCGCATCCCTAATTGATGATATCACTGATGTTATCACCGATGATGTCGCCCAATGAGTGTATTTGTTCACTTTATAGTTTGCACAGTAGAGGGTAACTACCATATTACTTTTCAACCTAATTTTACCGCCTGTATTCAGCTTATCGTTATAAGTGTTTACAAAACACATGTGATCCTAATGCACAATAGGTGTATAAAGGTATTGAGCATGGGATAAATATTTGTATTGAAGAGTAACACTGTGTGCAGTTGAGTTGTTTTTATTATGTTCCACACAAGTGTTTTGGTACTGTAGAAAAAGTTTCCACAGGGCAGAGATTCTAGGTACTACATGCTAAGCATTGTAAGCAGCTTTGAATTGTTAGACACAATCGTCTCAGCATGGCCATTTCTACTTACTATAGAAGACTGTCTGCACCAGGGACTAACTTATGTACATACATGTGATTGTTTTGCTTCAGAAGATGAGCTATCTGTAAAGTTTTTACCACAGTATGAAGGCTGCAAGTAGTATGATCTGCAGCACATTCAGACCTAGTCTATATTAAGTGAGTATTTGGTCTTTTAACATGTTTTGAATAGAGTGTACACTGTGCTTAGTAGATACTTTTTGTTACTCTATACTGTATTTGTCTTGAGAGTTTCACTGTCTGCAAACAGTCTGGTATAGAATAAAATTTCTCCGTAGAGAAAATACTGTTTACAGTATTAACTTATCTTCTCTACTTATATCAAATTAATTTCTCAATGTAGTTTTGGTGACTGTCAGCGGTTTGATACAGATTAAAGCTGTTGGGACCAGGGCATCGTTTTTGGAAGAGACATTCAGAACTTGACTTGCTCTGAATAGGTGTTTGCAGGTTGAACAACAAATCCAATGAGTAGTTCCCATATATTTGTGGTTGATTGATAATGTGAACTATGCTCCCTGGTAAATGTATAGCATAGGGTCCATGTGGTACACACCCAGTACTTTCTAACAGCTAAGTGAGTTGTGTCTGTGATGGTGTTTGTAATAGCCATGTTATTCTGAGTTATTTTGTACTTACATTTGGGGAGTTAAAGCTATACCCGTTTACACAGCAATGTGCACAAAAAAATCTTTGGTTATGCCATCAATTATGTCTTTTGAGATGTCATCAGTGGTCATAAATGATGTCATAGAACATGTCATAAGTGATGTCATATGTGAGGCTATATGCATTGCATAGCGTTGCCAAGTCTTAATTAGGGATGCTAATCATAAGTGGTAAATTTCTGTGTTTTTTTGTCCAAAATGTTAATGTTCATGCTAACAAATTCATCTGACTTTAATGTTTCATTAGCCATTGCTTGTTTCAGTGACTTTTTAAGGTTTTTAAAAAATAAAAAAGACCCTATTATTACACTTAACTATAACATAACTTAAAGTGATCTTGAAGGGCTTTAAATAAAAAATATTTGTGGAAATACATAGAAACTAACAACTCCAATGATGTTTGCGCTGAGAATGTTCATCTTCTTAGTTAATGTAACTCGTAAATTGAGAATTGTTCCCAGCATAGTTTTCACAGTCTTTGTATCTATTTTTACATAAAGTTCATATTTATATTTCAAAATGACACCAATCCTTTTTCTGTTCTGTAAAATGTGTGTTTTCACTCTGTACATCCATTTCTAAGGTGTGTGATTCAACTCGGGGGGGGGGGCTCAGGTGTTCACAGAAGACATATGACATCGTAGAGTTTTAAATTTAATTCAAATCTATTGTACGGAGTTCTTTTCCATGAGACAAATTATCATTGAATGCTATTCTTTAATAATTTAGTCATTACAGTATGTCTATTGTATTCATTATTTTGTTTACAAACTTACTGCTTTCGCAAGATGATCATGGATTTGAACAGAAAATTGCCTGCGTGGACTATTAGGGGATTGGACTTCCACTCAGGCTCTTGTGAATCACTCGTGAGGTCTACATTTGCAATAAAGTTCATAGCAGTCTATTTTTGTAAATTTGAGGAAAATAAGACATAAGGGGCCAGATGTAGGAGCCCTAATACTGGTCGGAAACTGCCGATTTTGGACGTTTCCGACCGGTATTAGGGTTTTCAGATATAGGGCATGCATTTACAGAATCGGTATTTTACCGATTCTGTATTTACCGATTCAGTAAAATTACCGAATCGGTAAATACAGACTCTGTAAAATACCGATTCTGTAAATGCAGATGTAGCTGGCACATGTCAGAGTGCCACAGGGCTTTAAGAATCGGTATTTTACCACCCAATCCAATTGGGTGGTAAAATACCGATTCCAGGTGTGCATGCACATGTGTGCATGCACACCTAGCCATGTGACAGACAGACAGGCCCTTAGGGCATGTCTGTGTGCCACATGGCACACATGCCCGTCTTTGGGGTGCTAGAGGGTGCACCCTTGCTAAAATCGGTATTTACAGATTCTGTAATTACAGAATCGGTATTGCCCATTGATTCCTATGGGCTTCAAGGCCCATAGGAATCAATGGGCAATACCAATTCGGTATTTACAGATTCGGTAAATACCGAATCTTAACGATTCGGTATTTACAGAATCTGTAATACCTACATCTCCCCCCTTCATATTTACCGACTCTTAAATACAGAATCGGTAAAATTAGGTATTTAAGAGTCGGTAAATATGAATTACCTACATCTAGCCCAAGAAGTGTTGTTTAAGGTAGAAAAATGGTTAATGTATTGTTGTATTTAAGATATAAAGAAAGTTCTCTTTTTTAATGATCTTGTGAGCCTCTCGCGAGATATCCACGAGACACCCGGGCAAGGAAACACATCCCAAGGAAGTATTGTGATCAGTTCATATGGATGTCTCTCTTTCGAACAGAAAGATTCCTATCTTGTTGCTTTATTTGAATATTGGGTTTCGCTGTATTTAGAACATTTTGGCTACCTCTCTCACATTGCTGATTTTCTATTAACAGAATATCATCTTCAGATTCAGGTGAACAACCTAGTGCATTTCCTACAATAGAGCCACCTCAGCCACCCAAGGAGCCCTTGGTTTTGCAAATGTTTTAATGAGGCCAGGTGCAAAATATGTCATATGTAAAATATGTAAAAAGGAGTTCAGTAGAGGTAGCCAGAACAAGCAATACAGTAAGAGGTATTGCTTGTTCTAGGAATGTGGCAACATATAAGAACTATGCAACCTCAATGACTTGCTCAGGCTTAGTTAACCCATGCTGCAGAGATTGACAACTCCTCAGAGGCATCCATGTCTTTTGAACCTAGTGACACTGTTCCTGCCCTGGTACTCAACACTCAAGAACATAACAACCCTGCTTATTTAATAAAGCCCTTATATGTTGCTTATGCAAGCTGATCATTTTTTCATCTGAGAACAGTGGGCTGCACAGGAGAAACTTGACTAAGCTCATAAATGCCCACCTTGGCAGTAGGTTTTTAAAAAAAAAATCTATTTTTATTCCTCTTTGTTTTGAAGAAGTTGTTTTTTTACTCCCAGTTTCTTGTTTTTTGTTGGCCCATTTTTTAGATACAGTTGTTCAAAAATGTTCATTAAAAAAGATCTTTTAAGAGCTACCCCATACCTTTAGTATGTATGTTGTTTGTGCTCTGTTACCCTTTTTTTCCTTCTTGATTACTTTTGTGAAAAACACACAAGAGCCATAATACACTGTTGCACAACATGGTCTCGCGAGAGTCAGGCGCACCATCCTCCATGCCATTATTATTATTATTACTATTGACAAACATTTATAAAGCCCAAACATTCATAGAGCCTGAACGCACAACAGAACTTTCCAAATTCTGCAACAGATAGCCTCAATATCAAGTACCTTAGTCTCTAATTTGGAAAGTGCTAAGTTTTTAGATGCTTTGTAAAGCTGTACAGGTTTCCATTGGCTCCAAGGGGGGGGCTGGTAATTTATTCCATAACTGAGCTACCGTAACCTGTAAGACTCTTCTACCCAACATTAATTTCCTGAATGTTGGCACACATACCACGTTAGCCAATGAGAACCGTAGGTGCCTCTGAAGCCAGTAGTGACTGTATCTCTTTTGTAGTAGCACAGGATCTGTTCTGTTTACAACTTTATGCAGTATACACAGACCCTTTATAACAATTCTCTACCTGACTGATAGCCACAGAAGCTCCCTCAAAGTGCCCGAGCCTGAAAGCCTGAGTCATATTTTGATTTATTTGTGGCTAGTTTGGCTGCTAAAACTTATATCCTGCACTGTCTCTCAATAAGGTAATCTGGTGCTCATAGTAGGAGTGAAATGCAGTAATCAATTCTACTCAATACAATAGATTGTACCACTAGTTTTCTAGATGGCTGCGGTAGTAGGGGGACAACTTTCTTAAGGTTCCTCAGTAGTCCAAAACAATGTGGCAGCTGTTCTGTTAACATGAGTTTCCATTGCTTCTTTTTCATTCGCAAATACTATAAAATGTCCTACTTCCTGAGCAATCTTAAGATTCTCATAGGTCGTCCAGGGCCAGATATTTCTCACGAGTGAGTATCGCACATTAGAGGGGCAACACACAAGAACTCTGTTTTACTTCCATTGAACTTCAATGTATTCCTTCTGAGCCAGCTTGCCATCTCTATTAGGCAGGTGTGTAATACATCTATCTGGCTCTGACTGTTGTGTTCTAGGGACAGGATTAACTGGGTATCGTCTGCCTAATTTATGAATAAAATCCCATGAGATATAAATAAAGTCAATAACGGACGTAGATATACACTGAAGAGAATGAGGCTTAGCGCTGATCCATGGGGTACTCATGTGTATTTTCCTTAACTCTGAACAAAAGGGAGGGAGGGGCATTGCCTGATAGCTGCTTGATAGGTATAATTTAGTCCACTCTAAAAAGGTACCATCCACCCATATCTCCTGCAATTTGAGAATTATTGTTTAATGGTTGACAATGTCAAATGCAGGTGACAAGTCTAATAGTATCAGCACCGCAACTTGACCACTGTCCAACATCATCCCTAATTCATCCAATTCCATAATTAGTTCTATTCTGTACCATGTACCGGTCTTAACCCTGTTTGCTCATTCTCTAGAAGATTGTGAGTTTCCAAATAGCTAGCTAACTTTTTGCTAACATACTTCTCCACAATTGTCACTGGATAGGGAAGCTGGGAAATTAGGTAATAGTTATTCGGGTGATTTACATCTGCCAATGTTGTTTTCAATGGAGGGATGATTAACGTTCTTTTCCAGGCCGATTGTACTTTGCCATTAGACACACATTGATAGTTTTCCTAAACGGGGATACAATTAATGTGCTCTTTCTTTCCAGAGAATGGGCAGAATTGTATCTAATAAGAAACCCAAAGAGATTGTGGAGGCCAATGTTCTGAACTCCTCTGCTTTCATAATTTCTATATTTTGTAGTTATTTAACAGTTTTTAAACAGTGCTTGCCTTTCTCAGAATATGTCTTTCAGCATTGCCTTTCAAGTTTCCTGCACTTGGCTTTACGTTTGTACTTGGAGTACTTTTATAATGGAATCAACATTTTTATTGTACATTTCCTGCTGTAACATGTATCATTTATAATCACCAGATTTTCTGTAACCCTCTTTTTTCATGTGATCAGGGCCGGACTGGGAACCAAAACCGGCCCTGGCAAAGTGCTCGGCCGCCCCCCCCGCCCCATGGGCGGGGGGGGGGGCGAGCGCTTAGCCAGGGCCGCTTTTCAGCCGATTTTGTTACAGGGCCGATTTTGCAGCTATGCTGCAAAAGCGGCTCTGCAACAAAAACGGCCCCCAGGGCCCAAAACCGGCACCCACCCTTGCGGCCGACCGGGGGATTACCCGGTGCCCACAACGGCCAGTCCGGGCCTGCATGTGATCCAGCTAAACTCTTGTGAGATTGTAAAATGACTTTAGGGGAAGAAGTTACATTTTCCTTTGTTACAATACGTATCCCTTATAATCCCCACAACGAGAATATGGAGAGAGACTGGCCTCTCAACTGACATCTTGCATGAAAGTTTCCAGTCAGTAGAGTGTTTCAGGTTTCAAGTTTATTTTATTTGCAGTTACTTAAATCCATTTCATCAAAAGACATCAAATTTTTTTTTAAATAAAAGTTATATAATAGAGATAAATAAATAAAGGAATTTAATTAAGATAAGTTATTGGTCGTTTTCATTTCAGCTTGCAATTTCAGATTCATTCCCTGGGCATCTATTAAGAGCCTATCTGTATAGTCTGATGTTTTTGCTATGGAGGATGGTGCTATTTGAGGACTAATGCTTCCTTCAGGATAACTGTGATGTACCACAGAGTTCCCGTTGAATAGAACTCCAACTCTGCTCTGTCATTTTTTCCTTACCAATCTCAGGAACTTTACCAAGCAGCAATTAAGCTGTGGCTCATCAGATGCAAAGCAAGCCAACTCAGCTTGTCTCCAGATGCTAATACCTTGTTGGTTAAGTTAAAATGAGCTGTTAAAAGTTGATTTCATTCTTTCAGGAGGTCCTTATATTTGCAAAGCAGGTGCAACATATCCTCCGGTGCTGTGCCACATAAGCAGCAGTTGGAGTCCTCTTAGACCTTCAGCCAATATGGAAAGTGCTTTGGCAGGGTAGCAGTCCTAGTTGATATTTCAAAAATTGGGGTTTGATAGTTTTAGCGTACCCCAAGGCTAGGAATTGTTGAGCATCAGGGGTCGAGTAAGTATTCAGGGTCATCCATCAATGAGTCCTTTTTGTTAGTGGAGCTTTGTCCTTGATCCAGGATAGGAGCTTGACTAATTTCCATGCTAGCTTTTTAAATCTGCAGTTGTTGGTCAGTGTTTACCAAAGCTGATTTAACTCTGTGTTTATCAGACTGGTTTGAATGTAACTTACAGCAGGTGATGAAGCTTGCCATTGTAGTTCTAACCACAAGTGACGGTTGAGAGTTCCTTGTGCAGATTTCCGGACTTTGTCCCAGAAGATGATATATGCTCCTTGCCTTGCCAGGGTCTGTTTTTCTATGCTGAACTCCAGCCTGATCTGTGCAAGCGAGGTGTGCTTTGGCAGGCTACAGTACGCTGTTATGACTGCGCTATCCAATAATTTGGAGTCCCTACCCCTCGGTGGCCGGCTACCGTAGGCTATTGTTGGTACGAGTTTTGACCGTATGACTTGAGCTAAGGGGAGTAGCAATAGGCCACTCAGTTTGGAGTTGAGATTCCTTAATGAAACTGCCAGGGCAAGGCCCTTCCTTCTGATTGAGTTCTCCTGGGCAGTGAAGTGGCCGCCTTTGTCAATGTTCACACAACAGTATTTGCAATCTGGTACAGACTCAATGCGTGTGCTCCCCCAGAACCAGGCCGGTGGTTTGTTTGAATTCTTCCAGGTTGTCATAGTCTCAGTTTTCTTCACATTAATACTTCAGTAAGTAGAGTGGGGTGCAAAGATACACATTTCTAATCACAATTTTCCCCAAGATTAGTAGTATGCATAGTAGGGTGGGGAAGGTACTCACCTTACATGTACGATCTTACTATTCTTTAGTAAGTGTAACAAGTACATGGTTCCCCACCAAGACCTCTCACCAGGAAAATAACTATATACATCAGCATGGGGGTATTGATTTCCATGTCCACTCACAGTTCTCCCCAGCATAACAGACATTTACAGTAGTATGTAGAGAAACTTTGGGGTAGATTTATCAGAAACTGACACATGTGTACAGATGCGTCAGTTTCCCTGCGCCTCCATGCGAAACCATTGCGCCACTAATGGATGAGCCGTATTTACAATACAGTGCACCATGGTGCAAGGATTGACAGATGCGTCAGGAATTCTGACGCATCTGTTGGCGCAAAAGTCACACATGTCACGACGCAACTCCAGCAATGCACAGGGAGGCATATTCCCAATACATTGTGTCACTCCTTACACCTGCTTCGAGCAGACAGTGTTTTGACGCAGTGGCATCCTAGAAGTGGCACAGCAAAATCTTGCTTTTATTTTTTTATTTGGAGAAAGTTCATAAATCTTAAATGCAAAACACATTAAAAAAAGCAATACATTTAAACCACAAGTAGCATACCCACATGGTGGGAATCAATGTTCAGGACCGTACACTGTAAAAACCAACATGATAACAAAGCACAATAGTTCGTCTCCTTGAATATGCATTCTGATTTAACATTGTTTTTAACATATAGCTGTTTCCAGCATCATAGCATCCCCAAACTGTTTTTAACCCCCGTTCTCCCACAGAGCTTTGAACTTTTTATAGGAACCTGCTCTTAGAGTGTACTTTCGTTCGTGCTCCTTAATCCTACACAATTTACTTCATAACTGTGCAAAAGTTAGAATATCTGCCAACCTCCATCTCTGCAGAATCAATGACCAAGCTGCCAGGACCAAAATAAATATCTGTTTTTTTGTTGGATATTTGCTGTTAAATCTGCAGAATATCCTAACACCATTGTCTGAGTGTCCAGAATCTGTGGAACTTTTAGTGTGTATTGGCAATATTTGTTAATATTCTCCTAGAATCCCTCTAATTTTGGGCACCCACAGATAATATGGGTCCAGTTCCCCCCTCCCTCTAAGTTACATCGAAAGCAATTCGATGAAATCTGGGGATTCATTTTCTGCAGAAAATCCTGCATACAGAACAGCAGTCTTTTGGTATAAAATTGCATCCGCTTAAAGTTAGCCGGTTTCAACAGGGAGCTATTAAACCTATTAATCTGATGCCAATCTGTACTAGAAATGGATAACTCTTCTTGATTTTCCAACTTTCTCTGTGCCTTCTGACAAATTTGATCTTCTCCTTGAGTCCGAAATAAGGAGACTCAACCACTTATTGAAATGCGGTGTGTATGGTTTACCAGACACCCTGTGACATTGCTAACATCGCCGAGGGCTAAGTTCTGACAAAAAACCTTTAATCCTAGCAAATGACCTTTGCATAATAATTTTACTATGCTTAAGCAACAATTCAATTTCTGACCAGGTATTCCTCTCTCCCTGGAAGAAATCTCCTATTTTACTAAAGCCCTGACTTCTTCAGTTAGCCATAATTGCTGGGTCTAGTAATAAATCTTGACCTGCGCAAATGTTGGAAAGATAAGTTTCTGCATTTAACGTGGGGATCGAGAAATGCCTAAACAGCAGTTTTTTCCATTTAATGCTACATTGGAGGATGTATATCTTACTTTTTTAGGCAACTTTATTAAACGCATAAAATCTGGGATTAAATATTCCTTGTAAATCAGATCGAAGAAGAAATTATCATACCTATTGATGTTTAAAACCTTTGTGGATCTACATAAGGTGTGTGCAAAATTAGCATAATAATATACTTTCAAATCAGGAAGAGCTAGTCCCCCTTCTGATACAGGCATGCAGAGTGTTTCAATTAACAGCCGTGATGCTTTATTTGCCCACATAAATGTGGAAAAGATGACTTGGACTTCCTTGAAAACAATTAATTTGGACCGCATTAGGAATGGCTAAAACCAGAAAATTGCATAGTGGGAGAATCGAAATGCGAATTTTAGTTACCTGACCTATTAACAAAACTGGAAGTTCTTTCCATTTTAACAATGTATTCTTTATTCTATTAATGAGGGGGATATTAGCTAGAGCATAGAAATCATTAATATTTTCCGTAACAGCTATCCCTAAATACCTCTTGGGCTGTGAGTTAACTAATAAAACTAGATCTGTTAATAGTGATTCAGCTGAGCAATTGCAAAGCATGAGCTCTGTCTTGGATGATTGATTTGATAGCCCCAGTAGATTGAAATTCCTGGAACAAGTAAAAAATTTGCAATTGCACTTCCCTTTCATGCTTTAAAAATAGGGCAATATCATCCGCTTACAATTTAACATTAGTAATGCCGGGCTTTAGAGATGTTGTACTTCTTAAAGAACAGATGGCTATTGCTAGGGGTTCTATAAAACAGGCAAAGAGCAGGGGGAGATCGGGCAACTTTGTCTTGTCCCCCTAATGACTCTACAAGCACCTACCCTCTTGGTATTCACTATTATTTGAGCCGTGGCCCACTAATAGAATTTTGAAATAATTGTGATCCGTTCAGGGGAAAACCAAATTTAACTATTGAGTAGAATAGGCTTTCCCAACAGGCAAGGTCAAAGGCCTTTTCTGCGTCTAAAAGCATAATCTGGGATGGTGTTTTGTTTAAAATAATCCAGTACTTCAATAAGAAAGGTGGTGTTAAAAGATAATTGTCGCCCATCAACTCACTTTGTATTATATTTTAGTCTGTAACACCCCTCTTAATGATTTCATCACTAAGTGCAAGAGCCCTATTTTGAGCTTGTTTATCTTTTGTTTGCAAGGCTAAAAACATGCCTGTAAACTCGCACTCTTCATATACCTTCTGTAAAAAGGCAGAGTTAGCAGTGTAAACTTTAGAGTAGTAATAATCTTGCATCTCCTGGCGCACCTGTCCCAGTGCCTGTTTATTCCCGCTAGTTTGTCTCCTAGATATAGCTCGTTTGAATGCTTAACCTTTGCCTCAAGGTGATTTCACTCTATCATCTGTGCCTTTCTTGTGGCGATCTTCTTAAATGATATAACCCCGCGAATTGTTGCTTTAAAGGCCTCCCAAACATTCTCCAGTGAGGCTGTATCTCGAATAATCTGAAAGAAGCCCTCTATCTCCCCATGTATTTTCTCACACCAATCTTCGTCCTCCAAAAGAATTCTATAGAATGTCCATTTCGGGGTATTTGAACTTCTCCCAATTCCACCTAGTTCTAGTTTTAGCAATGCATAGTCTGAAAAACTATTTTGTATGTATGCACAAGTAGCCTGTGAAAGTACCCTAGAAATCAAGAAATAATCTAGTTCAGCAGCCGACTTATATTTTGCTGAATAACATGAATATTCTTTTCTCTATGGATATCTTACTGCCAGGAGTCTATCAAATTTAAATTTGTCCTGCAATCCTTTAATGCTTCTCCTACCCGTGATTTTTTTTGTTCCCTCAACCCTGACAAAGAATCTAAACCTGGATTCTGTAAATGATTAAAATTCCCACCCAGAATGATCAAGCTTGGTATTAGCAGCAATGCTTGTTGAAGATCCGTCAGGGGAGCTGAATTATCCTCTCTTGGGGCCAGCATCGTCGCTATAGCCATATAAGTGTTGTTAAACAAGCCATTAACTAGTACCCACCTACCATCTTTATCAATCTGTTAGTATGTGACCTGAAAGGGAAAGAATTTGCACAAAAGAATTGCTACCCCTCTTTGCACGATGACTGTTGAGAGATAGCAACTGCCTGCCCACTGCTGAAACATATTAAATGAACGTTTTCTCTTAGCTATGTAGTTGGTCTCTTGCAAGAGGACAATATCTGGGGGGTAGCATTTTAGCCATTTTTCCACAGCCCGCGCTTTAGATTTATTATTAAGCCCATTAGCATTAAAAGAGAGAAGTCTTACCCCATCTCTGGCTACCTGCTGGTTGGGTGCATTACTAGTGATGGAGAAAACCCAGCCTAAATTATGCCTATGCGTTCCATGACCCATTTGCAGAGTCAATCCGCTTTAGTACGGTTAAATATAAAATGACAATCAGAATAGAAAGCTCAATACAATTTAACAATACACAAGGCTGAATTAAGACCCAGATTGGTAAAACACTTGACCAATATAATTACAATGCATTTGAAATGAATATTCAATGTAAACAGCTTTATAGTTCCCTAAGGCCACACAGCGGTATATTCACAAGAATGTGTGATAACTACTGCAAGAGTAGCGTAACGCAACTTTCAACATCACAGCCTATCACTGGAAAATAACCACATGTCAACGAGATTTTAACAACACGGCAGTAGCATGCGATAGACTGCCAAAACCGCAGAAAATGTAAGCGATGCAACCACCTCGATGGAATTCAAAACACAAACCACAACACCAAAAAACCTGCGATGGGCCAAAGCACGATGAGGAAATCAGTGATAAGCAGCGCCAGGCCTGCAACACACACCTGCCAGGTGGGACAAATCACCATAAAAGTAGAAAAAACACACAAACTGACCAACATTCAAGCACCATGGAGGCAGCTGGAGCAGGTGCAGAGGACGAGTGCAACCCCACAAGCACCCTGGCACCAGCCTGGGACCTCGGGGACAGGGAAAGGCAAGGACAAGAAGAATAGGAAGAAAAGTGCAGTCCACAGGTGAACAGGATCATCACGGAGGTGATGGACCACCATCAACAAATTTTTGTCACCTTCAACGTGTCATTGGGCACCAAAAATGGAATCTGGCGGGACATTGTGGACAAGGTGAATGTCTCGGAGAGCACAAGAGGGCAATGGACGAGGTCAAGAGGCAATGGAATGACATCAAGCGGAGGACCAAGGAGAAACTCTCCACCAACCAGAAGACAGCAATGCAGACTGGAGGTGGGGGCCCAGTGCCACAGTTCAAGCTGGATGACATGGAGGAGTTGGTGTCAACAGATATCAGTGTGGAGACAGTGGCCGGAGTCGGGGGATCAGACACTTCTCGCAACAGGGTGAGAGACCACCATGTACTGGGGGGACAATGGCACACATGAACAATCAAGCACAGCACAGTGCACACCCACAATGACTCTGGGTCCTCGCCCAGATCTACAGACTGTCACAATGTACAATGCCATGCTGTCAGATTGTCAACATGTACCATGCGGCCACATACATGTGGACCCATTGTAATAAACCATCTCCCTTTCTTATTGCAGGGGCACCGTCAACACCCCCTGCAGAGCAGTCCCAGCCACTCTTCACTGATGACGAGGAGGACAACACCAGCATGGGCACCCAAACCATCCAAGACATCATTGACCTCATCCGCCACTCACTTCCAGGAGCAGAGCAGGCCAGCTACATCGAGGAGACCTCACCCACAACCCAAAGCACCCAGCAGGAGGCACACACAGCCCCGGTACTCCCCCAAGACCCCCAGGAACAACACATGGCCTTTCAACGCCATGTGCTGGACTGCCAAAGGAGACCACAGAGCAGGTGCACTTGGGCTTCGGCCTCATGGCAACCAAACTTGTGGCCATCCTTTGGTGTGTAGACCGGCTCCATGGCCTCCAACAAGCCCTGCCTGACATTGCTGGTGTCATCACGCGGAGAGAAGAACACCTGTCCACTCAGAGTGGCTCCAGCGATACCAGCCATGAGCTGGCACACATGTGGAGGCTCATGGAGGACATGGTGCGGATGGAGGTGAAAAGAGTGGCAGCCACCGAGGCACATCAGCGGAATGTAGCTGGGATCTACCATGCCCTGCAGATCCTCATCATGGCATTGCTGCCACAAGGCATGGTGATGTTGAATGCTGCTGCCCCAACACTATCCACATCTCCGCCCCCTGGTGTGTCCATGCCTCCCTGTGTGGCAGGCCTAACCACTCCGGCACCAGATGTTACAGTGCCACACAATGCAGCCGACAATCCACCTCTGGCACCAGAGGTGTCATTGGCACACAGTGCCTCAGCCGGTACAGCAACACCCCTAGGTGGGGCAGGGCACACTTCCGGGGATGATAACTTGGATGGGATTGTGATCAGAAGGGCTCAGAAGCATTCATTTCCCCACCTGGCCTGTTCCTGGTTGGTCCCACATATGGCCTCATGACCTTCCACTGACCCCTGATTCACTCAGATGCACCTTGGACAGCGACATGGCCCGCCACATCCTGTCTGATGACCAATGACACGGCGACCAGACTGTGAACTGCAACCCTCCTCTTCCACAGTACTTGTCTTCCACGGATGGACTCTGGCTGGCCCTCCACGGGCCTATTGGTATAGTGTGTTCAACAGTGCCCTTTACCACTCCAGCTGTGGAACTGCACTGGATGTGCAATAAACATCCAGTGATGCACTGCTATGTTGTCTTTTATCATTCATGTATGTATGTGTGGATGAATGTAGGGACAGTGAATTCCCTTTGTGTCAATGATGCTCATCCTGTGGGATGCCAGTCTGAGGGTGCTACATAGTGATGTGAGCACGGGTCCCGTGGACACCACAACAGGGACACACGCACCTGCCTCTTTTTTGTCCGGACATGGACTGAACCACGCCCAGTGTCCACGAGTCATTTTTGCAAGCCCTGCGCTCTTCCGGCGTACGGCAGGCCAGGCCCCTCCGCTCAAGCTCCTAGGGGGATGCTTCATTACTACCCTTCGCAGGCGTACTCGCTGGTGGTGTGCAGGTCACTGGTCTAGTTGTCAGCATGTCACAGCCACTCCCTGAGGGCAGGTTTGCATGCACACCACACCCCTCCGGCACACGTGTCACAGGCCATGTGATCCCACAAATATAAGGGGCCGACGACGTCACATACAACACTGCCGGTGGTTAATGGATGATGGACCCAAGGCCTTGAGGCTGGCACAAGCTTACCACTATGTGGTGCTGACTGGGGGTGAACAGGGTTTGTGGCACACACTGCATTGCGGCCGACACAGGCACCCCACCACAGAACGCTGACTGGGGCTGAACAGGGTTTGTGGCACACGGTGCATTGCGGCTGGCACAGGCACCCCGCAATGGGACGGTGACTTAGGGTGCACTGAGTCATTGGCATCTTGAGCTGCTGAGCGGGTGTGCAGCCTGTGATGACGGACCGTCCTGGTGGTCCAGGCTGCTCAGGATTTTGGTGCCTTACTTGACCGCAGTGTAGGCTGACCCAGCAGGCTGTGCGGGCCTACCGCCATGTTGCCTCGCTTCCGGGATCACAAAAATTAGTGGCACCCATTTGGCTGAATGGCTGTGCAGGCTGCGATGTTGCCAGGTGCCCTGGTATGTTCCATCCCATGGTGTAATCAATACCCAGCACAAAACATGAGACCTGGTGGCCTGCAGAGCGTGGATGAATGGTGTGGAGGGTGCTTTGTCCGCGGGTCTGGGCCTGTGGCTTGCAGCGGCACGTGGCGGTACCTGCAGTCTACACACCGGTGGTGGAAGGTGAGCAGTGAGGCCTGTGTGTGCATGGGCGAGCATGGTCTGATGGGCGGTGAGAGGGCCTGGGATGCCTCTGCCTGGGTGTGCATTGCAATTATATCTTGTGCAGTTATGTGTACTGTGCCAGTCATGTCTCTGGACTCGGTTTCAGATGACGGCTCTGTCTCAGATGTGTGACCTGGTGTACTGCCATACGTATCGGCAAGTGGTTTGAGACATACCAGTGGCGGCAGGTGAGCAGTGTGGCCTGGGTGTGCAGGGTCAGTTCTCTCTATCTCTCCCACTCACGTCTCTCTCCCCCTCTCTTCTCTCTCTGTCTCTCTCCACTCTCTTCTCTCTCTCTCTCCCCCTCTTCTCTCTCTCTCTCTTTCTCTTTCTCTCGCTCCACCTCTCCTCTTCTCTCTCTCTCTCTCTCTCTCTCTCTCTCTCTCTCTCTCCCTGTCTTCATCTCTCTCTCTCCTTTGCTCTCTCTCTCTGTCCTTTGATGTGCGCAGGACACACCTTCTCATAATGTTTTTTGTCTTTCAGGCTGTGACCTACGGATTGTGTCGAGGGGAGCCGCTGTGTGTCTGCATTTGATTTCTGTGTTCATTTCAATAAAGTTTCATTGTTTGCTTCGAAAAGTGAATGTGTGATGCTCATTTCGGTAATGACACATGCATGTCACCAGTTGTGATTGTGCAACATCAGGCGGATTATTTCGTACATGTTTCGGTGTAACTGATGTGGCATGTCTTTGGTCAAGGAGGGTGCCAGGGAGGGGTCATCCTGGGTGTGGTGTCAGTGGGTGTTGTGGCCCTCTTGGGTGTCCATGCTGCATGTTCAGTTGCTCTATGTCATCTGTTTGTCTTCAGGTGAAGATGTGGGCTGTGCTCCCTTTTGTGGTGCAGGCTGCGGTCCGGCTTTACTCCAAGCCAGGGTATGTATAACTTTCCTGCTGCTAACGCGCCTTATTGCGTGTTTTGTGTTCTTATTGCCGGTCTGGCTGGTCGTTGTGAATGTTGAGGTGCGGTGTTGTTGTGGGTTTTGTCACTGGAACGCCTACACTGTATCTCATTAGCGATGGTTTTAGGGGCCCTCTGTGGTGATGTTTTTTGTGGTTGCTATTGCGGGAAAACTGGTGCTGTGGGCTGTTAGCACCATCTTGTGAATGGTGTGGTACATTTATCACGACTTTGGCTGTGATAAAGTGCCGTTAATTCAGCAATAGTTCCTTGTGAATATGCCCCTGACTCTCTTGGTACGTGAATATCTTACACTGGCGTGTGAGTAAGAAATAACTCAGCAAGGTGCTTAATCCCTAAATCCTAAAAATATAAAGTGACAGTGCAACTAAAGTGCTTAACACAAGTAAACAATATATCCTTCTCCACAAGGAGATTACATACCACCGAACAGAATACATCATTTGCAAACAATAAAAATCAAAATATAGGCATGGTTAAAATGCTTTTTAACGAACAGGCCTATATTCTTGCAGATTTCACTGAGTCACCTCTACAAGGCTTTCTTGTGTGGGAACACCAACCCTGCATACTTGATAGCTATGCAGGTATACCGTTTGGTATCGCAGGTATAATGTGGCACAGGGCTTTACAAGGTGAAGTATCTCCCTAGATGTGTCACATTGTAAATGGGCCACAACGTGGCGCATTGTTTACGCCACTGCTGTGTCACAAAAAGTGACACAACGGTGGCACAAAAATGTTGCTAGGGGCTTGTAAAACTGCCTCATTGTCTTCTGCACTAACACCTATCTCCAGGACAACATGGATGTGCAGTACGGTGAAGTGAAGATGTTACTTCTGTGCTGACACCTCTCTTTACAACAACAGGTATATGAACTACTGCCTGGCAAGGAAGTGACCATTGTGAGATATGTCTATAGTAGGGTTTGACAAAAATGTTTCTCTCTGCTCATACCTCCTCTCATGATGACAGGTATACATAGTATGCACTTTGACAGACTTCATTGTTTAAATAAAGTATTTTTGAATTTTTTATACATAGTATACAGTGGGGATAAACTGTCCTATGTTCTGATATGTCTCTTGCATGATAACTGTGTGCAGTATAGTGTGGGGAGAGACTGGCATCTGTCCTGTGACCTGTCTCTTGGATGATGGGTATGCTAATAAGGGTGTAAAAGGTGTAATACCTCTCTGGTAACAGCAAAGTATGGATTTGAAATGACCTATATGCTCAGAAGTCTGTCGTGTATTACAACTACAGAGTCTGTAATGTGAAAACATACTGTCCTGTCAGCTGAGACATTTCCCCAGAGTAACATATGTGCAAAGTAGGCTGTGAGTTGGAACTTTCATCTCTGCTGGTACTTCTCTTCATACTGATGAATGTCAATATTGGAGTATACAATGGAGTGTCCTCTCTCTCAAGAACTGTGTCTTGGACAGCTGGTGTCCATACTTGATTGTGGAGACACACTCTGATCTGTTCCAGACACCTCCTAATGGCAGCACACATACATAATAGGGTGTGCACAGCACTGATAGCGGTGAGTGTTAGAGTATAAATATGCACTGCCTCTGTGCCAAATCTCTCTCTTCTATCAGAGTTCCCTATACTGCAGCATGCACAGCAAATAACCTCAGTAGGATAAAAGATGTGCATAGTGCTATTGACATACATACACAGATAGTAGTATATTCAGAGGCCCTCAACATGGTACAGCCAATATTACTGAATAGTGCAATCCTATAATAAACTTGAAATGTATAATACGTAATAAGGAAAATAATCCGAAGCAACTTTCAACTTTCTTGTTATGACAAAATAATAAATTTTAATAACAATACAAAATTACAAAAACAATATTAACAAACTATATGAACAACAATATTACAAAGAAAACAAACTACTTTAAAATACATTAAAAAAATTCTTACACACATACGCTGCTGATATACACACACCTCTTTTTGCTTTATTTGCCTATTGTATTTTGATCTTGGTAACATTTGTTTTCCAGTCTTTTATCCACCTTAGCCTGCAAAAGACATTTCAAATTCCTTGTTTGAGATGGCAGGCTAGGTGGCATGAAGACTTAGCAAGGCAGCATATCTATTAAATGCAGTTCCCAAAGCCTAGCTTGTGCAGAGTTAGCTCGTGGTGATGAGCTTCTCAGCTTTCCAGGTGCCTCCGCATCCTTTCAACCTGAATGCACCGTGTCTGAAGAGGAAGTTATTACTGAACAACACAATAATCCTGATTGTGTTAACAAGGCTCCTCTTTGCTGCTTATCTAAGCAGATCATTATTTCTTCAGAGACAAGCTTCTATTTGTCTGATTGTGAGTTTGGTGGATGGAGGACCCCCGTGCCTGCACTGGCGGTTCTACAGTGGTCGTACGTCAGCTGAATTACAAGTTGCATCATGAGCATACATGTGCGCCAGCGCAGTTCCGTCTAAACCGCTAGTGTAGAATCTGCGTCGGCTCGGCACAACACACCAATAAGGACCTGGGAAGCAACCTCCGCCAAATAAGAATGCCGATTCAATTACAAGTTGCCTCTCAGCCTGGCACAAGTGTCGCAGTCCATCCACCACTGCTAAGGAGGCAGAAAGGGTGGGTTCTAAAGCAGAAACTCACTCTTACCCATTGACACACAGCTTCTGCAGTCATGGAGGCCATCATACCTGTTGTCCCCATGATTTATCTGCTGAACTATCTCTGAAGCAGACACCGACGTGGGCGCGATATCCCGTAAATCACCCTATACAAACATCGTGCCTCGCCAATAATATGCCAAATGTGCAAGAAAAACAAAGGGATGGTGTGGCCTCCAGTGTATCAATCTCTCAAAGGCCTGTGTTTTGTGACATGGGGGTGGGGATGTTGCCCATTCACCTACATCAGCCACCCACAGAGAGTAATAAATGGGCACAGGTACCTTTAGTCATGGAAAGCGAAGGCATATATTCGCATGCAGGTCAGTTTTATGACACACAGACCTAAATGCTATCAATTTAACATACTCCATGCATCAAACCATACAAAAGGAAAAGCTATCCCCATGTAACTAATCTTCGCATCTTAACCCCACATCCAATGAACTGTCATATACGTCACCCTTACCACTAACCAACATCTCATCATCAGGAACCCCATAAAATCTTTACCATGATGTAATCCATATCCCAGCACTCTTGTTCAGCAACCTCACGCTACCACCACATTTGCCCTCACAATACCACTTCCTGTTAGACATGGGTCTACATGTCCGTAGTATTAAGATTACAATGCCCAATACAAGTCAAAGTGTGCCCTCCCAGTCCATAAATAGTAATTACACACCATGCACCAAAAGACCTGGGTCACCTAACAATGCAAGTTGCCAGTGATGTCTGCAGTAAGAGGACATCAACAGTGCTTACACCACCAATCAATTTGTGCACCCATGAACACACATTCGCAACTTCATACATCCTTGTACACATAGACCGTCACGTGTCCCGTACCTCAACATCACCCAACACAGCCACAATTATGCACGAAGTACACATGCATACCCTGAGGCATTTCCCATAGAAATGCAAACAATAAGACCCTGTCACCAGCCCCCATCCTGCTTCCCACTGTCTAGGCCCAGTCCTTAATCCACAATTATTCCATATGTTGAGCAAAATCAGATAACTCACACAAAACAATAATAGACACACTATATTCACAGACTCATTCTACTACAAAACCCAAGGTCACCTACAAGCACAACATCTAACCTTTGACAAATATATCCAAGGACACAACTGATACACCTCAGCAAATTAGCAATCCAACGCTCGAACAAATAAAGCACACAACTAAGGACAGGGTGAAATTAAACAGAGGGACAATTTCACATAAACAACATTTGCAGTCTGACTTGGCTCATGAAACATCTCATGGGCAAACAATAGCTACACACTCTCCCACACATGTGCAAGCAATGTGTCCTTGCATCTAATGCTAATAATCACATCTCCCAGAACCACAAGTAGTAGCAGATTTATACTCGCATTCAAATGGACACAAAATAAGGAGAACAAACAAAGCTATGGCAAACATAAACAGGGGAACAGGGGTAACAGGTGTGACACATATCTACATAATCATCACAAAACATTTGCACAACAGTGACATCAAAGTGGCATACAGTATTTAGTGACAATAAATATTTTTCATTGACATGTATCTGAATCTGTGGCAAATGATTTTTGTTTTGGTAACCCTGCTGATAAGTCACAGACTCAATGTCATACATCTTTGGGTAGTCAAATATCCACATTAATGTTTTTTGTAATAACATACATCATCCCATTCATTGGCATGCAACATATACATTTCCCATGCTCCACATTGTGACAGGGGGGGGCACTTTGAAGTGCATCTAGCAGACAGTCAGTTTGCTGTGTAATTGCCACACCGTGTTTGAGAGGGCAGCGGGTTCTAAAGTCAACACCACAAAATCCTTCATACTAAATCTTAACATTCCAGTTGCGGAGTCAGTCTGTCTTTCAATGGGCCAAAAATTCAATTAATTATTTAGGAATTCAACTCACCCCGAAAGTGGAGAATCTCTATAAGGCCAATTATGCCCCAATATTGATCCAAATGCAAGACGACCTCAAACCCTGGAAAACACTTTTCATCTGGTTGGGCCGGATCAATGGTGTCAAAATGATGCTACTTCCAAAATTGCTCTATTTGTTTCAGACACTTCCAGTAGATCTAGATCGCGAGCTAATGCCCAAACTGTATTCACTTATCACTAAATTTATATGGCAGGGGGGAAGAGCTTGGCTTCCATTTCATGTGTTACACCGCCCAAAAAAAAGAAGGGGGGTGGCATTACCGGATTTCTCAGTGTACTACAAGGCGGCCCAGTTGAGCGTGTTGATGGAATGGTCTATGAGAGAATCTGATAAACATTGGGTCCACATGGACAGGGCAATAATGGGGAGATCGATTTGGGATATACCATGGAGACCAAAGAAAAAGAGACCTGCCAATGCGTACATTAGCACTCAAACACGCACTACGCTCAAGGTGTGGGATGAGGTCACAAAAGTGGGGAGGCTGACTTCCTTTCCATCACCTTAATTCTGACTTTCTTCCAGCTGAATAGGAGGGCCCATTTGACATGTGGCGGGAGTGAGGGTGTCGGATGGTGTCAGACATGTTTCACAACTTTGAGGTGCTCACCTTTGAGAGATGTCAAAGAGAATTTAGGATCCCACAATCAGAACACTTCTACTACCTTCAACTTAAACATTGTATTTCCCAACCACGGGTGCGTGATATGGCCACAATAGAACACACCCTGATAGAACGATGGGTACAGAAGGCAGGTACCATGAAGGGGGCGATCTCCATTCTATACACGTTATTGCTCTCAGGAATACATGCCCCACGAGCTTGTTACAAATCCTTCTGGGTACGTATAATTTGGAGGGATATCTCAGAGGAAGAGAGGAAGCATTTGTGGTCTGATGTTAACAAGAAAAATCACTCGGTAACCTTAGGGGAGGCCCATTACAAGACTCTCTTTGATTGGTACCTATCCCACTAAACTCAAGAAGATTTGCCCTAACTCCTCATATCTCTGCTGGTGAGTATGTGGTCTCCTGGGGGACTTCCGCCACATATGGTGGGATTGCCCTACTATCCAACCTTTCTGGGAGGAGATCCTCACTCATATCAAAGACATGTTGGGCTACCCCATAATCACCGCTATTGCAGAAGTGCTTCTGGGCATCAGGGACCCGAAACTAGAACACCAGACAAAAGCAGATAAAGCTATAATGTGGGCCTACCTGGGGGCCGCCAAAACGACGATAGCGACGGCCTGGAAAAAGAGAGAGGTGCCTTCTTTGTCACTTTAGCATGCACATCGCTTGAGAATCCTGACGATAGAGAGATTAGCAGGCATCTTCAGAGATGACCATAAAAACTTCTAATACAAATGGGGCCCGTTGGTTTCCTTTGTTTCGAGCGCTCTCCCTTCAGTGGTATGTCCACCTTCCATATGAGACCTACATCTCTTTAGGTAGGGTTTTATCTCCTGACTATATTTGCCCAGAAACATCGGCAGCCTTTTAGGGTCAGTACGATTGAACTGGATCCAGTCCTAAAACTCGAAGCTTCTCTGACTACCGTTTGATGAGTAGTTAAGTGTTCAACCACCACCAGGGAAGGGGAGAGAGGGAGGGTAAAAGGGGGGTTCTTTATAGCAAGAGGGGAGTTGTTTTTTCTTTTCCCTCTTTTGCTTGTATATGGTTTTATTGACGTTTATTGTACCAAATGACCATGACACGAAGGAGGGCAGGGAGGTATGGAGGCCTCACAACTAGAGAAACTGGACTTTAATTAGAGCTATTTCACTGCCAGAGGTACTCTATGTTATCCTTCCGTGACCCATAATGTATTATGATATTTATCAGTCGTGGTGAATAAACAAAACTTTGACAAAAAAAATAATATTCCATCAACACAAATAAAATTCAAAGTGGAGTACATCAATAAGAAGCACTATTTACAAGGAAAATGAACCGAATTGAAATGTTTGAGGAAAAAGCCAAGACGTCATTATATCAAGCAGAATAGAATATGCCACCAAATACTTAGATATTTTATAAACAAAGATATTCTAATTGTACCAAGATTGAAGAAAAGTACATTCACGTTGATTAGTGTGATGGTAAATGTGAGCCAATGTCAAATCCTCAATGCATTAAGTATTATCAGCTTGGAAAGTTTAATCTCTGACACAGAGTTGGATTTTAATTACTCATTGTTTCAGTGGATTTCTCCTTCCACATTATTTCTCTCTCTTTTGTCTTAATACGTTTCAGACGCCTTCTCCCTTTTTCCTTTGTTGTTTTTCACTGGCTCTTTCTTTTACTTTTTCACTCTCTTTGTGGGTTCTTGGTCTATTTCACCCATTTTCCTATTTGGGAACCTTTTACCCTATATATATGGAGCTCTTTGCTTTTCTTTTTCAACACTTTTCATCACCTCTCTCTGGGCTTGTTTCTTTAACCTTTCTGTCTCACTGAGGCCCCATACTATTGCTCTCTGAGGCCCTGCTTCATCCATCCCGTCAGAGGCTGTTCTTCGCCCCATCTCTCAATCTATTTGAAGGGATTTCTTTTGCTCTCTCCTGGGTTGTCTAACATTACCTTTCTCTCTTTGCTCCTCGGCCTCCCTCCCTTTATCTATCCCCTGAGACCAGTCCTCTCTACCATCTCTGGCTTCTTTAAGTATCTCTGCACAACATATGTTGATGATGTTCAACAGAAAGAAAACATTGTTTTCCAGTGATCCTTACAAAGCTCAAAATTCCTATGCTCTCCCTTGTGGTTTATCAGCTTTTCCCCCTCACTTTCAAGGGGGCCTGTTTCACTCTTGTGGTTCTCTTTTACTCTTTATGGGGTCTTCTGGGTTTCTCAGGCTCCACTTATACTTTCTATTTGGGGCTCTCTCTCCCCTTTTTGATCTTGAACTATTCATACAACAGACCTTTTTTTCCTCTGTGCAAATAAATACATTTTCTATAGCTCTAAGCCCATTCTATTTCTCACATGCACACATGTGTGCTCTTCAAAGATTCCCTTTTCCTCTCTGTTAATATATGCATATCTGGGGGTGCTTCAAGACTATTCAGGTCTGTGGTCTTATTTTCGTTGTTACTCTCGATCACTGGATACTTATTTCACTCTCCTTTAGTCTTCGGAATTCTCTGATAACCTTCTTTACCTCAAGACATCTCTTATAATAGCATGTTTTTACAATGTGCTTTGTTCTGAAATTCTACAGTCTCATAGATTTTACTGTACAAATTTACAAATCTCAAAAAGTTGAAACTATGACTTGGCATAGTTGAGGTTTGAATTCATGAACAACAGATCACAAAACATGTCTTCTCTTTTGGTCTCACTGTATCCTCTCTACCTCAGTCAGGCTTCTTCTTAGTTCACTCACTCTTCATCTCTCTCTCCCCCTACCTCGCTTACTCTAATTCTTTCCCTTTGTCTCCTCTCATTATCTTGCTCCCCCTGTGTTTCACTTTCTGTTTTTCTCCCTCGCTTGTTCTTCATCCTTTATGCTCTTCTTCTTCCATCACCTCATTTTTTTTCTCTGGCTTCTCACATTTGTTTCCTCACATTGCTGCACTTCTCAATCACATTTTTACCTTCTCTCTTTTTCTTGCTCTGACTGACGTGCTCACAGCTTCAATTTCATCTTCCACTATGTACTTTATATTTTTTTATGTGTAGAGGTCTCACTTTTCACTTGAGAACTAAACTATAAAATAAGGTTGGTATCCTGTAACGGAGAAATATGTTAAATAACTGCAAGGTCTGCATCTCCTCATGGATAGGCAGCATTCTAATATAACACTGCATATAGGTTTAACAACATACAGGCAGATGCATCAAAGAAAATACCGGGAGCAAACGGGCAGATTCTCAGAATCTGGCCGTCTGCTCCCGGTATTTTTGCATTTGGGATGCATCATCCCAAATGCAGAAATCGCAATTTAAGGAATCTCTAATTAGCGATTCCATAAATTGCTCTTGCATTTAAGGAATCCCAAAATGAGATTCCTTAAATGCAATGCATGAAACCCCAAAAAATAGCGAATTCGCTAATAGGGGGAGCAAATTACCATGAAGTTGAACTTCGTGGTAACTTGCTAAAACTTTGAAAAATGTACTTTTGTGCATTTTTCAAAGTTAAATGTTGCGCGCACACATGCCCTTAGGGCATGTGTGTGTGTAACATTTGTGCACAGGTCCATTTCAGGGGTGCAACAGGGTGTCCTTTGGACACCCTGGCACCCTTGAAATAGCGGAACATTAGCGATTCCGTAATAGCTAATCGCTAATAAGGAATGGCTTTCCCATTCATTCCTATGGAATGAATGGGAAAGCCATTCCTTATTAGCGATTAGCTATTACCGAATCGCTAATAAGGAATCTTTAGGAATCGCTAATAACATTGCGTTCCTACATGCATCCCATTTTGCGAGTCTTTAATAGCGATTCCTTAAAATTCGCTATTAAGGACTCGCAAATAATGTCATCTGAAAAATATAAACTGCAGCATATTTGCCTCGAAGTTCAAATATGCACTGGGTCTCTGCAGTGTCTACCATGGAGCTCAGGGCAAGGCACTTTTCTCCAGCACAAATGCTGCACCGAAATGGACTGCTGCAAATCTAAGCACATTTATGACCTGTTTTGCTGAGCCCTATAATCCTGTCAACAATTTGCACCCGAGGAGTGTCTGCATGAACAGACAACAAACTTTAGTTTAATGCCAAGTAAAAGCATCTGAGTTTCTTGAACAAGAACAGAAGCAATCACATTCATTCATCCTGGTAAATCACTTTGTCTTCCTGAGGTGCTTTTATTTCAACATTCCACTACTGTTTCATTGTTATAATTTCTTCTACCTTTTAGAGGAAAATTTGTATATAGCAATTGAGCTTGGGAGTGGTGAGTGGTTAGCAGCAAGCATTGCATGTGCTGAAAGTGCTTACCCTGCCTTCCCAGTGCCTCCTCTAAAGTGTCTTGATTCTGAACTGAATATGGATTTATGACCGGGTTTGTGAGTGGTTTTATGGATATGTAACTGGATGTTTGCCTGCCTTTATGTCTGTATAAGTGGGTGTGTGAGTGGTTGGATGGGTGTCTGAGTGAGTGTGTGAGTGGTTCTGTGGGTGTGTGAGTGGGTATGTGGATGGTTGTATGGGTCTTTAACCCCTTCGACGCTCATGACGAGCTGGGCTCGTCATGAGGTAGCCTCCTCGCACGCTCATGACGAGCCCAGCTCGTCATGAATAATGGGTTTTTGTAAATCCCAGCGCAGCAGCAGAATATCGACCGCACGCATGCGGTTAAGTGTGTGTGTGTGTGTGTGTGAGTGGGTGTGTGGGTGCGTGGTTCTGTGGGTGATATCATCAGTGATGTCATTTGAGATTTCATCAGTGCTGTCACTGACTATGTCATGAGTGATATAATATGTTAGGCCATAAGCAGTACATTGGGGGCATAAGTTAAGGTTAGCTCAAGTAACTATAACTGCTGAATTACTATTGTTTTGTGCGTGTAGAATTTGAGCCTCACTATAACGTCCCTGTAACCTGTGTTTTTTTGTGAATTTCTAATATTTTTTTTTATACTTTTTCTTGACTGTAACACCCCTGTAATCTTTGATTTTTAATATCAATGTTTCGTTAAGGTTCTTTGTTGGTAATAGCAAAACATTGCATTAGGAATCACTGCACCCATTGTAATCACTTCTAGAACCAGGCTGTGATGCCTCTTCATATGTATATGAAAACGTTGGTATTTTCTTGGAATCCGAAATAGAACAACATTTTAGAAACATACAAGCTTGTTCAAAGGGCTCTTGAACAGAGAATTCAGATGAATGAGTCATGTGCACTTTTACTACCAGTGACTGACTACATCCGATCGGTAATCAAAGCACTATTATGAACTTGACTCCTCGTCCCCAGACCAGGCCTTCATTTGCACCAAAAAGGCCAGGGGCCTGACCTCTGACTCGGGCCACCACATCTATTAAAGGTATTGATTTGGAGGCATGCTGCGCCACACTGGAAATCGACTCCCCGCTGAAACATTGAAGTGGATCAATCCTTAACTAAGAACAGGAACTCAATAACAGCATGGATGAGGTCTTTCACCAACAAGAATCCCACCGAAGAAATTAAATTAGGCGAGCTCGCCCTGATGAGCTCCGCAATGGCCTGCAACCTGCTTACTCCACTGATGTGTTTTTTTTTGTGTGTTTTTTTTAAAAAGCTGAAATTCTATTTTTTTATGAGGTCCTTACTGTGATTGACATCTGTCCTATAAACGTGAACTGTCAGTGCATTGTTTGTAAAAAAAAATATATATATATATCATGGTGGCCTCAACACAGCAAAGCTGCCGTTTGTACTCGATTCTCCTTTGGAAAGGTCCCCGCTCCGCTAACGTTCGACTAATTTTCCGATCTCGCCTTTTATTTAAACGCAACCTTGCTTTTCGCTATCCGTTTTTTAAAGACATCACCACTTGGTTGACGAACAGAAGTCGTATTCGGTGTTACCAGGTCAAAACTAAGGTCATCTGGATATTCCTAACACGTCGTTCTTTTAACAAATGAGAGAACTGAGGCATTTTTACAAGCCGATCGCTACAAATCTTTTCATATTCAAATGGTTGCCATCTTCTGTCTTTGCTTTGCCGCGTGCCCCAGACAGAGGGCGACACAATGAGTTTATTGCGATTCGCGGTTATAAACCCCAGATTACAAGGCCTAGAGGTTAGAGGGTATCACGTATGACACATCACTTTGGAAGTTTGCATTCTAGCTGTTCACGTGGCTTCAGAACGGGAACTGTCTTGTTTTCATAATGTTCAGAAGTCAAACAGTAACCTACTGCTCCCGGAGAGGAGCACAAGTTCAGTGCAATATTTTGACTATTTCCACGGGTTCCGAGCGATGATTTGCTTTTGATAAGACGCACTCGCACTTCATCCTACAAGAGAAAAAGCTAATCAGAGAAATGCATCAATTATTAAATTGTCAACTATTTAAAATATTGGGCGAAACTTTGACCTCTCATTATCAAAATACTCAAAGCAGCTGGTGGAAAAACAGCAAAAACATATTTTTCATTCCACTCTTCTATACATTGTGAACCATATATGTTATACTCCACCGGAAGTACACCTTGGTAACGAAATAAAAGATTGCTTTTCTTCTAACTAATGTGGGTGACTGTCATTCGAAAAAAATTCGTGCGTGTGAAAAGTGAAAAAGCTAATTTATCACTATCATTAAAATTAATATTGTGCCCAACCTAGTCTTTTTTTCCTGTCTTTAACATTGTGAGGTGGAGTTGGAGGTTTATTTGAGCTCAAACCTCTCCCCAAACTTCCTCTCTGGAAATATGTGGGCAGTGTAGGAGCTGAGAGACCAGGTAGAGAAAGTTCACCTTTTTCACTTTGACATCAGATAGGTTTGTGTGCCTCTCCCATAACTCAATCAATCAGAGATCCAAGGGGAGTTCCTCATATAATTTTATGTTGATGAGACTAAGTGCACACCAGTTTTTTTTGAGTGCCAGCCCCCAATACTTACAATACTGGATTTCTGGTAGGACATTTACAGAACATTTTATTTTTAGTAGTAACTCGATTTTAAGAAATTGACCCGAAACCCACACAAACACACACAGAGAGTAACACAAAGAATACACCACAAAACAACTCCTCACAGGTTTAGAAAAATAGAGAATAATTATCTGAGCAAAATAAGACCAAAATCACAAAAATCCACTTAGTAGAAGCCGAGAAATTAATTTTTAAAGATCAAATTCCAAAATAGTGCATAGAAGTCACTAGCAGTCAAAAGGTTACTTGTGGTCGTGAGGGACCAGTGCAAGTCCAAAGTTCAACAGCAGGCCAGCTACAGGACCAAGACAGGCCCCACTGAATACCTTGAATGGAGCTTTTGTCGATGGCAAGAATCTACTGCGTTGTTGTCGAACCATGCAATGGGCGTCCCGCATTGTCATTACGCTCAGTTGTAGTGAATACAATGCGTAATCGTTGAGCAGCGCAGAGCGTCGATGTTGAGCCGTGCAGGCTGTGGAACAGATGTTGTCGGACAGCCTCTGCGTTGAAGGGCAATGTAGCAGAATTTCTCATGCAGTCAATGCAATGCTTCGATTTTTGTGAACAACAGCTGCAAACCCACTTCTGAGGCCCAAAGTGCACCCCAGGTAAGGGTAGGATTCACAGGAGGCAGAGACCAGCAGCACCAGCAGAACTGTAGGAAGTCTTTTGTGTCCCTGACAATTCAGAAAACTGGAGGGAAGCCAGCAAGCCTCTGTAGATCACTTGGAGGGAAGGCAGAGTCCTTCAAGCAGAGTCTGGGAACAGCAGGCACCAGAGCAACAAGCAGGAAAGCAGTCCTTCTAGAAAAGCATGCCAGTTGAGTCCTCCAAGAAGCACAGCAGTCCTTCTGACAGAGGTTCAGTTCAAGATCCAGCAGTGTCTGATTTTAGGGGGTCAGAGACCCAGTACTTATACCCAAAAGTGCTTTAATTTAGGGGGTGACTTCAAAGGAACTCTTTGAAGTGCAAAAGGATCCGTTTCAACTCAGTCCTGTCTCCCAGGCTATCTGTGGGGGGACAGGTAAATCAGTGCTTTGTGTGTGGACAGGACACTACCTATTGAAGTGTAAATGCCAAAATGAAATAGGCTGTCACTACCAGGACATGTAAAACATAAAGGTACATGTCCTACCTTTGACTTAAATAGCACACTGACCTTTGGGTTCTTAGTACCTACATTAGGGGTGACTTATATGTAATGAAAGGGGAGTTTAAGGCTTGACAAGTAGTTTTAAAAGCCAAGTTGAAGTAGCAATAAACTGTACACAGGGACTGTTGTGGCAGGCCTGAGACAGGCTTGGAAGGCTCATTCTGTGGGTGGCACAATAAGTGCTGCAGCCCATTAGTAGTATTTAAAGTGCAGTCCCTGGGTATACGGTATACCAAGGTATCCACCAAATGCCATCATGTTTAGGGAATAAGTGCATGCACTTTAGCACAGTTTAGATGTGATAAAGTGCTCAGAGTCCTAAGGCCACTAAAACAACAGCAACATTGGGAGACAAAATACAAAAGGTTGAGGTAAATGCCACCCTAAGGGTGACAGGTCTAACACAAGCTCACTAGCTCAGTGATGCAAATTAACCACAAACAGCCAAAGCAATGTTATGCCAAGCTATGGGTACATTGAGAACCCCTTGCTTTTTAAAACGTCAGTTGTGCTGGTTCTGCCACAACAGCTATAATGAGAAAAAAGGTGAATTTTCTTGCATATTTGACTTTGTTATGTGTCAAACCAATTATTTTGGGAAGAGGAAAAGGAGAGGATTAACATTTTGCTGTGCCTCTCAGATGCATTCAGAGTGCCATGGCCACAAAATGAGGAGCAATACCTGAAAGGGGATTTAATTTAATGTAGATTGAAAATGTAGACAAGGATTTTCTGTTATATTAGCCCAGTTCAAGTTTGATAGGTCTGCAGAGAAGAGTGATTATCCTTCTGTCGGGTGACCATAGTGATTTTACTAATGATGGTACTGTTTGTGCTCTAATAGTTCTATTAGTTGCGGTCTAGTTCTTTTTTCACATTGCCTCTGGAAGTCCTTGGTTTTAGTTAACATATAATAGTTCTTGTGTGCCTGACTGTTGGATTAATTTATGTAAGGAATTACATCCTCGTTCTGACAGAGTATGACCTCTTAAAAGGTTTCTTTCTTGAAAGATAGTCGAGCAATAATGTGGGCTGCAGCTGATCTCAGGTTGCATATTAGTTTGTACTAAATGATGAGCTTGCCCTAGTACTTGAGCTGCCACACCTGTTAGCTTTCTTGGTTATGCAAATGAGCTTACAGGTAACCATTTAAAGCAGTAAAAGGATTGCTGCAATGGTTTGCTATGCTTTAAAGGCTTCAGACTAAAGACTCATCCAGTTGCACATCAGTTATTAATGTGTCTCCTTTAAGAGGCCTATATGCATGCTGTTCCAATAGTTCAAACATAAAAACTACCAAGGCGTAGACTAGTTCAACATTTTGTGAATCTCACAATAAATTATCCTTTGTTGTGTCTGTGTAGAGGGAGCAAAATACTACTTGCAAAATAAAACACTTGAGGGGTGCATTAGAGTGTAGGGTAGAAGGTGGGAGAAGGATTGTGACTTTGGTTGATGGAACAGCTGGGTAGACATTGATTGTGGTGATTTGTACAGACACTAGCTTGGGGTAACATTGCCCAATACAAACATGTTGGCCTCAATTCATTAAAACATATTCACCCACCCATTCCTGATAGTGATTGAGGACAACTGGCATGTTTCAGTTGGAGTCAGTGCTCTGTTCAAAAAGTATTATGATGACATGTTAAAAAAACAGTGAAAAATACTCTGCATAACTTTCTTGCATTGGTTTTAGGCATAAAGTACATGTTTGTGAGAAAGTGCAATATTAATAGGAGTAGATTGGTGTCTACCACCAGTACTGAAGTCATTGGCCTGTTAAGTCGAGTCAACGGTTTCCATATTTGAACCTGAGGTCAACCCCTGGTAGCTATAGCCTCAAGGAAATGTGTAAAGCAATTTAAAAACAATTAAACAATCAAAAGAACTACACAATAAAACTTCCACTCCAATGTATAAACAGAAGGCAAAATGTATTGAACAAAATGACACCAAAACAACACAATTCCAATAAGGGCAACCAGACATATGATTTTTTATAAACAATTTAATTGAAAATTGCACCAAGAAGCACAAATAGGCCAACCACAATGTGGCCCTGGTCGGATACAACAAGTAGATTGGGCCCTGGTAGGACCTGGAAGTAGGGAAGGTCAGAAAAAGTTTCCAAGTTCCAATCTAAGAAGGGACTTTTCTGAGGGAAAGATTCTTCCATGTGCAGGAAAAACAGCACACAATGGAAATGCAGGGTGGATACATTTTGTGGTCTGTCCTCTTGAAGTTCTGTAACAGAAAAGTTTGAAACAGTTCCCAAACTTCAATTTGTGCCCAAACAATCACAGGATTGCTCTTCCAAGGCCTCCAACACCACACGGTATGTACTGAGAGACTCTCTAGTTGTGAAACAGAGGGAAACACTGAAGACAAAGTCCAGGTCCAGTTGCCATTGGTCAGTTAGGATTCATCACAGAATGTCCTCTTCAGTGTTTTTATGTTCCTGGATCCACACAGGGTTCATCCTTATGAGCCTTAAAGATATTTATGTCCTTGCATTTCAAGTAAAAGGGGACCTATCCTCCTCAGGACCCTCTCACAAGTCACAGATGCCAAGTGTAGCAGGTGTAGGTCACCTGTTATCATTTGCACAAAGTTCAGAAGTGTTCTGATGAAGGTCCTTCGGGTGCCACATTTGTGCTTTACACTAGCTAATAAGTTGGTTTGACCCCTGGGTAGTATCAAACTGTTAGACCTGGCATCTTTGGTGTGGTTTCTCCCTATCTTTTTGCCTCTACCTCCTGTATTTTTTATGCTGTGCTGGATTTCGTTTTTGCTGGTTTAGATGCTTTGGACACTCTGCCACTGCTGATCAGTGCCAGAGTGTAAGTGCTCCCTGTGTAAATTGTTATTCTGATTGGATATACATGTTTGGCATATTTGTATCACCATGAAGTCCCTAGTAAAGTGCACTGGGTGTGCCAGGGCTGGTGATGACAAATGCTACTAGTGGGCCTGCAGCACTGATTGTGCCACCCACGGGAGTAGCTCTAAAATAGTGTCTAAGGCCTGCCACTGCAGTGCCTGTGTGCAGTTTAGAACTGCCATGTCCTCCTGGTCAGTGTCCCCACTGACCAGGCCTAACCCTTCCCTTTTTTGTGCACATCAGTCACCCCGATGGAAGGCCCAAGGTACCCCCATGGGCAGGGTGCAGTGTATGTAAGAGGTAGAGCATGTACTAGTGCAGGTAACATGTTCTGGTAGTGAATTACAGCCATTTTCGTTTTTCACTACTGTAAGGCTATCTTGCTCCATAGATTAACATGGGGGATGCTGGCCACAGTGGTTAACAGCATTTCTTCCCATAGGAACAAGATCGGACATAAGTATCTAGTATCCCTGAACTCAGAATTTAATAACACATCTTTTAGGAAAGGTTGTTTTTAAATCCTGTGTTTGAGAACAGCACTTTTAGAAAGTTGCTGTTCTCTTGTCCGACCCTTCTGTGTGCCTGGGCCTGTTTGTGTATTGACTGTCTGGTTTGAGAGTGACAGGGGCTGGGGAATTCCCCAGGAGGCTGGATGAGTCAGCACTAGGCTGAATGACTGCATTTGCAACTGGAGTGGTGGGAGGAGTTAGCACCTGGGCTGAATAGGGCTGTGCCTGCCTTCCACAATGCTGGCTCCACCCCCCTGCTGGGCGGCTGAGGACTCTGCCCCTCACTCTGAAAGGAAAGATGCAGCCAGCAAAACAAAGTACTCAGGAACCACCCAGAACTGGTTCAGACCGGGCTCAGGGCCCACATGCACCAAGAGAACAAAGACTTTAGGGGTATAAGTACAGGACCCCTGACAACAGAAAATTAGATCACCCTGGAAATCAAGAAGGAACCTCTGCCAAGGAGAAAGCTGAAACTGAAGAAGGAAGATTGTCCTGCTGTTGCTCTGCTGGACTGACCTGTTGCTTTGCTGCCAAGGAGAGGGGAAGGACTTTGCTGTTGAGCTGTGTCCCCTTGCTTGAAGGAATCTCCAAGGGCCTGAGGAGAGCTGGCTCCCTGTTTTGAAGTCCCAGGAACAAAAGGACTTCATCCCCAGCTTCCCTGAACTCTGCTGAGAGAGTTCTGTCCTTCCTAGAGTGCTTGATCCAGTTGTGGGGCCTCTGGAAGTTGTACCTGAGCTGGGAAGCTTGAAACTAAGCTTGAGTGACTTTTGAAACTGAAAAGTGTTGCATCGCTTGCTTGCGGAGCGCATCCCCGACAGTGCGAGAAGTTTCCCGCCGCTACGGAGGTCGAGATCATCGCAGCGCCTGACGCCGCTGCCAGAGACGTCGCATCCTTCGTTTGCGGGACGCACCAGACCGGTGCGGGAGAATCGAACATCGCTGCGAGTATTGTCACAGAGCCTGTCGTCGCTGAGTGAGAACGCCGCACCGCTTGCTTGCGGACTGCATCACGTCTCTGCGAGTGTCGTCGCAGAAACCATCGCATCGAGGAGCTGCGAGAGAGAGGATCACCGCTGGACCGCGCATCGTCGCCCCGGAGATCGTCGCAGCCCCTTCGAGATCGTCGCATCGTGCCTTTGCGAGAACAGACTTCCTACGGAACCTACGCATCGGAATCCATACAAGTGGCCTTCCTCCCCATACAGACCGGATTCGTCGCAACACACCCGCTGCTGCAGCGGGGCTGTCGCATCGCCTCCCCAGGGTCTCAGGAGCAACGCATCGCTTGTTTTCCACCGCACCAGCTTCTGCTTTTGGAACTTTGTTGCAACTAAAAGGTACTGTGAGTAAACGTGACGCAACTGTGAACTTTTCAGGCACCAGTAGAGAATTCTATCGCAACGTAGAGAATTCTAACGCAACCTTAAGAACTCTTTTTGAAACCATATTCTTGAACTGTGTATGTTGGATTTTTGTCGTTTTGGTCTTGTGTAGTTTAGATTAAAAATACCTTTATTTTTCTAAACTGTTGTGGAGTCAGTTTGTGGTGTTTTCACTGTGTTACTGTGAGTGTTGGTACAAATACTTTACGCATTGCCTCTGGTTAGCCTAGACTGCTTGTGCCAAGCTACCTAAAGGGTGAGCAGGGGTTATCTCAGAGGGTTATCTCCTTGCCCTGACTGGAAGCAAGGGTCCCTATTTGGACAGTGGTACCTACCTCTGCCAACTAGAGACCCCCAGATCTAACACAAACCAATTGGGTAAAAACCCTCAGGGCAACCGATTCCCCTTTTCAGTTGTTCTTTTTTGCCTTACTAAACAGAGGCTCGAAATGGCATTTGCCAGGGCATTTATTTCAAGACGGCGGCAGTGTTCAGCTGCACTATACTTGGGCTCTGAGCGCTGGAGTGTGTGGGAGTGTCAAGGAAATAACCCAAGTCCTTATATAGCTAACATTAAGATCCAGTTTAAAACAGGCACTGCACCCAAAACAAGACAGATGTCTGGAAGGACAAACACAGTGCCCTTAATTAACCAGACGGGGGATACACAAACATTTCGTTGTCTGCTGTTTTTTCCCCTTCAAGGGTGTCCAAGTTTTACATGTGGCTCAACAGAACTGTCAAGCAGGATTTGACAGTCTGGTGTTCAGTGGGAGTCATCCCTGCCCATTTGATCAGCCTATTGTGTGCTCCTTGGTGGCATTTCAGATCTCTTTCACAGCTACTTTCTAGGCTTAACCGCAGGCTGGGAGCTGGAGAAGGTTTATGCAAGTAAGCCTTCTGACAGTTCAGACAGGTACACCATAACTTACTAAAAGTAATTTTTTCTTAATATTTCTTAAATATCTTGCTTCACAGTTGAAGTGGATTTTTATTAACTATCAAAAATAGTGGCTTAATTATTTTTATAGCTGTATTCTGGTTTTCTACATTGGACACCTAGGCCTGCCACAACAAAAACAGCTTTTGGTCCTTGTCAATCGCCAATACTGGGGCCAGGGGATGTAATCCCCATTTTCAACCTTTCATCTAACATTTTAGATTCTCATACAGAATCCTTACTCTCTAAGGGTCTCTCATACGTACCACACGCCCATGTAAACATCTTTGAGTTACAAACAGATATAATATCCTTCTTCAGACGGATTAGACTGAAGAAATTCTTTGAATCAACAGTAGATTCTAATGAGACACAACCTGAAGTCAGACGTCTGTCCCTTCCATCTACTTTTTACCCTAACCTTGACCAACTGGGTCCAGAGGTAGCGACATTTGAGCTGGTTGTTCTTCAACAATTAGAAAGAGCCCTTCGGTTCATACCGAAACCAATTTATAATCTCAGTAAGGAAGAATTTGAAACATTACAATTTCTAAAGAACAACGACAAGTTAGTAATCAAGAGTTATGATAAAGGTGGCGGCATCGTTTTGTTAGATTCGAGCCTTTATGAACTTAAAATGAACATCATGTTGGCAGATGCTACCACATACTCAAAGATCAAAATAAACCCTCTGGGTAAAGTATCCAACAGAATCCTGATGCTAACCAACCAGGCCCTTGCTTCTGGAGACATTGACCAAAAAGATCATGATTTCCTTAATCATAATCAAGGCAAAACCGCATGTATTTATGGCATGCCGAAAATTCACAAGAGCATCTCAGACCCCCCCTACAGACCCATTGTGTCTACAATCGGAACTAACACCGAACCCCTCTCCAAATTCATAGATTTCTTTTTGCGCCCACATATGCCAAGAATAACGTCCTATGTTAGGGACACGGGCGACATGATAAACAAAGTTGAAAATTTAACTTTTAACCCAAGAACAGACATTATGGTTACCATGGATGTCGAAGCGCTTTATAGTAATATACCTCAGAAAGAAGCGCTCCTGGCCACTAGCTGGTTTATTGACCAGTTTGATATCATATGCCCTAAAGAATTAATTTTGGACCTGTTACACATAGTTTTAACCGAAAACATTTTTGAATTTAGAAATAGTTTGTACCGACAGATACGAGGTGTGAGTATGGGGGCTTCAGTGGCTCCTTCGATTGCCAATATCTACATGGCTGCCTTTGAAAAGAAATTCGTTTACAACGAAATTGCTCCATTCTATGAGTCTGTTTCCCACTGGTCCAGATATATTGATGACATCTTTTTTGTCTGGACCGGTGGGAAAGAGACTCTACTGGAATTTCTTCAGTGGATTAATCTCACTGATGTGAATCTGAAATTCACCGCTCATCATGACGTACATCAAGTGGAGTTTTTAGATCTAAGTATCAAACATGAAAATAACAAATTGATTGTTGATCTTTTTGTGAAACCTACTGCTAGGAACACCCTCCTTCATTTTAATAGTTTTCACCCTCGCTGTTAACGCGAAAGCATCCCTTTCTCCCAATTCCTTCGAATTAGGAAACACTGCACCAACTTAGCTGACTATGATGCACAAGTCAGCATTATGCGCCAAAAATTCCTGAATAGAGGATATCCCCATAGATTAGTGAGGGACTCGTTTAAACTAGCAAGGTTTTATGATCGAGTTTCACTTCTAAGGAAAAAAGCTACAAAAGAAAATACCAAACTTGTTTGTGTTACTAAGCACTCTACCTTAGATAATACAGTGAAACATATCGTGAATAGCAACTGGCACATTCTGAATTCTAACCCTACATCACAAATAAAATTGGACAAACCGTTGTTTGCCCATAAACGTAACAAAAATCTGAAGGATTTAATTGTGCACTCGCGATTTACTGGTAATCATTCGAGATCTGAATTTATTCAAAGTACCATTGATAATAACTTTCCTGTTAAAGGCACTGTCAAGTGTTCCTCCTGTTGTGATGTATTCTTATAGGTTCTGTATCGATCCCCCTATTCCTGACCCTGTTCTGGTTAACAAGTTAACTAGCAGCCATCCCATGATGCAGAAACCGTTATCTGATTAAGCCACACTACGGCACAGGAACGTGTTATCTGATTAGGTCATAACGCTTGCCATCTAATTAGACAAGCGATATTCCTCCAGCCCCTGATAAGGCATACGGAGTTCTCAAAACAAATCAAACCTATGACAACCTGGGAAAAACCCTGCGGCCATTGTTTTGATTTCATCGAGAACTTCAGCAAAACAATGTGCTAACGACCAAGTCGTATGACATCCTTATTGACGTATCTATGTCCATCCTTACGTCAATCTCGGCACCTTACAGGTATAAATATTACCGTATTGCCTTAAGCAAACACACGCGGTGGTGACGAGACCGGAGCAGTCAGACTTGCCGAAGCCCAGAGCAGAGCAGACCCCGCTGGCGCAGCCCCGCCTTCCTGACGCGCTGAGAACGAGACGCTGCTTTCTCCTGCCGAGAAATCCAGCTCCGGCGCTTCCGGGTAGCCCTCGCAGGCAGCCTGGAATATCGAGACCAGAGACGAGAGATACCATCCCTCATTCATCCTAGATTCAAGGTACAGAACTGAATAACCCTTTGCAGAGAATTCTTGAGTCAGTCACTTGGCAAAACAAACTTAACTTAAACTGCTACTTTCTATTCCCGCCCACGTATTAGGCTTAGGTCAGGTACACCGGGGTAGGCGTAGTTAGAAACACCAGTTGAGTACGATTAGTCAAATGTATATGTGTATGTATCTATTTTATCCATTTTAAACCACCATATGGCTTAGAAACCATATAAATGTTTTTACAGTATTATTTTATACTTCTGCTTTTATTGTATGCACTTTACTTAACCATAAGTATTGCGATAATATCGATCCATTTCTCTTGTATGAGAAAAGAGACTGATCAATAAATAACATCTTTTATTGAACACGCCCGTCTCTTCCTTTTCTCTACAATCTGGTGAAACTAAGAATGCACGTACTGACTGAGTAAAATAAGTTGTCTTTTGTTTTCACACGACTCTAGAGATACACTCTTGATTAGGGGAGAGCAAAGTTGTCATGTTCTATGGTTGTCAGAAACTAAATCCCTTCTTGTCTATCCAGGGAGGTTCAACTCCTCCTTGCCTATTCGAGAAAGTTTCTAGTGAACTCTGAGCTAGCTGGCAAACCCAAAACTTTAAGTCTAATATCGACAGTAGAAGACCTAGTTAACGTCTGGTCTAGGCCTATACTATTGAAGGTATTATTCCAATGCGCAGAGCCTATTGGGATAATAGGAACTACACTACATGGCGCCCAACGTGTTTGGATAGGCGATAAAACTAACGCAAGACATTAGAGTAACTCAGTCGTGCTTTTTCACTCAGACCCCTTTTTTCCCATAATACTCCAAAGACGTCTGGAGTGGGTGAAAGTTCATATCCGCCAAACCTCGCAGGAAGAAACTCCTATGTATGGTTCTTGGTTTAGTCAACGTTGAAGGATACACTGTTCCAAAATATTGTGCATCTAATCTTTGTTCCAAAGAAACCTGATCTGCAAACAAACAAAATAACCTTCCTGACAGTAGAATGTCAGACACTGAAGACGAAAGAGAGATAGCTAGAGTAGCAGCTGAACTCGTAGCAGCTGATAATACTATGCAAGAAGCAGACCCGGATTTAATACTCATCCCGGTCAACATAAGGAAATCTATAACTTCAAAACTTATAGAAAATGGACTGACACCTAGAGGTGGCACAGTCATATTCGTAATAGAGGCACACGAATATCGGCAGACAGAGGTATTCTATTCATGGATACACTTTCCAGCAGCAAACGCTGTAACAAAGCACTTCCACTATTACAAAACAGAGGAACCTCCTGAAGAGTACACTCCTTTCGAGGAGGTGGAAGTACCACTTAAATTTCAAGAGCACCTGCTCTTGTTTAATGGCGCCCTAAAACACAACAATCACATCACCAGGCTCGGTCCATTAGGTAGACCAGGAGCAACGTGGCCGGTCCTAGCCGGATACACACCACATCCAGACATCGAAAGAATGTCTGCAGCAGATCTTTTAATACAAATAAAACAATTAATAAAAGTACATAGACAATTAGTCCAATATGTAATGCGGACTTCAACAATTCAACCAGCAATTAAAATTCCACAGCTGACCCCTCATCAGGGGAACACAAATAAAATTACACCACAGAACATACAGTCCTGCCTAGGTAAAGTACCAGCTAAAAGGGAACAAATAACATTCTGGTTAGCACAAAAAACCACCCAAATAGAGGCGGTGTTTCCAGACACCACCCCTGTGGATAAACACAGGATTCTGACTATCTGTCTTCCAATGGGAATCGCACCACACGTGGAGGACTGTGACACTTGGGGTACAGTCTTTGCTTCCATCTACACAAAAACGCATGGTGTTCCATCCATCTCGGTAATACCAGATGTGCTAAAACAAATTCAAGATGAATACGGTCCAGAACCCGCTTTAACTCTTGGTATGAAATTACTAAAAGACTTCAAGCAGGTCTCGGCAATACTATTAGCCAACATAAAGGGAGAAGCAGCAAACGTGGCGATCCGCCAAAAGTTAAAAGAAACAGATATAGCAGACCAACCAGCTGAAATTGCCAGAATTATAGAAAAATCCTATGAGGAACTAGGTAGAGATAGTTTAGGTGGAATACCAGTAAAACCCCAACTGATTGAAAGTCCTGAAAAAATATTTATAAAAAATAATCTAAACAGTCAAAAAAAGAACTGGGATGGAAACAAACAATCCAATGCAAAAGAAAAGAAAAGAGATTCCAGTCCAGAGGAAGGTCTCCTCGGCGGAGAGAAAGATCTCCGGACCAAGGACCCAAGTCTCCCAAAAGTGAGCCCTCTGGGAAAAAATACAACCTTAGAAATAGGGATAATATAAAGAAACCGGATAGATATCAAGATTTTGATACACGTCCCTCTCAATCTTTTCAGACTTCCTCGCAGAAATCGGAAAGAAGAGGATGATCGGAACCCAGGGAAGGGCACGTCAAGTCCAAAGACAAGGAACCTGCTCATCCAAATAAGAAATTACAATTTCCAAAAAAGAAGGTAGCCAGTATTAAAGTAGTTAACAATGCCGAGAATACTGAGGACACAACTGAAAAACGGAGAATGGGCTCAGACAATGCTAGACAGCGCAGCAGAAGTGAGCATAGCTCGCAAAGTCCTTATGAATCATCTGGAGACAGTGGACACGAATGAATATCTTCAAGTGGAAACTGCAGACACCAGAGTTAGCAAACCTCACAAAATATATGAAATAACTTTACGTATAGAAGGGGATAAGACTAGAAAAATAAGGGGACTATTTTGGGATAATCTCTCCAAGGGCTATGACATCCTTCTAGCTGAAAAAGACTGGCCACCAGAGTTTGTCAGGGACTGCCCTCATGGCGAAGAAATAATTATGCCTGCCTTCTCAAATCATATCCCGATTCATAAAAAATACACACTTGCTAGAAAGTGGGCAGTAGCTCAAGCTCCTGCTTTATATAAAAATCACGCAGGATGGGATGAGGACTCTCCTCCTCACAAAATCCAGTTAAAATCACAACCTACTGCACAAAGACAGTACCCAATTAAGCAAGAAGCTAAAAAACAGGTAAAAGAAATCCTAGATCAACTAGAATACCAGGGGGTGATTGAAACTTGCACCTCACAAATGAACAACCCTTTGTTTCCTGTCTCCAAACCAGACAATTCATATCGTCTAGTTTTGGATTACAGACACCTTAACTCATGTTGCAAAACTTTTGCAGTGCAAAACTCGCATAGTGCAGCGCTAATGAATAACATAGTGCGCAAAAAATACAAAACAACATTAGACATCTCTAATGGATTCTTTTGTCAAAATATAGCACCAGAGAGCAGATATTTGTCTGCGTTCTCAATAAATGGCGCTCAAAAACAATTCTGTTGGTTACCCCAAGGGTTCAAGAACAGCCCAGGATTATTCTCAGCGAGAATAACAGAGTTACTACAAACATATGATGACGAAGCATTATCTTATGTCGACGACATATACCTAACAGATGATGACTTGGATACTCACTTGAAGAGAGTGAACACCATAATACTTGGGTTCGCAGCAGAGGGTTACAAATTCAACTTTAAAAAATCTCGAATTGCCAATCTAACAGTCCTGTTCTTAGGATATGAATTATCAAGTGAAGGCAAAAGCCTGGCTGACAATTTCCTAGAGAAATGTGCCGTACTCCAAGCACCTAGAACACTAAAAAACCTACAGTCAATTCTAGGCTTCCTAAATTTCGGAAGAACATACATTGCAAATTACGCAGAAAGGGTCAAGCCCCTTTATGATCTAATAAAACCAGATTTTAAAAGAACCAATTGGACTCAAACACACACAGAAATTTTGAGATCCTTACAAACAGACATGTTAATAAAAACAAAATTAGAAACACGTGATAACACACGCAATCTTGTGATTCGAGTCATCCCAGGAAGATGCGGATTCACATACCTGACCTCTAATGAGGGAGAAAAGGTACAAATTGCATTCAAATCGCACTTGTTCACAGAAGCTGAAAAGAAATTCAGCATTAAAGAAAACATTATTCATGCAGTTCAAACCGCAATAGCTAGAGAAAAAGATAAAGCTGAAGGTAGACACATCGCAGTCAGAACAGCAGAATCAGCCTTTGAGGCATTAACAACACCGTGTAATTTACCAACAACAGCATTGAATCCGGAATGGATACAATGGGTGAACTCAATTACAACGGACAAAGTAAAATACTACTTTGATCCAGAATTAAAAGAATTGAAAAATCTAGAATATGAAAGAACATTCCCTCTGCCAATCGACATTCTGCCATTACGACAGTACGCATGTGTAATCTATACAGACGGACATGCTCAACCCTCCGTTTGGGGAGAACAAGCATACAACCCCACATGTGAGATTACAAAGAAAGTGTGGCGCGGAGGTAAACTAAGACCTCTATTAACAAGAACACACTCAGTAGAAACTAATTCAGAACAACAGACTGAAATAATAGCATTGAAAATGGCGCTAGATAATGCAGATCGCGAATTCCCGACACTCATAGTGTCCGATTCATATTACTGCGTCAAATCATATAACAACGATTTGCAGACATGGATTCAAAACGGTTTCAAAGATGACACAGGTGCAACAATAAAGCAAAAATTGCTTTGGGAACAAATAGTTCTGTTACAAAAAGAACTACCAAAGACTCACGTGATACATACACTGAGTCATCAACGTGATGGCGTTCACGTTGCAGGGAATTCATTGGCTGAGACAGCCACAGCGGTAGCAACTGAATCGGCTTCCGTAGCTAGAAAAAAGTGTACAATGAAATACATTGACGGTGAAACAGTGCTGGTGGTAAAAACGTCATCAAAAGGCGACTGCTCAGCGCTACCGATCAACTATCCACTCAATTATACATACATAATCGATGCAAACTCCGTCCCTTTTGCTCGAATCCCTGGAGTGGGGGATAGAGTAATTCCAAACATGGACAGGAGAACTTTGTTAATTACAGACGCACATATGGGCGAGGGTCTCAGACACCTCAAACTAAAAGATTCTCTGGAAGAACTACAATCAGTGTACTGGTGGCCAGGCATGAGCCTGCAGCATCACATTTTTGTAAAAAAATGCCCGGACTGCAACAGAGATCGCAGTGGCGAGAGAAACGGTATACTCCCGTGGCGTTTCACTCCAGAAAGGATCAGCAGTAAAAAGCAAAGCGTCCGATTAACATATACAGGCTAGTTTCCACTTATAATGTAGATCCCCAGCGCTCGGCTGACGTCTGGACTGTTATACAAAGATTTGCGAGTCTAAATGGCATATACGCTAGGAGCATGCTACGTTTGACCAATGTTTTCACTTTAGCCCTCAAGCTTGTGGGGAAGCACGGCCAAATGAGCATAGCGATGCGGGATTCTTCTCACTTCCTTCCTGAGGGATACGGGATGGTGTAAAGAAAAAACCAAGGCATAAAGCTATCTATAACAGAAAGGATATTAGATTCGGGAGCTGGGTGGGTCAAACATCTAATAAGTGTCCAACGTAGTCTAAATAACCTGCCAAGAAATTCTCTAAAGGGATTCAGTCCGTACAAATTATTGTTTGGAACTAGGATGTTAGTCTTAGATCTTGACAGTCAGACTTCAGTGGTAAAGGAAAAAAGCTTTGATATCAAAGATCGTTTGGCTATTTTGCAGGACTTAAACAAAACAAGAAAAGACCTGAGCAACATAAAGTTGAAACAACAGCCAACAACCACTGAAGAACCACCACCTGTCCCAGCAAGACCTGTCTGGATTCCAAAAGTCGGGGATCTAGTCAGAGAAAAGATCGCGGTAAAGAAGGAATTTGGGCCTTCTTACAGAAAAGCAGTTCCTGTCTTGTCTATCAACGGGACAAGATCAGTTGTACTACCGACGCTTGCTGGAAAAAAGGAGAACCGAGTTGTATCCATCGACCTGGTAAAACCACAATCATGTGGCCGATAACAAACAGTAGGCCAAGTGGACTCCCAATAAGTAGTAGAACACCAAGATTTGCTACCAATACAGAGGTCCAAACTAAGAGGCTAATCACATTCGAAACGCCTACAGAAGAACAACGAGGACTATGCAACAATGCATTGGAACTTAAACCTCTGAAAACCCAAATAAAAACATTTAGTAAAGACACACCAACCTACAATGAAGTAACAAACGAATATGCAAGAAACAGTAATCCTGAAGCAATTGGAACAATTGACAGAACTGCATCCGGCTACTTCATAAACTTCGATGATTCCTCTGAAGACCTCAGTGAATCAAAAACACAGCCATCAACTAAAACCTTTAAAGATAAAGCTAAAGAACTTTTGAAACAACTGAAAGAAACCTATCTGATTTCTCCATGGATTGAATTTTGGGTGGGCTCTGGTGCATTTATCCTCATACTTTGGCTCATCATGGTACTAACTTTGGGACGCTTCATTGAGGGAAAATATGCTAAAATGGACACAGCAAGTCAGAAAATCAACTTGATCCTCAAACCACACACATCTTCACACGTCGAGAAAAGAGAACTTTCTTCAGTCAACTTCACAGCCAATCCTATACCGGGTGGGGTAGCATGGGACAATACTGACTACGAAATTTATGGTCCGGTTGAGATCCTGAAATATCCACACCAAATTAAGATCTCGTTGAGTGACTTTGTAAAAACAAGCTCATTTGCTGATGATTGGGACTTTGAAAGTATAAATAATATGATGTCTGACTTAGTGATGTCTGCTAAATTTACCAAACATGATTATTTGCAGGGTTCGACTAATTATGATAGTATGTACTGTTACAACCACTATGGTAACCATTTTCTACATAAATCTGCACAACCTAGAAATGTTTTAAATTATAATCAATGGGAACATTGTGCAACCCCTCCAAAAGGAAGCTCAAGAACCTTTTACGACAAATATTCATACTTTTCAGGGTTCAACACAAGTAATGCTGAAACATTTTATTTTAAATTGTCAAATAAGACAGGGACAAAGACCATGCTAACAAACACGAAATTGATATATTCAGACTAATTTTTTGAACAAATGAATACTTTTGGTTTTGATTATTGGGACAAAAATGTTGAAGTTAAAAGTGTTTGGGGTACAAAAGAATGGCAAGTACAAGGTATAGAATCATTGTTTAGAGCCTGCATGATCCCAGAACAAATTATATTTTTAAATGACACTGTTCAACAAACTACCTGTCTTGGCCTAGCCAAAATCAGAGACTGAAATAAACCGTCTATTCCAAAGCCAACAATGGACAGCAATAGCTCTACAGATGAAGAGATAGACGTAAACTATATATTAAACCAAAATAGAACACATCCTGATTGGAAACAGTGGTTGATCTGGCCCACAGATACTAATAACTGTCAAGACAGATTCCTGAACAAAAAACAGGGGTTCAAATTGACCAGGCCAGACCCTAGATATTCCCAAAGACAACACCCAGGGATAATAACCACCTACAGTGTGGGCAAATTATGCCTTCAATGGCTACAAACTTCCACACTGACAGAAATTAAACAACACCTATCTTTACTTACTGATGGTGCTGAATTGCGTGATTTCATTATGGGACCGCGCAAACAGCGTCAAAAACGCTTCATAGCAGCCTCTGTATATGCAGCTTACAATGAGGCCTGGAAGGTTACTCAAATTGAGACAGCAGAAAGTATACGGGAAATTGACCGTATTAATTTGGAAAAATCACTTTCTGTAGTGGACAATGGGTTAATGACTCTGTCCTCCAGAATTTTTTCTTTGGACAGCATTGTGTCTTCAGCAATCGACATAATATCGCAAGACTTACTGTTGTTACAACACGGTCAGTCTCAATTGCGTTCTATTGTACAGCTTGGCTGGACGTTACAAAATCTGCGTTCAGGCTATGTGCCTTGGCGTTTAATCAACACAACGTCACTTTTTAATATCTTTAACCTTACTGATAAACAAATCAGTATGGCACAAAAGGGTGCTGATTATACAATCCTGAGCATTGAGAAACTCGCGAGATTACCAGTGACAATGTCAGAACGACCTGTCAGTGAATGGATAATACATGGGATAATTAATATTCCAATATCAACCTTCAGGTTTCAATACTGCCAAAAATATATACAGGCTGGCATGTACGAAAAATTGGGAAAAGGGTACATTAAGACAACATGGAACTTGCCCTATTCACATGCATGTGTCAGTAATAAAGGACAGAAAGTGTTTCTTAGTGGCAATAATTGTGCGATGTCACTAAGCGGTACACTTCTGTGTAATGGAATTAGTTTGCATGGAGCCTGTGAAGGGAACTCAAATAACCTTTCATGTCACCAGCTAGGCGCACCTGCAACAGAGATAGAACCATTCCTTAAAAGACTCTATAACGGGAGTTACATTCTAATTGTGGATCGCAGATGTTGTAGTCTTATGCCCGGGACTCCTTATCTCGTAACTACGACTGCGAAGGTCATGTGCTGTGGACACTCATTGTTCCCCAGCTCCTTTCCAGACAGGGAGGCAAGGGCATGGCCTAACTTGAAAATTACTTCTATTCGAATAGATACTTTAAGCAGAATGAAAACAGTGCTTCTTCAGACGCCGACCAGACTCACGTCATCAAAAGAAACGTATGATCTCCTAGTCGCAAGGATGACTGCAGAGATTCACTCATTGTTATCAACTAATTCCCCCATACATTTCGCAGAAATCCTGAATGAAATCTTAAATATTTCTGATACCAATGGAGTCTCAAAGGTATTTAAGACAGCATTTTCGATGGCATTAACACCATTCAAAGCCATACTGGGTATTTTTCCAGATTTCGTCCATTTGATTTTTGGCGGACTTCCCCTCATTTTAGGACTAATTGCAGGAATCCTATTCTTGGTCCTTATATTTCGTTATGACAAACCGTGTCACAGACAAAACACCTGTGACAAGGGAAGAAACACTCCGAGCCATTGGATACCGGGACCGGATATCAAAAATCCTGGGACTATCCCGGCTTAGAGACCTGAACATGACTTGGTTTCTTTCATTTCGACCAATGTTGCATCGATGTGTTTTACCTGTATTAAGGTGCCTGCTGTGCGGAGAAGAATGCGTGTTGGACACCTGTCTGTCGCTACATTCAGATGCGCCAATGGATGCAGAAACATTGTTGAGTACAATAAAGGCTCATGCTTTGTGCTGCCCTCAACGGCTGCCAATCCTGATGACGGCATTCGTGGAAACTTCACCACTACGATTAAGGGGTAGTGGAGTTCAAGATGAAAGCAGCATCGATCAGGTACGACCTTCTGTCAGCAATACTAATCAAAACGTCAAATGAGACAATCATGCGCACGAATGCATGGTTACACCTTTTTCCGAGTTAGTGGAACTCTCCCAGGAAGCTGTTGACAGCTTTTTCGACAGTCTAAATGATATGATGTTCTCACCAGAGCAGAAATAGAGACTTTTTAGCAAGCTAGCACACGGCGTTCCCAACACCCTGAATTTGGCCTTCAACTTTAATAGCAAAATAACATGAACAATTTTCCCTCCAGTTCACGGACAGCAATTTTTTCAGCAGCCCCAAAATATTTTTACGATTTTTCGGGACACTTATCTTCTGCTTAAAGTAAGAACTATTCTTAGAGAACTAAAATTTCTATTTTTAGAAACTTTATAGACATTAGCTGCCCGCTGGTATGTTCATAATTATGTTTATTCTGTGATGAAATGGTCTCGAAACTTTTTCTTCTGTATTAAGAGCCATTTCATGTGTAAATTCTCATATACCAATTAGCAATAATGTATACATATGCGTGATTACTTTAGCATTTTTCTACAGCTTGAGTGCATATAGTACATGTGAATATTTTTTTCCGTATATTACATTATTACATTACATTATTCGAAATGCATTATATGTATTTTGGGGTGGTAAGGTATACATGATACTCTACAGTATGTTTTACTATGCCTAGATTCGTAAACATGGCCATAGTTGCGTGGAGTGGGTGTGATGTATTCTTATAGGTTCTGTATCGATCCCCCTATTCCTGACCCTGTTCTGGTTAACAAGTTAACTAGCAGCCATCCCATGATGCAGAAACCGTTATCTGATTAAGCCACACTACGGCACAGGAACGTGTTATCTGATTAGGTCATAACGCTTGCCATCTAATTAGACAAGCGATATTCCTCCAGCCCCTGATAAGGCATACGGAGTTCTCAAAACAAATCAAACCTATGACAACCTGGGAAAAACCCTGCGGCCATTGTTTTGATTTCATCGAGAACTTCAGCAAAAGAATGTGCTAACGACCAAGTCGTATGACATCCTTATTGACGTATCTATGTCCATCCTTACGTCAATCTCGGCACCTTACAGGTATAGATATTACCGGTATTGCCTTAAGCAAACACACGCGGTGGTGACGAGACTGGAGCAGCCAGACTTGCCGAAGCCCAGAGCAGAGCAGACCCCGCTGGCGCAGCCCCGCCTTCCTGACGCGCTGAGAACGAGACGCTGCTTTCTCCTGCCGAGAAATCCAGCTCCGGCGCTTCCGGGTAGCCCTCGCAGGCAGCCTGGAATATCGAGACCAGAGACGAGAGATACCATCCCTCATTCATCCTAGATTCAAGGTACAGAACTGAATAACCCTTTGCAGAGAATTCTTGAGTCAGTCACTTGGCAAAACAAACTTAACTTAAACTGCTACTTTCTATTCCCGCCCACGTATTAGGCTTAGGTCAGGTACACCGGGGTAGGCGTAGTTAGAAACACCAGTTGAGTACGATTAGTCAAATGTATATGTGTATGTATCTATTTTATCCATTTTAAACCACCATATGGCTTAGAAACCATATAAATGTTTTTACAGTATTATTTTATACTTCTGCTTTTATTGTATGCACTTTACTTAACCATAAGTATTGCGATAATATCGATCCATTTCTCTTGTATGAGAAAAGAGACTGATCAATAAATAACATCTTTTATTGAACACGCCCGTCTCTTCCTTTTCTCTACAATCTGGTGAAACTAAGAATGCACGTACTGACTGAGTAAAATAAGTTGTCTTTTGTTTTCACACGACTCTAGAGATACACTCTTGATTAGGGGAGAGCAAAGTTGTCATGTTCTATGGTTGTCAGAAACTAAATCCCTTCTTGTCTATCCAGGGAGGTTCAACTCCTCCTTGCCTATTCGAGAAAGTTTCTAGTGAACTCTGAGCTAGCTGGCAAACCCAAAACTTTAAGTCTAATATCGACAGTAGAAGACCTAGTTAACGTCTGGTCTAGGCCTATACTATTGAAGGTATTATTCCAATGCGCAGAGCCTATTGGGATAATAGGAACTACACTACACTGTAAATCATGTACTAACATCTTAGGAGGTGAGTCATTTGAGCATAACGGTTGCCATGTTCATGCAAAGGATATGTGGAATTGTAAGACTGCCAATTGTGTCTACTTTATCATATGCCCATGCCAGCTAGGATATGTGGGCGAAACATCTAGACCCATCCAAGTGCGACTTACTGAACATCGCTCAGCCATCCGCACCCAAAAATTAACAGCACCTTTGGTAAAACATTTTCATGAGAAACAACACGCTCCAGATGATTTTAAATGGCGAATCATTGAAAAAATCAAGCTTCCTGAAAGTAAAGGCGGATGTAAAATTCGAAAAAAACGTGAGTTTTTTTGGATTTTATCTCTGGGGACCTTTAACAAGGGCCTTAATTCAGAAATTCCTTGGGAAAACGCTATCCATTAAGGCTCCAGTATTGACTCTCTAGTACTTATCATCCACTTGCAGCTTCATGACTCACTACTTTTTCAATGATTTAACTACCGTCAATTCAGGATCATTCAAATTAGAGATTGTTCCAGTCATTTTCATTTTCCATTATGTAGTCCCACAAATATTAGTATCTTTATATTAATATGACCCTTGTTAATATATTCCCCTCTGATGACTTCATTTCTTTAACCCTAACTGTTATTCTTTCTGGTTTTTCCTTTAGCACCCTTCATGAGTCCAATTCGCTTTGAACATGGAATTCTAAATATTGTATTGTATTTTCCATTACGTAGTCCCACAAATATTAGTATCTTTATATTAATATGACCCTTGTTAATATATTCCCCTCTGATGACTTCATTTCTTTAACCTTAACTGTTATTCTTTCTGGCTTTTCCTTTAGCACCCCTCATGAGTCCAATTCGCTTTGAACATGGAATTCTAAATATTGTATTCGACACAGTGAATCCGACACATGGAAATCTAAATATTGATCTTGATATAGCGAATCCGACACATTGAACACACAACTGGACTCACAGACACCCTTCACGTAATTTACGATATTTGCCTATATATCGCATTTTAAACCTTTTTTCGGGATTACGTGGTTCCTAATCTTGAATTCTATACATTGAATTCTATACATTAAATTCCATATATTGAATAATCCTTTTTTTATATTATTCTTTTGCTATTTAAATTTCAGATTTTTGCCCATATATCGTAATATAGATAAGGGTGTATATTGAAGAAATCCTTCAATCTTTTTTCTCTTTTTATTGTGGAGTCCCCTTTTTATTTTCATGATCATCTTTGAGCCATTGGGACAACTCCGCCCTCTAGGTAACAGATTTAAAGGGATTGGCTCACAATTGCCGGTTGATCCTGGCCTGACTGACGGCACGCCACATTACGGGAACACCGTCAATATCATTCGTATTCTGTTTGTCTACCTATCCGGTAAGTCCCTCTCTGGTTCTGGCGGTATCCGTTGGGGTCTTCTTATCACTGAACAATGTATCTCTTTGTTTGTATGCCCGTACTTCCTTAGAAAATCAGTAAAGAGGGTTTATTTTGAAACCTCGCTAGTCTTTATTCGTTGTTTTTTATAAAACACTTTTCTTTCCCCCCCCTGCAGAAATGCCTTGTCGGATTTTCCGCATGTGTGAAAAAGAACCTCCATTAAATATATTTTGAACCTGATTTGCTAATTTAGTTCCTTCGGTGGGATTTACATCGACTGATGGAACATAGGTCTTTATTTAAATGCGAGACATTTATTCCTATATGTCTTCCATATTTCATACTAGCGTTTTTTTATTTACAGTCAATATCTTTCGACATATAGACAAACACGATTGGAACCTCTTATGGACTTTATCGAGCGTACCTTTTTGAAAGATAGAATATACTCCTTTCTCTTTCTCAGGTAATCCTTGATTATATTATTTCGATTATTAGAGTGTCTCCCTATGCATTAGAGACTTATTCGCATATATATTCCCTTCTCTTAGATTTATCGATTGTACTAAATCCTACTTTTTCGAGAAGTCCTGAATACATGGATCTTGATTATATGGCCATTTTAAAATTTTAAGGTAAATGCCTGTTTATTTTTTATTTTAGTTTTTTATTTTAATTTAGAATGTTTTAGTTCCCCATTCTAGGGTCTATAAATCACTCAATGGGTACTATTACCGTTGTATTTTACAGTTAAGGACACATATTCCCGTCAGACATTTGTGAATCCTACATCGACGTTTATCAAAGAAATTACACATCAACCAAACAGGTACTATGAGCAGTATTTTCTGTATAATTCTTTTTAGGACAGCTTTTATTAGGTCCCATTGCGACATCGGTAGGCATTTTGGAGATTGAGACACATTGTCTCATAGATGACATTTCAGTCTCCTTTGTATCCATATGGCATTGGTGTGCTTACTTGACTCATTGCAATCTTTGCATCAAATCAGTTATTTGCCATACCGTAACACATATGTTGCCTTTGTACATATGTCTTTTCAGATATATGTCTGACCATCTCTTCACCTGAAACTACCAAATGGAACGTTTTTACTGTCATATATTGTAAGTTTACTTTACTTTATACATGGATTGAGATGCGGGAGTTTGTCTATCTGACTAAATCAATAGTCACCATAACGTCATGAATAGACTTTGTATTTGGAATAGGAGTACTATACAACTTTCTGTTTGTATATGTGTATCGGATCACTAGATAGACACAAAGTAGAAATGTTAGACCCTCATATGATAGGTTGGCGCCAAATTGTCATATATTATGTTATGTAATTTTGTATAGATGTATATTTTTTGTTGTCTTAATAGTAGTATAGGTATGTGTATGACATTTTTAATAAAATACAATGTATTAATTTTACTCTATATGTAATTGCAGATGATTATTTGTGACTCCTGAAGAAGGCGTTTTCGCCGAAACGCGCGTCGAGTAATTTCTTCTTCATCTGTTCTTGGACACCCCATAACAACTAATTGTGGTGTCTTTTTAAGTTTATTTTATTTGCAACAGTGTTCTGTTTTCTGTTGTTCTTTATTATATACAACAACTGCATATAATAATTTTAACCTTGTTTGTCACATTAATTGATTTTTGTCAGTTTTTACGTATATGAATTGTATTATGTATATTAAAAATATGTTTGTCCTTTATGTATGACTATGTATTTTATGCATGCCTGTTCCTAATCATATGTGGGTACCATAACTTGTTGTCTAATATTAAGGCTGCCTAGGAATTTTGCACACATTTGGGACATGGTAATATACATTCTCTAAATGTCCCACGTTTAAATACCATGCACCCGATCTTGTGGGCTACAAGGCCTATGTAGGGGTGACGTGCTAATATTTATAAAATAAAGGTTTGTGCCTGTCAAAAATGGTTATTTTAGCAGGGCACACTGCAGGTTTTCCACTGCAGCAGTCAGTTTAAAATGCTAGACCGGATGTATGACGTTACAACGCGTACTTTTACAACGCCTACCTTTACATCGCAAGTTTTACAACGCATACCATTACAATGCATAAAGCTTTTGGGCGCTGGATAGTGAATAGTTTAATTTACTATTCCAACTCCAGTCCCCGTGGATAGTAGGGAAGGTGTTGGATAGTACATTAAACCTATTCCCTATCCTAGAGCGCCCCCCAGCGCTATGCGTTGTAATAGTTTGCGTTGTAAAAGTTGCATTGTAATGGTAGTTCGTTGTAAAAGTTTCGTTGTAAAGGCTGTATACCGCTAGACCTGATGCTACTTTTTCCTTTATCACAACAGTATACGGCAGATTAAGTGCTACAACCCACAGGTGACATTTAACTTTTCATGAAATGGGTGTATTTCCGCACCATATACTATGGACTCATAGAAAAGTTAAATTAGCCATTCTGGGATTAGCCAATTTCTACATGTTTTAGGGGCCAAAGCACATAACCTGTTTCCTGAATAGCAGTGCCCCACTGTGCAGTCTATAAACCAGCAATAAAATGCAGCACAAAATGGGGTTGACCATGCAAATAGTTGCATTTTCTCATGAGGAGAGGATTGAACAATATTAGACTTCACAAGTAACATACCTCACCTTTGAGGTAAAAGAGTCTATATCAATTGTTGCAAACAGGAGCCCCCATCATGTGCACCTCTATTAGCCACTGACGTTTTTAGGCTAGCACAACACAGGGTTGTGTGGACCGATGCATTTACCCACTTGGGAAACCTTTACGTTCATGAATATTCAGATAAAAACCCAAGACAGGCTCCAGATGATTATTCTGGCGTGAAAAATGTCAGATCCACATATATTAACACTTCTATAACTGTTGCACTATATTTACTATGCAAGAATCCAAATAATATAAATTATGTTATGAAATCCTTTTGCAACACACGTCTATTTGTAGCACAGATATACATAGATAATTATCAATAATAAAGATTATTTTTCTTTGAGAAGTGACCCCTATGAATGAGGAAGATATGATGAGTTGTAGAGAGTAGCAAGCTTTGAGAGTGGTTAGTAAGTTCTTTTGATTGAAACCTGAAGTGTACAGATCTCTCTCACTCCCCTAGATAAACTGCATATTTACTATTTAACAAAGTCCTTGTTTAATAACTCTACTGAGGAGCAAATATTTTCTTCTGCTGACCTCATTTTTATCAAAGTTACAACATTACAACTTCATGGCGGCTGCTGCGTGACAGGGTGAGCAAGACCTCTGACCTCTTGGTCAGAATACTGCTCTTCCCCTCGAGCAGCTCCACCAATGAGTGCCTGCCCCCAGTGCTGCCAGGTTGGTGTTTGAGGCTCCTTGCCTCCGCTTCTGTGTCTGTCACTATCCTTGGACCAATGATTCCTGCACCCCTGATATCACCACCGCCATCCCCAATGGATACAAGATCAAGAGGAAGGGCCACCTCAATCACCCTGGAGGTAGACTAGCCATTGCACATAAGAATTCCCTCCGGCTCACCACATTCAACACAAACGACTCCTCGGCCCCCACAGAACATCTCCATTTTCAGATCGAGACCAAACCCAGAAGGATCCTACGCGGCACCCTCACCTACCGACCTCCCAGACCACGAACCACTTTCGCTGCAACCATCACTGACCTCATCGCCCCCCCACACCATCGCCTCCATGGACTACATGCTGCTCGTAGACCTGAACTTCCGCCTCAACGACCTCAGCGACCCCAACTCCACCGCCCTCCTGGACAACCTCGCCAACATCGGACTCAAGCAGCTTGTCACCATCCCCACCCACAAGGCCGAACACACCATTGACCCCATCTTCGCAGGAGGGAACAACATCAACTTCAGCAATACTACGCAACCCCTCTGGACATACCACCACTGCGAAGACTTCTCCTTCTCTAAACCCACCGCACACAAACCTACACCACGCCCCCGCACAGGAATTGCACCTCAACTCCACCCTCAGCCATGCGCCCCCACCCGCCATGACTGACATCAACTCTGCAGCCCACGAACTCCACAGATGGATCACCGACTGTGCAGACATGCTCACCCCCCTCTGGAAATCCGACAATCAGTGCCCGATGAAAGCCATCTGGTTCACCACCGACCTCTGAGAATCCAGACGCAACTGCAGACGTATTGAAAAAATCTGGAGGAACATCAAAACCCCGGAAGCATGGACCAGCTACAGGATTGCCATGACAGAATACCACCAACGCATCAGATCCACCAAAAGGAGCTTCATCCAGGATAAGATCCTCGCCAACTCCAGCAATGTCAAGGAGCTCTTCAGCATCATACAGGAATTCACCAAACGCCCTAGTGAAGCCTCAGACATCATGCCCTACCAGGACCGCTGCAACAAACTCGGCTCCTACTTCCATCTCAAGATCAAGTCCTTCTATGACAAATTCAATGAACAGATACCAGACTCCGAAACCTCACCTACTTCCAGCAATGGCAGCCAGTCTACCATCTCTGCCTGGACCCCTGTCACTACAGAAGACACCGCCACAACCATGAAGAGCATTCACTCAGGAGACCCATGGTCCCCTGCCAGTTGCACATCTTCCACAGAGCCACCACTGCCATAGCACCCAAACCACAACACACCATCAACTCCACCTTCGAAACCGTTACGTTCCCCTATGACTGGACATGCGCAGAAATTAAGCCCCTCCTCAAGAAGCCCTCTTCTGACCCAAGAGACCTCAAAAACTACAGACCCATCTCTCTCCTGCCCTTTGCAAAAGTAACTGAGAAGATCAACAACATCCAGCTCACAAACTTCATAGAAACTAACTCCATCCTCGACTCGTCCCAACTCGGATCAGCAGCAACCACTGCACCAAGACAACCCTCCTAGCAGCCACAGATGGCATCTGCACTCTCCTCGACCAGGGCCACACGGTGGCCCTTATCCTACTAGACCTCTCTGGAGCCTTCAACACAGTGCCGGCATACAGGGATCTGCCCTTGACAGGATTTGCTCTTTCCTCAACGGCCAAACCCAAAGGATCAAACTCCCGCCCTTCCTCTTCGAACCCAAAGAGATCAGCTGAGGAGTACCCTGTGAATCATTACTCAGCTCCACGCTCTTCAACATCTACATGGCCCCCCTTGCCACCTTTGTCAGACAGCACGGACTCAGCATAGTATCCTATGCCGACAATACCCAGCACCTATGGGACCTCCTCTGGCTCCCTATCAAATAGAGATTCAACCTATTCACTCAAGCCTACAAATCCCTCCACAACACCGGACCCCAATACCTCAACAAAGGAGTTTCCTTCTATACAACCAAGAGAAGCTTCCACTCTGCCAACCTTGCTGAAACCCCTCACATCTGCAGAGCCAGAACAGGTGGAAGAGTCTACTCCTACATAGTGTGTAAGACCTGGGACGATCTCCAGCTCAGCATCAGACGTTCCCCCATGCTGCATGCCTTCAGGAGAAGCCTCAAGACCTGGTTGTTTGGGTAAGATGTAGCTGCACGATTCTCCGCCAGCGCCTTGAGACCCTCGCGGGTGAGTAGCGCGCTTCACAAATGAAAGTTTTTCCCTTTGGGTTCAGACAATACCAAAACTCAATTCTCAAATGTACCAATCATCCATCCAGTTATAAAACCAATATCCCCAAGATAACACTATGATACCATATATATAGTGAAATATACACTTTTATTTAAAAAAGGGGGGTATTTTACACTTATTGTCGGAATAAATATGTGCTAAATCCATGCAATCAATTCTAGTGATTTCAAGGACGTACAATTCTTTAAAATAACAACAGCCATATGACAAGAGATAAAAAGAGATGTTTCATTTCTTTTTGTTCACCCAAATGATTCTTAGTCCTCTGCCAAAAAACACATATACACTACATACACTAATCAATAGAAACTATTTAAAACAGGTTATAAAATAAAGAACTTTATTGATACACACAAGGAGGATCAACTTATAGTCGCTTTGGTACCCTGTCCCTTTGGTGTGAGGGGGGCAAGCACTTGATTTGGGTTTTATATTTTACATGTCCTGACAAGTGAAAAACTCCCCAAGTCATTTTTGACTGTTGTAAGGCCTATCTCTCCCGCTGACTAACACTGCGGTACCTTATTATATTTAATACGTGATAACCTTTCAGTGAGAGAAGATAGAGAAATGTTATTTACACTCAAATGGATTGCAAATTTAAAATCTTCATAAATGGTAAAGTTAGATTTTAATTCACAATTCTGAAAATGCCACTTTGAGAAAGATGGTATTTTCTTGTCCTAGCCATTTGTGTGCCTCTGCCAGTGTCCTGAGTCACATGACTGTAATGGCTCTGTTGTTTGGCTTTATGTATTTCTTGCAGACAGTGACACAAATAGGGACTAGGGGTGGGCAGGATGGGTCATACTGCCAGGATGACTTAGGTTGGAGCTGTTCCACACTTACACTCCAAAGAACATGCCTCCAGCAAACACAAAAGAAGCTAGCACTAGCCTTTTGTCACCTGAGACTTCTTGAAGCTTTGACAGGGGAAGGGAAGAACTTCCCAGAACTAGATGTCAGGGTTGTATAGGCAATCCTCCCCACATCAAAGGCTGGCAATAAGCAAAAGTTAATTTAGTGAATGTTTTTGGTCGACCTTGACAAGGCCCCCCTAAGCCAATACCCTAACTTAAAAAAGTGTAACTAAGCAGGTTAAAACCAGCTTTCCAACCAAAGCTAACACACATTTATTTGCTGGAAAAATAAGGTGATCCAAATGCAAAAGTATACTCCTGAGAAACATCCAGCAGGACAATCTGAAGATGGGAACATTAAGGGGCATATTTGCAACGACTCTGAGGCACTTCTACACCACTGGAGAGTCACTCTGTGATGCTCCAGAGGCGCAGTGTACCGGCCTATATTAACAAGGCCACCTCGTGTGGCTTTATTGCCTTGCAAATTTAGAGTAAGGCAATGCCTAAATCTGTATGGAAGGGGCATTGCATGGGTGTTAACTCTGGGTGTTTCCACCCAACATCCATTGTTTTTGACACTGCCCCAGATTTGCAATATAGTGTAAATCTGGGGCAGTGTAACACGGAGACATTTTCACATTTCTCTTATTTTATTCCCCATTCCATTTGTGCTGCATTCCGCAGCACACAGAGAACGGGGAAAACTCCTCATTTTATTGTGTTTGTGCAGGAAGGTGTCCCTTCCTGCTCAAAAAAAGTCATGCCATCAACACAGACACCCTTCCATCATGGCTATGGTTTGTGCTCCAGGAGTGGCAGAAAGGACAGGAATGTGGTGTATCTTGTAAGTACGGCGCATTCCTGCTCTGTTTATTTGACATAGGGCAGCGCAGCCAGAAGGCTTGCAGAGCTGCCCTATGCCGAAATATTGTAAATATATCCCTAAGATTTTAATTACCCAAGATGGTAAGGGTCTTTGCTCACACAAAGACCCAAATCATGTCAGTAGCACACTACGACAAAAGGCATGAACTCACAATGACTATGTCACCTTTCTATCTCATCAGTGAAAGTGCTAGAATGACTTATTCTTCCGTGCTAAGAAGCACTTTAGGTGAATATGGGTTTTGTGAAATGCCAAAAAACAAAATAACTAAACATTTAAGAGTGATCCTTCATACTGATGATACATTAACATAAAAGTAATGCATACCATGTTAGTAAGCAGTTTTTTTATCTCTGATCGATTTTAGTCTGGGGGGATTTTATTCTCAGAATAACGTGGGAATTTATATCAGGCACTCTGACACCCCTACACACGCTTTAATCTGCACTCTCAGCCTCGCCCAGCCGTTTTACTTACCGGTTGAGGCGGCGGCGGGCGCCATCTTGGGTGTGGGCAGGGGCTGCGCTCTAGTCGCGCCGGCCTCACGCCCTCCTCTCCACCTATAACATGTGTGTAGGGACCAGACGGCGCAGCGGGCTGGCGCAGCGGGCGCGCCGGATGCGCGCCGAAGCCGCGCCTAAGCCAAGCCCGTCTGCGCCCGTCCGTGACCGAACGGGGCCAGGGGCCCAGACCCCTGCATATCGTGCGAGCCGCAGTCAGTCCTACACAAGTAAGAGGCTAAGAGACCTCTGCCCCCTTTCATGCACCTTATGTCTCAACACGATGGAGCCACTGGACCTAGGTCCGTGTCCTCATTGTTCATTTGGAGGCAGATGTTTAGTGCCCGATGTCCCTGACCCGGAAGCGATTATTGCTAAAGGGGGTCTTTTAAACTGTAGATCCATCAGCAAACATGCCCTCCAGCTGTGGGATCTCCTACAGGATGAGGACATGCATATACTATTCCTAACCGAAACCTGGTTAGGAGAACATTCGGACCCAGATATAGTGGCGACCATTCCGCCAGGCTATACACTTCACAGACTTGATAGAGGGAAAGGAAGGGGAGGTGGCATCGCCATCATTGTTAAACTCCCTTTTGAGTGTGTTTTAAAACCAGTAAAAATTGAAGACTGCGAAGCTGGTGAATTTACTATCAAACTGACTAAACATGAAGCAATCTCGGGCATCCTAAAATATATACCTCCTGGTTCTCTGGGCAACTTCCGTAGTAGTCTACTAGAAGGGGTTGCTCAGACTGCGATTAAACACAACAAAGTTTTAGTGTTGGGTGATCTGAACCTCCACCTAGAGGATCCCTTACAGAAGGAGGCAGAGGATGTTCGCCTGGTCCTACAAGAACTACAGCTCAGTCTGCTAAGTGTTGCAGCTACACATCAAAGGGGTCACTGTCTGGACCCTATTTTTGCTAGCTGGGACATGATAAAAGCACTTACCCCTTGTCAGCTCCCTTGGACCGACCACTTCTTGGTCCCTTTCCAATGTTTTTACCAGCCTGGTAGGGCTATTGAGAAGGGGATGGGAAATATTATGAGACGCAAATGGAGACAGTACTCTCAGGAAAAATTCATAGGCGCCATCCGGAAAGCACAACCATGGTGTGCTACGGATAGTGATCAGGCGAACAAGGAATTTAACCTACTTGTGACTGCCACCTTGGATGAGATAGCTCCCATGAGTAAGGGTAAAGCTAGAGAAGGCAGACAACGCACTGCCCTTTGGTTCACCCCTGAACTCCAGCAATTCAAGTCCAATTGCAAAAAACTTGAAAGGAGCTGGAGAAAGAACCCGACTGAACTAGCTAAGAACAGCTACAGCTCTTCTCACCGAAGCTATCAGTATGCGGTACGTAGAGCCAAAGCTAAATACTTTCATACACGCATTGAGGCGGCCGAGAGCTCCTCGCGTGAATTGTACAAAATATACAAAGAAATATCCTCAGTCTCGTGCTCTAATACCCCCACAAAGGTCTCTCAGGAGGGATGTAATAAAGTCGCGACCTTTTTTTCCAATAAAGTGAAAGCGATTTATGCCTCCTTTTCTCAATCCCCTGACAAGGGCACAGATTTTGAGGCAGATAGCTCACCGGCAGTCACTGAGTCCTTACTACAAACTTTCGAGGTTCCCGTAGCTGACAAGCTAATAAAGCTATGCCGAAGTGTGAAGTCCGGTTCCCCCAACGATCCGGCCCCGGCCTGGGTCATCTTAGAGGGCGTGTCAGCCCTGGAACCCCACATTAGGCAGGTCTTAAAAACCTCCTTTTGCACTCAACAAGTCCCCAGGGAGTGGAAGAAGGCCATAGTACTGCCAATAAGGAAAAAACCCAATGTCAGCATGGAGGTGCTGGAAAACCTCAGGCCTATTTCCTTATTGCCGTACGTGGCGAAGGTGGCTGAGAAAGTGGTTAATGCTCAGCTCACGGAACACCTGGAGAGATGGAATCTACTTCTTCCCTCTCAGTCAGGGTTTAGGGCGGGCTATTCCACAGAGACAGCTCTCCTTCGAGCCACTGAGACTCTAAGAGCAGGGGCTGATGCAGGTCATACAATGGCCCTGATCATGCTCGACCTAAGTGCAGCTTTTGACACCGTAGCACATTCCATCCTGCTACGGTGTCTGAAGGAAGCTGGGGTCGTTGGTCACGCGCTGTGCTGGCTACAGTCATTCCTCACGGAGAGATGTTTCCAGGTACAGCAAGGGACATGTTGCTCTGCTGAGATGCCATTAGACCAGGGAGTGCCTCAGGGCTCTGCTTTGAGCCCCACTCTTTTTAATCTTTATATGGCCTCTCTGGCGAAAGTGGTACAATCATTCGGGGTGGAATTGGTGTCATACGCTGACGACACCCAGCTGCTGATCTCCCTATCACAGAACACCTCCAACACCCCGACCAATTTTAGAGCCTGCATGCAGGCACTGGGAGAGTGGATGGACTCCCATTGCTTAAAACTCAATGGCTCTAAAACAGAGGTGCTGGTGGTGGGGGGAAAAAGCGAAAATTGGTCAGCTGAGTGGTGGCCTTCATGCCTGGGTCCTACTCCCATCCCCTGTGAGGAGGCTAAGAACTTGGGAATCTGGATGAATCCCTCCCTCTCGTATGATGGCCACATAAGGCGTCTTGTGGGCAAATGTTTTGGAGTTCTAAAGACCCTAAATAAAACCTTAGACCTACTACCCCTAGCGGCCAGAAGGACACTAACACAGGCATTGGTGACCTCGCGGTTGGACTATGGAAACATTCTGTTCCTAGGGGCAACCGAGGGCAGCCTGGGCCGCCTACAAGTCATCCAGAACTCCGCCGCCAGGCTGGTGTTGAGAAGACCTAGGAGAGCTAACTCGCAGAAGGCGCTGGATGCGCTTCATTGGCTGCCTGTGAAGAAACGGGTGCGGTTCAAGTGCCTCCTCTTCTGTCATCGAATTGTTTGGGATAGGTCGCCCGCATACTTAAAGGATTTAGTCAGCCGATATGAACCTTCTAGGACCCTCCGCTCGGAGGGTGCCGGACTGCTGACAGTCCCCAGGATTAGGAAGGCCAGATTAGGTGGACGATCATTTGCGCTCCAAGCAGCTCAACAATGGAATAAACTTCCCTTGGCTATGAGACTGGAGAGTAGTGAAGCTCGGTTTAGGGCCTTGCTTAAAACACACTTATACACTGCATAGATCATAGGATCTCTTTCATGCTGTGTCACTCTTAGCTTTCAGCGCGGGGACATGCCGTGATGGCATTACTGAGCGCTTTACAAGCTCTTTATTATTATTATTATTATTAAGGAACTAGAACAGGTTTATGCCAGGATTAAAATATGCATTAATCAAACTACTGATTTTAAATATTAAAATGCCTTAAAGGGACCACAATACTTGTTCAGTCAGAAGAGATGTACTTATCGTCCCAAATTTCATGACTTGGCAAAATCAGATGGTGAAGTCAGTTCTCTGAGGTGCCCCAGACACAATGAGGTACATTTCATGCTACACTGCTCAAGAGGACACATGTTTGAGTGCTGTACTGGTGGTATGTAGGGTTCGGAAACAAAGAATGCTACATTGGAAAGAGTAGAAGAAGCTTTTAAAAGCTTAGGGGTCCATTACGATATCGGGCGGATCGCCACCGCCATGGTGGTGGTGGCCATCCGCCCGACATTAATGCCCGCCTGCCACTCATTTCCCCCCGCCATATTACTATGGCAGGGGGGACGGCGGCGGACATAAACACCGTCCTCCCCCGCTTTTCCACCCCGGTCGCCTTGCGGCCGGGGCGGAAAATGTTTAATATGGTGGCGGTGTCTAATAGACACTGCCAGCCATATTAGGATGGGCCTGCAGACATGCCTTTCGGCGGCAGGCATGCGGAGACTCCCTGCGGGGGCCCGTTACGGGTCCCCTGGGACTCCGGGGGGTGCACATGGTGGGTACCTATGGTACCCCCCCCCGCATTTCAAAGTGAAACATGGCAGGCACCGCGTGGTGCCTGTCATGTTGTGCTTTGAAATGCACAACATGCATTTTTACCATTGCGGCAGGAGGTGCTTTCTGCACCGCCCGCCGCAATGGTAAAAATACAGGATGCACCCACCTGTGTGGCGGGCGCATCCTAATAGTCAAGGCGGGACCGTCGCTCCTATGGCGGGCGGTCCCGTTTTGCACTGGGATGGCGGGCGGACTAAGTCCGCCCGCCATCCTAATTGACCCCTTAGTGTTCAAAAATTTCTTCTGGTTCTCTAGAAAGGACCTGGTCTTAATTACAAATTAGGTGTGTGGATTTGTTAATGAGACTCTCTTACACTTTGGTACTGATATTCAGGATCAAAATTCAATAGTTCTGAGTTTTAGCTCTGCAGTCTGTGATGAAACAAGCAGTGAGCTCACCCAGTAACCCCTCACTCTTTCCAGATAATGCTGGCAACAGGTGTGAATAACAAACCATATATATAATCAGTGTCGGCCAGTGTAGGTAAGCACAGTGGTCCGGGGGAGAGAGGGTGGGAGGAAGTCAACGGAATATGTTTTATTTATTTCTTTAACTTTACCTATTCCGTTGTCTGTTGACTCCCCCTCCCACCCCGTCCCCCCTCCACCGCTCGACTGCACTTCCCTACACCGGCCACCGCTGTATATAGTGCAGTGATACTTTAATAAGTTAACCCACAAGTCCAGCTCATGATCATAGAGATCTCATCATCCTCCACTTCTGACCACCGCCTTCTGAAGTGGTTTAAGCTTTTTTTTTTTTTTTTGTATGTTCTTATATAGCGCTCGAATCACCCGGAGGCATCTCGGCGCTTGCCTTGGGAACCCGTCCTGGCTTTTCCCTGTGAGATAGCCCCTACAGGGCATCCCCAAGGTGAAAGCCAGGCATCCCGCCAAACCATAAAGAAGAACGCTGCACAAGCAACTGACAATACCAAATCCTACTTGTTTACTTTCCACCAGAGGGGCACTTCCTATGTCCTAGCCTTTTTCCTCACTACAAAATTAATTAATCAACATAGACTATGAAATCGCTGATCTGACATTGTGATAATATCTCCAGACTGAGCATTGTGTTCTCAGCACTAAATCAACTCCTAATTGAAAATGTAACTTTTTCAACTGGATCACACGCTTTTTTCTGATTGACCCAATTCAATTGCCGCTTAGCCTTCCTTCATTAGGATCTTGCTAAAACAAGTAATACCTGCTATGAGATATTGTTTTCTCTTTTTTCTTTTCCTATACTCATTCACTGAGTCCCATTAAATTGTATTTAATTGAATCGCTATAGCCACCTTAATATTACATGCTCAGACAAATCATTTCCCAGTTATGTATATTTAAATGTTTCCAATTCAATTAGTCTTTATTCGATAATTCCAATCATAAAAGACACAGTACAACATAAAAGTGTCATCTAAAATAATAAATACCGCCCTAAGAGCATACAATACTCACAAGATTTAATATCAACATTATCAAAAATTCCTGACTATTGTGAACTATATAATATTATATTATATATTTTTTTAAAACATAAACCAATTAATAAAATTCGAACAGGAAAGCCTTCTTTTCGGGGGCACAATCAATCAACACGTGGAATTCCCAAACCAGCCTCCAGGTTTTTCCGTCTCAAAGCCCAGAACCAACTGAGAAATGTCGCCTTCGCGATAACAATATCTGGCGGGTATTAGATACCAGAATACGAAATGCTGTCATACATGGTCTGGTACCGAAATTAGAACACAGTGGATTAAGCCACCTGCGACGTGGACCCTTGTAAACTGGGCACACAAAAAGTACAAGGGTTACCGACTCTTCCTTTGATGGGCATGAAGGGCAATTGATATCTGTAGCCTTATTCCATTTAGCAGTGAAAGATCTTAGGGGAAGGGTACCTACTCTAAATTGGTGGTATAGTTTTCTGTCACCAGATTTGGTGATCAAATTCCAGTAGGCCTCTATTTCCATAAGAAGTTTATGCTCCATGAAGATACCTGTGACCGAGCTACTACTTACTATCAACAGGGTCTTCCTAGAAATCATGGCCCAGTAGAGTTTTATACTCATTTTTGCTGGGTAATAAATTCCCTATTGGATCTTCCCACAAGTGGCGGAGCCCCATATCATTCAAGTTACTCTTGATCTTCTGCAACCATTTAATCTTTGAGGACTGGGCGGCTTGTCTAATGTACATAAGGGCATTGGTGTAAGACGCCAATTCTGGAGTGGTCCAGATCCTCCTCCAAAAGGCTAAGGGTCTGAATCCCACAACTTTATCAATAGAAAGACAGCCTAAGTCTAACAACATGGGCTTGATGGGGGTGGATTGGGGCAGGGCAGTCTCTGGTTGCTGCTGGAACGGTACCCCAGCCTAGAAGTCAGGTGACCAGGGAGGAGCAGAGCGGAGATCGGAAATCGGAGCAAGTCACGGCGGCAAGTCACGGCGGCGAAAAAGAAGAGCCGGCGTGGGAAAGTTGAGTGGAGGACGTGTGGAGGACGAGCGAGGAGCGGAGGAGGCGGCGCCCAGGGCAGGGTCGAGCAGGTTGGTACGGCTCCCCTTCCTTGCCCCCGCTTCTCCCCACTCCCCCCAAGCAAACTGCAAACTGCTACGTGTACCCGCAACCTGCTTCTCACGCTTGAGAGAAACCCTTGAAAGGGCACAAGTCCTTTCTAGCCAGACCTCCACTCGCTCTGCAGAGAAGCAGGGGAGGCAGGGGAGGCAGTTTAAACAGCGGGAAAAACGAGAGTGTAGCTACAGCTTCAGCTGCACAGCATACAGCACCTGTCAAGAGCCTGCTTTAGAGAGAGCCAGTGCAGCGCCGCCTGACCTTCACTCGTGGAGCAGCGCCACCTGAGGCAAAACAGGCAAAACAGGCAAAAACAGGCTTGACCCGATGCAACGCTGCACACAAGTCCAGGAGCAACAGGTTGCAGGCAGCAGGCAGGGAGAACCCAGGAGCCACCAACCCTGCAGAGCTCCGGGAAAAACGAGGATCAAGAGCAGCTGAGCAGGGGCCAGTAGTGCCATTACATAGGGGACTTAGGGGGGACCTCAGGGGTTGAGAGGAAGCCCGAGGAGCCCCCTTCCCATCAAAGAACTCCCAAAGAACTCCCATAAGACCTTCATCTCCATAAGTGACAGTGACGGTGACGGTGACGGTGATTGTATTCCTTACTTTTTGTACAGCTTTCGTACAGCATCTGCCGCACAAGAGGGAGCAACAAGCAAAACCTGACTAAGAAAGTGCGCACAAGGAGCGCACATATCCTACACACCCAGCAATCCATCAGCCCACTGGTCCATAACAACTTCCTATTAAAAACCCTCTTCCCCTACTGAGTTCAATAATCGCCAACGCAACGCGGCTAGCAGGTGGGGCTGAGGTGGGGCTGAGGGGCTGAGGAGGACAAAAGGGAAGGTACAGGACTTTTTAAAACATCAGCACTCCCCTCTCAGGATGAGATCTGGGAAAATTAGAACAGACCCCACAAACAACCGGAGAAAAAGAAACCGACAGCATAGTAGCAATACAAGTCAAAGAAAAAAACGACACCCGGGACGCAGACTCAACAAACATTCAAGACAGTATTGACAGGACCCCCACCCGTACGATGCAACAGCCAATCTTAGGACTCAAAAACCACAAGATTACAGACTTTCTCATTTCACCCGCATCCCCGGCGACCTCAGTGCTGCAAGCACACCATTCACAGTCTGTCACCAGCACCAAAAGAAAGTTCCAGTCAGTAGGCTCGTTATCAAAATCTAAGCTGCCTCGGACCGACTCATCATGTGAGATTATTCGAAGTCCACCGAAAACTTTAACCAAAATGGCTAACAAATTAACGGTGCAAGCACAAATAAACACAAGGGAAGCAGCAAATAACGACCAAGCCGAGACAGAGACAGAACCCCTGCGCCGAAAACACCGAACGCATTAGAAATGCGCCGATCCTTAAGCTTGGGCTCATACTTCGGCTCGATGGCTTTCGACCACGCGGGCGAAAATGTGGCAGACTATTTACCAGCACCAAGTATGGTAGTTAAGGAGAAATCGAACAAGGACCATGTGGCTGACAATTGGCTAGCCTCAAGAATCGACATCACGCACAAATCAGACAAGGACCCCACAGACAAAGAAACGACGAAGCTGCAACAAGGGGGACAGACAAATACCAATACCCACACACATCCGATGGGACCATCAAGCGTAGGGGCCTCTTTAAACGATGAAATTATTAAAAAAAATGTCCGCAAAATGGCAACAAGGGGAACTGACGAAAGTGAATGCTCATAATCACTTGAAAGGATCTTTAAGCGAAGAGGCGCCATCAAAGGATGAAACTACATCAAAATGCCCTTCTGGCGCAGAAACACTCGACCACTCAAGTGAAACACTCGACCACTCAAGTGAAAGTAGCCCATTATCTCTCCACGTGGCAAATAACCAACCATCGCATGGCCCATCGGGGCTATTTCCCCTTCATTATATCATTTCTTCACCCATCAAAACAACACCCCCAAAGGGCCACGATCATAGGAAAAAAATGGAAAATCAAACCCCTTTAACAGGAACCCGCTAGGGTGGAGACCTACGAGTCTCAGCTCGGACCAAACCAGGGGATAAGGCTGAGACAAGTCCCCACACCAGCCGCTATGATACCACCAATTTTTCTCCAGCACAGGCCCCGTTGTGGCCGCCTTTCATAAGTATCATGGAAACCATCTCTTCAGCTCTAATTCAACATTCCGATAAATTGGAATCACAAATAGACCTCCTACAAATCCTTGCATCTCACGTGGCGGGCATAGATAGAAAGATATTAGAGCTAAATTCCCTGATAGTACGGGTACAGAAAGACCCGCACACAATGTAACACGAATGTCAGTGCTTCGAAACAATGAACCTATTGAAAGGGCTACCGACCATCCTAACTGACTGTCCAAATCAACACAAAGGAGCGTCAAAAAATCACTGAAACCTCCGGCATGGAAACCCCTCATGAGTACTCGATAAGCTCAGTTAACGGTGACACATCAACTAGCGAGAACACAAAAGTGGACCCACTGGAAGCCAGCCCAACCAATCAAACATCAACAGTCAAGATACAAACTCCTGAAAATACTACAGCCCACCACAAAGGCTCGGACAATCCAGTCATCTCCGGGAAAGAACTTTCCGGCACACCAACTAACAAAACAAGAACGGAAGAGATTGAGGAAAGCCAGACAAAAAAAATATCAAGCCAAAAAAACAATAGCGTTGCATATCAGGCACCTTGAACAAGATCCCTCAACGGCCAGAAATCCAAAGACAGATCTGACCTTAGTAACAACACCGCTACCACCAAAGGACAAAGACCCAAGCATGATGGATCAAAAAGACAAAGAAGACTCACGACGGGACCCCACACTCGTATCCCTGGCTCAGACAGTTATAGCAACCGATCACCCCAGCAGACAAACGGCTAACAACTTATTTGATGGTCACACTCATATTCAATTTATTTATTATGTTTTGGCTCTCAAAAGAGGGCCACATAAAATACATAATACAAATACACAAATGGAAATAGATTAGAATACATAGAAAACCCAAAGGCAGTTTACAACAATTAACGTCGGACAAGATAATCAGCAGCAAACACCTCCATATTTCATTAATAAATAGCTAAAAAAACCTTTAAAAAAATAAAAAATTTGGAAGCAAAACATTTCATTAGGGGGAAAATACAAAGCCTGTAAAAAGATATTCGCATTAAAAATGCCTAGTTGAAGACAAATCGACTTTAACCATTTCAACCGCAAAGAGCACAGTGCAGGACATAAAAACAACACATGAGTTCGATCCTGTACGGCCATATTGCATAGGTTACATATCGAAGAAGATCCATACCATTTTGATAAAAGGAGATTTAAAGGTAATAAATCATGTCTTAGGAGAAACCATAATCTTCGAACTCCATGTGGAATATTCCATGTCACATACGGTTGAGCAAGCTTTAATGAATAAGTATTAAGAAGGAGATCACATCCCCTCTTTTCTTGAAGGGCCTTCTTATCCAATTTAAAACAGAGTTCCCACGAAGCCTGTTTCAGCAGGGATTTTAGCTGAGTCGGGGAATTTGTAAAAAGAGTACTTTCATCCAACTCTAAAAGTGTCACAGCTTTTCTAAAATTCCTAACTATTTGAGAAAACTATTTAAAGTTGCCCAACAATTCTCCTTTAAGAAGAGCTCTCAATGATCCCGGTTCTCCTCTGGCCAAACTGGCCACCCATCTAATCAAAGCACACAATCCCTGAACCCAGCTACTCCTAAGGCCGAATTCAAGCCTACATGCGGCCAGCGAACAAGCTGTGTTAAGAGTAGATAAAGATCTTAATAATTTTCCTTCAACTGTGTGACAGAAACCCCAATGCTTTAGCTCTACAAGTTCTATTCCATATAGAAGCGTTGCAGGAATTTTTGCCCTAAACACCTCCAGTGAACAAGCAAAATGTCTTTTCCCTGTAGCATAGTAAAGGGAACACAAACCTTTGCCATGTGCAAGCGCTTTACGCGAGTTATAATCAATATGGGGTTTCTCACTCAAATTGGCCGAAATTATTTTACCTAAAAAAGTATAAGATCTAACTACCTCTAATTTCTGACCACCAATGGACCATCCAAAATTTTCTGACCTGGATTTCTTCTTTACTGAAATGCACATAATTTTACTTTTAGAAGCATTTATCCTCATAAAATGGGACTCAGCGAATAAATGTAGAGCCTGCAGACGATTAGCCAAACCCTTAGGTGTTAGATCAAGTATGAGGATATCGTCTGCATACAGCAAACAGGAGATAGAAGAGCCCCCCACAACCGGGGCAATGCCCGCACAAGCAGACAGAGAAGCTGGGAGATCAGCAATGTACAGGGAGAACAATAGTGGGGCCAAAAGGCAACCCTGTTTAAGTCCATTCAAGGATGGGATTAGTTGTGAAAGACCCCTTTCTCCACCTTGAAGCACACGACACCAGGTATCCGTATGAAGAGACCATACAAGATCCAATAAATGAGACGGCATACCCAGTGCTGCTAATTTTCTCCACAGCGTAAGACGATCTACTTTGTCGAACGCTGTGGAGAAATCAATAAAAGCGGCAAACACCCCCCCCTCGAACATGTATGTATTTGTCCGAGATCACCTGAAGGGCGGTGAGATTATCTAGTGAGCCGTGCCCTTTGCGGAAACCAGTCTGTTCCAAAGGTAAAATATTATTTATTTCAACCCCAATCATTAATTAATATTAAAAGACACTTTGCAAAAACTTTTCCGATTGAATCAAGGAGGGCTATCAAACGGTAATTCATAGGCTTGTCCACATCTCCCTTCTTAAATAATGGGACCAAAATGCTTCCCCTCCAAGAAGCAGGCACCATTTTAGAGATGAAGCAAGATCTAAACAATGGGAAAAGTATCTTACTCCATAAAGTCGGATCCTGCTTCAAAACCGATATGGGTAACTCATCAGGTCCCATTGCTCCAGAGGAGCGCATGTTCTTAATAGCCATTGCGATAGTTTTCTCAGAAGGGGAGTCAATAGGCAGTTCAACTTCTAGAATAAACCCACTATCCTCTACCATTGTGCCATTCACAGCATATAGCTTTGAAATAAAAGAGGTCCATACCTCTTCAGAAATGGGGATAGGAAGAGAGCTAGCTCTTACTCCACATCCCTTGCCAATTATAGACCAAAATTCTCTTGCCTTACCATGCACAACGGCCTCCCTTAGACTTATCCACAGTGAGTCTTCTTTTTCTTTTTTAAGTTTCATTCTCAGTCTACTTCTCCTTCTTTTTAGCAGAGATATTTTATTTGCTAATTCACTAGATCTACATAGAAATTGCTCCCGCACTAATGTATTTATTTCCTTATTTAGGGGGAGCATTACACTAGGATAAGGGAACTTTTTCCTAGGAAGACTAGACTTTTTTGCAACCAAGGTAATCTCCTTCATAAATCTTTCAAAGTACATAATTTCAGAACCCAGCCAATCACTTAATTCTAGTATGGTTTTACGAAGAATATCCTGCACACCCTTCTTGGCACTTGGATTCCAAAAACATCTACCCGAGACTTTATGGAAATTAACACCTTTGTTATGAAATGACCAGGTATCAGAGGGAGGAGGTTGTAAAGAGATGCTTAAACTAATCACATTGTGGTCACTCAATGCTGTTGGTAATACCATTAGATCCTGGACAAGCGAGAAAATACCATAATCTAGAATTGACTTGCTATGAGCGGACCTATGGGTAAATTTAGCAGGGAAATCAGAGGGGAGCCTACCGTTTAAAATAAGCCCCTCCACCACAAACAATTCTTCTAACAATATCTTCCCTCTTTTGTTAGTTTTTATTTTATCTGGGAAGAGTGATTGTGGAATGAGGTAGGCCTCTTCTTTAGATCTATTTCTAAATAAATCTATACTTGAATTAGAAACTTTACAATTCAAATCCCCAACTAATATTACTTCAGGGGGTGGATATACCTCTTTAATCAGTTTAATATAAAGAAACACTTGCTTCAATAAAATATTAAAACATTCTTCGGGGGGAATGTAAGCATTGATAATTACAACAGAATGCTTATTGCCAATACTATCGAGATTACCTATTGTAATTGCTTGAAAGAGATTACTTGGGTCAACAGACTGGACTACGGGAACATCCTTCTCCTGGGAGCCGGTAAAGAGGTGATCCGCAAGCTGCAGACTGTCCAGAATATGGCAGCACGACTACTGTGCAAACTCCCGGCTACATCCCCTACTTCCAACTCCATCCGTACTCTGCATTGGCTTCGGATTGAAAACCGGACAAAATTCAAGGCCCTCTGCATCATGCACAGAATAAACACCGGCCTAGCCCCACCTTACCTTAACTCTTTGGTACAGCAATATTGTCCCTCTCGCACTCTGCGATCATCCGGCCAACACCTATTTTCAGTCCCGAGAATTAAAAAGGCCAGAATGAGTGGCCGCTCTTTCACTTGGCTTGCCCCCTCTCTCTGGAATTCCCTTCCCCTTCAGTTACGTACTGAACCCAATTATCTTAGATTTCGTAGACAGGTAAAAACATGGTTATTTAACATCTAATAATCCTCTTCTGCCTCTCCCCTCTCATCGTTTTGGTTTTAGCGGCGGGAAACCTACGGGTAGCTGAGCGCTTTATAAAATTAATTATAAAAAAAAAAAACATAATGGGAAAATTTTCACTGCAATCTATTAGACAAAAAACAAGCAATTCCCCCTTTTGCGTGCCCTTTCTTTGAAGGGGAGGCCGCAACCTCAAGCACAAAGTAGTCTTTCCCTGCACATAAATTATTAACACACCATGTTTCTTGGATGCAAATCACGTTAGCCTCCAGAGAAAACAAAAACTCTAGTTTCTCTGGGCTATTATGTATCCCGGCTGCATTCCAAGATATAATTTTCGATTTATTGTTAAAGATGTTGAAACAATTTGGGGTTGTCTGTGATTTTATTTGACAAGGCACCAGGAAGCCAATTCCACCGTTGATTGTCATCTACAAGAAGAGAATTCTGATTTAACGGAGGTGGCAAAACCTGGGAAACCTTACGTTTGCCTTTTGAAACCCAGATCTTTAAGTCATAGAGAGAAGGAAGGGACCCATCTTGCCCATTGCCCTGTTGAGCAAACCCATTTTGGGGTAAATTAACCTTTCCTAAAGAGAAGATAGGTAACACATCAATTCCTCTACATTGGAAATTCGCAACCTGTTGTAGTATAAGGTTTACAATAATTTTAGAATAGAATTTCACCCTTATACTTGACACGTTGTCTCCACCTAACAAGGTAACCAAATCAATATCACTCGAATGAATAAGTTTTAAACTCTCAAAATCTTTGAAACAATTGAGCAACCATGTCCTATTTAAATGCAGGTCAGAATCAAACAAAGGCAAAAAGTCCACAATCAGAGTATCAACATACATTTTTGATACTTTTGTCGGAGAATGTTGGAAACGTACAGCAACATCTTCTGGTAACAAGAAAGGAGAAGCTCGAGGGTTAAGAGCCCCTGATACAACCGGAATAGGTCCTATCACCTCTGCTGTTGGAGGAAAAATCAACCTTCCTCCACCGTCAGGGGGATGGACTCCCACAGAAGCAAGAGATCCATTAGAAAGAACTTTTTCTCCAAAGGCAGAGGCGAGAATATCAACATCCGGACTCAGGGACCCAGTTATAGACTCACTAACAATATCATCGTTACCAGCTAAAGCATTAGGATCTTGAAAAATTATTTGCCTCTGTCTTTTCTTCCTGTAGTTACGCACTGGTTTCCTTTTTTTCCCTTTGTTCTTTCTATGTCTATCACTTTTTTCTTTTTCTTTTTCTTTTTCTTCATCCTGAGGCCCTTTTTTTCTGGCACAAAAATTGGGAATAGCTCATTTCCAGCTTTTAAATCTGGAACAATCATACTTTCTTCCTCTATTTCGAGGTCAGAAACCTTTACACAATTAAATGCGGAAGAGGTAGGTATTCCAGTGGGATCATTTTCTTGGACTACCACTGGAATATTTATGCCTGAATTTCCCGCAGAAGCTTTACCACCCTCCATTGCCCCCTGCGAACCCGCCTTAGAAGTAGGATCAGAAACCTTTTCTGGGGCTTTTAGCATCATAGCATGCAATATTTTTGTAACTGAATCCAGAATGCAATCAGAGCTTCCAACAAATTTGCCCAATAATAATAGTATAGAAGCCAATAAGTGTTCCAGAGCAATCAAGGATTCAGAAATAGGTTTTTCGTCTTTATGATACCCAGAGGGAGCAAGAGGACAAATGCCTGACAAATTGAGCACAGGGCTCCTAGAAACATTAAGTAGTGAAGACATGTCTTGAGAGTTTATGGAGGGAGTACTACTGTACAACAATAGTCCAAAGGGAGTACGCCTGCTGGAGACTTAATAGCCTCTGGTAGTTTCAGGTTACCACCATCCAAGTAACGACCACAGAGCTCTAGGTCAATACTTGACAAAGAAGAGTCACCCTTAGCACCCCCCTCGGGACGCAAACCTCCACTCGGAACATTAGGCACAGTAACTTTAAGAGCTGATGTCGTATTATTATATTGCTCTCCCTCAGAATTTGGTACAGAGTGCCTAATGTCACTATTTATTTCAGAGTACACAAGGCAATTCTTCACAACTGACCTTGCATGGGTGGAATCCTTCACAACCAGAGAGGAGTCCATTGTATCTACCACCATTGCAGGACCCACAGATGGAACTATATCAGAGCCTACAGTTGCATCAACTGGCAAAACCTTATCAATGGGTTTTTCCCACAATTTCAAAAGCTGGCATTGACCCTTCAATAGAAAGTTATTAACAGACTTATTTCTCAGGGGGTTGGATCGTGTCTTTACGCAAGACCTCCCCCCCAATATTCTTCCAGAGCGAAGTTTCTTTGCCATCATCCTTAACAAAAAAATGAGCAATTAAGACTTAAAAACCACAAAGAATGTAAATATAAATAAGATTAGTCCATAGGAAAATGAAACAATGAAGGTGTATCTGGAAAAGTAATCCTGCCAGAGACAATGTCAAATCCGTCAATTTATACCACACGGAGTGCAGCTTCAAAACATATAGCTTAAATTGTTCGATTTATAATGTCAATAACTTGGCCCAGCCCAGCCTACCTCAGTCACCGAGGGCCACAGAGGGCCCGCCCTTTGCCTGGGCTTAGCCCGGCATGCCCCGCGCTTGTGATCCCGCGACGCGGGTGTAAGGTCCACTTTATAGCGCCTCCGGGCGCAAACGATGACGTGGGCGGCTTCGGCCGCAATGCCCCCTGGGAAGGCTAGTCCTCCGCTCGGCAGCCGGCGATGGTAGCAATGCGGCTGCTGGAGGACTAGCGGTCGTGTGAAGTCTTAGGGGCAGCAGGCACCAAGGACGAGTCCTGCCAGAGGTAGGGACAGAAATTTTATAAAGAACACACCGCTCCACCGGTGTAAGGTCCACTTTATAGCGCCTCCGGGCGCAAACGATGACGTGGGCGGCTTCGGCCGCATTGCCCCCTGGGAAGGCTAGTCCTCCGCTCGGCAGCCGGCGATGGTAGCAATGCGGCTGCGGGAGGACTAGCGGTCGTGTGAAGTCTTAGGGGCAGCAGGCACCAAGGACGAGTCCTGCCAGAGGTAGGGACAGAAATTTAATAAAGAACACACCGCTCCACCGGTGTAAGGTCCACTTTATAGCGCCTCCGGGCGCAAACGATGACGTGGGCGGCTTCGCCCGCAGTGCCCCCTGGGAAGGCTAGTCCTCCGCTCGGCAGCCGGCGATGGTAGCAATGCGGCTGCAGGAGGACTAGCGGTCGTGTGAAGTCTTAGGGGCAGCAGGCACCAAGGACGAGTCCTGCCAGAGGTAGGGACAGAAATTTAATAAAGAACACACCGCTCCACCGGTGTAAGGTCCACTTTATAGCGCCTCCGGGCGCAAATGATGACGTGGGCGGCTTCGGCCGCAATGCTCCCTGGGAAGGATAGTCCTCCGCTCGGCAGCCGGTGATGGTAGCAATGCGGCTGCGGGAGGACTAGCGGTCGTGTGAAGTCTTAGGGGCAGCAGGCACCAAGGACGAGTCCTGCCAGAGGTAGGGACAGAAATTTAATAAAGAACACACCGCTCCACCGGTGTAAGGTCCACTTTATAGCGCCTCCAGGCGCAAACGATTACGTGGGCGGCTTCGGCCGCAATGCCCCCTGGGAAGGCTAGTCCTCCGCTCGGCAGCCGGCGATGGTAGCAATGCGGCTGCGGGAGGACTAGCGGTCGGGTGAAGTCTTAGGGGCAGCAGGCACCAAGGACGAGTCCTGCCAGAGGTAGGGACAGAAATTTAATAAAGAACACACCGCTCCACCGGTGTAAGGTCCACTTTATAGCGCCTCCGGGCGCAAACGATTACGTGGGCGGCTTCGGCCGCAATGCCCCCTGGGAAGGCTAGTCCTCCGCTCGGCAGCCGGCGATGGTAGCAATGCGGCTGCGGGAGGACTAGCGGTCGTGTGAAGTCTTAGGGGCAGCAGGCACCAAGGACGAGTCCTGCCAGAGGTAGGGACAGAAATTTAATAAAGAACACCTGATGGTCACACAATCAAGCAATCGGCTGCTTGCTCACAGGCACAGAAGCCACAAGCGGAACAAAAAAGCATTGTGCACTACTTCTCAAAAATGGTCAAGGGGCAAAAAGAAAATTCCTTGGAAAACAAGCTGCCACCAGGTGCTCCCTCTCAAGGCCTAGAGGGCCCAAAATTTCATCAGCTCGCAAGCAACACCGAGCCCATTCCCCACCTTCCCAAAACAGGGCCACCAAGACAAGATACCCAAAAAAACACTCAAACTAAGTTCTCGGACCACAAAACAGAGACAGATCCAACTTACCCTCCAGGCTCACTAAACAACAAAAATCATTCCGCTCTATATCTCAAGGGGGAAGCACGACATTCTTAACCGGAGTGCTATCCTAAAATTAACCAATTTGATTGAAACATTGAGATACGTGAATTCAACCCACATAGAAAGTATCGAATTCAAGCCAATACCGAATGTTGTTGGGAGAGAAATGACAGAGATCACATGGAAGGACCCCACGACAGCCAAAGAATTCTGGCTACAAAGAGAAAAATTCGCAAAATGGGTAATTGTAATCAGACCAGTAGAGGTAGAAAAATACCCTGCCCCGTTATCACTGATCGCAGTGGAAAGTCGTCAACCGGAGGGTGGAATTCTTCGGGGTGCAGTAGGTCGCTCAGACAGCATTAGAGGAAGATTGACCAACTTACGCATTATCCACCAAGGGTCATCAGGAGGAGTTAGCGAGACCCGGAAAATAATATCAATAACGCCAAGCCCCTATGCTCACATGACGGAAGAAGCATGAACACCGATCCTAAAAATATGTTCATGGAATATAAACGGACTGGGTGGCAAAACAAACGACGCAGACCTACTAGAATTCTTTAAAAAATGTGACATCATTTTACACCAAGAAACCTGGTCGACTTCGTCTGATCATATAGACGGTTTCAAAGAAATCCAACAACACGCCACTAAAAGAGGCCTTTTAGGCAGGGCCGCCGGAGGCCTATCGATATATTTGAACACCAGCATCCCCTGGTCCTATGTCACCATCGACACGGGACAAACATGGATTCAGTGCATCAGAATCGAGCTACCACCAGACCTAAGTCCAGGACCACAGGGTGAACAAGAGGCACGGTCATTGATCATCTGTAACATCTACATACATCCGGACCGCAAGAACAAATCAGAGAAAATCCTGACCCTGAAAGTACTTCTTAAATCCATACAACTTATTTACCCATTGGCAGGACTGATCGTGTCAGGTGACCTGAACATGTTTTTACTTCAAAAGGACAACGCACAGAACATCGTACAAAACAAAGAGACGGGCAAATCCATTCCTCCACTAATAACAAACCATCGAAAAAAGGATAAGCATGGCCAGACGTGCGCTCAAATGTTTGCTGACATTGGAATGATCCCTTTGAACGGCTGATTTCCGCAAGATCAACCAGCATCCTCGACCAGAATCACCAAACACGCACAAGCTGTACTAGATTACACCATAGTGGATCTAGAGGCACTAGAATCAATCGTTGCCTTTAGTATAATCCACAAATTGGAGAGCGACCACAGCCTGCAGTCAATCGAGCTCAGCTACCAACATACAAGGGCACCAACATGCAAAGCTTTGAGCGAACATCCGAGCCTCTACAATCTAAAACGACTGCAATGGAATGGAAAGAACATCGATGAAATTATGAAACATGCGAAAAAGGTGCACGAAGAAACGACGGGGATAAGCCCTACAGAATATCAGCGCAACTGGGAAAGGATGATCTTAAGCTTAACTGAAAGCTTTGGCTATAAAACTCATAGAAATAAAAGGAACGCAAGTAAAACTCACCAGGCGCTCCTGGGCTCAATAGCGTGCAAAAAAAGGTTACTAAATCGTGAAATCAGAAAGTTATTAGGAGAAGATAAGCTAAAGTGCGATGACACCAAGCGTCAAATTCACATCTTAAGGCAAAAATACAAAAAAGACGTTTGGACAGAAAAGCTAAGACACCACACACTAATTTGGCAAAAACTACTAGAATCCAGTAAGTCGAATAATAATAGGAAATTTTGGGCAGAAATTAATAAAGTGGCAAACGGAGCGGCCCAGGCCTTCAACGCAAACATATTACAAGAAGATTGGACCCGGCACTTAGAGCTAACTCAAAAGAACAATCCCCAAGCATGGAAATCAGATCAATTATCCAACAAACAGTATGAAAGGCATGAAGCGGACCAAAACTCTGACAAAAATTGGGTCACTCCATTCCATGAAGCGGACCAAAACTCTGACAAAAATTGGGTCACTCCATTCCAGGTACAAATGGTCCTAAAAAAACTGAGGCCAAAAGGCGCACCAGGCCCAAACGGTTTGCCAAATGGGCTGTTCAAACACGACAAATCATTCTGGGCTGAATATCTAACCCCAATATTCAACAACGCCTTTCAAACAGGAAGCATACCTCCATCATGGAGAGGGAGCATTTTGCATCCAATCATCAAAGCAGGGGCAAGAACTGACCCAGCAAATTACAGGATGATAGCCCTCATCGACGTGGAAGCCAAAATATACGCATCAAATCTACTGAAAGCACTGGAACACTGGGTCACCTCGAATAAGATTCTTCCAATCACCCAGACAGGTTTTAGGCCCGGAACCAACACGTCATGCAATCTGCTCGCATTAAACCTCCTTGTCGACAGAGCAAAGGCAAAATCAACAAAACTGTATACCTGTTTTGTCGACCTAAAAGCGGCATTTGACACAGTCCCAAGGGAGCTCTTATGGCAAAAGATGGCCAATTGGGGGACACCATCGAAGCTGCTAACGGCCATTATAAACTTATACACATCAACCTGAGTCAAAATAAAAATAGGTAATGGTGACAGAACAACAGCAAAAATCCCCACCCACGTGGGCCTGAAACAGGGATGCGTACTGGCCCCGACCCTTTTTAATATCTTTACTGCCGACCTTGATAAGTATATCTCCGAGTTAGAAACTGATCCCCCGAAGTTGGTGCAACATAAAATAAGGAGTATACAGTACGCAGATGACATCGTACTTTGCAGCCAGACCCAAGTGGGTCTACAACGTTCCATCGTAAGGCTGCATGAATACATCAGTGCGCATGGACTGTTATTCAACTTCAGCAAAACGAAGATCATCTGCTTCGGATCTCGGTCAGGGCGGAAATCATTCAAATGGCAAATAGCAGGCAACACCATACAGCAAAGCCTTTCCTACAAGTACCTGGGAGTAGTCGTTGATTCAAGGTGGACACTAAAAGAACAACAACAGCACAGGAAAGCCCAGTCTAATAAACTTCGGTTCGCTCTAAACTTATTAAAAACAATCATGAAATGTCCATCCAACTTACACCTAATGAAGGTGATCGCGGCGAAGTTTTTACCATCCCTTACGTATGGCTCCGAACTATATAGAGGCAAAGACGCAAACTTTCTGAACTTACAACAGTCAGAGCTGTTTAAATACATCTTTCAGATCCCGAGGTTTGCATCTCAAGCGCAAGTACGACTCGAATTTGGGTTACTAAATCAGCAACAAGTCAGACAAGCCGCCATACTGAAATTGAGTTGGAAACTAAGAGCAGCACAAGAGGATACTCTGATGGCTTTTTGCTGGTCTGAAATAAACCACCAAACAAATGCAAGAAAACCTTGGAAATTAGCACTTGAAAGTGCACTAACAAATCTCAATATGCAAGAGGCATGGAACAGCAACTACACATTTGCGGCTTTAAAAAAAGTAGTCAACAGTGCAGCAAAATTAAAATCCTGGACGATAGACAAAGCCGCCTTAGCTAAGAAAAAACATGGCTGGATGGTGCTCGGCTCGTACGAGAAATGCGCACCGCAACCCTACTTAGTCACCCATATAACCCCAGCCGTCCAACAAACGCTCCTAAGAGTCCGGATGGGAACATACATTTCAAAAGATCAAACCCCTGCATGGAAGCAAACATGGCTGACATCACTCTGTAGACTCTGTGGCCAATCAGATGAAACATTGACTCATATACTGTGCATCTGCCCATCCTTGGCCAACCTGAGAAGTCATTACTTATTGTATATATTTCGTTTATCCCAAATCAGATCATGTCGGCCCGCAGTCATGTTAGCACTGAACAGTGACCAGTTGCAGACAGCTTGCAGGGCCACCAGATTTTTACAGAAGGTGACCGTTCTAATACAGAAAATCGAACAAACCGTGACCAATGGCACAAAACAGAAGGCATGAACCACAATTAACGGCCAAGAACACAGACTAAGCAATATTTGCTTCTTATTTTTTTTTTCTTTTTTTCTTTTTCTTTTCTTTTTCTTTTAAATGTTAAGGACATTACAGAAGTAACCGCACTTTTTATTTTAAAAACAGTTTGAATTCGCTTTTAATACTTGCAATATTGTAAAGGTTTTGATTAACCATACACAATAAATTTGTTTACCTGGCAGGGCAGTCAGTGATCTCAAGAACTTATTTTGCGCAGGGACTAGGGATAATAGATTTTCAGACCCCCATAGTTCTGCGCCACATACCTACCCGTTGTAAATCGATAAAGCTGTCCCCACCGGTTTAGTACTAGAAAGTCTATTTTCTTTAAGTAGGGCTCCTGCTAGCTGGTTGTGTCTAAGAACTGGGACATCTAACTGTGGAGTCCAGTTCAGCCTCCTACCCATAGTCACACCCAAATAAGTAAAGGTGTCTGTTTGCTCCAAAGGCACTTCGTTCATTACAACTCTGCTTTCAATATGTCTGTATTGGTGCAGCACCATGAACATGGTTTTCATTCCTTCAGTGATAATAAACTAGGGCATTTTAAATGTATTTATTCAAACTTCGCTTTGGACCTTAGGGCCAACTCTACCCTGCAGCTGTACATTTCTTGATACCTGCCCACCATCCAGTGGAAGCCTACTGTTCTTCATTAATATTAAATGCTCACCCAATGAATATTCAAGGTGTTCTTGCCCATCCTCTTCTCTCTCCTGCTCTATAGCTGAGTTTGTGCTATAAGGATCCCAATATTCTAATTTCTGACAATTCGCTGGAAAGGGTGTAGTTCTAATGGATGGGAGAAAAGCTTTTCCAGATTTGGAATAATATTACAATACTTCTACTATTAGGCAAATAAAGAGTGTGACTGGCACAAGACTAGAAACCCTGTTCCTGATAATATGGCTCTTCAATTGATGGCTGACCAGCATCCTGCAAAGTAGTAACTGTTTAAATTCCGAAGCAGGACATTTAAAATATGACAGATATAGTTAATGGAATGCAGTACGCCCAAGGCTGAACATCTATGATCTCGTGAGTGTATTAAATTAGGAAATAATGCATGTTTCCCAAGTGAGATTGTGGAAAGAAGTAGGTGATAACACAACTCTGTCAATTCTTCAAGTTCTTACACCTTTCATTTTCCTAGGATTGATGGATTTTGTGTTGTTTTCGAGTATCTTCAACGCAGGTTGTATTAGAGTAAGGTGAAGTGGATGTCTATTATTAAAAAGGTGCATGGGTGGCTTTGTGAACCCATTGCTGCTAACATAGTTTCTTCATTATAACTTCATTTAAAGATACCAGCTTCTTCCAAGACTTCAGGCATTAAGTGAGTCCTGAGAACAGTAAGATACTGGTACTATTGTTCAAAGAGGGAATCAATGCTGTATCCCATTCTCATCAACAAACTTTATTTGTTTTTTTCAGATAAAAAAACAAAAGCCATGCAAACATCAATAAAACTCCACATATATACAGGATATCCCAACAAGGTGACCTTCATAAAGTAATTACAGTACGGTAATAAAAGGGAAAAGGAGCATCTATTAACAAAATTAGTCCCAACTTGACCTAAGCCTATGCTGTGTCCATTTATGTTGTAGAAAAAGGACTATGGTTATGAAAATTAAAAAAAACAACTAGATATTTTGATCAAGAATGTAATACTAGCTGTTCTTTTTGTAGGCTAATTCCATCAATGAGATGCATCAGAAGAATAATAGACAGGAGGGTTGAGAGAACTGATCTTTACGTTGCTCCTCATTTAAGGAAATTGATTGATGAGAAAAAATACGGTATTTTGATATTGTAAGTGTGATGAATCAGGAGGACCTTATATGCTATTATGTCTGAGTTTACTGTCATTTCCAAGAATATCACCGACATTCTCTGATATCAGGTGCCAGTTATTTTTGCCATGTGTCAATCGTACCCTTGGGTAATTGTGTTCTTGAGGTTTGTTCAACTCAAGATGGTCATCAATTTGTATAAAGACCATTTATTTTGGTTGGTGATGTCAGGAACATTGTAGATGGGTGAATTGTTTGCAGGATCTTTAGATATTAGGCTACACATTTGTGGAAAGAAAGTCTAGTGTAATGTACCTACAGGTACATTTGTTTTGTTTACGGAGTTTTGTATAGCGCAGACTTGACCCGAAGGTATCAGGTATCAGAGAGCTTTACACGAGCACCAGTTGCATTACATGAGGACACATTAATTTTTGTTAGGCAGGGGGAGATTAAGTGATTTGCCCAGAATCACAGGATGTTGCGGGTCCTTGCCAAGACTCGAACCTGGTTCCCAGATTTAAGGTCGACCGCATATGAAAAAGCTTCTTCTCAAGGTTCACTCCTAGCAAATCACCAGTATACCATGTAGCACTGAAAACTTTATTTTAGATTAAACTTTACACTGAATTATGCCTCAGAGGGTTATTCAAAATGAATGTAATTATTAGCGTAACAGCCAAGGCACGCACTCTGGTGATGTTAGTTGGCCAGGGGTACTGAAAAGATATTAGTAAGATTCTAAATGGACAAGAAACTACCAAGAGGGTTTCAGTCAAGAGAGCAACCTGTATTGTAAGTGTTTCAAGTCAGTCACCCAAAAAACGGTAAACAATTTAGAGGCAGATGACAGGATAATTTTGGGATTCACTTCCAGGGATATGAGTTATGAAATGTTGTGACTAATGATACATATTGAAATACATAGGGCCAGTGAAAATAGCGAAAACTGCTTGCCAGTCCAAGGCAGCTTTGTGATAATGGAGGATAAGGTTATCGGTATCAAACAATTTTTTAGGTACTGGCATAATAAATGGTTAAATTTCAATCTTAGCCAATAAAAAGGTTCAAATAATGAATATAATTTAAACAGTGTTACATAGAAGACACAACTACCAATTTTTGTTTGGGAAATTGCCGGCAAAGGCAAACAATAAAAGGATATTTTGCACATCAATGCATTGCATTAAATATGCAGTTGTAAGGTGGGAGGCTGACACCCAAACAACATTTATCCTGGAACACATCAGCGCTAACTCTTCACACCAAACCCTGTAATCTCTACTACGTACCATTAGAGGCACTGCCAGAACTCCACACCATTAGTAATGAACAAATGTGTCCAATTTCTCTGATGCAAGCCGTTTTTCACAAACCAAATGCATGTTGCACAAACTCTACAATTATGTGCCAATTAAAAAATATGTGTGTGACGTTTGAAACACTGCAGTAAAGAAGTGTTGCGTAGTGTCCACAAAGCAAACAGTAATGTCGATTTATTCCATTTTGCACAAAGCTGCAATAATGTACGTGGTGATACATTTTTATTTTTTAAGTATATTCTTATTAACCATAGGACTTTAGGCTCCTATGGAACTCACCCAGAAAGTGCACTGCAAAACGAGAGCATTTTCAATAGGATACCTTAGGAGAACCTTTGCCCGACAGGGTACATAGAAATCTCTGCAGCACCACAGACCCCTTGGGATAGTGAGCATAGATTGGCAAATTTTGTGACACAAAAATGAAAAATCTGTCCGTCACATTAATTTGGCAATTCTGCAGCACTTTGTTTATTCACAACTATTAGTTTGTCATAGTTCTCAGCAGAAAAAAAGGTGCGAACAATCCCAGAACTGGCCAATGCAATGCGACCTTCGACCCTGCTCGCAGGCAGGTTGCTCCCCACGCCACCACACAGCCGCCAGCTGCCTCGTTTCCTCCTGCTGCCTGCCACCGTCTCCCTGCTGCCTGCTGCCTGCTGCCGTCTCCCTGATGCCTGCCATCGTCTCCCGCTCCTTCCTTTCCGCCGCTGAATCCCTACTGCCCCACCCCCCTGATCCCCATTGGCCACCCCGCTCCCGCCTACCAGCTGCTCCTCCCTCCCTTTCCACCTCTTATGGAGGCCGCGCAGTGGGTGCGCCGCTGGCGAGCCCAAGGCCTGCCAAAGGCAAGCTCGTCTGCGCCTGTCGGCGCCTGGACTGCACCCAGCGCCAGAACCCCTGGACCCCACAAACGCCACAACACCAGAGCCTGCTACGACACCATCACCCTCCACGCACTCAACGCCGGCCAAAACCACACCTGCTTCCAAGCCGCCCCGAAACTGACTCACGGACCTTTCTCCTGCCCACCTGCAGCTTCACCTGCGACAGAACCACCAAACCTTCAAGGACTGGACCCAACCACCTCCGCTGCATACTCCTCAACACACGCTCCGCACACAAACACACTGTCAAGCTCTAGGATCTGCTCGACACCTCCGCCCCAGACGTGGCCTTCCTGACCGAGACCTGCTGGAATGACTCCTCTGCGCCCGACATCGCCATAGCCATCCCGGATGGCTACAAGATCACCCGCAGGGATCACGCCAACGGAATCGGAGGAGGAATAGCCATCGTCCACAAGTCCACCCTCAAGGTCGCCACCCGCGCAGGCGACACCCTCAACACCGCCAAACACCTGCACTTCAAGATCCACACTGACCCCAACAACACCCTCATAGGAACACTCATCTACAGACCACCCGGACCCCGAGCTCAATTCAGCGACTCCATCACCGACCTCGCCAGCACCCACGTACTCGCCTCCACGGACTACATCCTCCTCGGGGACCTGAAATTTCACCTTGAGAACAACAACGACGCCAACTCCGCCACCCTGACCGACAACCTCGCCAACCTCAGCCTCAGACAACTCGTCACCTCACCCACCCACGCCGCTGGCCACACACTGGACCCCATCTTCTCCACAGGCACCCACGTCGCCTTCAACCACACCATCGAACTCCACTGGACCGACCACCGCTGCATTCATTTCACCTTCAACAAACCAACCACGCACCATCGCACCTAAAAGCTGCCTCGCTGTTGGTGGAGCAAAGTCACCGAAGACCAGCTGATCACCACCCTCGCCCAGAACCCACCCACCGACCCCACCAACCCAGACGCCGCAGCCCACAACCTCAGACAGTGGATCGACAACTGCGCCAACACCTTCGCCCCACTCAAGAAACCCTCCAACAACCACGCCAGCAAGAGAGCCACCTGGTTCGCCGACGAGCTGCAGACCTCCAAACGCGCCTGCCGGAAACTGGAAATGATATGGCTCCACTAACGCACTCCAGACAACCACGCAGCCCACGCAGACATCACCACCTCATCAGAATAGCCAAGAGATCCTCCTTCAAAGACCGCCTGGATAACAACCCACACGACAGCAAAGAGCTCCTCAGCATCGCAAAGGAACTCTCCAACCCCAGCGCCAACGCCAACGACATACCGCCCTCACAAGAACTGTGCAACTCACTAGCCATCTTCTTCCACCGCAAGATCGCTGACATCCATGACAGCTTCAACACCATGACCGCCCCGACTACGCCAGACCCCAACCCCCCTGTTAACACCACCAGTGCCAACCGCCTGACCTGCTGGTCCAACGTCAACAACGACAAGACACGCAAGGTCATGAACTCCATCCACTCAGGATCAGACCCGTGCCCACAGCCCGTATTCAACAAAGCAGACGCTGCCTTCGCACCCCAACTACAGAAGGTCATCAACATCTCCTTTGCAACAGCGACATTCCCGGAAAGCTGGAAACACGCCAAAATCAACACCCTCCTCAAGAAGCCCAAGGCGGACCCCAGAGACCTCAAGAACTTCTGGCCCATCTCGCTGCTCCCGTTCCCAGCGAAGGTCATTGAGAAAATCGTCAACATGCAACTGGCCCGCCACCTGGAAGACAACAACATCTTGGACCCGTCATAGTCCGGGTTCAGACCACACCACAGCACCGAGACAGCCCTCATCGCCGCCACAGACAACATCTGGTGCCAAATAGACAACGGCGAAACATCAGCCCTCATCCTCCTGGACCTGTCAGCCGCCTTCGACATGGTCTGCCATCGCACTCTAAAGACACGCCTCTTAGAAGCCGGAATCCAAGAGAAGGCCCTTGACTGGATCTCGTCCTTCCTCTCCAGCAGAACCCAGAGCGTCCGCCTCCCACCCTTCTGATTCCGAGGCCACCGACATCATCTGCGGCATCCCCAGGGCTCATCCCTCAGCCTGACGCTGTTCAAAGTCTACATGGCTCCCCTCGCACAAGTGGCCCGCCAACACGACCTCAACATCATCTTCTATGCCGACGACACCCAGCTCCTCCTCTTCCTCACCAAGGACCCGCACACCACCAAAACCAACCTCCACGAAGGAATGAAGGCCGTCGCTGACTGGATGAAGAACAGCCTCTGAAGCTGAACTCGGACAAGACGGAAGTACTCATCCTCAGACCCACCCCCTCAGTCTAGTACGACTCCTGGTGGCCGACCACACTGGGAACAGCACCAACACCCACCGACCATGCACGCAACCTAGGATTCATCCTCGACCCCTCCCTCTCCATGTCTAAACAGGTCAACGCTATCTCCTCCTCCTGCTACAATACCCTCCGCATGCTCCGCAGGATCTACAAGTGGATCCCGACCGAAACAAGAAGAATGGTTACACAGGCCCTCGTCAGCAGCAGACTGGACTACTGCAACACACTCTATGCAGGAATCCCAGCGAAACACCTTCGACGACTACAACGCATCCAGAACGCCTCCACCAGACTGATCGTCAACATCCCCCGCCGCAGCCACATCACTCCCCACCTGAGAGACCTACACTGGCTCCCCGTCGACAAGAGGATCACCTTCAAGCTCCTCACCCACGCACAAAAAGCACTCAACAATGCCGGACCAGCCTACCTGAACAGCAGACTCAGCTTCTACACCCCCACCTGCCAGCTCCGCTCCACCAGCCTCGCCCTTGCCACTGTCCCCCGCATCCAACGAACAACCTCCGGGGCAGATCCTTCTCCTACTTCACCGCCAAGACCTGGAACACCCTCCCTACCCACCTACGGCAGATCCAAGACCTACTCGCCTTCAGAAGACTCCTCAAGACCTGGCTCTTCGAGCAGTAGCGGCGCCCCCTCCCCTCAGCACCTGAAGGCCCTCACGGGTAAGTAGCGTGCTTTACAGGTACTCTGATTGATTGATTGATTGAATTTCTAAACCTCAAAAGCGTCTGCATACCTCATAGTCATATACCTTCTTTAAATTTCCTAAACAGATCCATACGGTTGGTTATACCTTGCCCCTTCCAACACCCATAATACAATTGCATACTTTGCTGCCCTTCCTCCCCAAAGCCAGATCTGTATATCTGTGTGTCCTGTCCTCTCCAAACCCCCAAATACTCTGTTATCAGAGCTGCAGAAACTCCAGCAGCGTCCTCAACTCAACCTCCAATGAGGACGATCCATCAATAAGTCTGTTGCAGACTCTGACAGATATCCTGAAGATGTTCCTAGGGCAGAGAGAGGGTTTAAGAATAAGATGGTAAAAAAAACTCCATGATAATGGCAGGACATTCACATACCTGGCTAGTTCTTGTCTCAGGCGGGGGAGGGGGGTGGGTCAATAGATGGTCATTCCACTGGGAATTTGTTGTCACTTTGTCTATGATGATGTTTGGCATTGGATGATTTCACCTCCACAAGGACAACGAGAGGAAGCAAAAAATGATCCTGCCTATTACACTTGTAAACAGAGGGCCTATCAAGAGTTTGGCGGATGGTATACTTTGTCAAAATGAAGTCAATATCCTGTTTACCGTATTACAAGTGTTATATGGTACAATGCATTTGGAAGAGGGCGGATGGTATATCTGCTACTTGTCTGCTACATTTGTGAATGAGTCAGCACCAGTTCTCAGCTAAATAAAAGTAGATTATTTTTCCAAATTTGCAATTCATTTAAAAAAGGACATGCTATTTATAAAAGTGCCAAAGTGCCTGTTTTCAGATTTTTTTAGAGAAAGATAACATCTCAAGATACCTTAGGGTCGAGTGGTGGAATTAACTGACTGATCAATTCTATTAATCAGAATCTGTAATCAATATGTTAACCCATCTTTTAATGGTAAGTGAGATTTAACCCACTTAGATTTCTGAAAGAAATATAACTTGCGATCTCTAAGTGTTACACTTACATCCCTGCAGTCAGTATGTTAACCCAATTAACTATCTCACAGTGAGTTCTACCAGTGACCAGCAGATTGCATATTCAACTCAGCAATACATGTAGTAAACACTATAACATTCCCATACATTTTAATCTGTATGCTATAGCCTAAAGAATTTGACCTCTGTTTTGCATATATTATATTCAGCACCACCCTTAGCAACTAACGATGTTTTTGTCTTTAAGGTATATATCTACGCCTACTTAAGGCAAAAAGACTGCACACTAAAATTAAGTACATTAAATGATTTTTTTCATTTCCAAAATTTAAAAGCTCTGAAAACGCACACTACAAAGTCAGTGTATATCAGGGAATGCACAGGTAATTTAATATGAATCATTGCTAAAGTAATCACTGGGTCATTCTTCATGTTTACAATTAGTAGCACATGCATCGTGTTTCCAGTTGGATGAACAATTGCTCATGAAAGCTTCTAAAACACACTATAATTAAACTAAGTGGTACATGATTCAAAACCACTGAAGGAGCAATGGCACTTCTTAGCAATCTATTGTATTGCTAATTCCTGGCAGCAAAAATGTTCTGTTGCATTGGGAATGTCGTAGGGTATTTAGGGTTTTGCCGCTATATGTATCAAGCTATTTAGCATTCGCAAAGGCCGAAATTCTGCGAATTTCGGCCTTTGCGAATGCTAAATAGACAAATGGAATGTATCAAACAAGTTTGATGCAAAATAAGGATTAGCAAAATTTGCTAATCCTTATTTTGCGATTGCACTTAAGGAATTGCAAATTTTGCAATTCCTTAAATGCAATGTATCAAACAAATATTATGGAAAAAATGCCATTAAGGATTAGCAAATTACCACCAACTTCTAGTTGGTGGTAATTTGCGAATTCTTATCAAAAAGCTTTTTTGAAAAAAACCAAAGGTGCCATATGACGCCCATACATGCCCTTAGGGCATGTATGTGCGCCATATGCCCCCAAATGTCTTTTTCAGGGGTGCAGCAGGGTGTTCTTGAGACACCCCTGCACCCTTGGAAAAATCCCTAATTTGCGATCAGCAAATTGCTAATCGCAAATTGCACTTTCATTCCTATGGGCCTCTTGGCCCATGGAAATGAAGGGGTAATTTGCGAATGACAATTTGCTAATCTCAAATTAGGAATGCTAAGGAATCGCTATTGGAATGCGATTTTGTACATACATACCGTTTTGCATTTCCTAAATAGCGATTCCTTAAAATTCGCTATTTAGGAAATGCAAAATGGTTTGTTGATACATATAGCGGTTGATGTTCACAAATTATGTATAATGTGGTGGGCATAGGCGAATGGGCCTCTGACTTTCCACTTCGCTGTACTGTGTTTTGTTTGGTATGTTTTGCTGGCTAGTCCAGGTGAGCGGGTGTTGCCCAATTTAAATTTGGCAGCCAACAATTCATCAACACTTCTCTCTGTTATCGGAGATGACTCTGAAGACCAGATGTGTAAACCCTTTTTGCATTCGCAAATGGGCCAATTTGCTGAATTGATTGATTTGCGACCGCTATGTATGAAACCCAAATTGCTATTCAGTAACAGGTTACCAATGAACCACTGCCTACTCTGGAAACAGGTTAGTAAAACTGTTTTTTTTAAACACATCCTGTTTTCCGTTAAAGAAAACGGGCTGCGTTTAAAAAAAAATGCTTTATTTAAAAGCAATCACAGACATGCAGCCACATGCATCATCGTGAGTGTTTGCGATTCCTTATTTGCGATTTTTAGGGAATCGCAAATAAGGAATCGCAATATGGGATGCATCATGAAATTCGCATATTTTAAGCGAATTGGTAAAAATTGCGAATTCTTAATTGCGAAATCGTATCTTGCATTATCGCAAATTGCGATATCGCACACATGATGCATCTCAATGAAGGTGCTGCCAGTGAGCCAGGAAAACAATTAAGTACACCTGATGCACCATTTCAAATACTTCAGAGTGTACTGGCAGTTGGAGCTGTGGCTGTTGGAGGTGGAGGAGCCTGTCTTTTTGTTCCACTGCAATGGATCCTGTGAATGCTTCTGAGGAAAGTAACACTAGGAAAAGAAAGGTCAAATTCAGTGACCTAGAGTTGGAGATCCTAATAGAGGAGGTCACAGCTAGGCAAGATCAACTTTTTGGCAAAATGTCCCTAAAAGTGCCAGAAGGAGTGAAAAGGAAGCTGTGGCTGGCAATCCAAGCCAAAGTCAACGCAGTAGGAGTGGCACATAGGGACATTACAAATTTGCAGAAAAGGTGGTATGATCTGCGCAGTCGCGCAAAAGAAAGACTTGCGACGCGAATGAAGACGGCCAAGAAGACTGGTGGCGGACCTCCAAAAGACAAGCCAGACACACCCCTGGATGATCTTGTGGAAGGGACACTTACTACAGAGGCAGTCATTGGCTTATTGGATATTGACACTTCTGACCTACCAGGTACCTCTCAAGGTAAAAATGACTCATGTTATTTATATTTACCTCTTTGTCCATTAAAGCCAATAGTAAATAAATTACAGTTTTCCCTCCCCTAAAATCTTTCAAAGTAAAGTAAATACTGGTGTTTTTTGATAGAAGCAGCAATGCATTGTGGTACTTGTAGTTTTTGTGAATTGGTTTTAATAAAAAGTCTCTTATTCAAAATTCTAAAATCACCTAGTCATACAGTTTTGAAAGACACAATTTTAAAAAGTTGGAAACTTGTCTTTCTTTTTCAGGAAATCTTTATTTAAGCAATGTAATAAATTGTTTCAAATACACAAAGTAAAGTAAATTCTCTACATTCTATTCTTAATAGATGCTGATCTGGATACCCATTTTATAGACTTTGCAGAGTCATTCACAGATGATTTACTAAATTCTATTGATAATAAAACTCCACTTCAAACACAAGGTCACAGACGCCATAGACTGCAGCAGTTTTTCAGACGCAGGAGACGTCAGGGTCAGCGTAGATCCAATAATGAGGAGGACATCAGTACCAGTGCTGTTGAACTTAAACTCCTCAAAATTCACCGCCTACAAAGAAAGGATATTCGCGTTATCAAAAGGAAATTAATTAGCATGACTGATGATGTGAGTGGCATTAACAGAAGTTTAATGGAGATATCTGCACACATGGATGATGCAAATGAAAAGACTGTTCAAAAGTTTGACAAAATTGCAGCATCCATGGACAAAATGTGTGCAAACATGCATGCTCAATCTTTACTGCACTTCAGAAGGGCAAATCAGACAGTTTTGGCTTTTCAAACTTGCAGTAGGGTGATGAATAAAATGTGCTTGCAGGCTGCACAACTGATTAGAAATGCAGTAACTATGCAGACGGGCCTCAGAATGTGTCAATGTTGGACATGTCTGTTGAGGAGGACTGTACTCCAAGTAATGATGATGTGCCAATGGAAGGGAGTTCTGGTAAAAATGTAGAACGCCGTAGTATGAGGAAAAATGTGAACGGTACAATAATGAACATGGCTAAAGAAAATGTAACAAATAAAGCCTTAAGGGTCAGAGGAAGGAAGAAGTAGGTTGCTTTTGAAATTGAGTATTGTCCTTTTCATTGAACATGTATTTGAGTTTCTGCTTATTATTTAAGTTACAATAAAAAATATATTGATGCCACCATGACTTATAATGGTGTTGACATAGATGTTACTTTCACTTCATTTTAAAACATTAATAAAAGCAATTGCAAAATTATCACATTGTCTTTGGCATACCTGTATTAAAAGTAATGTTGTGTGATCTCAGCCCTCCTTCTCCTTCCCTCTGCAGCGTCTGGACCATGTACTCTGGCTTGGGGTTGTGGGGGTTGATTGTCATTGTTGGGCATTCCTTCTTCAAAATCCAATTCTAGGCCTCTCTTAGTTGCAACGTTGTGCAGCATGGCACAAGCAGCAACAATTTTACAGCAAACTTCAGGGCGATATTGTAAGGATCCTCCTGTTTTGTGAAATATGCGAAAACTCCAAAAGTTCTTTCAATTACATTACGTGTTGATATATGGGCTTGGTTAAACAGTTGCTCTTTACGAGTAGTTGGAGTCAGATAGGGAGTAAGTAGGAATGATCTTATTCCATAAGCACTGTCACCTATAGGTCATGATAAGACAGAATAGAAATTAGTACTTTAAATGTAAGAATATTCCTCAACCATTGAAAAGAATTCAATAATGAATTTCTTACCTAGCAAATAACCATCACCAAATTATCCTGCCAACAGCCTTCTATGAATGGCACTTTGCTTGAAAATGTAGGAATCATGGGCACTACCAGGAAAGCTGGCTACCAGGTCAGTAATTATAGTTTTGGCATTACATATGGCTTGAATATTCAGGGAATGGTAACATTTTCTATTGCGAAAAATGTACTCATTGTGTGAAGGAGGACAAATAGGAATATGTGTACCATCTATGCAGCCAATTACATGTGGTAAATGTGCCAAATTATAAAAATCTAACTTGGTTTGAAGTAAATCTTGTGCAGTAGTTGGAAATGTAATGTAATGCCTTATCCTATGAAGCATAGCATCTAGAAAATTATTGAAAAATCTAGACAGTGAACTCTGGGACACACCACCAGCAATGGCTATGACACCTTGGAATGAACCTGAGGCAAGAAGGTGAAGTGAACAAAGCACCTGAACATGTGTGGGAATGGCTTGGGTCCTACGAGTATGCTTTTGTAAATATGGGTCCAGATCAGCTATCAATTCCATGAAGGAATCACCATTGAGCCTATACTTGTCATATGTCTCTGGATCACTTTGCCCCAATAAAGTGATGCGCTGCCTAAATATCCTATCACTGATCATTCTCCTCCTAGCTGCAGCTCTCAATCTCCGCCCACGTCCAAATATAATGACTGCAGCCATGGCAAATGCATCTGACATCTATTGGTGTTCCCCTTATATGCCTTTGGAATCACTGTCACCTGTTGTCCATTTGCGAAAAAAATACCACCACCTCAGACCACTTCTTATTTTAAGAAATGCAATTTGCAAATTTTACGAAATTCCCAAATTGCGATTTTTGATGCATGCCATTTTTTAGGAAAAAAAGCGATTTCCACTTTATGCGAATTATTTTAAGAATTCGCACATGACATAGCGATTCCTAAATGTGCGAAAATTGTAACATGTTTGATGCATCCCAAAACACATTTTTGCATTCGCAAACGGACGAATTCTGCAATTCGCACCGTTTGCAAATGCAAAAACCAACGATGCATGTGCACGATGGTGGTCTGCCAACAACAGCAGGTCACCCACCATCACTGTGATGACTTGATTTCTAGTTGTTCTCAATGTGTGACCTACCTTTTAATGTTGTTGCGGTAGGGCGAATTGCAACCCACTCGGAATTGGTATTTTGCGACCAATTAGAACATAGGTTGGTTTGCAAAATACCACACTGGTTGCAAATTGCGACCAGTAATTTGGGACCAGTTCTACGTACATCTGGCCCCAAATGATAAGTATCATTTCATAGGGTCTGAATTTAAGTAAAACAGATTACACTTTTGTATTTCAAAATGGTGTGCTGTGCCAGTTTATGGTAAATCATTGTTTCAATGTGACAAAAAAGAGTACATGAAAGAAATGTTCAGAGAAAGGATCAAAACTGAACAACGACACTCTGGTAAAAATCACAAGAGTTCAATTCAGGAATGTGTATGTGTAAATGAATAGGTTATGATAGAACCCAGATAAATCGAATTGAAAAACCAAGCAAAAAAGATAAACTAATGTACTAACTTTCTGAACTTTCACAAAGTGATCAACATTCTTCTGTAATCCCTACACGGATACCACAATAATGCCGGGGTACAAAGATTTGTTAGGAGATTGAGGCCTGCATTGGTGATGGTTGCTGAATACCAAGGATGCATGGGTGTCATTCAACCTTATATCTCTTAAACTTATTACCCTGAGCTTCCTGCCTGTATATCTTACACTTGGAGGGTCTTTTTTGTACCTGCTCTCTTCCCTTTTCACTGTTTTGCTATTTTTGTCTTCACTTACCCTGTACTTAATGCTTCGATCTTGCTCTAGATCAAAGACTGGCCTTCCAAAATGAGTTCCTTTGTTCACCAACTGCAGGCACCTGCACAAGTTAGGCACCTGCACAAATTAAGCACTTCCAAGAGGCTAGAGGAAATATGATATAATCACATTCATATTAGGAGTGTTGAGGATATTGCAACTCACTGAGAGGTTTTGCGACTAAATAGTAGAATGGGGACAAATAAAGAGCTATTTTATAAGGGCACCAAACACTTAGGTGCAATTGCAATATTCTTACCTTGTACGGTTGTGGTTATTTTTAACACTTAAAATACATGGTAAGACCATTTTGGTGAAAACAAAATACTTTTTAAATCTTTGGTTTCTGGAGCATCTGAGGAAAAAATCTCCTGATTGCAGGCAATGTAGAAGACATGTGGTATTTAAACTGTGAAAAGTACCATACCAATAACGAGTTTCTAATTTCTTTGTTACATATTTTGAGCAGTTTAGGCGAGAAGATCCCAGTTGAAGTACAGTTAAATTCTTGATTTAGCAGGGAATTGTTCGAGAGAATGCCACACATGGAATGTTTTCATCCCTGAATATTTCCCCTGATAAAAAAGCAAATTGTGCTGAGAGGGGTGAACCTGCTCACAAATAAAAAAATCACATAAGGGAGTTATTGTAGCAAAAGCTGTCCCCATTCTCATTGCTAATTTCTCAGGGCCAGTCTAAGTACACACTGGTATTTCTGCAACCCAGAAAAATCTGTACCTATGGAATCATAAACCATAACAGATGGGAGCCTTCATTCTCTGTATAAAAGCCTGTTTCTAATGTCCTTATTACAAGTGATTTGTTTTGTAATGTACCTAGTCACCTATAGTGAAGAAATTACCTAGCGGCTCAACTGTAATAATTTATTACAGTTGAATTCTTACATGACTATGCCTGCTTGCAGAGCCAAGGGGAAGGGAAGGTCACAGAGCTTAATTAAAACTACAGTTTCAAAAATTAAAACAAAATGTGGCCTTACCCTTTGTGCTCAATTTTCTAGCTGAACAGTGATAAGAGGAAAGGACATATTTATGGCATTGACTTCTCCTAATTACAATAGGCACAGGGAGAATTCTAAGGACAGGCCATCATACTGCTAATAAGAAGGAGGTGGCAAAAAGGCAGTTAGAAATTCATCAAGCAAAATATGTCCACTTGAATGACAAATACATTTATGAAGCCTCTATACAAACTTATGAAAAGCTAATTCAAGCTGAAAAAAATGGTTATTTTACTGCAAAAATAGATTCTGCAAAAAATTTATCAGGAACTGTTTGCAACAGTCGAAAAACTTTCTAAGCTCCCAGAAGCAAAAATTTCCATAATTGATCAACAGTTTTGTAATAAACTGGCATTCTTTTTCCAAGAAAAAGTCAAATTGGTGTATGACTCCTTCCTAGTAACAAGCCAATCCCTTACCCAGATAAATTGCCAGGTAAGGGCGGACCATTCTACTGGATCTGGACATGATATTTCATCTTGACACAGCAGCAGTTGACTATTGCTGCCGATAGGCAAGCCTCCATCTGAATATGAATACTAGCATTTTATCCAATGTGTCCACCTTGATGGTAGATCAGACACTAGTGGGGTCATTAGGATGGTGGGTGGACTTAGTCCGCCCACCATCCTATCGGTGATTGGGACCGACCGTCATAAGGGCGGGGGTCCCTTGGGGGGTATTAGGATGCGTCCGCCACTGTGGCAGGCGCATCCTGTTTGTTTAGCATTGTGGTGGGCGGTGCTCTTAGCACCGCCCGCCACAATGCTAAACATGCATGTATGCATTTACATAAACAAAGCGGCAGGCACCACGTGGTGCCTGCCGCTTACTTTATGTAAATACCCCCCCCCATGTGCACCCCACCTCTCCTTCACTCTGGGGCCCCGCAGGGGGCCCCCAGAGTGAAGACCAAATGCCTTTCCATGGCGGCATCGCCGCCACGGAATGGCATCCAACTGAACCCATGGTAATATGGCTGGCAGTGTCTAATAGACACCGCCACCATATTAAAACTTTTCCGCCCCGGTCGCCTTGCGGAAAAGTGGCGGACGGTCTTTCCGTCTGCCTTGGTCCCCCCCCGCTATACTAATATGGCGGGAGGTCATTTAGCTGAGGATGGCGGGCGGATTGCCCCGCCAGGCCAGAGGTGGCTACCGCCAGCCTGGTGGGGGCAATCCGCCCGCCATCCTAATGACCCCCCAAATGTCCGTACACAAGTAAAATCAGGATCTCCTCGGGACCCATGTCCCCCTAGGATGATGCATATGGCACTTGGCACTTGAGGTCATAGCTCCCTATCTCACTGGTATGTTCAATAAATTATTCAGTTCAGGATACTTTTTAAGACAGTGGAAGATCACTTTGGTGCTCCCACTTTTGAAAAAATCCAATTTAGATGCCAGCGATCCCAACAACTATAGGCAGATCTCCCGTCTGCCATTCCCAGCCAAAGCTGTTGAAAAGGCCGCCAATCAAACATTGACTAAAGGGGGCGGAGCTTGCCTGGCCTCAAGATGGCCGCAGCTTAAGCGAACTCCCGGTGCTGTCTTTAATAATCGACATGATCCTCTGATTTCGCTGATTAACTGCAATATTGGAGAATGGCATAATGCAACACATACCTAGTGCTGCAGACAGAGGCCACTTTCATCTCCATGACTGCTCCTGAGCCTTCCTATGCCTGCAGAAACAACAACTGACATGAACGGCCTGGCCATCCAGCAGTGACCGTGCTCCATACTGTGTGATCACGGTTTGCCTGCCTTTGAATGTAACTCTTTGCTCCGTCTGCCGCAATATCCAGTGGAGGCTTACAGCTGGGCTGCTCGCCTGGGCCCCGCTAGCGAGGGAGATGTGGCTGGGGATAAATGTCTACATTTGCTATATGATGTGTATGATAAGTCAATTGCAGTGCAGCACACCATGTGTTACAGGCAGTCACATTTGCTAGGTTCTCAGGGATATATTGAACCGGTATTATGGTCGGATCATTTCTTAATCACTTTTAGCCTATCAAGTGTCCCCCCCTCTAGATTTAATCCCACTACCTTTGCTAAACGTCTTTCCAGGCCTTTCCATTTGTTATCTAATGAGACGTTACTTCAGGCCTTGGCACGTTCACCTTGCACCTTATCAGGTAATGTGGAAATTGACCTAGTTCTTTATACGGAATGGCTCACAACCATATTGGCGGATCTCGTGCCTGAGAAAGCCTCTAAACCCGGAAATAAACGTCCTTCCGCTCCTTGGTTTACATCTCAGCTTAGAGAAGCCCGTCAAAACTGCAAGAGAGCAGAAAGAACTTGGAGGAAAGACTACAATCCTCTTGAGAAAGAAAAGTTTAAAAACTTAACTAGATCCTATCACAAGATGATTTGGAGTGGGAAAAAATCCTATCTTGAACGTCGGATAGACGAATCTGATAATTCCTGTAAGGAGATTTTTAAAATTGTTAAGGACTTCACTTCTCCATCCCTAGGCATCTCTGCTCAGTCTCACTCAGAACCTTGGCTGAATGAACTTGCACATTATTTTGTAGATAAAATAACATCTATCCAAGCCGCTCTTGCTACTCATTCCAAACAGCCTCAGGTTGCTGATCTTGATGCCCTCTCCTCTGTAAAACCCACCCTCTGGGAATTCCCGCAGCTAAGTCTTGCTGCCTCATTAGACCATCTGACAGGCTTGAAATCGGGCTCTCCCCTAGATCCCTGCCCGGTCTCTTGTCTCAACAAAATAGCCCCTGTGCTAAATAGACCCATTAATTCCATTCTTAATTCCTCACTGTCTTCTGGCATAGTCCCTCAGGCTTGGAAGAGCGCTCTCATTCTTCCACTAATAAAAAAACCAACTCTGGATCCCATCATACACGCCAACTATAGGCCTATTTCTCTCCTCCCCGCTCTGGCGAAGGTGGCGGAAAGACATGTGCACCGATCTATCTCTGACTTCATCGAGAATAACAACTTGTTGCACATTACTCAATCTGGGTTTCGTGCGAATTACAGCACAGAGACCGCGTTGCTTGAAGTCACCACCGCCATCAGAGAGGTCTTAGATTCTGGAGGTAAGGCCATGTTGGTCATGTTAGACTTGTCGGCGGCCTTCGACACCGTTCCCCATGATACCCTCCTAACTCGACTCTGGGATTGTGGTCTTAGGGGGACGGTGTGGAACTGGCTTAAATCATTTCTAGCCAGCCGTCGACAAACGATCTGGGCGCCACCTCACTCCGCAGCTATGGCAACCCTGGAAGTGGGGGTCCCTCAGGGGTCTATTCTTAGTCCCCTGCTTTTTCACATCTTTATGGCCCCCCTTGCAGAGGTTGCGGAGTCGTTTGGCGCTCAGATCGTGTCTTACGCTGATGACACCCAGCTCTTGTTTACTTATAACAAGAACGAGGTGTTTGATGGGATCCGTATCAGAGGCTGCTTAGAAGCAGTCTTTGATTGGTTCAAAAGACACGGCTTGAAATGCAACTCCGATAAATCGGAGCTGCTTTTTTTTGGATGTGTCTCTGAGCCAAATTGGAAAAGTTGGTGGCCACAGGATTTGTTTCCTCCTGCTAATGCTAGTACCAAGGCTAAAAACCTTGGTATCATTGTTGACAATGAGTTGACTTTTGGACCTCAAATAGCCTGTCTTTCGGGGAAATGTTTTGGAATCCTGCGGATGCTCAGGAAATTTCTCCCCTTGATTTCTGTGAACCATCGAAGGGTCATTGTCCAAGCACTTGTCGGGTCACGTCTGGACTATGCTAATGCCCTCTATTTAGGTCTCCCTAAATATCTCGTAAGGAGACTCCAGGTAGTCCAAAATTCAGCTGCCAGGGCTATTTATGGACTCCCTAGACGAGCTAGTGCCTCTAACTTGCTGAAGGAATTGCACTGGCTCCCTATAGCTAAGAGGGTTCTCTTCAAAAGTCTGACGCTAACTTACAAGGCCCTTCATGACTCGGGTCCTAGGTATATTAGAAAGCGTCTTGCTCTTTATAAACCGAGCAGAGCTCTGCGATCTGCCTCCTTGTCTAAAATGGTCGTTCCATCCATCAAACGAACCAGACAAGGGGGGCGCTCTTTCCACTACCTGGCCCCGCGCGCTTGGAATGAACTTCCTATTGTTCTTAGACATGCCCCCAGTCTGATGTCTTTTAGAAAGGCATTAAAAACCTGGCTTTTTACTAGTGAATTTTGATGTTCTTTATTTGCAGTTATGTTTCCTTTCCATTAAAGGACTTCTTCGCCAAAGCGCCGGGACAGTCCTACGGGAGTAGCCGTTGCGCTATAGAAGAACCCAATTAACATAACATAACATAACAGTACACATGGTTAACGTCACAGGCAATTGTTTGATGGCATGGATGTACAGTCTGACCACATAGTGGTGATATGGTAATCTCTGTCCTTACGTGTGATCCAAACTTTGTTTGATTAGGGTATAGTGTTTTTTGTTAGTGGATAATGAGGGTGGGTATTGGTAAGCTGTGTCAAGATTTAGGGTACATGGTGTGGGAGGGGGAGGGGGTACAATTCTATATTCAATTACCTGCACCACAGGTATGGGAAAATCCGTGGTGGAATCCTGAGTATGATTTTTCACTTGTATATGTACAGGGTGGGAGATGAGAAGTGAGAAGGACGTCACTGCATCATTATCCACACATGGGGCCACACTGAACTTTCTAACATGGAATGTCAGAGGGCTGAACGACAACCAAAAGATATATAATGTGGTATTATATCTGTAGAGCTGCCAAATAGACGTAGCCATTCTACAGGAAATACATTTGGCCCATCAAACTGGGTTGCTCTCTCGGTGCAGGATGAGGTGTGAGTGCCTTGCAGTGGGGTTCACTTAGCATGCATGCAGGGTCTTGGTGTGAGCACACCTTGGAACCAGTGTCAGATTGAAGGAGGTCTGTGCGGAGCCAGGGGGACGAGATGTGCTTGCTCATTGTAGTAAGGGGAACTTTGAGGCACTACCAATAGGTGTTTATGGACCTAACTTTGATGACACACAGTTCTTTTACTCGCTGCACAATAAGATTGTGCGCTATGGCCATATACTTCAGGTTTGGGGAGGAGATTTCAATTGCGTGCCATCCCCCGAGTTGGATAGATCTAGAGGTCTCCTGCGGAAACCCGTGGCATCGGCCGTCCCATAACTGCAATAGCTGAGGCCAGCAGAATTGTAGACGCATGGCGATTTAGCTTTCCCCAGGGCTGGGAATACACTCATTACTCCTCTGTGCTTGACATCCATACACATATTGATTACTGGCTTGTTTCCTGCAGTTTTCTGTCCTACATAGACCACTGTGAACACCTGCCACGTACATACTCTGATCACTCACTGGTGAAGATGATTTTGAAAATAGACATGCATTCAAAAGCTTTCACCTGGCGCTTTCCACAGTACTCACACTTAGACCCAGTGTTCCATGAGGAACTGGTGCAGGCAATCAACGAGTATTTCTGCATTATTTTAGGTAGTATATCCAGTATGGTCACTCTCTGGGAAGTCTTTAAAGCTTACATTCAGGGGATCGTAATTTCTAAACAAGCCAGAGTGCTTAGATCTATCCGAAACGACTACAGAAATTGGAGGAAGAATTGATGAAGCAGGAGCGCACAGGAGCCAAAAGCTCTAGGGACCCCACTAAACGCAGAATACTGACAAACATTAATACGAGACAAGCCATCACAAGTGCAGTTTTCTAGCAGCCACTAGTGACATGATTAAATGGTGCTGCAGGTGCAGTGGCATCCGGGCCAAAAGTTGTCAGAACTCCCCTAAACACCAAATATTGCTATATTTAACCACTAAATAAGTAGTCACAAGTGTAGTGACCTTGCGGGCGCTAGGGTCATGATTTCAATGGTGAAGCAGGTGCAGTGACACCGGGCCCAGAGCTCTAGGAACCCCTCTAAACACCAACTATTGCAATATTTTACTACTAAACAAGCAGTCACAAGTGCAGTTATGGTACAGGCAATAGGTTCATGATTTGAATAGTGCAGCAGGGGCAGTGGCACCGGGGCCAAAAGTTGTGATAACTCCACTAACCACCAAATATTGCTATATATTACTACTAAACAGGCAGTCACAAATGCAGTTATCGTGTAGGTACTAGGGGCATGATTTGAATGGAGCAGCAGGTGCAGTGGCACTGGGCCCAAAAATTGTCAGAACTACTCTAAACACATAATATTGGTATTACATCATTTAATTATATCATTACCTTTCTTCATTTTGTTTTTCAAAATGTTGCTGTTACTTACCTGCACCATACCACTAGTAACAGTACAATATATTGCATTTTTGTATATAAACAAGTTTTAACACTTTAACAGGCTTTCTGTAATTTATATTGTACAACTACTCAGCAAGCTACAACAAAAAACAGCTTATTATAAATCAAATGGGTGAAACCTAATGCATTTACCACTACTTATTACATTTATTATCTGCTGTCCAATGTTGTCCTGGCTGTGGGTGTGCCAAAATCCACCAGAGATGGTCAGTTGATCTGAAAGATAAGCAGGATACTGATCGTGATAGCTTTGTAAATTAAACAGCTGTTTTTGAAGCTGGTGCAGAACTGCAAGGGGACCTAATGGAGTTTCAGCAGGATGGGGTTGATGTGATCATATTTTCAAAGGCCATGGATGAGACTTGCTGAACCGGGTAGAATGCCCCTAATTGGTGCCAGTGTGGAGTCTGAGAGGCCATGGAGTAGAGCTTTATGAACATCCAAATGCTGGAGTACAGGGGCCTGAATTGCAGTTCTGAAGTTTCTTTCTGAAAGAAACAGTGTGACTGAGAAAGAGAAAGCTCATACCAGGCCACAAATTATTTTTGTCAATGTGTTACTTCATGGTGAAGTTGGTATACAGGGCAAATTCAAGTGAGTTGTCATTCTGTGAAAGTTGAGGCCATCAAGGCTCATGCCTTTGAGCCAAGTATGTACTGTGTTTATTGTTCTTGGCAAATAACAGGAATTTTATCTGTTGGTTGGGAGGAACTTCAAGTAGGCACTGGACATCCAAGTCTGGACGATGTGCCAACAGTGTTTGAAGTTTTGGATGTCTGAAACAGCGGATACTTTCAAGTAGAGTTGTGTATCAACTGTACATTGTTGAATCTTGATGTTGTTATCTGTGAGTTAAAGCACCAAGAGGCTCTGTATAAAGGTTGAAGATGACAGGAGACAGTTTGGAGCCCTGGGGGACTCCACTGATGATAGGGATCTTTTGTGACCTGAAAGTGCCCCTGTGAACAACTTTGGATCAGAAAGCTCTTTTGACATTTTCTACTAGGTCTGTGAGAAGGCACTGTTTGGTCACAACAAACTGTTATTTATTATCAAAGTAAAAAATGACATCACAAGAAGATTGTAATATGAAAATGAGATGCATTATTATACTCTTCTCTTGAAACTTTATTTCGATCGTAAGATCATAAAAGTACAATAAACAAAGTACAGTAAACATAGTACATACAACAAGAGGGGTAGTTCCTCATCCCATATAAAACACCACAGTAGCCAATGGGAGAAACATTACAAGCTTGACATGAGCATGTTCGCTCAGAAGATCCTCATCTATCATCAATAAAATACACAATTGTGAAAAGGCTCATGTTAGAACCTGAGATGCCAGGTCACCTAGGGTAGCCTGGCCTAGGGGTAAGACATGCAATTCTAGAGGCACAGTGCGAAGGTTGCCAACCACCCAAGAGTAAATCCACGCAATAGCACACAAAAACAACACTACACCAAGTATAGGAAAATACGTACTGCTTTATAAAAATAATATATTCTGTTCTCTTATACTTTAGAACTTACAGTTCAGTACTTTTCAATCAATCAGGTGAAATAACAATCCGCTAAAGTTTTGGGAGAGAAATCTACCACATAGTATAAGCAAAAGCAGATGTCATGGAATTAATAGCAATCTATTTAGCAGTGTTAACTGGCATTAAAAATCCACATCAACAGTATCTTTCATTGCATTTAAAAGTCATGTACACAGTAGCTCTATTTTCAGGACTATTAACTTATCTCAATGTTTAGCAATAATAATACATCTAGTCAGTTCAAGATTGACCAAATCTGACTTCAGTGAGGAATTCCAGTTTATCCCTTAGTTTAGTTATTAAACAGCAAGCTTTGCAATGAGCTTAAACCTTCATTTAACCATCAGGTTTCTTTATGTTGCTCCCCAGCCTGTATTAACCAGGAAGGAAAACGACCAGTGCCTTAATTACTTCACTGGAGATGTTAGCGCCGCTTCCCCCTTCAATTCTCCTCCTTACTTGTAAATGATATGGCCGGAATCGTCTTGCGCCAGGCTTAGAAGGGGACAGCAGACAAAGGGGGTCGGGGAACCAAGGTAGGCGAGGCCCTCACGCCTCAGAAGGCTCCTCTCTATTCACTTCTCCTCCCTCGAGCCAGCTCCTCAGCGTGGCGCTCGAGTGGAGGAAAACCAGGGCTGATGACACTTTGCTCCCCCGGCCCCTACCGGGCCTCTAAACACTCTCTCCCTGCTCGGGCCAGCTCCTCAGTGTGGCGCTCGAGCGGGAGGGAAAGGGCGGATCTCTCGGCGAGCTGGGAAAGCCGGCACGCCTCCTCAGTGTTGTCCGGCGGGGGCTGCTACTCCCGCTGACATGCGCGGAAGGCGCTCACGCTGGTGTCTCCTCTCGCTGCGCCCGCTCACTGAAAGGACGCTCTACTCACGGGCCTGCTCTCTCCTTGCGCCCCTCCTTCCGGGGATCAGCATCAGACGGGGCATGCGCGAAGGCGCCTTCACTTTCCTCAGAGCTAGGTCGCTACCGGCAACGCATCCAAAGCGCGGCAGGCGCCCCCGGGGTCCCGCTCACGAAGGGAAGCCTCGCAAGGCTTCTCAGGCTCAGTGGATCCTGCGGGGGCGCTGCCACGGAGCGCGAACAGTGCCCCAGGGGTCCCGCTCTCAGTTGAAGACAGTGAACAAGTTCCTCAGCCCACACTTTCTACCTAACAGATGGGGAGGCTTGCCACACGTCACAGGACCAGTTTGGGGTAAGGAAATCGGGAAATTGTCCAATGGAAGTACTTCCTTTCCACACTATAGTGAGGAGGGGGGATAAAAACGGGGAGGCTCCTTCAGAATGAATCCACAGAGCTCTTCCTCAGCACTAATCCCCTATCCCTCCTTACTGGGCAGACTAGGGGCACAGGGGAACTCTTAGTTCAGCTCCCAAGGCAGGGTTCTTCTCAGCCCCCAAGACTACTAGAATTAACCCCTTCACCTATCTGTCCAGGATCAGCAGGATGAGCTAACTTGGCTAGGACAACAGGACATAGGAGGTGGGAAAGCCTTGACAGAGGGCTACTCTTGTAGAGGAAACCACCCTTCAGAATCCTACCCCTACTAGACCTCAGCCTTCACTCTAGCTGCTCCTCACTGACAGACAAAATGGCTGTCCAGCATTCCGCCTTATATAGGCTGCCCCCTCAGTGGTCCAGAATGGACCAGAAGGTTCTGGAACGCCCTATACTAGTCTATGGACAAGTTCTAGGCTTGGCAGTTAGGGCAGTTGGTAGCCACCATTTTGTAGTTCCAACTTTCCCTGTCAGAACAGGCCTCTGAGCCTGAGGTGAAAGATTTTGAGGGGAAAAAGAACACCTATCCCCTTGACCAATACCTATAAAAAGTAGTAGACACAAAAATTATTAAGGGTATGAGGGGCAAAAAGGGGACAAAATAAATAATAATGAGGAGGGACTACGCAAAAAATCCAGACAGGTCTAACACGCGTCCCCCCCAGCTGAAAGTGGGGAGAACTACCCAACCCCTTGGGAGTCCTCATCACTAAGGCGGAAATACCTGGAGAGACCGTCTGCATTGGCGTGGTCCACTCCAGGCCGATGTTCCACCCGGAAGTCCATTCCCTGTAGGGAGATAGACCACCTCAACAGCTTGGGATTTTCCCCCTTGATTTGCATCAGCCAACGAAGGGGTCGGTGGTCAGTCTGAACTAGGAAGTGCGAGCCAAAGAGGTATGGCCGCAGCTTCTTCAGAGCCCACACCACCGCAAAAGCTTCCCTCTCAATTGCACTCCACTTCTGTTCCCGGGGAAGCAGTCTCCTGGATAAGAAGACTACAGGCTGATCCAGGCCCTCTTCATTTAGTTGCGATAACACTGCCCCAATGCCATGTTCGGATGCATCAGTTTGGACAATGAACTCCTTGGAGAAATCAGGAGCCTTCAGGACCGGTGCTACACACATGGCCTGCTTCAACTTTTCTAAGGCTTGCTGACAAGCCCTCGTCCAAACTACCCGTCGAGGTTGTTTCTTTGAGGTGAGCTCTGTGAGGGGCGCTACAATAGTGCCATACCCCTTCACAAAGCGACGGTAGTAACCTGTGAGGCCCAGGAAAGCTCGGACCTCAGTCTGTGTCTTGGGGGGTTCCCAGGCCATGATTGCCTCAATCTTTGCCTGCAGGGGCTGCACTGACCCCCTACCCACCAAGTGTCCAAGGTACACAACCGACCCCTGCCCAATCTGGCATTTGCTGGCCTTGATTGTCAATCCAGCCTGTTTCAGTGCCTGGAGAACTGCTTGCAAATGTTGCAAATGGTCCTCCCAACTGCTACTGAAGACAGCAATGTCATCCAGGTAGGCAGCAGAGAAACTCTCCATTCCAGAGAGGACCTGGTTCACCAGCCGCTGAAATGTGGCAGGGGCGTTCTTGAGCCCAAAGGGCATTACACAGAACTGGAAGTGTCCCTCAGGCGTGGAGAAGGCTGACCTTTCCTTTGCTCCATCTGTCAAAGAGATCTGCCAGTACCCTGAAGTGAGGTCAAAGGTACTTAGGTATTGGGCAGCTCCTAGCCGGTCAATTAACTCATCCGCCCTAGGGATTGGATGAGCATCAGTCTTTGTAACTGAGTTCAGTCCTCGGTAATCCACACAGAACCTCAGTTCTGGTGTGGTGCCCGGTGGGGCTGCTTTTGGTACTAGCACCACCGGACTGGACCAAGGGCTGTTGGAAGGTTCTATCACTCCTAGCTCCAGCATCTTGGCAACCTCGCCATGGATGCTAGCCTTCACCTTGTCCGACAGCCTGTAGGTCTTTGACTTCACTGGGGGGCTGTCTCCTGTGTCCACATCATGGGTACACAGGTGGGTTCTTCCCGGGACAAGGGAGAACAGCGAAGAGTACTGCTCCAATACCTGGCGGCAATCCTCTCGTTGCTCAGGAGTTAGGGATGGGGAGAGAATCACTCCCTCCACCGACCCATCCTTCTCTTGGCATGAAAAGAGATCCGGGAGAGGCTCGCTTTCTGCTTCCTCAGCACCATCAGTCACCAACATCAGGATGACCTCTGGCCTCTCATGGTGGGGTTTGAGGCGATTGGCATGCAGCACCCATAGGGGCTGTCGCGGGGTCTTAAGATCCACCAAGTAAGTGGCCTTACCCTTCTTCTCCAACACCTCAAATGGGCCTGTCCAACGATCTTGAAGGGCACTTAGCTCTCCAGGTTCCATCACCCATACTTTCTGGCCAGGCTCCAACTCCACCGGGTGAGCATTTTGGTCGTACCATTCCTTCATTACTGCCTGACTGGCCTCCAAGTTGTCAGAAGCCTGCTTCCACAACTTGGCCATCTGGCTTCTGAAGGCCAACATGTAGCTCACCACATCCTGAGGAGGTTTTCTGGGAGACTTCTCCCATCCATCCTTCACCAGGCTGAGAGGCCCACGCACAGGGTGCCCATACAACAATTCAAAAGGGCTGAAGCCCACTCCCTTCTGCGGCACCTCTCTGTAAGAGAACAGCAAGCAAGGCAGGAGGACGTCCCACTTCCTCCGTAAGCTCTCCGGCAGACTTCTTATCATGCCCTTCCGGGTCTTATTAAACCTCTCAACCAGTCCATTGGACTGGGGGTGATAAGGAGTGGTGAACCGGTAGGTCACTCCACACTCCTTCCACATTGTCCGCATGTAAGCTGACAGGAAGTTGGTCCCCCTGTCGGACACAACCTCCTTGGGGAATCCTACATGGGTAAAGATTCCCATCAGGGCCCTAGCCACCACAGGTGCAGTAACAGTCCTCAGAGGGATGGCCTCTGGGTACCGTGTGGCATGATCCACCAGAACCAGGATAAACCTGTGACCAGCTGTTGTTGGTGGATCCAATGGCCCTACAATGTCGATGCCCACCCTTTCAAAGGGGGTGCTGCTAGCGACTGGGAGTGGTTCCAGGGGAGCCTTTAGCTTCACCCCTGTTTTCCCACTGGCCTGGCAGGATACACATGTCCGACAGTATGTGTTGGACGCCACTTTCATCTGAGGCCAGTAAAAGTGGAGGACAAGCCGTGCAAAGGTCTTGTCCTGGCCTAAGTGTCCTGCCAGTGGTATTGCATGAGCCAATTCCAGCAGAAAGGCTCGGTATTGCTGCGGGACCACCAAGGCCCTTGATGAGCCAGGTAGGGGTACCTTGGGTTCACTGTAGAGGAGTCCATCCTCCCAGTAAATATGGTGGTGTCCCGTAGCATCACCTGCTGCCTGGGCTTCAGCCTGACGCCTCAGTCCCTCAAGGGTAGGGCACTCCCTCTGCCCCTTACAGAATTCCTCTCTAGTAGGTCCTCCCTCCACATGCCACTCAGCAGGGATGGGTAAATCCTCCAGAGAGTCTACTTCCCCCTCCATGGACTCCTGGCCTACCACCGCAGGTGGCCGATCTGTCACATGGGGCGTGGAAGCCGAAGCAGGCTTTCCCTGTCTCCGAGTCTGTCCCTTTTTGGCAGCGGGTTGGGCCATTGTTCCAGGCTCCAACCCAGACGAACTCCCTCTCCGGGCAGTCGCAGACCGTGTGCTTACACAGGCCCAGTCAGGTGTACCCAGCATCGCAGAATGCGTCCGGTATTCCACCTCTCTCCAAGTGTTGTGCTCCATGTCATTCCCCAACAGACAATCAACTGGCACGGAAGGGCTTACGGCAACTCGAAGTGAACCTGCAACCCCTTCCCACTCAAAGGGAACCTCAGCCACTGGATAGTGGCCCATTCTGCCATCAGCCATCGCGGCGGGGTGGAGTACATTAGGAACAACCTGCTCTGGAGACACCAGTTGACTTCTCACCATAGTCATACTGGCTCCTGTATCTCTCAGAGCCTCCCCTCTTTGGCCATTGATGGTAACCCATTGCCCATACTTTGTAGTATTTGGGGGCACCTGGATCTTTGGAACCATCTCCCGCTCTCCCAGGGACACTAAGGTGACACCCGCCCACTCACCCCCCTTATCTAAGGGCAGCTCCTCCCCGAGCGCTACACTAGCTACTCCCGGTGACTTTCCTCCGGTGGGAGGGGGTGGTCTCTTTGGGCATCTGACATCTCCCTTATAATGTCCAACACCACCACATTCAAAACAGTGGAGAACCCTTGGCTGCTGGCTTTGGCCAGGATTAGGGTTTCTGGGCGGGTTTGCCCTAGGGGTGAAACCTGCTCCCTTACCTTGGAAATTATTTTGGGGACCTTTGGAGAACTCCTTCTTTTTATCTCCGCCCTCCTTCTTCTGGGGGGCGCCCTGTCCGGCTTTTTGAGAATCCCCTCCAGTCCCCTTTGAGGACACCCGGGTACTTGCCCAAGTGTCCGCCTCCTCTGCAAGCTTCCGGGGATCGGTCAGCTTGCTGTCCACCAGGTGTTGGCGCAACTCGGGAAAACATTTCTCGAGGAGGTGTTCTTTCAAAAATAGATTGTACAGCCCCTCATAATCTTTCACCTTGCTGCCCTTGACCCAACCCTCCAAAGCTTTCTTGGCGTAGTCTAAAAAGTCTACCCAATTCTGGGTACTCAGTTTGTGACTTCCTCTGAATTTCTGTCTGTATCTCTCAGGGGTAAGTCCAAACTTCTTCACCAGTGCCACCTTCATTGTAGGGTAGTGGGTTTGCTCATCCTGCTCCAGAGCCAACAAGGTGTCTCTGCCAGCAGGTGGCATGTATTTATACAGCCCACCTCCCCAGTGAGTTTCTAAGATCCCGTGAGCCCTTAAAGAAACTTCGTAGGCGGCCAGCCATATGGCAATGTCATCGCCTGGGGTGTAACTAGCGATGATATCGTTGGGTAAATAGGGTCTGGGTTCCCTGGTGTTCACTTTATTTTCGCTGCCACCATTATCTGGATTGGGAGACCTTTGTATTAAGGCTTGTAGGTCCATCTCTTTGATGGTTCGCTCATGGGCTAACCTCCTTTCCTCCCTTTCCATCTCCATCCTAGCTAATTCCAACTTCATTCTCCTCTCCTCCCTCCTATCTTCTAGCTCGGCGTCAGTTAAACCCCTGTCTGAGACGCTGCTGCTCGCCCTCGAAGGTATCCTGGGACCTGTCAGCAGATTCCCCCTCCCAGGTTGGTTCAACATTGCAGTCTCAAGGACAGTGTCCCCGTCACTCTCTTCAGTTTCTGGTTCCTCCCTTAAATGAGCTTCCACCCATGCCCTTATGCTTGTCAGCAACTCGCCTTTCTTGGCACCTTTATTAAAGAATACCCCTTGTTGCTGACACCATTCTCTGAGTTGGGCCACAGTATTGGCTTCTAGATCTTTAAAATTCAATTCCATCTTTCACTATGGAATAAAATCAACACACAGGAGAAAACCAAGAAGTGACCTGAGGTTAACCTCCACCCACCACCAGGAATAATTTTAGAAAAAAACAAAATTCAAATTAGGAGGGCCGCAAGGAGAAAACTCCTGGTGTAGGTCAGTGTATTGCGTTGAATTACTAATGAGTAGCTGCAACCAAGTCAGTATCCCACCGCTAGGCACCAAATGTTAGAACCTGAGATGCCAGGTCACCTAGGGTAGCCTGGCCTAGGGGTAAGACATGCAATTCTAGAGGCACAGTGCGAAGGTTGCCAACCACCCAAGAGTAAATCCACGCAATAGCACACAAAAACAACACTACACCAAGTATAGGAAAATACGTACTGCTTTATAAAAATAATATATTCTGTTCTCTTATACTTTAGAATTTACAGTTCAGTACTTTTCAATCAATCAGGTGAAATAGCAATCCGCTAAAGTTTTGGGAGAGAAATCTACCACATAGTATAAGCAAAAGCAGATGTCATGGAATTAATAGCAATCTATTTAGCAGTGTTAACTGGCATTAAAAATCCACATCAACAGTATCTTTCATTGCATTTAAAAGTCATGTACACAGTAGCTCTATTTTCAGGACTATTAACTTATCTCAATGTTTAGCAATAATAATACATCTAGTCAGTTCAAGATTGACCAAATCTGACTTCAGTGAGGAATTCCAGTTTATCCCTTAGTTTAGTTATTAAACAGCAAGCTTTGCAATGATCTTAAACCTTCATTTAACCATCAGGTTTCTTTATGTTGCTCCCCAGCCTGTATTAACCAGGAAGGAAAACGACCAGTGCCTTAATTACTTCACTGGAGATGTTAGCGCCGCTTCCCCCTTCAATTCTCCTCCTTACTTGTAAATGATATGGCCGGAATCGTCTTGCGCCAGGCTTAGAAGGGGACAGCAGATAAAGGGGGTCGGGGAACCAAGGTAGGCGAGGCCCTCACGCCTCAGAAGGCTCCTCTCTATTCACTTCTCCTCCCTCGAGCCAGCTCCTCAGCGTGGCGCTCGAGTGGAGGAAAACCAGGGCTGATGACACTTTGCTCCCCCGGCCCCTACCGGGCCTCTGAACACTCTCTCCCTGCTCGGGCCAGCTCCTCAGTGTGGCGCTCGAGCGGGAGGGAAAGGGCGGATCTCTCGGTGAGCTGGGAAAGCCGGCGCGCCTCCTCAGTGTTGTCCGGCGGGGGCTGCTACTCCCGCTGACATGCGCGGAAGGCGCTCACGCTGGTGTCTCCTCTCGCTGCGCCCGCTCACAGAAAGGACGCTCTACTCACGGGCCTGCTCTCTCCTTGCGCCCCTCCTTCCGGGGATCAGCATCAGACGGGGCATGCACGAAGGCGCCTTCACTTTCCTCAGAGCTAGGTCGCTACCGGCAACGCATCCAAAGCGCGGCAGGCGCCCCCGGGGTCCCGCTCACGAAGGGAAGCCTCGCAAGGCTTCTCAGGCTCAGTGGATCCTGCGGGGGCGCTGCCACGGAGCGCGAACAGTGCCCCAGGGGTCCCGCTCTCAGTTGAAGACAGTGAACAAGTTCCTCAGCCCACACTTTCTACCTAACAGATGGGGAGGCTTGCCACACGTCACAGGACCAGTTTGGGGTAAGGAAATCGGGAAATTGTCCAATGGAAGTAATTCCTTTCCACACTATAGTGAGGAGGGGGGATAAAAACGGGGAGGCTCCTTCAGAATGAATCCACAGAGCTCTTCCTCAGCACTAATCCCCTATCCCTCCTTACTGGGCAGACTAGGGGCACAGGGGAACTCTTAGTTCAGCTCCCAAGGCAGGGTTCTTCTCAGCTCCCAAGACTACTAGAATTAACCCCTTCACCTATCTGTCCAGGATCAGCAGGATGAGCTAACTTGGCTACGACAACAGGACATAGGAGGTGGGAAAGCCTTGACAGAGGGCTACTCTTGTAGAGGAAACCACCCTTCAGAATCCTACCCCTACCAGACCTCAGCCTTCACTCTAGCTGCTCCTCACTGACAGACAAAATGGCTGTCCAGCATTCCGCCTTATATAGGCTGCCCCCTCAGTGGTCCAGAATGGACCAGAAGGTTCTGGAACGCCCTATACTAGTCTATGGACAAGTTCTAGGCTTGGCAGTTAGGGCAGTTGGTAGCCACCATTTTGTGGTTCCAACTTTCCCTGTCAGAACAGGCCTCTGAGCCTGAGGTGAAAGATTTTGAGGGGAAAAAGAACACCTATCCCCTTGACCAATACCTATAAAAAGTAGTAGACACAAAAATTATTAAGGGTATGAGGGGCAAAAAGGGGACAAAATAAATAATAATGAGGAGGGACTACGCAAAAAATCCAGACAGGTCTAACAGCTCACTAATTTGATCATTATAAAAATGTGGTTCTTATCAACCAAAGAGAAAACCAGTTTCTCGATAGACCAAATACCACAACCCTACTGGTGTCAGTACTCAGGGTTCTAAAGACCTCTAAATAGTGGGCAGGGCCAATAACCCTACATAGAGGGATTACCCATTTCAGGCCTTTGTAGATTGGGCAAAAAAACAACAGGTGTACAATTGTTTCTGCATTTAATTTACAGGCAGGACATAAATCATCTGTGGGTCCATCCTTGCCTCATTTGCTACAAAAACCTCTTAGGGGTAACATTTTATAGCGAAATTGCGTAAGAAGTTTCCGAGCCAGGGAGGGAGTTACCTCATCCAGAGTAGCCTCAAAACAAGGAGTGTTTTTTTAAACATAAAAAATTAGCAGTGAGGCTATTCTCTCTCGTTTGGTAGGAGTACTTTCCCATATTGACCCAAAACAAAGCTTTCAATCTGGTCTTTGATATAGATAGCATGCTTCCAGGGTCTGTCCAAAAGACCATCAAATCAAGCGTTTCCAATATAGTTCTTAGGGACTTGAACCACGGTATAGAAGTGGTTCTTGAAAATTTTAGGAGATCTAGAATGAGCTCCCTATAAGAATATAGATCTTCCACAGTCCACAATCTATACAAAAACATCAGTGATTTATAGATTATTTTAAATGCTAACTGTCTATGAGCTAGATCAAGGTATAGTGGTACTAAGGGAGTATTTACAGGTAGGCCCAACAAAGACCTTATAAAACTATTTTCTATTGAGGAGAGAGAGGTAATTGAGCCAGTGCCCCACAATTCTGCCCCATAGAGAACACCCTTCAAGATGTTTGCATTATATATCTCAAGGGCGGGTGCTAGCTGCCTGGTCTCTGTTTTACTATGTATCTTACTCAGTTTTGCAGTTTGATAAGTAAGCTGCATCTTAGCTTTTTCTATATGAGGTTCCCATTTTAGGGTAGATGAGAGGCGTATACCCAAATAATCAAAAGCCTCAACTCTTTCTGACTTACTATTTCCCAAATACACTTGTCTTAAGTATGATTTTGACTTTCCATTTCTAAAGATCATGTATTTTGTTTTACTCTCATTCAGATCCAAACCACGGTCACTGCAAAACGTAGTAAAATCCTTTAGGATATACTGTAGACCTTGTGGAGTCTTTGCCATTAATAGCGTATCATCAGCAAAAAGTAGGGCAGGAATGCTCATACTGCCAATTTTGTGGGGCATCACACCCTCCCCTATCTAAATGAGAAATGACATCATTAATAAAAAGGATAAAAAGGGTGAGTGCATGTATGCACCCCTGCCTGAGACCACACTGGACGGGAAAAACATCAGTCAATTGGCCATTTCCTCCCCATCTCACCTGTGCTGTGTTATGCGAGTATAACCTACTAATGACGTCTATGAGGTTCAGTGGCATTCCTAGATCTTTGAGAACCTTCCACAGCTTTTCACAAGGCACTGTGTTGAATGCCGAGCGAAGATCGACAAAGGCCACGTGAAGCTCACCTCCCTTCAGCTGAACTTCCTTCCAATATATGCAAAGCAGGCAAAACATTTGATCCATAGTACTTATATTAGCTCTAAAGCCTGCCTGAAAATCACTCAGCACTCTCTTTTCTATGAGCCACTGCTGCACACGGGCTAATAACTGTCTACAAACATTTTTTTTGTACAGCATACATAAGACTAATCGGCCTGTAACTGGAAGGGCTGGCCCTGTCACCTTTTTTAAATATGGGAATTATTCCTGCATTTTTCCATGATGGGGGTATTGGGGCACCTCTCAGGATCGAATTAGATAGTATGTTAATATATATCGCCCCCATAGAAGAGTGTCCTCCTTATATAGATCGTTTGGGATACGGTCTGGTCCTGGGGCACGGGCTGCAGTACAGGCTACAATTGCTCCCATTGTCTCCTTGAGTGTAAGGTGTATATGATCAGCCCCGGCCCCTGTTGTGATCTTACATACATCTGGTACCAGTGGTCCCTGGTCTTTTGGAGCATACAGGTTGGCGAAGTGGTTTACCCATTCTGCCGGTTGTACTGTAAACACCAGTTCACACTTGCTTCCCTTAAGCCAATATGCAGCTTTACTCCAGAAGGTTTTAGAATCTTTGTTGTAGAGAGTCCTGCGTAGGGTTTCCCATAGGGAACCCTCCCATGCCTTTTTGGCAGAAGTTATAGCTAGATGTTATAGCTAGTTTATACTTGGCTCTGCAGGTTAATATTTCAGGGCGAGATTTATTCTTGACAGCCCTTAGTAAATCCTGCTTACTATACCTGCAGTCCTTATTAAACCATGCCTCTGCCTTACCCCGACCCTGGTACTTTTTCAATCGTTCATTGTTCTGGTGATTGAATTGGCGACCCAGCACATCCCTTATTTCTTTATATGGCATTATTATACAGGATTCTTAGTCATCCATATAATGGAGTTCATTAGGAGTTCTGGGATATTGAAGTTTTTTTTTAAATTTATGCTGTTCATTTATCAATCAGAGTATGTTAAATGATATTGAATTCCTTCTTTTGGAGGATTGTAAAGCCAATGAAACTGTGATAAAGAGAAAACTTATCAAGAAAACTATAGAACATAGGTTGCAATTAATATAACTATAAAATAAATAAAAAATATATGGAAGGAAAAGAGCATTCCATAGTTTAGGGGCCATAAAAAACAAGAACATGTTAGAAATGGCAGGATGTTTTAGTATAGTGGGTGCTGGAGAGTGCATCTCAGCAAAACAAAAATAGTCCACACATTCAAGCACAAATAAATGATAACAAGTAGATGCATGCAATTTGCTTTGTAGAATACAATGAGAGGAAAAAATGAGAAATTGTATTATGGGTGAGAGAAAGATGTTGAGGATGCGAGGCTTGATATTTCAGTTTTCACACTTAGAGGAGGGAAATTAAAGACTTTGGTGCAGAAGGATAACATTTCTTAGCTTGAACAGCCTATGAAGAGAAGCCTTGTTTTAGGTGTGGTCATTGTTAATTTTTTTATTTAAAATCTAGCCATTATAGAGTTGAGGGGTTAGACATTTGCCTTCAGAATTGGTGGGTCCCATAACAAACCCGTTTCTGACAATGTGTAATAGTCTGTTTACATATACATATTTGGTAATAATAATACACCATAAAAATGTTTGGGCATTATTATCTTGATTGCCACAGGTGTAACTATCCACCTGCCAGTGGAATATTTAACAGCAATATTTAAATGTGGACATGAACTGGGTATTGGACCAAAATGGTAAAAATCTCTTCCAAAGTGGGTGTGGCAGGGGAAAAAGGAGGGACACAATGGCAATGGGACTCCAGTGACACAACTGACCCACCTGCATGGGCATTCTCTCACATAGCTTCACCCACCACGCCTCGAGGTGCTCCGTCCCATTATACGATAACCACACCTTAGTGGTCACCATGCACAACATGAAAACACTTCCCATAGAAGCTAAAAACAAAAAACTGTTCTGGATAGAGCCATTGACCCCTTTACTGTACGGGAGGTTACGAATTTGATCAAATCCCTGATACCACTGAAGGCAGCTGGTCCTGATGGGTTGCCAGGGGACCTTCTCCGAGCCTATCTGGATGAATGGGGCACACTGATCTCTGCTATTCTGAATGCTATTCTAGACGGAGGCCCTGTCCCGGAGTCCTGGAAAGGGGCAGAGGTAGTCCCGATTTTTAAAAAAGGCTGTCGGGACCAACCGGGGAATTATAGGCCAATAAGCCTGATTGACTCTACTCAGAAGGTGGCGGGAAAGGCAATTTTGGGGCGGATTCTTCACTGGGTGGATGAAAACCACATATTGTCCGACCTGCAGGCGGGTTTTCGTTCCGGTACAGGAACTATTGAGCAAGTGTTTAGACTATTGCTTCTTCACTGGAAGGTGGTGGAACTGGGCAAGGGCAGTCTTTACTTGGCCTTTATAGACCTGAAGACTGCCTTTGACCTAGTTCCCAGGGAGGAACTCTGGAGGGTTTTGCAGGGTCTTGGGCTGCCCCATTACATCTTACTGCTCCTCATCAAACTACACAATGACAATTATGCCCAGGTGCGATGGGGCCAGAACGGGGAAAAGACCGACAGGATCCCGGTTAATAGGGGTGTCCGACAGGGTTGCGTATTAGCTCCCACACTATTTTCCCTGTATGTGAATGGGGTGGTAGATCACCTACTTGAAGAACCAGCAGACACCCCCTCCCTGGGGGGCGTGAGGATTCCAACCCTGTTGTTTGCGGACGACACCCTTATCATCTCAAAAACTCCACAGGGCCTCCAGAAGCTTTTAAACCGCTTTCAAGACTTTTGCTCAAAAAGAGGGTTGGTCATAAATGTGGAAAAAACTAAATATTTGATTAAGCACCCTCCACACAAGCTTGGTCGCCCTCCAGTACTAAACTCTGTTCCCCTTGAGAGAGTCTCAGAATTTGATTATTTAGGGATCCGTATGAGTGATGTCATGAGCTGGTCACCCCACATTAACAAAATGACCCTTAGTCACAAAAGGGTGGGGGGAGCATTGTTGAGTGAGTACCGCAATTCTTCAAAGCAATGTGTAGCTACTGTAATCGACATCTACAAAGCAAGAGCTGTTACGGCATCCCTCTATGGGGCTGAGCTATGGGGCCTTGGTAATTTGGAGGTACTTTCCAAGGCAGAAAACAAATTTCTGAAGGACCTCCTGGCGATTCCGATGAGCACTCCAACAGTCCCGGTGCTTCTGGATGCGGGTTGTAAATCAGTTAAGGACCAGGCTTGCCTCAGGCCACTTCTCCTATGGGCTCGCTTGTGGAGAGTTCCCGAATTGAAAACATATGCTGATGGATTGTCAGAGGTGATGGGAATGTGTGGCTGGAATAAGATTAAGTGGCTCAGGGACATTAAAAATCTCCTGGGAGACCTAGGTCTGGGGTCTTGCTGGACTACACAATCTGCCCCGCCAAAGGCGACCCTGAAAAAACTATATTGGGAATGGGTCTCTGCCCAGCTTATCAGCAATCCACGTCACTGCAATTCCACCGCAGCCTACTTGAAAATAAAAGACGTTGTTGCCTTTGAGCCCTATTTGGACCTAATTACAGTTCCTGCTGATCGGTCTCTTTATATTAAATTTAGAGTAGGCACCTTACCTTTAGGAGACTTGCTCTCAAGATGGAATTTACTGGCGCCGGTATCACCATATTGTTCTCTATGCACAACCAGGCCAGAAACTGTAGCCCATTTCTTTTTTGAGTGCCCTGACTACATCCGCCCAAGAAGATATTGGCTTAAACCTCTTTGTAGGCAACTGGGAACTCGCCACTATCTTGTGGCTCTACGAATTATATTAACTGACACATCACCTCCAATAGTCTGTGGTGTGTCCAAATTTTTAAAATGGGCATGGTTGATTCGCTTAAAAATACTGTCTATATTAATTTATTACCTTTTTAAATAATTTATTGTTGTACAAATCAGAAATCTTTTTAACTGACTTAATTTTAACTTGTACAGTTTTTCTAAGATGTGCTATTTTTATATTTCTGTAATGCTTTTATGATATATGCATATCGAAATAAAGCTATCAACCAACCAAAAACAAAAACAACAAGCTTCCAACCATTACCTCACATGATGTTGTTTTCTATTCATATAGGTAAGCACTTTAATGCCCCACATAGGGGTATACAATTGTATACAGTAATACATGTGAGCAGAGGCACTTCTCATGTTTGGTAGACATGAACGGTAAAGTCTCAATTACCACCAACTGGCGACCATGTTACCAAGATATTTTGGGTCAAAGTTAAGGGTGTGTAAAGTTACTAGTGGGCAGGGTTCAATGTACTTTCAATTCAAATGATGATAATGGCAGGGTGTGGGTAACATCTCTGCAATGTTGTGGGGCAGGAGAAGGTGACCTACTGTTCAGCAATCAGCCATAGTTAGTTTGAAAAACTGCAGCTAGCCTTAAATCTTTAGGGTGTACTTTGATTTAGTAGGTTGATCTCAGCATACTTTCGTCTTCCTGTGCTTCTCAAGGGAGACTGTGGGTCATAATATTTCAATGTAAAAGTTAACAAGATGAGTCCAATTGCCTAGGATTCAGCCAGGCTAGCCATGCACATTGTGCTCAGCCTAAATATGGTAGGGTATACGTTGATTTTCCTGTCTGGCAGGGCTCAGCATACTTTCATCTTCAAATGCCAATAAGGGCAGATTGTGGGTCATTTCTTTACAATGGTAAAGGTCAGCGGGACAGGACCAATTCCCTAGGACTCAGAAAGGTTAGCCCGAGACATTGCGACCAGCCTCAATGTTGTGGGGGTGCTTTAAGGGCTCAGCATACATGCATATAATAGTACATATAATAATGATAGATTGTGGGTCATATCTATGCGATGAAAAGAGGCAGTAGGATGTTGCTAAATGCTACAATATCAGAGAGTCTATCCCAAGACATAGCCTTAAAGTAGTAAGGTAACCTAATTTAATTTTAACTGCAATATACCTGTATGGCCCAAGATCAGAGTGCTTGAATGAATAAGGCAGGCAAAGGCTCTGCGGTCCCAGAAAAGGGCAGAGGTGGAGTATCCAGTAGACTTAGTCTGGAGCCAGCATTCAGTCAAGTTGAATTAGAAGATGTAGGTCAGGAAATGACACCTCTTGGCTACTACTGTTTTAGATCAAAGGTCTCTCATTAGAGGTGAAAACAGACTTCATGGGTGATGTGGCAGGGAAAGAGTGGAATTGTCGTGTAGTTCCTATAAATCCTATATGATCTGCACGTTTTGACAACATACACTGTATGATTGGTGTCTAGACTGATTCTAGTCACCCCTACCGGATATGTTAGCCTGTATAAAAGCTTGCTCACGGTGCCACTAGAAACCCCTCTTACTAAGGAGCAAATAGTTCTTGGCAACTCTCAAACATGACAACCCTGATCCCTCAGGATCGTGGAAACAGTGCAATACTTTTCACTCAGTCACTCATGCTCACTTTGTCACAGAGAGATACACCGAATAAATGTTGGAGATGTTTTTCAAGCATTTATTGAACCCTCATCATTGTAGAATAAAATAGGTGTGCTGAAACAACAACTCGACAGCAACAGATATAAATGATTAGAAGCACTAACAGAGTAAAATGATGGTAGATTTCTACCATCATGCTAAAACAATAAATACAGGCAAGTATATAAAATACATGACAGTAAAATGCGTACTCCTACGATGCCACCCTAACTAGATGTACCTAAGTGTACCTAGCATGTATATAGGTGTAAAAGCCAAGAATCCCTCTAGGATAAAATCAACCCCATAACCTGAAGTGAGAGACTGTGGGACCCCGTCTTGGTCTCGAGATGGACACCCTGCAAGGGATGTCAGACCACTGCAAGCTGGAGTGTCTGCGTGCAGGAACCTCAGCGTCTTGTGTCAGTGTTTCAGCATGGATGTCATTTTCCCCTCTGACTAACTCAGCAAGATATGGTGTTTATATAACCAATGTGATACCCCCAGGGTATATACCTTGCTGCGTCATGTCAGACTAGGATGACAAAAAGAATGACCCTTGTACATAGTTATGCAGGAGATGGTGTCCTGCTGTGTCTTGCTGTGATTACAAGAATCCTCATGCATAATGAATGAGGATATTTTTCATAGAAAACTCCATGTGATTTAGGCATTACCGTAACTAGGTAAAAGGTCAGCCCCAAGAACCAATATATAGTGTAATGGCAGGGGAAATATAGGTGAAGGGTCAAGTTGCTACCTGAGCCTATATCGGGTACCTGCATGAAACATAACAGAATTGGACCAAAGGAGTTTGGAAGGAAAAATAATGTGTGGAGGCATTTATGAAAAGTGTTTTTTGCAAGTCACACAGGTCAGATAAGCAATGGGCTAAGACTCAGCACATTTTGAACTACTAAATCGGAGGCATGCTGTAATTCTAGCTTACGTATTTATCCTGAAAAACGTACTTCCTTAATTTTAAGACCAAGATCTTTGCAATAAGGTAAGTATGTCTGGCAAGAAAAATACTTAAGACTGTCAAAAGTCAGCACATAGTGCAATTTTCAATGCTATGCTATGGAGACAAACAATAATGAAGTTATACAGGTAAGTACTCAACTTATCATTCCAGTCTTAAGGACCAAAGGTCAGCAATGGGCAAGAGTCAGGTGAGTACCACAACTGCACCACCATCAGCACAGGAGCCACCCATGCTTTTCAGTCAAGACTGGGGGTGCTCAAAGCCACACTGCTTGCAGGTAGGCAAATCGTTTGCAGGGGCCGATCTTTGGGGGTTAGAGTAAGAACAGGGGGATGGGGGCACAAAGCAGCACCAAACATACACCACCAGTGGCACAGAGGATCCCAGGTGCAGGGAACAAATAAACATCAGACGCCCAATGATTTTCAATGGAGAACTTGCTTCGGACAAACAGGCTACAGACATCTCACCAGCAGTATCTGGAGGGAGACCTGCAGCAGCAGAGATAAGTAGAGATGTAGTGGGTTGTAGGGGCATGGTTGGTTCAGCTCACCAAGGCCCAGGAGCTTTGGGTGCATGGGTGCCTTTAGACATCAGATTCTTCTTATTGAAGCTGGTTGCTTAAGGTGGAGCCTCTGAATTGAGGCTGCAGACATCGTTGTGGAGTTCGGGGGGGAGGGCAGCCGACAATGGAGTGGAGGCTAGGATCACCAGGGAACCTGTTTTGGATCAGTGGTACACCTGAACATGGGCTGGAGGCTTCAGGTATAGAGTGGGCAGGACTCGTGAATCCGGAGTGCACTGGAGTCCTTTGTGTAGGTTTCTTGGGGACAGATCCGCTTAGTAGAGATATAGTTATGAATCTATCTCTCACATTCCCTTAACCATCACACATCATCTATAACACGATACTCGTGTAAAGGGAAGAGACAGCACAAGAAAAATAAAGTAAAGTTTGATAGACCTGGTAAAACCACATCATGTGGCCGATCATAAGTAGTAGGCCGAGTGGACTCCAAAGATGTAGCAGATGCCCAAATCTGGCTAAAATCCAGAGGTGCAGACTGAGAGACTTATAATATTTGAAGACTCTGCAGCACAGAACAAAGGACGATGTAACAAAGCCAGGGAACTTGTGCCTCTTGAGACCCAAATAACAGTTTGTCAAGAAACACCTGTCCACAATGATATAGCATCCGAGTATACTAATATGACAAGTGATCAAGTGATTCCAGCGACTTCATCAAATCCGTAAGCAATCCCTACAATTGACAGAACTGCCTCTGGCTACTTCATTAATTTTGATACGTTTTCCGAGGATCCGAGTGAACCTGAAGAAACGCCAGCTAAAAATACTTTCACAAAACAAATAACAGATCTCTTTCAACAACTGGAAAATACATATCTGGTTTCACTGTGGGTTGAAGTATGGATTGTCTTAGGTGTACTTTTTATTCTACTATGGTTGACTATGGTATTTACCTTGGGAATGCTGATCAGTGGGAAATATAGTACAAGGGACACTGTAACAAAGAATATCAACTTACTACTCAAGCCTCATAATTCATCCCATAGTGAACAAAGAGATTTGTCAGCAGTAAACATCACAGCTATTCCTTTACCAGGTGGTATAGCTTGGGACAGAACTGAATATGACATTCTTGGTCCGGCAGAGCTGTTGAAGATTCCATACCAATTCAAGGTTTCCTTGAGTGATTTTGTTTCACCCAGCACATTTTCTGATGATTGGGACTTTGAGACTGTTAATAATATGATGTCAGACTTAGAAATGTCTGCAAAATTTACAAATCATGACTACTTACAAGGTTCATCATATTATGAACAAATGTACTGGTATATTCACTATGGTCATCATTTCTTACATAAATCTGCAAATCCTAGAAATGTATTAACTTATAACTAATGGGAACATTGTCCAACGCCACCAAACGGTAGATCAAAGACATTTTAAGACAAATTTTCGTACTTTTCAGGATTTAATATTTCCAATCCAGAATCATTTTACTTTAAAAATGTTACTAGGACAGGAATGAAAAGTATGTTGACAAATACAAAGCAAATTTATTCTGCGGCCTTTTTTGATCAGCTGTCTACATTAGGTTTTGACTTTTGGAAGGACACCATTGAGACAAAAACTGTCTGGGGCACAAAAAACTTGCAGGTGCAGGGCTTAGAAGCTTTATTTAGAGCCTGCATTATCCCAGAACAAATAATGTTTTCGAATGACACTGTTCAACAGACATCTTGTCTTGGATTAGCTAAGATAAATAATTTAAACAAACCGTCAGTACCTACACCTACACCTGAAAGCAGTGACACTTCAGAGGGGGTGGTCAACGTAAAAACTATTTTACTTAACAATAGAACTGTTCCTGATTGGAAAAAAGGGTTTCTGGCCCACAGACCCAAACAACTGTCAAGATAGATTCCTGAATAAAACACAGGGGTTCACATTCACTAGGCCAGATCCAAGATATGTCCAGAGACTACATCCAGGGATAGTAACATCATACAGTGTGGGAAAACTGTGCCTTGAGCAGCTACAAAAATCTACACTAATGGAAGTAAAACAACACTTACCTTTACTTAAAGATGGCATTGATTTAAGGGACTTCTTACAAGGACCTGCGAAACTGCGTCGTAAACGTTTTATATACTTCGGTATCTATGCCATGTATAATGAAGCATGGAAAACTACACAAGCGGACACTGCAGAACGGAAACAAGAAATTGATCGTATTAATTTAGAGAAATCTCTCTGTAGTTGACAATGGGTTAACAACTCTGTCATCCAGAATATATTCTTTGGACAGCATAGTATGCTCTGCCATTGACATAATGGAACAGGATTTGGTCATGTTAAAGCATGGTCAGTCACAATTGCGTTCTATAATGCTTTTGGGCTGGACATTGCAAAATCTTTGTTCTGGCTATGTGCCATGGCGTCTAATCAACACTACGTCATTGTTTTTTTAGTTTAACCTTACAGAAAATCAAATCACTTTGGCACAGAGAGGGACAGACTATAAGGTGCTGAGCATTGGAAAACTGGAAAGATTATCATTAACTGTTTCTGAGAAGCCAGCGACAGAATGGATAATACATGGTACTATCACTCTGCCTGTGACAATTTTCCATTTTCAGTATTGTTTAAAACATATACCAGTGGGCGTATATGAAAGGTTGGGTAGAGAATACATCAAGACATCCTGGGAATTACCTTATACACACAAATGTTGGAGTGGGGGAAAAGAAGTGTTTCTTAGTGGTACGAATTGGAAAACACACTATGTGGTTCACTCTTATGTCAGGGTATTAACTTACACGGGGCCTGCGATGGTTCCTCGAACAACTAATCCTGCCACCTGGAAGGTTCTCCAGCTGCAGTGATAGATCCAATTTTTAGACAGCTTTCAAATGAGAATTACATTATGTTGAATGATCACAGCTGTTGTGGCATGTTGCCAGGAACCTCCTATCTCGTAACTGTGTCAGCCAGGGTCACTTGCTGTATGCAAGTATTGTTTCCTAAAACTAAGACAGACGGGGAGTCGCCATTATGGCCTTCACTGATCATCTCTTCTATTCGAATTGATACTTTAAGCAGACTGAAAGCCATTCTTTTACAAAAAACGGTGCCACTGACCTCGGCCAAAGAGACGTATGATCTGCAAGTTGCAAGGACTTCTGCAGAGATGCATGCGCTTTTATATACAAACTGCCCCATACATTTCTCAGAAATGTTAGGTCGTATCTTAAACATGTCTGATACGAGTGGTATTGTACATGTATTTAAGAAAAACATTTCGGGACTGTTAGCACCCTTTGAAGCAGTCATAGGCATATTTCCAAACTTCATGCACTCTGTGTTTGGCGGCCTGCCTCTCGTTTTGGGCCTCGTAGCAGGAATACTATTTTTACTCATTCTGCTCCGATATGGCAAGTCAAGTCACCATCGACACCCAGATCACCTTGGAGAAACCCTCCTGGCAATGAAGTGTCGTGAGTGCATGATACAAATTCTGGGCTTGGCTCGTTTAAGAGATCTAAATACCACGTGGTTTCTATCATTCCAACCAATGTGGCAAGATTGCATCTACCTGCTCTACGATGGCTGCTATGTGGAGAAGAATGCATGGTAGACATCTGTCTGACACTCCCATCAGTCCTCAAATGGATGATGATGCTTTGCTTGAACTGGTAACGGCTCAAGCACTGAGTTGTCCCCAGCGGCTACCAATCCTGATGACAGCATTCGTTGAGATCTCACAGACGCAAACTGCAGACGGTGAGATACGTGGAGCCACAGGCACACAGGTACCATCTACTTCAAACATTGCTAATGCGGCTGACGCTGACGGTGATGCTTCTCATCTATGTGAAATTGATCTGCTTAATGAGGTAGTCCAACTTTCACCTACAGTGGTAGACAAATTCTTTATCTGCTTAGAGGATTTGATGTTTTCTCCAAACTATGACACTGACTTTTGAAGTTAGCACACAGTGTTCTGTGAGACTTTGAATTCGACCTTCACTTTCCAAAACAAACTCCTAAATTTGAAACACTATTTACTATGATTTCATTTTTTTTTTTAAATTGAAACTTTTTTTGGCACAAAGTAATCTGCTTAAAGTAGAACTATTCCTAGAGAACAATAATTCTTTGAATACTTCCAAGGGACAATATTTGACCTTGTCCACAACAATTTATATATTATGTCATGGAACGGTTCCAACCTTTTTTCTTCTGTACTTAAGAGCCATTTCAAAAATGTATTTTCATGATTCATTTGGATAACGTTTTTAAAATGTCATCTATATCCTTTGAATGAAACATTGCTTTTTAATGCGTACAGCACAAATGCTCTTTTCGTGTAAAACCATTTTTCAAATGCATTTTTTTTTTCGTATTTAGGATGGGGGTTTCAACACATCATGTTTTAGATATGTTTTATGTGTTTAGAAATTAGTAATATGGTACATAATAAAGTGGAGTGGGTGTTGTATGGCGTTTTAGGATCCAAGTGAATTTTCCCGATTCATGCCCTTATATAGTTACAATTCACATTTCCCTAATATAGGCATAGAAATCATTCCCTTATTTAGACATAGCCCATGCAGACCAAATACAGGCATGGCTACTTCCACCCATACCAAAAGGTCACAACGATTTCTTGGAAAATCAACTTAAGCAGTTAGGGACCTTCCCTTGCTTGAATATTGATTTGTCCAAGAACTCATGTACTTTACAAAGAACTACTATTCCCTTGAGGTTCTTTCCTGACGTTATTATGCCTGACTTTATGTCAAACTAGACACCTTCAAGGTATAAGTATGCCTTCAATTGATCTAGCAAGACACGTTGTTTCGGAGCAGTTTGACTATCTACTTGCCAGACGCAGCTCGCTAAAGCAAGTGCCGAAGGAAGCCGACCCGCCAGCTGATGCACTGATCAAGAGGCTGCATATCTCTCGGCGTGAATCCAGCTCCAGTGTTTCCAAGCTCCCCTTGTGGGGTGTTGGGAAATTGAGTCCAGAGACTGAGATACCAGACCTCCTTCATTCTAAACTAAGGTATGGAACTGATTAGAACCTAGAGAAAACTTGGATAGATTCTTGGCAAAGAAAAACTAAACCTCTGCTACACCTCACTTACTCCTTCCCGCGTACTAGACTTAGGTTAGGTACATTGGGGTAGGCGTATTTTAGAAGCATCAGTGGAGTACTTTTAGCCATTGTTATTTATGTATGTATTCATATATGGTTTAGAAATCATGCAATGCTCTTACAGTATTATTTTATAATATTGTTCTCACTGTAAGCATTATACTTTACAGTCTGCAGTACGATTGTAGCAGTTCATTTTACTTGCATGAGAAAGAAGACTATTCAATAATGCCCGTCTCTCTATTTCTCTGCACCTCTGTAGAAACGAAGCATGCACGAGGGACTGAGTGAAATACTTATCTATTGTTTCCACGACTCTAGAGATACATTTCTTATTCTTGGGAAACAAAGTTGTCATGTTTATGCGGTTGTCAGAAACTTATCCCTTCTTGTGAATTCGAGAAAGTTTCTAGTGACCTCTGAGCTAGCTGGCATTCACTATTAAGTCTAATATATTCAATAGAGACCTAGTCAACCTCAGTCCTACGTCTAATCTATAGGATATATTATTCCAATGCGCAGAGCCTATTGGGAATATAAGAACTGCACTACAAAATATTTTACACCAAACTGACAACAATCCTGTAAGTACTACCAAAGATATGTAATTTCAAAGATGTAAGTAGGTATAGTGCCTAATTGCCCAAAGCATCTCTCATGGTCATCTGGTTGTTCCAGACTAGGAGAAAGTCACATAATTTGGCTGACCACTATGGTGAGTAGACCAAATACAGGGACCAAGTCAGTTCTGCTTAAAAAGTTACTATTTCCAAGTGTGGCACAAAGAGTCCAGTTGGCGGTGAAGGAGTCCGCAAGGTGTAGGGAAAGCATCGCAGATGGTCATCGCTGTAGCACAAAGATATGGTTGGGCATCGCAGATGGTCATTGCCGGTACTTCACATAGGCAGTCACTGTGGCATGTTGAACCGCAGTCACGAAGAGCCCTAAACCTCAGGAATTCTCCTTTTCATACAGAATGAGCTCAACTAATGCCAAACCTGGGATGCACCTCTTGGGGATCATGAACTCACTCCAGCAGGTTCAGTTGCCTGTCCAGGCTGGCTGAGTGCCGCAGGTCAGCTGGGCGATTGCAGGGAGGCTTCTGGAGCTTGTTATGCACCTGTAGCTCTAAAGAAGAGATCATTCAGCTGATCCTTGGAGTCACTTTGGGTAGCCTGGTGTTAGGGAAAAGGTCCAGCCTTCCATCTCTGACAGCTGGGGAGGACTCCAGCATCAGGGCAGTACTCTGGATCTATGGCGGTTCTTTTTATGTAGTATCCACAGGTCCAGGAGTGGCCTTATATTTATACCTGGGGCCAGCTTTGGAGTGGAGGAAACTTCTAGAGCTCATTTGAAGTGCATGTGGTTGGTGGCAGCTCCGCCCTTCCCATCAGGTTAGGATGGCCCATCTTCCCAACACCCAGTCCCCTTTTGTGATATCGTCTGTGAGGAATACACAAAGTTAACTGCCAACTACACATAGTCATGTGACCCTGAATTTAGGCTGCAGACACCAAATGGTTAGGACAAGAAAATTTCAACTTTATAAAAGTGCTATTTTCAGAACTATGACTTAAAATCCAACTTTATTATTAAAGAGGGTTTTAAATCGCAATCCATTAGAAACCAAACATGACATTTCAACATGTTCCCAAGCAAAGTTATCGCTTACACTACATGTAAAAAGGTAAGCCAATGTTATATTATGGGAAAGAAAGGCCTTGCAGTAGTGAAAAATGAATTTTAGAGTGTTTTACCCTACATCTGAAGGGTGTCTCTGGTAAATTCATTAGAATTGCTTTGCTAGTGGTGAAAAGGAGGGTGGCGATGAAATGGGAGAGTTTGGCCGCCCCACTGCTAGAACACTGGATAAAGGACCTTGTGTATTGTAGGGAGAACCTTGCACTCTATGCCGAGGAGCTACCGGCTCCCTCTCGACCCAGGGGCATTTGGGAACCACTAATCCAATATTTGCGGACTAGAGATCAAGAAGCATCATCAGGAAGTGAAGATGGATAGTACTGTGCATGTATAAATATTAATCAGACATGTTTAACAGCAAATATGAGTGTATCGGTGGGCAAATGGGCAATAGAAATGGGAGGCCACAGATTGTTTGCTTAACTTTATTTCTGTTGTGCATACAATGTTGTCCCTGTATGCAATGTGAGACTCTAATAAAAAATTAAAATAAATAATATAATACAATACAGGAATTGACATCACTGCATTTCTCATCATCCATCTCGCTGCTTGTTGAATGCAGCATACATTCAGAGGACACTGCTGGTTACCATCATGATGACTTTCACATCTTACAACTAGGAGTGGGAATAAGTGGCATAATTCTCTCTATCATAACTATTACTCGTAATTATGCGTAATTGTGTGAGGTGTAATCACGCATTTAGGGCTATTTTTAGGGCAAAATGCACCCTCACGTCATAATGTACCCGACGATGCAATTTGCGCAAAAAACAGCACTAAATGCTACAGGACATGAACAGCAGTAGCCAGCAGCCGTTCACTCTCTCTTATGTCCAGATGTACAATTGAATTTTTAGCACTGATTAGCAGTGATAAAGTGCACAGTGACCTAAAAGCCAATAAAACAGGTTCACAACACAGAAGGGGTGACAGCAAAAGGTTTGTGGGTGACCCTGCAGAAAGGACAAAGCCCAACAATGCAGAACATGAAAATACTTCCCATACAGCATCAAACAACAACAACACACTATCATCCAAGCACCCCACAAAGGTGTAGCTTGCTATCTGTATAGGTAAGAGCTTCAGCGCCTCACATAGGACTAGAAAGCGCAAATCAAATAATGCAATACAATACTGGAATTGATATCACTGCATTTCTCATCATCCATCTGACTACTTGTTGAATGCAGCATGCATTCAGAGGACATGCATGCTCACTTGCTGGATACCATCATGATGACTTTCACATCTTACAACAAGGGGTGGGTATAAGTGCCATAATTCCCTTTTAGCATTATTATTACACGTAATTATGAGTAATTGTGTGACAAGTGTAATCAAGCATTTAGGGCTATTTTTTAACGCAAAATGCACCCTCACTTCATAATGTACCAGAGGATGCAATTTGCGTAAAAAACCCAGCACTAAATACTACAGGGCATAAACAGCAATAGCCAGCAGCTGCTCACTCTCCCTTAGGTGCAGATGTAAAAAGCATTCAGCAGTCACAGACATGGTGGTCTGCTGACCTCAACAGAACACCATCCCTGTGATGGCTGTGATTTCTGGTGGGTCATTTGCATCCTTCCTCATTGATATTGATGAGATATATCAATTTGAGACCCTCTACAAGTCAATAATTTGAAACTGACCTTTTACTTAATAGGTTGGTTCACAAATTACAACGCTAGTTGCAAAATTACTGGTCACAAATTGCGATCAGTATTTTGCGACCAGTTGTACACACATCTGTCCATTGGTTTGTTGTTTCTCTGTTCCTGTGCTAAGAATTTTTGTTCCAAATTAATCTTAAGCAAAAGTAATTGTGTAAGTTTGGTAATTTCACATCACAAGAGCAAAGTGTAAATAATGAAATTAATCTGATTAATAATGAAAATGTCACCCAGGCCTACTTACAACACTGTTTCCAACATAACCTCTAGTGGAAGTTGTTTTCCAGCAGGATTATTTCTGTGATTTCATTCTTTTATTATATGTCCCAGGATATGATTTTTCATCTACTATTGTTTATTTAGAATCAGCTGTCCTTGCAGTAGGGGATTACTGTGTTTAAAAAACATAGATGTACCTGCACTATGTGATTACTAAGTTTAAAAACTGCTAAGAGCATTTTCAATTCTTTCCAGGTCATTTGAATAAGCCAGTGTAATGGTTCTTTTGATTCCAATCTGCATCTATCAATTTAATTGATCTGTGAAATATGGGATCTTTCATTTTTATCTTTTGTATAAAAGTATGATGGCTGTATTATGCCATCACTATGCAAATTCTAGAGAAGGTGTTCAGAACTTAAACAGGGTTGCAACACTAGTTCCCACTGATCCACCAAATGCATAAGTCACTAATTCAGCAGAGAATGTGACCACTGGATTGACATTTTTGAAGTTGTGTGTCTCTCTCATCATTTGTTTGGTTGAGAACAATTTTGGAATTGTTTTTACTGTTCACCTTCTCACAGGCAGAAAGGTGAAATATGGAATTTGTGATCTGGCCTGTGGCTCTGCTGCTCGTCCAGTGGGGGAGCAACTTATTTTGGGGGTGCTTTTTTTAGTAGTCTTTAGGAAAAGTTATTTTAAAATGGTTCACTCATTTCACTGGTATAAATTAATCACCAAATGTAAATGTAAATTGTAAATTGATACTTGTATAGCGCACTACTCACCCGCAAGGGTCTCAAGGCACTTGTAGGAATACCGCTGTGGAACCCATCCTGGCTTTCCCTGTGAGGTGTCCACTCCTGGGCACCCCCAAGGTGGAGGCCAGGCATCCTTAGCGTTGTGGGGGCCGTTGTGGAGATTAAGCAAGCTATTGCCCAGAGTTGCAGAGTGGGACTCCATGATTGGAATAGTCACCGAGGCGAGAATTATCAGGTCTGTGGAATTTTGAGCCCAAGACCCGCCGAGGCGGGGAATTGAACCCTGGTCCCGGCCAGACTACTGCATCAGGGTCTGCCGCTCTAACCATTGAGCCACACTTCTCCCCACATCAGTTCTTCCAGAAGACCAAAGTGCTTTCTCACTTGAAGCCCGATTGAATTAAAACCATTGTCTTCTGGGTGCTTGGTGCATTGTGCCACTGTAGATCACTTAATTATTGAATTCTATTAAAAAAAATATGTAAGTCATTTTAAATAAGAGGTATAATTGTTCATTGGCTCAGTCCATCAGTCATTTAAAGTAGTGACTAAAGTACTCCCATTTACAGCTGTCATCAAGCCAATATGCCCTCCGGTCCATTTAGACCAAAAGTAAAAAATGATGAGGGCATCTCTGCAAACATTATTTTCACATGTGCAAACCTGTCAGTGTGCTTTTCAATACTTCTCGTCAAAAGTAAAGCTACTTTTATGCAGATACATTATAAGCACTGCAACACTTTTGTTTGCCTTTGCAATTAATTTATAGCATTGTTCCAACATGTTTTGGACTTCACTAATGGCCAATAGGAAAAGACTGTTTATTACTTCATAGACGATCCAAAGTTTGAAATTGGAGTGAACGTTGTACAAAACCTAAATTATTGTTATGCAAGCAAGCACCACAGTGTTATGAGATATACCAGTTACTGTCTTACCACAAACTCCTATGCCTCTCTAACTGCCACATCAAACACTCTAACAAATGTAACATCGATTTCCAGATGATGAAGCCTCTGGATTCTGTTACATCTATTCCAATATACTTGCTCTCAATGCGCAACACCTTGACTCTACAAATAAATCACAGTCACTTTGAGCTTATCAACGGCACACTACCATTGAATAGTAACTTTCACAATCTGGTACAACCCTGCAATAAATTTTCTCTCTATTACAGCGCTGGAATACATCAAGTCATCACAGATAAAAAAGAAAAGCGTGTGGGGCTACTTAGATTGAAGATATTCTGCCCTAGAGAGAATGTTAAATCTTACAGAAATATTATTGGAATGTTGATCATAGGGATTGACATGTCAAGACCAATTTACTACCCCCCACTCATCCAATCTGTTCAATCACATCCTCAGAAATTACCCAATCACCTTTCTCCTATTTCCTCATTACACTTTCACTACCATATCCAATCTTTCTACTAATGACTTTGATTCATAATTCATCATCAAGATATCAATATTCATAGAAATAAAAGTGGAATACTTAATACCCCCTCTTACAAACTGCTCCTCACTCTCCACCTCACATTAATTGCCCAGATGTGCACATTTATACCAATCTCTTGGTAATAAATTAAGTTATTGGTTGAGGTGGGGATGGACGTCCTTCTCAGGCAACAACCATAATCCTTGTCAAGTTTAACCACAAAAGCCACTAAATTAACCTGTGCTTAACCCTCTGGTAGCCTGGCACAAACCAGTGTCTGGCTTAATTAAGAGGCAATGTGTAAAGTATTTATGCAGCTCACAAACAGTATCAACGTGAAGCACAACACCAAATAATCACAAGTGAATTTAGATAAAAAGAGTAAATGTTAATAAATAAAATGAGGCCAGAATGACAACAATCCAATCAGTAGAACCAGATATATTACATTTTAAACATTTTGGTAAAAATAGAGCCTAAAGACAAATAGCGCCACTCACGTCATCTGGTTGCACTAGACTGGTGAAAGTCACAAGTTCAGGCCAGCCAAAATGTGTTGGATACATGGATCAGGTTAGTCCCACTGAAGAGTTACCTTCTCCAGTGCAGCACAAAGAGTTCTGTTCGCATCAAAGAAGGAAGTGAGGAGGAGGCGTTAAGTGTGAATGCAAGTCGAATATCACCAATGGTTGTTGCTGTAGCATGAAGAGGCAATCATTGGTGGAGCTTCACATTGGCAGATGCTACACGCTGCCATTGCTGTAGCACAAAGATCAGGTTTGGCTTTGCTGTTTGTTGTGGATGCCCACTTTTGGTGTAAAGAGCAGATTTCACTGGAGCTTTGCATTGGCAGTCATTGCTGCTGGCAGAGTTTTGAACACGCCCAATTGCCGTTAGGAGGAGCCTAAAATTAAGGGTTTTCTGTTTTTCTTTGTGGATGAGATTCCTATAATTCCAGCCAAAGGTCCAGGAGCTAGGGGGCACCTCCTGGGGATCAGGACACACTTCAGCTGTGGCCAACAGCAAGGCTCAGGCATATCCAAACAGGTCCAGGCAGGTCCTATTGCAGCTGGTCAGCAGGGCAATTGCAGGGAATCTTCTTGCGTTCTTACAGCTCACATAGGAGGTCAGTCAACTGACCCTTGGAGGCATTACAGGTAACCTGGGATCAAGGCAAGCAGGTTCAAACTTCCTTCTTCAGACAGCAAGGCAGCCCTTTAAACAACAGTGCAGTCCTTTGGCAGCAGGGTAGTCTATCTTCTGAATCTTCCACAGGTCCAAAAATGTTCTTATGAGTGAGTCTGGAGGTTCAATATTTATACCTGGTACGGACATTTTTGTGGGGGAATACCTGTCCAACCCCTACAAGGGAGTCTGGAAAGTTCTTACCCTAGATAAGGCTCCGACCTGTCTAGGGGTGACAAAAGGCATGGCAGACTTGACATCAGGTTCCTTTGTGTGCTGTGGCAAAGCCATTTGAAGTGTAAGTGAGGCTGGATACAGCTTCTCCCTAGACATCCTGTCAGGATGGCCCACCTTGTCCACACCTAAGAACCCTTTCTATTGCCATCGGGCAGCAATACACAAACTCCAACAGCGAAGCTATTCACAGGCATATGACCCAGGACACAGTTCGTTAGGATAGTTACTTGGGACAAGAAAATACGAAATTTTTATATTGTTTGGATATGTTTAGTCGGGTGTATTTCGACAATTTCTTCTGTGTGATGACGTGTTTTCGTAGTTTTTTTGTATTTTACTTCCTTTGTACTTTGTGTGTTTAAGTGTTTGCCACATGTAGTTATTGTTGTGCTGTGTTGTACCACTGTTTATGCTTGTATGGCCAGTTGGTGTGGATGGTGGTCTTGTATAGGGTTCTTTCTCAGTCTGCTGTCTAGCAATGTGTGTTGTTAAAGAAAATGCTGTTTCTTCTGTTAAAGTTCATGAGTTTTATAAAGGGGGATGATGTGTGATAATTTTTATTGAAATGCATATTGTGCATATTCTTTAGTTTTCTTGATGCTTTATTATCGTTTTCAGGTTAATGTGTTATTTCATCTTGCATTTGTGTATTTTGATGTAATTACTCTTGCCATGTTTCTTCTCGTCAATGCTGTCTTCCATTTTGTATTTTCATTTGTTTATGTTTTATAAAGGGGAACGATATGTACTATCCTGTAAATGTTTTTATGCTTATCCCCTGTTGCTTTGGCCTTAGCTGCTCAGCCAGTGTGGATGTGCTGTGAAGAATGTTGGAGTAGTGATTATTAATGGAATGTTTGGGTGTCTGTGAGGTGAGGTGTGACAGTTGGAATATGGACTGAGCAGCAGGCAGGTTGCTCCTGGTGGTGCTTTTCTCTATGGATTTACTAATCTGCAACTAAGACATAATAAATAATCTACAAACTACACTTCCGCTACTTGACCATCATTACTACACATTATCAATTCAATGAAATATTGTCCCAAAAATATTGATCACAAAATATTATCATCCTATACTTAACCCAAAAAATAAAAAATGTCAAGGAGAAAAATATCGCAATAAAAATATCTAAATATAGCATTATTGAACACATTAATATCGAACTGCCAATTATTGTCTACTATTTAAATATTTGAACAATGCCAAAAATATCAAAACACACCATGTCGACAACAATTATATTGTGAAAAAATAATTAAAACTAATATTTAAACATAGAAACTCCTTTTTAAAATAAATTAAGTATAAAAATATCCCCAACAAATAATACTTTAAACCACAAATATAACATTATTAATTTATAAAACCATATTTAGGCACAATACATATACTATTAAAATGTAACACGTTAAAAAATAAAACAGCATTACAATAAAGTAAATATTACATCACACATCACTTTTTATAAGTGTAACTTTAAAAATTCAATAAATACACATATTTATATATCAAATTTAAATGGTAATTAGAGTCCTCCAAAAATGGACACAACTGAAAAAATATTCAATCTATTCACAAAGGATCCAATAACATTCACCATACAACAAAGTGACCAACAGAAATGTAAACCTAAATGGAAAACAGAATGAAAAGATCACAAAACCTCATAAATTTTCATAGGAAAATTTTACCAACTACAAGAAAGGGACACTTTGACGGACTGCATGTAGAAAACCCAGAATGACTGCAACAAAATAGAAAGACACCTTCACAAGTAATGTTGCAAATTAAATAAGCTACAATGTAACATAACTTAATTGTAAAATGCAAATGTAAAAATAAATCAATAAAATATATTTCTTATCATCCATATAAATCCTGGGATAATAAATAGACACCTCATTAAAAACGGAGAACTGCACACCAAAAATGTCAACTCCACACCCATACACCTGGGCAAAGGCACCTTAAAAATAAGTAAAATAAACACAATTATAAAAATACAACAGCCTCTATGCATTAAACTTAAATGTAAAACATCATGATATCCAAAACTAACCAAACCTATATATTTAAGATAAACCTACAACAATCATTTTCCCACCAACAGAAAAGGAAACTCTACCTGACCCAAATTGTGACTACAACAAAGACAAATGGAAAAAATTAAGTTAAACTGAAATCAATAAATCAACATATGTAAGTATAAAATTTGAAACTTTTCAATGCATGTGTAAATATTAATACCACACAAAATACATGTTTTTACAAAGTATTAGTACTAAAAAATCATACCATTTTGAGTCAGACTGGCAGAAAGAACCACATATATCACATCACTAAAAGGGAAACAATTGCTTTTGCAGAAAGAATACATATACAGACAGGAAAACACAAGCACCAAGAACCTGAATGTCCTATTTACTAAATATTGTGCAGATACTTGTTTTGTAAGGGCTACAAGGACACATGATATTGTAATTAATGTCAGAGAAAACAGCCACCACTCAAATGTGAGAGAGGTAGAAGTAAGGCATACACTTCAAATTTTAAAAGATGCAGGACTTGTACTCAAGAGCACACTACTAAACCTTTAGAAGACATACTCCCTAAAGTGCCAGAGCACATTACAGGTCAGCTACCAGCAATTTCTCCGATAAAAGAGCTAATATCACACAATAAAAAAAACCCAAGTCAAGCAGCCGCTGCTGCCCCTAGACGATATCAAGGCATAGAGATTTTAGAACAGCGAACCACTACACATAACGATTAACTCTTTCTCCTGCAAGACAATCGCAATACTGACAGAATAGTAATATTTGCAACTGAAAACAATATCCTAAGTCTATTCCAATGTGAAACATGTATGATGGATGAAACTTTCAAAATGTACATTCGATCCCTCACACAGATTAAAAACTATTACCGGTGAATATCATAATACTAACATATCCATAATCTATGTACCAATGCCTTAAAAATAAGTGCAATTTACCTTGATCTTTTAAATAACACCAGAAAAAAATCTATTTCAAGAATTAGAATATTATTATTATTATTTTATTTACTTGTTTAAGCGCGACTGCCACCCAAAGGGTATCCTGGCGCTGAGACTGCGTCCGTGTTTTACAACCGATCTGTCATTACATTTTCCTTGGGAACAAGAACGTTTTCAGGTCCTTTTTAAAGGAGGGGAGATCCTGTCTGCTCCTCAGTGTCAACGGGAGTGAGTTCCAAAGTGTAGCGGCCGTGAAGCCAAACGCCCGGCCGCCCATCCTCACTCTATTTATCCTTGGAACCGTCACTAAGAACGCAGAGGAAGATCTTAATGGTCTAATGGCGCAGTACCAAGAGAAAAGTTTTTGGATCGGTATTGGCCCCTGCCCATGCAGTGCCTTAAAAACAAGACAAGCTGCCTTGAACATTATTCTCTGCTGGACAGGTAACCAGTGAAGATCAGCCAGTGCTCCAGTGGAAGAGGCAGATCGAGGACGCGTTAGGGCCAGCTTAGCCGCCATATTTTGTATCCTCTGCAGTTTTAAAATTAAAAGTTTAGGGGCCCCCAGAAGTAGTGCATTGCAGTAATCTAACCGGCTAAGGATAGAACTGCGCACTACTTCCGTTCTAGTATTTTCAGGGTGAAGAGGTAAAATCTTGCGTAAGGCCCGAAGTAGGCCCATACAAGTCGCTACGGTTCTGTTCACTGACGCATCAAGCTGCAAGTTGGATTCAAACAGAACTCCCAGATTCCGGACCGATTTTGCAGCCTCTACCGTGCCAGGAATAGTTGCAGGCCAAAAATCGTCCGGGAGCGGGCGCAGTGTACGATCCAGAGAGCAGTGGACCACTTCCGTTTTTAAGCTGTTAAATTGTAGCGAGTTCGCACCCAGCCACTCGGCTGTAGCCGACATACAGCAATGAAATGTGTCCATTGATACTGCCATGGCGCCCTCGAATGAGAAAATCAACTGTGTGTCATCGGCATAGTTGATGACCGATATGCCGAATGACTTTATCAAGGCGACCAAAGGCTGGAGGTACAGGTTGAATAAAATAGGGCTATCTTTTACTGTCATTTTCTATTGACCTATTTAATTTGAAAGAGAGAGACCCCTTACACCAGGGGAATAAGGTACTTGTTCAAAGTAGAATAGAGTGTTTCCCTTGGCACAGTTTATTCGTTAAGCCCACATGTTAATTTTGGATATTTGAACATTTAAACACTATAAAACAAACCAATACGTATATAAAAAGGCTGATATAAATTTATTGTTCTTAAAAACATAGACAGTCACAAATTTAAAAAATATGGTGGTACCATATTACAAATGATAAAAACCAAAGAGAAGAAAGCAAAAAACCTTTTCTTCTAACAATTTATAATACAACTGAACACAATATCATAAGGAAAAATCAGTGACGAATTCAATAGACAGTACAGGATAAATAAATCAAATTCTACTACACCACAACAAAGAGAGACACATAGAGACAATACAGTTTTGTCATTCCAGCTATGGCACACCGGGTATATCAATCTCAGACTGGCAATCTTGGGTACATATACTTATTGTACTTTACAAAATTGACACGGTTACTCAGTTGTGCAATTCGTTTTGCGTCGACACGTTTCGATGGCTTATTTCACATTCTTGCCATCTTTTTCAAGACTGTTGTATTTTCGTCTCTCTTTATCAGCGGCACTGGATGGTTGCCTTAAATTAGAAGTTCCTTTTATTTCATACTTGGGAAGGATTTCTCTGTTTTTCCTTATGATATTGTGTTCAGTTGTATTATAAATTGTTAGAAGAAAAGGTTTTTTGCTTTCTTCTCTTTGGTTTTTATCATTTGTAATATGGTACCACCATATTTTTTAAATTTGTGACTGTCTATGTTTTTAAGAACAATAAATTTATATCAGCCTTTTTATATACGTATTGGTTTGTTTTATAGTGTTTAAATGTTCTAATATCCAAAATTAACATGTGGGCTTAACGAATAAACTGTGCCAAGGGAAACACTCTATTCTATTTTCTATTGACCTCCCTTCCCTTCAGGTTGAGTTTATTTTTGAGCTAGGGAGATTGAGCAGCATGGAAACTAATGCATGCAATCCTGAATTCAATTATTGCTTTAAAAGATAGCTAATAAAGGTATGGGAAACATGTGGTCAGATTTCTTCACTTCTACAACTTGTCAAGCTCCTACCTCGCAACAAAGACCTGGAACACCCTGCCTCTCCACCTTAGGCAATCGCCCTCAATGCCTGACTTTAGGAAGGACATTAAGACCTGGCTCTTCAACTGAACCAAAGTACCTTTAACAGATCAGCAGCCCCCACCCCAGCACCTTGAGATCCTTACGGGTGAGTAGTTGCGCTATACAAGTCACTTGATTGATTGATTGACTGTAGGTGGTGCAGTGAAAGGCATGCTAAAATGCCATTTTTGCATCCTAGATAGCGAGAACTTTGGCCTGTACTGCAGAACTGAAGTTTCTAAGAGGAATGGCTTTTTTAATTTTATAAGCAAGTGGAGTTGGTCGATTGATGATTTGTTTAGCTTGGAATTGTGGTAATTTATAGTTATGTTCTTTTAATAGCCAAGCGACTATGCATTAAGAACCGGGATTGTGTAGATACATAAGTCTTGAAAGGGGATCAGCCTGTTCTGTACAGGAGGGAGGTTTAAGTTGATGTACATCATCATGTGGTCTGAGGACTCTGGCTACGTTAAAGTATGAGGAAAATAAAAAAATTGTTTAATTCAAAAATAAATGTTACAAATATTTTTAGATTAAATAGTAATGTTAATTCAATTATATATTTATTTTAAATGTGGAAAAAATTAAAAGTGGTACAGCACTCAAGTTAAATTTACAAAAACAATCTTTAATAATGGAACTACATTAAATTACATTTAAATTGGGCTATGCAAAACTTAGAGCAAATATCCAGATCACACATTTTAATGAGATGGGGGTGTTAAGAGTTTTATCCTTAAATAGCCAGTGGTTTAAACAATATTAAAAAAAGACAAATAGTAGTGGTAGGATTACAAGCTTTGGGCACAAATATTGTTTGTTTACAAGAAACACACATAGAGGGTTAACAAATGCATATTATAAACGCACTAGGGTATAGGCTGGTTTGTGCAACGTCACAGGGGGCTCGGGTGCGGGGGTTTGCTATTCTAGCCAAGGGCAGTGGGTATGTTTTTAATCATTTTAAAGCTGATAAATTTCGCTGCTGGGCAGTCACATAATGCCAATATGGAAAGGGGCATAAGATAACACTCTGCGCTATATATGGAAGCAATAGTGATGATCCATCAGTCTTTGACGAGATTTCCAACGAGCTCACGCACTGGCCTCTACCTTTAATGATTTGCGGAGACTTTAATATCAACTTTCCCAATGATTGGTCTATGAAGGTTGACTGGCAATACATCGACAGCAAACCTAAAGTGTTTAAGGCGTTGAAGCATATGTGTTCTACGCATGGGTTAGTAGATGGCTGGCAGACTTCCAAACATAATTATCCTGGGTATACCTTATTTTCTAACCTGCATCTTACTCATGTAAGAATAGATTATATACTGATGTCTAATTCACTCAAATCTAAGTGCCAACCGGAGAAGCTGCCTCGAATCCTATCAGACCATAACCCTCTAATTTGCACCTTAGATTTAGCACCAAGAAACACAACATCTAGATCATGGAATTTTGAGAAGTCCCTGCTTTTAGATGACAAATATTGTGCTCACATGAGAGAGTGGATCCCTAACTTTATAAGTGATAACATCAGGAGCGTATCTATCGAAGTAGTGTGGGACGCCCTAAAGGCAGGGGTTCAAGGAGAGACGTTGCAATACTCATTAAAGGTCAACAAACAGTATAGGGAATCTATGAGGGGACTGCAGGAAAATCTTAGGCTGGCCGAAGAAGAATTGATATGGGGGACAAGAGGGAACAAAGGGGTAGAAGAATTAACAAAAACACAAAGCCAGGTGGCAATTGCTAAGGTTGCAATCACAAATACGTTTACTGATAAAGCTGTTAAAAAAGCAATATCACAAAAAGAGATGTTGTATGAGGTAAATGAGCAAGTTGGCCTACAGCTTGCTGTATGTATGAGGCAATAGGCTTCATCAAATTTGATACGCGAAATATATGACCCTTTGGAAGGCCAAATATCCGACCCTGAACATATTATAGAGGGCCTTCTGGCGATTTTATTGAGATCTGTACACGGAGGAGGGGAGGGGGGACCTAGCAAATATTGAAAGATACTTAGACAGTGGAGTTAACAACACGTTTGACGATGAAGATCAGGCTCCTTTAGAGGAAGCCCCTCATATAGAAGAAATCTTAATTATAATCACAAACCTGCTGAAAGGGAAAGCAAGCAGAATGGATAGTATCCCTTCGGAATTCTATCTAGTCTTTCCAGATCAAATTTAAAGTATTTTACTTGATTTAATTATATGCATTTTTAAAGGTGGCCAGCCTCCAAATTCCCCAAGAAGAACAAACCTCCAGAGCAGCTATGCTCATACTGCCCTGTTATTCTTATTAATGCAGATTCAAAAATATATTCGAAGGATCTGGCGAATAGAATTGCCCCTATTATCCATAAAGTAATTGCTAAGTGCCAGCATGGTTTTGTACCAGGGAGATCGACTATTAACCACATCCAGAGAGTGATCACCCTATAGTACGGAAGTTGCAGGAGACCCTAGGGCATTGGTCCTTCTTGACGCTGAGAAGGCTTTTGATTGGGTCTCCTGGCAATTTCTGTGAGCTTCTATGTCCAGGGTTGGAATTTAAAAAGGTTTATTCAGGCAGTGCAAAAACTGTACGTCAACCCCAGGGCCGTGGTAATGGTGAATAGCAGCCTAACTAAAGAATTAATAATATCCCGAGGTACACATCAGGGCTGCCCTTGCTGACCATTGCTTTTTGCAATCTATATTATCGACCCCTTCATCCACAGTTTAGAAGGAAATAGATAAATAGCACCTATTTTGTTGCAAGAGTATCCAATCAAATCCTTGGCGTACCCCGATGACATAGCTATTGTAACAGCTGATCCTAACACAGCTATGACAGTTATTGAAAGCGAGGCTAACAATTTCGGATTAGTATCCGGATATGCACTCAACCAAGGGAAGACGCAGATTGTGTTGAACAATAAAAGCAAGATGAGCGATCCCCGAGTGGTAGAAAATGCTATATATCTAGGAGTCTGTATTTCATCTAAACTTGAGAATATGGTGAAACTAAACTTAAAACCAATGATGGGCTCAATACAGAAAGATCTCCATCGCTTAGATAATCTATATCTCTCTATTATTGGTAGAGTTAATGCTGTGAAAATGGTCTTCTTCCCTAAAATTCTGTATCTATTCAGAGCAATATGTTTAGAATTTTCAAGTCATTGGTTCAAGTCAATAGAACATACGTTTTCAAGTTTTTTTGGGCATATTTGCAACCCCTGCGTGCTTATACATTTCTTACCCTTCCCAAGGATAGAGGAGGATTAGCTCTCCCAAATTTAAAAGCTTATTATTGGGCATCTGTGCTATTATATAGTAGTGAGCTATTACAGGATATAAGGATTGAGGAAGCGCTCGGGGGCAACGCGCCATCTATCTTTCAACTAATTCTTGGCAGTAAAAGTAGAGGATACCTACGTCAACATTTGCACAATAGCTACCATAAAAAAGTCAAATTTAAAACACTCTACAGTGGGTTTAAGGTATGGAAGGCTGTGAGAAGAATGTTATGCATAGGACGAATATCATTTTACACCCCCCTAAGGGACACCCCAATTCTTCTGGAAATCTTTAGAGATAACTGTATACACAAATGAAATGAAGCGGGAATAGTTCAGATAGACTGCCTCTTCTCCCCTACAGGCATACAATCCTTTGACGCACTTAAAAAAGATTTCCAATTGGACTGGCAGGACTTTTTGTTCAATATCTTCAAATTAGAGACTTTTTGACATGAAAGGTGGGGAGATGGGTATTGTCTGAAAAAGTAACTATAGTGGAAACAATAACTCACACCAAAAAAAGCACTATTGGGGGAATATGCTTCTTTATACACACGGTGCATACCCCTGCGATCATGGGGGGTACACACCGTACCCGGGGGGGGGGGGGCGTTGCATACCTGTTTCGGCGCAAACTCTGCTTTTACGGCTGTTTTCAGTTCCTGTAGAAAAAGGGTCATACAGTGCGTTCTCGACACGTATCGTAAGTGCTGGGTCGTAAAAACCAGCCGCGAACCGTACAGATGTCACGTACAGCGGGTTCCGAGGGAGAATCGTACGGAGATTAGAGTCGTACGGTCTCTGTACGATTCGTATGGAGTCCAGCTCCTGGTATGAATCTGACTTCGTCGTACGTACGGGGGACGTTGCAGGGTACGATTCATACAGGAAAAACACTCCGAATGGCTATTTGGAGCGGTTTTTCCCGAATCGGAATCGACCCCTTTGTATATGTATTTATATTTGTAACTATTGTAACATTTTAATTTAATGTAATATTATTTCCTACGCAGTTTTATTTAAAGTTCCTTTATCCATTATTTTCTATGGGAGACTGTTGCAATACCATTTTTTGAGCTGGACTTACTACTATTGTTTTTAGTATTAACTTACAGTTGGATTTAGAATAGCCAAAAGTAGTAAACTTAGTCAAAAGTAAAATTACTCAAATGTGTAAGTTATGTTTGTGAATCAGGCCCTAGGTTTTGGTATTAAATGTGGGAGGGACAGGGAGTGACTGAAGAAAGGGTCATGGTACAAAGCAGGAGTGAATTGGGACAGAGAAAGAAAGATTTTAGGGAGGTTCATAAAGGGGTCGAAGGAGGGGCCTCACCCATCCACAAAAGAGAAATCCATTGCTATTCAAGAACTGCACTGCTAAACTTACTACTGCTAACAAAAAGTAGTAAGTAACCTACATACATTAATAAATTAAAGCTTTTTTTCTGAATTTTCAAATAAATATTAAATTACCCATTTAAAAAAGAATATATTTGATTAACTATTCAAAGTGATATATCAAATGAATTAAAGGTAGTTTAAATTATATTTTTAAGAACAATGAGATATTAATTATTGCATTTAAAAATGGTTGTTAAACATTTTTAAATCAAATAATATATATATAGAATTTCCATATATATTTTAATTATATTTAATTTATGTTTTAGCTATTTGATTTTTTTATTTTCTATAAGGTTTTCCCTCGTATTTTCTGTGCTAAGGTGGTGCATCATTTTGCAGCAAGTAATCATGCCCAAGAGTAAAATAAAAAAGCAAGAACATGCTCCAATAAATAAAATTCAACTGATAGTAGATTCTGAGGCTGAAGTACAGGAAGAATGTCACTCTGGAGTCTCACGAGTGGAGTATATAATGCCAGCACATTAAGTGCATTCTCTTTCTTGCAGTTCATGGCAGTCAATTAAGTTCTCATCCTTTGCCGCTAATTTAATTAATTATAAAGTTTTCTTTAAAACATTTTTCCTAATGCACCAATCTTATTTTAGGCATTGACAAACTTTTATTGATTCCTGAAATGAGATTGTGACCCTATAACAATCAGGTATCAATAACATGCATATTATGGTCATCTCTTCTAAACATGTTATATTTGAATATTTTGTGACCGTAATTTGGCCACACAATATTGAAAAGTTAATGACTCCAGAGGGAGGGTGGAAACCTATTAATGAAAACCGTTAAAAAAAGAAGTTAATTGGAGAGTAGGCAGTGGTAGATGGGACAACTGTCAATTCTCCAACTCATTTATAAAGAGTAAAGTTTTCTTTACATACAGTGCCATTTCCTTCATGGAAAAGGGCTGTATTTAAAAAAAAATAAGTTTGTTGTATTTAAAGGTAATCACAGACATGATGGACTCCTGATCTTAGCAGGCTACAATTACTGTGATGGACACTAAGTGGAGCGAGCCACAATTTGCAACCTACTTCATTAATACTCATGAAGTTGGTCGTTTTATGACCCACTTCAAATGGGACTTTTGAAAACCAACCTGATAGTACATAGGTTTAGTGACATAAATGTATTGGTCACAAAAATGCTGGTTGTAAATTGTGACCAGTTTTTTGTGACCCGTAACTAGCTACTGTGTGTTCTAAAATTTATCTACGGGGTCAATAATTAAGAAAATTACAAAACTGTAAAAGAAATTGTCCAAGCTTATTGCCAACATGCTGATCGTAGTACTCTACAGCATGTATTCTAGTAATATTGACACTGCATGAAGACTGCTATTTTCAACAGATTCAGGTCAAAGGTATACTATAAATGAGCATTCAAAGTAAAACACATTATTAAGATTTCAGCAGAGCTGTTTGCCACATTGACTCTGACATTGTCAGTGCCGAGAATGAAAGTGTTCCATTTTCTCATTATTTGGGCATCTGCTCGATAATCGACCCTCTAGAAAAGTGGTATAAATGTCCCACAGAACCAAAGATATTGGACAAATCTCTCCTACTTTATCAAATGATGACTCAGGTCTCTTTATATAGTTCCAGGATTCCGATTCTTATGGCCATTCCCATGAAACTGATCAAAACAGTTTTAGATTTAAAAAACACAAAAAGTGGTGTTCATCTAAATTAACTACTAAAAAGAGTTCTCTTATGAGTACATCTGAGTTTCAGACCCTCCTAGAGAATGAACCTTTGTTCAATCCATCACTTCTTTTCCATCCTCTGTCAAATGAATGGAATAACTTAGCTCATGTGGTGGATTACCTCCATGCTCATTTCAGGACCAAGTACTATCAACTCAATTATTACTCCCACATTTTTGGCATTTATATATTTGGTAAAAATACAAAAATTGGAATTTATCAGGCATGATTTTCATACCAGGACAAATGACTAAGTATACTGGACCCCTTAACAAAGATTTTTGAGATGCCTTAAAAACCCAAATATGGCAGAGACCCGACTCTATTGAAGTATTAGACTCGATTCATAGTGATCTGCTTTAATGTTAACACAAGCTGAGACCTTTCTTGGAAAGGTGCAAAGATTTGGTGTAAAAAAATAAACCCAAAAGTGCCAGAATTATCATCATATCATGTCAGTACTTCTGCTTAAGGTTTAATATTCAGAGATAACTTCATCAACAAGATTTAATTATCTTTGAACACATTCAATTTAATCAACAAGGTCAAATCTTGTCTTTGAATAGTCTTAAGCTTGCATGTTTTTTGCTAGGACTGGCAGGAAAGGGGGCTGTTCTGTTGATCGATTCCAGTTTTAAAAGAGATTCTAGTTTAATACCAGTAGAGGAAACGTCCCTCAAAGGTCCATTAGAAAAGAAGTGTCATATTTAAAATGGCCACAGTTATCGCTGTGCCACCTGACAAAAACTGTTGTTGTACTGGCCTCTTCCATTCAGGTCTCATTTGCTTAGATCTGATACCACTAGATTCAGATACAAAAGAAGAAGTTCTGTGATAGCTAGAACACATTCACGTTTGGAATGGAAGAGCAATCTTCCTTTCTTCACCAGAAGAGTGCCATATGGTTTTCAAAGGAGTTTTCTTTGCACATCAGCTGTTTAGCAATACTTTCAGGATCCTTTGCTATCTAGGCATTCACAAAAAGTAACACTCATTGTCCCATGGTTCTTCACATAGACAATTTCATAGCTTTCCAGCATATCAACCACTTTGGCGGTAGTCCCTCCAAAATTATTATGAATTTAGCAAAGCAATTTTGGGAATTTTACCTCCTTCATCACATGATTCAATTGTTTTTATTGTTTTTAATTAATAAAAACCATCACAATACAAAATACAGTTTAAATAAAACATTTGTTTAAAGGATGTCGCTCCATATGATTAAAACGTTATATGTCATAATACATCAAATAACAGAGTTATATTATAATTTTATAAAAAAAGATTCACATCATAGTTATAAGTACTTTACAGTTCAACAGGTTATTTGTATGGTTGGTATGTGGGAGATATGGCAAGCATGATTCTATGGTTCATGATGTCATTGATTACCACAACTTTAGCTTGCGCATCAATGACATACAGTTAAAGCTTGCCTTTATGGATACTTCCTACTGTCTGTTTTACTGCTTTGTCGTGGATTTGCAAATATTTCAGCAACTTACAATTTAGGCGAGGATCAGTAGAGTCCAAGCTTCTCATGATTGCTGTTCTACATGTACGGATCCCTCGCTCATTAAATAAAAACTTTAAAAGTAATCGGCATGCATTCATCATTTCGGGGCATATACAAACCAAATGCACAAAATATTCTTCTGCAGTGTCACATAATCTACATGTTTTTGGTCCATTATATCGCCAAAGAGGTTTTTCAGATAAGGACGGCAGGTCCCCTAGGCGCATAGCCATTAATTGTTTCTTAAAGCGCACTGGATAGGTTAGTTGGAAATAAGTTGCAGGTTGCAATGTGACATATGTTTGGATTGTCATCCATGCATGAGCTCGTCATGAAAAGAGATTTTTATCCTCTATCAATGAGTGATTTTTTGCGGCTTTATTCATAGCCTCATAAAACGTATAATGCGACAGTTTTATGACCCACAAATCACCCGCATTTATTAAACGTAAAGAGGAATGTAAGTGTTTACTATAGGTTGACTTAGCATCATGGATTATGGCTTCCCATAGCGCGTTAACTAAAACACTTGATTCATTATTTCGTATTTTATGCATGGTTTTAATAAACTGATAACTTCTTGCTATATTTTGCTGCAATAAACCAAATTCTAGACTGATTTGGGCTGGGGAGGCATTACATGGTAGATGGAAAACCTGTTTATAGGTTTTTGTTTGAAAACTGTCTAATAATTTAGCATCCCTGCCATACATCACCGCACTTGCATAAGTTAGCGGAGGAACGAGCTTTGCTTTAATTACTGTAAACTGCGGTTGATAGGAGGGTCCATCTAATTTTCTTGCTAACAACCTAAATGAATTTATCAAAGCTTTGTTATTTCCAGCCATGTAATTATGTTGCACTTGAAAATTTAAATGTTTATCGAAATAAAACCCCAAAAACTTATAGGTAGTAACTTCTTCTATTATTTGATCTTCCAGCTTGATCTTTAAAGATGCACCTCCCTATACGCATACCTTTTGTTTTACAGATATTTATTTCTAAATTGTTATGTTTTGTATAGTTCGCTGTTTTATGAAGTAGCCTTTGAATACCAATTTACGTATGACTCAACAGTACAATATTGTCAGCATAAGCCAAAGGAGATATCATCAGTGGTCCTAGCCTTGGTGCGTGTGCGTTAACGGAATCCAGGTGGAGAGACAAATCCGCCATAAACAAATTGAACAGGTGTGGGGCTAGCACACAGCCTTGCTTAAGCCCCCTAGCCGTTGGTATTTTCTTTGACAATTTGGTTCCATCCCCTACTTTAATTTGAATCCACGTATCTGTATATAATGATTCAATTGCTCTTAGTAACTTTGTTTGTATGCCCCAACTTCTTAATTTGGCCCAAAGAAGTGAACGATCCACCCGGTCGAAGGCAGCCTTCAGGTCTATAAAACAGAATTGTAATTTTTTCTTTAGACGTTTGCTTTTTCCGCAATAACTGATACTGCTAGCATGTTAATTGTAGTACCGTATCCTTTCCGGAAACCTGTTTGCTGAGATGGAATCAGATTCTTGTCATTTGACCACTCTATTAGCTCTTCCAATATTATAGATGCATAATATTTTGCTTCTGTATCAGTAAGCACTATTAACCTATAGTTGGATGGATTAGTTTTATCACCACCCTTATAGATAGGGTTTATTATCGATCCTCTCCAACTATCAGGAATTGAACCTGTATTTTCCACCTCTTTGAACAGTGGTATTATGCGATTGGCCCAATATTTTGGGTCAGTTTTAAATAAGGCTGGTGGAATGTCATTTGGTCCGGGAGCACTATCACTTCTGCCTGATTTAATAACCTTTTCGATTTTAGTGCTCAATGTATCATCCATTTTGGGCACATGGGCATAATGGAATGATGGTTCAATAGTTTGATTAATTTTGTTATTTTCATTAGTCCTTAATTGATTTTCAGCTAGAAAGAGTTTTGTTAAATACACAGCTCAAGCTTCTTCTTTTACGTTTGTTGATAGTTTTATGTTAAGAGACTTATTTAGGCCATGTATTGTTTTTCAAAATGCTTTAGCATTTGATTGTTTACAATTATAGACCATGCTTGCCCAAAACTCATCTGTTGTTTTTCTTTTTACTTCCCAGATGTGTTTCTTAAATTCTTTTTTCAGTATCTTTAGCTTGTCCCAAGCATCTGATCCATTACCTTGTTTTTTACCTTCCTTATTTCTCTTCTCAATTCCTTTTTTAGTCCCTTAATTTTATGTTCCGGTAAGCAATTATGATTTGTGATCTGCCTAGTAGTTACTTTTGAATTTTGTTTCGTTACTTCAAGCACAAATTTGTTCCAAGCTTTTAACATGGAAGGTAGTACCACTATATAGTCCTCCAGTATTGTTTTGGCTTTAACTGCAAGTTCAGGGAGTCATTCATTTGACCAATTCATTTTTTTGTAAGTGTTTACTATACTTCCATCATCCAATGTTGGTACTTGTTGAAATCTGTCCAAATTAGTGTTTATTACTATTTGCTGCATCAAAAGATCACTTTCCGTGGTACACTTAATTTTGAACAAACTTAATTGCTGGGTTAATGGCAGGCTTAGAATTGTGTAATCAATGACAGACCCTGTGGTTGGGCCATAGTATGTTAAGCTTGGTGGGCTATCATTCAACGTTCGCCCATTGATTACTCTCAGTCCCAAATGTTCCAGGGTTGTCACTAGTTCCTTGCCCACGTTTTTTGGCTTCCTCCATTGATGGACTGTTTGATGTTTTATTGACCATAATTAATTTTTAACAGTTAAATGATCATCTTCGTCTGGTGTAAAGATGAGATGAGTATTAAAGTCACCTGTGATGACTATTTCCCAGGTTGGAGTATAGTATCTTACTTCTGTTATTTCCTGGATTAGCATTGTGAATGTTTTTAATTTTTCTTGAGCATTTGGGTGAGCATAGATATTAAACAGAATTAGTGAAGTTGCCCAGTGACCGCTAGCAAGTTTACGTTTTATTATCTGTATATTACTTGAAGTTGTCGGCATTTGTTCCGATTCTGAGTTGAAATTGTTTGATATATATACCAAAAGACCACCCTTTGCTCTTCCATAGTTGTTCGTTTTACCGCATCCACCTGATGAACTGTGAATCCAGGTAGCTGAATTAGTTCTGTCAGCCAGGTTTCTTGCAGTACTATAATATCATATGAGGCCCAGGTTTCCATTAGGGATCCATCCGTAACCTTTGTAATCGCACCTGCAATGTTCCAGGAAAGTATATTTAGTTTCTCATTTTGACAAGCAGGTTTTGTTTCAGTAACTGGTCATTGCCTACCATTTGTTAATGGAGACCAATACCTATAGTTATTGTTATACCCCAAGTTTCAAATTGCTCCTTAGCATCTAAAATTTACTATTTTTTCCGATTTCCATGAAGATTGTGTTGCCTCTGTGAGTGGATTATGTATATTTGGCACGAACTGAACCGAAAGTAAGTCTGTTGTTTCAATAAACTGTAATGTTCTTACCTCTCCTATAAGTCTCATAATATTGCCTCTATTTAATATATCTTGTTTTCCTCTTGACGTGTATATCGGTATTAATGTAATTTGCCACTGGTCACTAGAACTCATTGTTTCTTTTAAAGAGACATTTTTAGAATATTCTTCTCTTCCTTGATTCTGCGTTGGAATATTATGTTTTGTTTGGCCCTGATTGTAGGAGGGATTTTTTTCCTTTAACTTTCTCTTTAGGCTATATATTAGGTGGTATGAAATGAGGCTTATATTGGTTATCACTGTTTACTTGAGGACACGTGATCACTATTTCTTTATCCACGCTTGCAGTTACTTTGCATTTGAAAATGTTATATTTCTTACTGCAATTGCTTGTTAGGACTACTGGTGAATTGTTATTAGGAATTCTTCGGCTTTCCATTTGTTTCTGTTCCGAACATTTACAAAATTGTGTCTCAGGGCATTTGATCTGATCTTGCCCTATTGAAGTTTCTGTTAATATATCCTGTTTTCTATCTGTCGTCAATATCTCCGTTTGCAAGCTGTCTAAATGTGCACCCCTTTTGTCTATTTATTCATTTATATCACTTTTATTCGAAAACTAAACTAATTTCACTTGGGTGAGTTTGTCTTTACCCTTCAGACTGACGTGCCTGGTTTTCATATTATTTTCACTGACCTTACTTTCTATACAATTAGAGACATGGTACCTGGTGTCATCCGACAATTGATCTACCAAAGTACACTTTCTTTTAGTGGTATCTAATTCGGGAAGAGATTTCTTATGTTTCATGGCGCTAAATAATGGGTAACACGTATTGGGCTCTCCATCATTTCGTATAGGGTCATTTGTGTTCTGCCTTCCTTTTCTAGCACGTTTTGTTTGCCTTTTTGTTAATACTTGAGTAAGAACCGATTTGGGTTTTGCCACAATTGATTCTTCCCCACTATTTGATAAATGGATCAATGACCCGTCATTTTGAATTTCCTGTATGGTTTCAGAAATTAGCTCCTTCGAGTGCCCAACCTGTTGCTTATGAATGTCTTTTTTTTTAGATTTCCTATTAGCTGTAGTTGCTCTTGCTTATCTTCAGCTGGTTATTCTCTATTATTGGCTTGTATTTTATTTCTTTCAATATATCAATTAGTATAGCTGGTAATGTACTTAATGTATCTATCGTTTGATCACATTTACAGATGCACAGTGGATCTATACTCTTCGGTGATTGGAATTTCCTCATTTGATTAGTCAATATATCTATTTTGGAATTAATACTAGAGACATGAGTTACCATAATATTCATAAGATCAATCTGGAGTCCAATTTGTCTGATTGCATATTTAGCTCTGATATCGATGTTTGCAAGGTATTTAATAATGAAGAGTGTAAAGAGGAAAAGTTATCTATCTCCATTCGGTTAGTATATTCTTTCGACTTACTTGCATAAAATCCTCTTGCTATCGCGTTATCCTGCTGAAGTGCAGAAGGACTTACATTTATTTCTGTTTGAATTTTGAATTGATCATTTGGCTCCTCCCTTATGATACCTTCCGGACCATATGATGAATCATGCTTCCCTTCCTTAGAAATCTGGGTAGAACAATGACTTGATATGTCTATAATTTAGCGAAAGTCCTTGTTTGATTCAACACCAATAGATCTTATTGCAGAGACCTGTGGTTTTTTTCTTTCCTTTTTGGTTTCCATTTTTTTGCTTTACTGTTTCTGTTTGCATATTTATGGGGTTAATTCCAGAAGTTGGTTGATTCAACGCTTTTGCTTCCAAGGCTTCAACCAATTCCACGTTCTCCATTATTAGTGTTGAGTGTAACCAGGAGGATGAAGCCTTTATGTCACACGGAATTACAAGGGGATCATAGCATTGATTATCTTGTCTTTGGTTATCCCTATTAGCGGTCGAATGGAAATGCTCCGATACTTTTAGTTTGTTTGCTGTAGTTGTGTAATCCTGATGGTGATTTCTTTTATTCGATTCCATATTCAAATCAATGCATATTGGCTTAGTGTCTCCCAAATCATTCTTATTATTATTGACTGAATGTATAATTGCCTGGGCTATTGTTTTTTTTGCACTTTTTGTTTGGTGGACTGTTGGCAAATTTTAATCATTTCTTAACTCCGTTATTATTGGATCTGTTATTCCCACACTTTCATTTGATCCTGGCGCTATGTGGGTCGTCATTGAATGGGATACTTGTTGTGAAACTATTTCCAATGCAGCGGCTTTTAGTTTTTGTGGGGTAAGGGGTGTAAGCAGTCCCTTGATGTTCCCTGTTTCTGAAAAGATGGCTGCTGCTGGGTCCTTCAGAAAAAACAATGTGCTTACTTTTTGTTGCGGCCTCTTGTTTTTCCCAGGATTAATTTCCATTTGAGATGGTGTTGGGATAGATAATTTCCAATCCTTTGTGGTCTTATTGGTGATGTCCCCCTTGTTATAGTTGATTTTTTTTGTGATTTCTTTTGCTTATGTGTTTTTTGTAGCGGGGGCACCTGCCTAACCCGTCCTGATCTCATTTCACTTATATCACTGGGGCTGGAATTATTTGCCTCAAATTTGCCTCTAAATTGCAGGTTATAAGAGGAGGTTCACACTCACGCTTTAATATCCCTGAAGAGACGACTTGCAATTTTGCTAACTACCACTGGAGCTGAAATTTTTTGCTTCCAACTTGCCTCTGGATGACGGGTTATAAGTGGAGGTTCACGCTCATGCAGCCATCGTGGCTCTCAATTGACCATGCTCGGCGAACTTCTGTATTTTAGCATGAAAGGAGGCAGGGAAATCGTTTTCCTCTATGCACCCAGCAGGGGAACAAGGGGAGCAAGGGAGTAAAGAAAGAGCCGCAGGCAGCAGCTCTCCACCACCTTGCCTCACTCTTCACTTGATCCGCTCAAGTAATGCCCCGATGTCTCGTGCTGCACGCTTCACAAGGATTTCCTCACCTCTAACTACCGGCTACAACTCCCGGCTTCTGGTAGGCTGACAAGGCTCCTCACGCCACCACCACTGTCTTCAGATCTGCTGTCGCGATCACAGCTCCTCCTGGCTCCTCCCAGCTCCCCCCGGTTCCTCACTGCACGGTACAGGCTGCACCGCACCCCCTCCTGCAGTCGCCTCCTGTGGTTCCACTAACCGTGCAAACACCAAGCCAAAGCCAAAGCCAGACTGCACCAAATGCAGCAGATGCCAAACTCTGAGCGCCGAACGCTGAACGCCATCCACCGGCGGCTAGTGGCTGCTCTAGCTCCTCGGCAGCTGCTCTGGCTCCTCGGCACCTCCAATAGCTTGCTTAGCACGCCTCAGCTGTAAACTGCCAGCACTCCACAGGTTGCTCCTGAGGATCACAAGGCCCACCTTGGCCTCAGCCTGCAGAGTCACGCCTCGCCTGCTTCCCTTGCTTCCCCCGCTGTTTCTCCTGCCCCGCCCGCCTCGGCCTCACCGCGGCCACACACGGCAAGGCACACACGGGCACTCACACGGCGACCGGCAGTGCAGCGCAGGTGACTTCTCAATGCAGCTGCAGGCGGAGGTACGGGGGCAGGGGTGGGCACAGGCAGGCAAGCTTCGCGGCGGTTTGACGAAGAGATCTCCTGGGTCTTCAGCAGAGTACCAGCCGCGGCGGGAAGCAGAGCTGAATCAAGGGTGGCAAGGACGGCAGCAGCGAAAACACGGAGCCTGGAGCTACTTGGCTAGGCTGATTGCAACCACATCAGCTGCCGTCAAGAGGAGGACTGTTGCTACAGCCTGCTCCTTCACCACATATCATTTATGGTGGAATTCATTCCTAGGTAACTCATTCTGAATACGAGGCTGACATTTATGTCATTAGAAAAGATTTCAATGACAGGAAGACATGTCATCCCATCTTACTTCATCGTTTTGTATACAGACTGCAACATCAACAGCTCTGCTTATTCAGCTGGAGAACAACTCCACTGGTGATAGCAATGGTACTCTAGTAATCACAACACTGTTTCGGCCATCCCAGATCTGCTTCTGGATCTTATCAGAATGTCAGCAGAAATTCCAATTATGCTTTTCAGAGTAGATTTTCTGGTTTAAACTTCTGGAGGGGTTTTTCCAAAAACAAATGTTCTCTGGTCATCTCCAACTGATCAACTGGTGAATTTCAGACCATTTTGATCTTTGTCAGGACCTTTGGAGTACTCTATCAAACTTATCACGTGTGCATGTGATCTTGAATGTATAACTCGGCATGGTTGAATGTATAACTCTGCATGGTTCTCTTGGACTCAATGGTATTTCTTAACCTCATTTGCTTCCTCTGATGAGCCATACAGAACTGTTAATATGCATACTATTGCCATTTCACTAAACCATACATATGTTGATGGAAAGTCTATTAGTAAACATCTGCCTATTCTCAGACTTCTTTGTGAAATATGGATGAGCATTCCTTTTTCAATAAAAGTTTCTGATTTTCCGCAATGTCACTACTCCACTCAAGTTGATTGTTCATTGGCCTGATAATAGTTTACTTTTTCTGAGTCATTGTTAACAAACCTCACTGTACTTTTGTGTCTAATTTCTTTTAAAGGATGTCCAAATCCAGGGCTCTAGATTTATCATCCAGACAATGTATTACTGCTTGTGTTTTCATCTCTATTACTAGATGAGCTAAACTATTTGTTGTTTGTTGCCTTAAGGAGTATGACTTCTGCATAGTTTTTACAGAATGTCTTCCACACACCTTCTGAGTTCTTTCAGAGAATTATGACGGAAGCAGGAACTGATACCTCTGTCGTCAGTTCTCACTTTTTAGGTGGGACACTAAAGGAAAAAAAAGTGACGGAAGGAATGCATGAATGATTCTCAAATATTGGTGATTACTCAGGACACATCCCAGTACATAGTTATCCTGCACACCATGCCACCTCAATTTGGACCCAGCCATATGCAAATCAGTTTTGACACTGCTCCAATGGAGACTGTCCACCCTGAACTGCCAGGACAGGTCCTCCATTAAGAGGAACAAAGGCAACACAGGACCAGTGTTGCCCTACCTAAGGCTCATCAGCCAAATACAGCTTAGTTCCAATAGCACTGTGTGCACTGGACTCATATCTGGGCATACCCTTCACACCCAAGGCAATACACTAAAGTGCATAAAATAAAAGTGATGGGGGGAATGTTTAACATTCTCAGTCACTGGTAATTACTCTAGTTGCATCCCAGTCCATCATTTGTCTGCACACCGTGCCACCTCAGTTTGGACCCAGCCATTTGAAAATCAGTCTAGACACTGATCCAAGGACAACAGTCCAGCCACAACCACCAGTATTCTTTTGTGAGTCACTTTTTAAGGGGGAGCTGAAGATTCACATTTTAATCAGGTGGTAGACTGAAAGACATTTTGAGCGATACCCATTGTTTGTCAGCTTCTAATGTTAAAATACTTTTTTGTAAATCTATCACTCATACTTTTCTTTCTGTTGTATATTCACTTTAAACTTGTTATTAATGTTTTTCTAATATATTTATTTCCTATTATAGGAGTGCAGTGTACATTTTCTCCACCTACCTAATTACTTGACGGACAAAAGAGACTGGAGGCTCTTTTTTTGCTTCTTAATTTACTTATTTTTCTTTACATTCATTGGTTAGTTAAACTGAACACTGTGTGCATCAAGAAAGGAAGGAAGGACTACATAGTTATAAGCATTCTGCCATTCCATACAACACTATTGAAACACCTGTGTGATGTTCTTCTGTGTTTCTTCTCCAGAGTCTGAGAACTGAAGGTTTCATTGGAAACGTTTATTGCTTGATTATTTTATTAACATTTTCCGGCTGCTCTGAGATTAAAGCGTGGACGAAAATGCATAATACTCTCCTCTTTACCAAAATTAGCACTATACATGTGGGTAAATACGTACCATTGAATACCATTTTGTTTTCACAAATGTTGTTTTCCGTCAAAGTAAGATCTTTTTAGAAACACATATACCTTTGAAAGTTTGGGCCATTTTTATCTTCCTGAGGAGGTTTCCACTTTTAAAGACAATTTCGAAAGAGAAAACCTCCATTTCTGAGAATGAAGAGTTTGGATTGTCATAACAGTTTAGCTAACGGCTAGTTAACTTGTATATAAGTATAGCAGTTTCTGGTTCCTAAAGTAAGTAAGAAAGCAATTTGATGTTTGTTGCACGTTTTTCCTTTCAGACTTGTGGTGAAAGCGAATCACATAAAAGTCATAACATTATCTACAACCAAGATGTTGTCTTTGAAATTCTTCCTGTAGCAAAATTGGTAATTGCAGATGCTTTAAAAAGAGAGTCACACTTAGCAGTGGAAAAAAGCACTTTCACATTTGTTACAGCATGTTTTTCAACACCTTTCTTATAATATGCCTTCATAATATTTTATATATTTGGATTTTTGGAACTCAGTTGCTAAAATATTTCTCACTACTGTCGTAGCTTGCATAAAATAATTAACAGAGAGAATCTTTAAAAAAAATCATCCTTATGAAAGTTTATTTAAGAATATAAAGCGACAGCACCTTCCTTATTTTTAAAGATAACATTCATGCCTTAAAACGTAATTCATGACTTATCAATATATTTCATTCTTACACTAAATTAAATATATTTTCGTCTCCAACTCAAATAATAAAGAACTATTTCCAGAAAATAAAGGTATTTATATATTTTTGGAGAGGGCTCGATACAGCATGTCATTGAAGGATCGTTTGAAAGGTATAATATTAACACAGCACTAGGCAAATGACTTAGGACAGAGGCAGGGGGAGCGATGCAGAAAATAGTTATATGTGCAGCAGTGTGGGTGACATCCAAATTCTGAGCTCTGTGTAATTGTGTTGGCCGTTGTATGAATGCTAGGGATGTGCTCTTATCATGGCTCATTAAGCAACAGGGAAGGCTGAATAGAAGGGGTATCATATCTCAATACACACCTAAGGCTACATACTAGGAACGAGTACCATAGACGGGTCTTGATTTGTGTGATGATGGTTAGGTCAGGCTGTGTCCAAGGCCAGTGGGTTGGATATTTCTGATGTGGTACAGAAGAGTGTCACACTTTTGTTCTTTCTAACGCAAATATATTTTTGGGCGTTTAAAGTATGGGGTTCTGCCTATTCTTTGATTGAAAGAAGGTTGACCGCCATGTTTGGCCTGTCGTTTGGTCATTTTGGGTGGAAAAAGTGACACTGAGCTTTGCCAAAGTAATACAGAGTTAAAAATAATTTAGCAAGTGAATGGCAACGTTCCTTTATTTTTTTCATACTGGGGGTAGGATCAGGGGGATGTAGTACGGAGATTGCTCTTAATGTCCCTTTCTGAAGTGTGAATTGCTCATTTAGTCCAGCGTTTTGCTTTTCATCCTGGATTCAATAAACTACTCACCCATCAAATCTAGCAACAGGAGAGTTTTGGAATGGTTGGAGAAGTTGAATTGGGGAACATACGAGTAGTACCGAAATTAAGAGGTAGAGTAAATTAATTCCTAGAGGACCCGTCCTCCTGACTATGTAAACACAATACCTCACAAAGGTTGTAAAAAGCACTTTGCTTTTTTTAGTGTCACCTACGACCACCAAGGTTCCCACTAGGGTTCTGCTGTGGAACAGGGTGTGCTACTGACAGTGGATACATGGGAGCACTCAAATGTTAAATACTAACTAAGTCCTGACTTCTTTAGGCTAGCAAGCCTGGATGTGACCTTGGAGTAAGTGTAGTCAAGAGAATATGATGTTTGTACTTATCAGCTGGCGCGTAGTTCACCCAGTTCCAGCTTTCCTCTGGACCACAGACACAAAACTACTAGTACCAGAATTTAAGGAAAACAGTACTGGATCAGGTACTGAAAACTGAAATGTTAGTACTTAAATATCCAATGGAAGGGGAAAATGAGGAGGGAGTGGTCAGGATGACATAAAACAGTGGGAGTGGAAGGGGGTAAATAAAAAAGAAGGACAAAGCAGAAGAGAAAGAAGGAGCAAAGTAGAAGGCAGAGTAAATTGGGCACTCAAGTGAGAGAATGGAAAATATTTAGAAATGGAGAGAGATGGAAAGGGAAACAGGCATAAGAGTCAAAGGGGGGGGCAAGAGAAGGAAGGCACCCAAGTCAGAAGTGCGGATCTAATCCAACCCATTCTTTCCTTGCTTTTCAGCATTTTAATTTTTGCATTTCATGTTATAGATACAGGACAAGAAGTAGGGAAAGACAAAGTAAAAACATGAGTTGATAAGTTACATAGAGCTGGTAACCAGCAGCAAAGGTAAAAGAGGAGGTGAAGGGTGAAGGACAGGGAGTGAGAGTGAGCAGGGTGTGAAGGAAATATGAAGGAAAGGACAACAGAGGGATCGAAGGCGGAAAAAAGGGGAGATAAAATAGAAGAGATGTATCCAGTGGAAGAGACTGAGTGGATAGCATTGGGGGTGGTAATGAAACAGAACAAGAGAGTGAGTGAGGGATTGAAAGAGATGGGAAAGATAAATAGGCAGTGAGAAGGAGCGAGAGCTAGAACCTCTAAATGTTTTCACGTACAGCAGTATCAGTGGCGGCTGGTGACATTTGAAATTGGTGTGGCGTTAAATTATTGTAACAACATAGGTAAGCAGTACTACCACGGTATACTGCACACTACAGCATACGCACACATCACTTTATTTCACAATAACTTTAAAACTAGACCTGTCCAGGCCGGCCAAGCTTAGAAAACTACTCTGAACTGCACCTTGGCATGGAAGGATTATTACTCAAGTATGTAGCGAGTGACTGTAGGAAAAGGCCTCAGGGTGCTTCCAGCCAAGCCACTACTCGGCCTCCCGCAGCGGCGGCAGATGTGACTATTGCCTCGGATAGAGCTCTGGGATAGCAGAGATCCTAAAACTTGTGAAGACGTGGTAAATCACCCAGTGCAATGGGGCATTGGCTTCCCATGGTGAAATATAGTCCACTTTACTAGCGCCAAGAATCCTGTTGTGATCATGTGTGCTGTGGCACTATAAGTATCTCTAACAACAGAACATTCCTCCTCACTCTTCTGACTGCTGGAGGGTGGTGACATGACTGCTTGGGAGTTCTTGGTGATGTTGTAAGTGCTAAGAATGGGCAAAACAGCACTAGCATTAGTAGGCGCAATATAAAATACAAACAACAAGGTAATTTTAATATGGGGTATTTTGCATAACAATTAGGAATGCATACTTCAAGCAGACCTACATAGAAATGGGGAATTGATGATGGATAGTGAACTAAATGCACCCCACCCTGCCCATCAAATCCAGCGAATGGCCAACAAAAAATTATATACATAAATATATATATATATATATATATCTCGTTTAAACCTCAACTGAGATAATGGAGTTTTCAAACATGACAGCAACTGCAGATAAGAAGTCCGCTTTTCCAGTAATGCCTCCTACCTCCACTGAAAAGTCCCACCCTGTTGCACAAACCTCTCCACCTATAGGGAACCTCACACCAAGATCCCTGCCTGCACGTGCACTCGCGTTCAGCCCTGGTTGCCAACAGACTGTGCATTTCTTTACTCTTGAATACACAGAGGTGATTCTTTTACTTACGTCACATATTGGGCAAACATTCACGATGACCTAACCATTATGTTGAGTGTTTAACTAGAAGACAAGGATTCTAATCCACGTTATCCTGCATCGTGCGATCCTGCTTAAATTACCCCAGTTACTGCAAATTGTGTGATCCTGGGTAGTGGGTACGTTATTTTATCTTTCGGTCATGGTTGCATTAACAAGCCAGTAAGCCACTGGTGACTAGTTATGTACTGCACACACAGACAAACCACAAAGTTGCACCGAGAATACATTCCATTAGAAATAAACAAAAACATAACTTATGATTTTTTTGCAGCAATACAGCACACTGCAAATTGTGTTACAAATACACATTCTGGTCATCTTCCGAATGTGGCCGGTATGCTCGCAGGAGAGAGTGGGTGGTGCTTGCGGGTGCCAGGTGGGAAATAGAAATAAAACGTATACTTTACTACCTTACTCCAGGGTACAGCGCAGCCTCCGCTCCTGGACGGTGTTAATGGACGGGTCCCGACACCCACCGACCTGTGTTTTCCAATGCAGCACAGCTCTCATCGTCATCAGCCTCCCTCCCTCCCCTTCACCAATCACAACGTGTGAGGCGCAGCCGAGAGCGACCCAGCCGGCCCATTTTCTCTATGTAGGCTGCTGTAGCAGCCTACATAAAGAAAAATGGAGAGTGGGCAGTCCTTATCGAGGGCAGGAGGGAGTGGCTTGCCCACTGTTGTGGGTATTGACTGTTTGGTCGGCCCTAAGGTCGACCAAACAGTTGGAACCCACAACAGGGGGCAAGCCACTCCCCCATGCCCTCAAGCAGGACCGCCCACTCCCAACCAGGAACTTCTGCTTTCTCGCAGTGCGAGAAGCAGAAATAAAAAATGGTAGTTATTACCATTTATGTTTCTGCTTTCTCGCACTGCGAGAAAGCAATGGGGCAACGCCCCCACGTCCCAATGGGGGAGCAGCCACTGAGCAGTATGAAACACCTTCAGTAGTGATCCCCATGTACAGTACATCTTCACTATCACACATTCATCAAACAATCCAATGGACTCCAAATGCATCAAATTACCAACCTCAAACAACAACATCTAACCTCTCCCACATCACAAGTACTTTTTCCATATTGTTAGTCGAACTGCATATACCAAAGAACCTTCTAACAGTTCTACATTACTAGACTAAATATAATGCAAATACTTGATATCATTCCCAACAACCAAAATACATGGTTTTAGTCCATCAACATCAAGATCCCATTACCAACCGACATTTTACACATTTTCTGCGTGAGTCCCTTATACTGCACAGTATACATTACCCTCAGCAGTGCATCCTTTTTCTCCCATGAGCATTCTCCATGCATTGTGACCTTCAACAACTATAGTCAGTGCCACTGGAAATATGCTCTAGTAGACACTGCCTTGGCACAGGTTGCACCTCATTAGTACCAGTGAAACACACAAATATATCAATGAGGAACACAAAGGTGACTAGTCAACCTTTGCAAAGGGACTTCCACTCTGCGGCAACGTGTTGCTGTTTTTAGTACATTTTTGGATTGTTTGAGCTAGGAACAATTTTTCGAGCGTAATTTGTGCAGACTATGCCGCAGATGATGGATTACATGGCAAATGCGGAAAATTCATACTTGTGTGCACAATTGCATAATTCCTGTGACCCTAAGGAATTTGGACAAAATATCAAGCTGTTAATATTGGGAGACAAAAATATTGTGAAACAAAATTTTGTTATGCAAAAATATCATGATCCAGAATTATAGTTCTTCAGAATATTGGCCCTTATTATGATGCCAGTCAGACCGCACACCAACCGGTGGTGGTCTAACTGCTGATAGCCCTTCGGGCCGACTGCCAGATTATAATCCAGGTGGTTAGTCCCTCAGCGGTTGGGGGAATACTGCAGCTACCAAAAGGACACACAGTGAAGGGATGTGCAGGAAGTGATTCTTTACACAGCAGCTTGTGGCGCACCCCTTTTACTGAGCTGCAGCACAAGCTGCGGTGTACAGGAGGACTTTGCGACCACGAGCCCGGCAGTCAAATCCATAATGCGGTGGTCGGACTGCCGCCTTATCAGACGGTCTCCTGACTGCCGTTATATCGGGCGACGGTCTGACCATCCACTATCGTAATGAGGACCATTGTTTTTTCAGATAGGTAATATCGTTTTCAACAATATAGTTGTAAGGAATATCTTTTTAAAAATTATGTAATGTGTTTTAGATTAGAAACACGAGGAAGCTACCCCTATATGTTATAAAGGGAGGGGGTAAATGTAAACTTAAAAAAACCTTATCCCTGTCAGTTCTTTTCATACATTCAGTAGTTACTCTACCAAAGACACAGGAGTCACCTGTTTAGTGTTACAGCGGACTCACTAGACATTTTGGGCAAAAGGCAAAAAGGGCAGATTTAAACATTAGATTACGGGTCACTATACATATTACAAAAACACTTCCAGAGATATATTTAAAAACTTTTTATTCATAAAAATGAATCTTGTACCTGGGACCTCCCTAATGGTTACAATCTAATTCACAGATTAAAAATCACATTTGATACATTTAATACATAAATCCTTTCAACAATTAACATTTTTTTTTTTTTTAAACAGTCGACGCGGAGTTTCGGTGTGCATTTGTTTCCACCTTCTTCAGGACTTAAAAGTTTCTTTGTTACCATCTTATTTTATGGGACTTCACTCCTTGGAATACGCTGGAGCCACCGTACTATCATTCATTGATAACTCTGTTGGGTCAACGCGGTTTTGTATCCGGTTAGTGTATTCTTTATTTAATCAATTCCAATTTAGAGATGGTCTTTTCATCAATTTAGACTTCGATCTCTCCTCTTATTTTGGCGGAGTCCCTGCTCCAGTGTAACACTCTCGTAAGACTTCCGGAGTGTTACGCTGGAGCAGGGAGGCCCTTGGTAGAGTAACTTCTGAATGTATGAAAAGAACTGACAGGGATAAGGTTTTTTTATGTTTTAGATTATACATTAATTTCATGTGTTACTATTGTTTGTGTACCTGCTATAATTGTTTTAAATATTTTGTAATTCTAAGTGATTTAGAATTTTTAAATTGAATTGTTAATGGAAATTTATAGTGTTGTAGCAGGTTTATGGGATTGCAGGGAGATTGGGTGTAAAGGTAATTAAGTAATAGTTAATTATTAATTTTATTAGCTAAGTGTACGAATGATATTTAATATGTATATTATGTAATATTAAATTATCATATTTATATTTTAGTTGAAGGTTGTCACTTTTATAGGGACATCGGGTGGGAAGTTCATCATGTAATATTTAATTATCATTTAATTTATAATATATTATAAATTATTACATTGATTATTTATTATGTAAATTGGGCAATAATCATGCATGTTAGTAAATATTTATGTGTGGCTGCTGGTTTGCAGGGGCTTAGTGTGGGAAGTTAATTAAGTAATATTCAATTAACAATGTGTTAATAATGTATTATTAATTATTTAATTAAATATTACTTGTGTTAATTGTGTAGTAATCATACATGTTAGATATATTTTAGTTCCGGGCAGCTGGGTTCATAGTGGTATAAGGTGAGCAATTAATTAGGTAAAATGTAATTAATAATTAATGAATAATGGATTAATAATGGTTACATTGATTATTAAGTATGTACATTAAATACTATTGGTTTATTTTAGTTACATTTAGTTGTGGTTTGCTATATTTGTAGGAGTATACAGTGGGAAGTTCATTAAATAGTTAAAAAATATTCATTATATGGTTAAATATTTAATTGATTAATAATTATGTAAATTGTGTAATAATTATATATATTATTTATGTTTTAGGTGTGGGCTGCTGGGATTTTAGGGTGGTAGGGTGTAAATTAAATAAGCACTAATTAATTAACAAAACTATTAATTGTTAATTATTTATGTACTTGTTTATAAATTATGTAAATTGTGTTATGCTTATTTATTTTCATTATATTTTAGGTGTGAGTTGTGACGTTTGTAGGGGTATAGGGTGGATAGTTAATTCAGTAATAGTTACAAAAATATTATTTTTTATTTGAAAGTAACGATTACATTGGTTATTACATTTTGTAATGTGGATAATTGTTGTTTATTTTTTAATTTAATAATGTTTATATTTAGATTTTTACATGTTTTCTAAATTAATAGGGTTATTCAAATACGTAATATGTTTGAAGTTAAGTAGTGTACCTACTATTGCACCAACTGGAGTTGGAGTGCTAAATCTCACCCCTCCTTAGCCCATAGCTTTCCCTGTTGTTGCAAAGACTGGAGTGTAAATAGTTAACCCCTCTGAAGTTCAATGCTTTCCCTACTGTTGCATAGACTGGAGTGGGAATAGTAAAATTAATCCCCCCGGAAGTCCAATGGTTTCCCTACTTTTGTGCTGTCTGGAGTGGTAATAATACATTTAACCCCTCCAAAGTCCTACAGATGCTCTATTGTTTCACAAACTGGTTATTTTTTTTATTTTTTTATCAATCATATAGCTTTATTTGGAGTCATGACAAACATCCATAAAAGCATTTCCACAGATACAAGAAAAAAAGCATACATCAATTTTAATTCATCTAATAGAATATAATTGAATGCATTAAAAAACACTATAAACGTAAGGTCACAAAGTTAAAAATCATCTAATTACATACCATCAAAAAACATTAAAAAACAATGTAAACATGAGCTTTAAACTATTAAAAATGTTTAGCTGCCAAAACTTCTGTTAAGCATTTAAACAAACAAATTCCTAATGTTAAAAAAGTGCTTTAGTGCAATATTTCCCATAATAACATCCAGCTTCAGTTCTTCCCATGGTCCATTACTGCTTATGCCCCTCAAATATGTAATCTTATTATCATTGCCTAGGTAGTAACTCTTGTCATTCTTTTTCTTGCGTAAAGAACGGCCCTTAAAAAAGATGACATGCCACAACAAATTGTAAACGTTGGCAATTATTGCAAAAACAAATATGCAGGGCGACATTGTGTGAAGCTTAACTGCCTTATAATAGGTATAATATACCTCTATCTATACTGGGAATACAATTTACACAAGAGGACCACATGCATGGTATTCTGGGTCATCCTGTCGTGGCAGGGGCAATTTGTCCGTTTTATGGACCACTTATTCATAGAATATGTCCAGACTTAAAAGTGTAAGAAGAAATCTATGCCATGAATTTAAAACATTTATGAGATAAGGTTGCATAATAAAAGTAGTTAGTACCAGTTGATTGTTTAAAACAGAAGGTTTTGGAAGGTCGGTTATCAAGTTGAGATTTTCTAAATAAATCATAACCTTACTTTTCAGTGTTTTTCTATTAATGGTAGCTAACGTGTCCGGTTTCTTAAAATAGTCAGGGTGAGCCATATCGCCAAAAATCGCTGGACATACAACAACCATGGATAACACGTATATGCGGCTGATTTAAGGCAATCAGCTATTATTGCTAGATAGAAATCTGTGAATTTTGAGATCCATATTTTGTGCCACAACCAGATTTGTTCTAGCTTGATTACGTTTGTAAGAAGAGGGGCACCAAGTTCGGAAAGAAGTGCATATACTGATGTGCTTTTGGGGATTGCTAGAAGATACCTAAAAAATTCATTTTCTATTGATTGCAGCTCGGCACATTTATTGTATCCCCATATACCCGCCTGTAGAGTGCTATACTGATGCGTTTTGATTTATATATCTTCATCATTATATCAGGCAGATTGGAGCCCAATAGTCTTGCAGAACCTCTGAGGCCCAACAGCCCTTATTAAACTGATTTTTTTCTGTTTTCAATAGCCTTATTCCATGACCGGTCTTTGTCGAAGAGGAGTCCGAGGTAAGAAAAAGTGTCGGTGGAACTGATCTTCGTTCTGTTGATTGTTATATTTTTACATTTCTTGCTGTTCTTATTGCACTTCATGATGAAGATTTTCGATTGATTAACTTGGAGGCCCAGTTTCTTCATATATTAGGCAAAGTTGGTAAGCAGTGACTGTAGGGCCAGTGGGGTGCGGGCCATGAGGACTGCATCGTCGGTGTAGAGGAGGGCCAAGACAGGGCGTGTACCTATTTAAGGGAGATCTTTACAAGCAGCTGCAAGCTCCTCCCCAACACAGTTTATGTATTAAGAAAACAGGAAAGGGGCCACAACACATCCCTGTCTCACCCCTCTCTCCACGCCGAAGGATTCAGTGCATTCTCTACCGGCACCATATCTTACCTTGGCTCTACACCCCATATATAGTTCTCTCAAAAAGCTAATGATTGGCCACTCTAACCCCATCTCTTTCAATTTTAGCCACACATTTTACCTGACTGAGCGTTACACTGACATTTATTAAAATCCCCCCATAGGACTGTCATGTAATTTTTGTTACCAGCGATAATACACTCCAAGTCATTATTTATTTCCCGTATGACCTCAGATATTAATCTCATAGTGGCATTGTTATAAAAGTGGATTATTGCTAGACTGGCAAGTCCTTTTAAATTACATGCCATTAATTGGTAGTGTGGACTACCCGTGGTAAAATCGATGTTGGTAAATTGTGACGTGTTTGCCATGTAAGTACACAAACCCCCCTTTACCCTGCCATGAGCTGACGGTATGGCTGGTGTAAAATATGTCCTGTACCCATTTATGTGGATAGCCTCTGAGAGCCATGTCTCTTGAATACAAATATTATGATAATTTCCTATAAAATCTAGCCATTCTGTATTTTGGAACGTAAACCCGCCTCGTACCAGAACATACATCCAAGAGACTGGATTTTGGGTAGTGCTGGTTTCTGTGGACAAATATCTGTTGTGAGGGCTCGCTCTGTGCTCTTCTCTAAGTGGGGGGACTATTTGTTGTCTCTGTAAGACGGCATCATTTATTGTCAGTGGGATAATGATAGTCCTGGTGCCAACTCGAATTTTGGAGTGAAAACTATTCTGTAGCTTCTCACCTCCAGGAAGATGCACCCCCCTCTTAAGTCAATCAAGACCATCTAGCGACGATAGACATTGAAACCTGTTATAAGTTGGAATTTTGAAGTTAGGGAACCTAGGTCTCTGTTCGAACCTGGGATGTGGGGAGAAATTGTTTCTTGTATATAGAGGGGAAGCCATGAGAGTTGCACTCCACCAAACTTGCCACTGCCATTGCCAACAGGAGGAGTAAAGCGCCAGAGGGACAGGAGTGAGGACTCCATTTCCCAAACTCCCCGGCACCATCGTTAACGTCTCTGTGTCCGGAGGCGCATAAATTACATCTGCGGCTCCCACAGTGCGGGAAGCCAGGAGAGTTGCACGCCACCTAACTTGCCACTGCCATTGCCAACAAGAAGAGTAAAGCGCCAGAGGGAGAGGATTGAGGACTTCATTTACCAGACTCCCGGTCGCCATCATTAAGGTCGCTGCACCCAATGATGCATACATTACATCTGTGGCTCTGATGGCACAGGTCACGTGAGGGCCGCGCCCGGACAGTTTATTTTATTTTATGTGGCCAATGGGGGTTACAACAAGGAATGTCCATTCTCTGTCTGCCAGTCAGAGAGTAAGCAAAATGAGTCGGTGGCGAACAAGCAAACTTTGGAGCCCACCAGCAGAGGGGAGCCGCCCTCTAATAGTAAGCAGAGAATCTTCGGCCAGGTCATTTTAGCAGTACTGGTACACACTATTTAGCCGAGACCAGTGGTCTGTCGGGTTACCCCACTGATATATAACTCAGGTCATTTTAGCAGGCAGTGAGATCAGAATCTTTTTAGAACCAAGGTACTGCTAATGGTTTTTATTTTTTTCAAACAATTGATTTTCCTGACAAGTGTTTTCCGCACTATATACGGTAACAATACACAACGGCCCATGCAGTGCTATCTTGAAAGACACTACCAAACCAATTTAACTGTTTTACCAGTTGTTATGGTCATTGAATGTGTTATCTACTGCGTAGTAAGATACCGTATGTGAAGGGAAGGGGGGCTAAGGGCAGTCATACCAAGGCTAACAACCGATGAGTAGATTGGCGGCAGTGACAGTGGACAGTTCACCAACTGAGCTACACTGTTATAATCCCATACTGCACCCCTATGACCCTATGACTCTTACTGGGTCCACCTTTTTGAGCTTACACCAGAGACAATTGTACATACGTGATATCTGAGTCATCTGTTAATGAACATGGGTAAAAGAAAGCAGCTGGCACAGTTGGATTAATGATTTCCCCTGATAAGCCACAAACATCCCAACTAAAGTACATCAACAGATCCATGGGAGCCATCGAAAAGCAGATCTCCACTGTTGACAAAACCCTGTTATCAGCTGGGGGAACTGAAATGCCAGCAGTAACAACAGCACATGTCCTTACCTATGGCCCTGATACCTGCAGAGATTCCACATTAGTGAAGGTTCCTAGTTGAGAGAATGAACAAGAAGGGGGCAACAAGGTCACCATAGTAACTTAGGGGATACACATTAACGTTATTGATATTTCTGAAGGTATAACAACAGTGAAGGAATTTAGGAGGTAGGATAGTGGGGAAGGGGCTAATAAGGCAAATGGGTGTATACAATATCAAGTTGACTGCGTCTCCCCTCCCAAATCTACCACCCCATCTAAACGGGTAAAAAAACGACCCTATTGCGTGGGCACTCTTCCTAGAATAGACTTACCTAGGAACCAGAAGGGCAGTACCCAATTTCAGAGATTTATTTAATTTACATTACATTAATGGTATGAAGATTGTGTTTGTGTTTGGACTCTGTGCACTTTACCACTGCCAAATAGTGCTAAAGAGCTTGTGCTCTCTAATGAAAACATGGTAATATTGGCTTAAACTCCAATAGGCATTTTTTATTTACTCATACATCCCTGGTAAAGAGTTACTCCACTTAACCAGGGTGTGTAAATTAAATGCTACCAGTGGGCCTATAGCATTGATTTTGCCTTCCAATGGAGTACTCCTGTAAACATATCCCATGCCTGCCATTGAAGAGCCTGTGTGTACAGTTTCAACCTGCCATTTCAATCTGGCAAAATTACCCTTTTGGCAGGTTCAAACGTTTCTTGTTAATACATATGTCAATTCCAAGGTAGGCCCTATACAGCCCCAAGGGCAGGGTGCGGCCTATTTAGAAAATAGGGCATGTACTTTTAAATTCTATGTCCTAGTACTCAAAAAGTGTTTTTCACTCCTGCAAGGCCTATCTCTGCCATAGGATACAATTGAACTTACCTAATTACATTCTGCAAGAGCAAATTTCCAAATGGGAAGAGATAAGCCGTTCAGTTTGGTGTTTCTGGAATCACAATTTAACATTCTAACTCATGGTGAAGTCAGATTTTAAATTGTCATTCTGAAAATGCCACTTTTAGGAAGCTGGCAACTTCTTGCCATGGCCATTGGTGCCTATCGCCTGTCTCTGGTCACATGACTGGGTGTAGTTGGCAGTTGGGGTTTGTGTGTTCATTCTAAACAACTACACACAATGGGAGGATAAGTGTGACTAGGTGGGCCATCACTGGCAGGGTGGGAAGGAGGAGCTGGGCCCAGCCTCACCTACATCTGAATAGGCGGTGTCCTGTCTCCACACAAAGCATCTTACAGCCCTGCATTGTCAGTTCATCCAGCTTGGAACCCAGCGCAGGGGATGCAGGGAATCCGTGTACTTGAAAGGCATGCCTCTAGAAGCTTCTCCCCCCTTCAAAGGCACAATTGTGTAGAAAAGAAGGATCTCAGACTCCACCACTTCAGAACACTTCTGGATACTCTATTAGGAAGAAGGACTACTGGGCTGCTGAAAGCATTGCCACTGAATAACTTAAAAGGCTAGTCTGCTGGCTTCCTGATCTGAGCCTCGGGGACATAACAGGCTACCCCCCTCCAGCTCTGGAGCACATCTTCAGAGTGTTCCTGACCCCCCCAAAAGGCACCTCTCAGGTCCTGTGCCCTCGGTGTGGCTCTCAAGCTCTTAAATTGAAGCTTTTTGGCTCTTTGCGAATGGGCCCATTTGCACCTGAACGTGCACTTGCATGGAAAATCTGTGCTTGCCTCCACAAGTCTGTCTTCCTGCACAGCATGCATCGATCACCAGCGCGGACCGCCAGCATGAAGCTTCAGCACACCCATCCACGATACCCTGTTTGCTCGTACCCCAACAACCACAGTCAGTGACGCACTCCTTGCGCCCAGCGATGTTCTTCCACACGAATGGAACTCTTGGCACAAAGCTTGGGAACTTTAACCTTCAGTGGGACTAATCTGGGACTGAATCTGACCAATGCTCCATCACGGTCTGCTTGAACTTTTGAATTGACCCTGTCCAGTACAACTAGATTTCCCCAGTTGGCCCACTATGCTTTTAGGTGTTATTCTTCATAACTCCGGTTCTACTGATTGGATTCTTGTTGTTATGGTCTTCTGTTGTTCATTGACTCATACTCTGTCCGTCTATCGTGGTTTGGCATCTTTTGTGTGTGGTGTTGTCACTGTTTGACTGTTTGAAGTGTTTCAAAAATACTTTACACATTGCCTCTACGTTAAGCCTGACTTCTCTGTGCCAAGCTACCAGGGTGTTTTGCACAGGTTAATTTGGGTTTTGCTTGTGCCTTACCCTGACTAGGATTTGGATTGCTGCTTGAACAGGGCTCTTCCCAGTCAACCATATGTCCAATTTCTAACAACGAGTAATCTCAAAATAATTATTTTTTATTGTGCAAAACATTTGGACTCCAGATATTCTGTGAATAATTAGATGTATTACTTTCCATTACTGTGCAAGATGCCGGCTATATTTTTGTCTTTTTAAATGAGAGCAAAGATCAAACTATGCTTACAAAAAAATTAAATGTTTTCCTAGTTGTTTCTGCTAGTTGTCCTATGACGTAGTTGATGGATCAACAGTTTTAGACAGTAATATTCTAACTGGCTTCTCAACCCAATAAACAGGTAGGCTACATAGTAGTAAGCAGTGTGCCCTAGTGGGAGAGTTTTTTTCCTTGGGCCATATTTTGTCCATCTTGTAGTTCGACACGCTGCATAAATGTAAGTACTACACAAGGAATGGAGAAGAAGAATAGGAAGATTATCGGTAAATAATCGTAATATTCCCTCATGTTCTGTAAGAACCCAAAGAATTATTCCATCAGATTTTAAGTTATTCAACATTACCTAAAACGGATGGAACTACTAAAAGAAATTACCACCACCAGGTAGCACGCATTAAACACATGCCGGCCTCAATAAAAGCTACACCAACTGACATAAGTAGACATAATCAAGTGCAATTGTCAATCGCCACTACAATTGCTTCTGTGTTGGTTTTTGGTGAATAAAACAGTCTTTATTCAATTGCAAATGTATCAGTACTAAACTGAAATTAGTCATTCATATATTCAAACTTCCAAACAGAATGCACTTACATTTGTATCATTCAGGTCAGGGTCCTCCCGCTCCAATATACAGAGCTAGTGATGGTGAATGGGAGTGGAGAATTGCCTTTATTCAGGGGAAATTATGCTGTTATCCAATCGTTATACACATTAGCTTACATTTTTGTAATTCGTTTTTAGGTCTGGGTTGAAGTGTTAGCTAGTGGCACAGCGTATTGATTAGAGTATTGTATTGTAAGTGCATTTACATGGCTTTTACTACCTCTCATGAGGCATTAAAGTACAGCAGGATGGGTAGCATGCTACTCCATAAAACCAAGGTTAGAGGTTAAGCCTATGGTTATTGGTGATTGTTGGTTACTGGCATTAGTCTTGTACTCCAAAGGAAAACATTCAAATGCATGTACTCCCGTTTTCCTTTGGTAAATTAAGTTAATAGTAGTGTGGTGTGATTGTAAGTGTGAGTTCATATATGCAAAAAGTGGATTGTAGGTCATACCGCCTCTGTCTTATTTATATAAAGTACCGTCATTAATTCAAATGGCCAGTTGTCTTTAATTGATTTTTACACGTCCTCAAATGTACGGTTTGAAATCATCATACGAGGGATTTAGAATTACTTGTTCATGCACTTTTTTGTATTTGCCTTTTGGCTGACATTCAACATTCAGGAAACAAGTGAACGGATGTAGAGTGATTATGTACTGATTATGTGCTTGACTGCAAGCGAATGATGATAAAGGGTAAAGACAAGCTATGGCCAGCGCTAATAATGTAAGCTCCCTATGGTTGAATGCATATTAACCCTCCAAAAGTCTGCAATCTAAATAAAAAAGGTCACTGCATTTTAAGTAAAACACACACTTTGATTTGTTCAGTGAAACATTTCTAGTACAGTCCAAAAAGTGAGGGTTCGAATGCTTAGTGAAAATACCCTTGATATCATTACCAGAGGTGTGTGAAATTAGCGTAATTGGGTTTAGCATAAATATGTGGACATTTGGGACAATTACAAGAAACTAAGCGAAGTAACAAAAAATAAAAATCTGGGGGCATATTACCAACAAGTAGCGATAATTATTTCTAAATAGGCTTAGCGACGATTTTTTTATCGCTGCCTATCGCTGGATATTTTAGCGGAGAAAACTTGCTAATAGCAAGGTTTTTCTCCATTGTGCTAAAATATCCAGCGATAGCGGCGAAATGCGTGAATATCGCTGAGAATACAGCGATATTCACGCATTAGCGACGAAATGCTCTTAGCCATGTTATCCACCTCCCATTGGATAACATGGCTAAGAACTGGTCTGGGCAGGTGTTAGTATTTGGAGATATTCACGCTTAGCGCGAATATTTCCATCGCTACGCCTGCCTTGCTAATAGACGATAGCGACGTTAGCGACTACTTTCAGCCGCTAACTGGTTGGGTACGCCCACTTTGCATGACATGCAAAGCGGACCCCAAACCGCTCGCTATCTCCTAGCATACGCCTCGAACGAAGGAGCCACGCGATGGAGCCGGCTTGAGTAATATCTGAAACTATTATCATATTGGCAAATTTACCTCGAATAACTAGAATCTACAAAGAACTTTGACATACTAAGAAAAGAACTGCCATCTCAAACTACCACCCAATTGAAAATAAGGATTATTTACACATTGATGAGAAGCTCATGATTCTTTGCCCTGAAGAAGTCCGTGGAGGACGAAACGCGTTGGCTACATGTTTCGAAGAATTCAATAAAGATTGAACATCAAAAAATACATCCAACGACTCTGCTACTGAATAATCATTGTGTCGAAACTGAAATTCGTATATCATTGGTTAGACTTTTATAATATTTGTTTTGTGTGCTGGATCAGTTCTGTTGAATTATCTCCTAAAAGCTGTCGCTAACATCAGTTAGCAACAACTTGCTAATAGGGCGATAGAATTATCGCCGCTTAGCGGCCGAAAACGGCATAATTGCCTATCGCCCTGCTTGATAATATGCCCCCTGGCTCTTAGCACTATACTATAGTCTGAAATGTACCCCTTTGTTCATTTCAGAAATGAGGACGAATATCGCTCTATAAGAAGTGTGCCAAAACACAAGTTGTGCAAACAACTGTTGCACATGTTCTGGTCATTCGTGTTATTCCTGTGCCCATCACAAAAGGAGGAAAGAGCACACTGCCTGTCATACCATCACAGAAGTACCCCCGATGCACTGTGGTAAATGCAGTGCATGATAACACAGTTAAAAGTATTTAGTATTCACCATTGTTGGTGCATTCAGTGCTCTGTATTTCTAGACATGTGTTTCAGGATTGTTGTCCTACTTCAACAGAGAATAACAAGTGAAGTTGGGGGATGCTGGTAACGCTGCTCATAGTCTTGTCAGGTTTAGTGCCACTCCCAGAGCATAAGTGCTTCCCAGAACTCGTTAACCCAATAACTCAGCAAGGAGGCAATCACACAAGGAGGAGGGAGCACAATGCCTGCATACAAGCACACAATTAGCCCAGATGATAATAATAATCTGATATTTATAAAACACGAACAAATACCCCTAAGGGTGTCAAGGCCCTGGGGCAGTCGGGAAGATTAACAGAGCTATTGCCCAGAGTCACATGGTGCTGAACTAACCTGCTGCCGGCGATCGAACCTTGAGCTCCGTGCTCCGGAGTCAGCCACCCTGGCCGCTGCGCCACACCTCTTCCAAGATGCATCGTTCCTGTGCCCCTTACATCTTAAATATTTTTCATTTTCAAGAGGCAAAGATCGAGTTCCTGACTTCACATCATTTCTGTTTGTGCTGCGGCCAGTCATTCAGAGCGAGTGCTGTCACGGGTCTTGCAGGAGCAAATCGCTCATGTGCAAAATGGTCAACAGGAAAAAAGGCCCTCACATCCAATCAAATTTCTTATTTGAAATTAGGTGCTCGCTAAAATCTTGCAAGACTTGTGTAACCAAAGGTCCATACATCTTTCATTTTTTAACCTGAATTTCTCAAAAACTACTGAACAAATTTACAACTAATCGCAAAAGTCAAGCTTTCTGGGTGAAGACCTTTGCTTTCTGCCCAATTTGGTGTAATTTCATTCAGCCATTTTGGCTGTAGTGCTGTCCAAAGTTCCCCATGGAAATTGCATGGTAAATTTGCATTTTGGAAAGGCGCCTTCCGGCAGATTCTGAGGTGGATAAACTTTTGTGAGGAAAGTTTTATGAAGATTCACCAAACAGCGCCAAAGTTATTAGCAAAACAATTTGCTGCCTATCAAACAAATCCCGTGGCCACACCCAGACTCTAGACATTTTCAACCTTAATTTCTTTAACAGTACTGAATACATTTACACCAAATCATAAAAAGCATGCATTTAGAGTAAAGATGTAGCTTTCTGTTAATTTTAGTGTAATTTCGGTCTGCTGTTTTTTCTTTATCCCCCCCCCCCTTTGTCTCGACCTCCCCCGGCAATCGCTGAGGTGGATGAGATGTTTTTGCAAAGTATAGTGAACATTCCTCAAATGGCCCAAAAGGTATTGGTAAACCAAAATATCAATTTCCTATAGAAATGAGGCCCTATCTATAACTGCACAGTGGTTACCACATATGTATACATATCTACGGATGTATGACGTTAAAACGCATACTTTTACAATGCCTACCATTACAACGCAGTTTTTACAACGCAGGATCCATTACAACGAAGTACCATTACAACGCATGTATTTAAAACGAAAATACCTTTACAACGCATACCATTACAACGTAAATATTGGTAATTTTATAATATTTTTTTTAATGTAAATTAATTAAAATTATTATTATTTAATTTAATTTAATTTAATTTAATTAATTGTAAATATTGGTAATTTTATAATATTTTTTTAATGTAAATTAATTAAAATTAATATAATTTATTTAGTTTAATTTAATTTAATTAATTGTAAATATTGGTAATTTTATAAAAAAATGTTAATGTAAATTAATTAAAATTAATATAATTTAATTTAGTTTAATTTAATTTAATTAATTGTAAATATTGGTAATTTTATAATATTTTTTTTAATGTAAAATAATTAAAATTAATATAATTTAATTTAATTTAATTTAATTTAATTAATTGTAAATATTGGTAATTTTATAATATTTTTTTAATGTAAATTAATTAAAATTAATATAATTTAATTTAATTTAATTTAATTTAATTTAATTTAATTTAATTTAATTTAATTAATTTTATTTAATTTAATCAATTTAATTTTACCCTATATATAAATAATATATTATATTTAATAAATAATATAATAATAATAAAAAATACCCCTTTATCCAAAAACCCAAACTGACCCTGAACCCTAAAAATACCCCTTTACCCAAAAACTGAAAACTGACCCTGAACCCTAAAAATACCCCTTTACCCAAAAACTGACCCTGAACCCTAAAAATACCCCTTTACCCAAAAACTGAAAACTGACCCTGAACCCTAAAAATACCCCTGTACCCAAAAACTGAAAACTGACCCTGAACCCTAAAAATACCCCTTTACCCAAAAACTGAAAACTGACCCTGAACCCTAAAAATACCCCTTTACCCAAAAACTGAAAACTGACCCTGAACCCTAAAAATACCCCTTTACCCAAAAACTGAAAACTGACCCTGAACCCTAAAAATACCCATTTACCCAAAAACTGAAAACTGACCCTGAACCCTAAAAATACCCCTTTACCCAAAACTGAAAACTGACCCTGAACCCTAAAAATACCCCTTTACCCAAAAACTGAAAACTGACCCTGAACCCTAAAAATACCCCTTTACCCAAAACTGAAAACTGACCCTGAACCCTAAAAATACCCCTTTACCCAAAAACTAAAAACTGACCCTGAACCCTAAAAATACCCCTTTACCCAAAAACTAAAAACTGACCCTGAACCCTAAAAATACCCCTTTACCCAAAAACTAAAAACTGACCCTGAACCCTAAAAATAACCCTTAAAAAAACCCAAACATATAAAATTTTAAATATAATTATATACTTACCAATACTTATGTTGTAATGGTATGCGTTGTAAAGGTACCTGCGTTGTAAAAACATGCGTTGTAAATACATGCGTTGTAATAGTTTTTGCGTTGTAAACATTTCGTTGTAATGGTAGTTCGTTGTAAAAGTTGCGTTGTAAAGGTTGTTTCCCCATATCTACAGATGTAACATGCAGTTGTAGAAGCAGTGAGTTGTATATCAATGCAACCACTCATTATTCTTTGTTTCGTTTTGGTCATATCAGGTTATGGAATCAGCTATTTGCTTGCCTATTTGCTTGCCTGATAGGGCTTGAAAAATCAGTGAAACATGCCACTAACTGGCTCATCCTGGAGTCCTGCACACTCAATTTGTGGTTTTGCTAAGAACATTTCCCATGGCTTTGCCCTTTCCATCTGCCATGATATGGGGCATCTGGTTCAAACACTTGCACAAATCACTCTCCCATGCAAACAGCAGTGTCCAAATTAGCTGCAGAAGATCCTAGTAGAGCAGCACAAGAAGCAACGATTCAACATTAGCAGGTTAAGCACAGAGAGCAGGACTCCACACCAGAGTTGACTTAGTTTGCCATTAGCTTTTTTGAGTAACACCAACATGCCTCTTTGTGTCTCTGACTCCCCAGATTATGAGGAATCACCAATAAATGTATATGTCCCTTTATTTCAATGTATTTCAAATTTTCCTTAGTGCTGCTGTACCTAAGACAGATAAGTGCACTTCACTTTAGTTAACAGAGAGGTTAATTGAAATTCATGAAAACTGGGCAATACAGGCTTTACAGCTAAAAAACAGTACTCTGGGGGCATATTCACTAGGAGCTATCACCAAATTAACAAAACTTTAATGCAGCCAAAGTCGTGATAAATTTTCCTCCCCATTCACAAGCTGGTGTTAACAGCCCACAGCACCAGTTTACCCGCGATGGCAGCAGCAAAATCTTCGCCACAGAGGACCCCCGCAACTATCGCTAATGAGACACAGAGTAGGCATTCCCGTGCAAAAAGCTGCAACAACACAACATCTCAACATTCTCAACGACCAGCCAGATCGGCGATAAGAACACAAAACATGCGATAAGGCGTGTTAGCAGCAGGAAATTAACACCTGCTCTGACCTGGTGTAAAGTCGGACCACAGCCTGCACCACAAAAGGGAGCACAGCCACACCTTAAGACAAACAGATGCCAAGGAGCAACTGAACAAGCAGCACGGACACCCAAGAGGGCCACAACACCCACTGACACCACCCCCAGGACCACCCCTCCCTGGCAACCCCCCAACCAAAAACATGCCACATCAGCTACACCTAAACATGTACGAAATAATCCGCCTGATGTTGCACAATCACAACTGGTGACATGCATGTTTCGAAATAACAAAAGAGGAGTATCACCAAAAGGACCTTGAAAAAGGATCTGAATGGGATATCAGTTGACAAAAGGGATATTATCCTTTTGTTAAAAAAACCCCACACTCACCAACCTGGTTGGTGACATGCTTCATCGTTGGGGTTCCACCCTGACAGCCGAATGCCATCAGGGTGTGCTGCAAAACGTGAACTACAGTGGAGCTGTTTTTTTTGATTGAATGGTGCAAAAAGTGGTGTTAAAAATTGTCCTGGTATGACTTTGTCAAAAAAGCTTTATTAACAAGCAACTGGACAAAATTAATAACAGTGAGAAGATACTTGATAGGTGATAATGACCGGGAGTATCTATGTGAGTGGTCGACATGTTTCAACTTGTAAACGGTAAATCACAGGTTTTCATCAGGACCAGAAAGAGGAAAATGGATGGTCTGCACACACTAACGTGCATCCAGTCCTAGATTCCTGTGGCCTAGCTGCAAAAATCGGCAGTAGGCAATGCCTCAAACCTAAAATAGGCGAGGAAAAAAGGCGAGACCTGTGGGAGGAACAAAGAAAAAACAGTCATCGACAAACAAGTTACGTGCCTGTAACGTAGTGTCGACTCTCACGTGTCTGCATGCTTCATGCGAATCCCATTCTGACCATACAGTAGACAAATATTGTGCCTTGAAATGAATACATGCTTGTATTCCAGTAATATGGTGCTGGTTCGTCGTAAATAAAAATGTTCAAAGTTGCTATATTGTAGCCATTGTGGGCTCACTCGGGCACACAGATCAATAATGGTGTGGATGGTGGCAATAAACATATATTTAAACAAGTCACTTGCAGCCAAAGTTGTGATAAATTTACCTCCCCATTCACAAGCTGGTGTTAACAGCCCACAGCACCAGTTTTCCCGCGATACCAGCAGCAAAATCATCGCAACATAGGACCCCCGCAACTATCGCTAATGAGATGCAGAGTATGCATTCCTGTGCAAAAAGCTGCGACAACACAACATCTCAACATTCTCAACGACCAGCCAGATCGGCAATAAGAATACAAAACATGCGATAAGGCGCGTTAGCAGCAGGAAATTAACACCTGCTCTGACCTGGTGTAAAGTCGGACCACAGCCTGCACCACAAAAGGGAGCACAGCCCAGAGCCACACCTTGAGACAAACAGATGCCAAGGAGCAACTGAACAAGCAGCGCAGACACCCAAGAGGGCCACAACACCCACCGACACCACCCCCAGGATCACCCCTCCCTGGCAACCCCCCAACCAAAAACATGCCACATCAGCTACACCAAAATATGTACAAAATAATCCGCCTGATGTTGCACAATCACAACTGGTGACCTGCATGTGTCGTCATAGAAATGAGCATTACACATTCACTTTCGAAGCAACCAATGAAACTTTATTGAAATGAATACTGAAATGAAATGAAGACACATGGCAGCTCCCCTCGGGACAATCCGTAGGTCACAGCCTGCAAGACAAAAACATGATGAGAAGGTGTGTCCTGCGCACATCAAAGGACAGAGAGAGAGCAAAGGAGAGAGAGAGAAGAAGAGAGGGGGAGAGAGAGAAGAAGAGAGGGAGCAAGAGTGAGAGAGAGAGAGAAGAACAGAGGGGGAGAGAGAGCGAAGAAGAGAATGGAGAGAGAGAAGAAGAGAGGGGAGAGAGAGAGAGAGAAGAAGAGAGGGGGAGAGAGAGAGAGAAGAAGAGAGGGGGAGGGAGAGAGAAGAAGAGAGGGGGAGAGAGAGAAGAAGAGAGAGGGAGAGAGAGAAGAAGAGAGGGGGAGAGAGAGAGAAGAAGAGAGGGGGAGAGAGAGAGAGAGAGAGAGAGAAGAAGGGCCCGATTCTCAGAACTAACTTAAGACAAAATCCTAAACTTACTACCATTTTGGTATTCACAGAAGGTACTTACTCATTTTGGTATTCACAGATGGCACTTACTCATTTTGGTATTCACAGGAGTTAGGACTCCTAACTTTAGGACTCCTAAATGCCTTCTGGGAATACCGAAAGTCTGAAAGTCAGGATTTTTCTCAATTTAGGAGTAGTAAAGTTAGGACTCCTAACTTTAGGACTCCTAAATGCCTTCTGTGAATACCGAAAGTCTTAAAGTTAGGATTTTTCTCCGTTTGGGAGTCCTAAAGTTAGGAGTCCTAACTTTACTACTTCTAAATTGAGAAAAATCCTAACTTTAAGACTTTCGGTATTCACAGAAGGCATTTAGGAGTCCTAAAGTGAGGACTCCTAACGTCTGTGAATACCGAAATGAGTAAGTGCCTTCTGTGAATACCAAAATGAGTAAGTGCCTACTGTGAATACCAAAATGGTAGTAAGTTTAGGATTTTGTCATAAGTTAGTTCTGTGAATGGGGCCCGAACAGAGGGGGAGAGAGAGAGAGTGCCGTCCCTGCGCATCCAGGTCACACTGCTCACCTGCTGCCACTGGTGTGTCTCCAACCAGTTGCCGGTATGTATAACAGTACACCAGGTCACACATCAGAGTCAGAGCTGTCATCTGAAACAGAGTCCAAATACATGACTGGCACAGTACACACACTTGCACAAGACAACATCGCATGCCCGCCCATGCACACCCAGGCAAAGGCACCCCAGCCCCTCCTGCTGCCCATGGACAGATGGAGATGAAAACACGGAGACAACAGTACAAAAACTAGGAAAGTCACCCATTTTCAATCTCTCTAAAAAAGTTCTCACATTTGAAGAGGAAAGTATTTTAGCTAAGGGATTATCGTTTGTGCCATCTAGAAAGACAGATTTCGTGAGAATGAAATCTGTATTCATTGAATTCTGTAGAAAGCTCAGACTGACCATGTTCTTCATTGAGAATTCTATTGACCGCTCCTCTGAAGTAACTGGTTTAAGAAATAAATCCAACTTTTGTCCACCAGCTAATAAGATCCCCAAAGAACTTGTGATCTTTGAAAAAAGTGTTCTATCTGCTATCTCGGATATGGAACACACAAACATTTTTTTTAAATTCAACACCACTAAAAATCAAATGACTGCACTCAATACCTTAAGAAATGACTCCTCGGTCGTAATCAAGCAAGCCGACAAGGGTGGGGCTGTAGTCGTTTGGGATGCCAACAACTATACCGCTGAGATTATGAGGCAATTGCAGGACCCTACCTGTTACCGTAAAATAGGGAAGGACCCAACAAAAGATTTACAGAATGAACTGTTCGCACTGATCCAAGACGGATTCGAGCAAGGGTTTGTGGGACCTAAAGAGCTCGAATATCTCCAAATTAAACATTCCAAAATACCGATGTTTTACGTACTTCCCAAAATTCACAAAAGCCAGGACAATCCGCCGGGCAGACCCATTGTGGCAGGATGTGGTTCTTTGCTTGAGCCGATTGCCCAGTACGCCGACTGCTTTCTTAAAGAATTTATGAGTCAGGTAGTGTCTTATTTACAGGACACTACGGATTTCATCAAAAAATTGGAGACTGTCCAGTTCTGTGAAGAGACGGACACATTGGTCACCCTTGATGTGACGTCTCTTTACACTCAGATCCCTCAGGATGAGGCATTATTAGTGCTCACCTTCTTTTTGGATTCCAGACCCAGACCCATGAGAGTACGCACCAAGTTCTTGGTCGATCTTGCATCCTTTGCATTGAAAAAAAACTATTTCTGCTGCAACAGGGAGTTCTACTATCAAGTCAAAGGGGTGGCAATGGGCTGCCCTTTTGCACCGGAGCTAGCAGTACTTTTTATGTCTATGTACGAAAACACCTATGTACATAACAACAATCCATTTGGCCATCACATTGGGACATGGCTACGCTTTATTGATGATGTCTTCATGGTGTGGACAGGAGGCAGTGATAACCTGTCCCTGTTCCATCAATGGTTGAACTCCAGGACGCCTGACATCAAGTTTAGCCTCTCGCAGTCAACCACTAAATTCCATTTTTAGATGTAGAAGTTTTCCCTAGGGCAGGGATACTAGCGACCACCCTTTTCATTAAACCTACCGACCGCAACAAAGCTCTACTGTTTGACATTAATCATCCTAGAAGCCTTAAAGAAAATCTCCCCAACGGTCAGTTTTTGCGTGTCCGCAGAAACTGCACGTATACTGAAGATTATCGCCACCATGCAGAGAACTTGGTGTCTAAATTATGCGACCGAGGATACCCACAAAAGCTTGTCAAAAACTGCATGAAGAGGGCGAGATGGACACCAAGAGAAACACTCCTGGAGCGTAAAAAGAAACCAGATCTGAAACGCCAAGTGTGTGTTACCACATTTTGCCCTAATGCCAACCAGCTGAAACACATAATTGGACACAACTGGCACTTGGTAGAAAATCTGGATGCCAGTCTAAAACATCTCCCTCTATTCGCATTCAAAAAAGAGAATAGTGTGGCGAACCACATAGTACGAGCTGCCATGCCAGTTGAACCACAACCAACCTTGCGTCAAATGTTGGGCATGCCTCCAGTGATAGGACACCACAAATGTGGCACGTGCTTATGCTGCGAAACTACAGTAGAAGGGTCACTATTCCAACATAATGGAATTTCGTGGAATCATGATGCATTCAGCAACTGCAAATCAAAATTTGTAGTTTATGGGATAATATGCCCGTGTGATCGCCTATACATTGGTAAAACCAATCAGGAAGTGCGCCAGCGTGTCTCCCAACACAAATCAAGATTAAGAAGGAAAGTAGAAAATGCGCCCTTGGTCAACCATTGGACTAGGATGAATTATAACACCAGCGATTTGAAGTGGACAGTTATATCTAAGGTCGAAAAAGACCTACGAGGAGGTGACAGGTCTCAATGAATTTAGTGAGATCTATAGACTCTAATCATGTGACCTTTTAGGGCCGGATCGGATGCACTGCCAACACTCTTTATCGTCCCTGCCGTTTTGTACCACTAGTCTTGTCCGTGTACAGCTACTTGAGTTATCCACATTCAATACACTGGCATTTTGAGGCTATTCTAAGCCAGGAAGCCACTACAATCTAAACCGCCAAATATAGAAGTCACACGCCACGCCCTGATTGGGTGGTTTGACCTAGAAGCTCCTTTAAAAGGAACACTGTCTCGAGCGCATTCTTCCACGCATGCGCGAGAAATCAGTGTTGACTCTAACGCCGTTTAATGCCGTGGTCGCTTTGGACCGAAGTAAGTGTGTTCATCCAAATTGTTGTTGTACTGCCCTTCTACTCTTGCCGGTATTTGGGGTAATCCCCCTTTTATCTTGTTTTATAGAATTCTGCAAAGCCGTTGCTAGGTGTGAGTTTACAGTGCCTTCGTCCGAGTGAAGCACGGGTGCTCTGTCGATTTTGAATCCACCCGGTAAGAACCAGTGGAGTTGTCTTTAAGTCCATGCTGCTATCCTCCTGCACGTATACTAGGGACCCCCTCTGACAGCTTCCCCCTTTATGCCCCCACAGCCCGCCTCCCATTCAGGCAACAAACCGTATAATTAGATCGGGCCAAGCTGACGATCCAACTAGATCGGTAAGATGTCCTTTTATAAAAACATTTCCTTGTTCTTGGTAATTGCAATTTTGGTCGCTAACAGTCAACTGCTTCATCAAATATTCCATTATAGTATTGTTTGTCGTCCCGCCTCGCGCATTAGTTGATTCACTGTTTCCGGTCCCCCAAGTATATATGTTAAATATTTCTTAAACGCGTAACGGTAATTGATACGTCCAGGACGTTTTGCGGTCTCGTGTGTAGCTATAAGTGTCCATTCTGGTGCATTTACAGTCAATACTTCTGCCCATCTCCTTCGTGAGTTTCATCTTTTTGCCCCGAGACACAATCAAGTTCGGCTAGGGGTAAGAGATCTCCCAAATATAGTGTTCACTTTTTGGCCAGCATCCCACGATTAAACAACAGCCCTAATGAAGTCTGTTCACCTTTAGGCAGTTATCGTTACCCGAGTGTGGATGCATCCTGACTCCGTCGTACAGGCCTCCTCGTCATTAGAACGCACTCCTCGAGCTCTGAATAGGTGAGTAGATTAAAAATTTCCTCAGTGTGGCGGTTCTTGTCAGTGTATTGTCATACTTAAGAACTTTCTAAAACGATATGGTCGAACAGTTATGCTGTATACCTTCCATCTTACAGGACAAGATCCTTCATGACTAGCTAGTCCTTCTAGTACACGTCTAGGACCCTTGAAAGAAAGTGGTAAGCCTCTGCAGAGACTGTGTGTTGCATTGCAAAGCTGTGCTTCTGGTGTATCCGCAAGTGTATTCGCAAAACTCTAAAATAGTTCGCATCTCTGATGTTTCTTCTTTATTTTGCTTTTTTCCTTGTCTCAAATTGTTATAGATTTCTACAATAGGCCCTGATGAGAATCCCCAACAATTCCAGCAGGATTCGAAACGCGTAGGCCCTGCCACATTTGGTCTACGTGAGCATCTGGGTATTCAATCAGTTCATCCCGGGGCTCTCTTTTTTGTACATTACCTTTCAGTATTAATTTATAATGAATTCGAACTAGCTTGTTTGATATATAGGAATGTACCTTATAAAATAGTCCATTTCACTGCCATTGGAAATCATATGTAGACTGTGGCCGTTTTTTCGTTTGTTTTGTTATTGGATATGTTCACAAAATTTCTTTCTTTTATTGAGTGTATGAATCTTATTTGGTCGTTTGTGATATGCCTGTCTTTTTGAATGAATGATTGAATGTATGTTGAATATTTCTATGTCCCATTTGTTTATTGAAAAAATCACATTTTGTACTATGTATTGAACCTTGAAATATATCAGAAAATGTTTCTAATAAAAAGCTATTGAGTAGCAAATACCCTTTCTCGAATTTCTTTTCTTGTTTTGGATGTACATTGGTTGATTAAAATTATTCTTATCAGTACTGGCACCCCTGTTCTGTTAGTTCATTTTCCGGCTCAGCCCTACTGGTTAGAGCCAGCCCCTAGTAGTTTCTCGTCGGCCCATGGACACCCAGGCCTCACTGCTCACCTTCCACCACCGGCGTGTAGACAGGAGGTCCCACCCCGTGCCACTGCATGCTGCAAGCCTGGGGCCCACAAACATGGCACCCTCCACACCATGCCGCCACGCTGTACAGGTCACCAGGTCTCACGTCTGGTGCTGGGTCTTGATTACTCCATGGCATAGAACATACCAGGGCACCCGGCACCATCACAGGTTGCACACCCGCTCAGCCCAATGGGTGCCACTAACTCTGTGATCCCGGAAGTGAGGACACGTGGTGGTAGGCCCGCAGTGTCCGCTGGTTCAGCCTACCGCCTAAACTGCATTCCGGCAGGGCACACAAATCCTGAGCAGTCCAGACCGCCAGGACGGGGCAACATCGCTGGCTGCACACCCGCTCAGCAGCTTAAGGTGCCAATCACTCAGTGCACCCAAAGTCACCATTCGGTGGCGCGGTGCCTATGCTGGCCGCAGTACACCGTATGCCACAAACCCTGTTCAACCCCAGTCCGGGGATGCCTGGTTTCACCTTGGAGATACCCAGTAGGGCCCATCTCACAGGGATAGCCAGGACGGGTTCCCCAGCGGTCTACAGCGCCACAACGCCCCAGGGCAGCAGTGCGCTTTACAAGACATACACACATACACACACAGTCAGCGTCCCGTGGCGTGGTGCCTGTGCCGGCCGCAATGCACCGTGTGCCACAAACCCTGTTCAACCCCAGTCAGTGCCACATGGTGGTAGGCCCATGCCGGCCTCAAGGCCTCGAGTCTGTCATCCAGTCACCACCGGCAGAGGGGTATGTGACATTGTCGACCCCTTATATTTGTGGGGTCACATGGCCTGTGATACCTGTGCCAGATGGTTGTGGTGTGCGTGCAAACCTGCCCTCAGGGAGTGGCTGTGACATGCTGACAACTAGACCAATGACCTGCACACCACCAGTGAGTACCCCTGGGACAGGTAGCAATGAGGCCCCCCCTTGGAGTTTTAGCAGAGTGGTCTGGCCTGCCATACGCCAGAACAGTGCCGGGCTTGCAAAAATGACTCATCGGCACTGGGCGTGGATCAGTCCATGTCCGGACAAGGAAGTGGCTGATGCGTGTGTCCTTGTTGTGGTGTCCACAGGACCCGTTACACAAATTGCTATGTAGCACACTCTGACTGGCATCCCCAGGATGAGCATCATTGACGCAAGGAAAATCACTAACCCTACCTTCATCCACACATACATACATGAATGAGGAAAGACATGACACAGCAGTGCTTCACTGAATGTTTATTGCACATCCAGTGCAGTTCCGCAGCTGGAGTGGTACAGGGCAATGCCGAGGACACTATACAATATGGGCCCATGGATGGCCAGCCAGAGTCCACCTGGGGATGACAAGTACTGCGGAAGAGGAAGAGTACAGTCCTCAGTCTGGTCGTAGTGTCATTGGTCTTCAAACTGGATGTGGCAGTCCATGTCGTTGTCCAAGGTGAGTGCATCTGAGTGAATCGGGGGTCAGTGGAAGGTCATGAGGCCAGGTGCGGGCCGAGCAGAAACAGGCCAGGTGGTGTAAGTTAATGCTACTGAGTCCTTTTGATCACAGGCACATCCACGTCCTCGTCCCCGGATGAGTGCTCTGCTCCACCTGTGGGTGTTGCTGTACCGGCTGCGGCACTGTGTCCCACTGGCACATCAGGGGCCTTAGTTAGATTGTTGGCCGCACTGTGTCCCACTAACACATCAGGGGCCGGAGGTGGATTGTCCGCGGCACTGTGTCCCACTGACACATCAGGTGCTGGAGTGGTTAGGCCTTCCGCACTGAGAGGCAGAGACACACCAGGGGGCAGAGATAAAGATGGCGTGGGGGAAGCAGCATTCAGAGCAATGCCATGATGAGGATCTGCAAGGAATGGTAGATCCCAGCTACATTCCGCTGATGTGCAGTGGTGGCTGCCATCCTTTCCGCCTCCATCTGCACCATGCTCTCCATGACCCTCCACATGTGTGCCAGCTCACGGCTCGTATCGCTGGAGCCACTCTGAGCGGACAGGTGTTCTTCTCTCTGCGTCATGACTCCAGCGATGTCAGTCAGAGCTTGTTGGAGACCATGGAGCAGGCCTACACACCCAAGGATGGCGTCAAGTTTGGTTGCCACGATGCTGAAGCCCAACCACACCTGCTCTGCGGTCTCCCTCTGGCACTCCAGCACACAGCATTGGAAGGCCATGTGTTGTTCCTGGGGGTCTTCAGGGAGTGCCAGGGCTGTGGGTGCCTCCTGCTGGGTGCTTTGGGTAGTGGGTGGGGTCTTCTCAATGTAGCTGGGCTGCCCTGATCCTGGAGGTGAGTGGAGGATGAGGTCAATGATGTCTTGGATGATTTGGGTGTCGATGCTGGTGTTGTCTTCCTCATCATCAGTGAAGAGTGGCTGGGACTGCTTTGCAGGAGGTAATGATGGTGCCCCTGCAATGTGCAGGTTAGATGGTGTATTACAATGTGTCCACATGTATGTAGCTGCATGGTACATGCTGACATTCAGACAGCATGGCATTGTACATTGTGACAGTCTGTAGATCCGGGCGAGGACCCAGAGTCATTGTGGGTGTGCACTGTGCTCTGCTTGATTCTGCATGTGTGCCATTGTGCCAATCTACACCGATCCCCCCAGTACCTGGTGGTCATTCACCCTGTTGCGGTTGTGTTGTGTCCTGTCGAGCAGTGTCCGATCCTCCGACTCCGGCCACAGTCTCCACACTGATGACTGTTGACACCAGCTCCTCCATGTCATCCAGCTCGAGCGGTGGTGCTGGGCCCCCACCTCCAGTCTGCGCTGCTGCCTTCTGGTTGGCGGAGAGTTTCTCCTTGGTCCTCCGCTTGATGTCATTCCATCGCCTTCTTGACCTCGTCGATTGTCCTCCTGTACTCCGACGGCATTCACCTTGTCCACAATGTTCCGCCATATTCCACTTCTGGTCCCCAATGACACGTTGGAGGTGATGAACAGTTGTGATGGTGTTCCATCACCTCCGTGACTATGATCCTGTTTGCCTGCTGACTGAACTTCGTCTTCCTCTTCTTCTTGCCCTTTTCTGTCCCCGAGGTACTGGGCTGGTCGTCCGGGGTGCTTGTGGGGTTGCGCTTGTCCACTGCGCCTGCTCAGGCTGCCTCCATGGTGCTTGGGTATTGGTCAGTTTCTGTTTGGGTGTTTTTTCTACTTTTATGGTGAATTTTCCCGCCTGCCAGGTGTGTGTTGCAGGCCTGGCTCT